>NC_138593.1:8661315-9861315 GCF_964289735.1 Phaethon aethereus | reverse complement strand
GCAGTCTCTGGGCAGTGTTAGCAGAGATATTTGTTTCTCTGCTAAATGTTGAAAACAGCTTTTCCCTTTCTAACTCTAAAATCCCACCAGTAAACACTTGTGCAGATGCAGTTGGTATATTTAAAAGGGGCTGTTCTATTCGAATGGAATTACGAAATGACGGTTTGATTATCAAACAAACAGTTTAGTTCAAAAGGCTTGTGAAGCTTCAGCTTAAATGTGGGGGTTTTAGAGGGGTGAGCATATGGCTGTGCTCTTAGTTTGACTATCTCATAAACTGTCTTTTCACAACGAAATAGAAAACTGCAGAAAGAACTGTTCACAGTTTTGCTTGGCGTGGCTACTGAATTGCATACTAGAAATGAATTGAGAACTAATTTCCATTGCTTTTAGCTGTTAACCAATATAAGTTTGTTTTAAGCTTGCAGCCTCAGCGAATGCTTCCAAAGTTAAATTTAATCTTTGTATTGCTCACTAGCACCAGTGAGGCTTAATTTTAAACAATGTTTATTAAAAACTTTGTTTCAAGATTAATTTCCCCTTACCTTAAAACTTGTGTGGTTTGCTCTTCTCACAAATCCAAAACAATTAATATTGGCATTTTGTTAAATTATTTTCTCTCAAGCTGTATGCCAATTATTCAAGTCCATCAAGGATTAGTGATTCAATTACATTAAAAGTATCACTTGTTAGTTCACATCCAGTTTCCAGGCACCTCTGGTTAACCGAGCAGAGCACCTACCTTTAATTATAATCTAACATTCCTCATCACTTATAATGAAAGACACTGAACTAGTTAAGCAAGACTCTGTTGGCACAAGAGGAAAATGAAAATAAATGAATTAACAAGCCCTGAAAAATAGTCTTTGCAATTACAGGATTTCTTTGGTTAATATCTCACACACATTGTGCATTTAACCACAGGAAAGTTGTGGGTGCTTAAGGTGTAAAAGACTCTTTAGAAATATTTCAGTCAACACTGCTAGCTCTTGAGCATGTTTATGTATGCCTTTCATGTCAATGGAGGAAAAATAGCAATGAAATTTTGGTGTTTATACACCCAGAAGCTGGGAAGTCCTGGTTAAATGTGCCAATCTGTAGCTGGGAACATTTCTGTGAGAACTAGAGCTTCTTCATGCTAATTGAAATCTGTACCTGGCAAATAACAACCCACAAGAAGAACTGATTTTTGAGTGAGAGCTCAAACCTGTTAGGAGCCTGTGAACAAACCCAGGACAAATTCAGATACGGTTCACTGTAAACATTCTCTTACAGAATAGGAGCTTTTTCTATCGGTGAAGATGGAATTTAGATTGTAGAAGTCATCTCTTAAGATCAAACAGATAACAGCGTCTTTTCAAAACATTTAAAAATATTCCTTATCCACAACGTTATCTTTGTGACTAAATGATTTTAGTAAATGCTGCGGGGAATATGACATTGGCTAACAGAGTGCAAAGGGTCCCTGTTTGTCTCAATCCTCTGAGTATTCCTTGTAGTGGACTGAGTCCACATTTAAAACATTCAAATGTATTTCCCCAAATGACATCAAAGACTGTTTAGACCAATATTTGGATGATCAGGGAGCAAATGTTTGAATTTCTAAAGGAAGGGGCAAATGCAGCCTGCGCGTGGTTGCTGTAGCACATCACGCACGTTTTGAGGTGGGCAAATGTCACATGGCAAAGCTGCTGTAGGAAGGCAGGAAAAGGACCGCTATTCACACGGTGGGAGGATGTTTGAAGGATTTCATGACTGGGCAATTCCACTGGGCAGAGAAAAATTGGGAGGAATTAACAGTGCCGTTGAGGAAGGGTTGGTTTTTGTGTGGACAATATTAGCAAGGAACTAGAGAAAAGCGCGAGTGACTGCAGGGCAGAATCAGTTCACCAATTCTTCCAAACACTTGATTTAGTGTTACCGGTGAAGAGGAAGACTTGCACTTTGTGGCAGAAATCAGAGATAGCACATTTTCTTGACCTAAGCTTAGAAGGAATCTACTTTGGCGCTGTGAACACCACCAAAATCCTTTAAAAAGTCAAGAATTTAAGAGAAAAATGTCTCTGTTAAGACCTGGCAACGAAAACTTCAAGCATCATTATGTTTCAGCTCAGTTTTTCTCTTTCCCATGTAAAAATTTAAGAGAAGAAAGGTGTAGATCAACTGTGATGTAAAAAAACCCAAACAAAAACAGAACACCAAACAATAAGAACACCTTGATCATATTTAAAACAAACTATTAAGGTTTCTTCCAAGTATAAGCTTTGTCTAACAGGGGTAGACTCAAATACAGTATCAAATTTGTCTGCTGCTCTTACCTGGCTCTTGGTAGATCTATCTTGGTTTCAGCACAACTTTCAAAAGTCACTGGTATCCTAAAAATTGCTATTTGTTAGCCTGCTGGGAAAAAGTTACCAGCTTTTCTCTGCTGCTCAGGTGTGCACTTTCTACTCCACTATTTCGCATTTGAATTAAACATTTCATTAAACGATATCAAAAGAAATCCCTAAAAACTTTAGGCTTACTATGTGACAGGGTATTCGTTTTTATTAAGGGTGTGTTAAACTATCCTGATCCAAATAACAATCGAGATAACATCTCTTTAAGCTACATTCATTCAGTCTCTTAAAGGCCAACATGTATATGGCAAAGTGTGCAAATTAATATGCTAAAGGATGCTGCGCACTTAAACCACGCTTTGCAACAACAGACCATTCCAAAGAGATCGTATGCTCTCATCTCATTTAATTGAAATTAATCAGAATTAAACAAATTCTCAAAATGTCAAAAGTGACTGTAAAAAACCAATGTGCACTGCAAACCCCACCACCTAAACAGCCATTATGTTTAAAGGAAATCTGTGATCTGCAACCAATTAGGAGCAAAATGGTTGTAAAATATTTAATTTGTGAGTAGCATTTTAAATTCAGTAACAGCTATAACAAAATGGGTAAGTAAATGACATTAATCACTCCTGATACTAAATTATCCCTATTTTGCTTCTAAGACAGGAATCAGACTGGGCGATGTTTTCTATTAGTTAAATACATCCATAAGCCAATGAAAGCCTAGGAGGCCATTTAACTAATGGGGATTCCAACATCCTTGTTGTTCCTTTATTTTGTGTGCTTTTTAAAGGTCATATAACTGTTTTAAAGAGTCACCCCTTGATTTTTCAGCAGAGGTAGTGAGCATTATTTTCCTGATAAGAGCTATTTCAGACAGGTAGAGCAATGTTTCCTGCAGTGAAGACTAAACACCAAGCCTATTTGAAATGATTTTAACAACTTCATGGCCTAAAGGAAAATACTGCTCTACAAGACGATATTTTTTTCTTGTTGGTTTTGTTTCAAAAAAGAGAATTTTTGGAGGGGTATACTAAACAAAGCAATAAAATGCAAGTGGTTATCTTCCACAGTTGAGCTATTGTTTCATTCAAAATCCGGTATCTTGTTTGTTTTCAATAAATTAATGGCAAGTGCAGCAAACGGGTGCAAGTGCTCAGCTCCTCCGTCCCAAAACACCCCTGCGTGGTGTCTCTTGCGTGGTCTCACAGCCAGAGACATACAGTCTCACTCTCACCTGTTTTCCAGTTTTTTACACCCTCTGGCTGTGCATTTCCATTTCTCATTTCACGCAAAGTAAAATTGTATTTTTATATTAAAAAAAACATAGAGCCATTTTAAAAGGCCATTTTAATTCATGAACATCTCAGATTAGATTCAGCTTCTCAAGATGAATTATTTCCTGCTTTTCTTTCTTGTGAATATCTTCCACCAACAACCACCTTCTGCAGATAAAACTTCACCAATTAGTCATTTACAGACAACCTCACAAGGCAAAAACCAGCCTTTGCAGCTCTAGGCCTCTTTGATGATGATGATGATGTTTACAAATGCTTTCACTGCTGAGCTACTAATGTGCACTTTGCCATCCGCTCTCTGAAACCGTTCGACACACAAAATGTGCCTTTCAGGAAGGCAGATGCTAAGAAGGATTGTTCCTTTCATTATACGCAGGACACTTACAAAATAAAGAGTGGCTGGGGTGAACATACCAATTTCTTCAGACTGAAAAAAACTACCTCGTTGTTCAAAATGGTTTCACTGGCTGAACAGGTCACTCACATAAATATCTGTCCTGGTGAGATTTCCACCATTCCTGCGTTGCCACCGCGCCTGCCCGCAGCGGAGGCGGCGCGGACTTCTGGTGCCAGGTGCTGCACATGCGCAGTGGAAGGGATGCGAGTGAAACCCTTCCTTCCTCGACCGGCTTCTTCAGCTCCTGTGAAAATTTGCAGTTCCCTCCTCCTTTAGATGTCAAGTGCATCGGGACGTATCGGTTCCTGACAGCACTGTTGTGCACAACAGAACAGAAGTTCTACGTTTGATGGGGATACAGGAGCTAAAAAGGTTAAGTCAGGCAACAGAAACATGAATAATCTGCGCTGCGTGAACAGAAGCAGAAGTGGGCTCCTGAACTCTCTGGCTTGCAGGAAGAGTAAGTGAGAGAAATGTCAGAGCCCAAATAGCTTGCTCTGATTCAGGAGAAGAATAGCCGTTTCGGCAGAGGAGACAGTGGGCAAAGTTTATACTGTACAAGCACCGCAGGGGTTAAAGCCCTTTTATTGTTGCAGGCAGCCTCTGCTGAACAGCCCAGTGTCCGTTTGGAGTCAGACAGAAGAGAGCATGAGGTATGTCAGCTCTGCTCCTCTGTGCCATACTCTGCAGCCTGGTTTTCCTTTGATTGTTGGCTGGGACTGACCATTCCCACTCCTGGAACTGCTTTACAGCTCAGGCAAGGAGTTTATTCCAACACAACCCGTTCTTGCTTTACAGGTGACCAGGACAGGACATTGATAGCAAGCAGCATGTTTTGCTTCTCATCTGAGTACCGGATACTTACAGAAATGTGGAGGTGAGAAAGGTGAATCAGCTGCCCTCTTCATTTGCTTCTCCACAATACTCTCTTGTGGTCCACAGGATTACCTAAGCATTGGCTGAGTTTTGGGTTTGCTTAAATATCTACCAAAATATTTTTATAGCTAACTTTGCTATTTCAAGAAAGAGAAAGTAGCTCGAATAGATTGGATTAAGTCTTTAACCCTGTGGTGCAAAAACCTCTTTGTTACACTTCTGATCGCTAAATTAAAGTGAAAGTCAGAGATACAGTAATCAATTGTAAGAAAAGAATAAAAACTAGGGTGGGTAAGAGAAGAAAATGAATGCCCAGGAAAGAGGGATGGAAGCCTTTCTTCCAGACCAGCCTAAGAACTTTCACACAATTCCATGGAGAATGAAGACTTCAAATGCCTCCACAGAAGGAAGGAACAGGTTTCTAAAACTGTTCTCCTAAGAAAGGGCAAGAACTTGGGTACTCCTTGGAGAGAAGCTTGGTTTGCCTTTTCCTGTGCTGGACAGCCATCATTGGCACCTTGGACCTGGCTCAGCTGGGTAGAGAGGTTCTGCAGGGGAGTGTTTCCCCACCTCTTCCCCTGCCCCTCCCTCTGTCTCCCCATGGTAGAACATCCCTCTTGCAAGATGACTACAACTTGGTTGTGCATGATCATCCATGTTTGGATGTGAGAAGAGAAAATGCTCTGAGTTATACTGGATTCCTGCGAGTTTGTCACAAGAACGTTTGCTTGCTTCTCGGAGGATAAAATCACGGACAAGTCTTACTCTCATCCGTTCTGTACATATGCATTGCTGGGCAGAGCAAACACCTTGATCTCTACTCCTCATATCCATGCCATGTGGTTAGCTGTGTGTGGGGCATACAGCTCTCCACTCTGGAGAGAAAATGGGAGAGGGAGCTGAAGTTTTGAGCATGAATCTTGTAAACCGTCTCATGGTCAACAGGAAAATAAATGAAAGGATCTTCAGAACATGGATCCGCTTAAATATATATTCTTAGCACACAGCACTGAGATTGCTAATGATCACAGTACCCTGATGCTTTCATAATCTGGCGTGTCCTTAGTCCAGGCTTCTTGGATTTCAGTTATATCCTTTCGTCTCATGTTTGCAGCTAATGCAGGACAGGAGTCCTGTGGCTGAATTCCCAGAGAAACCTGTCCCTAGAATTTGACTGAGACACTGGCTCCTCTGGGGAAAGTAACCGAGGAATTCTGGATTCAGCCAAAGGCTGGACAAAAATGTGGTCCAGCCTATTTAATGACAGGTTTTCACTTGCCTTCCCTTGCTTTGCATTGTTTCCTAAAGCCTCATAGAAGTTAAACAATAAAGCGTTTCATTGCGACGTAGAGTCTGACACTGTCTCCACTCACGGACATCTGTGCAGTCGGACTCCGAATCAGCACTGCTGCTGAGTCTCTGAGTACTACTGATAGGAATGACAGATATTTGCTACTCCATGGGAGGATCCACGGAAACTCCTACATGATTTCTGTGATATCCTGTCATCAGAGGAACATAGGCATCGCCACAGAACTTCAAAAGAGTAATCTACCTAGCTTTGTCCCAAAACAAGATACTGATCTAATTTGATGTACTCGTGGAAACTAGAGATGCGGAAACCTCTCTTAGTTCCTCCAGTTAAACTTCAGCGATTGCTGGGGGGTCTTCTGCACTGAGAGGCAGAGTTTGCTTTTAAGAAATCTCTCAGCAACAGATGGGCATTATGAATAAAAAGCTAGCACTGCAGAAGCCGAGTTTCATTTCCCATACTCTGTAGGGACTGTCAGTAAGGTCAGGTGTGGGAAGTGACCAGTTTTAGCAGTAACATCCAGTGTAAAGGAGTTTCTATTTTACTACCTGTGTACCAGCTCGGTGCTTTTCTGTACAGTCTTGTTTTATACTCTGTGTTTAGAAATGGTTCATTTGTCTTGTTTTAGGAAGACATAGAGTATCACTGTTTTCAACTCTTTGGACATGGATGGCTGATTAATTTCTAATTTGGACACTTAATTAAGATTAAGAGCTTGGAGTGGTTTCCATCTGAAAGCAGTGGGACTTTTGCTGCTGACTTTGAACACAGGTAGAATTACACTATTAGACTCTGTTGATGCAGTACGACAAGTGCACCAGGGTGCTAAAGAAATAGGCTTTCCACTAAAGCCCAGAGCTGAGGTCTGGAGAGCTTCCAGTTCCTACCCAGCCAACAGCATCTTCTGTTGAAATCATTGATGTGGATCAGTGTGAGGATTGAAACTCCGCTTCTGGACGCAAGCGTACAGCTTTCATTGGCTCAGCTGGAGGCTGCCTGCGTGTCTCAAGGGAGAGTTCCTATTCAAAGGCAGAGGACACTGTCCTCAGTGCTTGCTACAAGAGGGTTCTTTTTTGTGCCAAGACAGGAGACCAAGATATTGGTACCCTATTCCAGCTGGCTGAGGAAGAGCTCCCCAGGAAGGAAAAAATGGATAAAGAGGCTTAGATCATGCCCTGCCAACAGGAAGACAGCACTCGCCAGCTACAGACTGCTGCCACATTTCAGAGCAGTGCCCCTGTGCTATCAAGCAGAGAAGAGGCATCTTCCTCCCATTCCTCCTACAGAGGGAGAGGTCTGCTCTTACTCCCTGCCACTGTTACCCCTTCAGACCAGAACAGGATTATTTCAGTTGAGGACAGCAAGGCACCTGCCTGTGCATCCGTCAGACGCATAACTCACAGAATTAAGGGTGGGGTGGGTCAGCAGTGGGGCAGCCAGAGCTGTACTGCTGCCCCAAACAGGGCTGTGCTCTGGGAAGGGAGGAACGGAAGCTGCCCCTTGGCTCTGCCCCTGCGGAGAGCTGCACCGACAGGCAGGCGGGAGCTTCCTGGCACCGAGAGCGTTCAGACAGGCCAGGCGCAAGTATGTAAAGATCCCAAAAATGGACCGGTCAGTGATTCCTTACGTTGCCTTTTCTCTTTCCAGTAAGCAGCGTTATGCCTTATCTTGCCCACGCTTTAGGATCACCTGGTATTAGTGAGCTCCTCCTTACAGCGGGCAAACCCCCTTAGCACTTGTCCAGCTGCACTGAGCCTCCCATTACAGGAACTCCCTCCCCAGAAAGCGCTGCTGCGCTGGGGGGTAGGTTTTAAGTTTGGCACGTTTAGGGCACTTCACTCTTATTCTGAGAGTGACTGTTCTTTGCTCCGTGCTCCTCTCTGCTGGTGAATGAGTACCTTTAGCCTGGGTTATTTCTTTATATTTCCTTTTTTCTTTTTTGAAGGCAATGTTTATCTCGTCATAAGCTGTGGTTATCCAAGGCTCTCAAAATGTGCATCGCTCTGTAATAATACCTAACACAGACATAATATTGCTAAGAGTAGCAGCTTCCAGTTGCAAATCTCAAGGCATTTTATGAAGGTGATTGTTGTATCTGCTTTGCAAGTGTCATTGCTAAAGCAGAGAGAAGTTAAGTTGCCTGCCCTAGGACACACGTCTTGTCTGTGACAGAACAAGATTAGAGCACGCTGATCTCAATTGCGCTTACTCTGTTTGCTCCCTTGGCCTTATTGTGTTGTGCTTATGGTCCGTAGCACACAAACGGGGTCCTTGGAGTGAGGTGGGATTGCAGCACCCTGACACCTACAGATGGGAGCTCTAGCTCGTTCTCATTCAGAGTGGCGATGGGCACAAAGTTCAGGTATCCTTGCAAGGAAAGCCCCATGCTTTAGCCTTGAGTATTCGTGTTTTGTGCCAAGTAGTTTTGTTGTTTTCTCCACTTTCTTCAA
Organism: Phaethon aethereus; assembly: GCF_964289735.1. Lineage (NCBI taxonomy): Eukaryota > Metazoa > Chordata > Aves > Phaethontiformes > Phaethontidae > Phaethon > Phaethon aethereus. Next base: position 9,852,637 of record NC_138593.1, on the reverse strand, counting down.
GTGTTCGTTCTTGCAACTCTGAACATCACCATGGACCTTACTGCTGCAATAGCTCTGCTTCTTCCATGTATTGCGCCAAATTCAGTTTTTGGATGACGGTGTGTGTCGGGTAAAGGAGGAATGGTTGTGCATGTGCAGGGTCTTGTTTTAAAATATCAGATGATGTAATAGTACCCAGGTGAAAACCAGCAAGACTTTATTGTGATTATTTGAGCGTTTTCCTTTGAATGAAAGATTTTCCAAGCCCATCAGCACTGTGAGCAGCAAGAGAAAATTATCAGATGACAATGTATGCTCAGTAAAACATCTGCTCTTTCTATCGCCATGAGTCAAAGTCTGTTTTACTGCAAGATTTCATTGTAGTCAACTGGAATTTTGCCTGGGTAAGGTGCTTGAGATTTTTCTTCAAGTAACTTCACAGTTACTCGACATGGAGAATTGGGAATCACGTGACATTCCTAACACAATATTATGTTTCCATTCTTGCTGCATGAACGTACTTATCTGAAGATTAAGTAGATCTTGCATTTACAAAAGTGCATGCTCATGCTGAAGGCAGACAAAGATGTTGGAACTGTTGTGTTATTGGAACTCAAGGTATTTATTCAACTGTCCACCATGGCAGGAGTTTTTCTGTTAAATATATAATTCCCCACTTTTTCTCTCAAACAAGAGAACCAGAGGGTGAAAGGGTTGAAGATTAAAATGTAAACAGCAAAATTTATTATAATTACAAGAGTGTTTCAAATTATTTCCTTAAACTGCAACATAATTTACCTCTAGTCAAGGTCTCTATTGGTGGTGAAAGAGGAAACTGCTTGACCTTGGGGTGACCTCTGGCCCCCGGGGGTCAGCGCCCGAGGAATGCGCAGATGTCACGGTTCATAAGCAAGGACAGAAACTCTCAGGTTTCCCAGGCAGAGAGGCGCCAGTTCGGGGATGGGGCCAACATGTGCACCTCCCTTTGAACCAGCCACTCGTACCTGAAATCCCACTGAAAGCCAGCACGCACTGGGCTGGAGACAGCAAGAGTCCAAGCAGCCCAGGATGGAGGCTTGCTCCGGGAATGGGCAGGAGCAGCAGAATATAACGAAGAGAAATGTAAAATTTCACTAGAGTGGGCCGGTGTCTCTGCTGCCTCCTTAGCTGTACTGGAGGAACGCTGCAAACAAATGGGAGCTGAGATACAGATCCATGCACAGCGCTCGGCAAGTGTCATTTGGGGGAGCTTTGGCTGCAACCAACGGACGCAGCTTGTCGCTGCTGCAAAAGCAAATGTCCTGTGCTCTCAACAACGCGAAGGAAGGAGAGAGAAATGGAAGGATTTTTTTTGCCCGTGCTATGTTGACAAAAACCTGTGCATGGGCTGAATTAATGCAGTGTGTGTTGCTGCTAGGACTTTTGTAGCATCAGCAGAGATCCTCACGGTAACCCAGGCCTGGAGTCAGTTGAGCTGCTGCTCGGATGCCTTCTCTCTCTGCCCCGCAAGAAAGCCATTTGCGTTGCCAAGCCACGTTCTTTGAACAAAACAAACAAACACACAAACACTTTCATGACTGAGACCAAAATAAAAAAATACTTTAGAAAATTATTCTTAATAAAAGCAAATTAATAAGAAAGGTTAAGTTTAAGCTAAAACAAATTGTGTGGTAAATATTAAGCTTCGGGAGACAAAATTATACCGGCAATAGTGTTCAAAGAAGAAATGGGAGGAAAAACAAACCCAAGGTTAATTTTAATATTAAAATCATACCTTATGTATCAAAATAAAATTTATATTCAAGGAAATTGTGAACCCGAGGGTTCCTTTCAACTATTTGCAGCCTACAAACCACAAGTTGTGTTGAGCATGATCAAAGTACTTCACAATTAGTTTGGTTTTAAATCACTATAATTGTCAGCCTAGGTTGTAATCAGAGAAACATTGTTTTGAAGCAGCAGCAAACTCGCCCTGGTTGTAATCTGGGGAAAATTCGAGAAAAACACAGGGATCTGGTCAGTTAACAGCAGCACGGTGCTTGGGGACAGAGTTGTGTTAAACACGTTAAACACCAGAGAGACTGTCCCGGGTTCACGAGACAGCCAGCCTGTCCTCGTCCGCTGGTGCAAAGACCTCTCAGACCTCTGCTGCTCCTCTGATCAGCTCCCTGCCTCCGTTTCTCTCTCGGGAGATGCGGGCATGACGCTGGGGAGCCTTTATACGCACTTCATGCGAGTGCTGTAAAATACATGGGCTTCAGGTAATCCTGGAAGGTGCTTGCCTACGTTAGTTGTGGGGATGGTAGGAAGAGGCAGCTAGTGGAACGAGCGGTGCAGAATACTTGGATGGAGGAGGCTGCGGGAGTGCCAAGAATGACTGCAATGCGAGTGTGAGCCTGCCCGTGCGTTGCTCTTTTAATAAAGCTGGCAGCGTGTTATCTGGAAGCTGCAATGGGTTTCCTAATAGATTCCTTGGAAGTTTCAGGTTGGAGCGTTCTTCCAGGGGCTTTGCCAACAATACAACAGAAAAGAGGATGAGCTCAAATGCTTTTGTAATTAGGAACAGAGTATTTCTTGCAATTAAAAAGATCTTCCAGGAATACAGGAAATAAAGCCAGTCTTTGAAGGAATCATGCTTTCGAGACATTAAAAGGGTAAAGGTAGCTTTAATCTGGACTTTGCTATGGAGAAACTGAAGGAAATTTCCCCACTGGAAGCCTTGAAATGAGAATTTGCTCAGCAGTACAAATGAGTAAAACAACAAGGCTTTGTGCTTGAGGATCTCAAAGCGTTTTCTGCTCTGTACCAGGAAACGTAATACCTCCTGGGAGCTGTGCTAAATTGGAAACAGGGACCTTCTAAAAGCTAGCTCAACTCTGAGCACAGCCATGCTTCCACCAGCGTTGGTGGAAAAGACAAGTGATGTTTTGACAACCTGAGTCTTCAGCTGTGACTTTTCTACAGGGATGCAGGATGTTAGCAGGCAGCGTACATTTAGTGAAAAAGCAGTTAACAGAAGAGAATTTGCCACCTTGCATCCAGCCAAGCCAGAGGCTTTCCTTGGCTTCAGAATGACAGAAAATTCATCGCCTCAGATGTTTCTTAACAGTGAATCTCCTTGCTCCCAAAAGAATGGCGGTAACGTTGGGGTGGCAGTGAGGGAATGTACCAGCTGAGAAGGCTCTGCTTTGGACTGGCAGTTTCCCCAGCTCTGTTTCAGAAGAAACGTGGAACTGAAGGAAGTTCAAACCCTGCTTTAGTTTGTATGAACCATCTCCTCTGCTTCTGCTTTCCTCTAGTCACTAAAGAGGCAGTAGGGAAGAGATGACTGGACAGTAGCAAAGGGCAGGCAACGTGACTGTGAAAGTGGAGGGGAATAATTAGTGGAAGAGATGAGTATTGTAAGGACAAACTGGTATCTCGGCTTTTCATTTGGGGAAAGTAAACCTTTTCCCAAGAACCCATTTGGGTTCAAGTGGCACTGAACAGAGAGAGTCCCAGAGGGGGTTACAGAAAGGAGGTGATTATAACAAAGCAGAGGGCATGTGGAGGAAGGTGTACCTGTGTTGTGCTCTCCTCGTTTAATGTAAATGGATTGTAGCTGTCTTTTTGGTCTACTCTTGCAAAATATCTTATTGTTACTATTTATTTAAAGAAGTCACAATTAGAGTACGTAAAGGAATGCTCAGGTGGCATTGTGCACTGCCAGACGTCCTGGCAGCCCCAGTTTTATCCAAACCAGGCATGGCCACATCATGATGGTCCTGCCGAATGACCCAGAGCACTCGGCAGAGTTTTTCCTGGCTTTACTGTAATACATCTGGCACAACACCAAGAAAATGGCACAGACAGATGATACCTGATCTGCCCTATCAAACTGTTATGAATTAAGAATTCATAGACTGAGTTTATATCAAAGCAATTATTTTTATCTGGTTGTGGGCTTTTCTGAAGCAGTGCCCTAGGAGGCCTCTGCAGAGGGATCTGGACAGGCTGGATCGATGGGCCGAGGCCAGCTGTATGAGGTTTAATAAGGCCAAGTGCCGGGTCCTGCACTTTGGCCACAACAACCCCACGCAACGCTACAGGCTTGGGGAGGAGTGGCTGGAGAGCTGCCCGACAGAAAGGGACCTGGGGGTGCTGGTTGACAGCCGGCTGAACATGAGCCGGCAGTGTGCCCAGGTGGCCAAGAAGCCCACAGCGTCCTGGCCTGTATCAGGAATAGTGTGGCCAGCAGGAGTAGGGAAGTGATCGTGCCCCTGTACTCGGCACTGGTGAGGCCGCACCTCGAATCCTGTGTTCAGTTTTGGGCCCCTCACTATAAGAAGGACGTTGAGGTGCTGGAGTGTGTCCAGAGAAGGGCAACGAAGCTGGTGAGGGATCTGGAGCACAAGTCTTATGAGGAGTGACTGAGGGAACTGGGATTGTTCAGTCTGGAGAAGAGGAGGCTGAGGGGAGACCTTATCGCTCTCTACAACTACCTGAAAGGGGGTTGTGGCAACGAGGGTGTTGGACTCTTCTCCCAAGTAACTAGTGATAGGGTGAGAGGAAGTGGCCTCAAGTTGCACCAGGGAAGGTTTAGACTGGATATTAGGAAAAAATTCTTTACTGAGAGAGTGATCAAGCGTTGGAACAGGCTGCCCAGGGAGGTGGTAGAGTCACCATCTCTGGAAGTGTTCAAAAAACGGGTAGATGTGGCACTTAAGGATATGGCTTAGTGGGCTTGGTGTTGGGTTGATGATTGGACTTGATGATCGGACTTGATGATCTTAAAGGTCTTTTCCAACCTTAATGATTCTGTGATTCTGTAACTAGTTTCCACTATATTGCAGACTTACCTAAGGACTGAGTAGACCCTTTGGCTCTGCTATCAATTTATGTGTTTGGAGGTACATCACGTCATCTGGGTTCTCTGTCCCAGAGATGGTACAAGGGTGTACCAGCTAAGGTGTGATACTGTGACTCTTTATCACAGTGCTTTTATTTGTTTATTTTAATGTGGAGAAAAAGCCTCTCGCATGATTTTGAGTATCCACACTAACTAATGCAATTGTGAACAAGTCCCAGAAACGTGTCAGCAATGCATGTGTTTGTCTCCAGCCTCTGATTGTACACCTTTTGCTACACACACACACTAATGCACGCCTGTAAATTTGTCCTCGCATGACTCAGCCCACACCAGTCAATAAAAGATAGTCCATAAATGTGTTGGATGGGAGTAACAGTAATAGAGAAAGGGAGAAGAGGTGAACCAAGACTCATTCCAGGATTATTTTTTTTTGTTACCCTTTTTCATGAGTGGGTGAGCATCAGAGGGAAAGAGGGATAGTCTTTGGGATGTGGTGATGGAAGTATTCTCCCATTGACTGGCTTGACTCAGCAAACAAAATCTTTCCCCACATGGAACCACAGAAAGCAGAGGGCACAGAGGAAGAGAAGTGATAGTAAAGCTGCACTCAGCTCTCTAGCAGCAGCGAAAGCCAGATATGGAAATTGTTCCCTGAGCAGACAGGACCCAGAGTTGTTTCTTTAGCTTTCCTTTGGCGCGTCTAAGTTTTTCTTGCTGTCGGGAAGAGCTAGGTGAAAAGGGCGGCGGGGGAGATTTGTGCAATTCTTCCACTTGAGTGTAGAGAACAGAGAGCAGAAGGTGCGGTCAGAAACCTTTTAAAGTGGTGGTAGATGTGTGAGGTCTGATTCTGTTTTCAAAAACCTATCTGTTAGATGTAAGTGCATGGGAGGTCATTAGAGCTCTGCTGCCTTTCGGGGGGTGAGGCAGGAGGGAGCTAGGCTGTGGAGCGGGCAGGCAGCAGCATCGTGCTGCCGGGAGCGAGAGCCACCGTGCGATCAGCAGGCTCTGGCAACAGGGACAAGAGGGGGAAGAGGCTGGGTTTTTGCTCTCCTCAGCTAATGTCATTGCTAGCCACGGCCGGCCACTTATGTTTAAAATCACACCAGTTGTTTGTGATTATGCTAAGGGTTACTCTGGAGATGAGCACGGCTAGCTGGCAGCGTTTTAAACACAGCAATGCCTGTCTTCCGTGATCACCTAGCATCCTGTTATTTACTGGATCTAAAAATAAGGTGTGTTTTCCCAGATCAGAGAACCTAGCTTGTACAAAAAGGCAGGTATTTTTAAATTGCTTTCCTGGTGTTAGGTATCCCTGGTTCATCCAGCGACCTTCGCTTCTTTCTTAACCCTCGTCACATCACTACTTACCTTGGACAGATTGGGGCTGGGGGCTTGTCATGTAGTTTTTTGTTCAACGGGGAAAAAAAAGAAAAAAGTAGCGGTGTGTAGATTTATTTCCAAGGGAGAGTCAGATGTAACAGTCTGTGTGGTAATTTTCTGAGATTATAGGAATAGATTTCCTCCTGGACAAAAAGAAATGGTCTGATATTCACCCTGCACAGACACTATGTCTTGTCAATAATCATACTACTCATTAATATTAAGATTCTTGTTGCATCTGAACTAATCCATGATACGTCTGCGATGGGCCACAAGTGAAGACAAAAAGGGACAGATACGAAAGGAGAGATGTGATAGGGTCTCAATTTAAGGCTGGCCATGGACTGTATATGACATTCTTGTAAGTAAACTGACAGTGTCCAGGTTTATAATAGCTAAACTCCTCAGTTTCCTTTACATAAACATTTCACTCTAATGGAACATTATACCCAGGACTGTGCTTCAGCAGACATGCATGTATATGAATTGCATAAAGATAGACCAATAGATAAATAGATATCTGGATTTAATAAACACTCACATTCTAACACTAATAGGCTAGTGAAGTCTTACAGAGAGGGGGAGAGAGAGACTGAAGGAAAATACAAAATACTGTCAAGAGTTTACAGACTGGCACAACTGGAAGCACTCAGCATCAAAAGGATGAGGAGAGGGAAAGGCCGAGGTGGAACAGGCAAATTCTACATTGATAATGTTCTCCCATCTTGTGGTGAGGGATAGTGAATGAGCCGGTGAGGTGGGTGCCTGCTATTTCTTCAAAGGTGGAATCATCATCATCATCCAAATCAAAGAATTTCACTTATGAATTATGGAAGTAGAAGGATTCAGATATGTTTTTCCAAAGTCAGAGGATCTCTAGGAGTTTTTTTCCTTGACGGTCAGGTAGGTGCTTTTGAAAATTTTATCTTTGACTTCTTGTGGAGGCAAGAATGCTTTTCCAGTACGGAGAGATTTTCTTCTGGATGATCATTTTCCTGTATACACTTCTTGACATTTTCCCCACTATCATTCACAAAAAAAGGGAGGGGGGAGAAAAAAAAAGGGCAAGCCAAAAAAAATCCTCCATTCCCTATCCCCTCCCAAACAAATATCTCTTCTAATTCTTGCTCTGGGAACCAAAATCCTATAACAATGGCAGCTCTCTACTGAACTTGTTGAAGTTGTACCACTTGACAGAATACGGTCCTGACGGCCAGCACAGAAGGTAGGAGGAGAGCCTATGTGGGAGGGCTCAAATAATTCCCGTTGGTTATTTCCTATGACTTCAGCATTCAAGGTAACTAGGTGAGAAGAAGGAAGAGCTTCCTGACAGTAAATGACCAACGAATCAAACAAACAAACAAAAGACTTAAGCTGGGAAAATTAATTTATAAGTTCCAGTTTGTCCACTCTGGTCTGTCTTTTAAACTAGTGTTGTCCATTACCCAAGTAAGGTCAACACAGCTATTACGGCCGCCCAGACACCCTTTTTCACTCTGTTTTTACAGCGCCTGCGTTTATTTTTCTTCCCTTGCTTTGGCTCTGTGCCATTTCGTTGGCTAACAGTTACCTTGGCTGGACGTACCGAGGAAGGGATGTTCCTTGCCCCATCTGTGTGCCCAGCGAAGCCCACTCTTGCCAAATGGCTCCTGCCATTGATTCCGTCCGCCACCGCATCGACCCACTCTGTTTTGGGGAGCCAATGACTCCAGAAGCAAGCCCCTTTTTTAGCTGTCTTTAGTTGCTGTTCTGAGCTAGAAAGATTGCCCTTCTTCGCAAAGGAAAAGCAATAAAATAAAGGGGGCTGCCCAGTGCAAAGCAGCCAGGAGAGGAGCAGCAGTGGAGCCCCGCCACGCGCGCGGGCACCGCGTACTCTTCCATCAGGGATCTGGCAATCTTGCATGCATGAATTGCCTTGCAACGGCCACTCGGCTGTCATTCTGTCAGCCCCATTTACAAATCGCATCACAGGTTTAATTTTGAAATCTCTCCCCCGCCTTATTTTTGCTGAACTGGATTTACAATGAAAGTATTTGAAAAGGAATAATTATCTATATGAGCAACAGCAACACAATGCCTGCAGCATGGGGGTGGGGCATCAGAAGAACTGAGCCTTAAGTCTGAAATCTGCTTTTAGGCATATCTATACATTTCCAAATAGCTAGATATTTGTAAATACCTATAAAATATCTGATGGATGGGTATATGACATGATTTAAATTGTGTGTGTATATGTCAGACATGTGAAGGCTGGTTTCAGCTTTTTTCTTGTGCTAAATGCCACATTTTAAAATAAGTGTCCAACCGTACGACTCTGTGCACTTTATATCTGAAGTGATATTCACCAAGAAATTGCTTACCAAAACCTTAGAAGTGCTTTCCAGAGCATTCCAGCCCAATTTTTATTTTAAAAAGGGCGACCAGCTCCCTCTGAAAGTGCAGGAGAGCCTGTTTCATGCAGTAGTGGACATGAAGCTGAAGCTTTTTCTATAGTCTCTGGCCATTTCTCTCAGTGAATTGAATCCAGTCAAAGGTCAAACTGGCCAGAGGCACTTTTATTGTCATGGTAACCATGACTTAATCAAACAATCCTGAGATTCCAGGTTTGTGGGAACAGGCAAAGATCTGAAGAGACTGGAATTAATCAATCAAAGGGGGCAGGGAAGAAAATCCTAAGATATATGACTTATCCTTCCAAATCTATTACTCTGTCCTTAAACACACAAGAATTATGCCTTGGACAAAGCCTCTTTTCAGACCAAATACCTCTGATTTTTGTTTTCTTGTCCTTTGCATCAAATTTCCTAGCATACCTCTGTCCTACAGCAATCAAACCTCAGCCCAGATTTAACCAACATGAGAGAAAGAGAGGAAACAACAGTTTAGGAAAGATGAAGATTATTTTGTAAAAAACTACTTAAAGGGAAAAGAAAAAAAAAAAAGAGGAAAAGGAAAACCAAGGAAAAACGCAGTCAACCGCCTTTGATTTGAAAACCTGTTTAAGCTTGTTAGTAGTGATCTAGTGCAGATCTACAGGCAGTGAACGCATTTTTAAGGTTGCTGTGCTTTCTGACCAACTGCTGCATCTTCTTGGGATCCCAAGGCTACGGGGCTTGCTCGTGTCTCAGGCACGGGAGTCATTCAGCAGTGCTGAGTTCATGCAGCCTCTGCTCTTTTCTGAGAGCCCAGCTGCTTAAAGACCGTTTTGAGGCATCTGGTGAGCACTGGGGGTTGGTTAACCTGGAATTCAGCTGGGGCTAAGGCTGCTCTTTTATAAGGATATTTTGTGCATCTTTGTTTTTATTTCAGAAGCAATTTGCATTTGTCTTACCTCCTGTATTTTGCTCGTGAGTCTAATGGCTGTGTTTCTTGGTTGGAGGAAGGGTAGACCTGTAGGCTCTGCTTGACAACCACCATGCTTATGGGGGGAATGTCTTGTGGTTTTGGGGGACCTGACTGCAAGCTATGTCCATGTGCCATTACCCGCCCCCCCCATAATTCTTGTTTTGACTTCTAACAAAATTAACCCCTTGCTTTGGCTTTTTCTGCCCAGAGGAGTGATAAATAGTAGAATCATGGGGGTATGACAGGAGTAGGAGGGCTTTGCTAAAGTGTTGGCGGCAGTAGGTTTGACTTGTTATATCTGGTTAAGTGGAGGTATCACATGTTGTTTTCTAATTTTAGAGAAGAATTAGCTAGAAACTTGAAACATATTTGCTCTTAGGGGCTCTGCTGCCCTGCTCTCAATCGCAAGGCAGGCTGAGGCAGCCGCCTGTTGTCCAGTAACTGCTCTGTCCTAGGGAGATTGCTGCTGAAATTATGCTATAGTCATGTTATATAAGGAATGCAGGTAATTACTTGCAAACCCCAAACCTAGATATTTTAATGGCAATCGAGCATGAAAAGAACTGATTGCTTCTTGTTCTTAATGTAGCGATATCCTTACAACAAAATATATCCTTTCAATATTATTGTGAGTGATCTCAGCAAACAGACTCTAATGGGTGCATTGTCCCAGAAAACAAGCTCCTTCCTCACTGCCAAATGAGCGGGGGGGGTCACCTGCAGAGATAGTTGCTGGTAGTTAAAATATGCAGAAAAAAATTGTATAATAGACCACAGCAGACGGACAGAACTCCATGGAGAGCCAGGATACTGGCAGGACAGAAGAGAAATTACTGAAGCCTGAGTATCAGACAGGGAAAGGGGAAATTAGGAGTTGAGGAGGTCTGGAAAGAAGGAACCTATGTCCAAGGAGGATGTGATCATCCAGTGTAAGAAGAGAAAGGTCCTCTTTTGGTTTGGCTGTAAGGAGAGTACTTGTGGAAAGGAGACATTTGAAGCCACGTGGGAGGAATGGAAAAGGGACTCAACATGGAAGAATAGCAAAGTATAGAAAACAACAGGAAGGAGGAGGCAGAAGGCTGATATGTCAAGAGAGCCTTTTCCAATATTGGTACGTACAGGAGCAAACAGAGGAAGTAGAAAATAACAGTGGAGATGAAACGAGAGAAAAGGACAGGGACATCAAAAATGGGAATTAGGGGATTGGATGAGAAATTACATGAGCAGAGAGAAAGCGACACTCCTGACATGGGTGTAAGGCTTACTTAATGGCAGAACAAGAAAGTTTAAGAGGAAGAAAGGCTGTACAAAGCCTGCTTTGAGGATGAACAGGGGCTGTAGTTGGAGATATTGGTATCAACAAAACTGAGGAGACTTTTGATGTTTTCTGATAGGCTTTTCTTCATTTCTTGTCCAGTGTCTCAAATAGTATTTAAAGACTGGGGCAAAGAGCAGCACTGACAGAGATGAATTGCTGCCTCCTGCAGAAGTGCTGACCACCCTTCCCATCAAAACTACTAGGAGCAGCAGGCCCTCAGCACTACCGTGAAAGAAGCCTTAAATCCTCTTTGCTCCTAATCTGTTGTTCTTCTCAGGACAAGACTGAGGAAATTGGTGAGATGAGGGACCATGGGCAGGTTATATGCAGAGCTAGCACTGCACATGACCTATGCTGAAATGAAATGCAAGTCTGGGAGGTAAAAGCCCCTGTAAAACTCCTTCCCCTTTGCAAAAACACGCTCCAAGTTAGCTTTAACACTTAAGTACCATGGTTCCTGAATGCTACCTTTAAAGGTTAAAGCATTTAAACTATAGGAACAGCCAGGGGCAAAAAGAGGCCCATTTCAATTTGATATGTTGAGGTCCTGCAGAAAGCCAGACTGGGGGGTCTCTGAGCTCTTTGTGCTTTCCTTCCCTCCTGAACCTGAGATGGCTCTGAGGCCCAGGCTGGGCTGTGTTTCAGTATCCTCCTTTCTTTCTCTCCCTATGTTGTAGTAAATTAGCCATTTCCAAAGGGCTCAAGCAGGGCAGGGAAATTCTCCATCCCTGGCTTGCATGCTGCACAGGGCTGCTTTGTAGGAAGGAACTGAAAGTAGATCAGGGAAGACTTTGGTGTGTGAAGAGCAGAGCTGCATTTCTGCCAGGGGTTCAAAGCTTTGTGGAGATAACCAACATCCTTCTGCCGTGGTGAGCCCTGCCAGAGGACAGTGGGGACTGTCGTCTCAGGGGATGCTCATCTGCCTTTCATGGCAGATCGCAGGACACCTGCCTTCCCTGGAGGGATCAGGATCTGTCCCAGCATACTGTGGTGGACAGCAGTTTTTTCCCATTTCCCAACCTTTACCTTGTCTCTGTTCTTTGAGGCAGGCACAGGCCTGGCTCCTACTGTGTTACACAGCACCTAGCAGAGTCAGCCCCGCGCCCGGGCAGCCTGTTAGGTGTTACTGCAATACAAACAGCAGGACTGTCCTGGTGTACAACGAATGTTTAGCTTGCAGAGATATGAGAACACCCTGCAGACTGTACCGCACGCTGTAATCGGAAGAGGAGTACTCAGTTTACTCGAGCCTAAGCCTTTCTGCAAGCTGCTGCCTTTTACTGTATTATCTGGTACGATAGCAATGATATTAATAGCAGGAACCTTCCTTGCAAAGAACCAATTGCAGCTATAGCGCAGCTCCCCTTGCGCTCCTTGCCTGCACTGCTATCTCTCTGCACAAGGAAACTCTTCCAGGTTTACCCCAGTGGTTACAATTAATGGAGATCTCCATCCATTTATCCCGCATCAGCATAAACAGTCCTGTCCGTAGGTGGTGGCTGCTGTCAGCTCCCACCCTTTAAAATGATGCCGGGACTTCCTTGTACTCAGAGAGAGATGTGAGCGAAGGTCTCCAATGCTTTCTAGGTAAGAGCAAGGCTGAAGGTGACTACTGGGGAACAGAAGTGTAAAATCTTCTTTCTGGGAGCCCGGCCACAGAGAGGTCCTCTACCATTGTGTTCCTTTCTTTCAAAGAGATCTCTTTAAAAACCTTTACAAATATATGGAGGCATTTGCAGGTGATCATTTAAGGGATGAAGAAAGCCCAACTACTTGATAAAGTTCTTTTACCTTTGGTAAAAGAATGTTGATACTGAAAAGCTGCCATGTGCTCTTACAGGGTTGTCCTTACAAAGAGATGTCTTAGAATAGCTGCTTTTCAGGAACAAAGAATAGCTGTGTCTGACCAGGAAAGCTTTCTGAGGGTCTCTTCCAAAGCTTGCTTTTTTTCACAGGAGCAGATAAAGCTCTGAGAGCCACTTCTCTGCTACCATGATAAACCTCACTCCTACTGTTATAGCTGTGCACAGTTCCATGAGCTTTAGTCCTTTTTCAGTCCTTTATAGGATAGGTGAATATCTCTGCTCGTGAGAAGTCTGAATAATGCTGACTATTGAGTGCTTAATAACATACTTTTTGGAAAAAATTTTTGTTGGGGAAATGTTACCTGCACCAAGCAAAGTCTGTGAACTGTGTGTATACCTTAAGAAACTTATTGTCAAAGTACTTGGGGGAGTCCACTCAGAGTCCTACCAGATGAGTTTCACCATATTCTCTATCTGATATTCAGTATCTCCTTTCTGCCCTCTGTGCAGCCTGGGACTGTGGCTTTGCCAGGGAACTCTGAATGCCACAAGTTTCTGCTTCCACGTTACTAAGCTCCAATGTGACATTTCTCAATAGCGTCACTTGGAAGAAGATTATACTGAGATATAAATCAGATGAAGACTGACAAAGAAATTAGCATAAAATAGCTCTAAATCATCACAAATTCTGATATATAGCATTGAACTATCTCTCCAAATAGATCCTACAAAAGTCTATAATAGACTTTTTGTCATATGTATTAAGTCATGGAAGCAACATATGAAGATGATTGGAAAACTTTGGCATGGAGGCATTTTTTCCCAAATGACAGATGTGCAGAATCTTTTGTTATGAATCTTGAACTCCCTGAAGAAGGACTAAGTGAATACATCCAAGATGTCTTGCTAGCTGATGTAAGGAGAAAGCTCTAAAAGTTAGTTCCAAAATTTTTTTATGTGAAGGTTGGGGTGGAAAGCACCTGATTCAGTTCAATCAAAGGAAAATGTCTGAATAGAAATAAATTCCTCAAAAAAAAAAAAAGTAACATGCATTAAAATTTTTTTAGTGAATAAAACTAATTCCACCTAACTGCATTTTTTTTACACACCTCCCCCCCCCCAAGCTCATCAAAAGAGATTTATACTGCTAAACGAAGCCTGGAGTCTTATTCTGACCTCATCTTACAACAGCATGTGAATATGAAGTTCAGTAGAAGTTGATGAATTTACACCCCTTAGTGTCCACTTGCAGAGTATGCAAGTATTGAATCAGAGCCCCAGCAATGTGAGACATGCAGGCAGGAAGCTGCAACAAGCTGCTTTTGAGGAAATCACACTTTTCAGATAAATATCAGTCAGCTGCAAACATTTTTCTCTCCAGGATATGTGTGCTCTTCCAATGTTTAGAATAAAAATGTGGTGCTAGGAATTGGGAATATAGTTTTCACATATTTGATTACTTCAGCATTAAAGCAGCATGATAATATTAGTGGTAGCCTTTAACATGAACTTTGTTCTGTAACTTCCAGGCTTCAAAAACTAATGAGGAGTAAAACAGGGGGAAAAAAAGTCTTCCGACAAGCTGGTCTTCAGCACCTTTTTAATGGATAACAGATTTGCCGTCATCACATATGACTGGGAATATGTTATGACAAGACACACAGGCTAATATAACGCATTGTCTACAAAACGCTGGTAACAGGTATATATTAGCGAATTTCTCTTAACCTTGATAGAGGATGAATCGGTTCCAGTAACAGAAGCTTTTGAACAGTTTTCTCTGAAGAACCTAAACCCAAAGTCTCCCAGTGCTGGTACCGCATGTAATCAAACAGCAGCAGATACTTTGTTATAGAAGTTGCAAAATGGTTTCTTTGATTCTGTGAAATTTGGAAAGCAAAACGCGAAGAGAATTTCTAACTTTTAGCACTTAAGAACAAGTTTTCAGGAAAGCACAGCACCTGGCAGGCAGTAAGAAATGTCAGGTTTTCACTGTGCTGAGTCCTGTTGCTAGAGGTACAGTGAGTTTGATGCACCCTGAGTCTGGCTCATTTTCATTTCCAATATTCAGACATGAATCCTGGATGGGTTTTTCCCAAATCTTTCAGTTGTCTGACTGCTGGATGCTTGCTGCTTTCACAGCTTTGGCTAGCAGGGCGTGCTTCAGAGAGTAGAAAAGCATCAGATGTTCCTTCCCTTACAGGGAAAGCAGCGTGATGAAAGAGATGTAAACCCAAAACTTAAAACCAAGTGCCTTGTGTCATTAAAAGACTAGTACATGCAAAACATTTTTTAATTAAAAAAAAAAAAGATTTGATCAACAGAGCAGTATTAGCTCATGAACGCATGCTTCCCTGCAGCAGGCACAAGTGTTTCTCTAACCAGCTACTGTCAAGACTCCATCTTCTGCTCTGTTTCTTCCCTAGCTGTTAATGGCAGATCTAGAAATACATCTCACTTCCTTGTCCTGGTTTTGCCTTTTCAGTCAAGAAAGTATAGCGCACACTTAAAACATTTTTAAAAGTGCTCTTCAAACTTCTCCAGGTGGGTCGATGGGTGGTTGAAACTGGAATGACCCAGAAGCACTGAGTCATCTGATGACTTTTTTTCCCCCTCTCCACTTCTACGAGCAATGATTTGTTTTCCTCCTTCCTCTTGATTAGCTCTATAATACGCTCAGATTGTAAAGTGAACTCAATTTTGTGTCTCATATTATCTGTAGTGTCTTATTAGCCTTGGTACCATTATAACCCCTCTCTGAATCATCATTTGTATATGGATGTTTGACATATCAGCTGATTGTCCCTTTTTTCTCTTTCCTTTCTCATCTCTTCTGAAAAGCAATGAGGCTATTTCTGTTGATACTCAAATATCGCAATTTCTCCCACTATCACTAATAGCATAATGGCACTATGAAGAACCTTCCTGCAGTGCATTTTTCTGTGACATAATGCAAAAAAAGTTGCAGCTCAACGAAAATATCATTAAAAGTTACCCTCTTAAAATTCATCCAAATAAGAATGAGCAAGAAGTTTTGACCAAACAAATGTTGTTTTTCAGGGACTAAGTATTGAATGAAACATGCCCAGGACAGTTTCAGTCAGGGCAGATTTGACATGGAAGAAGGTACCATAGTGTTTCTATGCATATGACCACAAAACAGGTTCTAGTGCACAGAAAATAGGTGTCTACGTGCCACTGCAGGCCACTGCGTCACAAAACTAGTCCTGTTTTCACCATTCTCATAGTGTGGCGAGAATAATGTCCCTAGGGCTTATAAATATTTCTCCAGATATATGCTAAAAGGGGATTTAGTGTCTCCTGCTTCTATATATTGGACAGTCAAAGTAATGTTAAGCTCCCTCGGGCTTTCTCTGCTCTGTGTGATGTAACATGAGATTCTTGCATGCATATAGCTTTATTTTTGTTTTCTTGACACCCATAGTCACAACCTGGTTTTTTTTTTCTTCTTCTGGAGACCTTTGCACAGGGAGCTGCCACTTTTAAAAAATAAAATTATTAGAAACGTTGTTTCTTTTCTTTTTTTTAATGCAGGATAACAAATCCCGACAGGTTTTTAGTACTTGGTGTCGCACAGGAACTAGCACCGTTTTGCAAACATCCTCAGATTTTCAAGAACTTTTTCCACCAAACATGACCTGCATTTTTCTCATATTTTCCTTTGCTCAGTTTCCCTGTTGTCTCATTCCATGTGGTCTCACTTAAGTCTTGCTTTAACTACGATAACTTTAACCTGTTTTAACTACCATAACTTCCTTGCTTTCCTATTCATTTTATCTTCACAGCCACATCTATTTTTCCTATTTAAAGCCAGGCAAAAATTTCTTAGTGCTACAGTGCTGACGTAGTGGTTCACAGAAAGCCAGAAAGCGCTTCTCAAGAAGCATGGCTTATACGTACAGGTGAAGGTGCACGCACGCACAGCATGGACTTTGCTGGATTGGGGCTTTTCCTTGATGCAGTTTTGCAATGTGAGCAATTATTTTGCTGCAGCAACGGGATGCCGAGCTGTCAGGCTTTCCTCATTCTGTGGTCTCCTGAAAAGGCATATGACTGGGAACCGTCTTAGAAAACTACAGTTCTTTGCTCCAGGAGACTAGGAAACATTGTGTTCAATTGGTAATTGGTACCCTTGATGGATTTTAGTTTTGCAGCATATTGTTCTCTCTCTTCTTTTTTTTTTTTTTCTTTTTTTTCCCAAGCGAGCAGTAGTGCTTGGTGAGGTCAGCCTGCCTGGGCGTCCCGCTGAAAGGCCTGATGCTGCCGCAGATCTGCTGCAAAGGCGCTTCGGCCCTCGTCTAGGCTCTGCCCAGAGCGGCTTGGGGCGGCAACGGGCAGAAAAAATGACTGCCCAGCACCTGCCAGGCTTCATTTTGTTCTCTGTACGTCCTGGAGAAAGGAAAAGCACTGATGAACAGGGCAGTGAGAGGTGGCAGCAAGCTCACCTCCCTTCGCGCGGGTGTGAGGCAGGTGGTGGGCTCGAGCCCGTGCTTTTCCAAAGCATCCGCTGGCAAGTAGCTCCTTGGGGAGATCCCTCTTCTTACTTGGTTAATTAAGCATTAACATGTCAGTGTTACCTTGCACAGATAGGTCAGGACTTGCACAGAAATTAGAAGGCTCCCTTTCCATCACTTGCTTTATTTTAGCTTTTGGAATGGGTGAGGATTTGTTTTCCTCTCGTGAGCAGTCACGCTGCTATGATGCAGAAGCTGAAGGGCCCAATTACCCACCCCGTGCTGTTGTTTGTGAAGCAATTAGAACTGACAGAGTGTGATTAAACCCAAGAAGTTATCACTTTTTTCTTGAGGCAGGAGGGGTGACTGTTTACAGATGAATACGCACCAAATCTACAATGGGAATGATTTCCTCACCCGCTATGAAATCTCCTCTACTTCATTACTGGCTGAATGTATATAGCGGTATAGTTTTTTTCGCATGAATTAACACTTGTAGCTAATAGCAGTAAACTCACAAATGGACTATTACTTTTTATAGCCTTTTAGCAGAGTCAGCCTAATGGAGCAAAACTCTTAACAAATTAAGATACATTTGACAAGGCTTCAAGCAGGAATCATAACCCAGGAGTCACCGCTCGGGACGCAAATGCAAAGCTATATGACTAGCCTGTATCTCAGCTGGTGTGCGGTGGCAAGTGCTAAACCACACACAAAAAAAGAAGAGTTAAGGCAATAGCTGTTCTTGGTGAGATTTTCAGAGCAAGGAACTGACTTCTTTTAATGTTTGTGAAGAGCCTGTCGTATCTGTAGTGCTATAATACTACTATAAAATACTAACAACAATAGTCATAGTAAAAATAAGTCATGTTTGTCTACTTATGGCACTGTATATATTTTAGACGTTGTATGATCACCAGGCTACAGGAACATCTGATCTTCTGGGGAGACTGTCTCTGAGCCACGGACAGAATATATTTGGCAGTGCAGCTGCAGGGCTTGTGGTGTTGGTTGCCTGAGCGTGAAACAAACTGGAGAAAGAATGGTTTTAAGAGCTGTCAAATATGTTCAAAACAAGATGCCTTTTCTAGCAGACACCCTGCTATAGCCTAACAGGGTGTGGGATTTCTGGGGAAAGTATGTAGCTTCAGCTCTCTTTGTGTTGTTTTTTTGTGTGTGTGTGTCTGTTTTTGTTTTGTTTTGTTTTATTTTTAAGTAAGTGAAGAAGTGGAGGTGGCTGGGCAGAGGCTGCGTTTGCAGAGTGGCTGATGTGCACTGGCTGCTCTGGTGCGGGGGAGTTAACACAGAGTAGCTGCCCACCTCGGAGCTTTCTGCCTCTCCTAGTCTGTAGCTTTTAACCCTGTCATTCTGCTTTTTGTTAGGGCTTTCATAGAGTATCTACTCTCTCTTGCCTCATCAAACCCCATCTCAAAGACAATCTTTCAGTCAACTTTAGCCCTTCCCTTGTTTCGGAGCTGGCTGACAGGGCGCTTGCATCTGACATTCATTCATTTTCTGCCTCACCTTTCCACAACTCGACACTGCATTTGATAAGACAGAGATGTGACATGTGTCTTGAAGCCCCAGAATAAGCTGTACCTTACCAGGGGCCTTTTCTCTAGTCCATTCTTATTATTGGAGCTTGTTGACTATATGCAGCATCAACATCATGCACCTGTGTATCCTCCTATCGAGGAGTTCAGTCTATGCCACTTGCTCCTCAATTTCCACACTAATTAGTAACTCAAAGCCCAAAAGTAGAGACATTCAGGTTGGTTTTACTCCTCTTTCTCTATCTTGAACCTTCGCTCCCCGCTCGGCTTGCTAAAACTTTATTCAATGTAATGTGAAGGCTTGTTCTCCTCCTAATACTTTGTGATATTCTGTTAAGAACATCCAGTGTTAGAGTTCCAGCATAATTATATTTCCCCATAGGTGTAAAATGTGTCTGCATCAATAGTTTATTAAAAGAGTGTAATAAAAATTATGACCCCACAATTCTGCTATTAATATAACAATTCAGAGCCAAGAAAACTCCCTGATCCTTTTTACTCATCTGCTGTAACATGGTACAAGAGCAGAACACCTTAAACCAGTTTAATCCCATCTTTTCACTCACTAGCAATATACATTGGCCCAAGAGAGTAACATGAATTGAAAGTTTAATTTATTAATATGCAATAGTGATAATGTCAAAAGAACAATATATAAAACCCACACAGAACAGGATTACCCAGTGCAGAGGAGAAAGCCTAGAGCTAATATTTAATATAGCAAAACATAGCCAAAAATAACTTTTCATCCAAAGAGCAAAAGAGGGAGAACTCTGCAGGAGCTGGAGCAGAGGAGCTGTGGAAGCAGCTTCTGCCTTCAAGTGCACAGTTGGTCCCAACCAGCCATCCTCTGGCTGAGCCCCCTCTCTGCTGGGACACACAGAGATCGTGGCGCTTTCTGTGGGTGCCAGCTGTCGGGGCAGTGACTGAAGTCCCCAGTTATCGCTTTGTCTACCTTAAAATCTCTCACTGCTCCAATTTAACAGTGCACACAAGAATCAGAGCAGCAGACGCAAGTGGCACACATGGAGAGCAAGCCACATCCAGTGCACAGCAAACTGCAGCAAACGGAGAGCCTCGCAGCTCAGAGCATTTCAGTAAGTGAAGCATGAAACCAACTGTTCACTTTAGCTAAATTGTTCACTTAAGCTTGGATGATTAAACTTTCACCAGCAGCCAAAGCATCCTGCAGCCGTAGCAGGGTATGGACATATTAACGTTTCACTAGCTTTGCCATAAAAGAGCAATTTGCCCTATAGTCTTAAACCAGTAACACTCACGTGAGTGGAAAATGTTTCAGCCTCCAAGGGACTGGCACATTTCAAACACTTTCTAGAGTTTGCTAAGTTGGGAGAGGGATGAGATGGGGGTAGATGCCAGCCAGGACCTGGCTGCCCTGCAGGTTTCCTGCTCTGCCATGCATTTCTTGAGGGATGGGATGAGGTCCAAGCTGACCATCTAGCCTGCCTGCTGCTCGACACTGGCACATCCCTGTACGCACACACCAAAGACACTGCAACAGCAAATAAGTAGGTGGTCAAAATATGGGACCTACTTGTCTGTGTTGATTGAAGAGTCTGAGTCTGGCAGCCAGGGCTCTCTTAGCTGCTGTGTCTGTAGATTCATTCCCCCTCCGATGTCTTCCAGCCTTCTCCAGCTCTGATCTGCTTGCTGTCCTTCCCTTTGCTGGAGTTGATTGCCCCCTTCATGCCATAGTCTGAATTAGAAGAGCCAGGTCAGCTCGGCAAAGCTCTGCTGCTTTAAACTAACTCATCTCCTCTTGAATGCCACACAAGATGCTCAGCTCTCAAATAGCAATGATCTCTAAAAGGCAGGAGGAGGCTGTGGAGATGAGAAATGAGGGCAAACCAGGAGAGCTACCTCCCAGCTGAAAGACCAGCAGCTGGAAGAGGATCTATGCCCACAGCCTGGCTCTGCTGCGTGTTGTCAGTCAGAGTCCACAAGCACAAGGGGAGAAGAAAAGCAGCTGGGATTGCCCTTCCAGCCCCTTCCTCCCTGAGAGGGGTAGATAGAAGAGGGTGACTATAGCAGCAGTTCTCGTACAAGTTAGCAATCATCTCTACAACTTTCCTTTCTGGCATTTCTCAAGTGCCAGAGCCTGAGAGGGTTAACGTAGGTCACAGCTGGCCTGTGCTGGGGTTTCACGTCATGCTGCCTGCTCTTATACATGGAGCTTCCATGATTTATTTGATACTTCTTTCAAAAGCTTTCTTCTAGCCAGTTGGCTAAATTGATGTTATTTGTTGTCATCCAGAATGGGTGAGTAACTGCAGGCTGGGCCCCCGGCTGAGCGGGGGAGGCAGGTTTTCCTCCCTCTGCAAGGAGAGAGGGGTCAGGAAGAGCCATGTCTCAGCCTGGCCACTGCGGCCTCTCAAGGCCAAGCTACTCTCCTGCTTCCCTCCTGGGGCTGCCATTGCTCTGCGATTTCCTGTATTGCGGTAATGTTTTTGAGCGGGTTTTTTTGATACTTACTAAATATCGGTGATTATATTTTACTCTACTCAAAGCTTCGTGTGGTGCGTGCCAGGGTTTTGTTAGCAATAGCCTCTGCATCGGGCTGCCACTTACCCAAGGGAAAATTGGGTCTGCAAAGAGTAGGTTGGCCCAGGGCTTTGCATCTAGGGTGTGGGGCAAGTCCCAGTGCGGCTGTGGGCCAGCACCGGACCAAGTCACCTTCAAAGGGCAGCTGGGAATGTTGTGTTCATGGTAATACAGTTCACAGTGGGAATGAGGGGCCAGGCAGCAGAGATATGCCCAATCTCAGAACTGTATGGAGTGAAAGTCAACAGGTCCCTTGGGCTCCGAGCCCAGGGCACTGCTAGGTGACATGACATCCCCTTCCATGGCCTTGGACACTGGGTGAAGCCGTTTCTGGACTGCGGATAGAGTTGTTGCACCTGCTCCGTGACCTCGCTGACCAGGAGAACATGAGGCTGGAGGCAGATAAGTGGATCTCATTGGTAAAGTGAGTTTTACGTCAGTGGCTCCCCAACTGGCTTCTGCCCTGCCATTAGGGTAAAAAGAAAAAAAAACTTTCAAAAATTCTGGTTTGCACAGTTTCTGTGGTTTTAAATATCTCATTATATTACATCAGTCAGATGTGGGGATAGGATAGATGGGGTGAAAAAGAAAAGTGCAAGACAGAAAATAAAAAGTGCCACCCTGTTCAGTACAAACAATTCTGCTCTGGGCTGAAGAGGGCAGAAGGAGAGAATGATGGACAAGTGCTCAATCAGCAGCTGAAGGCAAACCTGAAAAAGACCTGAGAGAAAATAGGAGGGAGTGATTTTGTAGTAAAGGAAAAAAATTAAGATCTGACCTAGATACAGAGATCACTCCCGTCCTGCCTCCATTTGCTAGGTCAGGAAAGGTAATGAGGAGAGCAAGACGTCCCAAGGATTGCTATGAAATTCCTCCTGGGTTTTGAGCCCACATAAGGAAGCTCAGCAGGAAACACAAGGTAGTTGTGCCGTACTGCATGCGAGCTGGCGTCTGCCTGGGTGCTGGTGAGGTCGAGTGCAGGGGAAATAAGCCTGTTCACTGTGTGTCCCCATTCCTCAACTCCTCACAACATCAGGTAAAAGCCAAGAGGTGGAGGACGGTGTGTGTGCAGCAATGGGTGAGCATTATGTTAGCCTGCAAGTGAGATGCTTTTACTCAATGCTCAGCTTTGCAGCAGCAGCTCAGCTCCCACCATGTGCAGAATCTGACCTCCTCAGTTCTTTTTATATGCTTTTCCCCTACCCTGTGAAGGGTCGGGCTCTTGCCATTGTCCATCTTGAAATAAGGATGTGTAGCTCAGCTGAACAATGTAATCTAATGACAATCTGCCAGTAGGTGAATGGTTTAAATATATCAAGAGATACCATGAGAAACAGCAGAAGAATAGAACTAGGAGTTATAAAATGAGGCTGACAAAGGAAGAGTCACCTGAAAAGTCTCCTGGGAGGTCTGCTATGCTAAGGCACGGCCTCCTGGGGTAAATGTGAGCCTTACTATGAAACCATTCATAAATTATGTGAATTGTTTGCTTTTAAAAGCCTTGTAGCAGAGACAGCCGTCCATATCAAGTCACCTGTTAACTCTTGATATTTCCAGCCTCTTCTCTTTGCCTGTTGCCAGTACCCTGATTACAAGGCTTTCTTACACTGATGAGTTATCCAGTCTTATCTGTGCCAGCACGGCTTGCTCCATGTGGGGCTTATTCACAAGTAATACAACAAAAATATTTCTTGCTCAAAATTGAAGCAATTTTACGTGGACATTGATGTCCTATGTTCATATCGTGGACTTGAAATAAATTTTTAAAAGTGTTTGAAGTGACTGTTAAATTCCAGTTTAATTTTTTAAAGTGACTTGGGCACCTCACTCATGGGGAATTCAACCCATTTGAATTTGGGTCCATTTAAATTCTGGACAAGGTTTGGATCACATATTCCACCAGCCAGGCTTGGGTCTCTGATTGTAACTGAATCCAGACCTTTGTGCTTAAACTCTAGTGTGAACTGTGAAGGAAGAACACCCATGTGGACTCTGTTGATAAAACCTTTGGGTACTTGTGTGAGATGTATTTAAGTAACGTTAGGGTTTTTTTTGTTGAAAAACATATTTGACATTTGCTTTTTACTGGTCTTCAGAGACTGACAGCGAACACAAAAGCCCCCACATGTAACATGAAAATAAATCTTTTATCTGCTGGCTTTCATAAACATGGCACACAATGCTTTTTTTCCACTCCACAATTTGAGAAAACATTGATTTGATCCATTTAAGTGATGAATGCCCACAAAATAAAACCTTTTTTCTGGAATGATGACCTTGGGCAGATTAAAGCAGCTAGGTAAGAAATCCAGCAAGTATTTATCAAAGGCTTCTAAGACAGTGCAAACTCTAGTGAGTTCAAAAGCAAGAGACTTTTAGTCTTCATACAACTGACAGGGTCATAACGTTTCAAGAATGCCAGGAATCCGTGTGGCTGTTCCATTAAACACCCCTGATTAGTGAACGTGCTGATAAACTTAGAGAGTCAGAGGTCAACATTGTGGAGCCGAAGGTACCCCAGGTATCTGAAAATGTCTCCAGAATTCATGCTCCTCTCGCCCAGTTAACCCCTTCCATCACTCCACCCACAGAGGCTCAAAACCGGAGAGTGTCTTGGACACAATATTCTCCAGATAATTCTGCGGAGATGATGAGTTATTCTGAAAACGATGGAAAAACAGCCTCGGGCACCTCCCATGGAAATGTTCTCGACAGCTGGTTGTTCTTTGATTTCAGCTTGAGCTCATAGTTAATATATGTGTGAAATACTGCATTGCTACTGGCCTATCCAGCCTCTCTCCCCTCAACTTCAGGTGATACAATGATGGCTGTGCATTAAAATACCTCCAGAGCTATCAAATTGCAAACACGACTGCAATTTCAAAACACTCAGACAGGACCAGTCGCACAACCCTGTCACCACAGAAAGCTCTCCACTTTGTTAAGGTTTCGTTGCCAGACCTATAGCTATACTCCTGCCAAGTGCCTGTAGCAAGTAATTGGGAAATCCAGGAAAATACGGGCCGTGTGCCTGACCGTCGCTTTTGCAGGGCATTGGTTTTACTGCAGCACCATCAGGAGGGTCCCAGGAAGGCTGAATTATTCCAGCAGATCCCCGGGGTGGTAGCCCATTTTTCAGGCAATTGCTCTAACTGGCAAGTTCACCCTGGTGCAGTATGGACATTGCTTCTGCCTCAGTCTCCCAGGCAGCAGCACAGGGCTCAGAGTTTAACTGGTCCTGCAATATATGGCTTTTCATTCCACTCTCTGATTATGAGCTGCTGGATGTACTGAGGATTCATCTCTGCTAAGGGCCACAGTGTGACCCCCATCAGTTTCTTTGAAAATCAATAGGAAAAATGTCAGAGAATGCAAAGGAAGCAGGAACGGTCAAAGTAAAGACAAGTGATGTCCTGTAATGGCTGTAATGATTCTGAAACACGCAAGGTCACAGATAATTAGGAACCTAATTCTCCTTTGAAAGAATCTGTCAAGTTACTTCCCTACCTCAAAAACAGTTGCTGATTGATGTTATTTCTGGGCTAACAAACTCATTGAAGGTAGTCTGAATGGAGGTTGTACAGCCTTTACTATCCAGGTGGAGTCAGGCAGTCACAGCTGTAGAAGAAAACTCAAGTAAAGAGGTTTTCATAGTTGTAGTAGAATAGTCTTGATAGGATGCGTTTCACAAAGGTGCCGACAGTGCTGCAACTGAGAGCCATGATGCAGCAGTTCCGTTAATCAAACCCTTAACAGTTTACACTAGAGAGATCTTCCCATTTGGATGCTTTACTGTGCTGCAGTTGTTCAGAAGTGTTTGAGGCGGGGAGAGAAGTCACAGGAACGATGGAGCTGCCTTGGGACCAGGCAAAAGCGTGCAGGGAGCCCAGGGCAGGTGGGGATGCTGAGCAGGCACTAGCATGAGCTTTACAGAAGGAACCAAAATTCGGGGTCTCTTTCTCAGTGTATAGCTCAGGTGACACTTCAGGAAGAGGAAGCAGAGCTCTCTAGCCTGCATCTGGTAGGATTTTGAAGCCAGTTTGCAGCATGTAGACTACAACGTGCTGCTTCAAGCTGCAAAGCAGGAGAGGCGGTAGCTAACACTAACCGTCGGACTCTTTCCTCTCTACCACATTTCTACCCAATTGGTTCTGGTTTTATTTCTAATTGTAAAGAGCGAGGGAAGTGCTGGTCTCCTGTAGGAAAGCGGTAAATGTTTTATTATAAACAACTGAGTCAGTTGAGAAGAGGGGCTCTTTTCCCTGGTCTCTGCGTGTGCCTGGAGCTGGAGGTGAGGGAGCTATGGCATGGGTCCAGATCCAAAGCAACTTCCAAACAGTAGACATGCAAGGAAAATTTGGACTTCAGCACAAGCGTGGGTGTTAGCTCAAAATGCATAATGCAAAATTGACTCACAGCTCAAAGGCCAGGGCCACAACCAGTGAAACAGCAACCCCACAACTCGCAGAGTTTTGGGATTAGTCTAGGTGGCAGAAGCTGCCAGGAGAAGGAAGAGGCTGTATGAGTTTCTCATGTAGGTATAATTTAAAAAACACTGTAATTATGAACTGTGTTCTGAGAGGTTTCTGGTAATGAGATATCTTAGGCTTTTTTTCAAAGGTGGTTCTGCAGTTTTTACACAGCTGCTTCAGCCTCAGCAAGGTCCTAGACTTGAAGGGAGATGGGTGGCCCTTCCCAAAGAAAGAGCAGTGTAGCTACAATTGTTTGGACCATTTTAACTTCTGAGATGTGGGATAGAGAAAGGCCATAAGAAAACGTGGTTGCAACAAGAAGGATAAAACATATAAAAATATGACCAAATTTACGAAGTAAGTCCTGAATTCTGCCCTGTCTTGCGTGGAGTGAGATGTGAAATTCGGGTGAAGATGAGCTTTTGGCTGGCTCCACGTGGGGTCAGCTGGTGGAGCTCTTTCAGCACTGAGGATTCAACCCAGTTCAAAGCAGGAATTCCAAGTTCCAAGCCCAGTAAAAACTCTGGTTCAAAACCAGCTGAGATCTCTGCAATGTGACAGCCAAGAATTTACCTCACCCCTAATTTACACAACTCAGACATTTAGAAAGCAAAGACTTGAGTAATTAGGTATACAGTAAACATTACAAGGCTGTCTAAACCTTCCTGTATGGTTATGAATTACAAATTACATCTTTCCTCACATCCAGGTATTATTTTTGGCAATGGGGATGCTCATGGCATGCTATTTTGTTATCTAGATTTTTATCATTTTAACAAGAACTTCAAAACTGCAAATATAGTAAATACCAAGTACAGACACAGCACAGCCAGAGCACACGTGAGTGTTCTGCCAGACCCGTGCTGGGTTTCTGACAGGTCAACCTGAGTGTCTCTGTGTTGCAGTATTATAGCTGGGAGTATAGCGTATGTATAGGTGGGGCAACATGGAACGGGCATGAGCAGCTCTGCACATGGTCTAGTTCAGCTGCGCAGTCGTTAGCCTCGTCTCAGTGGCAGCCCTGCTTGAGCCAGTGTGAGGGAGGGTGGGCAGCAGTAGCTGGTCCTCACGGTGGGAAATGAGAAGGTGGACCCAATGCAGGGTGGAACAAAGCCGATTTTCTCAGGTGAAGCTCAACCGCAGCTGGGAAACCCTGTGCAGGAGTTGGGGAGCTAGCTCAGCTCTTGGGAAACTTGCACATCAATGTCCCTGTGCCAGAGGCTTCCCTGATGTGTGGCGTGAAGACAGCGTTACCTCCCCTGGGAGTGCTGGGAGGATAAGCTCTCCAGAGACAGGGAAGTGTGCTGAGTCTGCTGATGGTAGATGATCTCAGGGCATGCCTACAGCAAAGTGGTGAGATTGCAACTTAGGCAGATCTTTCTACTCAGATAAGCTCCCACGTGGGCTGTGCTACCCAGGTCTCAGGTACTTGCTTGGAGGTTGGGGCCTTGTGTGGCCACAGCTACAATGCTGTTAATTTGCAAGTAGCCCCATGAAAGCAGCTGAGGTCTGCGCCTCCTCCAGCAATTCTCATAGGTCTGCAGTAGAATTACATACACGTGGGGGTGTGTGTTTTAAATGGTCACCATCACGTTGCCTTCGGGGGTTTTTTTCTGCCTTTTTTTGTTATTGCAGACTGCATTTGGACAGGGACTTTGTTGTTCTACCTGGATTATGGATTATCGTCAGTGCAAAAACTGGAATGGATTCTACAGTGGCTGGTGCAAGACAAAACCTGAACAAAACGCATATGTTTGGTTTCTCTAGTTCCATCCCTGTGGATCCACTCCCATTCACACAGATCCCTTCCACATCCCTTCTTCAGTTTAAGGTGGCCTTAAAGTGAGAAGAAGTACTGTATAGGATAAACAGGTGCTTTAACTCCACAGAGTCTTTATTCTGATATTCCCCCCATTTTAGTAGGTGAGCCTTTATTTCTAAGCAATACTGCACGAACTGGCAGATGAACGTTGGCTATGTATGGGAGTGAAGCCTGGATGTTTTCTAACACAGAGCTTTGGTTCTATGAACTTTTGCATTCCCTTTGAACAAAAGGCTTCTGCTTCAGGGGAAAGCAGAGTCAAAATCCAATGATATCTCATGTGTCGTGTGTGTGTCCCAGCAACTAATAATATCCTGTTTCATCAGTGTTCACCCTCTTCTCTCCCTTCTATTATTCAAATGTTATTTTTAAAAATTTCTTGTAAGGGGCACAAGCATAACTTTCCCTCCAGCACAAAGCACTTCAAGTGCTATTGTTGCTCTGTATGTGGTAGGCTCTGTCTCCTCCTCAGCACTGAAGTATCTGGAGCCCAGATTTGTAGTCAAGATTTCAGGCACATTTTTGTGGCCTCATAGTTCTTATTTAGTTTTGAAAAAGAAAAAAGAAAAACTATTTTAATAATTTGACCTGCATTTTCATCATTTCTAATGTCTGTGGCATCCTTCCAGATGTGTTTCTGCCTGCCTGACCCTCCTGTCAATACTTATTAATTTCATGGCAATCTTTTCAAGTGTGTTTGGAAACAAACAGGAAAAAGTTACTCTAAGGTCAAGAATGAGCCCAAGGAAGCAAAACAGGAATGATCATGCTCCCAACAATAGTTTATATTTCTGTAGCTTTTTCTATCTTGCTCTTAAAATGGGCTTTACACATACAGATCTGTAAAACACCCCTGAAGAGGGAAGTTGCTACTCGAGTCCTGGAGGTGAGAGGAGGGCACCAAGGTGTTAGCTACCAAAGTGATTCAGAGAGCCAGTGGTAGAACGAGGAGGTCCAAGGCTTGAACCACTGCACAAGTTCTTCTGCTGGAGAAGTGAGACACGGACGTCTTAGTCAGGGTGAGAGCTTTGGCTACTTAAATAACCATCCGCTGGAATAACCTGGGGGATAAATGGTGTTGAAAGACTGGACTCTACAGGCAGCAGGACCAGTAAGGTCAAAGTGTCCTCAATGTGCAAAATGCTTACCTGTAGTAAGCAAGCTGCAGCTTTCTTGATTTGATATGCTTACCAAGTCAGCGTAAAGCAAAAACCAGCTAATGATTTAAACCTAGAAACAAAACTTGGTTTTCTCTGAGAAAACCATAGGAGAGGCTACTTGCTTTGTGTTTTTTTTTTTAATTATTCTGCCCCATTCACATAGCTAGAGAGCTGTGCTTACAGCCTTCAGCTCTTCAGAAGAAAAGTGAAGAAACACCAGCGAGAGCTGGAAAAAAGTAAAGGATGGGGGTGTCAGTAGTCCTGGATGAAGCCTGCCCCAGCACTGTGGGTAACTGGTGTCTGGGCAAACACGGCCTCTTTTCCCCGGAGTTTCTCCTGGTGGGAATGAAGAGCATCCCAGACCCTGGTGCTTGCCACAGGGGTGGTGGGGTCAGGCAAGACAATTTTTGGAGCCTCCTTGGTATGGTGAGAAGTGCTTCTAAAGAACGGGTGGCCAAACCTGAAACAGCAGTAACACACAGAGGAGAAAAGCCCTATGAGAACAGGTCACAGCTGGGAGCCTGGCTCACTGGGGCTCTCCTGGGCTGTCGCAGCGGGCAGGAGCCGATTCCCAGGGAAAATAGGATACAACTAGCAACGAAGTGAATTTGCAACTTCCTGAATGATGGAAAGAGGGTAAAACCCATGTCCCTGTGAAGTGCTATCGCGAGATCCCATCTCCTGCCCCAGAGACCCCGGCTGGGGCAGTGGCAGGGGCGGTGGTCTCTAGCGGCCGGCGCACGCTGGGGGCACCTGCCCCAGCTGAGGAGCCCGGCCAAACCTGCGCTGCGGGGCTGCGGAGCCCCTGTCCCCAGGCCGGCTGTGTGATCTGGTCCCTTCGGCAGAGCTGGGATTGATGCAGCTCCACGCCGGAGGATTAGAAACGGGGTGAGGCTTTCCCGACTGCAAAGGGCTTTCCAAAACTGCCCTCTCCTGGCTGTGAGTGCTTCAAAGCGACTATCGTGACCTGATGGCCCAACGTGCTCCGTGGATTAGGCCAAGGAGGGCGGACGTACAGGGACTGTCCGGTAAGCAGGGGTTCCTCCAGGCTGGGAAAATCTTTGTGTGGCCCGATGAACCAGCCACACACGCGTCTGTACCAACACAGTGGTACCGGGGACTCAAGGCTCCAGAGACACCTTACTGCAGCCTTCCAGTACTCAAAGGGGGCTGGTAAGAAAGGTGAGGACAGACTTTTTAGCAAGGCCTGTAGTGACAGGACAAGGGGTAACTGTTTTAAACTAAAAGAGGATGGATTCAGGCTAGATATAAGGAAGATGTTTTTCATAACGAGGCTGGTGAAACGCTGGCACAGGTTGCCCAGAGAAGTGGTAGATGCCCCATCCCTGGAAACACCCCAGGTCAGGTTGGATGGGGCTCTGAGCAACCTGCTCGAGTTGAAGATGTCCCTGCTCATGGCAGGGGGGTTGGATGAGATGGCCTTGAAAGGTCCCTTCCGACCCAAACTATTCTGTGATTCAAAGTGCCCAGGGTCCCTCAGCTCCGTATCGGAGAGACCTGACTGCGCTTTCACAGGTAAGTACAAGTCTGAATTTGCATGTTACGTTGCAGATTCAAAAAGAAAAGAAAGGTTGGGTTTTGTAGAGGGCTTTTACTGGAGGAAATTGAAAAATATGTATCTGACGTATCTGAAGACTTGGTTTTAACTTGCATCCTGATTGTTCCAGATGTTCCCCAGATGTCAAAGGGAACCAGGCATTGAAACAGCAGAACACATTTGTTTTAACAAGTTCTAACTTCAGTATTGCCAAAGAATTAAAAGCCCTGGGTTTGTTTTGATTTTTCTTTCACCAGTAACACTAATATCTATTAATTGCCTACTAATCTAATTTCAGGTGAATTAGTTCCTTTTTATTCCAGACAGCACGAGATTGATACACATCCCGATCCTGGCTGCTTCCCAGTCTTTCCTCTTTGGGTTTGTAAGGTGCTGAGCAGCTCTTGGAAAAGAAGCTCGATAAACATTGGCAATGATGGATGCACACCACCGGGGTAAAAAGAGAGACCTGAGCTCCTCCACAAAGGGCTTGCAAAGCTCATCGACCCGGGGCTTCCCTCTTCAGCGCTTTCCTTGACAGAAACCTTTCAGGGCGTGTGGAGGAGTTGAAGGCTGCAGGAGAGGTTGGAAACTGCCCCCAAGCACTGACAAAACCTCCTTAGCAGGGCCCAGCCTCCCGAGGGAGCCAAGGCCGGGGCAGAGGGGCCTCTGCTGCCCCTCCACGCCGGGGGCAGGACCTGCCGGGGGCCACCCTCGCTTCCTCCCGGGGGAAATGTGGGGTGAGGGAAGGGTATGCTTCTGCCTGCCCCTTCCCTTCCCACTCTCCTTTCCATTCTTTTTCTTTCCAAGTGGGAAATCAACATTCAACTAAAATTTAGCATGCAAAAAATGCATTTTTCAAGAATTTATGATGCAAATTCAAGATCATTCGAAACATCAATATTATTTCCATTACCTTATCGGGGTGTAAGGGAATCGGGTGCTCCTAACACTCCTAGGACAGATTTCTTTGCATTGAAGGAGATGCTGTTAGTGGCAGAGACTATTTGTGGGCGTCTAAGTCCGTGGGACCCAGAAACTGAATCCCAGGCTGCGCACCGCTGTGCTGCCGTGACTGAAGTTGCCCGAGCGAAGCAGATACCGCTTCTGTGCGTGGATTTTCTCAGAGAAGTTTGATTGTATCTGTTCCATGTGCACCTTTGATAATAATCACACTTAAAGCGAGGGGAGAAGCGCGCGCGCAGCTGCGGGACGCGGGGCCGGGAGTACGAAACGGGCGCGGCGGCTCCGGCCGCGGAACTTTGGGCACGGGCTTTCGGAAGGAAAGGGCGGCGGCGCGTTTTTTTCTGATGTTCTCGTACCGGTTCCTGCCGTGAGGTCTGGCGTTGTTAGAGCCCCCGGGGTAAAACCGACGGGGAGGGGAACGGGCCCACGGGGGATGCGCCCGCCGCCCGCAGCCCCTTCCGCTCCGCCAGGGGGCGCTCGCGCTAGCGGCCGCCGGCGCGGGGTGGGGGGCGCTCGCGCGCTCCCCGCGGAGGGGCGGGGCCGAGGCGGTGGCGGCCCGCGGGGGGTGGGCACCGCGCCCGCCCGCGCCGCTTCAGCGGGCGGTGCCGCCAGCCCGCCCGCGCCTTCCGGCTCCGTGACCCGGCAGTGCAAGCGCGGGCCATGGCCGCCTGCTGAGGTGCGGAGCGGGGCCGCGGCCGGGCGGGGGGCGCTGCCCGCTTTTCCTCGCCCCCCAGGGAGCGGCGGAGCGGGCGGCGGCGCGGCTCCTCTCGGCCTCTGTCGCCGGCAGGCCCCTGCTGGTGTGTGAACCTCGGAGGGAAGCGATTCCCGGCCGCGCGGCTGCGGGCCGCCTCTCTGCCCCGCGGGGCTTCTCAGCGGCCGGGCGGGCCCGGGCACCGCGGAGCCCGGAGGGGAGGGCGCGCGCCTCCCCGGCCGCGGGAGCTGCGGCATCTGCCGCCGCCTTTCTAGTCTTCACAGTTGTGTTTTACTGCAGGTGGTTCTGCGGTAAACCCGCCGTGCGCTCTCTCTCTCCAGGCCGAGGGCTGGCGTTCGCTCAGGAGCTGCGTGCCGGGGTCTCCGGTAAACCCAGGCCGTACCGTTAAGCCCTGCGGCACCGTGCGACTCGTCAGCTGAAATGAAGACCGTTCTGATGGTTGCGGAGAAGCCTTCTCTGGCCCAGTCCATCGCCAAGATCCTCTCGAGGGGTAGGAAAGCAAGCCTGTGGCTTCAGTTCTTCTGCTCGTTGTCCTGCCGGCGGCGGAGCCGGCGCGCCCGGGAGCGCGCGGCCCCGCCGAGGGGATCGGTGCTGGCTGCACTGAGGCAAACGGTGCTGCCGCGCGCCGGGTGTTGCTGCAGGTGGAGGGAGGCCGAGAAACGCCCTGGTCGGGTGCTTGGTCGTCTTGGGGCAGCTGACCCCGGGAATGGTGGCTTCGGGCGGGCCGCAGTCCATAAAACAACTGGGTGGCACTTCTCGTTCTGTTTATTTTTATGTGCCCATGCCTGTTCGATGCAAGAACAAAGGAAATCTGATTTTGATGTTTTATGTAACTGTAGCGTGTGTTGGTGCGTATGGTTTCAGGCAAGTGCCAATCGGGTAGCAAGCTGCTGTTCTGAGATTTTTGAAGCTATAGTAAATATTTTACAAATCATCTGGAAAGCAGAATGGATTTATTATAACTGTACTGGTCTAGAAAACCAGCTGTCTTTTCATAAGGATTTCTCGGTGGGAGGGAAGGGATGGAGGAGACATTGCATAGCTTCAATTGAAAATTAAATATGCTTCAAAAAAGTTTTAAAGTGATAATTAACCAAAATAAGTACTTGACCAAGGTGTAGAATTTTGTCATCAGGAAGACCCTGATGGTGTAAGATCAAAAAAAAGGGGGTTGTCATTTCACACAAAATAATGTTATTTCAGTAATTTTTTTATCCTGTTGATATTTATGATCTTATTTTCACAGGAAATATGTCCTCTCGCAAGGGACTGAATGGTGCATGCTCTGTGCATGAGTACACGGGATCATTTGTAGGACAGAGTGCCCATTTCAAGATGACATCTGTGTGTGGTCATGTCATGACTTTGGATTTCATAGGTATTTATTAATGAAATGTTTTAACTAATACGGGTTGTGAAACAGTGAAGGGCTTCTAATGAAGGAAAATACTCATTGTGGAAATAATTTAGGAAGAATGTTAAAACTGGAGAGGAAAGGAAGATGAAAAGATCACTTACGGTCAGCAGCTCTTGATTTTTGTTTCTAGTTCTCTGGCTGGCTTCTTGCACAACTTTGGGCATGCTGCTTATATTTTCTGTGCCTGAATTATGTCCCTGGAAAATGAGGGGAGATGAGGCTCAATTTGCTAGCCTGTAAAAGTGCGTTGGTACTTTGGATGAAAGGTGAGTAAGGAATGCAGAGTCCAAAGGGATATTCTCTAAAGCATTGTAGAGTATTACTGCAAAGTAGAGATGCGGCAAGGATAATGCACAAGGAATCCTGTCGCTAACTTGCTTTGAAATGTGGGACTAGTCATGGGACTACTGTACTTCCTTTAATGATAATGACCTCACAAGTTTTATGAGGAATACATTTTGAGTCATTGACACAGTGCTTTGAAGTGGTATTGTTTAGTGTAATTGCTAAGCAATACTACTATCAGTTACTTCAGAAAAATGCAAATGAACAAATGTATTGATATGAGAAGATGACACAGGATGCTCCGTGGCATAACAGGGCTGAGACATAACTGGCCGTTAATAATGAACAGTAAACCAGAGCGCAACGTGCACATTATGTGTGCGCTGTAAAAAACAAGGAAAAATAGCTCACCCGATCAATTAATTGTAGAAACAGAAGGTGTTCTAATAGCTCACATGAAAATTTCTGAAAGATGTGTAGCATTTTTTTTTTTCCTTCGTATGTTTGAAAATGATAGCTGCAATTCACGTAATGCTAAAGGGTCCCTTGATAAAGCTGGATGTGTTAGGATAGAAAGGTTTCAGAGACAAATCTTGAAAGCCAAGTGTTTTCCAAAGTAATGTTCTTTGCTGTTAGTTGGTGGTTGTTGTAGTGCATATTTAGAGCTCTGCTTAATGTACTTCTGCTTTTCAGGAAAATATAATAGCTGGGACAAAGTGGATCCAGCAGAACTTTTCAGCAAAGCTCCCACAGAAAAGAAAGAAGCTAATCCCAAACTGACTATGGTGAAGTTTTTACAGGTATTCTTTCTTATGAGTTAAATTATTTGAGAGC
Organism: Phaethon aethereus; assembly: GCF_964289735.1. NCBI lineage: Eukaryota > Metazoa > Chordata > Aves > Phaethontiformes > Phaethontidae > Phaethon > Phaethon aethereus. The sequence continues at coordinate 9,818,145 of NC_138593.1, read as the reverse complement.
TATCTTTTTTCCTCGGCATTCTTTTTCTTCATTTCATCTGGAGCATATTCCATCTTCAAGGATTCATTGTTCCTATTCTTCCTCTGCTGGAGGAAGCAATGAGACCTATTTTTATCCCGTCAAGAAAAATAAGAGAAACTATTCTGTTTCTGGAAAAGCAGTAAAAATTACTAATAATTTTGAAGGAGCAGTGTAGCGTTGTGCTATGAATTAGCCTTGGTTTTAAAAAATAGTAATAAATTCTTACAGGTTAGCTAGCTTTATTTAAGAACCGGAAATATAACTCTCTCCCAGCTCTTAGAGTGGGTCGATTATCTTCACTCTAGGATAAGAAATTGAGTCTGTCTTCACCACAGATAGTTTTCTCTTGGAGGGTAATGCCAGAGCATTCCATGTCCTTCAAAATGTTTTTATTACCTCTCTTCCCTCTACTAAGGCAGACGGGCCACCTGAATGCACTGTTTTGCACGCAGCAGGTTGTTGAACGTTTGATTTAGTAGGTCTGTTTGCCTGCTTCCCAAAAGTGGGCAGTGTTTGGCAACACGCTGTACATAATGCTAGAGCTCTTCTAGGGTAGGAGAGAAATTAGTATGTTCCTAAATAAGGATTTTTTTCCCTACAGGAAGCAGCTTTTTGCCAAGGTTAGATCTATTTTATTAATTTTACTGGTTTTGACACTGTCTGTAATCTTTGCCTTGTTGAATTCACTTTTGCCATTGCCTTATGAGTTTTTTGACTGTTGATATCCTGCTTCTCAAAATTGGAGCGTTGGATGCATGTTTTGCTCCTAACAGCAAGTGCAAGGCATAGCTTGCAAATGCCTTCTTTAAAATAAGTCTATGTTGGTTATTGTTCACTCTTCACACGCACCTGTCTGGGAGGAAAGTGGTAGCTTAGTTGCTTTTACAGAATAATACTTTCTGAAAGGCAAGTATATGTGTTTATAAACTAGGAAAGTGTTTCTTGATTTGTTTTTTTTAATGATGTGGAAACTAAGGTACGGAAAGGGGAAGCGACTGTGTCCAAGGCTGCGCACACAGACTGTGGCATTTTCAGGAGACCTTTGCTGCTGTAGAGCTAGGCTGATTTTTTTTCAGCTCCTGCAGAAGAGCATCTTGTAGGCAGACTTCTGGTCCCATGAAGCACAGCTTGCTTCTCTCTTCAACCACTGTTTAAGTGCAGACTTCTTGTCACTTCTGCTATATTCTTCCAATCGTTTTTGCACCAAATTATCTCTAGTACTTTTAAAATAGAAACAAAAAGTATACAGATAGTGAGGAGGTTGGTCTTTCTTGAGTTGATGAACTGTGCTAATTTTTCTCACAGGTGGAGGGAAGAGGCTGTGATTGTATTGTCTTGTGGTTGGATTGTGATAAGGAAGGAGAAAACATCTGTTTTGAGGTAAGATTTCCATTTTTAAGACTTATAATACCCTAACGTTTGTCTGTGACCTACAATACTATCAACATACTGTTTTATGGATATACAGTAAAATTCAAACTCAGCTGAATGAACTTTTAAAGGCTTGGTGGAAAAACTCATGTGCTTTTGAACTCCTAACATGTCAGTTAAAGAGAATAAATCAGTTTCATAGCTGTTGCTCATCTGAGATGAGCAATAAGGTCTTTTAAACATTCGAACATTCCAGTGCTCTGAGAATTGGTCTGTATTTCACAGCTGGAGTAGTTATTTTGCTGTCCTTATAAAACTTGATCTCTATTATATTTCTTCATTAAACAATTAGACTCTTGAGCATGAAAGCCGCTTTTAGGTGTAGGCTTACCACAGGACTGTGGACTCCGCATAGAAGAGGTATAGAACTAAAACTTCGGTGTGCAAAGATTTTTTTTTTTTTAACATCCTATTCCCAGAAGTCTCTGTGAAGAGTATTTTTTGTTTAAAGAAGCACGTTTTATCAAGAAATTGTTGTAAGTTCTTTAAAATACCACTGTATCATAACTGGGCCCAGACAATACATAGAATAAACCCAGATGGAAACTGGTAAGTGTTCACCAAAAGGTGCTGCAGCTGCACTGGTGAATTTCTTCACACTTAGCTAAGAATAGCGCTTCACTTCCAGCAGTTGCTGTTTAATAAATAAATCCTTAAGTTTTCCTAATTCTTAATATGCTTCTGAGTGCATAGACGAATACTGCTCTTGCTTATCAGTTAGTGTATTGCCATGACATCTTACTGAATTAAGAAACTAGTTATGTATCAGCAAATATTTTATGGAGAGTGGTTTTGTTTTTTATTTTTTTCTTCTTTAGAGAGAAAAACTGACTTAAGTGCTTAACTTTCAATTACTCTTAAAATATGCTTCTGATCTTCATTAGGTTCTTGATGCTGTTCTTCCTGTTATGAACAAACCTCGTAGCACCGAAAGGACGATTTATAGAGCTAAATTCAGTTCTATTACTGACACAGACATCTGCAATGCCATGAATCACTTGGGAGAACCCAATCGCAATGAAGCTCTTTCAGTGGATGCCCGCCAGGAGCTGGATCTTAGAATTGGCTGTGCGTTTACAAGGTGACAGCATAGATTACAGACAGTTTTATGAAAGGTTCAGGAATAGTGCTTTGTCCACAAAATATGCCTTGGAACTCAAGTGGCTAATTTTGCTCAGTGCCAAACTGAACAATTTTATGCACAGACAATTAAAAAGAAGTAAAAAAATTTTGTTATGGCTTTAACTGAGCTAGGTGAAGTACTATCAGCAGTTATGGTATTCTGTTCTTATTTCTTATTTTATGTTGTTCTTGCATATTTCTTTGGGAATAAACAGAATTCTGTGAGGCAAAGTAATTATGACTTAATTTGCTTTAAGAGACTATGTTTCTCAGAATGCTTTTTTCCTAATGCCTGAATGTTTTAATAGATTGCTCTTATTTGTGTGTGTAAGTTAATGAAAACTTTTGCTTTCTGTGGGAATGAGGAAATCAATGTACTTGTTCCTGGTTTTTGTGTTTTTTTTCCTTTCTTAGGTTTCAGACTAAATATTTTCAGGGGAAATATGGGAATTTAGACAGCTCCCTCATCTCCTTTGGGCCATGTCAGACCCCAACGCTTGGATTCTGTGTTGAAAGGCATGACAAAATCCAGTCATTTAAGCCTGAGACTTACTGGGTGCTGCAAGCTAAAGTAGGTTTTACAATACTTGTTGGTATATGAGGAACATATATTTTTACCAAAGAAATGCACTTATTTTCATTTTGCTCATTCATAAATTTGTAGCTGGTGACAAGAATTCACAATGCCTACAATTTACTCATGTGTTCTTATTCAGTTCACCACACCACAGTTCACCACGCTCTCTAGAAGAGATTCCAGGATGTCAGTTTTGTATAAAAGTGGTTATTGCCTGCTGCTTATAAGAATTCTTCAGTGCTAGCCATCTAAGCTTAGACTCAGCCAAAAAGACTACTTAAAATGGTTTGCTTTTGTTCCCTGGGGTCCTTGGGCTGTGTTATTAATTTGAATCCAGGAATTAATTAGGCTGCCAACAAACATTGGCATTGCTCAGTATTGGAATTTTAAGGCAAATAAAATGCTCATTGTGTTAATTGGCAATTGAGTCCTCTGAATACTTTGGGAGCTTATGGTAGTTTTATAGCCTTGCTGCTGTCCAAGCTCCGAGAGCAAACCAACATGGTTTTACTGCTTGTGATCACAAGGATTTTTTAAACAAATAAGGGGTAGATGGTAAAAAGTTGCCATTTTTAGATATTAAAAAAAAAAAAAATCTGGTGTCTATTGTCATCTGTTTTCTGATGTGTCTCGTGTGTCATGCTGGAAATACTGGTGCCTGTTTTCTGAGAGTTTTGTGGTGTCTTATTGGTTGCTTCATATTTATTTTTGTAGCTGGGATCATGATCTAGTTACAGTTTAATAAAAAATATTGATTTTGCTAAATCAAAGTGGTAAACTTTGAATTTCTGCCCATTTCAGCCTTTACTGTTCCCAGCACTAAAAATAAGAATAGTATTTCAGTTAAGTGCAGGAATAATTCCAGTCATTCTGCTGACCCCAGAACAAAAAGTGCTCCATCTTTCTGTGTTAGAGTACAGTTGCACGTTTGAAGTCCTTGTGTCCTAGTACAGGTATTATTAGGATTTGCTTGTGGGATTATTGTTGAAAATTTGTATCCTTACACTTCTAGTAACTAAGGCAATTAGTAGGAAATTTTTTTTTTTGTCCATTAGGTGAACCCTGAAAAAGAAAGTTCTCTCACTTTGGATTGGGATAGAGTGAGGGTGTTTGATCGTGAGATTGCCCAAATGTTCCTGAATATAACAAAGATGGCAAAAGAAGCAAAGGTAGGAATATTTACTAAGCGTCAGTAGAGCCATATTTTATATAAAGGAAATGCCATTTAATATTTTATTTGCTGCATATTGTTTTTTATTAAAGAAGGATGTAGAATATCTGTATCTTGTTTTTTACTCCATTCAACTTTGTGTAAATGAGAGTAACGGGCAAGAGATTTCTTTTATTGTACTCCGTATTATGTTAGTGTGGTCATCTCAGCAGAAGCGCCTTCTTAATATTGACTTTGAAAATGATCATCACTCATGATAGGAAGTCTTCATTACTAAACCTGCTAAGAAATACTGTTCAGATCTCTCCAAGTAGACCTCTTATTTCCCATGAGACATGGTATAAATCAGAATTTAATTACTTATGTGGCAATATTACTGCAGTTAAATTTTTAATCATGTGTATGGTGCAGTCTTTATAGCCAATTAACTTCTAGTTCTGCTCTGTTCAATACTTGTTTGACAGTATGTTTGGATGTAAGTGCTTATAGCCATCAAGGTTCAAAGACTGCATGAAACTTTTAAAAACCTGGATCCTTATAGTTAGGACAATTCCTCAGAATAAGCACTGAATCCTTGTAGCACTGAAACTACGTGCAGCTGAGGTAACTACATGCTGCTGAGGTAAATGGGAAGTAAAGATAATAATCTGCCTTTCTGCATTCCCAGTTATATGCCTGATCTAGCCTATAGCACAAAGGGACCTTAGGACTAGAACTTCAAAATTTGGTAAAATTATCTTCAGTCAGATTTCCTAAAGTAAAAACACATTGGTGGCTACTGTTTGAAGAAAACAAAGCAGGTATGACAAGAATAGGTAATGTTAGGTACGCCACGTGTTTATAGGCATGATGGAAATTAAACGTTTATCAGTTACCAAACTTCAAAACTTTTACTGGGAAAATGCTATTTTCTAGGTAGAATCTGTGAGTAAAAAAGAGAAGGTGAAGCAGAGACCACTGGCTCTGAACACGGTAGAAATGCTACGAGTGGCCAGTGCTGCTTTAGGTATGTGTAAAAGTTCAGATTTTCACACTGTTTTAAAGCAAAATATTTTGGCTTCTCAGATGAAATAATTAAGGACGTATCAAATGTAGTTTGATAGCCTCCTCTCCCTGTAATACATCATTTTTGGGAAGGATCAAGTTTAGAAAGCTTGTCAAAAGTGAAAAGCTGGGCAAGATCAAGGTGTCAAGGTGACAGAAGTCTTATGGAAAGGGCAAACTGTGATTTATTTAAATGCTTTGATAAGGTATACTCTCAGATGCAGCGAACAAATCATAATCACAGCGATGTGTAGATGATTTTTGTTTTCTCCTATCCCATCTTAGGAATGGGTCCACAACATGCCATGCAAATAGCAGAGCGTCTTTATACTCAGGGTTATATTAGCTACCCTCGAACAGAAACTACCCATTATCCAGAAAATTTTGACTTGAAAGGATGTTTGAGACAGCAAGCCAATAATCCTTATTGGGCAGAAACTGTGAGTACATGAAGCATAAACCTGTACTGTTTAATAGATCATTCTTTAGTCTTGTGTTTTAGAACGTATCTTACTTGGTATATTATGACCTTATAGATCTTTAGAAACAATAAATACCTGTAATTGCTTTTATGTATGGATGTTGTATTATGGATTTGATCTGAAAAGTTTTCTTAATCTGCTGAGAGAGACCTGTTATCCACTTCAGCCAGCCTGTTTTGTCTCTTCCTGCACTCAGGTAAAAGCATTGCTATCAGAAGGCATTAATCGTCCAAGGAAAGGCCATGATGCCGGAGACCATCCTCCCATTACTCCAATGAGAGCTGGAACAGAAGCAGAATTAGGTATAGGCAAATTCAGTAGTGTTGGAACACTATGTACAGAAATTAGTTCCTTGAGGTATAGGAGCCAGTGTGAAAATCCCTGAGTTTTAACTGAAAATGGAATTATTTCAATGACAGGAAGTGGAGAGCAGATTTTATCCTAATTTAAACTTCTGATGACAGTCAAGTTCAGAGCTGGCCTGCTATTCAGTAATTGATCCTAGGGACTGTGGTACTGCTAAGAAAAAACAATAGCCAACTTAACAACTTAATGCCTACATTCTCTGGGAGAAATTTGCCCCAGAACAGTAGCTTCAAAGTACTGGGATGTTATTGTGTATTTGTGCTTGAAAGTCAAACTTCAGTCACATTTTGATTTAGTCTCCATGGTTTGTGGTTTTTATATTAAAATGTAACATTTTACTTTCTGTATGTTGTGATCCTTGAAAAGGCGATTTTAAGGTTATAAAAAGTGTAGTGAATGTATTGTACTGTTTGTTAGTAATAGCTAAGATTATTGTAGAAAACTGATAACTTCCGATTTTCATGAATCGGTGAGATAATCTCAATCTAAATAGGAAAAAAAAAAGCTTTAAAATTTTGAGTAATTGTATAGGTTACTGAATGGCCATGCAAGTTTTTTTTTTGTATATACACAGCAAGATCAAATACGCAAACCACAGGACTAAGATTTAGAAGCTGAGTTTCTGTTCATAGCAGTGTAACCTTTCAACTATTCAATTTCCTAACTGTAGATTGTGGATAGGGAAACTTGTACTTTGAATTTTAATCTAGATTAGTGTTAATAAGTAGTATTTTAGTGATTTCTTGCAGGACTTCAAGCAGCCCAGTGTGCAGTGTGGCAGTTGCCACTAGAATCCCATTTCAGGGTTTAGAATGGAGTGTGGTCTCCAGTGGCACTAAGCAGTAGAGCATTTTATTTTTGTTCATATGTTTTTTTTTTGTGTGGTTTTTCTGTTTTTTTATTTTTAAGGAAAAAAAAAGTCTTTTCTACTTTATCCTCTCATTCAAACACATTGCAGAATTGGGAGATGGGCTGGCTAAATTTGCAGTCCTTTTCCAAGAGCATCTGCATGCACCTCATGTCTGTATGACATGATGCTATAGGCAGGAAATTTTCAAGGAGAAACTAGATTAACTTTGGAATGCTATTTTCTTTTAGGTACCAGTTTTTCCTGTGATACCTGTGGAAATCTGGTACCTTTTAGTGCAGATTTTACGCAGAGCTGCAGGACTTGAGTTGTGTAAGATGATGTTTATCCTCAGGTGGAGATGGATGGCGACTATATGAGTACATAACTAGGCATTTCATTGCCACTGTCAGCGCTGATTGCAAGTACCTACAAACCACCATTTCTTTCAGTATTGGCCCTGAACGTTTTACCTGTATTGGAAAAGTGGTAACTTCACCAGGTAAGACTAACCAGGGAGTAATTCGTTAGCTACAGATTATTTTTCCCCCATTAATACATAGAATGGATATAAAAGTGAAGATCTGGGGACGAGTACAATTTTGAAGATGTTTTCTGAGCTATCAAGACCAACTCTTCGTCTTCATTCAGTTTCATATAGAAAAATGTACATTCTTCATATACTTCAGTTACAATAGAAAAAGCCTTATTTTTCATGTAGTAGTCCAAAAGATTTAATGCCCCATTTGCTAGTGTGAAGACCAGTCTTTTTATAGACAGCCAATGCCTTTTGAGGGTTAAATTACACAAAGGCGGATTTTTTTCTTGGGCCTCCGTAAAAAGAATGTAACACCACCACTGAGATGTTTATGGTAAACTGTCCCAATAGTCCTTATTACATTAATACGACTTACTATTTACATTTCCTTTTTAAGAACTCTTGCCATCGGTTTACTTTTTTTCATGTATCAACGTGATTCGAGTAATGCGCAAAACGGATCTGATGCAGTGCAGTGGGAGATAACCATGTTGTGATACTGTATTTCCTCAGTATTCCTAGCCTCAGATATTTTCTGCATGGTATGGCAGACAACATCTTAACTTTGATCTGTATAATGAGGCCCATGTTAAAATTAGAAATGTATACCTTGTCCTTTTGAAAGTTGTGAATGTAAGCTCTCATTATTTTTGTTTGTTTGTCTCTTCATCTCCAGGGTTCACAGAAATTATGCCGTGGCACAGCATCCCGTTAGAAGAGAGCCTTCCCCACTGCGAGAAAGGAGATCTTTTTCCAATTGGTGAAATTAAATTGCTGGAAAAGCAAACCAGTCCTCCTGATTACCTGACAGAAGCAGAACTTATCACGCTGATGGAGAAGCATGGCATTGGTAGGAACTTACTTAACTTATGTTAGCCTGTAATACATCCACCAAGAGTGCAAAGAGTCGGAATCACTCCTCTGAACTCTCTGTCAGTTATCACCTTTCATTATTCGTTTGAATATGTACAGTAATGATCTCTTTCCCATCAAACCACAATGCCTGTAGCACCTTTTAGCAGATGGTAGATTATCTCTTCCCCCACATTCCTTTCCCTTTCTTATCCTTATGCCTAGTTTCTGGACAAAGCAGTATCCTTTTGTAACACGTCCTTGTGACTTCTCTGTCAGAAAAAGCTGGTGTTGTGTGGAAGAATGCACCTTCCCATTTTTAGGAATGATTTCCTGTCTTTACAGCTTGGTTCACTTTTGCTGGCTCCAGTAGTCCTTATATATCTTATTATGCAATGTATCACAATACTACTTTTCTTTTTCAATCTGGCTTGTTTCCTTTGATGCATTTTCATAAATTTGTCTGGTCAAAACAAACATAGTCTCTTACTCCACTGTGTTTTTCCAGAATAAGTGATTGTGAGAATAGGTGTCTTCCCAGTAGTAATTCCTTGGAAGAGATTAAAGAATTAAGGTTAAAACATATGTTTCAGAATTCTCAGAACTGCAAAGGAGTTATCAGAGTTATCAGAGAGGGAAGTTACTCACTGGAAGTTGGGTAACAGTAAAAAGGTGTCTGAATTTTAAGCAGTCTCAGGAGCCACATAATTTGACGTGAAACCAGAGAAGTTGGAAATGAGTAGTCCAATGAAAAATTCATTTTGTTCAGGATGGATATATTGTTTTCCTTTGTGTGGCAGGAACTGATGCAAGTATTCCAGTCCACATTAACAACATTTGCCAGCGAAACTATGTCACAGTGGAGAGTGGTCGGAGACTAAAGCCTACAAACCTTGGCATTGTTCTGGTTCATGGTTATTACAAAATAGGTCAGTTAATGTTCTTCCCTTTCCATCCTCTTACCTTCTTTTCCCTTCAGCATTTCATGGACTGTTGTCCCTGTACAAGTGACAGCATTTCTGTTTGAAATGATGCCTCTAGGAAAGTATTAGTAATTCAAAAGACGATAATAATTAAAACCCATTTGTTTATTTTTATGTCAGTTTATGTATGGACAGTTTCCTATCCCCATTTTTTGATCTTTCATTGCTGCTTCTCTATTGCTGCTGTCTCTGGTTTTCTGTTAGATGCAGAATTGGTTCTTCCTACGATCCGCAGTGCTGTAGAGAAGCAACTCAACCTAATAGCTCTCGGTAAAGCAAATTATCATCAGGTCCTGGAGCATACCCTTGACATTTTCAAAAGGAAATTTCACTATTTTGTGGATTCTATTGCAGGTAAAACTTTTTTACATGTGGCGTTCTCTACAATTATTTAATTGTTGCAAAGATACTAGTAGAGAATACTTATATATTAGGTTCCTTTCAGATATTTAGGCTTACTGAAAAGTTGTGCCAGGACTGGAAGTTTCCAGTCAAATTCAGTTGCTCTCTGGAAGGAAATGGACTGAATCATGGCTCCAAAACTCTACTTCAAATTTATTTTGTGACTGTGTAGTGGTGAGTTTTCAAAAACTTCAGACTGGCTGAAGTACTTACCCTTGGGTGTTTGTGCATGCTCAGTGCAAAACACTGTGTATTTAAAAAGTCCTCCTAAACAAGGAAGAGTATTGTGGAGAAAATATTTCCATTCCCATGTCTTCACAGGTCCTGTAGATGATGTCAGGTTTCCTCTTAAGAGCTAGAATTCTAACATAAATGTGATTCTCTTTTCTGCAGGTATGGATGAGCTGATGGAAGTGTCTTTTTCACCCTTAGCTGCCACGGGTAAACCTCTTTCCCGCTGTGGCAAATGCCATCGTTTCATGAAGTATATTCAGGTAACTTCTCCTCATGCTTGTAATTTAAATTTCACTTTCTGGGGAGCATTAAGTAGAAACCCGTTTTCCATGATTGGATTTGGATTCAAATGTGGTTGTCAAAGTGCATTTCTAAAACAAAAAGCCTGCTGGAGTTTTTCCATGGGGAGCAAACTAGAGAGCAGCCCTAGTTGGATTTACTGCAAGTTTTGAGCTCTGTTGACATTGATGTTGTTCTGGAGATTTGCATTCTATTTCCAGGCCAAGCCAAGTCGTCTGCACTGCTCTCACTGTGACGACACCTACAGCCTCCCACAGAATGGTACCATTAAACTCTACAAAGAGTTGCGTTGCCCCTTAGATGACTTTGAGCTGGTGCTGTGGTCGTCTGGATCCAGAGGAAAAAGCTACCCGCTCTGTCCATACTGTTACAACCATCCTCCCTTCAGGGATATGAAAAAAGGTAAGAATTCGGTAAACGTGTAGGGATCACCCTCACTTGAAATAAGTTAGGTGCAGTCTATGCAGTGTGCTTTTCAGTAGTTTCTAACAGCATTGCTTAGTAGCAAATGCTGTTCAGATTAGATTACAGATACCTAAAATTCACATCAAACTCGCTGACCAAATTTTATTAGTTAATTTCTGAATACTTTTTTTTTATTAAAAGAAACAAATTTAGATGCATGCACAGTTAGTGACCTTCCTAACACTCAGTATACAGTGAAAGACACTGAGATTCTGACACGTTGGAAATTGGAGTATGCTTGGTATGGGTAAGACTGTAGATTAAGGCCAGGTCTGAGAGTGTTTTGATACTGATATAGGTGGTGTGTCAAAATCTGTGGAAGGATAAAAGGAGGGGTAAAAGTTGCATTTGATTTGGTGACAGTGAGATCAAAACTTACTTCAGGTGATGCTTTGAAGCTCTGAGTATCAGGAGATTTTTGGCATCTTTTTATTATCTTTTAATTAAAAATGTCTTGTACTAATGGTGTATAGTGCAAGTATAAAATAGCAGTTGGTTAGGAGCCATACATTTAATTGAAAGCATAACTGGTTTTCATCACGTGTCCACACTGCCTGTACTGTACCATGGCAGTATCTGGCATCTCTGAAAGCCATTATAAAAGAAGAGTTTTGAGCAAGGGATTATTCTGACTCTGTGAAAAGGCAAGTTGCCATTTGGGGAGTGGTTCCAATCTGTAGCAAACTTAGAAAACCTATAATGTACTAAGCTCTCTTTGAATTCTGTGTCTCACTCCCTCCAAACTGTGTGGTGATACAAAGGGTTCCTTGTGGTATGGCTTTTTTATTCCTCCACCAGGAATGGGCTGTAATGAATGCACCCACCCCACGTGCCAGCATTCTCTTAGCATGCTTGGAATTGGGCAGTGCGTTGAATGTGAGAATGGGGTTCTGGTGCTAGACTCGACGTCAGGTCCCAAGTGGAAGATGGCCTGCAACAAATGCAACGTGATTGTGCACTTCTTCGAGAATGCCCACAAAGTCCGAGTGTCGCCAGAGACCTGCGACTTGTGTGATGCAGCCCTTGTGGACGTAGATTTTAACAAAGCCAAATCTCCTCTACCTGGTGATGAGACCCAGCATTCGGGCTGCATATTCTGTGATCCTGTATTTCAAGATCTGGTGGAGCTGAAACATGCAGCCATGAGGCACCCCATGCACCGTGGGGGACAAGGAAAAAGGCAAGGTCGAGGAAGAGGTAAAGGCCGAAGGCCTGGAGGAAGACTCAATCCAAAGAAACCCAAGGACAAAATGGCAGCTCTGGCTGCTTACTTTGTATAATAGCCGTACAACAGAAAAATAAACTTCTTATAAAAATTTATTTCCCTTCAAGTTCATTTTTAAATATTTTTGATCTTCACTGCTTTCCTCTTGTTAGAAAAGTTAAACACCTTAGATTGTTGTACGCCTTGATTAAATCACAAAACAAATTCTTCTGGATGATCAGTTAGTAACCGAGTAAGCCTTTAAGGTTTTAATTGGAATTCATTGGTCCAAGTAGAGCTCACAAACAGTAGGGAGACTCAAGAAGTCTACCTAGACTGTTGTCTGTGGCTGATAGACAGGAAATGAAATTTCCCTCTTCTGCCTTTTCTGAGGCCTTTGTTAGCACTTCTAGCACTACAAGTGACAGGAATATGAGCCCTGATTAAGATCAGCGTTATGCTGCTGTAGTCTTCAGGCGTGGAATGAGACTTGTTTCATCTTACTTTGAATCTTCAAAAATAACAAATTATTAGTAGCTGTCAGGCTTTTAAATTAAATCTGCAATAGCAAGAGCACTGCTTCAGATCTGTCACTCTGCTGCATAAGAGAATAATGCCAAGAGACATACAAAATGGAAATTATACACGTGAAGGGGAATATCTGCATTGGGCGGTGATTCTCAAATTATGGTCTGCGCAGCCAAGTTACTGTCTTTTGGTCAATGGGCCTGAGTTAAATGAGGCCTCCGCCTGCTGCTGGAGGTCAGATAGAATACCCATGCTGCTCTTTTCCTCTGTGTTCATATAGCTGATCATACCTGATCAAATACAGTTTGCACTGTCTGTACCCCAGATTGTCATTTCAGTGTTGGTTAGTTTTGTCATCAAAAGGAGGGTGCCCTCATGTTTTTATATGGAACGGTATCTAACCACTGGGTGCCATATTACAAAATCTAACTGTACAAATATATAATACTCTCTCCTTTCCTTCCATGTGCACGTAGCTAATCCTATCTGGTCACCTGATGAAGTACAGTTTGTATCATCTATACCCCCAAAACAGTTTCAGCGCTAGTTGTGGTTGGATGGGAGGATGCCATCGCAGTTTTAGATGGTGCAAAGGCCACTGCATTTGAACACAGGCTATGCAGAGAGCAACTTGACACGCAATTCACTGGCAACAGAAAGGAAAGACAAGTCCCTACAAAAGGTAATGTACAACTCTGCTGTTTTAATTGGCACAGTGTGTGCATTTACTGAACGAGAGAACGCAAGACAAAACACCACAGCCCCAACCAAGCCTGTTCCTCTGATCAATGTTTATACAGTTACAGCTCAAACATGAACTATGTTTTAACAGTATTACCTAAAAGACCCAGCCATAGGTAGAAGTTTCTTTTTGTAGTTCTTGTTTGTTTTCTTCCATTAAGTGTTATTTCTGGTATAAACAAACTGTCTTTGCATCTCCCTTAGCCTGGAGTGTGTAGTTTCTTTTCATATTTTAAAGGTCATCTTGCTGTAATGTCTTAGAGCCATAGATCTTAGCATAAACTATAATAACTTTAAGGGTAGTTCTATTGATTCACTTGTTAAGTCCTCTCTTACCTCTGTAGCCTGCTTTCATACACTACGCTATGGCTCCAAAAATACCTGTGTGCTCATCTAGCTTCTGCTGCTCTGTATGACACTGGCTGTTGGCTGGGATTTCTGTGATACATGGAGACAGTGGCCCTGGAAGTGTGGGAAACCTGTCATTAGTCATTTGTCGTGGGTTTGAGCTGTGTGTGAACACTTTCCTCCTCCTCCAAGCATGGCTTTTATTTTGGCCATTTGTGCACAGACTTTTGCTTGTAAAACCCCTTAGCTGTATTAGCCCCAGTGGAAATAAAGTGCTGGGATCTTTCTCTCAAAGTGAGCTGTTACGTGTTATGGCAGATTTCAGTGGCTCCCTTGTAACTACTGCAAATGGCAAAGTTCTTTCTGATGTAGAAATTTCTGATTATCTCTAGAGTGGAGTGGAAAGAATGCAGAGGTGATGAGCGCTTTCAGTTTCTGCTTAAAACTTAGAGGCATATTCCTGGGATTGCTTTAAAAGGTACATGAGAGAAAGAAACTTCTTAAAATGATTAAGTCCCTGGAAATGTGTCTCTCTAACGTTTGAGGTAAGCACTGCATCTCTCACGTCTATGGTTCTTACTGGAAAAGAGAGAGGAATTACAGCTTATGAAATAAATCTCTTCTTTCAGTTTATACTGCATGGGAAAAGCTCAGGGGAAAGCCTTTATTGTTTAGGAAGTTATCTTTGAAATAACATAATTCACTCAAGAGCGGAGATCGGTTTGGCTCCCATAGCTGATGAAAGACTAAATATGAATTGATCTATATGATATGGCTGCACACTTGTCCCTGCTGACATGCCACTAGTGTGCCCTAGGATGCTTTCTTTTGTCAGCCTGGAGAGAGGGAAGCAGCAGCTGGTGTCACTAGAAAGTTGGTGCCAAAAGGCACAGGCAGTGCAGTCCTCAGGATTAAGAGTATCAAAATGCAGATTTTTGATAATCTGATAATTATTTTTCTGTGGAAGGAAAAAAAGGATTACATCTCTGATAGGAGCAGGGAAAGAATACAGCACAGACAAAAAACATCTGTCTGAAAGTGATTGGTGGCTGTTTTAGGGCCAGTAATACTGAAGGGGTGACTTCATTCCATGTTTAGGGTTGCTCTCTCCTAAATCATTCAACTATTTTAAGACAATTTTTGTTCCTGGAACTGCCAGTAGGGAGTGATCATAGCAGGGACGTTGCAGGATACAGGCTGCTATAGCGTAGCATGGGAATACAAAGGGAAGAGGCGGGATAAGAATCTCCATAGCTTTAATGGCTTAGAAATCTCTAAAAACTTCAGCACTCTCTGTTGCTGAGCAGAGTTAACTTTGTGCCCTGTCCGTCAATCTGTCATGAATCCTAAATTTGTACTAAGTTCAGCAGGAGTTTAGAGCACTCAGATCCTTCACAAAACTGAGCATCTTGCTTAAAACAGTGTAATAGCGGCCTTCTCTTTTTCATAAATAACTTATTATGGGATCCTATGTGAAGTATTCCCCTATAAAAAATAAACAAGTTTTGAAGGCATTAACCGTGCTTCCCCTTTCTTTTCAGAGATCTCTTGCGATTTAAAAAGTGTGAAGTATATTGTGTTTGCTAGTTTTTTCAGTAGAATGGGAACAGAACATGAGTTAACACTCTGAAATAAAGATGTCTGACAAGGAGAAAACAAGAAATCAAGGTACTGCAGCAATATTATTTCACTGAACATGTACTAGTGCTTCTGGGTAACGTGTTCTCTGTCTTGACTTTGCAGCATCTGATGTTTTATTCCTTCCTCCTCTAAAAATGTTCAGTTATATCCAGCTACCCCTGGAAGATGTTACAGTGTAAGGACAGAGTCCTTATCACTCTCAATACCAGAAGTAAAAAGGTGTTTCTATTTGTGCGTGCTGGAAACTGCTGCTGTTTGGAAGTTAAGACATGTCACCTGTTCATGTCTAGATGTTTGAATATTGAGGAGGAGATGGGGACTACAAACAGCATTAAAGACCTTGTTCGTGGCGGGGGGGGGATGTTTTGAGTTTTTTTTTTTTCCCAAACTTGAATATTCAGGCTAATGTCTTTCTGGGAAAGACTTTTGCCATTTCTTGGTTGGCTGAAATAAGGGAATGGCATTGTGCTTTGGTACCACACTGCAGCAGAGTTACACTGTTACACAGCTCTGTGTGAGGCAGGAAGGAAAGGGATTTTAGGTGATACGCTGTAAATACCCAGAAGGGCCCAAAAGATCTAGGAGAGAGGTCAGTGCAAGTGTTGTAGATGCCTGTGTCCTGCTAACCCGTGAGGGGGTTGGTACTGTGTTATTTTTGTGAGTCTAGGGTTTCAGGATTTTCATTCCTCTTGGAAGATTCTGGCTTGGGACAAAGATTGTTCCATCTAGTTTACTGACACTTTCTCTTTTCTAAGCCAGAGGTGCTCTTAAATGAGCAAGAAAAGGTTATAGCTGATGGGTGGACATAGTTAATTAACTACAACTCGTTGGAGAAACAGGTCCACTTGCTATGGTTCTCTTCAACCTCGCTGTACGTTTGGCTAGCGGTCTGTTGAAGTGATGGCATCTTGTATTTTTGCCTGTGACAGGGTTTTGAAAGGTAGCACTTGAATTATGCACAGCAAAAACTCCGTCACGGCTGCGAAACCGGGTCTTCTGAACCCCTTTTTTATAGGCGAGTAAGAAGACAGGGGCGGGGGGGACACTGTCTCAGTGAGCACGTCTGGGTGAACCCGTCCCAGCGGCGCGTACCCGTGTGTGACTGGTCGGGGCCCGTGCTCCTCTCTGATGCGATGTACAACGAGCTGCTGGTGTGGGATGGAAAACGGAGCCGCTGGGAAAGCGCCGGGCGCCAGGGGCGCTCAGCGCCGAGGCGGCACCTGCAGACACGTTCCTGTTCCGAACGCTCCCCTTGCACCCCTGCCCTGTTCCTGGCTGCGGGGGCACAGGAGGGCCGCCGGGGCTGCCCTCGGGAGAAGCGGCCCCCGCCCCCTCGCCGTGAGGCGCCGGGCCGCCCCGCCCGTCCGGCCACGTGGCCGCCGCGCCCCCCCCCCCCCCCCCCGCATTCCAGACATTGTTTCTCGCTCCGCCCTCGTCCCGGAGACCACACCTCCTCCTTCTGGCCACGCCCCTGCGCTTCGCTTAAAGGAGCCGTCACGGCGCCTTCTTCCCCTCGCTTTCCCCTCCCCGGCCTGGCCCCTCACTGCCCGTCCCCGCCGGCGCCTGGCCCGCTCCCGGCGAGGCGGCGGCCGGGCAGCGCGCCTCAGCGCGGCGCCGCCATGGCGCTGGAAGTGGAGGCGTCAGGCGCTCCCCTGAGCTCTTTCCTAAGGGACTTCCCGTCTCCGCTGGGCCCGGGGGAGCCGCTGCCGTGGAGCTCCGCGGGGAGCGGCGCCCTGAGCAAGGCCGAGGTACCGGGCGCCCTGGCCGAACGGGCGAGGAGCCTCCTGGGCGGCAGGTGAGAGCCCGGCAGCGGGCGGGGGGCTGTGGCCGGCCTCCCCTCAGCGGCGGCGCCGCCCTGACAGCTGGCGCGCGGGGGCAGGGGCGGCGCGCGGCCGCCGAGGGGAGCGGGGCTGCGTCCCCCGGCCCGCGCGCCGCCCGCCATCGCCCCTGCGGGGCTGGAGCAGGTGCAGGCGGCGCTTCCTCCGGCGGCGCTTCCTCCGGCGGCGCCGTCCCCGCCTCGCCGGGCCTCCCGGGTGCCGTCCGCTGCCCGAGGTCCGCTCAGCGTCGCCTGGGGAGTTGCAGCGCCCTTTTAAAACTATTATGTCCCCCCTTCTTAATTGTTTTTGTGGATATTCTCCTGAAGGCTGGGTTTTTAATAGCGTGCTTCTGTCACAGGCCTCCTGCCGACATCCGTGCCTTTATAGTAATGTTTGTGTGCTCTCAAAAGTATTTCTCTCCCGCTCTTGGTGCATGAGAGATTAAATTACAGTCTTGCAATTAGCGTGATAGGGTGATTCTTGTGGTAAAGTGCCAATAGTTTGAATTCAGGTCCCTAAGGGCACCTGTGTGGATCTACTTGACAGTCTGGGGAGGGAGGGAGGGAGTCAGGGAGTCTGTGAGCTGCAACCTGCTTTGCAGGGCTGTCGGGTGTAAGCAGCGAGCCAGCTAGAAGAGTGTTCAGCTTCCCAGCCCTCTTGAGTTGTCCTTGGGTGAGTAGGACGTGCCTGCGTGGGTTTCTCAAGTTGATGTTTTCTCAAAACTTCAAGAGTGTAGTCACAACACCACGGGAAAGCACAGTTCTTTCAGTGATGTTTCTGTCACCCCCTGATTTTAGGAGAGACATCTTACAACCTTCATCCGTATCAGTTTAGACTGCCTGCCTCTTTAACACTGCTGAGAGCTTGGATTCGACTTACTTGTTTTGGCAAGTTAGTGCTTCATGAAGAACAAGTTGTCTTGACTCCTGATACTCTTCTCTCTTCGTGTCTGCTTCCTGAAGCACTTCAGCGGTAGGGCCTGTGTGTTCTGGGTTTTACAAAGTTCCTACCGCGGTCTGCTTCATTAAAGTGTTTGCTAGTGTAAGAGTCAAGAACAGGGATCGGGGATGATCTAATAAAAATCTAAGTGGAGAGCTGACTTTGTGCTGCGGTACTGGGGATAACTAGTGAAGACAGGGATTTAAGTAGCCTGGTTCTGTTTAGGTGTATGCTGAATCTTATCTGTTTGCTAGAGAAACTTGATAAAGAGATAAAATAGAGGGTTTGAATTACTTGTCTCTCTAGCAACCATCTGGTGAGTTTATGAATACTGAATGGATATTTTTTGTTGTTGTTGTGAAAAGTGATTTTTAAGTACTTAAATTGCTTTTAAATATCAAGGTACTTCTGTGCTTTATATTACACAGATGCTCCTGGACATAACATCATTCAGTTAAATGGTGTGCCTAAACCTAAAGATGAGAAATGCATTAAAAAAAAAAAAAGTTTTAGGCTGTAGTTGAAAAAGAAGCAGTTGATCATTCTGTTACTTAGTTGTGCTTTGACTAAATTGCTCTTGAATGACTGCAAATTCATGGTGTGCACTGAATCTTTGATCTCTGTGGAGCAAGAGTGGTTCTGGAGGAGCGCTTTAAAGAACAGAGTAACAAATACTTATCACATGGCAACCCCTCTGCCACGTGGGCGAGGCTAATATTTTCTAAAATTGTTTGAGAGAGGAAGGTAGAGATACGGGATAGGTTCTTCAAACTGTAGTGATTTTTAAAACAGTATTTCCGAGTTATGTATCTGCGAACATTCTGTTGTTGGGGATATTAACAAATGGAAGCAGAAAAAGAATGCTGCTTTTGCAATGCTTTCATCTCACCTGTCACTTCTGGTATTTACATAGAAAGGAGCCTGCTCTGTCAGAAGCTGCATTTTTCACATACCTGCCCTGCAGCCAGTTCTGATTAGACAGCCTGCTTTGTGGAGCGTCTTAAGTCCTGAGCTGGGGGGGGGGGGAAGGAAGGGAAAGATAGCTAAAGAAAGCAAAGCAGAATAAAACTGCAGCAATCTATTATTTATGCTTCTTTTCACAAAATGTACTTGGAAAACAAAAATACATAAGGAGAGTGTTTTTACGAATTCTTGTGGCTGCCTGCAGGCAGAACAGTGAAGCAATCCTGTGTGAAGCTCTGCGCTTGGGCTAGTGCAGTGTACCTGAAGTATCAAATGTAGGGATCCCAGCAGACATACGGCTCAGTTTTGGATTCCTGTGGCGAAGCGAAACCTCACTTTGCAATCGCAAAAAGGCTGCAGTTTCCTGTTGGGTAGGCTAAGTTCTTGCACGTGGAAGAAAAGACTGTCAGAGCCCAAGGCCAAGACAGGAATCTAGTAATTTGAAAGTGCAGGCCCTCTTCTCATAATCCATATAATTAAAGGTCAAAACTAAAGTCTCTGTGTGAGAAATTGCCAAACATTATGCTTTCTTTCCCGCGTTTGCTACTGTGGATCAACTCAAAATGCAGTTTTGGCAGTTAAACGAGCTTTCCAGTAGATCTGAATCCCCCAAATCCTCGGTAAAATAGATGAGGGAATGTAAGGAAATAGGAGAAAGAGGGATGCTAAAGGTTTTAAGAAAAGGAAAAATAAGGGAAGGGAGTGACATAAGACATTTAAATGTTAGTGTAAAAGTTGTAAAAGGTGCAGAAGTGATGCCAGAGTAGGAGGTGAGCTCGCGAGAGGTCACTGTAGCTTACATTCAGTGATCTGCTGTTGCAGGCTGTCATGGTAGCATCCCTAAAACACAGATGGCAGCTCAGTGGAAAATAGGCACATTCAAATATTATAGTGTCAATATAACCAGGTTTAATGCTATGAACATATTACTGGATGTACCTTGCTGACCTCAGGCATTGATGCTTTTTCTGTATGTCCTCAGTTTGAGACACCTCTTAACACTCCAGCATCACAGAATGTATTTTACGTTATGATTAGTAATCATGAAGGATTTCTTTATATCAAAGTGTTACTGGGAATCAAATTTGGCACACAGTTCTGCAGTACTGCTTCTTATTTCTGCATTATCAGATACTTCATTCACACCCACACAGATGTGTGGGTCATGCCTTGAGGGGCCTGAGACAATAAAGGTCCAGCAATATCCTTGGTTCATGAGACAACATATGGTCATGTTTAGCTTGTCCTTCCACTTGCTTGGAGGCATAAGCCTGTGTCTTTGCAAGGAGAAACATTCTTCCTCCACCACAAATTAGGACTGCTGTTGAGAAGAGAATGGTGTAAGGAATAACATTTGTGAGGTCCAACAAGGAATTTTTGAGTGCTATTGCTTCTTTAAGTCTACACACATCACTTATATGGAAGCAGCTGGATATCTCGGGCTAACCCACTTGAATGTCTTTATTAATCTAAAATGAATTATTTTAACAATCTTCTGCAAATGCAGCTAGCATAGCCAAACACTAAGATGGCCAACCACTTTCACTTCCTGACAGGATTTGGGCTTAAATCACTAATCCAATGAAGCTTTGCAGATGTTTCTACTTTGAATAATTAATTTAAATCAATGGAACTGCCTGCCTTGTATGGAGCTGAATACACACATAAAATTCTGAAGAATTGGGGCAGGCTTAAGTAATCTTGTTTTGCAGAATTTTAATTAACATACACTTTTGGATAAGGGCTATGTGTTCCCACAATCTATGAAAATGGGTCAATGTGAATGAAGAGTCCATTAGTTACTTGCAAAGCTTCAGATATTAACCTGAATTTTTATTAACTTGTACTGAAACAGAACATGAGATGAAATCAGACTCCCAAATACAGAAATTTCTCCTTTCCCTTGATAGGAGCTGAAACTTGTATGGCCATCCTGTGACATAACCAAAAAACAATGTGAAATTCCAGCAGCCTTCCTGTTTGAGGAGACTTTGCTACAATAACAGTTGTGAGACTTCGGCTTCCTGTTCTGCCCCCTCCCAAACGATTCATTGTGTTTCATCTCTGGGTTGCCTCAGCATCCTGTTTTGTGTCTTTGTGTTTTGCACTGTAATGCTTACACGGAAGGTGTGGCCCCAGCATCTTTATTTTCAGCATTTCTCTGCTTTTAGAACTGTTAATTCAGCAATTCTGATATTTTGATGGTTTTTATGTGATGTAAGCATGAAGGGGGGGGGGGAAAAATCTTATCTTGCCTCTGGTTTACCCAATCTCTTCTTAAAACTCCCTTTAGTCCCTTCCCCCATGAAAACTACTGATACCCTGTCCACTGTGACCTCTGCTTTTAATAAATCCCCTAAAACTTACTTCCTTATTCCTAATTTCTATCATTTAGTGTATGTTATTGTAAGGCACTAATACTTCTCATTGCTAGGAACACGTTTACAGTATTGGTGATCTATTCACTTCAGACAAGAAACTGAATTTCATATGTGATTGCCTGCAAGCAAACTTTCTAGTTTTCGTGGGACCAGTTGTGCTTGGTAGGGAAGGCAAGCATGGGATTAGCAGAAACTGCCGACTCTTTCAGGAACACCAATGTTCTCACTAGTTTATGATTAATAGTGTTAGAATTGGAAGCCTTGGTAAAGTTAATGCACAAGAGGAAGTGGCACTTCTGCTGTTTACTAGTTAATTTAGCAAATGGTTAACAAACTGCCTCTGCTAATTTTGGGTAGTGGTCAAAACTAGCTTGTTTTCTGTTGTGTGTGGTTTGTCCACTGCTGCTTTGGAAGCTGATGGCAGGATGATACACAGCTTGAGAGAAATGGTGTACAGCTCACATGGTATGTGTGTCTGGATAATAAAGTTTTTGGCAGTTCTGACTTGCCTCCAGCACTATATAAGAGGATGGACAAACTGTTAATTTTGTGATCAGTAAATTGCTTCTCAGAATACATGTCTGTCTGTAAAACTCCCAGAGTTTTCCCTGTTACAAAATACTCTTAATAGTAATTTTGGGAAAGAATCACTTTGCCTTTAAAAAGAAAGTGTATGTATGGGGGTGCCTGCAATACAAGAGAGGAAAAACTGATGAAATGCTGGAAAAAAGATCAAATCTGTAATGATGAGGAAACTTTTAGGGCTGGCTTTCTGCTGTTAAATCAGCTTCTTTGATTCTGCTTGGAAAACTGAAATTGTCTTGCATGTTTTGCTCTCATAAGCTGCGTGAAACACCCTTTCTGTTGCCGTTTGAAGTAGGCATCAAGATAAGAAATACTGAGTTTTGAAACAACAGGTTTAGGGCTTAATTGAAAAGTGGCTTTTGTGGAATTAAGCCTCTCGTGTTCTGCTGTGTGTTTTTTCGTCCTGCTGAGAATGAAATGGAAGTAGCAGGTGACTCTCCATTGCACATTTTCTGTAGAAACTGATGATGACCGAAGGCCCTAAACAGATGGATTCTGGATTCTAAAGCTGCTTCTTCTGATAATTTCAGAAGAAAATCTGGAAAAAACTGCTTCATGTAAAGAAGGAAACATAAAAGATTGAAATTCTGTGTGTGGCATTGTTTATATATTTGTTTTGATTCCATCTTGTTCATTTACTGTAAAGACCTGATGTCATTTACACAAGATACAACTTCCTGTGCAGCGTAGGATGTCAGATGTTCTCTCCTCAACGGATATATATTTGTACTTTTCTGGTCACCATCACCCTGGGAACTCTGGGTGTGTCTGTAACAAATACTAATGCTTAGAGCCACTTGAGTGGAGACATTCTGTAGTTGATAAAAGAATGAAAAGTGGGGAGCGAAATAAAAGTGGCAGATTGTGGAGAAAATACTGAATACAAGCAGCTTTTGTTTGAGGAAACTTGTGACCTGCTATTATTTTGGCAGTATGAGAGGATCTTTCACTTACTAGAGAACTGCTAGCATTTGCAGATCTGCACTAAAAACACTTTGCTGATAGAGCTGTAACGTGCTAGAAACACACACCGAGTCCACAGCGACAAACTTTGCTTTACCGGCAAAGCTGTGCTGTATGTGATCTCCTGCTGCTAGAGAGCCTGGGCAGAAAATAAATGCACAAATATATCTTCCCTAAAATATAAGTCAGCTGCAGCTGAGTTATGCTAGAAGCTTTTGCAGATCTAGCACCTCTTTGTTCCCCAACATTATGCATATATATGCACATAGATATATGCGCACTCTGAAAGGAAAAGAGGATCATACAGTGGTGCTCTGGCCTGCAATACCACTGCTGCCTGGTTGCCATGACTCTGGTAATAATATCTAGAAAGAACATAATGTAACTTTTAAAATTTTATTTTATTTGGAAGGTGACAAGTGATCAACAGCTTGGCCAATACAGCTAGTCATGTTTTGTGCTTCTCTTTATACGGAGTTTTCCTGACAGTACAGTGGGAGAATGCGTGTGTTTGGGGTAAGGGGATGTGAATTATTTTCCTTCCGAAAAAAGTAAATAAAAATTCAGAAGGCTTTGCGTAAACACTGGGTGTTTGGTGTCCTAGTAAGGCTTTGTACCACTCTCCACCGGGTTACGCAGAGCTTGCTTCTCTGCTCAAAGTGCTGAAGAGCAGCTGTTCGGAGTCTGCCTTCTGCTGCACTGCTCTGCTTTCTCAAAGCTGCTGTAAGCTCTGGGCGTAGAGCACAACAGAAAGTCTGTCATTTGTTTTCCAGCCTTTCAAAAAAGTGTCGTCATAGTTGAGGCTCTAGACGAGATGTGGTGGCCTGACCTTTGATGCTCTAGGTGCCTTCTCCTTGCCCACAAAGCTGTTTACTGGAGACTTCTGAATATACCCTCTTACAGTGGAGGAGAAGAGGAGGTGGGGGCATCTTCGAACTGGTGACTTGTTTGCAACACTCGCTGCACATGTGCTGGGTATTTAATGACCCAAATAAAACCAAGTAAGAAGGGATCTTACTAGAGTTTGTGCTTCCTGAAGAAACTTGTGTATATTCTGTCTTTTCTTTCTGAAGGCTGATATGTAAGGGGTCAGTAACAGTCTTATGACTGATGTGACACACATGAATACACTGTGGCTGTGACAGCAGGACAGCTGGTATTTTAACGTGAAATAAAATAGAGGACTAAATTGCATTGCAGAAGAGAAACAAGGTGAAAAAGAAGTAAGTTCTGTTCTATAACTCATGCCAAATCTAAACTATGCAAAATATTGTAATTTCTTTCTACTTCTGTGTGTAAATTTATTTTGGCCTACAGGTATGTATATCAACAGAAGCTTTGCATAGCTCCTTTTAACAATACTGTATGTGTCCAGTAGTCCAGAATCTTTCAAGGAGGAGTATGACGTACAAATTTAGGTGTGTTCTTTTTTAGCAGTAGTATTGCTTTACTCTTTATCTTCCTACTTTTTATCTATACTTAATTTTTTTAAATGAGGCTTGTATTTTCCATGAAGTGGCAGGAGGATATGAACTCCATGCTCCAGCCACTGTTGATCTGACTTCAGCTGGTTGCGAAGCTACAATGCCTCATCTGCACTGTTACAACATGCATTAATTTTTTTTTTTTTTTAAATTGTGGTCGAAACACACCCTTTCTGTTAGCAAAGAAATAGCCTATAGCAAAGAAAAGGCTGTTTACTACTAGCCTGTGTAGGCTGGGGCTCGTTAATTATTGTTGCATGTGTCATAGAAATAGGGCTGACACGTTTCTTCTAAGACTCTCTTAAGAGAAGGTAATGTCCTTTCTACGTAACACACCCTACTAGCTTCCCTCTTCTTCCCAACACAGTTGTTTTCCCCACTTAGGAAACAGCTACAGTATTTCTTCTGATTCATGAAGATTGAATTATGCTTGGTTCAGCCTGTCAGCAGGGTGTCTTGGGCTTCTTTGAAAGGAAGATTTTTAACAATAAGTGACATTCTTCTTTGCTTACAGAAAAGATTTGAAGTCTGTTATGGTGACTGCAGTGGGCTTCTACTTTTACACTGGTTGCCATAGGTACTGTGCCTGCTTCCAGATACTCTCTAGCCAAGTGAGACCTTGTAGCTCTCAACTAAAGCAGCAGTTCTTACTTGTATTATAAATGTTTTGTTAACTCTTGAAGTCTCTGATTTACAGGATGAAATTAGAACCAGTAAACATTTAAACTGAACGGAAGATGTCATTGCCTTGGAGCTCCAGTTACCTCAGCTTGAGTAAAAAACAGGCTTACCAATATGGTAGTACTACTATTAAGGGTTCATGAAGTAATCGACAGATACGTTCTGTTTGTAACTGAGGTTGAACTAAACAGGTAGGGTCATTTTTTAGGCTTTTATCTTTTGCCAACATGTCAGAATCAACTGCTCAATGTTGTTGTTGCTGGCTGCGTAACAAATACAATCCCAATGAGCAACCATTTTCTTTGTGTAGATTTGCAAAACTCTGGAGAGGGAGGAAATACATAGGAAGCAAAGCTGAATGAAGCATATCAGTACTGAGGAATCTCTGAATTTCCTTGTTAGAAACTGGGTGGCAACTGGAAAAAGTTGAAGGATGTGACATAATAAATCATAAACCTTTTCTTTGTTACAGGCGTCCTGTAAGCAGAGGTTTATACAGGACTTGTGAATTATAGCACTTAGTATACTGCCTTTTGTTTAAACTTCTTTTTATGAGCCCAGTTCAGTAAGTCAGGGCTCTGGAAAGCAGAAGTCTACGAAGTTTAAAATCAAAGCATTGAGCCCTCTTCTGAAGTCGAGCTGGAAACCCAGGCTAGATTTGAATTTTTCCTCCAGCATAGCAGAGAAATTCTGAAGATGACTGAAGCTGTGGCTCTCACTGTGCATTTAAATGCATAGCTGTTTCACTTAATATTTTTTGTCTCTGTTCTTGGAGCTGAAACCTACTTTAACTAAAGCTGCTGACTTTCGGCAGCATCAGCTACACATCCAACAATGTTTGTGTGGCTTGTATTTTCATATTCCTTTCTTTTCCACTTGCACAAACAAAAACAGGAAGCAGGATTGGGGAGGTTGCCATATCCGTTTCAGATGTGTTTCTTACCTGACCTTTTAAAAGATTGTCTGTTAGTGTCAGAGTGAGTATAAGCTGGCATTGTTACTTTTAACTTGGGTAGAAAAGGCATTGCCTCCCCTAAATATACTTAGCCTGGAAAAAAAAAAAAAAGCAAGCCCATTTCTGCCTTTCCTTGATGTGGTATGACTACAGCTAGCACTGAAAGGGCTGCAAACACATCGCCATCTATTTGAAGTACCGAAACAATTCTTTAAAGTAGGCCATCACTGCTACAGAATGTGTAGCATAAAACATGCCTCTGTTAGCAGCCTGCTGACTAACACAATGCTTTCTGTTCACTGCCACAGGAGGTAGTCGTACATGGCTGTGAGGATATGACAAGGTCTCTCTTTCAGAGACACAATGGCAAATGCATTTCAGTTTGTTGTCACTGGGAGCTAAAACCTCACGGTCTTCCCCTCCCTGCTCTTCTGTAGACACAAAACCAGTAATCTCTGTTGAACCGCTGCAGAGACCAGTTGCTTCCACCATTTCTTACTCTGTGGCCAACCAGTTTTATGCAGGACTTTCTAAATGTTTCCTGGGAAAACAAAGTCTTGTCCTTGACTTGCTACAGGTGCCTTAAGGTGTTATTTGCTTTGGTTGTATAATTTGATACTTCGTGGGTATCAAACACTCCATGGACAATGGATAAAATGCTTTTTATGGACATCCACGCTTATTCTTCATTGTGCTCTTAGAAAATGTCTGGAATGTGTGTTATGTACTGTAATTGCTAGTGCTTGCCATGGGAGTATAGTGAATATAAAAGAGTTATTTTCTAGTAGCCCTATTTTAAAGTTGGATGGGACTTATTTGTTTACAGATTCAAAAGCACTATAGCAAGTATGTGCTTCCTATAAAGCATGTAGCTTGCATAAAGCGTTGCGTAAAAAGGAGAGGGTGTGTAGATCATGTAGCGTTACTGTCTTCTAGATGCTTACCTAAACGCTTCAGTTGAATAACAAGTCTTGAAGTCTTTTCTTAGCCTAGTCCCCAGTGCCAACTCTTTGCACTTTGTTCCTGGGTGATTT
This sequence comes from Phaethon aethereus, assembly GCF_964289735.1. Taxonomy (NCBI): domain Eukaryota; kingdom Metazoa; phylum Chordata; class Aves; order Phaethontiformes; family Phaethontidae; genus Phaethon; species Phaethon aethereus. The sequence goes on along the minus strand of NC_138593.1, from coordinate 9,791,046 downwards.
CTTTGGGGAACTTCCAGTCAGGAGAAACTGGGTGTTAAAGGGCTGTAGGTTAGTACTGAGCCTGACTTTTCATGTGGAGGGAAGGGAACTGGAGTCCTAGGTAAGCTGTTTGGAGCTTTGCATGTACCACAATGCAGAGATCCTGATACAGTCCGTGGTGAGACAGTTGACTGTAAGCAAGAAATGTTATGTGGTGAGTAGAAACAAAATGTTTGCATTCAGAGGCGAGAATTGAAGGTAGCAGTTCCCATCTGAGAGCTCAAGAGAAGGAGGTACCATCTGTGATTGGAGTGTGAGGCAACAGTTTGACAACATGATTCATGCACTTCTTCCTCTTTGCATTCTTGAGAAAGCACTTGTCTAACTGAAGATCCTACTAAAGATTTGCATGAATAAATATTGAACATATGGTTTCTTCTATTAGCTTACTGATGAAGTTGGAATTATTGATTGTGTGTAATGCTTTCTAATGCTGAGGTCACCAGACATAAATAGTGGGGTTGTCGCTCAATTTAAACTAACGCAGTCTATTTTGCTTTCCCTTCATTATCTTACCAGCAGAGGTGTTTCACCACTTCTTGCAGCATCGTTGACCCATGCTGCAGTTGATGAAGTTCTCCAAACAGACTTGACTGAATTTAAGCAGCAAAGTGTGGAAACAGAGGGAGAAGGAGACGAGGAAATGTTCACCTGTAAGTATGCTTTTTTCCTTCTGTGGTTTTCCCAGAGGCTCTCTGTTGGAAGACTTCAGTGTTTTGAAATGTTTCCCAGAATATTTGGTTAAGCTGTCTGGCAAGCAGCAGTGAACAGAACTTTATTTGCTCCTGCTGGGTATCTGTGGGATGAAAGGTAGCTATGCTAGTCTTGTGGGCAAGATGCAAACATGGTGTCTGGAGCCCCGGACTGATTGTGTGGGTTGGCTTTCTGGAAAGGGAAGAGAGTTTCTCTTCCCAAAAATGATTAATGACTCTGTCCACTGTGCTTCCTGAACTGAACTAATTAAGAAATTTTATTTTTCCTCATTGGATAATTTCACTTGAATTGAACTGGTTCAGTTCCTATTTTAGGTTGATAACCTCTTATATTTTTGAAGCACCCTTTTCTCTGTGGTAGACTGATCTTAGCTAATTACTCCTATGTTTTGACACTGGCATCATCACGATTGCTATTGTGCAGCCATGCTGGCACCTTAAATTTATCCATATAATCCATCTTACTTTTGTCTGTTCTTGGGAACCAGATTTTGGGACCTATGGCCCCTCTACAATCTGAACATCTTGAAACTCCAGATCTTTTTCTTGGCAAGTTTCTCAGTAGTCTGTCTTTACTGATTATTTCTTCCCACCCTCTCCTATAAAGATGGGATGCTGAGGGATGAAGAACCTGCTGCATGTTGTCTTCTGCCTGATGCCTGCATTTTCTCCTATCTGAGTGAATTGCAGAGACAACAGACCTTGGTGTCTGAGTACTGGGTTTGAGCCTCATGTAACAGACAGTCCTATTGCATTTGCATGCTGAAGTATTTAATATTAGACTTCACCAAACCTTCAATCCCAATGCCAAGAATTTATATGGAGCAGGATGCAGGCAGAGTTGAAGATAAAAATGGAGAAGAAAAATGTCTTAGGCAAACTAGTCTATCCTGTAAGGGGAAATTCTCACCCTTCTATTTCCCTGGGATGACTTGAAAGGCAGTTCAGCGTGCCCCAGAGGATGCATCTCCAAGCAGAGCTCTGGTAACAGCCAGGATACGACACTTTTCCTGAAGCTTATTTCAGTATTTACCTACAAGTCTGAAACGGCAGGAGGGGGAACACGTTTAAGTCAGTCTTACTGCACCCTGAATATTTCATCCCTTGCCTTAACATTTGTAGCCTTCATGTATTGGGAGAGATTGAGCAAGTTTCCAGCACTTTGCATGGGAAGAGCTGTCTTCGTATCATCTTGGCTGGGGTCTAAACAACATGCCCTGACTCTCCTCCCCCGGCGCAGGGAGAAGTGATTCTGCAGTCGGCGTTCAGGGGGCTTGTGAGCAGCGGCGTGCGGGACATCAGCAAGCGGGCGGCTGAGGTGGCGGCCAGCCCCAGCCGCCGTGCGCGGGGTGCGGGGCGCACCCTCTGCCGCCCCTCGGCTGGGCTGGGCCTGGCTGGGGCTGGAGCCTCACACGAGCATCCAATGTGTCTGGAATTCTGTATGGTTACATTATACTGGTGACACTTGTACGATAATTCATGCTCCTGTTTCACTCTAAAGACAATAAAGATATAGGATTCGAGTCTACTTTTAAGATAGTGCAGGCAAAGTCAGAAAATCCTTGGATGAGTTCCATCTTGAACCAGTTCAGGTTCTCTCTCGCTCCTTGTTGACAAATGTACCAGAACCTTCCCTGTTCTGATGGTTGAAACCACCTTTAATTTCCATCTTTATGTATTCCTGTTTATTTTATGTTTATTCGTTCTTGTGAAACCATTGTAATTTAGATCAAATCGCTATTCACCATTCCCTCATCGAACATTATGGAAATCTGCTTATTATTCAGGTACTTGCATTGCCTAATCTCAGGAAGGAATATCTACTTTAAAGGCATTAATTTCTCTGCACATTTGGACTGTACTTGCTTTCCCTATCTTGTAATTGCTATTACATCACTTTAACTGTACAACTAGGAAGAAAGATGTTGCTTGTGCTACAGCACAGTATGGACTCTCTTCCTGCATTGCAGTAATAACTCTTTGGCAAAAAAAAACCATTCTTGGAATGACAGAGAAGTGATTATATAAAAGCAAGGTATGTACATGTGCCTATATGAGTACCACTGTTTGATGCGGTATACTGCAGAATTTCTGGTGTTAAGGTACTAAATTCTGTGTCAGATTTCACAAACTTAATATTTAAACAGCAATGTGTGTCCAAGTCTTCTGGTCAGTATTAGTCAAGACATTTACAAATATGTAAGCTAATAGCTGTAGACAAGGCTGTCTGACATGCTGTCCTATTTAATTACATTTGTATATGGGGTAACTTAATATTTAAAAGTTTTAATATCTTGCCCATTCGCATCTGCATATTAAGCAAACCAAAAGTAGTTTTGGTTAATATGTAGTGACTGCTAATCAAAGATCTGTGTCTACATTTAAGCTTTCAATTCTCCAGGCCCAGAGATGCATCTGAAGCTGGCTGTGCAGTGTTGCTGAGAAAAAGAAATGCTTGAGAACCATAAAAAGGAATTCTGAGGAAGCTTTAACGACAGCAGTGTTAGCAGGAGTCAGGATAAAATAGAAATAGGAAAGCTAGTTCATGCACTGCAGTTCTTTAGGAAACACATTAGTGACCACTAAATTATTTTTGCTCTATAGATTATCTTTTCAATGCCTTTTGAAGTTAGTTGATGTAGCATTGAGGCAGGGTTCTTTCTCAAATAACAAAACTTTAAATTATTACCTATTCTGAGAGAGACTGCATTGCAAAGCTAGACACAATGCCAAACACCAAACCATTCAGTCTGATGAACAATAAGTTTGGATTAATTGATCTTTGGGACCTATCCAGAAAAGGATTTGAGTGTCTGGCCAGAGCTTTTCACACTATGCTCAATGAGTGTTTACAGTTTTGCTCTGTAATGACAAAGTAGGAAAGTGGCGGAAGTGTTCTTCTGTCCGTCTAGCTCCTACAACCATGTGTATTTAAAAAGATAAAGAAAACAGCTTAAAATTCTAATCTGTTCAACTCAACTATGAGTTGAGCTATTGACCTCAGCAAAACATTCTCAGACTTCCTTGTTGTTTCAGTGGAAGTGGTTCAGTAGGACATAACCTGACCCAAAGCCAGGCTAATGCTTTTTCAATCCTTGTGTCCAAGTCAGCAGCAGCCTCTTACCTTGAAGGCTTTTCTGCATGCTTGATTATGTCTTTTTTTTTTTTTTTTTTTTTTTTTGGTAGGGATGCACTCCTACCACTGTATCTTGTGCATTTTACTTACATAATAACAACATTTATGTTTAATACGCCAGACTGATTTTTGGGTCTTTGTTATGATTTTTGTAGTGTAATCACCTACTTGATAAATCTCTGTTTTGAAAGAGAACTACTAAGTAAAGAAGCTGTTCTTGTCCTTAATGTTATACTGTTTTCCATTGCAACTTTCTCTCCACGTTATTCTCAGGAGCCTATTTTAATTCTTGCAGAGCCTGTAAAGGCAGAGTGCTGAATGTGTGTATGTAGCTCTAAGGAAAGAAACTTGAAGGAAAGACAGGCCAAAAGGTGGGGTAACGTAGGAAGATGGGGCACACAACTTACTGTTTTGTCTTTGTGCTGTCAGTGCTGGATGGAGAGTCGTTGCAGCGCTGCTTCTTCAACAAGCTTCGGGATGTTTGCTTTGAGTGGCAGAAGAAGTTGCCACCACTGAGACCACTGAAGCGGTTCCTGCTTGTTTCCATCCACGCCATCCGTAACACTAGACGGAAGATGGAGGACCGCCACGTTCTGCTCCCAGAGTTCAATCAGCTGTTTGGTTTATCAGTAAGTCTGGACAAAACTGGGGAGGCCAGTTTGTTAGCTTTTCAGCATTCCTGTAAACACAATGACCTAGTGGTGGATGATCTGTGAAATGGTAAGAATTTGTTGCCACAAATTAGTTATTTGTCGCCACAAATTAGTTATTTGTTGCCACATAGTTATTTATCATGTCTATGCTGGAGCAAGGACTTAGTGACTCAGATTTCTAGGTGCTAACTACTGCCCTGGTAAAGCAGGATCTTGTGACCTTGGATTTCATGTCATAGGTGATACAGGGAGACAGGAAGTTCACCTAGTTGCTGGAGTTATAATGTTCTTGTGACTGAGGTAGCTGATATATTAAGAAAAGAAGGGGGGAGAACAGCAGTTGTACAAGTGCCAATTAGTGAAGCTGTAGTGGGACTATATAACCAGCTGTCTGCTGTTTCAATTCCAGATTATTTTCAAGGATATTAAATGACTAACAGCAAACAAAGAAGAGTAATTCTCCTGCAAAGTTACCATTCTGTCCATTTTTCACATGGGTAAACTGACTTAAATTGCCCTTACCTATGCAATGCTGTATAGAAGAAAGCCCAGAATAAAAAATCTTTGCTTGCTGGTACCAGCCTATGAGTTATTTTGTTTTTGAAGATGATTATGTCTTCCTTTCTCTCCCTCCTCGCAAAAGGATGACATTGATCGTGCTTACTTTGCGGTATTTGATGGCCATGGTGGAGTGGATGCTGCCAATTATTCAGCAACCCATTTACATGTAAATGTTGGGCTACACGAAGAGATTGTTAAGAATCCAGCTGAGGCCTTGAAATGCTCTTTCCAGAAGACAGATGAAATGTTTCTTTTCAAAGCCAAGAGAGAGGTGAGTGGGTAGAGATTAATTGCATTGTATTTAAATAACACTGAAAACTGTTGGACAACATGGTATTATCCAGAAAATTCTGGCAGTACAGTTTCTTTGAATCACTGACTTCTTTATGAAATTATGCTACATGTAAAGGTTTTCTTTGATCAAATTATTTCTTTTTTTGAGGAAAAACAAAATGACAGTGCTTGCAAGTTCAAGATGAGTGACTGAAAAGAAATGTTAAGTGGTTTACATGTTCCTGACATACCAGTTATTTGAGAGAATGCTCTGCTGCCTTTTTGCCTAATTAGGCAGCCTCTAGATGTTCTGTTGTCCTACCTCTTACCTGGAAAAGAAGTTTCTCTCTTCCTGATAATATGGTGGCTATCTTCCTCTTCCTCTCCCACCATTAATATCATAGGTGGTTGTAAGATGAAAAATGTATTTTGTGATTTAAATCAGACTCTTCAGTTCATTGAGCTTATTGATCAGCTTTGAAGCAAGTTGGTATGATGAACATTCTTTCTTCAAATCTACATAATGGGAGGATGGTTTATTAGACAGTTTAATGAGAACTATTTTTCTTATAGCAGTAACTGAATATGGAAGTATTAATTGTTAATATCCTCATTTCTGTCAATGAGGTACAAAAGAGGGACCACAATCTTCATTTGGTCTTACTCTCACTAATCTTTAGAGGGAATCTAAGACAGTTAGGTTCCTTTCTTTGTTGACATCCTCACTTAAATACCCAAGGATAAGGGGATCTATGCGGAGCAAGGTGTCTGTAGTTGCTAGTGGTAGAGTGGAGAATGTGAGGTGGACTAGGGAGACGTGTGATTGTTTGTGAAATATTCATACTACTGAAATTCAGATCCTCTTTCTTTTCTGTGTGTCTTTGTGTTTTGAACAATTAGAGGTCTTAGTCTCCTAGATCAATTTTGGAATTAATAGCAGAGAAGGAAGAACATTAACAGGCAGAATCAGCCATCTGCATGTTAGAATATATAGTTTATTTCAAGTCTGTGTAATACCTTGTACCTTGTTTTCAGGTACCTGAATTGTGATTGGCGGGTCTGCTCTGCTGCATTCAAGTGTAATTAAACCTTGGTTTACAATATTGCCATGTAACCTTGAATATTCACCTAACATACCTGTTCTCTTCTGTAGAAACTGCGGAGTGGTACAACAGGTGTATCTGCATTGATTGTAGGCAACAAGCTGCACATAGCGTGGCTGGGGGACTCGCAGGTAATGCTTGTGCAACAAGGAAAAGCTGTGACATTAATGGAACCTCACAAACCAGAAAGAGAAGTAAGTCTGACTTGGTTTTTTTCTCTTGTGTGTGTTGTCAGAATCTCGCTTGAAACCTTTTGGAATCTAAGCCTTCTTAAGTGTTTGGTGCTTTACATAATTACATGTATTGTATGGTAGGATTCAGAGAACTGACAACTTCTTTTTTTTCCCCTCCACTCCTGTGTCTTGAAAAGGTGATCCCTACAACTATGCCCACTTGAAAATACTGATGGCACTGGTAGTCCTGACGTCAGTTCCTGCTCAGACTGTCTTTTCAAAATTTATAGTAGTTAAAAGACTTTCACAGGATTTTTTTTATGTGAATTAAAAACTACCTGTTATAAATGAACTTATTAATTTGAGTTCAATAGCTATTTAAAATGTTAGCATAATGCAAGTCTTCCATAATATTCTATACTGTCATTCAAAAGTTAATGCTAATGTACTAGCCTAACTGTCTTAAAGTGTATTGCATTTTCTATATATTTTAAATAGCAAGGTATTTTCTTAAATGAAATTTGATGGGGATCTTGCAAATTTAGATAGTATTGCATGACCCTTTGCCTTCATAGCATGAATATTTATAATAACTAAGTACTTAGAGGTATCAATGCAAATGCTATTGTTACATAGTCTAGTTATCTTGTATTTTATTCCAAATATGTATATATTTACCCAGTTGCTGTATGGAATGGGATGAAGTGGCAGGAAAGGGTACTCATCCATATGGGAAAGAACATAATGATGCAAAAAATTAAGAATTCTGCTTTTTTTGTGGATAAGCCATGGTATGGTTGGAAAGTAGATGGGTTGTTTCCAGTAACCTTTAAGTGCATGTTTCTGAGCTAGATTCTGGTATATTTGCTATATTCGTAGTATAAATATGGAAGCTGAAGCAGCTCTTGATTTGGCGTTTTGTCTTTTTTTTTTTTTTTTTTTCTCTTCGATAGGCTAACAACAGGGTCAGTAAGCCATGGGTAGGCTTTCTGCATAAAAACTGTGTTCTACTGTTTTTCAGGATGAGAGAGCACGTATTGAAACTCTGGGTGGTTGTGTAACCTATATGGACTGCTGGCGGGTTAATGGTACCTTGGCTGTTTCCAGAGCAATTGGTAAGATAAACCATCAGAATTAGTACAGTTCAGCTTAAATTTGATTAAAACACACCACCTGAGACTGTACATTTACTGTAAATGATATTTTGCTCAGCATCGATCAAACAGTAAACTACTCACTGTCTTTGCCATAAGGCTAGCTTACAGCTATATAACTTACATAGCTTGCAGCTATATAATCTTATTGGTTTTACCATAAGCATAAAACATTGTTTTATTTTACGCACTAGCCATGACAGTCCTAATTCTTTTATATTTCTAAGGTTTTTTTTCTTCTTGTAAACGTCCTTGATACTGTGGTGTTCTACAGTAGCTTAACAAACGTAGAGTATTTAATTTGTAAAAGTGGAGGAAGTAAATGTTCATCTAGGCTTCTTTATGTGTCTGAATGTCTGCTTTGTGGGGGTGTTTTTTGTCCACTTTAATATGAATATATCTTTCTCCTGACTGTAGTTCTTAAGTCAGATCACTATATCCTCCTTCAAATCACACATATCCAGCAATTTAGGGAATTTTAATTGTAGTATTCCAGAATCTTATTAAACGAGCTTGCTTTGCTACATGCCAATGAGGGTAAAAAGAGAAAAGGCTCTGGGGAAGTACAGTAGATAACTGTAATGTATGAGTGGAAGCAAATTAGTATAAATTTGTTATTTGGATCAATAGCAACCCATGTTTAAGAAGTATGTCCATATGAAACTGATGAACTAAACTTAACGAGCAGATTCTTATGACGTTGTGCTGTATATCTGGATAGCTAAGAAAAATCTTATTTTCATAGCATTCTGAAGGCTGTACAAGAGGCGCACTTGCAAAATGAAGGCCTAACTATCTCCTTGCACAAATATATTTCAGAGAGAAAAAACTTCAAAAGAGGTTCTTTAGTTTCCCCGCAAAATTAGGAAAGCATGAATTAGAGTAACTCCTTAGAAACCCACTGGATTTAGGTAGGTTCCAAGTGTTCTTAAAGAAACAGAAGCCTTCCATGCTTATTCCATAGCTTTTCACTACTCTTGTCCTGCATCACATACCTCTGGAATATGATCTGGCTCTCCTTGAGGATGGTAAAAGCAATTGGTGGGTGAAGAAGTAACTGTTTACATTTGAAGTAATAAAGCCTTTGTTTTGCTTGTCTTAGGTGACATATGTCAGAAACCCTACATCTCTGGTGATGCAGATGGAGATTCATTTGAGCTGACTGGTTCTGAAGATTATTTGCTCCTAGCCTGTGATGGATTCTTTGATGCTATCAAGCCATATGAGGTTGTAGACTTGGTCCTAGATCATTTAATTCAAACCAAAGGAGTGGGTCTCAAAGCAGCAGAAAGACTGGTGGCTGCTGCAAAAGAAAATGGATCCAGTGATAACATCACTGTTCTAGTGGTGTTCTTAAGGGATCCTCAGGACATCTTGGCAGACTGTCTCAGAGACCCTAAGAGCCTCGAGGCTGGTGATGGTGCTCAGAGCTCACCCTTTAATTTCCTCAGCTGTGAGGCAGCAGGCACACAGTGACAAAATCTGCTTAATCCAGCATGTTCAAATAAGTTCATGTAAAGAACTGCTTTCCACTGAAGAAGCCTCTAATATAATAGGCAAAACATGTCAGGAGAAAAATGACAAATGGACAAACATTTAACGGAAAGGCAAGACTCCTTTTACTGAGTTCCCATTTGTCTTTTCCTTCCTTCCCCCTCCCTTCAAAAAACACTGAGCAGATGTGGAGATCCGTACAGCTATTTTTGTCTCTGGGAGCAACTTCTAAAGTGTGTCCTAGGGCTGGTGGTCATATCCCTCTGCCCTGGAAGTGGTAAGAAACCATAATATGTATAAGCTAATGGGTGAAAATACCTGTTTGTGAATTCTGAGTGAAAATTTAAATTAGCGCTTAAAAAGAATGCTGTATGTTATATTTAATTGTGATGTTACTTTGGCGATTGGGAGAGAGAAGCTGTCACCATCACAGAAAAGCTTGTTATGGTGTGTGGTCTGTAGGGACAGGCTTGGTGTGCAAGAGACTGGGTGACACCATTACGCTGTGTAAGTTGCTTTTGTTTTGTACCAAAGATGATAGTACAAGAATGATGCAGCCTCTTTCTTCAAACAGAGGCATTTAATTTTGTTTGTATGGAGAGGAGAAAACAAAACTGAATACTCCAGAAAAAGAGCAAGAAAGCTAACTAGAAATATCCCAGGCAAAATTATACAAAATGAGCTGCTTTCTGGGATGCTCTGGTTTATAAACTGGAACGAAGTATTTAACTGCACTGGATTATTTCTCCCTAACAAACACGCTTTATTGGCTATTTGGCAACCTGAAAAGGACGGACCCTTACTGTTGTATTTGAGAGAGATCTTTACAATATGTATGCTCTAGCAGTTAAATATGCTCTGTTTCTGCCACTTTTTTGTATACTATAACAAATGAGAATTTTATTTTTATTCTAAATGTTTATTTGCTTATTTACTGAACTTTACAGTTGGAGGAATTTTTTGCAGTGTTACTTTATTTTGTTGTTGGTTTTATTTAAATTAGAATTTTAAAGTGGCTGTGTCTTTATTACCTGGTTTTAAAAACTGACTACCCTCAAGTGCCTTAAATATTTCGCCCAAGGATTGCTGGCTTCCTATTATATTCTGGTGAGCCAGTTTATAGTGTTTTTAAAATGTGACTTTTAAATTTCATTAATACTAATTTTTAATGCACTTAAATGTTTCATTTTTTGTGAATTATTTTAGTGGGAACCAGGTTTCAAAAAAACATCTCTCTCATTGTTGCCAAATCTTGTGGCTTGTAGTAAAAGCTTCACAATTCTTACTGTGACTTACCCCCTGCCCCATGCAAAAAGCTGTAGTTAGTTAATCATAAAGTAACAATATGAGTCATCATGACTTTCATTTAAAAACAAATACACTTCTGACCTTCACAAGAAAATGTAATAACCCAAACTAGAAACAATTTAGTAACAGTTTTTGATTAATAGATGGTTAATTTGGCCATGCTTCATGAACTTTTTGGGACTAAATAACTTTCGAAGGAGATGTGAAGCTAAGGTGAGAATGAAAGAATCTTAATGAATGTGTATGTTGTTGTGCAACTGTTATATCTATTACATGCTAGAGCCTCTGGTTGTGTTTTGCCTTGCCTTGCTAGCCTGGCTAGCAGGACTCAACAAGATCTGAAGGCTCAGTGGTAAATGTGTTAGTAATTTCTGTAGCTAAACAAGAAGTGCTTTACATCTGGCAGCAAGATTGTATGCCTAATTTAGAAGCACATGGCATTGCCATATGTCAGTACGTTGATTAAAATGTGTTGAACATTCATGTTGCTTAGGGAGGAAATTTAGGTAGAAGTTGAGATGGCTGAAAGGAAGAACAGAACAGAACTGCTTATGTCCATAGTGTCTCTGAATCATTAGTTAGTGTGGGGCAATGCAGTTACCCGAGTGGCTTGAGTTTTTTGCTGGATTACTATGGACGATCGTTGGGTTTAACATGGAAATGCCTCGGTAAGCTACCACCTCGTTACATAGCAGCTTGGAGAGTGACTTCCTGGTTTTACTATGCAGCAACAGGAGCTTTTCCTCTGAGAAGGTTGTAAGCACTTTGCCATCCTACATTTTCCTGGCCATTTGACTTGCAGAAGGCTTTCTGTGATGGCAACCTGGTAGGGTAGGTGTTAATTTTTGTAATGAACGTAATTCAATTAAGGAAGTCTTTAGACTTGTGTCGTAATCCCTTTGGATCTACCATCTCCTATCTCATTGATTTCTAACCCAGATATTCAGTGTCATGCTAAATTCTGATGACCACTAGTGCCTCTTGGTGTCTTGGAAATAGTTCTCATTATTAATATAGTAAGAATCATACAGAATTTCTTGGTTTCACTGCTATCTGAGGTTTATCAGGAGAGGGGGAAGCTATTGTATTCATGGAGGGAGGTGTGAAATGTTGGTAAATTCGTACTATGGTTTAGTTTTTGAAATTTGCCAAATTTCCTGAAACGCGGAAGAAACTGAACAAGATAAATTCTTTGTAATGATCCTTTTATTTCAACCTTTGTGGGGCAGATTTGCATTACAGAGGAAACAAAGTTTTAAGTCTTTTAATGGATACTTACAGCTATGTGAGAATATCCTTTTTTGTTTCAAATTTGATAGATTTTTTTTTTTTAAATGGGAGCTAAGTGAAATAGGCCTTTAGAAAGCTGTCTGTGGTAATCAAAAAAATTAATTCTCAAGCTATGCTCTAGGGAAGAAATTCTGCATTCTGAGAAACTGTTCCCTTATATAGATGTTTTCATTTTGAATGACTGAGTGCCTCGTTTCTTTGAGATATATGTGGATAGGAATAGTCTTTGGGAACTCATACATTTCAGCTTCAGTGGGGATAAAAAATATTTCTCTAATTTTCAGAGACTTCTTACTAGGTTTAAAAAGTCTGGTCAGGTCTATAGGAGTTGTAACTGGGTGAAAAATGGCTGTTTGTATCCTATCGGTGAAATAGTTAAGTCTTAATGTGTAATCTACCATAAAATTCCAAATGCTCTTTGAGGGGAAAATTGGTTTTGGAGATGTCTTGTCTATTCTTGACAGCCTGATCAAGCCCTATAGAAAAGTCTGTCTTTTTAAAACTGAAAACCCCAACATTTCAACTTGATGTTATATGAGTAATGAAAGTATGACACAGGATGCAAGTACGGATTTTGGAAGTGCACTTTTAAAATTCTATAAAAAATGGTTATCAGAATGGTCTTATCCTTGGGATGGCAAGGCAACCTCCAGTTGTTGTTTCACTTGGGACTTGCCATCACTTTTAGAAGCCACCAGCTATAATGCATAATAGCGTTACAAGAAGTGTCACTAGTATGGGTGGTGAGGAGAGAGGGGAAGGAGCTCTAGCAGAAGGTATGAAGTTGAACTAAATAGTCCAAAATATGGAACGGTGCTATGTTTTGAATTTACAGTACTAATCTGCTACATTATCTTTTCTTATCTTTCCTCTTAAAACTTCTTGGATTTCTGGTGTTGGCTGTTCTGTTTTCCTTCCCTCCTTTGGTTAAAAAAAATATGTAATTTTAGTGAGAGAATACCTCTCTGGGCCCTTCCCAGTGTCATCTACAATATACTAACACTTGTCCACCAATGTCAAATCAACTCATGACAAATTGACTCATTTGCCTGTTTCCTTGTTACCTTTCTGATGGGCCTGCAACAAAAACAATTCTTGAGTCTAGCCAAAATCTTTGAAGCTGTAGAAGTTAGATGAAAGATTCAAGACAAATGTTCAATGAAAAATGGAAGTATTTTCATGTTTTACGTAGACTCCAAATGAATGTCTGCTGCTGCATTTTAGCACTCAGCATCAGAAAAATTGCTCCTTAAAGGAGCCTGCATTTTTAAAACAGCATACTTAAATTCTTGTATTATGCATGATTGAAAACTAGCTTTAGTCATTCTGCTTAGTGGGTATCCAACATCTCTTTTGCGTATGGGTAATTCATACTTCCACCTTTCCTTTCCCTTCCCTTCCCTACCCCACCCTCTCCTACAAAGAAACACACCTAAGACAGTGAAGTCTTCTGGGGCTGACTGATATAGACAAGATTAGAATTTTACAAATTACATTTGTTGGGGTGTTGGTTTGGGTTTTGTTTTGTGGTGGTTTTTTGGGGGTTTTTTTTGAGAATACAGAGGATAGAAATGCAGGGAAATTTTTTAGAACAGAGGGAGATTAAGTAAAATCCACCCTCTGAGTGATGGAGGAGTGAAAGAGAGAGACAGGAATGCATTTAAGTATTATTAATGCCTATTTTAAAAAGGAAGTGGGCTGGAAAATAGAGCTACAAATGTCAGTTCTTTAGAGTGAAATATCAGTGCTTGAAAGAATTAGAAACACACCCATTAAAAAGGCAAAACTCAGATGTGGTAACTCTTGTCTTCAAACGGCCAAGGAAGGAATCACAGTAAAAGCATCTGAGGTGACTTACTGTGACCTCTCAACACTGTCTTGGAAGCTAATGCTACTAAATGGATTTTTCTAAACATCTGTATGTGTAAGGTGGTGCTAAGAGGGAGCGTTCAGTATATGCAGTTACTGGTCACCGTGCAACCGCTGCCATGAGTAAATGCCATGAAGTGTGTTAATGAATCAATATGGCTGCTGAGCTCTCATAAGATGAGTAATTGGGCACGGAGTGGTTACAGCAGAGTTGGCAGTTGAATAGTGTTAATCACAGTGATGACTTTAATAGCATTTAATAGACACTTATCTGAATTCAGAGTCAGATGAGATACTGTGCTTTTAAAAAGCATTTCCAGTGCTATTAGCTTTCTGTCATGAGAAGCCACTAAAATTTCCATTTTTTTGTTGGATGTTGGGAAAAGTGCTTCTCTTGCTTTCTGAATTCCGGAGATAAGTTGGCTGGCTGTACTGGAAAACCCATTTTCAGTTGATAGCTTAAAGCAGCTGTTTAGGGTTGAAACTTCCCTCCCAGGCAATCCTTTAAAAACTAACAAAAAGGTGCTTCCAAAACAAGTGGCTGAGGAACGTAGGTATTTCTAAACTGCGTTGCACAAAAGGCAACCAGCAAATACCCTCAATCTGTAAAGGGCATAGACATTGAGCTGCTTAAAGTCTAAATTGAGATTGCAGCTCCACTCTTTGTGTGAGACTGTTGATTAGCTTACTTGGATTCTTGTGGATGCAGGTACTTAATGCACAGCACCAGACATGGTCTATTTCTATTCTTACAGTACTGAAGTATCAGGCAAATGCTTTAGGGAGAAGGTGGGGGGATGTTAGCCACAACAGAGCAGATTGCAGATGATTCATATATAATGTAGCTTTAGTTAAGCCTGAATTAAATTTCCCTGCTTAGTTCTATTACTGTGCCTTTTACAATTGGACCTGTGCCGTCAGACCAAATCCTACTAGGAAGTAATGGTCCATTCCCCTTTTTTAAGGAGCAAACAACTCCTGATGGACAAAGTGTCATTCAGGAAGGATTGGAAAGGGAGAAAAATGAGCTTTCAAATGAGTGCAAAACTTCTTAATCTATGCTAAATTACGTATTCTCTCTAAACACAGGTTTATAGCAGGTCTGACTGCATTTGAATAGTCATGCTGGAAAGCAGTGGGTTTTCTGCCAAGCTAGCCATAACCTTTTAAACTGACAGCACCAAAACAAAGATGACTAGTCCTTCCCGCTTTCCTAAATCTAGCCACTAGAACAGCCAGCCCTGTTGAGTGTTCTACAGCGTTGACAGCTCTAAGGGGTAAGCCAGCCACTTGCTGCGTATGTTTTGGTTGTTTATAACATATTTATTCGATTTTACTTTATCTAAAGTTATTTCTATTGATTTAAGTCATGTCAGTTGAAAAGTAATCAAATGGAGACATGAGGAAGTGACTGCATCTGAACACGTTATCTGTCGTAGACACTTCTTAAAATACTACCTTAAAATGAGCTGGTAGGCTCTTGTGATAACCTTCTCTCTGAATAGAACAGGAAACCAAAATCTTAGAGGATCACTTCAACCTTTATTTCAGTGTGACCCATCAGAGCCCAAATGCTCACAAGCCTTCCCCACAAGCTATTCAATGTTGCTAGTTTAATGTGTTTTCCAAACTGTGCATGCTGCTGCTGGTGCACACAAAAATAAACAAAAGGCAGCTGTGTTGGCAGCGTAGAAAATTTAGCAAGATGCAGCTTTTGTCAAACAGAAGAGGGCAAAATCAATAGGAAAAGAAGTGTTTTCTAGCTTCTTGGAATGCAAACAATGGAATAAAAAAAAGCAACCTAAAAGAGTTGGCAGTGCACTGTCAGCTTAAAACCACTGTTTTAATTTGGCTGCTTTGTAATGTCTGCTTTATTTTGTTAACAAACTCCTCTCAGTCAGGGTTTCATGTCTTCTTGTTGATATGTGCTTTTTAGTCTGAAGAGAGAAGATATATTTAACTTTCTAAGGAGCTGAGCTGAATGTATCTGGGCTTTGTGACTGGTAAGATGATGATTATTAAATTTTCTCTCAACTATTAAGCCTGATTACTAATTTCCAGGAGATATTAATATAGCAAGTACTGAACTTATTAATGATTAAATGGTTCTGGATTTCCACGCACAAGAACTTCATCAGTCTTTCTGGATCTAGCAAATCACTTCTTGAAGTGTGTTATCATTTGTGTGGCAATACATTAGGCATGTGGAAGGTTTGTTGCTTTGGCAAATGGAGCTGGAAGGTGTGACCATCACTGCCTGCAGGAAGTATTTATCCTTTTATCTAAGGAATGATGGTGCCTTCTGGATGTCCAAGGATAAAGAGATAACAGCTAGGAAACTAGAGAGATCCTATGGGGAACTTCTCAGGGCAATTAAATACTATGACTTCCTCTTTTTCATGTTGCCCTTTCTAATTTTGTTAAAATGCATTCTGCTTAATACTGGATGATTAACGCTGCTTTCTTTTTTTTTTTTTTTTTCTTCTTTCAGTGCATTTAATAATAGCAACATGTTTGTTTTGTTGGGGGTTAAAACTTTATACTGGCCTTTTTTTTGACAGTGTAAAGTTTTAACTTCAAGTACTTTTAACTTACTTAACTACTTTTAACTTCCTCTTCTGTAAGTCAGTCCTGCTCTGTCTCCTCCTTATTCTCTTCCCAATTTTCTTTTTTTTTCTATCTTTTACGTCCTTTTACATTGTCAGCCACCCTCCCCAAAATGCTGCCTCTTAGACTGTAAACTCCATTGGCTGTTAAGTCAGTTTAGTTGATGCTTTATAACTGTAATTTCATCTGTGTTCATAGTGAATGTGGTCTGATCTTTGGCGGCCTGCAACACCAAGAGTGTAGAACAGCTAGGAAGATAAGAGACTACAACAACTGTTTTGTCTTTGGCATTTACCGGTATTGGATGTGTAAGAAGAAAATCCTGTTGTTTGCATGTTATTCCATAGGAATACTTAAGCTTATTTCAGGTAACAGTAGCTCTCATCCTGTATACAGGACTTCAGGAATATTCTTGTCTCTATTTCCTTCTTCCCGCAGATTATTTGTGTTTTCAAACATTTGCACTGTTGGGGATGCTTTCTAACTTTCTTCACCTCTTCAGTTCTCTCTCTTTCTTGCCCTAGTTGACCGAACAGACAGGTTGGTAACTGCAGCATACCATGTGGCTAATCAACCTCTCAGTCAGTGTAATTCTTCAGTGTCTGCTCTGTACGATAACTTAAATCCTGTGCTTAAGTGGTAAGTTAGACCTCTGTAGCTACTCCTGCTGACTTAAAAATGTGTGTTCTTATCAGTATTAAAATATTACCAGAGCAGAACTCTTGCTTTAGGCACATCTCTTGCCACTGTGTTGGCTAATGAACCTTGAATGAAAGTAAGAGGGCCAGTGACTTTGAAATAGAAGCTGTTAGCCAAGTGTTGTAGAATTGTAGTCCTTATTTATTTTGTACGCTAATCTGCACTTGTGACCCTGAGCAGAAAAGCTGCAGTACAGCAGGTTTCATAATCTGTGGCTTAACCAGTTATCTAGTATCTTAAAACTCTTATTTAAGCTGACTGGTTTTGTGCACCGATCAGAAACCTGTTGTCATTGATCATTAAATGCTATGCATATTATACATTCATTTACATGGATTGTTCTAATAGTGCTTGTGTGTATTATGCTACATTACCATATTTTTTATATACACACACACACACACACGCATGTATGTATTGCATGAGGTTTAATTGTTGGGATTTTTTTGTATTGTCACTTTTGTATTCACACAGTGCCTCATGTATCTATTTGCATATTGCAAGAAGTTGTTTCAGAGCAGTGATTGGAAACGGGTGGGGATAAGAACTCTCCACTGTAGGATCTGATGTTTCTGAAGTATTAATAAAGTATAGTGATTCGAAACATTGTTTGTTTCTTTTCTTAAATATGTTTTTCATTCTAATACTTCAAGTAGCTGGATCCGCAGTGGTCATATTGCACATCTTTGGGTGATTATCCTGTCACCAGATCTTACCTTCTTCCATAGGGCCTTTCTGAGAAAAGAGACCAGTGGAAGCACTAGAAGGAAACAATCCTTGGGATCACAGAGCATGCTTACTTGAAAAGATGATGTCATTAAAACCATCTTAGAAATGGACTGCGTACCTCTAATTCATAGATTTTATTTAAGTTTTCTTTCATTCTTTTTACCAGCTAACAACTGTAATAATGCAGGTTAAGTTTAGCGTACTACCTAATGTCTTACAGTAATGGGATAATGATCTGAAAGACCTTTTTGCAGCAGAGATCACGACAATTTGTTGTTTACCTGCATACTTGTTAAAGAAGTGGTCTCTAACCTCTGAAGTAGAAGGGTGGATGTGAATTCTTGGAGTACGTTAGGGTTAATTTACTACAGAATATAGAGGAAGTTTGGAGAAGGATGGTAACTTTCAAAATATATACGTATGGCTTGGAAGCTAAGCTAATCTGTGTGATTGTTTCTGAAGTGCTGGTGTTCATATCCTCAAGAAAGTAAGATGTAAGGAGAGCAGGACAGAGATCAGAGACTTGACAAAAAGCAAGCCTTAAGTGTCTTGGGGATCTGAGAGATGCAGTCTTTTAGGCAGTTTGTCTAAATGCTGTTGTATTTATTCTAGTGAAGAAGAAAAATAAAAACGTAGTAAGAGCCCAGGATGCTACGTCAGAGGGAAGCAGGTAAGGTATTTCTTGAAATAGAAAACTAAGAATAACCATAATCAATCATCAGGTAGATTCTGCTCAAGATGCTTGTGGGTATACTTGAACCTACTTCAGATAAAACCTCAAATCTCTTGAAAATATCTTCCATTTCATGGTTCTAAATGTTTTGTTGGTTTGGGTTTGTTTGTTTGTTTTTTGTGTTTTTTTTTAACAGTAAGAATTCCAGGGGTGAAAATTCACTTGTAATAATCTCTAGAAAAGTAGCAAATTCTTAGAAAAGTGTAGGCTGGGAATTTGCTTGACTAGGTTTAGCAGCAGTTTCCTAGCCTGTGATTCACTTAGCTGTTGTTATGCTCCCTGGCGAGCTAAGTGTTTCATGACTGTGCAAAGCAACTATGGGAATCCATTATCCAGGTAACTCCACAATCCAAAGGCAACTACAGCTGCTCTTTGCTGATAACAATACAGAGCTGAACAAAATAACTCCAGTGTCTTGTAGGCATCTTTGGTACTTCCTAACAAAGGGGCCCATCTTCCTATAGATCTGAGCCCATTCTAGCTGCAGTTGAGAACAGGACTGGACATCACTATTGTTTCTCCTTGCTGGTGCCCAACATTGGCTTTACTGTCTCCTTTTGATTAGTAGGAGGTGAAATCCAGGTGTTGCTGATTGTTGTTGGCTGTGCTGTCTTATGAATATTTTCTTTTTCATCCAGCAGATCTCAAGCAGACCATGTGTTCAACATGGGGCTCGTAGCCAACCTTCTGCTCTGTGGTATCAGGCATCTGCAGTCTCTGTTACTGGTGGGTTTGAGCAAGAAGCAACCAATAAGCCTATGGAAATGAATGTAAAACTCTGATTTAAAGCTACATGAAGCTAAACTTAGATGTTATTGTATGGGGTTCATGACACACAAGCATTATCCACCTCAACTGAGCAAGCAATAACAAATCTTCAAGTCCTGTTTAACCACCCCCATTTGATGTATGTTTCTTTGCGGACAGTATGCTGTAAAATCTGTAGCCACTCATTCCCTAGACTGTAGAAAGTAATGAAATAACAGTGGTGCTGAGGCAGATGTTTCTGTTTCAGCTTGAATTAGTGACTGTTACAACATAAATGAGGGCTATTTAATTCTTGTAGAGCTGCTGAATTACCTTGACTAGTATTTGCTGGTTTCATCCAGGTTCTCTAGGAAACTCTACTGGAGGTTGCTATGCTGAAATTAATTCTTTAGCTCTACCAGATCTGTCTGGAAATGCCTGTCCTCTATACCTGGGAAACGGAGTAGAAGTGCTTCTTCAGAGACTAGGAGAACTTTAAGAAATATGGGCTCTCCTCTAGTAATGCAGACTTTGCATGTCTCTGCTCTTTGGCGAGGGCCAGACAAAAACATTTTCTGCATCTAGATCAAGTTTGCTATTCAAGTAGCACTAATGTAGATTACAGGCTTTCATGTTACTGTCTAATTATTATTTTTTTAAGAAATCAAGCATAACCTTGAATATGTCACGCAGAAAGTTGCTTGTAAATTATGTGTAGAGGCTCTAATAGATATTTACCTGGTTCACCAAACTGATAATGCAGGTTTGCGTGTGTAACTGTGCAGATGTCTTACAACCAACATCCCTTATATAAAAAAAAACTTGTTTTTTCATAATGTTTCATAGCTGTTCTTGAACTTTTCTGTTTCAAGTATCTAACAAAATGTTACCTGTTGTACTACAGCTAATTTTTAATATCATGTTTAGATGCTCTTTGATACTTGTGTTTTGGCTTTTTGTTTTTCTTTTACTGGAGTTAAAATGTTTTGAAGTTTGAGTTTGCCACATTCTCATGTTGTTATGTTGAGCTGTTTGGAAAGAATCTTAAGTTCTCATTAGAATGAGAAAATATTTAAATGTTTAAATTGTGCAGCTGTTATCTATCCTTCAAATAGAAGTAGCTCTTGGAAAGAAATATTTTGAACATGCCTTGACAAACATAAACCTGCTCATTTTATACAAGAGTTCATTGTATGCTTGAGGCATCTAGTAAGGCAAAAACAAGTCTTTTGCATAGCCCAAAAGAAAAAATTCTAACTATGTTGTGGTGGGCCAGACTAGCTACAGTACTTCAGTCTGCAGTTTGGTGGTGGTCTGTTTTCCCTGAAAAAGATTGCACAAACGATAGAAAAGAAACTTACTTCCCACATCATATTCTAGGCTGTAGAGTAAGCACTTCCAGGAAAGAGCCTATGACCTCCTTCTACCCAGCCTGATTTTTCTGCGTAGACCTTCAGCTTCTGAGCCCTTGCACACGACAGGAAACTGCTCCCATCTCAAGGTAAGGCAGGAGGGTCTCGGTATAGAAAGGCAAATTGTTCTGCAGGTGTCTGAACACTCCTTTAGGGCTTTGTGTTTCTACCCCTAGAGGGCTCCCTCTTTCCTTTGGCCAAAGCAAACCAAAAAGCAATAGGAAAAGGTAGGTGATGCCCATTGCCACAAATTGTTCGAAAGAGCCCCTTGCATATTATGTCATTCCCATAATATTTTCATCTTGTAGGTGGGCACTGGAAAGCTGAGTGGGAAAAGTTTCTTTGCATGATAATGCCTTCCTTCCCTATATCTTTTAAGCAGTTGTAGTGTTTCTGGCACTAATTCTATGTTTTGCCTTTTCCTAGTTAAAATTCAAGTAGTTGCTTCAGGCTGGGGTACAGCTGTCCAGTACCATCTGACGATGGCCAACAGCAGTAATTTGGGGAGAGTGCAAAAAGCCTTTTACATGGCAGGTGGGAAAGAAGTAATTCATGTAATGAATGGGACTAAACAAGTATAGGTTTAGAGGAATATTCCTTTTTGCATCTCTTGCTTGAGATTAAAAACCTCTGAAGTCTTGTTTCTCTTTACATAAGATATAAAAGGTATTTCTCCCTGTGTTTATCAGGCTATAAGGATACCTCTCTTTTAGTCTAAAGCCTAGTTCTTTTACAAAACCAAGTTCTGGTGTCAGTGTGGGGAAAGGAAAAAAATTTTTAACAATGGAACTGAAGACACATCAGACTTTCTGTATGATTAATTATAGTAATTTAAAATCTTGTGCAAAGCCTATGCTTGAAAAAGTTCTAAGTTATAATTAAGCCAAGCTGCTAACGATGGATCTAATTGTTGGGTTACAGACAGGCGCAGGTAATGCGAGTTGGGCCACTGACATCAGATATTTCACCCAATTGCTTTCTGTTGATGCAGCTAATTCCACACAACTGTTCCAGCAGCTGGAATGACCGGCATGGGGTGAAGCATGGATGCATGTCAAGAGTTCTCCCTGACAGACTTAACTGGCCAAATGTCATTGGTCTTTAAAGGTACCGTGTCCTTAGTGTTGGCTCTCAAAAGACTCCCTGGAGCACAGCTGCTTTAGCACTGCTTTTGTTGAACCCCCACTGCGGAGGGACTCGAGATGGGAAAATTAATTAGATGCTAAAATGGCTCTGCCAATTCCCCTCTTTCTATCGTGTCAGTCACCTGAAGTCCCGTATCTTTCTGAAGAAACAAATCATTGCAGTAGAGGCAAAGGTCAAGTTCAACAGTGCAGGCAGGCTTTGTTGTTGCATTGGTGAGTCTGCTTTTAAAAACAAAGAGTAATTTTCTCTCCCTCTCTGTGTCCCACCCTTCAATGGATTTTCATCTCTTAAAAAAATGTTAGAAATATAAAATCATACATGGGCAGACCTTCCTCTTACTACAGATCTAAAGTTGTTTGCCTGTACTGGTGATTGATGAGGATACTAAAGTAAACACCAAACCCTACACATTCAGTATTACGGTTACATCTAACGTCTAAATAGAGGGTGCTTGGAAGTTATCGACTGAACCATTGAAACAATTTTCCTGATGCACAGTGCAGTGTATACTAAGCAGTAGATTATGAGGAAAGCATTTCAAGCGCTTGTTTTTGGACTGACATTAAAACCTTTGCAAAATAGTTTAATCTAATTTTTCCCCGCCATTATGTTGTTCCTCCTGGAAATGTTTGTAAGGCTGATTTTTGCCTTAATTGTAGCATCTCAATTCGTGTCTTGGTTTTGTCTGCTTTCTACGGTAAAGAAATTATGGATCTGTATTTTTAATCTTAGGCCCCTTTGTAACTGGTGGCTTTTACTTTTTTGTTAATGCCAGCAAGGGATCGGAAAGTGGCTGGTTTCTGCAGACTAAAAGAGGCAGGGAGGGGATCCAAGCAGTTTAGTATTCTTTACTTTGAAGTAGATTAAGGAAAGGTTAATAAATAAATCCTAATACAAATACTAATGAAAACGGTTGATTTCATTCCCCTACTAATAATCACCTTTTGTAATGGGAAGATGTGTTACAAAGATCTGCCCCTACCCTCAGAAAAGTGTCTTCTAATATTTTCTTGTTAACGAAATTTTAAGTCGATGAGCTACTCCCAAACAGCAATAGGCCAAGCCAGGATGTGCATTAGCAGGCTAATGGCAGGCATCCTGCATTGCTGAAGGCAGTGTGTCTCACAGCAGTCCTCTAGGAGTTGGCTGCATCACTTGAAGCACTTAATACTGGCTCTGCTAAAGCACTCTTGTGCTCCCATTGCCTCCTTTGGGAGACCACTCCATTGACTAACAGATCTCATTGTCAGGAAGTCTTTCCTGTTCTCCAGTCTTACTGATCTCAGTTCCAATATATATAACTGTAACTTCTTTGACTACTCTTCAATGAAAAATTTAAAAAGATAGGCAGAAAGTCATCACACACATAAAAAAAAAAAATTGAAACTAATCTGTGTTTCAGTCTTTGCTGTAGAACTTGGGTTTTTAGTTAAATGCTGCCTGCATACATTTTGGGCTGATGGCAGCACGATCTGGAAGCTGGCTAGCATAAATCCACTCATCAATAAAACTCCTGCGACTTTGAATCTGTCAGTGACCGATGTGCATGCCTGTGACATGTACAAAAGCTGGCAGCTAATGAAAGCCAAGCTGAGTTGCTCAGGGCTCAAGGGAAATTTGTGAAGTTACACAATGTGCTAGTTGAGATGTCATGGGGAAGCCAAGGGCTGGGGGTGGAGGGGAGACCACCAGGGCTGCGTTTTGCAAGAAAAATGGTGTCAGTGCAACAGCAGCCTGCAAAGCTCTCTGGCTTGGGTGGTGGGAGCTGCTTGCAGCCATCGCCAGCCGTGGAGAGAGGCTCGTGTGCAGGAAGTAGCTGGAGAGAGGTTTTCACAAGGACCTGTTGTTTGGTTGCTCAGATTATATCAGTGTTCTGGCTATCGAGAGGGATTTGGCCTTTGGGTTTTGCTTTCAGCTTTATTTATTTTTGTCTGTTCTCAATTCTCTTTGTGAATACCAATATTCTGAGTCACTCAGAGCGATTTCTGCCTTCATTAAAGATTCCTTCCAGCTCCCCTTCAACTGCCTGTAGGCTGTTGCCTGCCCCTGCCTCCCCCTATGCACTTTGCTGCACATATTTAGCTCTCAATATTCCATCACTCATCAACTCCTGCAGCTCTGGCACTTGAATACATTCAACCATCTTAAACTATATTGTGCCTTTGGTTCTTTGCACAACCTGCGTTCCTCACCTGACCTGTTCTGTACTGTCTCTGCTGCTTCTGAAACACGTTTCCAAGCAGTTGAGATGTGGTATGAGGCCATAGTTTATCCTAGTCCTACAGCAGCTGTGCTTAGAGCTGACGGAGTGAAATGGTTAAACCAGGAAATGGGCATCCAGACCCTCCAATCTATTTCTGTTACACTGTGTCCTTCTGTGTCACCCTGGATAAATCCATTTACCTATTTGTGCCTTTGTTTCTTTCATATACATTGGTG
Organism: Phaethon aethereus; assembly: GCF_964289735.1. Lineage (NCBI taxonomy): Eukaryota > Metazoa > Chordata > Aves > Phaethontiformes > Phaethontidae > Phaethon > Phaethon aethereus. Next base: position 9,766,768 of record NC_138593.1, on the reverse strand, counting down.
TTTAAATTGTCTATGGTATCTACACCAAACGAACAGGGCTATGTTTCTAAAAACCAAAATTAAAAGATGCGATATAAAAAGGAAGTAATTGTATAGCTCTTTAATGGGTATTCCTACATGAGTTGCTGAGCTCCGTGGCACTCTAAAGCTCGTGTATGAGAAATTCTACAAATCAATGAAGAAAATAACCTGGAGAGGAGGATGGGTCTCTTATTACAGCACTAAGTTTTGATACTGTAGATTTCTTAATGCTAGTTAATGACTGTCTCTAATGGTATTCAAATAATGTACATTTGCTTTAGCTTTTTTCAAAGTCCAGATGAGCTGCTCAGAGATGTCTTAATGATGCAAATTATTTAACGCTCATTTGTATGCAGTATGCTCCTGCTTTGAAAGTACTTCACAGAATTCAAGCCAAATTCATCCTTGCAGCTCCGCTGAAGTCCGTGCTTGTCTGTGCATCTGTTGGTTGCTTTTCTTTTTCTTTTTACTTGAAGAGTTAACTTCTTGTTGTGTTGATTTTATCTTTTTTTAAAGGTAATATCTGCAATGGGTTTTTAGTCATCCTTCTCTCCTCCCAGAAAAGTAGCTGTAAGTACAAACGCAGTTCTGCTGATTCTCACGTCTCCCTCTTAACCCCTGTGAAAGGAGGACGGGCTAAGCAGAATGTATTTTTTTTGTGTTCTTTTCTTTCCTCTATTTTGCACCTTCCAAGCACAGTTTCTGTAATATTTGGCACTTCTAAAAATCATCCTGCAAAGAATCTCTGCCATCTGATGTTTGCAAGTTACTGAGTTCCTCTCTGTGGCCCATTTCTGGATTAACACAACATGAACTGTTAGAGGCCCAAGTTGTGTGCAATTCTGCAGGTTAGTTATTCTCAATGTAACGATGTCAGGGTGCACTTTGTTATGGCTGAGAGCAATATGGCATGGGAGCCTGACCTGATATTTTGAATTAAAGTAGCTGCTGAAAGGTGGAACAGACATTCTTAGTTCAGGCATATGCTCATTTTTTAGTGTTTGACTTTACATTACAATTTTTAACTCATCCCAAATATGAGGGATGAGTTTAACACACACACACTGAAAGAAAATTAAAAATCATCTGCAATCATATCATTCGCTCCCCCTGGGTAATGGGTAGGGGTGTGATTTTCAGCTACAGTACAGACCCACAACCATCTACTGCCTGCACAGAGTAGGTGGGAGTAATGGAAAAGCATCCTTTCTATATATGCATGTCACTAGAATGGGCAGAGACGTTCCTTGTCAGCTGTTAGATATTTGCTGGCAGCACAGGGATGAGTGTTGAGACGTGGGAACAATGGGTTTGTTTCCAAGCTCCACAGCGGATAAATCTAGATGCCCTGTTGCCCTATTTTATATAATATTATTATAGTATATGACTGCTTCCCCTCTCCTTTTCCTGCAGTACTGTCCTCCGGCTCCTGCCGATGTTCATCTTGATGTTCTCTATAGCGTAGCTCCTTCCTCTCCCTCCCCCCAGCTCCTCCCTGCCCACTGCCTGCCCATCCCTTTTGGCCTGAATCTCTCTTCCCTCTCTCCTGCTGGGGATGGATGTAATCCCCAGAGGAATGTGGCCCACAGGCCTCTGCAGGACTTGGGCGTGTGACTCTGGAGAGCCTCGGATGGTGAATGCAAAGCAGGAAAAAGCAATCTCCTGTCACCTGGCAGCACAGGGAGGGAAGAGCTGGATGTTTGTGGGCTGTTCAGTGTGCCTGGCTGCCCAGCCAGCTTATCAGACGAAAAAGAGGCTAGACTTTTCGCCTGCATGTGCTATTTCCCTATTCATTGTGTCTGGGTGATGTATTTTCTGCCTGTGGTTTTAATAAATATATTCCATAGCTACTTTCTGCTTCAGTCCCCCTTGGGTTAGCTCTTTCCAACTCAACTGCATCAGTGTGCTGAAGATGTTAAGCCTGAGTGTGTGGAACAGAGGAAAGAGGAGGGAGAACTTCATGCAGAGCATCCAAGAAAGCTTTACTTTAACCGTATCTCTGTGAAGCTGCTGCATATTACACAAGCCTCACCTGCAGTTTACTTTGCACAAAGCCCTCTCTCACTTAATCATATTAACTCTTCTTCCCTTTCCTCTTTGTATTTTTATGTCCACAGAGCATTCAGAAGTGTTTGCAAGGAGAACCCCAAGCTACTGCTAGGACCCAAACTTGTGTTGTTTTTTAATAAGGCTTTGCATGTAGGATGTTGCTGTGTTTTAGAGAGTGTCCTGGAGGTTTCAACAGGGATGGGCGGGGGGGGAAGAATAAAGATCACAATTCTGTGTTTGGAAACTGAGTTCTGTCCTATGTAGTAAGCACCTGTCTTAACCCCGCTACAGCAGAACAAACGCCCTTTTCTAGCAGAAACCAGGGTTGTTGTTAATTAATGTCTTGCTGAAAACTAAGTCTTTGCCATCTGTTCCACCCCCTCACTACGAATGCCACTCTCATTATGTTGATTATGTAATTAAAAATGAAAATATATTTTGGTAGAGTGCTGCGTAGGCATCTGTGCTGATTCTTCTCCTGTTCCTATTCACCGTCCCCTGCCCCCCTCCCATAAGAAGAGGAAAAGGCGACAATTGTTTGCCTGCTCGGTAGCTTTATCCTGGAGCTGCGGCGCTGGCTGCCAAGCTGGTGCATGTTGTGGGAGCTGCCACTTCAGCCCCGCCGCGTTTGAGCCGCGAGCCCTTTGGAAACCCTGGTTATTAGGCTCATGAGAAATCCATGGCAGGAAGCTGCCCCTTAAACTGAAGCTGCTTGAAGTTCTGGTGAGGGGTTAACTTGAATCCGTAAGAAGAAAAGTGAAAAGAAAGAGGCCTGGTTACTTCATAAGTGATAGCATGACCTCTGAGATCAGCCAGGCTGCTCCTGTTACAAATATGGCCTCTGTCTATCTAAGGGTGGAGGAAGAGAAAAAGAGGAGGGGTAGCTTTCCTGGAAGTGGGTTAGAGCAATTACTGAGGTCTCTTACAGCAAATGAAGTTGTCAGTGTGAGTCACATTCCCTTTTTTCTCTCGCTGCCAAGTTTTAGGCAGTAACCAGACAGAGGGAGGAAAAAAAAAAAAGGGAAAAGCAACAATGGAGAAAAGTTGAACTGAAACAACCCTTCATTCGGGGTATTGTTTGACATTTTGGTTCTGATTGTACGTAGAGATAAAGGATCTATAAATATCCTGTCTGCTGAAATTCCGTATCACAACATCGCCTGTCAGCTGAACAAATAGGTTAGGTTCTCCAAATAATATATAATTACATGTGTAAATATGAAATTCCTGATTATATCCTTGTGCCACATGGAATGAAGGCCTGATCACTGGAAAGGACGTTAACCTTTTCTGTTTTACGGAGAGATGCCCGGTCTCAGGAAAGCAAGTGGCACATATAGCTGCTGCCGCTGACTTGGTGTGAGCTCCAAGACCAGGCTGAAATAAGCAAGGAGATACTTATCTGACTGACTAGACTAGATGAAAGCATTTTCTGACACTTTTTGAAAGTATCTTAGCATTTAGTTCTGCTTAACAAATGGCTGGAAGCTTTTCTGCTCTGCCTTAGAGCTTTTAATGAAGCATTGTGATCTCATTGTGGTCAATTGTTTGACACTCTTATTATTACTGGTATGCATAGCGTTTTTTAATGTTTGACAGCTGGAGAAAGAAGTATTTTGTGCATTCAAACTTTTAGCACAAAGCTGCTGTTTTCCATTCTGCCTTTGTCTTTTATTCTTGCTGATGCAAAGCAACGAAAGACAGAACTGATTAAATTACATTTGTTTACTTTTTACTTGATGATAATAAGACACAGCCTGCCTTTTGTAAAAGACAGAAATAGAGGATGTGAATGTTTCTACAGTATTTCTAGAAAGGTTTTTTTTCTTACAGTATAAGGGCATTTATTTGTTTCTTATGTCTTGATTTATCAGATAAAGTGCACTTGCTAATGTATGGGGAATAAGAATAGAGCAGTGAAAAACAGTTAGCAATGGATTCCCTTTGGAAAGCTTATATCTTGTTATTTTTATTAATTCAACAGTATAAATGATCAGACCACGTCACAAAACACACACAGCAAGATACTTCTGTCCTTCACAGCAGGACTGCCTCTGATCATTACTAGAGCTGTAGAAAAGCCCCATCATTGCGGGCTTTAGGTTTATATATACACAGTTGTTATTGGGCCCTGGCTTCAGTACGTTGGTACGATACTGGAAAGAAAAAAGCACAGAGAGGCAGGGCTGGAGAAATCGGATACCCATGATTGTTTTGGTGAGTAATGCGCATGTCTTGTGGATTGTGTAATACTTTTTTTTTTTGAGAACGCTTGTCCTGAGAAAGGGTCTGCATTTGTCTGTCTTGTGCAGTGTGCTCACAAAGAAAAAGATCCTGGATCAGGAGTGCGTTTCTAGAGGTCTGCTTGTGAGATGGTAGGACAAGGTCGCCAGGAGCATGAAGAATTACAGCAGAAAGATTTTTGGGAATGGTAAATGGTAGAAACAGTAGAGGAAGAGGATGAGCATAAAGGAGGTAGTAAGGAAATCACTATAAAACTGTCCTCGTGACTATTTTTTTCCTGCATTGTTCCAGAACAAAGTGCAGCAAAGGATGGCAAAGACACAAGAAGTGTCTGAAGGCTTCTCAGCAGTGTAGTCAAACCTCCTGGTTTCACAGATGAAACTAGACTTAGGGAGTGATATCGCATGGCAGCTGAGCCAAATCTAATGGACTGCTGGTATCAAAAGGGACACCTCTGCTCCCAGCCCTGCTGCTTTCTTTGTACAGGTCTGGTGCTTGTCTGGCCCTTTGATGAGTTCATGCAGTTCAATAAACTGTAAGAAAATGAATTCAACAAAACGTATACCAGCCCAGGATAGGAGGAGAGTTGGACACTGTGAGAATGGAGACTGGAACTGCAATGAGTGGGAGAGGTATGGACATCAGATTTTTGCTGCAGATTTGGGCTGTGCCGAGGGATGCCTCGCTGCTGTTCCACACCTAACCTCCCACTTCACCTCCTAGGTGGTGATTCCCTTGAAAGGGCATGAGAGGAACACAGCCTGATCAGGGAGGCTGACTGGATAGGTAGAGGGAGGCGATCCAGCAGCAACCAGCCCACATGGCAGAGAAGGGAATGAATGGGACTGCAGGAGCCCAGGAGGATGTTGTCATGGGTAAGAGCAGTGGAAGAAGAACCAAGGAGGAATGAGGACATGTTCAGAGCGACCACAGAAGGTTGCTGCAAGCACTGGAAACATGCTTGAATACAGGGCAATGGTCCTATCTTCCTAATCTAGCTCTTAAAGGGTTTATTCTCATGTATCTATGTAGCTGAAGGATGAGTCCTGTTTATGTCCCTTATTTAGGTATACATTTCTCCAAATTGGGATTTGGTAAGAGGACAGCTGCTGCATTTTTATTTTCTGTGACAAGTGGCAGAGAAAGCTGTTCAGAGTTCATGATGGAAATGTGTTTGTATATTGGCATTTATCCAGCCGCACTTTACAAAGGTAAATGGGATATGAGAGTGGTACACTGCCCCCTTTTAATCCATTTTCTATAGATGGGGGCATTTTGCCTCTCTGCGGGAAAAGCCAGCACAGCTACTGTGCTAATAAACACTCATTTCTCACTGCAGCATATGCGCTTCCCAGACTCGTAAATCCAGGCAATTTGTAGTTGAATAACAATTAAATACCCACATGCGTTTCCATACCACGGTCTGGTGTGCAAGGCATAGTCCTAAGTAGCTGGACATCTGCTGTCTGCTCTCCCACACTTACTGTTTGGCAGAGCATAATCACTTAATCTTACCCTATCGCCATTAATGGTACCTGTAAAATTTGATGCAGAGCATTATCCTACAGATATTTTGCCATATCCATAAAAAAGAGCAGTGTTCTCCCTCTTGCTTTATTCTTTTTTCTTTTTTTTAAAGTAGCCTTTATTGTAATAGTCAAAAATACTTTTAACTGCTGTTGGTCTTTCTCAGGATTTTCAGGACAGGGATTCAGTTTGGCTCTGTTAACATCAGTGGGAAATGAGACATCATATTGAAAAGTTAGTTGAGATGCAGGATGCTGATAGATCCTCACAACAACTTTGTGTCACTTGTACAAAACCCAGAGACTCAGTAATGCAGTAAGATAAATGTAGCGCTTGATTACAATAGATGTATTGCACTTATATAAAAGGCATCTCTCATCATTAGGCTCTCCATATCTGGAGTAATAACCACCATATGTCAGGTAAGACAATGGTAATGTGAGCCAGATAATTTTCCCATTATTAAAACTTTCAAAATCCAAAAAGCTATGAATGTCTCAATTAATAATTAAATTTAGCTAGATCTAGTGCGAGTGGCCAGAGGGAATATGTTTCTGATGTCCAGTCTATCCCCTGGTCTAACTGATAACAGTGTGTGTGGCAGAGTTCAAAATGTTTGTGTATGTGGCAAAGTTTAAATACACAGTCGTTACCCATCTTGAATGTCTGTGCAGCAGGATTACCACATGAAACTGCGGTTCAGATGTTTCCATTTGTCCTAGAAAGCTTGAACAAACAGATAAGCCTTATATTTGGCTCTGAACTTAGCAAGCCTCCTTCCGTGGTGAAGCTCTATGAGACACAACGCCTGTCTTTGCATTGTTGTTGTAGTTACCTGTCAAAATGCTTATTCCCTACAGGATTGGCAGAAACCTTGAATTTCCTCGCTGAGCCCAACCCCATGTGCCTGTCAGCTGCAGACCAAGTCCTAGCCATGATCGCAACATCCTGAATCAGCCTCAATAATTTGCACTTCCTTGCCAAAGATCTTATCTGTCGGGGGTGCAAATTGCACCATCAAGGTTGCTGGTGTTGAAAAAATCTGCACCCTTCTGCTCCCCAGCTCTACCTTTTCAGGCTAGGTTAATTTATCCAGAAGAATTAATTGAGACTGCAAAGCTGTCAAGTGAGAAAGGCCACACAGCGAGACAGCACTGCTCTGAACATCTGCACAATTTGTATATTTGATTAAGTACCTGAGCACTTGCAGATTATTGTTGTTAGAAGCAAATCTTACTTGTGCTATTTTCATATAAGGCTCTGTGCTTTCATTCTGCAGATGTTCATTCTCTGTATACCCACATTGTTTACAAAAATGACAAATGCTGATAGTAAAAATTACATTTGCTCACTCAAACCTCGTGCTATCTACATACAAGAAAAATCATATGCCAGGGGTCCAATGGCCTAAAAAGAGATGCAACATGGACTTCAGCTGGTGGTGGATGGGGCCCTCAAAATCTGGTTGTCTCACACAAATAGTCCCCTGATATATATATATATAATGAAAACCTTATTTTTTAAATAATGACAGATGCCACAGGGGTTTGTATATTTGGATATTATTTTTTCTCTAGGACTGTTTATTAACAAATGCTTGAAAGTTTCATGATGTGGTGAAAAGTCTCTCAGGATAAACAGGAAGCGCTCAGACATATTGCATTACCCCTGTAACGCAACACAGATTCCAACAGCTTGGCTCTTTTTTTCAAAATACTGTGACACCACTTCCTTCAGGAAATCTCTCATCTGCACAACTCTTATCTGCTATAGATATGCAAAATTGCAAAAGAAAGGGTTGTTTTAAAAATGAATGATGAATCATCAATTTCAGGCTGTAGAAATGGATGTCTGTAATTGATATAATATCTATTAAAAATACGCAGTACAGCCTCTTTGGGCCCTCGGGTCAGTGGATTGAACGAGAGAAGAGACTGACGCCGTCCCTCCCGCAGCAGAGGTGCAGCGCAGAGAGCAAAGATGCAGATTTCCCTGCAGGCGCTTGAAGTGTGTCTCAGCCGTAAATCTGGAGGTGCCTCGTCTGCGCTTCCGTCGGTCAGCGTCAGCACGGCCAGGATCTAGCCGCTAAAGGAGAAAAGGCAGTCCTGTTCCCTTGTTATCTGCCAAGACTAGCAACAGGAAAGCTAAGTATGGCAGCTCATATGTGGAACCTCATATTCGGAATAACTTGTACTATGGCCTCCAACTTGATCGCGACGGCTGCCGCGCACCCGTCATGCGACGTTGTATCAATGTTGGCTGAATTTTGAACCCTGGTGACTCTCACCTGAAAATCTCAGAACCCCATTAGTGTACTGTTCCCTATCGCTTGTTTCTGTTCGGCCACTGCCCATCGTTTAGACTAAGTGTGATAACAGCAGACAACTAGGAAGTTTACCTGTCCCATCACAAAATCATTAGCTACATGTTTATTTGTGATGAACATCACCCCAGCTGACAACAACGGCACATGATAAAAAGCAAGTCCTGGTAAGCTCTTTTTAGGTCTGGCACCATTCCCCAAACTGGTTCCTCACGAAGGGACTTGTGTGTCTGCCAAGCGCTTCACTTGCACAAAGCCAGATGCAGTGGGGTCTGGATATCACCCCTGCAACTATAACCCTTCTATTCCCATAGCTCATTCCCACTATTTGCTCATCTTTATTTTACATTCTTCCCCTGCATATGCTCTTTTATTCTTTCCTTCATCATCCTTTCTCCTCTGCCTTCACATCGGCCAACCTCTTCATCATAAATACTCCCTAAATGTTTAGCTATGAGCAAGAAATATTAAAAATGGAGTTACTGCAATACCTGGACAACATAAAACTCTAAAATCCTCTTTCTACATTCTTTGACCTCTGCCTTGGTTGGAGGCATCACTTGTCCTGTCTACAACTGAACCGAGAACAAGTGGGGGAAACAGACTGTATATTTTAGTATAATCTTATCTCCATTTTTGTATTTTCCTAGGTATCAGAAATGCAGTGATGAAGAGACTGATATTATACACTAGCTAAATCTTTTTGTAAAAACTTAATAGCCTTCCAGTGCATATAGCTTCGGCAGAAGAAAACAATGGTCATATACCGGGACTTCAGTGGCATCCTTGCAAGTTGCTGTAACATTCTCTATAAATATTGACTATATGCATGCGTTTTTTTTTTTGTCAGTCCTGAAAATAACTTTTTATCTGGTGGTTCAATTCTCTTATCATCCACAGCTTGTTTACTGAATTTTAATTCTTGGGCAGGATGAAGCAAGTTCATGAGGAGTAGTTGGTTTTCAAAAGATACAAGCTCCAGATAAGTAAAGCACTGAGGACAAGTAAAGCACACAACAATATTGAAAACACCCGGAGTTCTGTTGCAGCTGACTGAGACAGAGTGTGCTTTGAGGCTGGGAAATTTCCATTGCTGAAGTGCAGGACAGTGCCTGGATACTGCTGCTACCGCAGTTGAAAAGTAAAAGCAACTTGATTTTATACAGACAGCAACAAAATGTCAGTATATCAATTAAAATTGTTAGAAGTACATAATAAGCTTTTAAGTTTGCTGTAAAATGGATCCCTTTTAAAATATTTAGAGTATAATTGTAAACTACTTGTACAAAACTAAGAAACATAAAAATGACTTGAAATTGCAACTGTGTTTTCAAACTGTATTTGTGAACAGCAAATCTAATAAGTACATGAATACAAGACCTGTCCCACCACAGTGACAGATTCTGACAGTGACAGACTGATACCCAATGCAAGATCAAGGTTGCTACTGACAGTATAGTTCTGCAATTAATAATCTTTTGCGCTCCCCGTGGCATGCACAAAACAAACATAGTAATCTGTTTACTAGTTTTAACTCCCTGGTGTATAAGCCACCACAAGCTTCCTGCAACGTCGGTCAGAATGCTGAATGGGAAAAAAAGGAAATACTAGGGGGGAGGGAAGTAAATTTTTTTTTTTTTGGCATCAGTTGCCCCGCAATTTGGGTAACAGGCTGTTTTTAACTTCCCAACAGCATAAGATTACACAGAGATCCTCATTTTCGTTGAGGTCACTTTAGACTGTCAAAGCAGTGGTTGACATTTAAATGAAAATCAGTCTCAAGGGATTCAGCTGTATGTCACCGGTTAAATCAAGCCCAGGTAGGTACTGACTAGAAGTTATTAGCATCTGATGCTCTTTATGAATCTTAGGATAGTTCCCTGTGGATCAAAGCTCATATCTAAGCAATTTAAGTTTGTGTCACATTCATCACCATGGTTCCTGAGTGCCTTAGAAGTTAAAATATATCTTTATAAAACATCTTACATGTCTTATTTCTCTCTCTCGTCACCCCCGCACAGAGGCTTAAGGTCTTTTTCAATAATGCTGGGAAAATTGTTTTATATACTTGAAGCCTGCATCTTGTTGGGATGATGGGGAGGTTCAGGGTCATGCTGAGGTACTCTGAAAGCAAATGCCATACTCCTACAGCAGCCACCAAGAAAGCCATGTCTTCAATGTCCCCACGCAAATAATACAGCTAATACAATGATGATTATTTTGGGCAATGTAGCTTTAAATTAGCACAAAAAATGGAAATCGTTCCCATCCCCAACAAAGAGTAGCATTGTAGGGCAGCTACATTGTGTTTGTTCTTTGCCTAAACCTGGAAATGCTGTTTCCAGGACTTGTAGGACCTTTCATAGTATGACATTTACTTTTCAAGAGACCTATTTACAGAACACGAAGTTAACAGTTAAAGTAGATATGTATAACAGTACAGAGAAGTTCTAGGCTCTGATTGTAGGATGAACTCATCCATGTGACTCCCGAACTTGATATGAAGATGGAGATAGTCCAAACCATGGCATATTTAAACTGACCGATTGTATGGCTTAGCTGTTTCCTAATATAGCTTTCAAACTGAAGGTACTGCATTTCTGTTGGGACAAACTCTTCTTAGCAATGCTTTTATTTCTGTTTCAGATAAAAGGTTTGGGGTTTTTTTCCTCCTGCTTTTCATTATCTGCTATAATTTTTTAGTAACTATCACCTCTTCTCCCCCAACATAACCCTTTATTTTGATCATGGAACTAATAATTTTCTTAAAGCACATTTACATTCTTTCCAGAATTGAGGCTTTAATGTCACCTTGTTAAGGTAAAAGACCCAACATTAAGTGCAGGTAATGGCAGTGTACTTAAATAGCTTGAAAAGCAGTTGATAACATTGCTGTCTGGTCTGCCTGAGTAACTGTAGCGATTCATTGAAATATATGCACTAAGTTCCATCACAGGAGAAATTGTTGGGAAAGCATGCCATAGCCTTTTGACCACTTCTTTGGGTTTAATTGGATTAGACATAGCAGAACACAGCATTCAAAGGAGCTGAGTCTTTCCACAATTTCCTGGTCTGCCTGGTTGGTTTCCTTTTTGATCAGACACAAAGGTAGAAAATAATCTAGATACACGCCAGTTTTTAAATTAAATTTGCTACAACAGGTTGTGTTTAAGCTAGATTCTCTATAATAATTTGTTTTGCATTTGCTGATGACAGGTTTATTTATGTATGTAATCAGAACTGTAAGCATAATTTCATTTTTAGAGTTAAGAGAATCTTTTAAATAATATTTTACTTGGTTTCAGAAAATTTAAACATTTATTCACATTTACTGCTGTCTAAAATTTCTGAGAAAAATAATGCTGCGTTTCTAAAGTGCAGAATAACATATAATGGAAAGGAAAGCATCATATACAAGTAAAAATAAATACATCAGAAGCATTATCCCACTCAAATACATAAACAACCAAGCTATACAGTTGAACATCTGTTAAATACAGAGAAGAGTTTATTAGATTATGTTGGTCACCCATGACGGCTTTCACTCCATCAAACTGGGCTGCATCTGAAACCCAGACCCTGCTGGGTAGGTCTGCCTCAAAGGACAGTCCTTGGGCTGCAGTCTGGCTAACTGGCTGCACAACTGGAACCAGTAACTCTTCCCTCTCGTCTTCTGGTCTAAAAGCAAGCCCAATGCTTTGGGGGATGTTAGTAACTTGTAATCAGGAGATTGTACAGCATTTGGAAGCAGCTATAGAAAACTGCAATCGTTTGGTCAACGGCAAAGGAAGCTGGCTTGCAGCAAGCAGTGACAGAAGAAGGTGGGATGCCAGAAATGACCCTCTGGCAGTTGGGAGGAGGAAGACAGAAAGTACATTGGCAGGGACACATTAAAGGCAAAGACAGACATGAAGCAGCATGATTGCCAGCAGATATGCCAATAGTAAAAATGTCAATAGAAAAAGCAGAGCTGAGAGAGAAAATCTGAAAGAAAGAAGAGGGCAAAGTACAACTGGTGAAAACCTGAGAGCAGCTGGATTGTCATGTAACAGCTTCTGGCTGAGTACTGTTCCACAGGAATACAAAAGTAATAACTACTTAAAAGAAAAAAAGCTTCATGGTCAAGAGATAACTGGATGATTCCACACTGGGGTCCTCTGCCAGGCTGGGATGGGTATAAACGTGGAGACACAGGCATGCTAAGCTTTATAAAGATACATATTTGAATGAATCTTCAAACTAACAGAAGATACAGCCCATTCTCAAGCCACTGTAGCAACAGCAGTTTAAGCAAGTAGCAGTAGGATTTCAGACCAGGGATTAATACTTTTTGTCAAGATCACTAGAGAATTGCAGAAAAAAATTCAGGAGTTAAAAACCTTGTGCGTAACTTCTGCAAGCATCCAGATAAAGCAAAAGCTGTATTAGGAAAACTGAGCCTTGCAGGAAAACAGAAGAGAGAGACAATCAGTCATCAACTACATTTTCACCTGCCATTCATAAGCCTTGAGTTTATTTACATCTATATGGGAAACAACTAACAGGAAAATATAATTCAATATAAAAACAATATGCTAAATAGAGGTTGCAAAACTATGCACTTAAGTTAGGAAATGTCAGAAATAATCTTGCCCTTATTACAGTAATTCAGCTTTCGTGTATAATAACCTTGTGCTGCATGACATCAGAAGGTTGTAGCACAGCCAAGAACAGCGCACAGCCCTTCTGGGTCTCAGACCAGCGCCTCACACACATGAGAAGCCCTTTCTTTTCCTGCAGCTCACTGCCGGTCACCCTGCGCCCGGCATCCAGCTCAGCTCCACACAGAGCCTGCAGTACGTAGCTAAGGTGAACGGCAGCAGGCACCGACAGTGACCGGAGGCGGGGTGCAAGGGCCTGCGGGACGCCGGGCCTGCCAGCCCTGCCCGCAAGGCTTCCTTCGGGCTGGCGCCCGTCGGACAGACGCTCGACCCTCGCTCAGCACTACGCAGGCACCCCACTCCGCCCGCCGCCTGGCGGGCCGCGGCGGCAGGGCCCGTCCTGCGGCCTACCCAACGGGCGGGATGCGGACGCCTGAAGGCGGCAGCGGGACGCCCGGGCCGGGCCCTGCCGCCGCGCGGGCTCCATTTCCTGCCCCCGGCTCGCCGCCACCTGACGCCTCTAATGGCGCCTGGCGGCCGCGCGCCCGCAGACTCGGCACGCCCACCACGTGACCCCGTTCGCCGCGCCCCCTCCCCAGCGGCTGCGGTTACCGCAGTCCTCGGCCCCACCCCCCGGCCCCGCCCCGCCCGGCCCCGCCCCGCCGCCGCTCCCTCCGCGCGAGCCCCCACCTCTCCCCCCTCCCCGCAGCCCGGGTCGATGCGCGCGCGCGCGACCGGCGGCGTCTCCTCACAGCGGCCGCGGAGGGGACGGCGCTGACGGGGCCTCGCAGCCGGCGGTAGCGGCCGGTGCTCTGGGGCGCGGCGGAGCGGGCGGCGCCTGTTTTCCTCCTCCCGCATCCTTCTTCTCGTCCCCCTCCTTCCTCCTCCCCTCGCCTCCGCCCCCCACCCCTCCCGCCGCACGCAGTCACCGCGGTTCCCGGCACGGACAACATGGCGGCGGTGTCGGGGGCCGGGGCTGCGGGCAGCTCTGCCAACGCCGGGGGCCCGGAGATGGTGCGGGGGCAAGTGTTCGACGTGGGGCCCCGCTACACCAACCTCTCCTACATCGGCGAGGGGGCCTACGGCATGGTGTGGTAAGTGCCGGCTGCCGCGCCCGGCTGGGGCAGCGCCCTTGCCCTGAACAACTCCCTTCCCTCCCCGCCGCCCTGCCTGGCCGCAGCCTCCCCGGGGCCCGGCCGCGGGCTGCGGCCCGCCCTTGTAGGGGGGAGAGGCCCCTGCCGTGCCCGCGGGGGAGGGGAAGCGGGGGCTCAAGCATCTCTGCCTCCCTCTCCTCGGCTCTGCTTTTCCCTTCGTGTTCCCGAGGTTGTCTCTCCGGCATCACCCTTCCCCTCCCTCGCTGCTCCCCCCCCAATTCCTCCATCGACGGGTGCAGCTGAACGCCTCGTTTCCTTTCGGTCATGCGTTTGTTTTCTTGAATATTTTTTGTCCCTGCCTCTAGAGTTGGTTGCTCTCTTTATTTTCTCCGTCTCTGTAGTGTGGTTGCAGGCGTTCAAAAAGGGGAAAAGGTCGTAAAATCCTGCTAGCAGCTCCGCGTTTCTCTTTGTGCCCGTGTGAAGGCTCACCTGGCTGTACGTCCCCGAGGTCACGGTTCATGAAAAAAGTGAATCTGTGCATACGAATTGCTGCCCCGACCTGGCTTTTCTTAGGACGTGCTGTTTGTGCTGCATAGCCTGCCAGATTGGTGTCTAAATTAACGTGTGTACTGGTGAAAGTTCTCCTCAGACGTTCTAGCTCTTCGTTATTTTGTACCGTGAAGACTTATATGAAGTCTCACTAAAAAGTGATCGTGTGTGTGTGTTTTGCTTAATATCAGCCTTAAAGAGCCAGGTGAATGAACTGCAAAATACTGAAAATGTAAACTAACTGGATCGAGAGTGTGAGGGTTTTTTTGGTTTTTTTTTTTTTAGCGATCTAAATGAATTGGGATGATGCTCTGTGGTGGTGTATCTGGTGACTGGGTTCTAAATCTGACATGCTCAGTGACCTTACTTGGGATTTCTTATACTGTCTTCTGTTAGTAAAACAGGTTTAAAACACTCTTAGTTCTGAAATAATATAAGGGATGCAGATGAAAAACTTTTTGTTGTCATTTAGTCAACTTTCTTCCAACACTGCTTCTGTTTCTTCAGAATGTTTTTTGACCAAAGGTACTAAATGAGGTTTACAGGCTATGACTTCATGAAAGCTTTATCAGCATTAACTTCTCTCTCTGATGCTTAATCTTTTGTAAACTAGTGCATTTCTCAGCGAATGCTCTTCACAGCCTTCAGCTGTGTGTTACAGATTTTTACAGCTATAGCTTTTTGCATATGGTCATTGAATTGTGCTGGCCTGTTAAGATGAAGTCATCCTGTATTTCAGGGTGGAAGCTTTCATCTAGGCCTGAACTTAGCTGGGAGATGAGCCTTTCTTACAAAGTTTTGAGTTGCGGCCTTCACTTTTTGCTGAAACTTCAAAATGTAAATCCAGGATTTCTGATTTATGGTCTAAAAATGTCCTTGTTACTGTTTTAGTGTTAGAAATCGCAGCAATGTATCCAGTCCAAAATTTGTTACCATAGCTTATGGTACAAGCTGTTTTTTATTGTGGTGTAGTTTATCATCTGAGCTAGGGAAAGTAAACCGGTGCAGATAATCTCGGTACTAACTGTACCAGTTTACACTTGCAGTCTGATTTAGGAAGGTGCTTGGGGAATAGCACTTCCAAGATGTGTGCTGTGTATAGTCCAGTTCGTATCAACAGGGTGTAAAAGGGTGTCTAACAGACAACATGTTAAAGCTAAACTATTCCACCACAGATCAGAGATTACAAGAAGCAGTACGATGGCAGCTGATGCCCTTTTTTGGCATCACTATGCTAGTGAGCAGATACAGGGGAAATGGGGCCACTTTCTGCCCCTCCAAATGGTATGTTATTAAGTGCCACACTGAAACTCTTTCCCCTCCAAAACTATAATAAGGTTATTGTTTATTTTAAAACTTACTCTACTACATTGTGTCTGCTATGAATGCTATACAAAATTACTATCAAAAAATCCAAATCTCGGGTTCAGTTGTAGTATGCACTTGGCTCCTATGTTTTCTACTCTAAAATTATTAATGTGGGATACTAAATTTGATACATTGTGCTCTTAATTATTGCTCTTCTGCCTTGGGTGTGAAATGCAGGGAACAAAGTCTCAGTTCATATTGTATACTTGATAAGGAAAGTGTTGGATGCACTTCTTGTAGTTAAATGCCATAGCAACTCTAATGTATTGTAGTGCCTAACATACAAGCTGCAATGATTAAATAAGATTACTTATCAATCAACGGAGGTACAGGTTATGCAGTTTAATATTGCATGTTTCTTATCTTGCTTTGATTGCTAATGCAGTGAGGATCTGCAGAAGCTTCTCCCGTGGGGGGGGTGGGGTAGAGGGCAAGCTATGAGTGTGCAGATGGAGATGTTTCCCGCAACTGCAAAATCCATTTAAATTTGTACACTTTAATGAAGGAAAGCAGAGCAGGCTCTGATGGTTTTAGACCCACTGCTAATGTGTATGACTTGTGAGATGCTAGTTATTTACAAGTGCGTGGTGCCATAAGGCTTGTTATATGGAAAACATGTGACTTAACTCTTAAAATCCTTCACTCTCTTGCTTGTTTTTACCAATTCTTATATTTCTGGATTAGGGAGTTGAAAACAATACAACTCTTATAATTATACTACTGAATAAAAGGGAAAACAAAGTATTCTTAGGATAGTGCTGTTACGGTCAGTCTTCCATTTTGATTTTGCAGCAGAGAGAATAACGTTTGAGAAATATTGATCACAACATAAAATAAGAGCACAGGAAATAGAGGAAGATGTTGACTGAATAGACTGTACGCGAATGTTCTCTCATCTGGATTTGAAAACCCTTAAAGGGTAAATTTTTCTCTAGTACAGTCATTTTTAACATAATCAGGTTTTGAGTAAAAATAAACTTAGCAGTACATTTACTTCTGTGTTGTGGTTGCACTTTCTCAGCTTCATAAGCAGAAAAGGCACGTTATCAGGCAAACTCCCATCTTAATGTCCTCCAGTTAAACTCTGCCAAAAATGTTCATCCTTTGATACAGGCTTGCATCTTACTCGGAAATTTTGTTTCTGGGGGTGAAGTTTTTAATAAGTGTATATCCATGTCACTGTTCCTTTCTAATCTATTTTTTTGTTTTCAGTATTTTTGCATGTGAAACTAGGGAATGACCACAGAGCAAACAAAGTTTTATCCAAAATCCTCAGTACTTTCTAGGACTGCAGGACATTCTTTGAGTAATGTAGTCATACAGTCATGTTTGTTACTCTGAATTAATTTATCCAAATAGATGCAAATGCTGTGGTGTTTGGGTGTTTTTTCTTCCCCTTCTGTTTTACTTAAGATTTGTTCTGAGGGGTTTTGGTGTGAAGCTCTTTATGTGACTTTCCCTTTCTTTCCGTGGTAGGGGATTATCAACCTCAGAGTCAGCTGGGACTGACTTTCAGACCAAGTCTGAAAGTTTCAGAACTACCTTTCAGACACAATGAAGTGTGAAAGGTTTTGGAGATTGTCTCCTCCTTCCCAAATGTGTGTGTTTCGTTTTTGTTTTTTTCTTCTTAAAAAAAAACCCCAAAACCAAACTGCTAACAGGCCATACTTTAAACACACTGAAACAGCGAGAAAAATATGATTGTGTTGAGCTTTAAATTTCCAGTGTGAATTGTTCTTCATCGAGTTGGTCAGTGGTAATTTGGCAAGGATGATCATTTGACAGTGTAAAACAAGCCATCTTTTTGCAAAGAAATGGTGAATGGGAATGTGATAGGGATGTTCTGGTTTATATTCTGGTTTTTGGAAGTCCTTTTTGTCCTCAGGCTTATGTGAACATGAAGTATTTTCATTTCTGCAAATAACTGCATATTGGTAATAAAGATTAGTGCAGTTGGAAGAAAAGTTTTGAAGCTCAAATCTTGCATTTTGTGGCCTGAATTTGACTGTGCTATTACAAGGACATCTTTGTGTTACTGATGTGCTATAGAAGAGTGATGTTAGAAGACTACTTTAGTAGTCAGTAGAGGAATTCTGAAAAGAGTATTTAAAAGAGTATTTAAAATGTTTGGCTATAGTTTTTTTTTAAAGGTCTGCTCCTTTCTGCTGTCTCACAGAAGAGCCCTACTTTTAGAGGATGGATAATTTGAAATGAAATCTGAGAAGATTATTCATGAAGAGGCTTGAAAACAGAAAAAAAAATCAGGAATAGAATGATCTGCAAGGCATAGATGTTTATATTAAAAGATGAAAAAAGAAAACTTTGATAGGGTTGATGGTTGTGTAACACTTTCTTTCGAGGCTGTCCAACCTTACACAAAAAGGTAGCGTTTGCATCCCTCTGAGGGTCAGAGTGGTGATCTGGGGTGGACTGCTTAGTGGCAAGGTTCAGTAACAGCCTGGAATTTTTTTTTGTTAACCATTGCATTGATCTGATGGTAGAGCAAGTGTAGAGATTCATGTCCTTGTTTATATGTGCTTTTAGGGAGCACAGGTTGGCTATGGGTGTCGATACCTGGTAATTAGCGTGTTCTAGGTTGTGTGATAAGGAAAACCGGGAGCTGATACATGTTAGCCAACCCTAATAGGTCCTCCTTAGTGCAAGGATCAGAGTGGAGAATTAGGGAATGTAATTGGTGGCTAGTTATCAGCTGCTGCTTCCCTCTGGGGAGAAGGCTGAGGGAAGTGTTTCTCTTCAGTCACTCAGACTTCTAGCACTTGCTTAACCTGATGTGGAAACACCAAGGAGCAATTAGAGCTGCTTTTCCTGCTTGCCCCTGTGATGGGACAGGTGGTCGGCAAGCTGTGCAGCAGGCAGCGGGGCAGGACCGCGGCTACTTGCACACTCTGTTCGTATCAGAGCTGTCCTTAAGATTTATGGAAGAGGAGAGGTAGCAACTTTTCCTGTCTGCCCAAAGTAATGGGGTACTAGCTTAAGAGGTGAAGAGTGTGGCTCAGGGACACTTGCATTTTATAAATAAATACACACTTTCTTAAAATAGCATGGTGCAGCCCATGGAAACAGAGATAACTTGTGTAGGTTTTTTTTAAGCATGATTTATTAAGGAAATAAGGCTTTTGTTTTCACAGTATCCATATGTCGTTGCATCAGTCTGTCTCCTGTACCCCTACATGCTGCTCTTGAATCTGTTGCCTGCCTTCCATCAAATTTGACGGGTGGGAAAAGTCTTAAAGATGGAAAGTTTCTGCAAGTTTCTTTAAAAACGGGTATTTTGCTAGAGTGAAAAGATCCTATGTGCTGCTCCACTGAGGAGGAGACTGGATCAGGAGGTCATGTATGAGTAGTCAGGCTGCCCCAAAGAGACATGACAGATGCCTCAGTTTCACAGATGGATTTATTTGTACTCTCGAGACCAGAAATGTGTATTTGCAGGACACAGGGTCTGTTAGTTCAGTGATGTCCCTTGAGTGGGGATCTACAGCCCACAGAAGAGTTAATACTTACCAACTGAGCAGGTATACAGCTCAACTTGAGTTGAAAACTAATATTTCACCAACGTAGTAATTTTTTCATGCTTTTTATGCTGATGCTTTGTCATAGCTTTCAACTGTGATCTAGAAATGAAATTAACTGATCGATTTGATACTTAGTAAAAATATTTTATGACATCTTGCTGTGGAATATGTCACAGAATAATGTAGGTTGAAAGAGACTTCCTGAGGTCACATAGTCCAACCTCCTACTCAAAGCAGGGCTGATGTCAAAATTAGATCAAGTTGCTCAATATTTCCAAAATCTCCAGGGATGGAGATTCCACAACATCTCTGGGTAGCTTCTGGTTCTAGCGTTTAACCAACTGCCCAGTGAAACTTTTGCCCTTAAACATGAGTTTCCCTTGCCGCAACTTGTGACCATTGCCTCTTGTCCTTTGTACTTCTTACCTCTGAGAAGAATCTGGATCAGTTTTCTCTGTAATTCCCCTTTATGTAACTTAAAACTGCAATTACATTCTTTCCACACACACCCTTTTTTTACCCCTCCTAGCCTATACAAACCCAGTTTCTTCCATTTTTTTTCTTCCGTGTCCTGTCCTTCAGCCCCCTGTGCATCCTAATGGTTTTCTGCTGGACTTGCTCCAGTACTGGGAGAGAGGAAAACTGGATGCAGTATTCCAGATGTGGCCTCCCAACAGTAATCACTTTCCTTGACCTGCTGGCTATGCACTTAATAATGCAGCCCAGTCTGCATGATGGTGAAGGTTAGCCTTCATTGCTGTGAGCAGGTGCCGCTGATGGATGAATTTGGATGTTGTTCTGGTAAGCTAGAAGATACTTTTACTTGCACTTAAAGTGAGGTCTTTTAGGAACTTTTCAAATAATGCCTGAAAAAAACCCCAATCCCCACAACATTTTATTAAGTGATTTCAACTGTATTTTATTTTGATTTCCAAATAGCTCAAATGAAGCATGTGGAGCCATAAACATATTTTAGAATGTAGCTTCTAATTTACCTTACAGCACAGTAACAGAAATTAATAGTATATGTGAAATGCAGCAAAGCTGAGTTTGTTTCAGTTCTATTAATTGTTAGGTCAGTTCTTAGAGTTTTTTCCTTTTTCAGAAGGGAGCTTATTTTCCTTTGCTTTATTACAAGTTTTGGGCATATGGAGAAGCTATTCTTAAACTCATCTTTTTGCAAGGTATGTTAAAAGCCAAATATGCATTACTTCATTATCAGCTTTGACCAGGAAGATTGGTAAGACCCAGGTAGTAATAAATGTCATTAATTCTGATGGGCTTATTTGATGAGATGTTGGTAGATACTTGGACAAGACGAGGTTTTTTGTGCTCCATCAGCATGCAGTAGGTTGGTTTCTGTTTCAGAGAGCATTCCTGTCTCCACCCCTTTCTGCTGGGTTTCTGGTGGCTGGGTGAGAGCTAGAGCAGAGGCAGCCTCGCGTCCCCTGCGGAAGGAACTGCGCTCCGGCTTCCACCGGGCAGGCTTCTGGTGCCCTGGCTGCCTGCACGCTGGCTGAAGGAAGAGCTGCCAGAAGGTTGCTGTGTGCCTTCCCAGGCCTGGTTGCCTTTCCGTGGTGGATGAAATACTGATTTGTGTGTGTGTATATATACGGCTTGTAGAAAGGCTTTGCTAGAAATGTGGTTCTATTAGATTTGTGCAGAATCTTCCATGACAGTCCAGTTTTTAGCGAAGTTGTGCATGTGTGTTTACTATCTTTCGTGTTTAGCAGCATCTAAAATCACAACAACCGAAGTTCTATTAAGGGAAAGTATCTTCTCTTGGAAGTTCTTCTTGTATTTTAAGAGAATTTTCATAAAATACTGAAATACTCTGGGGTGATTAGAATGCAAATGAGAGTTTTTGTTACATAGTAGAAAGTAATTCGTCTGTGTTGTGGGTATGTTTTAAGTACCAGCAACTTGCAATTATGCTTATAGTTTATAATATGCAATTACTTCATTTTGCAGTTTTCCTTAAAATTAGCAGCTGTCACTGCAGTACCTTACATCTCACTTCTTTGGAGGGAAGGCGGTTTGCTCCACCAAATATTGCTGATGTGTCCTGAGGAAAACTTGAAGTCATTTGAGCGCCGCAAATCAATACTCCGCAAACTGCTTCAGTCCGGAATTCACCCAGGTTATTTGCATTTGGATGGTGCAGAGAACCCCAAATGACATTCAGGATGACTTTTATATGTTTGAGTGTTTCATAATTGTGAATTATCTTCCTTTTAGTTACAGTAGCCAGCATGTCTTAATGCTGATACCCTGTCTGAACAAAACACAACACTGTTACTATGTTGATGGGCTAGGGTTTACTGCTGGCATGTCTTTCTAAAAAGATGCATGAAAAAACATGCAAAAAAAAAAAAAAAGAAAAAACCTACAAAAAGTGCCTTCTAAGCTGATACTGAAGGGAAGTAACTTCTGATAGTGGCGCAATGCACACTTGGTGCTAGTGGTTTGGTTTTCTTGTTTTGTTTTGCAAGTGGGATACTGAACTAACCATGGCAGAGCAATCAGTAGCAGTGAGCTTGCTTTCTCTAGTGCTTTGTGATAGTTTTCGTTTTGCAGTGATGTTTCTACAGGTTTAGGAGAACCTCTGCTTCTAAGTACGCATGAATGATTTTGTTCAATGATTTATTTCTTTATTTTCTGTTGGAGTGAAATACTGTGAACTATCTCTTCTTAAGATTTATATTGCGTGGAATCAATTAAATAAGCTAATTACTGAAAAATATAGTAATTGTCTGGGTCTTGTATTTTCTCCTTTTCCTAAGGCTGATTTTAGGAGGAGTATTTGGGATATAAGTCAAATCAGATCCTTATTAGACAAAAGAGTAAAACACACTGGGGGATTTGTTAATACCATTACCACTTGCAGCACTCTGGTAGTGCTCTCCCTGCTCTCTGGGAAAGGGGGGATATTTCCTGCACACACTTAGAGTGCCTGCTTTGCTGCAGGGGTGGCAGCGGTGGTTCTTTTCCAGGCTCTGGAGTAATGTTGGTCATGTTACTGACCTGCTGTCCCTGTCTTGGTGGCTTTTTGTTGCCTCTCAAGAAGCCATAAGCACAGGAGGAGGAAGTCAGCACTTCATCGGCTCATGTGTGGAGGTTTAGCTTTCATGACAATCGGGCCTAGACACTTCAGCTGTGGTTTCCATGACTGACTTGTGCTGATCTTGGTCTGTGCTGCTCCTACAGGGGAAGCCTTTCCTTCTGTGCCCCTGGTCGTGTCATTTCTTCCTCCACTCTTGTGCTGGTGCTTACACAGCTGTAGAGTTACCTGTGGTGGAAAATTTAGATGAAAAGTTACTTCACAAAAAATAAAATAAAATTCAAAGGTGGCAAGTTGATGTGACCGATGCAAAACCCCATGAGTGCTAGTGCTGACACAGGAAGGGAATAGGAAAATGCAGGTAAAGACTTCTTTACTGTTCCTATTTGTAAGATGCTTTGACTTGGAGCTGCTCCAGTTCTCTGAACTGTCACAAAGAAAGCTACCGCTCCAACCAAAAAAGTGAGAATGGGGCAGGGTTGTCAGGCACAAAAAGGAGAGTGAACCACAACCATGCCTTTTAATTCACTGAGCCCTTAGGTTGTCTCAGATGTTGTCAAGCTCTTACAGTTTTACCCTGAAATTGATTCCCGCAGGAATTGTTTATAGAGAGAGAAGAAAGATAGTGATATTTAATATCATAATATCAAAAGCAATGGGTGCCTTTGGAATGAGGGGTTCATTTTGGAGGTAGCCAAAGGGCCTTTAAACATAACAGTGAAGTTTGCCTAAATGTTAAATTTGGCATAGATGCTATCAAGGGGAATATTAGCAGTGGAGACTCTGTAAACCTCTAAAATGGGGAGGATAAGTGGGAAGACAAGAAGTAGGCAAAATACTAAGATGTAAGAGTTGTCTATTCTCTGAAGACCAACTTGAAGTGGCATAGAGTAGGCATATATGATGATTTGAAGTCACAATTCTATACCTTTGAATTCGCAGCCAAAGGTATAGAAAGACAAAATGCATTTTAGAAGAGATTGAGAGAAGTGATCGGTTTTTTATAACAACAAAGATTGGTCAAAACACAGTGAAGTTAAATGACAT
Source organism: Phaethon aethereus (assembly GCF_964289735.1). Classification (NCBI taxonomy): domain Eukaryota; kingdom Metazoa; phylum Chordata; class Aves; order Phaethontiformes; family Phaethontidae; genus Phaethon; species Phaethon aethereus. The sequence goes on along the minus strand of NC_138593.1, from coordinate 9,743,309 downwards.
CTTTAGCTAAACAATACAGAACCTTGGGTGAAATAGCTAATATTTTTCTAGTATTAATGTTAAGGTGTAGTCCTAGAACTGTTGCTCTTCATAGTTCTACTTAGTAGGTGCTAACGAAACACAAATCATCTGGTCTGCCACACCCGGGATTATGAATTGACTCAGTTGGCAAAAATAATTTATTTAAGACTCCATTTTGCATGACTAGCTATTTGTTTTTACAATACTAGGAGTGATCTAAGGAATTAAGCTATTAAGTCATTATTATGTGTATAGTAAATAGTTTTAAATTGTAATGCTTTGGAAGGTTCCATCAGATTTTACTTTGCAAATTCTAAAAAATTAAATTGTGCCTTTGCAACCTATTAGAATTATTTCAGTAGATATATGAAAACTAATCTCCTATAGGAGGTTACAAACGTGCCTTAAGAATTTGTGGTGTGAAGGGCAATAACCTGTAGTAGATCAGAAACTACCAAAGAGTAAAATCACTTACTAGTAATCATGTACTTTTGTCATGGGAGGAAAGAGTTGGTGTAATTGTGCCAGAAACCTTTAATATTAGGATTGATTTTGAATGTTATGAGAAAGACGATTGAAAAAGTAGGTGGTAAAGGTGAAGGTAATGCAGTTACATTTTTGACTCAGTATGCTTCAGAGGTTAACTAAAAGCTTGATAGAGCAGTCTGCAGTGATTACTTGGGCATCTTGCTATGCACTTGTGATAAAATAAAGGACACTGGTTTAGAAATTATATTTATTTTTCCCCTTGTTGGAAAAGTGAAAAAAATCAACTTTAAGAAATGCAAACAAAAATAATTTGATTAGGTATCTTCTATAATAAAAACAAAACCAAACCATAGCGGTGATCAGCAACAGACAAAAAGAGATTAGGAATATGGACAAACTCATGAGGATTTTGTAAAGTATGACAGTTGCTTTGCAGAGGGGTCATCATAAAAGGTTTAGAAACAGGGATTCATATTTTCTTAGCCCCAAAGCAATAATCTATCTACTGATACTAGAATCCCGACAAGTGAAAAATGGCTTAAAAAACCCTAAAACAACACCAAAAACAAACCCAAGATTTTTCAAATAGCATGCAATTAGGAATTTTCAGGTAGGGCCAAATTACTACTACTGCAAATTGGATCACATCTACTATATAGTAATTTTAATGTTCTTTTGTTGCTCAGTCTTCCCCTGCTGCCATTTTTGTAGGATGAGATGCAAGAAAATGGGGAGAAATTGTGAGTGAATTTCGGTGTCTGCGGGCAACCGTATGTCACAGCAGGGCATATTCTTTTTCTTTCCTCGACAAAAACAAGACTTAAGATAAATCTGAGGTTATCCTGTAATTTCTAACTTGAGGTAGTTTTCTGACACACTCGACAAATAGTGGAGAATTCAGCAATGAGAGAATGATGAGAAGAGGTCCATTTCTTTAACACAAACCTTTGGCAATTCAGCACGTAATTCTTGTATCTAAGCTTACTCTGAAGTATTTCAATTTTGAATTCAAGTTTTTTGGCCTCTTCTTTTATGATAAGTGATTAATGCTTATGCTTGTTTCCCAAAGACTGAGAAGATAATATATACAGTTATCTTTTGATAATCAATGGGGGGTGTCTGTAGCATACCAATAGAGAATTGAAGAATGCTGAATTACAACTTACTTGACTTTTGTCCCTCAGAGTAGGATGAAAAAATACGTGGTGCTTGTGTTCATAAAGTTACAATCTTTTTGTAGCTTGAAAAGCAACTAGAGCCTCGAGGCTGAGCTGGTTTTTGTCTTGTTGTTTTAAGAATACCATATTTAGGTAGTTCTCCATTTTCATGGATCTACTAACTTTTCTGCATGGTAGGAATTAGTCTGGAAAACTAAATCTTTAATGGAGAAAAGTAGAAGTGTATTAAGATGCCCTTGTTTCTATAGTTTATTTCCTGAATTCACAGCTGAAAAGCCTGGGAAATGTTTTGTTATTGAGAACCTCTTCTGGAGAAAGCTAATAAAACAAAAACTCTGAGTGAGACATGGGTTGCCTTTTCATAAACTGAGGTTTGTTAAAACAAGGCAAATACATCTTAATATGAATAAGAACATATTCCTTTTAAAACCAGGTGCTGATTCTGTAAGTTAGTGCTAAGAAAAAAGATCTGTTGAATAATATACTTACCAAAAATATTATGAATAAATGGAACAAAGTAACAAAAATTTCTAGTAACTGTAGGTGTTTACAGTTGGGGACAAAAAGTATATTCAGTGGTATAAAAATGACATGCTACTGGATGTCCTAAATTCTGAAACTCTTTGGCTACTTTTATCCTTTTTCCAGTCTTTTCTCTTTGGTAGGAGAATAATACACTGTAGCTGCTACCTGTATTTTAATCATATAGAATCAGAAATCAATTATTTGGAAGAATCTGAAAATGTTAATATTATTTAAAAACAAAAAAAACACAAAACAAAACCAAGCAAACAAATAACCAAACAGTTCCCTCTACAAATCTGCACCCGTGACACCAGCTTCCCCCACCTCCAAATCTGTAGCGAACAGTCTGTTATAGTACTGCTAGTTATTACTACATCATCTGCCTTATTTTCCTTACAGCAGTCTTAAAAATAAGTTTAAGCTATTTGCTTTGTAACTTGATAAATGTCAGCATGTTGTAGAAATGTCCACGATTGAGCTAAATGTAGACTGAATGAAAAGATTAAAGATCTGCATAGATCAGTTTGCTGGGAATTATTTTTTTCTTTCCTCTCCTGGCTGCAAGCAGAATTACTCAGTATTTAGGAAAGATTCTTATCCCTGGATATGCCCTTGGAATCTTGTTTCCACAGCAACACAAAGCTACTGATAAAACATCCCTTTTAAACTTCAAATCAGTCTTTTATTTAGAGTTGTAATTGGGATGTTTGCCGGTAGCACTGTGTATTTTTATGTGTATGTTCGCATATGCTGAGAGCAGCCTGTAAAACAGCCATAAGGTGAATAATCCTAGAAGTGTTGGAAGAATATTCCATGCTGGGGTGAGCCTTCAGGCAGCGTGGCAGAGGAGTGCACCAAGGATGGCGGTGCCGACGGAGTAGGCCGTTGTTTTTCAATGGTTCTGTGAAGAAACAGCCCTCTATGGGCTGTAACTATTGCCAGGAGCTGGCTCCTTTCCTCCCGGCAGCTGCAGCATGCTCTCACTTGTTCCAGTTCTGCTCCAAAACGAAACATGTGAAGAATAGAAATGGATGGAAGAACGTGCAGCAGCCTTTGCGGGTAGAAGGAGCTAAGCGTTGGCACTTGGCCTGATCTGCCTGGTGAAAAGCTTTACTTCCTTGAGAAGGAATTAATGGGAGCGGGGCTACATGTCAGAGGTTCATCTGAGCAATTAGTATGCTGTTTTCTGTAGGCTGCTCAGGTACTGCGGTGTGCTTTCTGGTCCTTGCATGTGGAAGCAGCCCTACCCTGGGCTTCATTTTTAAAAAGGAAGTTGGTACCAGAGCAGGAGAAAGATACAAAACACTGGCTTGAAAAGCTGTGTGGTGCAGCTTCTTGGGTTATAAAAGCTCATTTGTTTGTTTCGTACAGCTGTGCAAGATGTTTTACTTAGTTAAAACTTAGTTATATATTTACAAGATACTTAATATGAGGAAAGATGAACTGTACAGCTAGGGCTTATATTGATTTTCACATGGTGTCTTAAAAGTATCAAATAATGGTGCTGTTGCAGGTTGTCACAGGATAGTAACCACAGCTTGAAATAGGAATAATGTTGTGTATACTAGAGTTGGGCAGTTGCAAAATCTATATTTAAATTTGTCACGTTACAGATAAATAGCACTCACAGCTGAATGGTTGCATCAGCTTGTGAAGCTGCATATCATTGGGGTGGAAATAAATCCTTCCTTCTGAATATTTAAAGTGTCAGTAAGTAGCTTAATCATAATGTGAATAACACACAGACTGTTAAAGGGAAAGTTCTATGTGCAGTGATTGGTTCACGTGGTTAGTGATTAGAAACTAAAAGCTATAAATTAGCACTCTAAAAGTTGTTAGTATGTGAACTGTTATTCTCACTTTACAGATTTTTATCTTCTCTGGAAAAGAGTCTAAATAATAGAAGGTTCTTGCCTTTAGAAGGAGCCCCTTCTATTAAGGGGACTAAGTTAACTGCTTCAGTGAAAATATAAACAGTTGTTGTGAGATTTAGTAGAGGCTGACAGTCTAGACGACTAGGTTAGGCTGTGCACACTGGGACAGCACTTCCAGAATGCAAATAATCTAAATTTAGGATGCGCTGGCCGGTGGATGGGATGTGTGTGTGGAGTTACTCCTTTTTGGACTCTAGGAGGAGCACAGGTGATTATTAGACGTAAAATTAGATCTCTAATTCTAGCTGAGGCTAAGCAAGATGAATCCTGCGTGAAGTGATAAGCTGTTATATTAACTGCGGTAAGTTAATGCATCGAGGGTTTGGATTTGCACTTTTTATAGTTGTTTCATTTGTGAACACTACAAATGGACATATAAATGGACATATATAAATGGACGTATAAGCGGTATTATTTCTTCAGCAGAGTTCTGGAGAGTAGCGGGTAAATCTGGTGTTGATGGCAGGTAGCGGTTGGTTGGAGATTGTGAGGAACAGGGAAAGCTTTGCGGAACGGTTCAGTCTGACCTACAAAGGACACGATTTTGTTAGCTTACGGTGTTTCCTAGGTAGTGAAAGAGATACTGCTGTATGGTTTCATAGGCCCAATAGGTGTCTGGCTAGCATATGTGCATGAGAAAACACACGACTTCAGTTCTACTGAAGTTATATGTTATAAAGTTATAGCTTATATAGTTACATAGTTATAAATTAATATAAAGCTTTTACGGTTTTCTATAGCACGTGTCAAATTGAAAAAGCACTGTTTTTGAAAGGGTCACAGAATTTACTGAATGAATGCTGTATTTGCTTTGAGGGCTGTGACTCTGAGAATGTGGAATGGTGTTAACTTTATAATACAGATTCTCTGTGTACCTGTATTATGCATGATATTTAAAATATAACACATAAGCAAGTGTACATAACTACTTGTATGCTTCTTGCTCATAGGAATTGAGATAGATCTTTCATAGTCATGCTCATATTTCAGAAAATGTGGCAACAGAAATAAATCCCACGTCCCTTTTAATGTTTCAACTAGGTAGTATTTCGGTTTTGCTCTCCTTAGCTGAGGCTTTGTAGTGGTAACAGCAGTGCATGCTCAGCTACAGTAGTGTGGTGAGATCTTCTGATACAAATAGAAGAACAACTGTATGCAGAATGTACACTGGCGAGGAAATTGATTGCATCTTTACTGCAAATAGTCAGCTTTTTTCCATACTGAATCATGTGTTTTATAGTTGAACCATCTGAAAGTAAAATTACCCGGCCTTTTTAAATAACAGCATAAACCTTCTTCTAAGAAAATGCTTCAAGAACTATAAGTGAAGCAGGTACAAGAGAGGAAATCTTGGTATATTTAATGGATTCAAATTCATTGAATCTGTACAAGAAAAGATGCGTATTTTTCATCAATAACCCACCTTTGCTTGAGAAGCAGTAGCTTAGAGATTTTATCAAATATTGTGAGAGATTAGGAGCTTTTATTTAAGCAGCATTGATTGGTAAATATTGGCATTTTGACTTTCTTTGCTTTGCATAGCTGCTGCTGTCCAGTACTTTGAAAGGAAGTAAGATTCTGCATTGTGGGAGAAAAAAATAGGCTTAAGTCAATACAAAGAAGGAGGTAGGAGGTTGGTTTGTAATGATAAAATGGTCCATAGGATTCTTTCGCCACTTTCCCAAATGCAGGTTGTTTGTGCTTCAGAATTATTTCTAGTTTTGTTTTCTGCTTGTGACTTACCTTACTGGTATATTGTAAACAGCACAGGTGATTAGCTGATTAACTAAGAAAATTACTGTAGACGAAGTGCTCTTGAAGGCTGTGCCAAGTTCCACTTATGGCACTTTGTTATTATCTATTTTGGGACTTACGAACTGCTAATGTGTTATCTATACATATGTAATAGCAAGAGTTGTAACGAATACTTGCTTAGCATGTGGAATTTCAAAGCACCCTGTGGAGCATTTGAGTTCAGTGTTTCTAGAGGCAAATAAATTGTGCAGTCTGTTTGTGGTTAAAGACCGGAGTTACGGATGCAGACAGGTCAAAGTGATTCTGTGGAAAAATCATGCAAAAAGGATGTCACTACATATGCATGAGCTGTATGAAGATCTTACTGGTGGCACAAATTCTGTGTAGTTTATAATAATGGAAGTGAGAAATGTTAAATGCTTTTGCGTACAGTGGTAACAGTACTATCTCAAAAACACCTTGTCACACCATAAATCTGCTTAGTGGTAGAAGAACCTTGACGTGGCCAGGCATTTGAATTCCTTTTAGGTCTCCTTCTCTAATTGGTTTTTCATATTTCATTCTGCTTTACCTGATCACCAGATACCTGGACATCTCAGCAGAGTAAGGCAAATTAAGAGAGTTTCAAAGAATGTTCTGGGACTCGATTATAGAAAATGATGGAATGTGAAGCCTGTTTGGCTAGTATGTTTATATTTTTATATGAAATAGTTGAGGCTAACAGAAGTGTTTCAATGTAGGCTTGATTATTTTTTAATTTCCAAACAATGCAATAGTGAGCAAAAAGAAATTTGAAAGGAACAAGAATCATATATGCACATTTGAATTATAACTTATTCAATTACCATGTACTTTTAATACAAAGGGAAATTATTATAATGAGATGCTATGTCATTCATATAAGTAATACCATACAAAATATCCTAAAATTTGTAAAGATTCATAACATTTTTACTAAATAATAACCAGAGTCCAAATTTTAGAAGATTGTGTATGTTCTATTGAGCTTTTTTATTAGGCTTAGGCTGTGATATTCTTCATAAATGTGTAGGCATTTTGAACAGAAATACTGAGACTGCTTTATTGGTATAGCTAGGAACGCTTTCTAGGCTTCTGAAATGACAGTACCGTAAATGTAGCAGCCAGTGTGTTCATTAGTATGGGTCACAATCACCGTATTACTTTGTTGTACCGCTGGTTGCTTTTGCTTCATGTGTGTAGTCAGATAGTTTTTCTCTTCTTGAACTTGGAAAGGTGTTTTCACGAATTCTCCATCCCTTTTATTCTTCCATGTCTGTTCTTCATGGAGGTGCCAACAGCGTAGCTTGACTGAGGAGTAAAAGGTTGTGACAGTTGGAATTACTTGCAGGAGTTAGACATAGGATGTGGAATCCTGCTGCTTGAAAGATGATTTCTGAAGGCTTTTCTGTGCCCCAAAGTGAATGGGTTAACTCAAGATAAACTTTTTCTCTCAAACTTCTTCTTGATTACAGCATATAGAAAAAGACTCGAACTTGTTTTGTTTCACAGGCTGATAAAGAAGATGAGTACGTCTGTTCAGGTACCCAAGAATCAGCAGACTCTAAGTCAGTTTGGAAGACTAATGACTTGTAGATACCCAAATAGGCTAGTGATAGAACAACAGTATTTTGTCTGTTCATCAAACTAAAAGATACTTGCTACTGTTGCACTCTTAATTTGGTAAAAATAAATGTAAAACAAATGCACCGCCCCTCTATTCAGTTGAATTTGCATTCTTGCTTTCTGAATTGAATGAATTTAATATTCCTTATAACTAATGTTATCGATTCTCTTCTAGTTCTGCCTATGATAACGTCAACAAAGTTCGAGTTGCTATAAAGAAAATCAGTCCTTTTGAGCATCAGACGTACTGCCAGAGAACTCTGAGAGAGATTAAGATCCTACTGCGCTTCAGGCATGAGAATATTATTGGAATAAATGATATTATCAGAGCTCCAACTATTGAACAAATGAAAGATGTGTATCCTTTCAAAGTTTTAAGTTATTTTGCATAGTTAGTGATGGTTGCCTTCTCTGTTTTGACTATTTCTTCCTTTTCAACCTCTTTCTTACTAAATTTTAATAAAAGTTGGCTTCTGTTATTGTAAATTGAAAGGGAAGTTCATAATGTTTGATTGGTTTGTAGAAATCAATGTTGTAGAGATGATTTAGTTTAGTTGATCCTAAAGCTATATTTGCTTTTAATAGAGCAGTTGTTAGAACTGATTGCTTTGAAGAGAAAATAAAATGGCCAGACTCTGCTATAATTGTCTAAAATTTTCTTTAAAGAATAGATTGGATGCATCTGGGGGTGGAAATATTAAAATAAAGCAAAACACAACCCTTAGTTTTGCAGTGCGTCCTACATTTGTGAAAAGTCTGAAACTCCGTGAGGGCAGGTAAACATGCTTGATTAATATATGCAAATCTGGCCTTTTTGTTATACTAATTGTTCTTTCATGGGAAACTTGTCTTTGTGTAGATACGACTTCATGTGGCTATCTAATGTATGAGGTAGTCTTAGCTGGGAGACTCTACCTGAGATACAAGGCCTAATTTAGAGTCAACCAACTTAATTTCCCGAAGTCCACATGCATTGGTTTCTCTTGGTTTTGTGGGTCTTTGCAGATGTCTGCCCTATAAAAGGCGTAAGTGCATGCAGGCAGAAATTGAATTGAATCTAGGTCAAATGTTTTTACTTCATAAATTATCAATATACTATTTGAGTTCAGTCGGTCTTTGTGGGATTCTGAGGTTGCATTTCTGTGGCCATTTTGACTAATGTAAGTGCATGCTGTCTGTAAAAAGATGTCCTAGTTGTGTGATTCAATCTGCATACCCAGAGGAGAGGATGGGAACGCCCAACTGGAAAGGCAGTAGTAGCGTGTTTTCACAAAATCCTATTTCAGTGAAAAGTGATCATGGAACTACACCCCAAGGGGTTTGCAGCCAAATCAAATTAAGGGAGAAGAAAATTTTACTTAACTCATTCCTACCAAAGCAGGAAAAAAACCCCAACAACTTTTCTGTATGTTCACTCCAATCTTAGAAAAAAATCATCTGACTGAAAATATTAGATTTAATCTGGTAAGCAAAGGACTGCTGTGTTCAGTGTAGCATAATAAATATATAGTAAAGGAGAACAACAGCCAAATTTTTGAAGTGGAGAGATGACTTCCGAAGACTGATCAGAAATTATCAGATCTTCTACCTTCACAGATTTATGCAACTGTAAGCAAGTATCTCAAGTATCTGAAGCTTATTACTCATTAAACTAAAAAACAGTCTTTTTTTCTTGGCAAGCAGGATAGGAATCTGATTATATTAAGATTCCAATAAAAATCAGGATCTAATATAAATAAATAGAGGTTTATGATGATTAATTTGAGGACCATGTGCTGATGCCTCTTAATTCTGTAAACTGCTGCATCATCAACAGGACTGATTTGATTCAAAACTTGTAAAGCAAGATGCAACTACATAGTTTCACAATTGTCATGAAACAGACAAATAAGAGAGAAAAAGTGTTACAGAGATTTAATCTGGTACTGTATGTTGATATCTAACATGACACCACGTTTGTTTTGCTGCCTTACATCCAATCCCTGACAGATACATTGTGCAAGATCTTATGGAGACAGATCTTTACAAGCTTTTAAAGACTCAACACCTCAGCAACGACCACATTTGTTATTTCCTTTACCAGATTCTGAGAGGGTTAAAATATATCCATTCAGCCAACGTGCTTCATCGTGACCTCAAACCTTCGAATTTGCTGCTTAACACCACTTGTGATCTCAAGGTTAGTTGAAATTTCTCACAGATTTTGCTCCCATGGTCTTCATAAATTACCTGCTGTAACCATGAATGTGGTTTTGTTACTGGGGATTAATGTGATTTTTATCCTGGAAAGGTTGCCAAAACATTATTTGCTTTGATAAAATAATTATTAAGATTTGAGTGACTAAGAACTCACTGCTACGCTATTTTAATGAGTGCATCACTGTTTCCATCTGGAGGCTGACATTGAAACAGCCTCTTTGAAAGCTAGGTGAAAATACTTGTCTGAAGTGGAATTGTGTTTACCTAGGGAGTAAACTCAAAACTTGTGTGTATTTTGAGTCTTGACTCCTCTGTGTTTAAACTGTTAATTGTTCAGTGTTGGAGAAGGACTTCATTAGTGGGCAACTGAAATGGCATGTGAAATTCAGTGCTGATTAAATGCACAGCATTTACTTGGAGAGAGAATATTCCTAATTTACATTTCCAGTGATGGGCTCTGTGCTAGTTAATACTACAGAAGGATGATCTTAGAGCTGTTACGATTCTTGGAAAATGTCAGCTCAATGCTTACTGGCATTCAGTAAAGCAAATCAAGTGTGAAGAATTAGAACAGAAATAGAGAATAAAAAACCCCATGCCATTCTATAACTTTCTGGTTTTGAGTCTTCAGTTCTGTGTGTTCGTAGTTATCGTACTCTTCCCTGTGATATCCTTTCAAAATGAGGAGACCAGGACTTCAAAGTACTTCTCTCCATGTCAGGAAGAACTATTTAGCCTAGGTCTCCTCTGCTGGAAGATGCTGCTTGAGGAAAAGAAAAAATACAATAGAATTTGATAAAATTTAGTGCCATAGGGAGGGAGAATAGAGAAGAGTTGTTCACTGTCTTTACCTATTAAAAAGGGGTAGGGGGGATGAAAGGAGCAGGTGGCAGGCTCAGAGTGAAAGGACATAGTAGTTAACTTGCAGGATTGTTAAGCTGTGGAATTTGGTACCACAGAGCCCTGTAGATATTACATGTAATGTGACTTAAAAAAACAGCAAGCAAATTAGTAGAAGAAAAAGCTATTGAATGCTGCCTTTGGGTTTGAGTCCCATGGTGGCAAATCCATGGAAGTTGAGAGAAATTAGTAGAGAAGCACTGGAATATGTTCCATTTTACGCTTTACATTATGCAGTCGCTGTTGGCCACTGATGGAGTGAGATTATGGAGCTTACGTTACTTTGATCTGAGTGGTACCACTGTGTTGTTGCATTCTGCGTTGTACCTGATTACACTCTGTTTTTTATAGTAGCTCTAGCTTTCTCATTAAAAAAAATTAAAATACCCTATTAAAAATGTAACCCAGTTGCTGGCCATACAAGTTCGTCACAACTCCAAGAAAAGTACTTGCTGTTCATGTGCTGGTCCCTTCTGTGTACTGGCTGCATGGTCAGTTTGCTTTACATTCCCGCTGCTACTTGTCAGCTTTTCCTAATGCGTGGCACTGCTGGACTGGTCACCTCTGACTCTTGCTATGGGATTTCAGCAGCTGTTATTACATCAGATCCCTTCGAGGCACTAACCCCTTCATGAAACAAATGGAGTAAAATCAATGATGACTGTGCGATAGAAGCAGGAAAGAAGAGTTTGGGTGTAGCGCTGTGTTATGTGCGATTAAAGGCAGTAAAATAATAAAAGGCAATGTTTTAACACAAGTAAAATGGCCTTGAAGAAGGTAAGCCCACTGTATGGCAAAATATACAATATGACCTTAGTGAGTACTGTTCCAGTTTCTTTATAAGATTTTAAAAACAGCATGCCACTACAATATGTGCTTCCTAGTGCAGAATCTGGTAGTCTATATGACAGAGCATATGCTTTTTCATAACCTAAAGGGAACTCTGGTGTTGTATTAATACCGCATCTGAAGTTTAAACAACACAAAACTAGTACATGTTAGGCCTTGTCTGATGAATGCTGAACTTGTACTAACTTGCTTCTTTTAGGGCCATTCTGCAGGTCTGTGTGTCAGCTATGTACATGTGCGTGCTCACAAAGTTGATTGTTGTACGTAAGCTCAAAACACACCATACTGTGCAAATGAACAACTTAAAGTCATACTTTTGGAAGAAAGTTTGTTCATCTTCAGTGGTAATGCTGTTTGTGGAAATGCTTCTTTCTTTAATGGCATTATGAGAGTGCGCTGTTAATCTCTTCTGGAGCTCAGTCCTACAGGTTGTAACGAGCTGCTTCTTTCTTCTCCTTAAACATGATCTTGACTTCTGGATCTTAGATTGCATTTCCAGGAAAGAAACGTATGAGTCTCTATTGACACCGTTTGTCTGTGAACCCTATAGCTTGTCCTAAGCAGCTGCAAGGCTCAGGGCAGAAGTGCAGAACCTGAAGGTGTTTCTATTTACTTGGGCTATGCTACAGACTTAAATATGACTTACCACACAGTGAATGAAAGTTTGTGAAACTACATAATTTGACTTAACTACTGTCTCCTGTTACATATTTTCAGTGAAAATTAGATTTCAGCGTCCATGAAAACTCCTACCTTAGAATCTCTCTCCAGTGAGAGTCCTGGGTAATAAAGATACTGGTATTCTTTTTTGCAGCCTGGCATCTTTCCCATGAATGAGATTAATGTATACTGACATGCTACAGGATGGAATATCTTCTAAAGTAGTATCTAACTTGTTTAGAAATATTTTCACATGCTTTTGTGATTATCTGTATCCAACAATTTGACCTGTTTTGCAGTTTTGTAAATTAAATGTTACATAAAAGCTATCATGACCACATAATTTTCCTAGGCCAGTGGCATTAACATTCAGAAAATGAGGTCAAAGTTATTTTAAACAGATTCTCAGCTAGTATGTTGCAGTGTCTTCAGATATCCAGTTTACTCTAGCTGAGAATTCTGCTCCTTTGACTTGGTTAAAACATTAACACACTATATAAATATTACTTATAAGTTGTGCTTTTCTGTCTACATAGTGAATACTCCCAACTATTAAACATCCAAGAGTTGTTAGATACTTTGATAGGCTTGAAAGGAGTGTGATGAGAGAGGGGTTTTTTGAGGAAAACTGCAAGTTATTGTTTGTTTCAGGATTTTGCCAATTACTCTAGAGATGCAACTGTTTCAACTACTGTCTTATTAGCAACTAATCTTAATGGAAGCCTCTCCTTTTCCTTTTAAAAAAATGTATACATACACATGCACGGACTACTCAATGATACAACTTCAGATATTTCACTGTGTTAGTAGCACTGTTGGGTGTCATTTCATTTGCTTAGTAAATGTTCATATGTACATGATCCTTATAAATCTTCTCATCTGCTTGATAGCTTCATCCAATTTTAAGCCATGTCTATTTAAAAAAGAAAAAAAAAAAAAAAGCAAAGCATACCTGATACTGATTATAGGAGCATTGTTTCCAGAGAAGTGGAAGCTAAACATATAAATAGGATGCCGGCATTTTATTTATTTATTTAGAGGGGAAGTTATTGCTTCTCTCTTAGTAGCATCTGTTCTGTCCCTCCAAGGCACAAGGCACTGGCTGACATACCTGTGTCTTTCACTATGCAGTTTTTAAGTCTCTGCTATGACTTAATCAATGCCAAGAAAATTTAGCATGTCGCTACATTGCTCTCACGGATTCTTTCTTCTTTGGTTTTCGTCCTGATTGAGAAGCCTACCTTATGGTGCTTTGACTTTTACCAATTATTATTTGAACAGGCAAATTGGAACACCCCCACACCCCCCATACCCCCCCCAGTATGGTAGCTGCTTTGTTAAATGTGTTCTGTGGCCACAGGGCAAGAACTGTCTGCCCTCATCAGGGTCAGTCTCTGTGCTTCCTCCCTTGCACCCGGGACTTCAGGCAGAATGCTGGCCCCTCCAGCTTCTCTTCTGCCAGCTAATGCTGCCGGTCAGCTCTGCAGCTGGTGAAAACACTGCTAACAGCCAAAAGCCTCTTTCCTGCAGCTTCAACCTTGATGCCTTTCTCACTAATGGTGCTGCTTCTTTTCTGCTTAACCTGTTTCTGCTCTAGTCAGCAGGAGCTTTTTGTCATTTTAATGAGCTCTCTTTGTCATTAATCTTCCTTTCCATCCCATGTGCATTTTTCTACTTGAGAGATTCACAGACACCTCCTTTAATTCTGTTCTTTCTCCTCACCGTTGACCGAAGAGTGTCTTTCTTTTTTGTCTTAATAATAAGTCATAGCACTTTGCTTGTGTCATACTATAATTCTGCACAAGTCTCCTTGCCTGTACTCTTACATAGCTTTTTTCTGAGGTTAGGAGGAAAAGATTACAACAATTTTGTCTGCTGAAGAAGCTGTCCTCTATAGTTTCTTTCCTTCTGTCTTTACATGAGACTCTTCTGATTATTTGTACTGATTCTCTTTGTGTAAGCTGCTAATTGCACACAAGGCAGCCATTCTGTTTCCGTAGCCTGGGAAAACCTTGACATGCTTAAAAGGGTTCTCTTTGGTTTTGTTTTCTAAGGATTCAGGGGACTGGGTTTTTTTAAATATGTAGCTAAAGTCAGAGGAGTCATCCCGTGCAGCCTCGCCCATGAATTTCATCATTGCCTTTTCTTCCGTCCCTCTGTTTAACAATCAGCTGCGGATCTTGTCTTTCAGATGTAGCTTTTAATTGGCTGAATCACTTCTGAACTGATCTATCGATTGTTTCACAGGCTGTCCCCCCAGGAGAATAAAGGAGTAGGTTGCCAGGGTACAGTGAGGTTTCTGCATTTCTGGTAGTATTATCCATTACAGTCTTTATGGACCACAACATATTATTACTTCACATTTTTAATACAATCAGTGTACACAGTTAGCTATCAAAGAGTAAACTATTGTAAAACGTATGCATCGGAGGAACCTCCTAACCATTTGCTACTCCTACATTTGATGCTTTTTTTTTCTGAGAGTACATATTCTATCATGCAAATATGCTTTGTGTGGAAGTAGGTCATTATAATAAACTGGTATTTGTTTGGCGGTAGCAAAAGCATATGAATTTGTCTGATGTGCCAGTCAACAGACTTGCCATTCACCTTTTGGAAGGTAAGAAGGGAACAGCTGCTCTAGTCGAGAACACTTCACATTTTCAGTGTTCTTAATTTCTCTCTGGAGAAAGGGCATGAAATAGTTCTGAAAGCCATGGAGCTTCCTTACAGAGTATAAATAAAAGCACTTTTTCCTTTTTGCTGATCTCACTAGTCTAGATCAGAGTTCATTTTTCTTTTCATGCTTAGATAAAACTATTTTCCTGATAAAGGGTTGAGAAATATTTTTTTGTGGTTTGTTTGTTTTAAGCTCATGTTTCCTTCAGCAACCTAGAATCTCTCCAGTCTACCATTATCTCATGATTGGACAGGATGTTTCTCGTGCAAAGATGCAGTTATGGTAGCTTTTGTAAAAAGGAGCATTGAACTTTGCTACAAACGTGTTGGTTGATAATTTTGTTTTCTGGGAATCTTAATATCTCTTCATTTCTGGTAAATTTCTAATAACAGGTTGCAGCAGTGCATCTTGCCACCTGTCTGGCAGAGAAGGTGTTAAGTAAGTGGAACATAAATTGTGCACCAGGAACATCTTTTTTCCCAAACCGTTTATTCTTCCTGGCCCCTGCATGGCCTAATTGGATACTCTTTGTACTTAATCCAAAACATTTTTCTTAACCTTTGTGCAATAATTTGTTTCAAAAAATACAGGTTACCATCACTGTTTTTGTAGGTGTTACATCACGGGTTGAGGAATGGTGAATTAGTGATGTTGTAGTATTGGAAGCTGTATGTCTAATGTGCTGCTTTTTTTTTTTTTTTAATTTCTTTAAAATCAGATTTGTGACTTTGGACTGGCTCGTGTTGCAGATCCAGATCATGATCACACAGGATTCTTGACAGAATATGTGGCCACACGCTGGTACAGGGCTCCTGAAATCATGCTGAATTCGAAGGTAAGAACCATAGTGCGCTGCTAAGGGTGCTTCTGCGGCTGGTTATTCACTTGTGAGTGCTAACTTCGCTTCCCCCTTCCCCGTGCTTTCGGGATCAGAATGCATGCATAGTCTTGAGGAAATGTGGTAATGGATTTGCAGTATAGCTACTGGCTAGCAATAAACTTGTGGTTGCAGATACAATTACTGGATACTCCAACTGCGTAATCATGTGCATGAGTTCCCATGTGTCCAGTTCCTTGCCAATCATGAGACTTCTTTCCATCAAACGCTCTTCCACAGAGCAGGACGGAAGTACTAGCAATGAGAGCATTTTACTACTGTCTTCGTGAAGGCTTGCAAATGTCGCCTTAATATTAATCTTGACAGCTTGATTTAGGTTTAGAATGTATAATGAGGGTGAATCTGATTCTAAAGGCATGTGATCTTTGTGTGTCAATCTTAATTGCATTCCCATAGTCTTAATGAAATCATCCCTTTGGGGTTTTTTTACTTGGAATTATTCTTACGTTCTTCTGTGGCTGTTTTAAGGTGTATCCAGTAGCTGTATGGTGTGAGTAATGAGTCTCCTTCATAACCTTTGCATTTAGTTTCTACAGCCATACGCTTGTTCACAAAATACCTGTGATAGCTGCATCTGTATTTTGTATTCCTCAAAGGCTTTGTTGTTTTGTAGGATTATTGCTTCACTGGTTGTTGGGTTTGATTTGTTGTGGCAATGCTGTATCTAATATGCTTCTAGAAAATAGTCATTTGACCAATTGAGGGTTCTTCTTCCCCAGCTTCTTGTATTTCAAACTCACACTGAGCCATAAACATAGGGCGACTTAACCTTATTTCTGGATACACATATATTTATCAGCAACTTTGACAAGAAAATATTCTGTGTGTTTCTTAAATGGTCAACTTACCATTTTCCTGGCCTATAGCCTCACTTCTTTTAGAATTACAGTGCCTTGGAAACAAATGCTCAAGTGATCATGGCTTTTGTTGGAAGCTCCCTGCTAATGGAAGGGGGAGCAGTGGGCAGCAGGCTATGGGAGAAGAAGGCAAGGGAGCTTGTAGGGCCAGAGGTTCTTGAGGTGAACTTGCTCCTCTGTTACCCAGGCACTAGTGTAACTCGAGTGCTTTGGAATAACAGCCTTTTCTTATGGATAACAGAGATTATCCCTACACATGGACATATGGGCATTTGTTCCATTCTTCTTATATCCCATTGGCTGTTGTTGGCCTTCTCACATCATCTTTACTACTTACTTACCTGTTGTGGTTTACAAAACAGCTAACCAACAACCTATTTTGCCCTTTCACCACTTTGATGCTGAAAGCTTCTTACTTGTGTGGTATATAGATCCCGTTGGGAAGAAGGATGGCTTTTTTTTCCACATGGGTTTAGCATACTGTTAGGAGCTTAAGGAATTAAGAATAGCTTGTTTCCAAAATTTGTTAGTGTAAATTTGCTTTAAAATTAGGGACTCTCAAAAATTTGCAGTTGGTACTATGTTTAGCTAAAGTTAGAGAATCCTTTTGGAAAAGTGTATCTTGCATACTTCAGTTATTGCTACCCCTTCAAAGTAGCGTTTTGATACGCAATTCTTAATTATTTCATTCTGCACAGAAAAATCAAACAGCATGAACAAGCATGACTCATTTAAAAAAGAAAAAATATTTATTTGCATGCACTTTGAAAATTTACTAAAGTAACATATTGCTGCAATTACGCAAAAATTTCTTTGACAAAAATATGGTTTTGCTTTACTTTCAGGGTTACACCAAGTCTATTGACATCTGGTCAGTAGGCTGCATTCTGGCAGAGATGCTCTCCAACAGACCTATCTTTCCAGGAAAACACTACCTTGACCAACTTAACCATATCCTTGGTAAGCTTTATATAAAGTAGCATTTCCACACCCGTCTGTCTTCATCTTTTCTCCAACTGAATGAGTCTTGGTCACTCATTTCTTTCTCTTCATTGGTCAGTGTATAACATATGGATCTGTAGGTGTATCATCTGTTCCCTGTAGTTATTTCTGCAGTGATTTCTACAACAAATAATTGATTTGGAGGGCAACTAGAGGATACTTACCAGTTTACTTACTATATCTGCAGAGATGTTTTTAAAATAATAAAAGCTCAAATACACTATTAGGTCCATGTCGGTTTGTTTGTTTGTTTTTAATTTCTATAGATATGCCACTTAGTTTGATCTTTTAAACAGATTACTGATCATTAGAAAACTCAAATGCATTTGTTTGTCTGAATGCAGAAAAAATAACTTAAACCTTTTTAGTAAAGTTTTCTAAAAAAAATTCAAAGGTATTCTTTACTCTTAAAACATTTAGTCTAAAAACTTCTTCCCAGCAGTTTTAATACTGAGTTTTAGCAAACATGATAAAACCATTTTAATTCTTTTCATAGAATGCAGTACTGTTTGTGGTTTTTTTGGTTTTGTTTTTTTTAGGTATACTTGGATCCCCTTCCCAAGAAGATTTGAATTGTATAATAAATTTAAAGGCCAGAAACTACTTGCTTTCCCTACCACACAAAAATAAGGTACCATGGAACAGGCTGTTTCCAAATGCTGACCCCAAAGGTATTTTATGCTCTATTACATTGTATCAGATCTTCGGAAATGGGAATGAGCACCAAAAATAATGTCAGGATGGGATTTTTCGAACCCACCTTAAGAATTTATCTTCATCTATATTGGAAATAGAATATGCAGGTCCCTTAAAATGGCAGTACAAATCTAATATAAAATCATAAACCAGCATGGAACCCTCATAGTAGCTTATCTTTTTTAAAGCAATTTTTAGTAACTCTTAAGATTACGTGCTGTGGTGGTTGATCTTTAACTTAACACATAAAACATGAATCTTAACTCTTGTTATTGTCTTTGAAAGCATGATGTATGACTCAAGTACCAAACATAGGTGTTGGATTTGACATAGGCATCAAACAAATCTTGAACTTTGTTTCTAAAATCAGCTAGAAGATAGCTGTTCATTGCTGAGCTCAGTGTAGTTTGTGCAGACTGCATGTCAGTTCTAGATCAAGCAGGATAATATCAGTCAAAGTATGGGTCCTTTGGCAGTATGAAAGGTTCACATTTAATGGGTTAGAAAATTCAGTTACAGTAAGTGGAGCAAAAGTTATAAAAGCAAGGAATGTAACAATTGTTGCTTTTTTTAACAAAGCTTTAGTAAAGAGTAAATGTGATTTTGTTTTGCTAGATAGCCGTTAGCTTGCCTTTTAAATTCTACTTCATACATTTAAGGGTGGTTGTATTTACAGTACACTGCTCTTTCACCTGCTCTGACACAATTCATAAGTCACTTTTTTTAAACTGAGATGATAATTTACTCTTCGTGAATATGATCAGGTACTGAACTACTGGGTAAAAGCTGAGTTCTGCACATGGCACTGTGTAGAGCTGGCTGAGAGAAACAGCAGTGCTTTACTCTGTTTTTGTAATAGTGCTCATCAATGTAAGAATTTTTACCGTGGGCTTCTGACAGCTCAAGTTGTAGCATTGCTGATATGCTTAGCTGCCAGGGGAGCATGCAGTTTGCCTGACTTTTGCAACACCTTTTCATCTAAATCTTCAGAGTAGCTTTGACAGAGCACTTTTTCAAAAAGCTGCTTGTCAATCATTTCAGTAAAAAGCATTGTGCACGACATACTTTAGCATGGCGTGAGCATGTGAGTTTCCAGTGTCGAGAAAACTGCATCAAAATATTTAATGTTAATTGCTGTGCAAGTTTGCAGCTTTTTCAAGCTGCCATTGAATGCAGTGGTGAAGTTCTGTCTCTTCTGCAGTGCTTGGTATGCATCTCATCCTGGTGCAAAGCTGCAACTACTTTACTGCATTGAAAGCCTTTATTAAAGTTCTATGTCATAAATGGCGTAGTGAGGAGAAGAAATGGAATGAAATTTAGGATACTGCCAATATCTTTGGGCTTCTTCCTACTACAATCATTCTGTATTATTTTATTGGAAAAGGAAAGTGTGTTACAGTCAAAGTAGCTGAACAACTGCAGTAACTCTGACGTGTAACATTTGTCCAGAATTTCATCAGACCTCACTCTCTGTCTTACTGGATCTTCAAGCTTTCTATGGATTCTTTATGGGTTGTCTTCAACAGATTTTGCCTGAATCTCATGAATATGAATATATTTGCATCTTACCTGGAGAGTATCTTCTGGGCTGCTAGTTATGCTACAGTAGTTCACTGTGATGATCTAGGACTCCTAATGATTTCTGGATGACGTTTTCATCATTAAACAGCCAAGTTTTCTTTTCAGAATAAGAACATATTCTTGATTACTTACTCATTTCAGAAAAGCTCTCTCTTGGTTTGATTTTTGGCACAAAAATCCAAAATGTCTGAGTGAAGAAAAAGCCTGATCTATTGAATTTCTGCTGTAGTTAAAAACAGATTGTACCATAGGGTTCTACACATTTCTTCCCTCGACACTCATTCTGACGCTGAAGAGCCTTTGAAAGGGTATACCACCTCCCTTAGCCCAGACCGTGCCAAAGGCAGCCGTAACCAGGGAATGCCGATGAGATGGGCTGACGAAGATGCTCTGCCCAAGTTAAAGGCAGCGATCTGCTGCTGCTGTTACTGCTGCTACAGCTGGGGAATTCCAGCTGTCAACTGAAATTAGCACAAAACTTAGAGGAGCATGTATTTTCTCTGTAATATCAGTGTTTATAACACCTTTGTACTTTGGAGTGTATATTAAACTCTTGCTCACTTTTTTCCTCTCAGCACTTGATTTGTTGGATAAAATGTTGACCTTTAATCCTCATAAGCGGATTGAAGTGGAGCAAGCTTTAGCCCATCCATATCTGGAGCAGTATTATGATCCAAGTGATGAGGTAAAGACACTGTTAAAATGTAAATGTTGATTAAATGATGCAACAGCTTATTTTCTTCATTAGTTTAAGGACAGTGTTTCTACTGCTCTAATGGAGTTGAGGAATGAATTGCATCAATTTACCACAATTTTGTATTTCTTGTTCTAGTATAACATTTTGGAGGTGCAACACAATAAATAGATGCTAAGGTGTACTATCCTGAAAATAGAGCTTCTGAGCTCCCTGTGGTCGTGTTTCATAACGTCTGAGATAAAGGAGGAGAACAACTGAGTTTGCCATCAGATTATACATTTAAAACCCCCGAATCTGAACTATAATAAACTGTAGTTTATTATACAATTCTGATGAGATATCAGGTTACTTTTGGTGAAGGACTAGGGGAGGGAAATAAGCTAGTTTTCCTTAAGGGAAGATATGTTTACTCTGAGAAATACAAATGTTTCAGATAATTTTTCTTCAGGTAGATACTAAGTTATGAGCCTTTAATAAATATTTTAACTTGTGGTTTAGATTTGAGTAGCTATTTACTACGGCTTGATTTAAAATTTGTTAAACTAATGTATAAAGCACACAAAGGACTAGTAGAATGAGTTCTTCCTTGAAGACTGCACAGCATTAGATATTATTGTGAAGCACATTTTCAGAGGTTTTTTTTCTCCCAAACAAGGACTACATGAAATTCAACAGAACAGTAATATTAAAAAAGTAATAATCTTTCTTTATATTATTAAGCCTGTTGCTGAAGCACCCTTCAAGTTTGATATGGAGTTGGATGACTTGCCGAAGGAAAAGCTGAAAGAACTGATTTTTGAGGAAACTGCTAGATTCCAGCCAGGATACCGATCTTAAATTGTGCATAGGTAAAGTCACAGCAATACAAAACCTCTTGGGCAGGGGGAAGAATTTTGGAACTTTGTTACTGCTACTGGAATGCTGAACTGACCTTTTCTATTGATACGATAATGAGCTGTAAAGGATAGCTGTGTGCTTATTCATTTGACCTCAGTCCTGCTCTGTTGTTGAAGAAACAGTTTAGTTTTGCCTACAACTCTGAAGAGTCTACAGAGAATCCAAGCAATTGTCTGAGATGTTTACCTAGTTTTAGGTTCCATTTAAGGAATAAGAATTACGTTTAAATAATGCTCCTCATAATGAAAAGTAACGCTTTGAAAAGCAAATTCTATTCAAAAACATTTGAAGGGGGCAATGTTCTTCATATATTACAGACTATTTTGTCATATGGCTTCAAATGTTTTTTTTTAAAAAAAATCTTCCTTAAATGTAATGTACAGAGGAGAAATCCCTTGAATTATTTTAAAGGGGGGGAAAAAACAAACCATGAAGCTTCAGTATTATTTAACTTCAGTTTTAAGTACTTCTGAAATAGTGTGAGTAAATAAGACTAGGTATCTAAATATTAACAAATTACTTATGAGTAATCTTCTTAATCTTTTGAAGATTTAAAATTTTAATTTAAAATGTAATGTGCTGATATTGACTGTCTATGACCTTTTTTTTAATCAATGAACTTAACTGGCCTTCATATACTGTGAGGCTTGCAAGTCTCAGTAGTTTCATACAAAATTGGTCAAATACTGACTTGAGTAATTTTTTTAATACTTGAAATCATAGAATCACAGAATAATTTGGGTTGGATGGGACCTTTAAAGGTCATCTAGTCCACTCCCCTGCAATGAGCATCTTCAACCAGATCAAATCAACTGGCTTGAATATTCAAATGTGTAGTTGTTCACAAATGAAGTAATTTTGATCTTTAGAAATATTGTATTTTGCTTATTTAAGCTTACTAGCTAACATTTGAAACTATTTTAATAATTAAAAGTTAGGTAAATCTAAGGTTCACACATCTGGCTCTTATTATTAGCTGGGCATTGCCAGTTGAATTAGTTCTGGGACACAGTAATGTGTGTGGTGGTTATTTCCTGTCCGTCTTTTCTGAACGTAACTCTGTACAAGAGGCACTAGCAGTACATGCACACGTGCTGGAAGAAAATGAGATAAATTTTTAGGAGTAAGATGAAACCTGTTACTGATAGGCTGTAGTATGAAGGAAGGGAGAGCAAATAGCTAACGCTGTGGTAAATCGTAGCTTATGATCTCTCCTGCTTGCCTCTTTGCCCAGACCATATGTACCTAGGTTGTATTAGGGATTAAGGGATAAAGGGATCAGGGATAAAGATATCTGTGATCTCTGGCTAACGGAAATTTCTGGTTTGCTAAAAATGTTACCTTTAAATGTTACTATGAAGAGTTGATTTGGCTGACACGATACTGAAATTTAAATACTGTACTCAGCTTGATAATGATATGCTGGTAACTTGTCCTAGCCATTTGTCGTTAGAATGATTAGCTATTCCACATCACAACAGCTTAAGCGTAAGTAGTTGATATCCTAGTGAAGCCAGTCCCCAGGAGCTGGCTTAAAATGGACAGTGACAGTCTCTTCCTGTGCATTTCTGCTCCCCCTACAGAGCCCCTGTACTTGATCAGCTACCTCTTCTCAGTGTGTTACTTCTTGAGATTCAAAACTTCCTGCTTGACTGTTGTTTTTGGGATTGAGAAGCAATGTGAAAATCACAGATTCTTCAGATGACCAAATAATATACTTCGTTCATTAGTTATGATTAACTTTCCTAATCTTTCTAAGATTTAAAATTCTAACTAAACTCTCTGATCTTTGTTTTTTAAACATATACTGGTACTGCTGTCTCTGACTTATGGTAAACATAGTGTACATAAAGCACAGAAATAGGAAAGTATGCTTGTTTTAAAAGGTGATATTAAGACTTCCTTCACTGAAATATGTCTCTGCTCTTTTTTTGTAGGACAAGGACTTAAAGGACTGGGCATGCTCAAAACGTTGCTGTTCCTCTTCCCAGTTCTTTATTGTTGGTCATGTCTTGTGGCCTCTCTCAGCTTATCCACTAACTCCTTTGAGCCATTCAGGAGGGCAGTTCCTGGTAGTTTTGGCTTCTCATGCTTTCAATGAATCTTTTAAGCCTGAAGAATTGTAATTGACACTCCTATGCGTAATGCCCATTGTTGCAGTACTGTACTGTAAGTGCACCTACTGCTGGCCGTATTTTAACTGCTTGCTTTCTGGTTTGAAAGATGCAGTGGTTCCTTTCACTCCTGGATCAATATCCAAGAAGATAATTCATTAACCTGTAAGAAGTTTACACCATGAACTATGTTTTTCTGACTTTACTGAAGTCGCTGGCATATTTTTTTTTTTTTTTAGGAAAGCTACTATTCAGGGCACTTTAAGTCAGTGACATCCCAGATTTTTTTTGCACTTCCTTTTTAAATAGAAATGGTTAGCATCCAGCAGAGTTTCTACCATTACGCTATGGATTACAGCATAAGTCGTGTTCATGTTAATCTTGCTTATGCACTTGTTTGGGTGTCCTGTGCTGTGCATACAGGTATTCTATACAGCATAAGAGCCACATAGGAACCCAACTTAATTGAATTCATCTAAGAAACTTTTTTTCCATATATTGACAAAATTTGTACCTTTTTCTCCCTGCCTTTTCTAAAAGAGATCATTTAAAGTTTAACCATGTTGGAGGCATAGTACTTCCAAAGTTCATACCATGTAGTAGTGTTTATAAGACTTGTGCAAAGAGAATGAGTGGCAGCTCGCCAGCTTATATTTACTCACCCTGTGGTGGAAGATTAACAAAGAACATAATGGCATGATGACCTAATGGTGAATGCTTTCCTCTGTGGAAGGCATCCGTATGTGGTGGCAAGCAAGAAACCAAAATACGATGTTAATAAACTCAGTCTACATACTGCATACCAATGAAATGCTTCAGATGAGGACTGATAGTTTTTACATTTGAATATAATCAGTGACATTGAGAATTTTTGCAGAGAGGAACACTGCATCTTTAAATGAGAAAGTTTGATTTTACTTTTGCTCCTACAGCATGTCAGCATCTCAAGTTCATTTCTTGCAACCTACACTATGGTGATTTGTAATCAAGCCTCCATGAGCTCGTGACATGAAGTACTGTTCTGTTGTCAAGTACTATCAAACTCTTCTGATAATGCTGAGTTAGGACAACCAAACAAAGCTAGCACTAAATAATGTTTAAAATTGTATACCTTTTAATGATCTTTTCAAGTATTTGTTACTGAAATTGTATAATGTGGAGTTTACTAGGTGTTATGTTCCAGTGCAGTGCCTCCTTTTCTTTCCCCACTGCTCTCTGTGGTGAGAAATTTGCCTTGTTTAAAATAATTACTGTGCCCTCGCATGACTGTTAAAGCTTTCTGTGCAAAGATGATTGTCTAAGTGCCACATGCCTATGATTGAGAAAAAAAAATAATCTATTGTTACCTCTGAGTTGTGTTCAACTGAAATGCTATTCAACAAATAACTTAGGAAAAATAGTTCTATTTTTAGCTTTTCATATCTCTGCTGTCTTTTTCTCATTTTATTTTGGCAGCAGTGAAGAATGGATTGTATAAAGACTGCTTGCTAATATGAACAAAATGCACTTGTAATTCCTGGAAATAAATTTAAATCTTATATCTTCACATTAACATTAAGAATTAGTTTTTGGTTTCCTCTTGGGTAATGTGTTTGAATGGAAATCAGGTTCAATTGCTACTGTAGTATATAAGGATGCTTGCTGGTTAATAACTCCAGGCTTCCTCATACCATTTAGTCTGCTTTTCAAGGAAATCTAGAAAGCCATTAATGTAGACTTCAATAGATAAGGGTGCTTACAAGATTCCATTTCAAAGTTTTCTTTTTCCTATAGTTTAAGTGTTAGTTTGCCAAAACTAATTTTTAATAAGCAAGGGTTTATCATTAAAGGGCATTTTCTATTAGGAAGTTCCTGTGGTACATAAATCTCTATAGCGGGGAACATATTAGGAGCATTGTCAGGACATTACACAAGCGATCATTGAATTGTGGTATGGAACCTATGCTAAAAACATTTCTATAGAAGAAATATGCACTTGACTGTTGATACTAGTGTAGAAATTCACTTGACATTTCTACACATCTTTACCAAAATGCTTTTCTCGCTCAGTTTTGAAAAGTTGAAATATTTCTAGAATCTCTGCTACTTGTACGATCATTCCTACAGGAGTCATTTCTGGCATGTTTGGAAAGATGACTGTTACTGAAATTCGTTTGTAACACCTCAGTTTTAATTTGAAGAACTTTGGCAGCTTACTTCATCCTTCTCTTTCTCAATTCTTTTTTTACTACTTTCTTTAATTTTGGATTTTTGGGGAGATGTAGACTTACCCTTGCATTCTGTCTCTCAGAATGAGAAACCGAGGGTTTGCTTTACCTAACATCTGGTGCTTTCGGGCTTTCTTCCTTAGCTATTCTTGCTGAATCCAATTGGCATCCATCAGTATCAGTAACCACATTCATCAATCTCTTGCTGAATTCAGTAAACATTGTTGGGTTGAATTTGCTGATGCGTCAAATGCAGAAGCATGATTTTTTTTTTTTTTTGTTTAGATTTTGAAAGTAGTTTAAAAGGAGGTGCCTATAACAACACTGTGTTAGGTCAGTTATTTCATCATTTTGCTTTGAATTTCTTTTTTCTTTATGTAGTTTTTCTATTTTAGAGCGGAGAACAGCAACTCTTAATCAAAGTAACATGCATATTTCATGGTAAAGATGTTTTGGGAATACGGAATGTAAACAGTTCACTGTCAAAAACATTCTAACCTTATAGCTGAAGAAAAATATGCAAACATAAAATTCTCATGGATGCTTTGGCAAGTAAGCATCCTACTCTACTGTCCTGACTGTTGCCAGACTCTTCCTCATCAATATCACACGTTATATCAAATCCGAAGTGTACAACACACTACATGGGCTGAGCGGTGTGGTGCACTATGAGCTTTCAGGAGTAGCAGTGATGATAGAACTCGGCAGAGGCCAAATGAAACCCAAGGAGCTGAGCATGGTTTTCCTTACAGAATGAGGAAAAGAAAAAACAGTTGTTGCTGCCCACTGTAATATGCTACGATATATTTATACCATGTCGAAGTTGTTTGCTGAGCAACTGTACTATAGATTTAAACTTTATTAATATATATTTGCTTATGTTAGTGTAGTTTATATAGTCCTTGGTTATTGATAAATTTATTGTGTTGTTACAGCACAGTGATATGGTATAAATATAGAGTCTATACATACACACCATATACTCATGAATTTGGTCCCTTGCATAGTACTTTTATATTTGTACAGCAATGTCTTCAAGCAATCCCAGATTTTAGGGGAAATATTTTTGTAAATGCAGTGGTTTAAACAAGAGTCCAAACAATCCTTTTACTAAGTTTTAAATACATTTGTGGTTCAAAATGGTTTAGTTAACAATTGAAATCAAGACACTAAATTAGTGAAAAGTGCACATTAGTAAAGTGAAGCTTACAATGGTTTTTGTAGCATGTGCTGTGATCAAAATAGGTGAAACATTGAGGGAAATGTAGAAGTTGGACTACCTTTGTAAATCTAGAACAAATTTCTAAAGGTTGCAGCTGGTTTACTTACTATTGTTGCCTTTTCTTGTGTTGTATCAGTGTAGAGCACTCTTAAAATACTCAAACTGCTTTGTCTTTGCTTTGTACTGTTGGTGCCTTCTTAGTCATGTACCCTACAAGTCCCGCATAGCTAATTTAGTTAATGGTAAGTTTAAAATAAAAAAGCAAAGGAAGATTTTATAAAAAAGAAATTAAATCATTTTCTGTATGTTCTTATTCATTGTAACAATTAAACGTTTATATTGTGACAGATTTGTGATTTGGTTAATCTGTATAGATCAATTGTAAGTAGCAAAGGTTTATATTTCGTCTTATTCTTTTGATGTTGTAAACGTATGTGATCTTCTTTTTTTAAATCAGGTAACTTAATGTTCTGTTTTGTTTTTGGCATCTGAATCTTGTAAAAACAAATGCAAAGAAAATCATTAAATTGTGTCCCTGTATTACCAAATCAGCATAGTACTGTGCATATATAGAATGACTGGAACTTTGCTTTAAAATGCAGTGCTGTTTTATAAACCATATTTATGTTTTTATAAACCATAAATACACTTACATTAGCTTATCTTAAAAAAATGACTGTCACTTGAACACTGCAGTAGTGAGTAGCCTACATTTAATATTTGTAAATACTCGAGTGTTGTTCCACTGTATGACTATACCAGCTTGAAATTAAATTAGGGAAGGCATCCAAAGCCACAGGCGACGTTTCTTTAGAGACAGGCAGAAATGTTTTATCTTTGGTGCAAGAATGTTAGGAAATCATCAGTGTTTTGAATGGTTGGGCACGGAGTAATGCAAATAGATTTCAGTGTATCTGATG
The DNA here is from genome assembly GCF_964289735.1 of Phaethon aethereus. NCBI lineage: Eukaryota > Metazoa > Chordata > Aves > Phaethontiformes > Phaethontidae > Phaethon > Phaethon aethereus. Next base: position 9,715,384 of record NC_138593.1, on the reverse strand, counting down.
ATTCACAGGCTTCTTTGACACTCTTTATGTTGATATTCATATAGCCATCACCCTGTTCTCATGAAATCTTGAAAGTAATTACTTGAGCAATCCTTAGAGACCAAATGTTTTCATTTTACTACAAAAAGGTTCTTCTCGGGCCAAGGGTTTGAAATGCGTGATTTCCGAGAGCAATGCAAGTAAGCTTACATCACTGTAATGGGCTTTTAATTAATTTTTTTTTTTAGCCTAAAATCAGACTGACAAAGAACTGAACTCTTAAAAGGTGCAGTTGGATAATGGCTGCTAGAAACTTCTCTCATTAATATGAAAACACAGAAAATGTGACCTGAAACTAAAGAGAGCTTAGCCATAACTGATAGGTCTAAAACAACTCTGAGAATTGGCTTGTTACAACTCATCTCTTCATCTCTCCACCCCCTCTTTGGATTTCACAACAGTGTTTAAGTTTTTCCCCAGAATATTACAGAATTTCGGTTTTGCCATAGATAGGTTTATGTGCGTTCTTACTTTTTAGTTGACTGCAGCTGCCTCTCGCTTTCTTTGTGTTCCCCCTAGCAGAACCCTGTATTCACAATAGTGTGTACTTCAGCAAGTTACTTTAAGATGTGACTACACTGCCGCTCATCTCGGTGGAGGTTTTGACAAGCCACTCATTGACTAAACACTCTTGTAATCATTGTTTAGGTAGGGCTAGTTTGAAATACCATGCATATTTCCTGTATTTCGCCAGAATTGGACACTGATCCTCTCCATCTGTAAGCTTCAGGTGTAACGTTGGAGTTGAGTGCTTGGGCCTTGGTGTGGGCTGGCCTGTTCCAGTGAGAGCCCCCTGGATGCTCTGGGAGCTGAGCTGCCTGTGCTGGGGGAGGTGGCACACTCAAATAGTCATGAAGGCTTGTGAGGAACCACTTCTGAGTGTAAGCCCTGTTTATTGGAAGAGAGACTAGTGCAGGTCTGATGGCATCAAGCTTTGTAGAGCTCTGACCCCAGGACTTTCTCTTCAGGCCAGTGATGCCATTTCTGTGTTGTATATTTTTCATTTTTAGTTATTCTTTCTACTAAATTGCATATATGTAACACTTGACAAGCTTAAAACCTAAGAAAAACATTTGAGGCATGTAGAAGACTTGGAAACTTCATCACTTCAATACATGCCATGTCTGTTGATGGTTATCTTGCTCTGATGGGTCTTTTCACCACAGGTGAAAGTCTTCACCTCACTTCAGAAGAGTTCTAGAACTTGAATTCCAGTTCCAAAGGTGGCTTTGGCAAGTGTGCAAAACAGCATCCTGGGGCTCTGCCAGCTGTTAGAGGTGGCCAGTGTTCACATCCCCCATCAGAAATGTGGCCCCACTCATGCTGTGTTCATGTGAAGGCTAATCTTGGAAGTCAGATAGGAGAATTGTTCTGTAACCCCTTTATCTTTCCCCTTTATAAATTACTCGCACTGATGACTTTCCTTCAGGTGTTTTCCAGAACTCTCAGTACATCTTGCTATTGACAATTTACCTTCCTATTCAAACTGAGTTCCAGTTGTTCCAAAAACCTTTCTTCTACAGGATTTGTGAGCTTTCTGATGACAGACCACAGATTATTGGTCCTGTTAGTTAAACTGATGTAAATCCAGTGAAAAGGTAAGCAAGAAGGCTGTAAAACTCTTGAGACTCTTGCTGTTGGAAGCACAGCCTGTGATCTGGTAACTGTACATGGGTTTCTGGGAAGGCAATATAAACAGACAGACGGAACAGAAAGGAACAACGCATTTGGCTAAGATGTGGCATGAAACCCTGTTCCGCTGGGTTTCTTTGTTGCTGTTAGGAACTTTTGCCTGAAGTCCAACAGTCCCTGGTTCAAACTTTTCTCTTTTTGACTCTAAATCTTTAAATACCTTGTGGATACTGAAAGCTTTTTGCTACTTCCCTAAAATTGCCTCTCATCTTCCTCTCAACACACACACTCATACACAGAGCCCATTTTCCTTAAATTCTTTCCACCTAATTAATTAGTGTGGTAGAGAAATGTGTGATCCTTCTAGCCTTTCATTTTACTTGGTACAGAGGCAGCTTATGTATGTACATGAAGGCTGAAAAAAGGAGCCCTAAAGTATTTCTGATTTTTTGGAAAAGAGCAAGAAATACCTTGATAGCATGTTGGGTTTGCAGAATTTTCTCATCTAAAAATACGGAGTTTAAAAATACTTGTGAGTCTTTCTGTGAGTTCGTGTGACGTTCAGCTGTGTTAACTGTTGACTGACCTACTACTTCTCCATGTCTCTTTCCATTGCTGCCTGGACCAGGCTGACCTTTGATCCTGCTGAGTTACTGTCTTCCAGTGATGCTTCTCTTCCTCAGGGTTTTACACTTTCCATGTTGGTATTCTTCTCCAAAGTCCTCTGTCTAGTATGACTGACTCGATGACTTCACGTCTTTGTTCTTGGTTTTCTTTATCTTGCGTGGCTGCAGATGACCTACAGTCTCATGGCTCAACTTTTGTTTGTGTGGGGTTTTTTCTGCTGTAAGGCTGAGCCAAGGGCACAGCTGCGCTTCACAAAGCTGGGCCCTGGTTACAGGCAGCTGACTCCTGGGCTGCTGTTTACAGCTGCTGGCTTTGCGGGGAAAACTTGCGTAGCGTAGAGCAGCTCTTCTCCTGCAGTCAGTCGCTGCAGTGCCCAGGATGGCACCGACTAAGTTGTCGTGCGGTGTAGTGATCTGCTAATTCTACCTTACGATGTTAATGCTGACCTTGAATACACAACCCAGAAATAACAATGGAAAATTTTAGTCTCTCGAGCCATGATGCATGCTTCAGCACGTCTGAAAACTATTTCAAAATTCAGGCTTTTCTAGCAAAAAAAAAACCAACCCCAAAGCTGTAAAAGAATGCCATAGACATTTTTTAAATTTGCTATTACTGAAAGACTTGAGATGCACCTTTTAGGGTTTTGTTGTTGTTAGATTCAAGACCAAATGGCTTGTTCTGAAGATGTTTTTCTGCCTTAAAACTGCAAATGAAAAAATGCTGAATATTCAGAATTTTGTCTTGAGAGTCACTGAACTGATTATATCACAAGTGAGCTGAACAATTCAGGGGAAAGTTGTTTTAGTCAAGCCTTTCTCCTAGTTCACCTTTAATTTCAATAGCTAGTACTTAAAAGGAAATTTTGACTAAAAAACATTTCTATATTCCTGGGAGTGTTAAAACTCACAAATATTCTAAGTTGTAGTTGAGACATCATGAACTCTTGAGTCTAAGCTTCAGACTTTTTAATGTATTCTGTGTTTTTAAAAAGCTTTTTGTTAGTTTTTGTATGTGTATATACTTATGCAGGCTTTTTGAGTAGGTATACCACAGATGTGGAGGGAACACAAACTTTAGCAGGCCAGCTTAACACACTCAAAAATACTTAAATGAGTATCGCTGATGTCAGTATAGCTATGTGTTCTAATTCTGTGTTTGCTCTCACATGCAGCATAAGTGCAGCACTCCAGACAAAAAGTGTGGGGATTAAGGAAAAAAGAAAGCCTGTGGTCATTTCTTAAGCATTCTTTTGTAGATTTCTTAAGTGTTGTTTTGTAGCTAAACTTAATTTATAAACTTGTTTTGGAGGGTATGTATGGTATTTTGGGAGAACTGTATTAAGCTGTTTTTACAGCTGACTTGGTGACATTTCTCAAAGTATAATATGCTGTTGTTCCAGCATGGCAAAGGTCTGCATAATTCATGTGTGCTCAGCTTAATCACTGGTTTTCTTCTTGTGACAATAAATGGCATTGTACCAAAAGCAATATATCCTGTGTGTAGTTAGTAGTGGAAATAATTATTACTGTGCAGCTTTTATTTTCATTGTCTTTCCAGCCACTAGCATGGATTGTGTGCATTGACAGTTGCTCCAGGCTATTAAAGATGTCGGGCGGGGGGAAAAAGGTCCTGAATAATACTTGTGCGCTTTCTGGAAGCTGCTGCTGTACTTTGAAGCAGAAAAGGGTTGCATCTGATGCTGCATTAAGCTTATTTTCTCCTGAGTCTTATCATCAGCACACATCTAGATCTAGAGTGTTTCTCCGGAATTGCTCCTCCACATTTTTCCTCTTGAGAAAGGCCCAGGCTCAACACCAGCATCGTTAGAGCCAAGGAATATAAGAGCACGGAAGGGCTTTTTTTCTCTGCTTGATTTTGGGATTCTGCTAAGCTATGCTCAGCCTTACTAGATCACGGCACTGTAAAAAGACTTGTGGAATGCTGCAACTGGTTTTGCTCATCAACTCCTTAACTCGAGACCAGATAAGACCACGGCAGGCAATATGCAATTCATGGGAACTCTCTAGTCTTAAGCTCTGTCTCTCCTGGCCCCCCAGTAGCAATTCTGCACTACTGGCTCTGCAAGTAAACCAGCCCTGGATAACTTTCCCTTCAAAGAGGGAAGCTTTGTTTTTCCTTTCTAGGTGCTCAAAAGGGCAAGATACTAAGACAGTTATCTCCCCACCACTTGCATTTGACTGCTAGTGTGTAGTATTCATCATACTAAAGTGTCACTGTACAAGAATTTTAATGCTGTAGAAATAACAGGGCTGAAGAACTGGCTCTTCTCAATGTGTATACTCCTCCTTGCTTTCAAAATCTGTAGAAAAATACTTTCAGTTATAACTGAATAGCTTTTCTGCATTCTCTGTGCACTTTTTTCTCTTCTGCCTCCTACTCTTCTTGGATGTGACTTATTTTACTGCTAATGGTGTTATAAAAACTGTAGTACTACAGGTGTCATATGGTAACTTGTAAATAAAATTACTGTAAACACACGGTCAAGTTATTTGTGGTGCTGCTCTGTAAATGTGTGACATTACCTTAGCTGTAAATCTTAACTGCGCTTTCCTGAAGGACCTATACATTGCACTTAGTGATTATAAAGCTGGTGTCTGTGCCTTTTACCAAGAAGCCTTTCGGTGACTAGCGTCCACAGCAATCTGGTCCTAGTAACACGTTCCAGGCAACTATAGCATTGACAGTAATTACTTCTAGGCAGTAACTTTGCAACATAATTTGCTAGATGACAGCAAATCAACACTTACATCAAGCTGAGTGTCAGGGTAGCAATAATACATTTTAATGTAAATATCTCTAACCATTTGTGTAGCAAATGCAAGATTATTTACAGTTGGAAGCTGATTAGGAAATTGTTGCTGTGGTAGCGTTTTGTCCTTGGATGCTATCAGCTCTAGCAAAGGACTCTCTGTTTCCTATCCAATTGAGAGAGTGGCGGAAAAAAGTGGAAGAGGTCTGACCTGTGCAGAGAACACAAAGTGCTATGTTTTAGTTAAAAAAAACAGGTACAGTGCTCTGCTGCATTCCCTTCGTGGTTGGTATGCTGTCAGAAATGGAGCAGCAAATGCTGTGTGGCTGGCTCCAGGGGTGTGTAGGCAGGAGAAGAGGTATTGCAGGCGCTGCCAGGAGCTGGTGGGGACACGTTTATGAACAATACTCTCTTTCTCTTCTAGAAAACGGTCCTGAGGAGATCTAATTAGCAGTCGGACATTAAGCTCTTCAGAACAGTTTGCCTTCATATATGCACATGTTGTGGAGGGCCTGTCATTGGTCAGTAGATGAAATTCAATGTTTAAGGGTTTTCATGCCTTTTCTTTGGGGGATGAATGTTTTAGTCAATACTATGGAATACTTCAGGAAAATATTCAAATGGCTGAATTTTCTGCAGTGCTGGAGGGATAAGCAACTTGTCATTCCCAACTACCTGAGGGTCCAGTCAGCTGTCTTTTGTGTATGCAAGTAATAAACAGCCTTCTACTCCATACCACGGCAACAGGCTCTTTTTGAAAAGCATACCTGAGCAGAGGCAGGTGGGACAGGGAAGCAGAGGGGTAGGCTGTTTGAAATATGCAGTCCTTGGCACTCTTCCTCCCTTTGGGGTACCTCTATGGAATCATCCTCTGCAGTTCTCCCTTCCCTGTCCCTCTGGCTTCCTTCCCTGCTTTTTCCTGTCGGTGCAAACTAAATGATGTTGCTTGTCAATGCCTTGTCTGTGACCGATTAGAATTTCCTCCCTCTCCCACTCTTTAAGTTCATCTGGAAGCAGAGGGGTAGGCTGTTTGAAATATGCAGTCCTTGGCGCTCTTCCTCCCTTTGGGGTACCTCTATGGAATCATCCTCTGCAGTTCTCCCTTCCCTGTCCCTCTGGCTTCCTTCCCTGCTTTTTCCTGTCGGTGCAAACTAAATGATGTTGCTTGTCAATGCCTTGTCTGTGACCGATTAGAATTTCCTCCCTCTCCCACTCTTTAAGTTCATCTGGAAGCAGAGTTCGTTCCAACTTTAATTCTGAAATCAGTTACTTTCTTTTTTTTGGTGAGAACTGTTGATAGTTATTACAGAGTTGAGTGTTTTGCTAGGCAAATGACAGTTCCTTGTGAGACAGTAATAAAAACCTTGGCAAGCACCTTTGCCTATGATAGCTTTGTTTTGTCCAATGGAGTTGACAGATAAATCAACAGATTTTTTGCTTTCCTTGTGTATTGTGGTGACAGTCATTGAGAGCACACTAATTTGGATGAAACTTTTTAGAAAACTGGTCAGGTTTAGGAAACACTTTGTGCATTCATTTTTAAAAATAATTGTCCTAATGATCTGCAGTGTGAGTACAGTTATTTGAAGGGACGGGCTACAGAGGTGCAGTGACAGGCATGCAGCACTTGCACAGGATCTAGTTTGTAGTTCTAAAACTGCCCAGGAGGGGAAAAGCAAATAAGAAGAGTGGTGGCTCTTTTAAAAGCAATTGGTAATCCAAAAAATGCTATATGATGCTGTCTAATAACATTAGCTATGTTCAGAGTTTAAATAGTGCCAAATAAATGAGCAAAGAACAAATAATTTGCCATCCACTTTCAAGATGCAGACGACCAATGCTTGGGCCAGACTCCATCACTCTACTTCAGTTACTGCCAGTCATAGTTAGTCTGATGAAAGTGGCTGTATTAACGCATTTATTTTTTACTACAACTTCCCTTCATGCTTTTGTTATGTAATTAAGAAAAGTGCTTTCCATTCAAATCAATCGTTTAAAGCCAGGGGAGAAAGAAATGACCTTGCAGTGTTGCTCTTGACTTTCAATAACTAGGAATGATAGCAGTTCTGCTTCTCAGCTTTCAATTGCTCCTGTAACTTTCACCTTATTCTTCCCTTTAAATCTCCTTCCTGCAACTGTTACATACAGTCTTTGGGAGCCTGGTTCTTTTCAAGGTATGTAAGTGTATTAAGAGGCAAATACCACATGGAAACATTTATCTGGAAACAGTTCCACTTAACAGGGATCAAACTGTTTCTCAAAGCAGGAGCTTGTGACACAGTAGCTTGTGGCCTTTTACCGTAAGGGGTACAGCTTGTTTACAGCAAGCATATTAAACTAAACAGTTCAAAGAATAAGCATACTCCAAACAAATATAGTCCTTTTCAGAATAAAATATCATGTCCATGATAGCTACTTAATGGAATCTCTGACAAAAAAAAAACAAACCACAAACAAGCAAACAGGTACTAGAAAACAAAATGTCTCAGAAGCAATGCACTTGAATGAATGAAATTCATGCGTGCAACAGAGATTGTCTGAAGGTGGTGATTATAACTCAGGCGTTTTTTGTGGGTAGAGAGGTGGGCAGCAATAATGAAGCCTGTGGCCTTTCTGTATAAACATTTCTATCCGCAAATTGCCACACACCTCCTCCAACAAAGATAGCAATTAATTAACCAGGAGTCTGTTTCAATTCTTAAGGTGCTTATTCAGGATATTCAACTATTGCCTTGAAATTCACTTGCACTGAGACTGGATTCATGATGACATCTTTGTGTTAAATTATTGAAATTTTGCATGTGTATATTTTGGTTGTACTTGATTGTATGAATCACTTGAACAGCCAGTAATTTTCACTGTGAAAAGAAGTGTGACTGCATTTCAGTGATCCTGCCTTGCTATTGCCTCCTAACTGTACTTGAATTTGGAGGAGGGGGAAATACTATTTGTTTTTCTTTTGGAGTGCACCTTTCCATGCCATGGAATGTCTTTAAAATAAAATCATCTTCAGGTAAACTAGTAAAAATTGCAAACTCTCCATATGGCCTGTTTTAATAAATACATCTGCATACCCTTTGCACCTACTTAGGCAGTGAAGAGGTAGCTAATACCTAAAAAGCTTGACAAAAATAGATAATGTAAAGCCAGCTCATGCTCTTCTATAAACACAACCCTATACCCTCCTGACAGCCAGCTTCCAGGGCTCGGTAGTTTGCAGAAGTTACATTGCTACTGGGTGGTTTTTCTGATGCTATGTGTTTTTTTTATCACAGCAGCCCAAAAGTTGGATTAACCCAGTGCCCTGTCTCCTTCAGGAAGTTACGGGCTCAGTCAGAAGTGTTCTACCTGGTATCCTCTTGCAATGATTTTTTCTTTTTCCATTTGTTGTCTCCTATAATCAGTTATTTTCTTTTTTGTTTGGTTTGGGGTTTTTTTTTAGTCCTTTCAAACTTAAGGTTGTTCTAGAGTCAGATTAATGCCTGGCCTTAGCTGAAGCACAGGGAGTCCATCATGAGAGCCCTCTGTAATTCTTTGCAATTATATGCTAGTTTTTGTCAAATGTACACCAAGCTAATGAAGGCAACCATAGAAAAACTCGGCTTGGAAGGAACCTCTGACGGTCATCTGGTACAGCCCCTGCTGACAGCAATGAAGATGTGGTGACCTGCACTACCTCTGGACCACATGGGGCTGAAGAAGACCTACTCAAGGAAGAGGAGGAGAATGTAGATCTTTAATTTTTACTTGCTTGTGCCTTACACTGCTGGTTTTCGCAGGTCTTAAGGAATAGTTAGAAGACTAGTAGTCTTCTAATATTAAGTCTTCTAATAGTAAGAAACCATTAAGTAACTGATTAGAGAGAGAAGTTAGAGATTAAAAAGACAGATTGAAGTCAGAGATTTAGGTATGGAATTTACTCTTTCACTTTTTTCACGTGCTTGTATGCTATACAGGGTGCCGCCCCTCACAACATCCTTTTTTCTGTCTTGACTGGAAGATATTGGGTGCAAAGGATGTCATTCACATTTGTATAGAGGTTTTAGTTACCGCAGAGATGCAAACAATTAACCCCTCCTTGCTGTTCAGGCTGGCCTTTGTGCTGTTCCTGCTCTTGGGCTAAGCTTCATTCTTCTTGTGCCATCTGTTTGCATCTTTCAAGCACTGGATTTTACATATAAAGACAATCTATATTCTAGAAATCAAAAGCCATTTTGTGTAACATTCGCTATTAATTTTGTGCACAGGTCAAATTTTTCAGAGACAGAGCTATATAGTCTCCAGAGAGGAAAAAGAAGAGAGATAAAATTGGCCTGAGAAAAGATGAAATAATACTTTTTACTCAGGCTCCCACTAGATACCTTGCCTCCATGAAAATCCAAATAAAAGCTGCTGCAGGAAAAGGAAAAGCGTAACTATGCGCTTCGAAGCTCTCCTGCCTATTCCAGCAATTGTAGAACTGTTAGAATGATTATGGTCTGTAGTTGTGCCATCTGCTGGTGGACAGTTGCCATTAATATCATTTATATAGATAAAAACCTTGCTGAATGACAGTTAAACATGATCATTAAAGAGCAAAATTTATAATAATAATACCTAGTGTTCTGAAAAATATCATACAAATCCTCTAGAATTATAGCTCCAGTGTTTATCAAAGGCTAACCTAGCAACAGTTTAGAGCAGGAAAATACCTCTGAAACTCTTAATGACTGATTTACGTTTTTACATGGTAGGTTTGGGGTTTTCTGTTTTGGGTTTCGTTTTTTGGTTGGGTTTTGTGTGGTTTTTTTTAAAGCAGGCTGAGTCTCCCAGTGGGTCTGCAGTATAGAAATGAGGTCAAAGCAGTAGAAATGAGGATTAAAAGAAAATGTTATTGTGTGGAGACTGATTTGATCATTCTTCCCCTTTTTCCCCAGTTTCTGGTGTGGGTTCAAGCAATTCCAACCACCTATGAATAAAGCACACCACCATGTCAGGGAATGGAGCACAGAAGCAAGGTGAAGCATAGGGTACTTTCTTAATATAAATATTAATGATGATTATTATGCTAGTTACGATTTTCAAACTTTGTACAATCTGTTCGTCATGTCTCAGTACACATCCACCTCTCTTCATATTACTGACATAAGTATCAAAAGAGCAATTAAAGGTAAAGGACCGGGAGAAAACAGTACTGTAGCTTGGTAACATGAAAAATTAACTTTACTGAACTGTTGCTGTGTTTTGAAACCCTTGTTTGTATGTGACTCGATTTCTCTCTTGTAATAATATCCAAGGGACTGCAAAATCTTGTTTGTAGCAGCAGCAAAGCGTCTTGCAGGAAGTTTCTAACAGATGCTAATGCTCAAGGGACCCTGCTAGTTCCAATAGTTATTCTGAAGGCTTTGCAATGGTTTCCATGCACTGCTTTGCATCCTGCTCAGACAGGTACTCTACCTGCTCTGTAATTCTTTGAGCTGACAAAAGAGCAGATTGCACATTTCTGATTAAATGTGAGTTACACTGACTTGTGCTTGTGTCCTCCAGCCAGAGCAGCTGTTTTGGTCCTGTCCTGCGCCTCACTGAGCCATGCAGATGTCTTGGGTGACTTTTTTCCAGAGCCTAAACATTTGAGATACCCCAGAAATGAGGCACTGGAATGTGGATATTTTTGAAGCTCTTGCAAAAAAAGGATGACTGAACAGGGTCTTGACAAGGATACCAGAGAGTACAATAGTAAAACCCATGATGCAAAACGGGTTTCAAAAAAGCAAAGTGCAAGCACACCTTTGACAGTTAATTTGCACGGTATGACAGCATTTGATGTAACTTTTTTTTGAATACACCGATGCAGAAAAAGATGCTGAAGACTGTGACCCATAGGCAGTGTGGATAAGATACTTCCAAGTGCCAGCCTCTGCAAAACGTAGATATCAATTGAGATGGCATTGCAGTATTTGCATTTCATCCATGTATTACCAATTAACCTTCTATCCTGGCACACTGCAGAACATGAAGCAGCAGCATTACCTCTGTCTTTATTTTAAGTAATTGTTATTGCATACCACGACATATGCCTGGTAACTTTTACGCTTAGTGCTGATGCTGCTGTCTTAAGCAGGTGCAAGATAGCTTTTTATAGCTTCCTCCCACCCTTGTTCCAGTCATTTAAAATGCTCACTGTGCTGTGGTTGAAAGTCGCCTTTGCAACAGCGCAGTCACCCCATTCCTTTCCTGTCCTCCTCCCCATGCTGCCTCACTGGGCTACAAGCTACACTGGCGGCTGTGCCAGAGTCAGAAAACATTTTGACAAACATTTAAGTACTAGAGCAGAACAGAGTAAGTATTCAGTAGCTGTATGGCACAGTACATAGCACAGTGTGTATGCACTGTGTGCATAGTGCCTTCTGACCGAGCAACACACTTATTTAACGCAAATATTTTTTCTTGGTACAAAATCTAGCAAGGAATCCTTCATATAAAACTGTAGTGCGGCTATGAGCAAGATATACAGCAGAAAGAATGACTTTGATACTATTAACTCACTATGTATCAGTCTTGCAAACCTGCACTTATCTTCAGATTTCTGAGCACGTCTGCAGGGGATATAAAATGGAATTCTAGATTTGCAATGTGCTCCAGCTTGGCACTTATATTACAAGGTAAGGCTGCTCTGTCACTCACCTTTGGGTATCATGGATACTCTATAGGACACGGCAAGAGAGACTGTTCTTGCCAGGCATATTTTGCTGGGGCCTGTGACTCCTTGGAAACAGGCACTTTCTTTGTTTCCACATCATATGGATCAGGGGATGTGTCTTTCATATGAAGACTGCCAAAATACGTATGCAGCTAGCCTCATCCTGTCACGAACCCAGTAACCAACTCTGTACCAGTTTCTGGAAACATAATTTGTATTCTCTTGATCTCTGCAATCTTGCAACTCTGACCATATTTTGAGAGAGATAAATGCAATTTCTAATGTGACTGTTAGAAGCTCTATCCAGTAATATACAACAGAAAATCCAGCATACCCTGTCAACTCACTGCCTTCCTGCTGCCAGCACTGAAGGTGCTAAAAGTGAACTACTTTTTTTGCAGTCTGAGGAAAATATATAGTTGTGCTATACACCAAAATATGAACTTACATAACTGGGATATGAACAAGGGACTTGCTGAGCTATGTGGTCACGTGTTGGCAGTCTCCTGTAATTTCTGCTGTGTATTTTGTCCTTTCCTATGCTGAGTTCATGGTTTGGGCAGTCAAGCAGTCAAATTGGGGCAGTTACTGAATATACTTCTTGTAGCTCAGGAATAGCAGGAAGAGGTTAATTGAAAGGTATCTGCTTTTTTCTTTCATTCGAATGCTAGCATTTTATCTAAGGACAACCACCTGAAAAAATATTTGTTTTAGAGAAGAATGCTGCTAAAATAAACAAGACTGGATCTGTGCTTATGCTTTGGTAGAAATTCTAGGCAATTCTTGAAGGTAAGTGGTAAGTTATGTCACTGTCCACACCAAATTAATAGTGAACAACGATATTACTGCAGGTTGGAGTTAAAAAGTGCTGATAGATGCTTGCTCTCACTATGCCGGGCTGAGGCTTCTCTAATGGTAACGAGGAGGATGTAATCAAAGACTATGATCAATAGTGTTACACAGGGAAGCAGGCAATGCTTGCTTGAGCTAATCTTGTCTTTAACCAGTCTCCCTATTTCTCTATTACCAGAAACATTCCACCCATTTGTTCTAAAAGTTCACACATTTATTTATCAATATTTATATACGGATGATGGTAAGATTTAAAAAAATCAGTACAGTCTCAGCCACAAGATGGAGCCAGTACAGTACCAGGCACATCTTCCCAGCTGAAGAAAACGTTACATGCTATTTTGTCTCTAAATCTTTCAGCAGCTTTAAGAGGATTGTTTGCTTCTCACTTAGTTACTGAGACAGCATTGGAGAAAACAAAACCAAGAAATATCTGGTAATTAGGGTACAGAATTCATATATAAATCATTCCAATCCACAAAAAAACTCTTACAGCTTATCTGATGAAGAAAAATAAAAATCAGTGATGCGTCTTTCCTTACTCTACATAAAGCTAGTCTTTGGACTCAGTTGTATTCTCCAGGGGTTTATGAAATTTAAGTGACTTGAGGAAAAGAAAGAAAGAAAGGTTAAGAGGAGGGAAAAATTAAAGGGTGGCAAATAAGGCCCTTAGGTTAATCTTACAGAATCAGGTATACCAATGTAAGTAATAAAACAGCAGAGGCAGCTCTAGCAGCTACCACAATGAATTTAATAAAAATTCCCAGTAAGTAGGACAGAAAGACAGAGGTTCCTCTGTACGCTCTCCTTCCAGCAATCTTTTTAGACACTTTTTAGATAAATTACTAAAAATAAATTAATTGGTTAGGCCTGCCTGCAGTGTCAGTTTATAGTGTACAGTCGTGTCTTCTAACAGTTCAGAGCATCTATGTTTTCTTCTTGCTGCTACTGTTCTCCTCTTCAGTCTACTACTCATTCAGTTTCAAAGTTATGCTAGACACACTAATCACAACAAAAACTTTTAATTTTGTCCTTCTCTGACAGAAAATTTCTGTGGCCAACGTTATTTTTCACTTTGTATAATTGTCTTGACATTGCAAAAAAGAATAAGCTCTTTAATAATATCTGTCTTCATATAATTCCAGAGAACAGTGTGATGCCTTGAAGTTTTACCCTGCCCTGTTGCATTTTTCCCTGTAAACAATGGGCTGGCTACCACAGGAAGTCAATTCTCCTTATCAAAATAGGTATCTTTTCTTTTCCCTAGAGTATAGCTTTACTAAGGAAACCTATGTTCTGATTCACCTCTGAAAAAATCCAAGTAATCTGCTGGTCATTCTCCACAAGAGATGCCTCCTGAATGTAGACAAGCTTTTAACTTGTACTGTATGTCTGGACCAATTCAGGAGAAAACACTGACAATCTGAAAATGTTTTGACAATCAATTAGCTAACTTTTTTTTTTGCTTTCCCCTTATAACAAGATTCTCAGTAGCAGAAACTTTCATTAAGGTGTCAGTGCATTTATGAACACGCCAGTCACATCCCCACTTCTTTCAACTTAAGAATGGATGTTTGTATAACATATGATCTGCACAATGGTACTGCTTGTAGAAAAGACAGATGTTAAACATCTGTAGTACTCATCTTTCATATAGTGTTTATTCAAACAGCTAACTATATTAAAATAGTTGCTGTGAGGCTGAGGGATTAATAATGGATTAATGGTAACAAATATATTTTCTTAGCATTGTATAAGCTATCGTTGTCTAAGAACATATATAAGATGGGGTCTGTGGGGTGGCCAAACATTTTTATTAAACCAATGACCATGTTACCTCTTCCCAGAAGTCCATTTCACTTATATTCTCTCAAACAGCAGTGATTTTCAAATCAAATTTGCATTTAAGCTATTAGAGAAACTTTATGATATGTTCCTAGTAAGTTATTGAAAGTGGTGTTACAACTTACAAAAAAAAATTCAACTCAGTGTCTCTGATGTATCTAAATGCTATTTGTAATTCAGGGAAGGTAATAGACTCATCAAGATTTTGTTTCCCTCTCTATAAGGCTTCTCTGGGCTTTAAACTTTGCAAATCTGCTTGCTTAGAAAGAAAGGTGGGAATAGGCAGGTATTCATGTTCTTGAAGTGGGAACAGCAATTCTGAAATGCCTTTGGGGATCCTTGTGAAGAATCAGTTGAATGCCTGGCAATTAACCAAACAGATAGATATGATCATCAGACTGTCTAAATAAGAACAAAACAGTCCTGTGTTTGACAGCGACAAAAATCACTGCTGGAATCCACAGTTCAAGAAATCATTTGATAACTTGGAGAAGGATCTGAGAAGAGATATAGAAACAACTTAGAAATTGAAAAATGTGCTTTATAAAATGCTATTGCTCGAAAGGATGACTTGCCTTTATATTTGCAGCAAATCCTATTGTCTCCCCAGTCTTCCAGATGAAGGAAAAAACAGCTGAAAGATAAAACTAAATACATGCAAGGGAGAAATAAGATGTACATATTTGTCAGTGAGCATCATTGATGACTGGAACAAGGAATTAACAATTTGCAGAGACAGGATGTTCTAAGATGTTTTCCTAGGGGATGTTCTGGTTTAAATGACAAGTAATATCACCAGTCACATGGCTGCTATCTCACAGCAAGTTGTACGACATGATTACAGTAATCCCCTTGGCCCTATTTATCTGTGAAACGATAGACTATGCTTGTGCTGGATGCCCTAATCTGGACAGGATATAAAATGAAGATGGAAATACAAGTCCAGCTTTTAAGATGAGAAACACACTTCTTGGAGGAAGTAAAAAAAAAAAAAAAAAAAGAAACCAAGCAAATCTAAAACAGAAAAGGCTTGAACACCTGCCTTTAGACAGCTGTTTTGCATATATAGACAAGCATATGCAGAATGTGTTTATACAGAACATGTATCAACAGAAAATTAATCTCTGCTTTTCTATGGCTCACAAAACACAGGTTTAACTTCTCAGATAAGTAATAGCTGGCCAACAATCAGCCAAGGAGCCTACAGCTGCATGAAGCAGATGACAATCCTATATAAAGGTGGATTTTATAATATGTATGTGTACATTTAAAAGCTTATGTAGTTCTTTTTATTCTACTACCTTTATGTAGTTCTTTTTATTCTACTACCTTTTCCTTTGCCTTAGAGAGATGTGTCTTCTGCTTTCTTTACTGATAAATACAGACAATATATGCTAGCATCTACTTTTGCTCTTTAAAATGCTATGGTCCTCATAATGTGCAATTAGTTTGTATATGTTGTTGTGCTGGTTTATTGTGTTGCCACTCCTGCTTGCATGCTAAATTGAGATTCAAATGTTCCACTGTACTGTGTAATGTACTTACCCAGAGTGAATAGCTGCAAAACTGATGATGCCATTTCCAGTCTCATGGTAAAGTGCAGTCTGATTCTTGTCTACAGTCTCAATGTATCTTGCTGTAGGCACAGCCCAGCCCTCTCTGCAGTCAGAATTACCCAGCCACTGTCAGAGGTTCAGAATAGTTCTGTCTTTTCAGTCTTTGGATATGATCTAGACACATGCCCCCCCGCAAAGGAGTTCGGGATAGTTTAAAATAACTATTACTTTTTCTGAGATGAGGGGGAAGTTACAGAGTACTGGATTAGGCTCTTGTTCACTGACAGATTTTGTCCAGTCCAGCCATATATACGAATGCACTTTCATAATCAGAAATGAAATCCAAATACTGAATTCTGAAACAGGTCACAGACAAATGCTAAGAATGCCCACCATTTTCATCCTGTTTTCCATCTCTAGTATGCTTTCACAACATTAATTATCAAAACAAATCTGCATTTGATAGATAAATGATTATGCTTATTTCCCATAAAGAGAAACCTGACATAAATTGCCCATAGACAGTAAGATTTGGAATTTGAGCGTGAGGACTGAGAGATACAATGTACAGTTCACACAACTGACTAAATCTACACTGTTAATTAAAATAGAAAGACCTTCTAATGTATACCTTTGGTACTGCTTTTGGTCCTGAATCTTCTTTTGTAGCAGTCTAAAGCATATTAGAATGAGTCAAACCACTTGTGTCCCCAGTTTTAGGACTTGATTTCTACTGTATCTCACCTTTGGGTCCTGATCTGTCAATCCTACCATTCCAGAGGTTGTAATGGATTGACTGTGCCACATACATACAGAAATGGAACATAGTTATAAATTCTGCCATTAGAAAAACACTGTTGTTAATTTTATATCGAGTGATACACACATGTATTCACATACTGCAATTGTCTGTTCTACTCTTGAGTCCCTTGAAAGACTTTCTGCAAATGCAACAGCAGCTAGCAGGAAAAGCAGAAACAACCAGTTGCAGGGCTTCCCTACTTACCGAACTAGGCAAGTAGCTGCTCGCAGTCCCTGCAGCTGCCTCTGCTTTTGAAGACAGTCAGAACTTCATGGATCCAGCATCTTTTTCTCTCCACAGCTTGGCTAGTACAAGAAACAATTTTCAAGAATAAATATGGCTGTCACTTTTTCTTATGATTATAATTTTCATTACTGTGCTCATATCAAGATGACTCTTTTTGTTGGCCTTGTATTTTTGTTTAAAGACCAAAGGGAGTATATAACAAAACCTGAACTCTTATAAGCTCCTACCACTGTTATCCTGCAGTGAAAGGTCTAGATTTTCTAGTGAAAGTAGATACTTAAGTATTATAAACCAAATTCTGGAAAAAAATTAAAATAAATTAACCTAGCTACTAAGGCATGCTGAAGCTTGAATGGCTTGTATGCTGGCTAATTCCCTGGTGAACTTCTCTGCTTTAGGTAGGACACTTGTGTATCAGTCAGTCTGAATATTAGAAAAGTTTAGTTAACATCTGGTTTTGCTATTTCAAAAGTCACACAAGAGATAAAAGTAGCACTTCCACAGTGATGGCGGGGACAAAAAGAGCAATTCAGATTTTGCAGATGACGAATCACCCTCTAGTGGTGTATGTTTCAGCCCTCTGATTAGAGAGAAGATATACACTCCTGAATTAGGTATCTAGAGGTGGGTGATACAGACTTTTTTCCCCCTCACATCCATTTATATGTATATGAGCAGATGTCTACATCACACAAAAGTCATGATACAAATTTGTTTGATTCATAGCCCCCAGACAAATTCCTCTGCCTATTCTCCACTTGAGGATAGCTTGAGACCTCAAAGTATTTCAGGGCAGCTGATGATATCACTTTATATTCCCTGATCCACTAAAGTAATGGCTTCATTGCATCTTTTCTGGGTTTGCAGGTTTTACATTGGCATATGTAGTACAATTTAATACTTACTCCTACTGGTTTCAAAAATCATCCCAAATGAAATTATACTAATTTATTTGTTCACCTGAAATGCCTCCCTACACATGCAGTTCCAGACAAGTAACTAAAATAAGCTGTGACAAATGCCAGTATAATTTATGACCTAGCAACAAGCTGGTTTGCAACTAATGCATAATGTTATATTTTCATATTACATAATAAGAAATGTGATATTAATTTTGTCGGCTAGTTCAGTTATTTCTGTATTATACTCTTTAAACTGGCTGCTGCCCTGTCCCAAGAAATAGATGCATATTTCTTTTCCTTGGAGAACTTCAGAGAACATGATGTTATAAAACTGAGTAACTGGGAAGAGAAGAGCAAACCTGGGTTTTTTTTCATTACTAAGCTCACATTTATGACAAGCATATAGCAAAGAAGTTATTTTTGTCTTTAAAAAAATATTTTTCCTCCTTTCAGTAGTTGTCTTTCAGCTAAAACAAAGAACACGGATCTCAACAATTCTAAGACCCATCAAATTTTTTTTTAAATTCAGTTAAAGTATCCAAACTTTCGAGACTTAACATATCCTAAAGAAGCAAAGGAAGGAACGATCCTGACATTCCTTCTCAGTTTAGATGCCTTTAACGATCTTTCCTGCCTCTACCTGTCATGTTTTGAGTTTGTCCTCTTTTCAGAATGGCTGTTTATGTTTTTGAATACGATTCACCTAGCAGTTCTATTTCTAATGTGCTAAACCACATGGACAATGACTGCATGCTGTCTCTCCAATTCCCATAACCCAGTGAATTCCAGAACTACAGACCATAAACTTGATTAGAATCCTAATGAGGAACAGTAACACCCTCCCTCCTATTACAGAATTATATTTAAAGAGAAGTTTCATGATGCAGAGCTCACAACAAAAACATAGGCAAGAGTTGCCAGTGTCAAAATCAGTCTCATTAAAATGGTGCACATTATATTACTGATGATAACGTTATTGTGATATAATTATGACACTACACAGGATTTAGTAGTAGTAGTAGTAGTCGTATGACAACTGCTTTGCTAATTAAGATCAGAGGCCCACTCTGAAAGGCAGGCTTTGCCCTAAGAGTTTACAGTTTAAACAGTACAGAAATTGAGATGCAAGCATTTTTCAATTTCTTCCATGCTTTTTGTTTTAAGTTATTTCACTGTTTCACTGGAGTACATGCAGTACTTTCACGTACATCATGCTGTATCAGAGGTTCATTCGTACAAGCAACCTTAACCTGCTACTGAAAGCACTGAATACATCCTTGACATGTCTTATCTTAAAAAAAAAAAAAAAAAGGATGATATTCCAACAGTGCAGCTTGTGTATTTGTTACTAGGGAAACAAACAGCAAAGAGAAAGAAACCCTCAGTGTCCTTGTCATTTGGATCTTTCAGTGGAGAAGCAGAACTTGTGTTAAAACAATTGAAACATTGTTCTGCTTTCAGGATCCTTTGCTGTCCTCACTGAATGACAGCCACTTCTTTCTCCCCCTTGTCCATCATGTCATTTCTGAAAAGGAGAATCACTTCTATATTCAGGGTTGGACCGCTGGTTATTTTTTTATTCGTCATGTAGAGTTTAATTTCTGTTTCTGTGTAACCTGGTCAGTTCCTAACACCTAAACCAAGATCACAACATGTCTCTGAAGGTAAACAGAAGAGAGGAACCAGATATTCCATTCACATCTGTAGAAAAGCATGTACAGCAGCACTAGTAATTCCAGGTTTGCACTTCTTTGAGTCAGCCCTGAAGCAGAGCATCAGCAAGACTTTAGACAGTGCGAGAAGTACTGCAGCATTTGCCACATTTCAGCATCGCAGGACCCTGCGCAGCTGTGATCCCTGAAAAGGACTATGCACATGTGGTAACATTGCCTTTGAGGTTCAGGGGTTGGATACTGTGGTGGGAGCTGTGCCAGCAGTTTAGTGAACCAGTGAGGTGTCAGTAATGACTTAATGTGGATTGACACCTCACTACAAGGGTTGAGAGGACTACCTGCAGAGATCAGTGTTGTTTTTATTGTGACTTTCTGCTCATTGCTTAATATTCCTCGTTCCTAGCTCTCAAAAAGAGGATAAAAGTAAGAACTATGGTAAACACACTGTGGAATAGTACCTGAAACCTCTAAAATACAATATAAGTATTAACTGTTATTAAAAGGTCAAAGCAATTACTTCTAAAGCATACATACAGGGGTATTTTTTAGGCAACTATATGGCAGCTGGCTGTGTGAATAGGGTATAGGATCAGCCATACCAGATGACAACAGCCATCCATCCAACTAGATAAAGAATGGACTCAGAAGTCTATCTTGTTAAGGGAAAGTAGTAACAGGCCCCTCAAAATGAAGTAAAAGCAGCAGCCTGTTAAAAATTTGTAAAAGCCCTTTATGGATTACTTTTAACTTTTAACGGCTGAAGCTGTTTTTCAAGAAGTATCTCAAGATTTATGTACTCCTGCACTGCATCAGATTTAATGTATTTTCTCTGCTAAATGATGCCACATCCCCGCCTCTTTCTCTGTTCCAATTATTATCTTGTTGTACATCTTTACCATACGCCTTATCTAACTCGTCTGTGGCAACTAGATTAGGAAGCTTGATTTGGTGCACTCAGAAGTGTAGCTAAGTAAGTCAAAAGGATTATCACCTTTCTCCTTTTTACAAGACTACAGCTACCAGCACTGGAGCTAGAGAGATGATGGGAAAGTTGCAATAAAAGCCCTACTGGACATACTCTCACAGATGTTTGTTTCCTGCTGTTTTGCCAAAACATATTTCTTCTTTATTGTGCAAGCGTGACTTTTTTGTACTATTCTTCAAGAACGGCCATTAATTTGCCATTAAGAAGGAAGGAGTATATGACAAAAATGTATAAACATGTGAATTATGTTAAAAAATGGATAGGCAGAATAAAATCAACTAGCACATGGTTTATTGATTATAGCCACTAGCTGAATTGTAATGGACTATATTTCTCTAATATGATGCAAAGTACCAAGGCCCCTTGGGTAAAAAAACCCACTTGATAAAGATTTGGGAAAAAAAAAAGTCAGTACTGACAAGAAGAAAAGGAGGCGAAGAAAATTTTATTGATGCTGCATTTATGTAGCATGACAAAAGAGCCCTGCCTCGGGGTACAAAGTATAAATGACAGCTTTGTCACAGGCTTCATCAGTTTGTGTCTCTATACTTTTTGCCTGTGGAAATAGAAGAGTACAGCCAAAATAAACTAGGTGCTAGCTTTTATTTACTTTTTAAAGAAAACATGATCATTGCTAACAAATCTCAGATGCTTCGGAAACTACTGGTATTTTGGTTTCCTTCAAAAATTTTCCTTTATACCTTAAAACCCGTGTGTTTTTTTCTTTATCAGCAATGAACTCTTCCCAAATCTCCCTCTCTGGAAACAAATGCTCTGACCCATTCTACTTATCTTCCACTCTCCAACTGGGCGTTTTTTCTTAATGTTTTTTTTAGAGCACTTAACTTTTAACAGGCCCGTGTCATCTTCCAAGGTTTTACCAACTTCCAGCAGAAACGTGAAAGACAAAACCTCTCTGGCGAGACACAAAAGTCTGAGCAACCTTACACTGCTTATTACAGCGCCCTGGCATTAAAACCCCTCTGAAAATACCTCGGGACGAAGCCATAACCGTGGCCGCTGCTCCGGCTGAGAATTTACCTCGTGCTCGCTCTTTCGCCCCCTACCCCGGGCGGCTTTTCTCCTCGGCTCCCCCCTGGCCTCCTCGCCGCCACAGACGCAGGCCCCGCCGCACCTCAGCAGGGGCCGGGCGGGCGACAGCCCTCAGCGCGCGCTGGCGCCTCGTCCCGCCGCGCGCCTGAGGCGGGAGAAGGCGGCGGGTAACACACGCCTCGCTGCACGCGCCCCGGGCCACGCGCCCGCCCGCCTCGCAGAACGCGCGACGGCTCGCGGGGCGGAGCGAACGGGGGTGGAGCCAAGCCGGCGCGCTCACCCCGCCCCCGAGCCCGAGCCCCCTCCTCCACAAAGCCTGGGGGCGGAGCGCCGCGCGCCCCCCGCTCGCGCGCGCCCCCCGGCGCGGTCGCCGCCGCTCTTTCGCCCCCCGCCCCCAGGGGGCGGGGCGGGCGCGAGGGCGCGCGCGCGGGCGCGGTGATTGGCTGCCGGCGGCGGTGGGAGCGGGTTTAACGGCCGCAGCAGCCGCGGGCCGGAGGAAAACAAAACAAAGGCGGTGGCGGGCGGGTGCGCAGCTCGGCGGCAGGATGCCTCGGCCGCCCCTCGGCCCTCAGGGCGGGAGACGCGCGCCCAGCCTCCGCTGATGACCCCCGGCCGCCGCCGAGAAGGTGCCTTCGAGGCGAGGGAAGACGCCCCCCCCGCGCGCTTTGTTTTTCGGAGAGGGCCCGGCGCTAAGCCCTCGCCGGCCGCCGTGCGAGCAGCGGGGGTCGCGCCTCCCCTCTTGCCCGCTGAGGGAAAGGGGCCCGGGGTCGCGCTGCTGTTCGGAGTCCGGGCTGGGGAGCGGAGCCGGCAGGGCGTAGCGGTGAGTACCAGGGCGTGCGGGAAGCCGGCCCCTCTCCCTGTTGTTGGTGGGTTTTTTTGTTGAGGAGACGGGGAGGCGGCTCCGACAAGGGCCCTGTGTTGCACCCCCGGCCGGGGGGGGCCGCGGTTTCCGGTGCGCGCGGGGCGGGGGGCCGCCGAGGCAACTTCGGTGACGGGAGGAGGGCTCGGGCGCTATTTATAGCGCCTGGAAATGACGGCAGCGCTGCCTGCCCGTAGCCTCCTCGTTACAGGGCGGGCGGTGATAGTTTACATAATTGAGGGGGGAGCGAGGCTGAGCTCGGTGAGCAGGGGGCCAGTGGGTTCCCCCCTCGCTCTCTCCCGCTCTGACAGGGCCCCGGGAGCGGTGCGGCGGGTCCCTGCCCGCGGTCCGCCAGGGACAGAGCCGACGGGCTGGAAGAGCCGGCCCATGTTTGGGGGGCGCGCTCGTCTCTCCGCCGGCAGCATGCCGGCGGTCTGGGGGAAACAAGCCGTTGTCCGGCGGGGATCGGTACGAGCGGGAGAGAAAAGGCAACGGCGTCACCCGCCGCGGCGGCTTCGTGCTCTGGCGTGAGGGAGGAGAGGGCTTAAACGTGCACGGAGCAGCTGTTCCCTCCCGGCCGCGAAACCGAGCTCGGTCTCCGCCGTAACTTTATCCTCGCATATTTTTTTCTGTTATTTCTCGGTATCTGAAGAGAAAAATGAGGTTCCTGTGTCTGAGTCTGTAACTTGGTGATGTTTTCGCTGCTGGAGGGAATCGCAGCTTGCTAAGAGTGCGTGCACAGGCTTTGTCCGGCTTCGTGGAGCTAGTCAAAGACTCAAGCGTATTTTGTGTCACTCCTTTATTCTGAGTCCGGAAAAAATGACGGAGAGGCTAATTTCTCTGTACGGTTGTGTGCGACTCTTGAGGCGGCCGACCAGCAGCGGTGTGAAAATCCCCACGCAGACAGGGGAGCTGCTTGCTTTTGTTTTCTCCTTGCCGGTGCCCGGTCGCAGAGCGGAGCAGCTCGCGCAGGCCCGCGCGGGGCCGCCCCCCCGCCACGCTGATCGGGGTGTTTGTTTACACATCCGGGAGCCGCGCGGGGCGGGGCCGCCCCACCCATTGGCCGCCCGGCGCCCCTCCCCAGTGACGTCACTGGGCGGCGCGCGGGGTGCGGGCGGTGGGACCGGGCTGTTAAATTAATCATCCCCGTAAAACCGGGCGACGGGGCTGTTAATTAATCAGTCATCCCCTTAGAACCGGCCTTCGGCTGAGGGGCGTCCCTCGGAGCGCGTCGGGGGGCGCGCCCTGCCCGGGGCCGGGGGGCGCCCCTGGGCGCAGGCCGCGGGTGGCTGTGCCGGGGCAAAGCCCCCGTGCGAGGCGGCGAAGAGGCTTGTTCAGGTTCCTCCTGCCGGCTGTACGGGCCTGTGGCGAGCACGCTAGTGCTTCCAGAGGCTCCTGTTGGGGCTAGACGGGTAGGTACACAGACAAGTCGCCCGAAACAGTCTGGACAGCCATTTAGAAATGGGTAGACAGCAACCTGTGCGCTTACTTTTGCACTTAACTTGGCAATTTCTTCTAAGTTCCTTAGATCTTCAGGAAGCCCAGCTGTCGTGTGCATGACCAAAGCACAGACTGTGCTGTTGTCTAAGAGAGAAAGAAAGAAAGAGTTGCCTCAGGGTTTTACGCTGCTTTCCACAGAGTACTGAACAGCAGCTGTGGAACCTGCTGCTGCTCTATCAGAGTCAAGTGAGACTGGATTTATTCACCATTACTAGAGCAAGCTACGAAATGGTTTGTGTTTTGATTCTTGTCTTTAACATCACAAAGCAACAAGTTCTGGGGTTCTTATGGTGTATATCAAACACATAGGATTGCCCTCTTATTGAAGAGAGCAATATCAAATACAGTTTTGTCAAAAGAGCTTTGGAATTCTTTAATTTCTGTAGCTGCAGGACTCAGTATATTGGGTCTGAAAGAGTCCAGATTGCCTTTAGAAATATAAATTAAAAGAGCTTCTGGGAATGCCCTGAAGAAAAATACTTATGTTCAACTTGCTGAACTTCTGCAAGCATTGAACTCATGTTTTGATTACTGATATAAAGGGTCTAATCCAAAAATAAAACCATCTTTGTTTTGTGGTGCCTTTTGTTCTGAAACCCTGGGTTTTTTTCTATTTCTGTAAACCTAAACAGGATCTGTATCTTTCTAACATTAAGAGTTCAAGCAGCAATTTTAAAGGGGACCTCATGTTTAACTTCAGGATTGTATTTCTTATGTCTTCTTTCTCCTATAATATGTTATCTCTAATAAATGTGGCTTAATATCTAGTTGTTCTCTCCAAACACTATAATCATTCTTCCCTTTGCAGTTATACCTATTGTCCCAAGATAATTTAATTACATAATATTTGTTTAAATGGCTGTATTAATAATTAAGTTCTGGTCTTCATGCTAACTGGGGTAATATTTCAAACATATTGATGTATTACTTGCCAAATCTGTCTTCCTTTTCAGTCTGATGTGTAGATATGTGCTTTGGGTGGCAACTTCTTTCAATTGTTGCTTTAATTTTTGGATTGCATTTGTTCTGCTACATGTCTTGTTTGTGGCTTTTCTCTGCCTTTGCAATTCTTTGTGTAAGAAATTTTCTTGTACTAAGGCCTTCAGTAGTTCTTGAATCTTTTCTTGCTGCTATCATAAGCTTAAGATTAAAAAAACCAAACCCCTTTAAATCTCGCTGTGGTTGTCTCTTGTGCTAGGCCTGTACAGATTACTTTTTCAGAATTTATTTGAAGCACAGTGACTGCTTCCTAGGAACGAACTTTAATTTATGTGGCTTTCATTATCTTCTCTATTTGTATTACTAGTATCCTAAGGCCAGAAGAGTGGTTAACAGCTGTCCTGCACACAGTTTACAACTGTGATAAGTGTTTTGCATGCTTGTTTTAACAGCATGGATGATGATACTGTAAATTCTTTATATTGGGTCTCATTTCTGTGTTTGTGCTATTGACCTACTGTCAGTCACCTGATAGCTGATGACATAAGTGACTGTGCAATGTTCATGTTTGGATTGCTCATTAGCTTGATGCATACAGTGTGGCAGCTGATGGCCTTTGACAGATCAGTAGATGTTGTTATGAATATTTAGAATCTGTAACTTTCAGGCAAACTCCAAAAAAAGCTTGCTTTCCAGCATAGTGGGAAGGTCTGGCCTTCTCTGTTTATGCATGTAATGTCTCTTAAAGGCACTCAGAATTAAGAATGCAATAGCTATTCTCAGTGTAGAATTTAACTTGTATTATCTGACTGGGATTTTGGTAGCATCCATTAAGACTATTCTGGTTGAGTGAGGAGGTATTTAATTAGCTTTCATCAGGACACTAGTCGAAAAAGTCTTTGCCTAAAGGCATAATTCTGCTGAGCTTGAGAGAGGAGGAGACTAAGATCCCTGAATAGGGTGGCAGCATCTTCCTTGGCATTTGACTTTTGAAGCATTGACTTCAAAGCCACATGTGATGCAGCAAGATTTTTGCTGAAAGCTGAAGTGTGAATATTTATTGTATGCTTATTGTTGGACATAGCAAGTGTTTTCCAAGATGCCTTGTCACTTGCTATGTTGGAACTGACCACTGGAACTTCAAAGACAATTAACTTTCTCTAATCCCCTGCCTTTTTGCCGTAACTTTCTGCATGGATGTCTTAAAGAGTATACCTCGTATATTGTAAAAAGTGCTTGTGTTTCACGGAGAGCTGTTTGAATCTCCTTCATTAGAAATGTGATGGAGTAAATGCCACTAGTGGAACAGAGCTGCTTGTTGCTGTATTGAATGGAACTTGAATTGAGCAGCTTCACAGAAGAAAGGGGCCTGTAATGTAGCAAGGCATTTGCTCTAAATGACACTTTGCTTTGTCTCTAGCATTGTTGAATAACGAGTTTTTTCTGGCCTCGTTGTAAGCTGCTAATTGTTCTGTTCTTTTCACCTACAGGTGGTGACTGTTTCTCTTCTGTCACTTGTGTGGAAAGTGCCACACACACTCCAGAACAACAACGGCTTTTGCTTGCATATTCCAGTGTTTCTTTTGTCAGCGAGTTCAGCAAAGTTGTAATTCTTCAAGTGCCAGCCCTGAGCTGAGTGAGGAGCCACCAGCAGAGATGGTAAAAATGACAAAATCAAAAACGTTCCAGGCTTACCTGCCAAACTGTCATCGAACCTACAGCTGTATCCACTGCAGAGCCCATCTAGCCAATCATGATGAGTTGATCTCCAAGGCAAGTGATTTAAGAGACCTCACGAATTATTTCTTAACCAAAATGGTTATCACTGTATCACTGCTTCCAGTAAATAAAGGATGCAAATTGATGCATACTTCAGAGTATCTTCCCTGGGTTCACTCTTGGGTCATACATGTTGTGTACTAAGGCCTGGACATATTCTGGAAATGTTTGAACGTGACAACGTGATCTAATATAATCCCCATGTTAATAATCTGTCTCCTGTCAGGTAGGTACTATGTGAGCTGTCATGTCTGAAAAGTCTGCTAAGGAAAACTGTCAAAAGAAGACATGGATCTCAGAGTAGGGAAATGATTCTGGGCATGGTCATTCCAGCTAAAAATTATTTTTGACTCTTATTTGACTGGAGGTGATGAAACTTGCTGGTTTTGGAATGTTCTACTGCTATTATGGAATGTGTAAACACATTCACTTCTGTTGTATACCAGTTCCTAAGGAATACGATTAGCCCGGTTGGACTGCCTAAACTTAAGTGTAGAGGATGTGTGGATCCTTGAGACAGGCCTAGCCTCCTCTTACCTGTTGCTGGAAGAAACCAAGATTTGTGATGTATGAAATATGTAGGAAAACTTGAAGTTTGGGATAAATACTTGACAGACTGGCTCATTTTTTGCTTCAAATAAGCTCCTGATGGATTTGCTCTTAATGGCATCCTGGAGAAAACACTTCAGTTGCTTTTGAAAGGTCTTAATACAAATTGCTTTCTACATAACTATTTTGTGAAATTTTTTGGCAGTAAACCCTTTATAACTAACTTTATCTGTTGCTCCTGCCTGTTTGTGTGTTCAGTGGCACTAAGGTGGTGCTGCTTTTGAGTGCTGAAGAGATGGGAGGTTGAGAATTCTGCGAATTCTGAATTGAAGTTTTCTTTGGGTGAGGAGAAAGTATACCTGCTTGCTTATCCCTTAGGGGGTTATCAGGAAATAATGGGGTTTCCCCATATAGTTTTTCTTGTGTTACTTATCTTTTTGATCTTTGTTTAGATCTCAAGGCAACTTTTGGATTCCAGTAGTAAAATTGGTGGCAGTTCTTGGCAGTGTTACTTATTGCTTGCTTCTGCTCTGCCTTTAGTGTCTTCCCCTAAGCAATTTTTTCCCTCAACATAGTATATGTATGGAGGCATGGTCCAGCAAATGTGATGCATCAAATATGAAACAGTGAGCTAGCTGTTATATATATATATCATATATAAAATGATGTGAAGAAATTAAGAGGGAGGACTTGTTTTACTTGTATTAACCTGAAAACAGTTCCTCACTTTCCTTATAGTGACTGATCTTATTTTGGTTTAAGGTCAGCAAAACCAAGAGAAATATTTAAATAGTAATGTGAATGTATTTGAATTTCTTTTTTTTCCCATGCTGATTTTGGAATTTGAGCATAAGGGGTCTTTTTGGCAATGCTGGATTCTAAATTACAAGCAATAATAGCTTCATTATTTGCTCCATGTTCTGGGCCAAAAACTAGCGGGAAGGGACTAATCTTTTCTGAACTTGTAGGTGTTGTAGATGCCTACAGGAAGGGTGAAACTTTGCTAGCTCTGTCTCTTGATATCTATAAATTCATCAAGAAAAGGCAGTCCAAGCACACATACTTAATAGGAAGCTCTTCTTTTTGTGGACTTAGACTTTTGCATGTCAACTAAACTGCCACAGTTACCACATGAGCCAGTTCTTCAAGGTCTTAGGAGTCTTGGTCAGCAGAAAATTTATGAAACTGTAATATGAACATGTGCTTTGCTTAAGAACATATTAAAAATAATCTCAAACATTAACAAAATCAAATTTTCAATTCAGACTCTTTAAAGAAATCTATCTGGTCAATACAAATACTTCTCAGTTGTTTCTAATGGTGTTGGGAAGGGTGTTAGATATAGGTTCTGCTTTATTTCTGGCTTCCGTAATTTTCAGTGAAGACATTTCTTAGAAAAGTTTCTGCACTTGCTGGTTGACAGTATGTTTATTTGACAGCTGATCCATATTCTGTCAACTTAAAATTTCTTAACCATATTGTCTAAATCTGTGGTAATGAGAAATACATTTAAATGTGAGGTGTATTTTTTGTATGCTTGTGAAATAAACAGAACATTTCTCATCTATTGTACTTGTATTTGGAACATAGCATTAAAAAGCCCACCCTCCTTTAAGTTGTATATATTCCAATATTGGAGAAGTTCTGATGGAAACAACTGCAAAGCAATAGTTAGATACACTTGGATCATTAAAAATAAGTAGTGCTGTCCTGGGGGGTGGCTGGGGGAGTGGTAGGAGGATATAAGATTTGATTTCTTTTGAATGAAAACACAGGTTAACCTGGAAGATGAAAACTAAAGGCACATTCTAGACATCTGTGTACATAACTTAGAACTGTAAAAGGACTAACAGATGAGTATATGTCAGAACAGTTTTTTATATGAATCTTTAAGTTCTCAGAAGTGCTTTCATTGATGTACATTCTCTACAATGAACTTAGGTTAATGAGAGATTTTTTTTAATTTATACTAACAATATCTAGAATTCTCATTACTATTAACTACCCAGCTGCAGCAAAAATACTTAAAATAACCTGAAGCATAGCAAGTTGATTCTCTACAACCTAAGAACAGTGCAGTTTCTGTGCTGTTTTGGATTTATTGATGGAGTAGAGAATTGGACTGCTCAACCAGATTCCCCCGACATACTCCAAGGACCTAGTTAGAAGCTAAGCTCTGGGTAACACTTACTAAATACAATTTTTGTTTGCAGATTGTCTCACTTTTTTCCAAATGCTTACTCTACAATATCACTCCAGAACACTAGTGCCCTAAACACTCTTCAGCAGATAAAGACAAACAGTGTTCAGTACCTAGCCGTAATGGCTTCATTTGGGTGTTCCCCACCCTGCAGTTCCTGGATGCATGGTGATTGTTGCTGCCTTCTGTATGGTCAGGGAAAAAAGCCAAAATACATGGTCTGCTTTTAATTGAAAAAAGTAGCTTTCTAATGTGCTTTGAGGTATAAGTGTGTTAGACCTCTGACACTAATGTTTCCAACTTGATGGAAAGATAAGCTATGCTATGAAATGAGTGGTGTCCGTCTTTTAAATGCTGGTCTGTCATGGAAAAGGAAAGAGCACTGCATATTTCTGTCAGTCATCCCTTTGATTCTGGTTCTCTGACCACCAGGCTTCAATACAGATTTGCAGTTCTTCTGCTTTGAGAACTGTTGATGCCAATTGTCTGACAAGGATGGCAGTGTACGTGAATCACCTTTTCATTTTATTGCTGTTCAGTCTGAGCAGCAGGATCTCTTTGTTGCCTTAGAATTAATCATCACGCTCTTTCTTGTGCTCTTGCTGGTGATAAAATGGTGACCAAGAGTCTTGGCAATGGCTTTAGAAATAAGAATGCACACTAATAAGATGGTGTAAAATGTGCTACCTGCACAAGTGGATTTATTATCTGTAGTTTTAATTTTCTCTGCAACTATGAAAGGATTAAACATGTTGCCTTATATTGAAATCCACTTTGATGTTAGTGAGTGAAGCATACATTTCTAGATGTTCTCACTCTAACCTTGTGTTTTCTGAGTCTAAGGAGGAACTTGGGGAAAGGGAAGGAATGGGAAGGAGGATGGCTGAGAAGTCCCAAACTGGGAGGTCGTCAGCAGTAGAGATGTTGACAAGCATTAGTCTGTGCAGCTGAACATATGCACACAAGTGTGAACAGTTGCCATAATTACAACCCCATTTGTCTTGGAAGACACTAATTTGAAGGGTGAATAATAAAAGAACTAACAAACTGTATATGACTTCAAAATTACACATTTCAGTTAAGAGGTGTTAGGTACCTCTTAGACACTACTGCTTTGCGTTGTTAACAAGTCTACAAGTGCTGGATTTTCTCTTTCGTTGGTGAAGACTTCAAAGTGCATGTTAAACACTTAAAAAGAAAAATACTATTAGGAGTATACCAGTCTTCACTACATTGGGGGGCATTCAGAGGGCAGGGAAAGAATCTGCAGCTTTTTTTTTTCCTTTAAAGGAGCAAATGGATATTTTTAGAGTAATATCCTACTATGCCTATAGACACAGATGAGAAAACTTCTATCAGCAAGCAACCACAGGCCTTTATGAGCAAGGCAAAAAAATTGATGCTGTAGGAGGAACTTGCTGGATTTTAAAGTGTTCAAGTAGTGCACAAAAAGTGACCAAACAGTATATGTTAGAAATAATAACTTTAAAAATCCCAATAATTTTAAAAACTGACATAACTAAGTTTTGAGGGAAAACTTCTACAACACTCTTTGAAGTCGAGGTGATGCTGCCATGTGTGTGGCCTGTACAAAATGTTATATAGCTCTTAAAGCTATTCTAAAATAAGTTTTTTGAAAGCATTAACTGAAAGAGCTTTCTTCTGATCTGTTTGTAAGCGGTACTGCAGGGATTATTAGCAGTAGTTAATTTTATTAGGAGACCAATGTTGCTTGAAGAGCATGAGTTCCAAAGCACTTGAGAATGGCTTGTACCTGCTAAGTTCCAGTAATTGTTTAGAAATTCAGTCAAGGTCCAACAAATGACAAAGAAATACAAATACATAATAGAAATCTTGGAACCTAGTGACTATATTGCAAAGGATAATGCTTTGTAACTCAAGGGTGACCTGCCTGAAAGACTGTTGAATCATCTTACAGTTTGCCTTAATGCTGGGGATGGAAGAAAATCTGGATTACTTTGTGTAGATGCCTGTATATATACTGTCACTTTCTTCTGTCTCATTCATTGCAAAGCGTATCTGACCAGAGGGGAGAAAAGTCACAGACAAGACTAGATGTGTCAATGTTCTCAAGAACAAGTTCTGCATAAAGGTATATGTATATGTAATGGTCATTGACTTCTCTGGGAAATCCTTGCACCTCATGGGTAAAAGAACAATCTTGGTGGTTAAATTTAGTTCTCCAAGGCATTCAGTATATCTGCTGTTATATTATTGATGAGAAGGAAAAGTCTTCAGCTTAAATAGATGCCAAAACATTTTTAGCCTTGCCTAGCAATTTGTGTTTTTGTCCTCCTCTGTTTAACTGCTGAGTTCAAGAGGAATTTTTGCAAGGGTTTATTGTCTTTAAATAACAGTGCTATTCTTAACTTGATTCAGTTTGGTAATTCCCCTTTACTTATGATATAAGGAGTACCTGGAAAGGTAGCTGGGCCTGTTGTATCCTTGAAGGCCATTGTGCTGAAAAAGCTGAGAATGGACCTAATGTCATAAACATTCTGGTGATAATCTTTTTTCTCTTAAGAGACTTCTAGTTTTTTGGGTTCTGGGAGTTTGTTTCTTTTGGGGGAAGAATCTAGTTTTTGGAAGAGAAGCAATCTTTGGAAAACATCCAAGAATAGATTTGAAGGCTTAAAAGACCTGGAAAGTGTGCAAGGGTATTGTTCTCTTCTATGGGTGTTTTGACATAATTATTTCCAGAACACATCTGAGATGCTGTATAACTCAAGATAACTTGTCCTGCCTGACAAAGTCTTCACTTTGGAAACACCATTTGCCAAGTCTTAAGGCATGCAGTTTTTGAGGTGGAATTTTTTAAGGTTATTCTCTACATATTGAACTTTAAAATTTGCTTCATTAAAATCAGTAAATAATTGAATGAAAATGCACTTTTAAATTTAAAAAAATATTTATCATGGAATCATCTGAGCAGCATTATCACTAGTTGTCTGCAGTATCAAGGAGGAGTTGGATCTGAGAGAAATATCAAATGAAACAAATATTTTTTCCCAATGCGTTTTTTGTCAGTAGCTTATGTTGAGTTCAGTTTTCTGAATTTATTTTGCAAGTCTTGAAGTGATAGGATATCCTTGCAGTCTCTGCATCTTACTGAGAAGATAATTTTAGGCATCAGAACACTTGTGTTTCTGGTTTACCTTAAGAATACTGCCCCTAAGAATACTGTCTTCTGAATTTGAATTGTGTATTTGTTCAGAATACTAATTCAGGTTGATCTCTTAGCTTGTAAAGTGAACTGTAGCAAATGAAAGGAATCTCAAGAAAATGAAACAAAACCAACCCAACTATGGACTTCTTTCATTGCCATTCTTTAAAATCATCTTTCTGAGTTACGAGTAGCTTGCAGGTTGTGCGTAAGGAAGATACGGTTAATACCATTCTGAGTTGCTTAATGATGCCTGCCATACCCTTAATACATGCTAAGATGGCAGTTTCTCTGCGTGTTTTCTGTGGAGCATGATCTCTAGCCACACAATTTAATCCCATCTGTGGGGAATAATTAATTACATAAGCTTTTTAGTACCTTCCCTTCCCCCACTCATGCCCTTAGGTATGCCTTAAGGCAGTAAATACATCTTCTGCTTAACTGGTACTTCTTTTTCTCCTGGGTAACAGCTAATCCTGGCGTCAGAGGTAATGATGGGTTTAACTTGGAAGCATAGATCATACCATTCTGCAGGTATGTCCTAGGGTATAAGTGAAAAGTTTCTTTACTACAAAATGTATTGATGACACAGGTCTGTCAGATGACTTGAAAAGATTGTAATACCAAACTCTTATTGCAGTTGACCTTAGTATAGTTCCTAAGCACAGTTAAACAATTTTGGTTACATTATCAGACAATTCAGATACTTTCAACTGTGCTGAAACAAGAAAAAGTTATGGTTCTAGTAAATCTTCCTGTAGGAATGGACAGCTAGTCAAAGATGTGGATTTTTCTAAGGACAAAGCTGACTCATAAATCAATGCAATATTATTAATTGAGGTCCATGAAAAAGCAAACTTGAAAGCAAGTTTGTTTTAACTGCAAATGTTAGTTGAACTGATAAATCGCCCAGCTTCTAAGTAAAAATCCTGGTTGATGTGAGTCATTATTGATGACAGTTGGTCCTACTTGCCACTATTTTCTAATTCCTCTTTACTGGATAAGACACATATTTCAGACTCAGAATTAGGACAGTTTTAATAGAATGTTCTGTTATAGTTATGATGTATGTATAGTGATAGCAGTCTTGGAAGTGCTGAACAGATCTTGCAAAGTCAAAGTTTTCGTTTGCATAGATCATGTTTATTCTGTAGAAGAGCAGTTTGTCTGGAGACTGGTTTGAACAGTTATGCCTGTTAGTCCTTGACACTGCCAT
Organism: Phaethon aethereus; assembly: GCF_964289735.1. Classification (NCBI taxonomy): domain Eukaryota; kingdom Metazoa; phylum Chordata; class Aves; order Phaethontiformes; family Phaethontidae; genus Phaethon; species Phaethon aethereus. The sequence goes on along the minus strand of NC_138593.1, from coordinate 9,681,494 downwards.
TTAAAATATTCTCTTTGCTTTCGTTTCCTTTGAGGAGTTGGCACACAAGGCGTTTAACCTGACAGTCTCTTAAAATTAATATCAGTATAACTAAATCATAGAGTGCAGAGTGTGAGAAACTTAGTGCTGGTAAAAACAAATGTTTGTTCAGTATTAATTTTTTTCTAGTTATGCAAAATACTCTGTTTATAGCCATGTTACAAGCCTAGCAAGCGGTTCAAGTGCCAAAATGAGTTGTCATCTTTTCATTTCTAGTAATAGGATGCATCAGGAAGTAGAGCTCTGATAATAAATCTTTCTTCTACTTAATCAATATTCTGTGGTCAAGAGGATGCATATGTGACTAATGTGTACCTTTTTGTGTTCTTTGAATACAATTTTTGGGGAAAAAAAATCTCCTCAATTATTCAAGTGAGTAAGAAACTATGACTGCCAAGCTCTGACAAGTTAAGAAAGTCATAAGAAAAATTAAAAGGCACGGGGATTTAAAAATGTACATCTTTACAGTGCTTTTACTTCAGTGTATGAGAGTTCCACATGGGTGAATTGCAGACTGTTAAATGCTCAATGACACACTGATGTTGTGGTTGGACACTGATTTTAAAGGAAAGTCTGACTTAGATTAGACCTAGACCCAAGTTCTGCATTCCAAAACACAGTAATGCAAGTTGCCACGGGTTGCTGTCAAGTTACCTGTAAGTAATGTAAACATGGAGGAACTAGCTCTTCCCATCTGGGCAAAGAAACAATTGTTCTATGGCACGTAAATATAATATCTATCCTCTAAACATATATGGAGGCAAGCCCCCAACAAATGAATGGGCCTAACTCTGCTAATGGGAAGCTAGCGAACGTGGGAATGGAGGAGCTTTTCACAGTGCGATGTTTGTGAACAGATTTACTTGCTAAAACCACTGTCCCAGGAAAAGGTTCTGATTTGTGTTGCTTTTCCCTCCATTCTACCTTGATAATCCCAAAAATTAGAAAGTAATGAAGGTGGCCATTTCTAAGGGGAAAAAACCCTAGGAGAGTACAGCATATTTAGGGCAACAAAGCAAGGGGTAAAAGAAAAGTCATCTTTAAAAATACATCAGGAAAAAAGCAACTAAAGCAGTACTTTCCAACCTGCGGTTTGTATTTCATTTGGCTAGAGGGTTTTTTTTCAACTTATGAAACAAGAGAGGGAAAGAGCTGCTTTTTCTGCTATTCCTGGCATCCTGTTACTGCCCTCTGCTTAATTTTGAGAAATGCAGTGTCAAAGGAGAGCTTTTATTAGGTGATATTAAGTCAAGACTAAACATAAACTTGGCAGAAATAATTGCATAAAGTAGTTCAAAAGGTCTTCTGACTGAGTTGTTCTGGAGTCTTTTTCTTTCCCAGCTAGCTGGGGAATTTCAAGTATGGCATATAAGTAGTTTAAAAAGTGATTGTGTAGGACCAGACAAAAAAAACCACATTAATTTGTATGTGATTGGCATGTGTAATTACATGTAAATAGAGAAACTAGCACATGATTAATTTAATAGGAGAGAGTATTTCTTGGTGCAGTTTGAAAAAGGATTTCTAAATTCTAGTTCACAACATGAAGTTTTTAAAGCAAGGAGAAATGGCTGCAACTTCTTTAATACAAGAATTTTTACAGTAGCTTAACCAAAAATAATGGTCATCGTGGCTTTGAAAGTTCTTTTTCTTAATTACTGGTACATGGAACAAGGAAGTTCTATTTTAGGTTTATTTCTTAATGAATAAGAGGACCTTTAAAGTGTTTCCTTTGCTTTTTTTAAATTTTGGAGTTGCATAACAGCAGTTGTCTAAATTCATGTGGAGTTGACTCAGACTAGTTACTCATTTGTTAATGGGCAGTTTTTGAGAAAATATACACAAATAGTTTTTTGTTTTCATCTGCAGTACGCATTCTCTGCCTCGTTATCGATCGTGAGACACTGGCTCTGATTTAGAGCACTGCTTATTCTATAGAAACTACAGACTGTAGGTTCAGTTCCATTCTGCCAGTTCTGCGATGCGTGTTTAAGTATCTCAGGAGAACTGAAATAGTGGTGGGGCTTTGCTTGTTTGTTTTAAAGGTAGGTATAAGGATTGCTGCTGGCAGAGCTGTTCAGACTCTGTACTCGACTCAGTCTCTCCTTTCAGGGTCAGTCCTACCAGAAGTTTTAGCTTTTACTGCACTGCATAGCCTCTTTTTGCCCTTGCCTTGTGAAAAATAAGACTTGCAGTTCTGACTAATGGAGAGAGTACCTTTTCTGTTGTCTTTGCTATAGATGAACAAATATGTTCTGTGAATAAAAATCTCCATTTAATAATTCTTTTAAGTGGTTGCTAAAATAATATTAAAATATCAATGTTTTAAACTGTTAAGTAGAACTTCTCATCTTAAGGTGAGATTTTATGAATAGCTGAGGGCTGAATGTAACTACACGACACTGTTGCTAGTAGTCCAGAGAAACGTATTTCTTAACATTGATGAAAAAGTGTTCATTTATATACGTTTCCCTTTTACATCTTTTTTTTTTTGCAAACTGTTCTGAATAAGTTGTTAAGATACAACAGTTCTTGGTGTTGTGTTGCTAATCATTAGACTGGCAAAATATCTATTTTGGTGTCAAGTGACTTCTAATTATATAGGTAAATACACATCAGAAGAAGAATGCATTACAGAAAGGTCCTTCTGCCTATGGTTCCATGTCTAATGTTACTAAAACCATTTAAAAAGATATTAAAGGTGAGATTTTCCTTCCAAAAACCTTCCACGTTGATCTAAGGTAGGTTTCAGAAAATTTGGTCTTTGATTTTCTAATACTAGAACCGCAAGGATTTTTTAACAATTGTATTTTCTCTTTAGCATGGATAAAATTGTTAATTTTCTTTGAAAGTAGGTTAGGGAAGGGAAATTCTGGAAAGACAGACAGTTTAGGGATTTTTTTTTAAAGTGAAATTCAGTATAGAAGAGAAAAAAAAGCTTCCTTTCAGTGTGGTCCTGTTTGAATGGGAAATAATGGCTGTGTCTAAATTATCAAGTAATTCAATACAGAAGGAACAAAACAACAGATGAAAGATATGTCTTACGTACATTTTGAATGTTTTACCTATGGCTGGATCGAGTCTGCTCACAAGTTGTGCCAGGATGTTTGTAGCTCAAGGCTGTCTGGTTATAGGTTCAGGCCTTTATGTCTTCATTAGTGTTTGTAGAGTGCGCAGTGGAAGAGCTTCGGCTTTAGTTGGGTGCAGAAGGAACAAAGGCGTAGTTCACAGGCACTGAAACTGCTCTGCCAAACCGGCCCCGAGTGAGTGTGGTTCATGAGGGGGGTTTGCTTCAAAACTGTGCTACTGCTCTGAACTAAAACATTAATGTAGATTCAGCCAGGAGAGTCTTAACAGTCATCTTTTGTCCATAATCTATCATGGAATGTGAGAGATTTGAAAGCATATGGCTGTGCTTGTGCATTTGGTGATAACAGTTGTTTTATTAAAATAAAGCCATGCTCATAAACTGGTCAGATGCATTTCCTGAATATAATATGCTAGGTTTATGCTTGATCCAGAATTTCATTGGTCTTACAGCAAATGATGCAATGAAATTGAAATAATCTTTTGGGTGCAGTGGGAGAGGACAGAGGAGATGGAAATAATTCCCTTTGAATTAAAAGCAGATTTATTTTAATTGGCATGAAGGAAATGGTCTAGGAAAATGATATCTAGCAGAGGGGTAGGAAAAAGTATGTTTTGTTTGCATTACAGACATCTTATTTTGAACAGTAATGCTTAACAACTTAACATAGTTGCTAAAAATTTCATGTGGGTGAAAACTTTGCTGACCAGGCTTTCCTATAAAGAATTGGTATAAAGTAATTACTCTGAAATAGTTTATATCTGTATTGTGTTTATGTGCTTACTAACACACCCTTCTGGAACTATTTTTTTGTTTGGTGGGGGGTTTTGTGGTTTTTAACAAGTGCGCTTTTGTTTTATGCAGTCCTTCCAGGGAAGCCAGGGAAGAGCCTACCTCTTTAATTCTGTGTAAGTATGTTATTATGGTTAAGCACAGTACTTACAGAGTGTAACTTTTTTTGGTATGCTTCATAAGTGGAAAACAGTAGGAATTAATGTAGCTGCACTTTGCCCTGTTCTTTTCAATGTTGGCTTCACTCACCAGCAATAGTTACTAAAGAGCTACTGAGCTGATTCACAAGTATCCCTTTGCACATATTAGTGTATCTTAAATTTTAAGTAATTCTGCTAATAGCTGAAAGTTTAGGGGAGGGTGTTAATGTGAAATTCCTTTTGTGTATGTAATGGTAACTGTCTTGAGTAAGAGTTGCCGTTCTGAGATAATCCAGAAATCAAAATATGTTGTGTGACTGTAACTTTGCTTCAGACAACTCTGCTGTACTCTGAAGAAGAATTTTCCAGCATGATAGTTGGATACATTTACAGGTTAATGTTTCAGTAAACTTGGTACATCTTAAATGACCTTGAATATTGCAAGTGTGCTAGAGGCAAAAGGTCTCTGTGATCTTATCAAGCCTAATATTTGCAATTTTAGGCATGTCCTACCCATGATAATAAGGTTCTTTGAATCTGCTAATGGATGTATTTTAAGTTTCTGATATGCAGGATTGCAGTTTTGTCTTTATTTTTCAGCAGTTTATTGTGTTGCAGCATTTTGGAAAAAGAGATGCAGTTAAGTGTCTTAGTCTGTTTTATACCAGGGTAATGGAACTATAACTGCAAAGGATTTCATTGCAGATCCTTGAAATTCTTTTTATATGTAGTCATTTAGTGGTGAGTTGGGACTTCTAGTATAATTGTAGTAGTAAGGATCTGGTAGCACAACAGCAAAAATGGCAAAATTTTGCTTTTGTATAACATTAAAAACTTGGTTTAGTCTTGCCTCATGTTTTCTGTGTAGACTCTTATTCATGAAAAAACTAGCTTGATGCAGTACTTCCTGGGATGTTTTGTTTTGATATTGCTGTTTGTTCATCATGGCTTAGCCTGATGATCTGTAGCAAAGAAATATTTATGAGGCTTTTTCCTAGCTGCTATTTTTGAGTTGGTTCTAAATTCAGATGTTGGTGCTGATTTATTGGTATAGACTGCCATTATAGGGGTCTCAAATAGTATTTGAAGAAAAGCCTGAAACTGGAGAGGTGTCCAGTTACTGCTTAGTGTTGTGTTCTCTGAAAGTTTAACTATTTAGCCTGTCTTTTTTTTGATGGGAGTAAGTGGGCACCACCAACAGTTTGCAGTTTAGACTAGACACTTGAAAAACCCTTTTTCTCTTCTGTCCTTCAGCTCAGTGTAACAGAGGAGGTTACTTTTACAGCATTGAATAAGTTAGGCCCTTTTTTAAAACTGTTTTTTTGTACTCTGGAGAAAAGATGGGTAACAGATAAGAAAAGAAACACTCTTGTGCAGCTAATATAACTTCTTTTTTTTTTCCCCAGGGTAAATGTGGGCTGTGGTCCAGCAGAGGAGAGAGTTCTTCTGACAGGTTTACATGCTGTAGCAGATATCTATTGTGAAAACTGTAAAACCACTCTTGGATGGAAATATGTAAGCAATATACTTAAGTCTTTGATAAATGTTTATATGTTGAAACACAGATGCTTGAGTAGGCCATTGAGTAGCACCTATACTGGTAGTTTAGGTGAGTTAGCTCTAGTGCTTTTGTGCATATCAGACTGTAATATAGTTTTGCTTCCTTCATCTGCTGGAGTGCTGTAGCAGAGAACAACTTTAGACTACAAAACAAACATGAGCTATAGGTGCTATTACAGCTATCTAATGCTTCTCTAGTATCTTTTTGCGAGATTACCAACCACATACACTAAACTGGATGGAAGAAATTGTCAAAGTGGGTCTTTAATTTCTTGGATTGCAAAAGTTGGTTCATATAGCAAAAATCTGAATGATGATAAATGGTACTGAGCATGTTTACACTGCTTACAACTAATGTGAACTTGATTCTGTTTGAAAAGTTATTTGTGCACTTGCACAGTTACCTATAATGCTTGCAGCTGTGTTGCAAGTTTGATGTTTTGAAAATGTTAGATTCTGGGTGCTGCATGTTGGAATTTCATTGATTCAGTATAGCTTCAGATCTTATAGAAAGACGTTGTCCTAATGCATTCCCTCTGATGATGAATATAGAGGAGAGCTTTTGAAAAGGTTCCTGTTCCCTCTTTTCATTGTTTCTGGGAATAAAAAAGTGAACACACATAACGTGCTACTTTAGGAAGCATTCCTAAAAAATTAACTTCAAAATAAACCTTCATTTAAAAAGCGTTAAAATTCCCTAAGCACTGAGAGAACACGGAAAGTTCTAAAGCAAGATGGGTTGTGCAGTGGATCTGCTGATTCCTCTTACGAGAAGTTTACTCCTATTTCCTTCTCAACCCTGTTCATCTTTCCTCCCTCCCACCTTTGACTTGGTGTAACTGATAGGGATGTTAACTGGAATGTCTCTTGGTTTGTGTTTTTAATGCAAGTTTGATGTTTAGAATACTTCATTTCCCCAGCTTAACTCAGTGTCTTTTCTTCTTTCCAGGAACATGCTTTTGAGAGCAGTCAAAAATACAAAGAAGGAAAATTTATCATTGAACTTGCCCACATGATAAAAGACAATGGCTGGGAGTGAATCATAACCTTTTTCCTTCTGTTTGGACAATATTCTGTGGAACACGCTTTACAAAGACTAATGCAAAGTAAAGGAAGAGCTTGGCTAGAGTGGCCCTGAGAATATCACTGACTCTCAAACCTCACAAATGAGTAGTGTAGTGTAAGTGGCTATTTCAGGCCATGTTTGCCTTTTCTCCTTGTGTAAGTTCCCTCTTTTTGTATGTGTATTATTGTGTGAACAGTTGTTTTGGAACATTTTGGATGACCTTTTTCTAAACTCTCTCAAACTAGAGAAACAGTTCACTAATTGAAAATGGATTTTACTGGTTAGCATCTATCTCTGACCTATGCCTTTAATGCTACCTTCTGCTGTGCATGCTTCTTGCCTAAACACCTACACTCCAGTCCTGTAGAAGTTCTATATCTGAGCAGTCCTAAAGAATGTATGGGATGGGGTGCTTTTTTTATATGTAGCAATTTCTGATGTGTTTGGCAGTGAAGAGGATGCAGTATTGTAGTTATTAATTTCTTTTGTAAATTTGAGTGTACCACACCTGTGTACATCTTGTAGGTGAATTGGTTAAAGGTACAGTGCTCACTTTAAAAAATATTTCGGTTGCACTGACTGAAGTTAGCAGGTTTCAAGGTGTTAGGAAAGGTTATGCTAGAGGTTTGGTATCTTAACGAAATACCTTAGAAGGATTTGAAATCAATGCTATAGAATATGTTAATTTAAGACCAACATATTCCCTAAGGAGTTTGGTGGATAAGAAATTTATAAAATTATAGCTTGCAAGATTAGAAAGGCAGAAAAATATATGCATCTTCTATTTTGGAAAAAAAAAAATTAGTTGTTGGATTTTAAAAAAGTATTGGGTACTGTACCTTTGCCAGTAACAGGGACTTGTGCATCAGTAGAGTTTTATGGCTGGTTCCATGTAACTGTATAGTCCTAATGCACTGGACAAAGAGGTTGATATCAAGGAAACTTGTTGAAGTATTCTGCTTCTGCTACTTTTGAACAAAAATATTTATTTTTGTGAGAAATGGCCAGAGCCTATGACATGAAAATTAATATAGTACTTGTAGGAAAAGGAGGGGCAATAAGAGGGAAGGGAAATTTGACTCAGTTTTTCATAAAATAAAGTAACAAGATAGTTTTTAAAACTTGGGGATGGGGAATGGGGTTTCTTGGTTTGCTGGCTAAATCATCCCCAAGTACCTTTTTATAACAAAAATTTATGTGAAGCTCGCCTTCTCTTTTGTTCTCATGCTGTTTCTTAAATGGAATGAGTTAATGAGAGAAACTTCTGGAAAGAAATGTGTAGGCACAATATTAGCCGTTGGTGTATCTGTGCGTGCAAATTCTGGGCAACTATGGAAGAAATGCTCTATATAAATTTGCTAACTTTATTTTCAAATTTGTCTCTGAAGACTTTTTGTATTTTAATCCTTTCAATGCTTGAGGGCAAAATGTTTGGGGAAAAAACCTTTAACACTACATAAGTACTATAACTGAACGATATGGAAGCCTTGCAATACAAAATCATGTTCTCTCAATAACAATTCTAATATGGCACCTGCTAAATTAGTCATAGGTGCTGTTGCTGCTGTTATGTTTTTGGGAATCTCTGATAGGCTTTCTGAACTTTGCTGCACTTTAGAAATTTTGTCATACATGAAAAATTATGCCAATGGGTAGGGGCAATACAAATCTTTAAAACCAGCTTTCTGGTGTCTCTATGGAGAGGGGGAGAGAGAAGAGTTCATCCATGTGTATGCATTCTCTATGATGCAGGCTGGCTAAACTGCATTCAAGATGTTGTAGTGATCTATACCTATGAATTAAAAATGTAAAATTAGAGAGAGTAGTTAAAGATGTTGGATTTCAGTTGAGAGACCTGAGGTAGTACAGTCATGTTCAATCTGGATTTCGTGGCCTACACATTATTACATGTTCACATCATCAGGCTTCAAAGTCTCCTTTCTAACAACATCATTGATGCAAGATGGGCTTTGGTGTTGCCTGTCTCTTGATCTTTTTGACCTGGAATTCTTGTGATTTTGTTTTCCTCCACTGTAATGTATGTTGCCAACAAAGAAGGCACTAAAACTTCTATCAGGAAAAAGCTTGTGTTGGCTTCAAAGTCCAGTTGCAATGTTGATACTTGTGAACACGCTTATGTGAAATTTGTGTATCTTTGGGCTTTTCTTGTTTCTTGGCTACAGACTTGTTGAAGCAGTACACTGGACTGAAGACAAAAATAATGGCTGCTTTTCAGTAGAGAGTTGAAATTAAAGAAAATATGTAAAGTATTAAGGATTTTTCTCTCTAAAATTGGGGGTTTGGCTATCTCTTGTTATTATGTTAATGCTGTCTGTAACACAGTCTGATTCTTACTTAGAAATTCAACCTCTTTCTTCAGTGCATTATTTATATTTCAAACTGGACATTTTCACCAAAACCTTAATTAACTTTGATGCCAAAGGTTGGGACTTCATCAAGTGCTTAGCACATAGAGCTTCAGACTACTGGCATAAAGAGTTAATGATCTATATGTGATGTTTATGGCTTTTAAGAGAACCAAACAAAGCAATATTCTTTTTGGTCTTTTAAGAGTGGATGCTTAGAAGGAGTAAGGAGTAGAACTAGTACAGAATTACTATTTCATGCTGCCATGCAACAATTCTTGAGGCTGATTCTGTTGAGGGAAGATGTGAATTTTCTTCCTGTGTTGCTTGGCAGTGTTGACAATTATTTTCTTCCCTTGTAAAGATGTAGAGAGTTCTTGTTGGTTTTGGTGAAAGTAGAATCCAGATAGCAATGGCTGCTGGCTGATGTGAAGAGGTCAGTCTGGTCACTGAACCCTCCGGCAGTCATTTGAAAGAAAAACTTACTTGAAAAAAAATTTTACTAAAGCATTTTCCCTCTAACCAATTTTTGTAATATATTAAAGATTATATTTAAAGTTTGTATGTGTTTGCTCTGGGCAAGTTTACTTCCCCTCCAACTTGAGCACTTTTGTTACTTGTACTGGGTTTTTTTTGTTGGTCTTAACATTTATTTTGTATTTTGTTTTTTATAAACTGTAACAAGAAGCTTTTGTGAACCTTTGTTTCTTGCTGGCTCTTTCTTGGACCAAATGAACTGACTATGAGCTGGCTTAGAAGAAATGTTCATTGGGATGCATAGGAATTTGCTAGCAAAAATGTACATGTATTGAAAGTTTTTTTTCCTCTGAACCTCTAAAGCCATGCCTGTCCTAAAGTAATTAATCATAATTTGATGTGACTTTAATAATTTGACTACACAATCGCTGTCTAGGTCCAAAATAATGGCTGTAACAAGGGTGTTCCAGGACTGAGTCTGCCTCCAAACACTAGAGTTATTCTTTGGCTGGTCACCCTTAAGTACCTTTTCGACTAATAAAGGCAGTGCTGCCATCTGTAAAAATTCTGTTAAGTTGCAAACTTGCTGTGGAATAAGCTGCAGAATTTGGTGAGGGATTGCTGACACATCAACGTAACCACTCTTGCTGTATGCTTTTAGCGGTCCAGTAATCTCAATTTTACCTGCCAATAAAAAGGGCCAGAATAATAATTTCCTTTGTTCATTGTAAGCTATATAATGCCAAACTGTATTAACGAAGTTTGTTGTAATTCCATCTTAATTTCCCACTAGCAAGGCCTACTTTAATGGCCAGTCTGAGTGGATGCTTTGCATGCTTGCAGTCTTTCACCAATCCATGGGAGAGGAGCGGGATTACAGTTTATGAAATTTCTTTGAATTAAAATTTGGCCTCAAAGGTTCTGACACTAATCATCACTGTGCCCATAACCAAATGGTCATCCATATTTCTTACTGGTATATCAAGTTGGCGCAAGAGTTCATGAATGCTGTGTACTGTTTTTGGTGGACTTGCGCATCCCTCTGGGTAATGCTTGTAGAGCTGTTTCTGCAGGCTCATCTCAGCAGTCAGATTGCAACACTAGCGACCTGCAGTCTCAAAGACCAAATTTCAAACATCTCCATTCTTTGGTAATGGCGATGAGTGAAAGAAGCTGTCAAATTATTGTTAAACTTTTTGGACACTGTATTGTACTTCATTGAGACTCATGTTAAGCCAACTAGCAGTATAAATGCTTACTGCAAAAGGAACAGACACTTCAGAGGTTTCTTTTAAAAGGACTGTTACAAATGGCTTAAGGCCTAAAGCATGAGTCGTAAATGGCAGTCAAGTTGTGCCTCATTGTTTCTTAAACTCTTTCCAATGCTTTCTTTTACAGGTGACATGGCTGTGTTGCTGTTTTGTCCTAGCAATACTGTACATCATTTGTTGTTTCACTATATTGTATCTACTTGAGGTATCACAATAAAAGCTTTCAATTGTTTTGTTGAGTTACTTTTGTGCTATCTTTTCTTGCGAAGTAAATTCTCATGCTTTATTCTCTGATAAAAAGGCCAGTGCTCTTAGTTACTCTTAAACTTCTAAATGTGGGTTGAATCTGATTTTTATGTGTTTTAGGTCTGCCGCTAAACATTTGGGTTTTTCCTTTCACTAATCTTCCCAACACACAGAAAGTTGTGTTGCTGCTTTTAGAGCTTTTGCCCATTTTGAGCCAATTGTAGAACCTCTGCAAAGTGCTTTCAAAAAGAGCCAGTCTGTGCACACCCCAAAACTTAATTTTCAGAGAAATTGTAGGAAGGGTGGGTGTGCTTTCTGTTGTGTTACCTTGGTCATCCATAGGTCAGAGGAGCACTCTGAGCACAGGCACTCAGTCTGTTATTTCTGCTTTGGCTGGGAGGAACTTCTGTAGTTCCTCTAATCATATTAAGGCTTCTCACATGTTAGTGGAGTTAAAGTCCCCACTGTGAGTCAGAAACAAGGATGTGATGAAGATCGGTCCTCCCCATCCAAGAGCCCAGGTTGTAGTGGGCTTCATACTGACTGAGATTTATTCCACCTGTGTGTTTGCGGGAGGCACAGTGTGCTGTGTCCATAACTGCAGGGCTCCTACCAACATTCAAATATGAACTTTTCCTTAAAGATCATGTCAGTACCTCACCAGCTGTCCGTAGCATCAGGCGTGACAGTGGCGCTTAGATTCTCCAGTGGAAAATCTGTGCAAAACAGAAAATTTGGATGAGAAGAGATGACTAAGGAGGGAGATGATTTCTGTGATAAGCTGCCTCCTTTCCTACTGTAGCCCCACTATGTGTTTTGCTGCTTTAGGGTGAGAGGACACTCAGCTCATATTCAACCTGGCATCCACTGTAGCAACCCCCAGGTCCTTTTCAGTTTGAAAATCCAGTCTGAGGCACTCATTGATGATTTAGTGACTTCTTAGGCCAAACAAAGTGATGTTTTCTCCTGAAGATTAACCTGCAGATGGTGATAATTGATCTTAATGGTTGTGATTACAAGAGCAAAGGTAAACTGAGACTTTATTATGAAAGGCTTCATATTTGGAAGACTTCATATGATGTATTTGAAAGACTTCAATCAATACCTCAGTTCAACCAAATCCCCAAAAAAGCTCTGCTTACTGATAGTAAAAATATCCTTTAAAATTCCTTTAAAATGTAGCAAGGGACTATTGCAGTGATCTAGCTTACTCTTCTGTATAATAACAGGTGTGGGATTATCCTTACAGTAAACAATGTGAAATAACTTTCAAAGAAGTGCTTCACATCAAACTTGCTAGTACAAGATGTAGGTGCATGCTAGGTAGTGTTAAAGTGTCAATGAAATTTTCCTGGAAATTCTCCTAACTCCAGGGTAGGCTAAATTATGTCATTGTGATCATTCAACTATTTTTAGCATGATATATAGAATTCAGATACAAAGCATCGGTTGTTTGCATTTGAACACTGAGTGAAGTAGGAAATTGGTATCAAGGACTCATGTAGGATTGGGGGGGGGCGTTTGGTTTTTATTTGGCTTAGTTGAATGTTCAGTTACTGAACACTGGCAACAGAGCATCAAATATGACCCCTTTGGACTGCCTGAGGCTGAGAATTAAGTCATTCAGTGCAGGCTTATTCAGTGTCTCTTCAATAATCCATCATTTCATCTCTCAGACAGATGGGGATGCTCTACATAGGAGATCAAACATAGTATTTCCATCTTGAGAAAGATAGCCTGCTGCCCTTTCTTTTATTCATGTGCTTATAAGCTGTCATCTCAGACTCCTTTTTTTCTTTTTAACCTTTTGGCTTTACTGTCTTAGGGCATGAAAGAAGGATCTGAAGGTCTGAAAAAAAAATTAATAAAAATGGCATTTTATGAGATGTATGGTATTCATTGAATAAAAAACTAATTTTTGACACTCATATGATCGAGGTAATGCAGATTCAAATAACACAGAAGTATCTTTCATATTCAAGATGTTCATAGTAACATCCCATTAAATTTTGGTGTAGCAAAGGGACTGTAAAAAACACCAACAACTGGAATACTTCTGGAAATGTGAACTCCAGCTGGAGGATCTCTGACTTACTTGCAGATAGAGAGAGATGGGCAGATGCCTTATCTAAAAATTGGGAACCTTCCATTAGAGGTCTCTTTGCCCCAGTTAAATTTAAATAACGACAGCAGTCTCGGTTGAGGGTTCTCTCCCTACGCATGAAATGCCGTAGCTGTAAGGCTAAGCCGTAGTGGTCTCTTTTTACAAAATCCAGTTAGCCTGAACAGGAAACCAGTCACAACTAAAGCTGAGTTTAACCTCTGAAAAGTGCTCTGGCTAGGTTACTTTGTCCACGTGAGGGGTTTTTTTCCATTTTTGTCTCTTTGCATCCCCTGCCTTGGCTCTTCCCCAGATGGGTCCAACCTGTGGAGCGGAGCTGAGCACCTGCGCTGCCGCTGGCCCTCACACCTCTGACGAGCAAAGCAGCTGCGGATTAACTGAGGCTGGACAAAGTAATTCCTTGGCTGTGAAGCAGCTCTGCTGAGCCATGGAATTGGTCAGCATTAACTGGTTCTCCTCTAGTTAGGAGGCTGAGCTAATCTGAGGGTTTGGGCTCACTCATTTCTATAGTGTTGCTAAATAAGACTCGAGTGGAGGTCACTAACCGCAGAGCTTGGGCATCTGAGATACTCTATGATTCTAGTAGCAGTTTACTCTATGCTTGCATTACTTATAAACTTGATTGCCCAAAGATTTTACTCAGTAAAGATCACTCTAGTAACCAGGCAATAGAGGTTTTCCGGTATTCAATGAAACAATGGGCAGTTTTTGCATGGTCTGATTTCTGTATTTTTGTCATAAATAGTGTAGCTTAATTTCCCTTCTTGCTCAAATAAATAGACTTTAGAGGCTTCTGGCTCAAGCAAAGGCAACGGCAGGACCAAACTAGCCCTTTATTCAAAATGGAGTTTGCATCCTGACTTTAAAATACATACATGTATGCAAATTCCATCACAGTATGGAACATCGTGACTCGCCCTTTACCTGCAAGACGGGTTGTGGATGTTCTTTAATCTTCAGAACACCTTTATGACATGATTAGCAATGATCATCTGCTTTATTTTACACCTGGTGGAAGTTGTTACTTTTACAAAATCATTTATGCGCAAAAGGCTCCGGTTTGGGACTTGGAGCAGGTGACAATGCAGCAGTGGTGTATGGGCATCTGAAAAAAAGGTCTCGCTCTTATGTTTAAGTGTTGTAGAATTAAAACTTCAGTGAATTAAACAGCAGCCTCATCGCTGCCGATTTTGCTAACCTTCCTATTCTACGCGTCTGTACAATATATATGTCAAAGCTGGTAGCCTTGTTTTATTGCATAAGGCAGACTATTAAAGTCAGATGAGATTACAACCGATATATCATCTCTGAGTTTGGCTACATCCATTTCTGATCACGCATTGGATTTCTTCAAGTTTCTTTGTCCCTAGAGGCAGGAGCTCACCCGCACAGGCACCCTCAGTCCCTGCACGTTCAGGCTGAAAGCTCGTCGTGTCGGTACGGGAACAGGGAAGGCATGTTACTGACTGTGGGAAAAGTTTTAATTTTGTTGTGCTTTGGGTTGAGTGGCGTTAATAGTCAGCTGTGTTTGAATTGCGATCCAAGTTCTTTGTCCATTGAAAAGCAAAATCAAATAAGCTTTATTCTGCAGGAATGGTTATTTAAAATGTTTTAATACTGAATCATATACAACCATTCTCACAGAGGCGCAACACTAAAAGCGAAAAAAACCCAAACCCAACTGCTGGAGCTCTGTGCATTGTGCAAACAAACTTTTTCCCAAAACTTTCTTTAAAAGCCCACTGGAAGTTGGGGATCTTGTGACAGGGAGCAGGGCTGCCAAGGGCGAGAGGAGCTTGTTTTGCAGTTGGGCCCGGGGAGGATTGCTGCATCTGGGAGCCGGGTTGCAGATGTGAAACACGTGCTTTTGAGGGCTGGGGGGCTTTCCTAAACAAATATATTTCCTAAACAAATATAAATAGATTCTCTGCCATGCGCAGGGGAAACCTGTTGATATTATCGCAGTGAACCTTTGATCTGTTGATCCGGAGCTGCCGTACACTGCGAAACCATTTTGGGAGGCAGGTGCTAAGTGCCTAAAGCCAGGGTTCGGAAGGGCTGTAGGGCACTAGGACGGGAGGGGTGGGCACCGACCCCTGCAGTGCTGGGAGGGTGGCTCTCCCTCCTCCGAAAAAGCCGAACCTGTGAAAGAGCAGTCTCTCACAGCCTGCCCTGCAGAGAGCGCAGGCGCAAATCAATGGGGAAAGATGACATTTTGTGACAACGCGGGTGGCCCCAAAGCTCTCCATTTCTGTGCCTTGTGTTAGGTGGCAAATGAAACTGCTTTTTGTGCGCCCTGCGGGGAAGGAGGAGCCCCTGCCCCAGCACCCTGCTGACCGGCTCACCGTCGCCCGCGCTGCGCGGTCAGGCCGTGCCTCCGGCAGCTCGCCGCCATGGGTACCGCACGGCCCGCAGCCAGGCTGGGCTGGGAGACCCACAGCTCTCCGAACCGCTGCTCTTCGGGGCGAGAGACTGTTTCTGGCCATAATCTCCTTATAGGCCTGAATTAATCATCTGTTTCCCACCGATGGCCAAGCAAGCACCATTGCCCTGGGTGGCACGCTCCACCTCATTACCTACTTTAACTGTTAAGCCTGTAAATCTGCTTTTGCTTGTCTACTTAAATTATCTTCCCTCCCTTTCTTCCTCTCTCATCTTTCTCCTTCCTCAATTCCCCACTTTTTTATGGTACACACAGCAGTCCAAAGTCGGCGGCATTTTGCTTTTTATTGTTCCTCTTCTTGCCCCTCCAGAAAGCAATACCCTAAGCGGCAGCATTAACAATTCATGGTCACACACCGATGTTTCGTGGTGTTTGATTCACTGCCGGACGGTGGGTGGGTGGTGGAGGGAGCCCTGTCCGGCCGGACCCTACCCCTGCGCCGGGGAGCCGGCGCGGCCCGTCCGCAGCCCTCGAGAGCAGAGGACAACGTGCTGCTTTGCTATTACCCTGTCACTGCTCTGCTGACTAAACTCCTGCGGCAAGTTTGAGGCCTAAATACTGTTTCTCCGCCGTGATCATCGACAGAAATGGAGCATGTATGACCTGCAGCCCCACAGCCCTCCAGCAGTGCTGCGCTTTATCGGCTCTGCTCCTCCTGCTCCCAGGCTGACGAGGCCAATGGATTTTGCTTCAGCAGCACTTTTTTCCCCTTTCCCCCTCTCTTCTATAATTAAAAGTTTCTCACAGCATAGAGGCTGGAGACACAAATTAATGCTCTTTAATTACCTACCCAAAATATACAAAACCAAAAGGTTTTTCACGTCATTCTTTCAATGTTTACTAAAATAGAGACTTTGCTCTGGCAGACCTCTCCGTCACTGGCCAAAACTCACGCTGAAGGTTAACAGCTCCCAAAGTTAATGATTATCTTTCCTTGTTTGCTCGGTGTTTCAGAGTTAAAACATGTAAATACAACTCCCCGGTGTAATTGCCGTGGTCAGCCAGCGACGAGCACTGCAGAAAACATAAACACGTCTATTAGCAGAGAGAAATTTCACTCCCTTGCCTGGCCTCCCCGGCTCGCAGCGGTGTCCGCTCACCCAGAAAACAGCCAGCGAGGACGACACCGTCCCGTGCCAGCTGGCGATTGCACACTGTGAAAACCCCCTCTCAAAATAGCAGTTTCTAATCTCTCCCGAGGCCGTTAATCAGGTTTCTAATCCAGCAAAGCTGTCCGTACTGTAACGTGCTGCGATTCCCAGGCCTTTATTAGAAACCTCTCTCGGTTACAGCATTTACTGGGTCAGGGGACGGATGGCAACGGCCGCCTGAGCAGAAATAGCTGTGAGAGGCATCTGAGATAGCGGTCGGTGCCATGACCTGGCTGCACCTTCCCTGCGAGGGCTGAGCATTACCAAAGGCTCGTCTGCAGAGAACCACCACATACCACCACCTCCTGCTTGGAGATTTTCTGAGGACCGAAAGCAACCTCTGCGTTTCTGAAGACAAACACAATGGCTGGTCCTGTCCGACCGCTTTCAAATTGGGTAGAAATGCCCTGAAGGCGTGCGGCTGTGAAAGATTTATGGGCAGCTTCACAGGAGCAGCGGGCTTGCCCCCGTACCTTGGCTAAATTCTAGCTGGGGTAATTGCGTCTGCCTCTTGCCTGCCTTTCCCTGGGTGGCTCTGCCTGTCTCGGAGGACCTGATGTGTTGCAGACTGGGGGTGACACGACCGATGTGGGTAGCTTGCACAGAAGTATGTGATATTTGCAGTATTCACGGGGGTCCCTCTGGCAAAAGGCGCTATATAAATGTCAACTCGTCGCTCACAAAGCGAGTCGGCATCCTGGTGCACGGCTGTACACGAGCAGGCGGTATTAGCGAGGCAACGGGCTGCTAAATCTCCTCCTGCTGCAGGAGCGGTACGAGGCTCCCTGCGTCCCAGCACGACGTTTGGACTTTGAGGCTCTGGTGGCAGAGATGCAGGCTCCCCAGGGGCTCAGTGGGAGGATGCTGCAGGGACGGCACTGTCACGGGGGGCTATCCGGGTGCTCAGCGGTGGGGGGATGCCGCGGCTGAGCCCCATCTGGGGATTTGCCTTGGTGGTTGCCGGTCCATGCGGCTGTGCCCCGTGACCCTGCCCAGCTGGGAGAGGGTGCAGCGGGATGGGGAGGCGGGGGGAGCTCATGCCTCAGGTTGCTTTCCATGCCCCAGGACTTGTCATCCTGCTTGCACGGCCCGCTCTGAAAAGCCATTTTAAGCAGAACCACCACCAGTCCCGGGTCTGCAGGAACCAGTAGGAAGGTTTACAGGCACTGTGCATTGAGACCACGGCGGTGAGCGGACGTGTGCTACGCCGAGACACCTCCCTAACACCAAACCCAGGACGGGAAAAAAGTTTAGTAAAACTTGGGGAATGAACTGACGTGTGTGAGAGCCCCGGACAACTGTTACAACATCACTGGGATGTGCGCAACCGTGCGCTTCTCCAGGAAAAGCCCCCGCCGCCTCCCGGCCTCCTGTCCCTCACCATCCCTGAGCGCAGCCGCGCACGCTGCAGCAGCCCGCCTGCAACACACGTTCATGGGGAAGACGATAAATACAGCGTGTTTTCTTTCTTTATTTAGCATCTTCCTCCCAAGAGGCTCCAAGGTCTTGAACTCGGGGGTTTTACCGAGCTCGCTGTTTATGCGCGTGGGCCTATGCGCGCATGTGCGCGCACGGCGGGGCCGCTTCGGTGGCAGCGGTTTCCTCCCCTGCAGGACGAGCTCCCGGGGCCCGAGGGGTCCGGAGCAGCCCCGTCCTGCAGCTGACGGCCGGTCAGCAAAGACTGCAGCAGCCTCTGCGCCCGCCAGCACTCAGCCAGCGCCCAGCTGCGCCCACATCGCGACCAGATCAGCTGGCCTCCCCCGGAGTTTTGCTTTTGTGTTGTGCTGTTGACGTTTGACCATATATTTTAGCCTCATTTTGCTGTTCCTTTTTTACCCCACCCCTCTCCCTTATTAGCATCATTTAGCCAGTGCCTCTGTCGCTTCCCCGTGCTCTCCCCTCCCCATCCGGCTGGCTCCGTGCCCCATCTCCCAAGGGCGACCTGTGTCCTGGCCTGTCCCAAAGCCCGTCCAGCTCCGGACTGCAGACAGGAGCGGTGGAAGGGAAAAAAATGTTATCGAGGTTTTTCCAAGGGTAAGCGCTTGCAAGCGCCCCGCTCGCAGCGGCGGGGCTGCTCTGTCGAGGAACCGGCGCCAGCCCGGGCTTCGTTCAGCACCGGGCTGGCTCCGCGTCCCTGCCGCGCTTTCATCTTCCGTTAAAATCAAGCCTGTAGTGCCGCGAGGTTAACGAGGGGCCCGGAGCAGGGCAGCTGTGGGGCTGGTGTCACGCTCTTGCCCCACACCACGGGTCCTGCCCGCTGGAGCCCTGCGTAGTGTACCCAAAATGAGAGACGCCGCCTCGCTCAGCCGCCCACCCCTGTCCCGGGACGAGCCCACAGGAGCGCGGGGCCGGCGTGTCCCCAGCGCTGGATGCTGCCGGCGCGGGGCAGTGACTCATTCGGGGCTCTGGGTGCGGATGTCTCATTTGTTTCTTGCCTCGGCAGCAGCAGCTTTGCCTGGTCAAGGGCTCTTGCTCCCTGCCCAGCACGGCATGGGGGGGCTGGCGCTCGGCCCTTGGCCCCTGCACAGCGCCTGATCACGTCAGGCCACAAACTTGCAGCAAAACTACCTGCCTCATCCCTTGGTTTCCTAGAAATCCAGCAGCCGGCTTGGCGAGCGGAAACCCAGTCCAGAGGGCTTGTTAAATCAACACAGAAGGGACCATTACACGGAGGTTTGCATGACGAAGCGTTTGCAGCTGTGCCAGAGGGTGGGGGGTGTTTTTTAAATCTCTGCTTTTTCCGTTTGAGCTACAGAGGCAAAGCAGCCCTTCGAAACAGCACAGAGGGACACAGCCTGCAGGCACAAGCGGGCGCATCGGGTGCTTGAGCCATGCCGGGCGGCTGGAGCCCCGGCGCCCGCGGGGTTGCCCTGTCTGCGTCCGGCAGCAGCCGGGCACGGCTCCTCTGCTGCCAGCCCCGGCACGGGGCAAGCCGCCGGGTGCTGCGCTGGGGCTGGTAGATGCTCAGGCTAGCGGTGTTGAAAGAAAAATTGTATCATCAGTGCAATGAACCTAAGCTGAGGTGCAGCTGCAGCAATGGGACGTGGACAACATGCCCAGCCGTCCTTCTGGGGGTGTGGGAGCCCCCAGAGCCCTTCTCCAGCCCCCAGTGCACCCCTGACCATGCAGCAACCCCTCCCCTTGCCATCACTTTCCTTTGCGTCTCTTGGCTTTTCTTGTCTCTTTGATTTTCTTTTCCCTGCTCTTCTCTCTTTTCTCTTTTTTCTTCTTACCTTTTTCTTTTTCCTTTTTTCCCTTTCCTTTCCTCTCTTGCCTCTTTCTGCTTTCCTGCTGTGCCACAATCGGACAAAGCCTGACAGCCAGGAGCAGTTACTGGCTTTGTGAGCCACCGGTGTCCGGCAATACCAGGGCCTGACTTTGCTGGCTGGGACAAGGCCCCTTCCCGGGGAAAAAAGCAGCTCTGGTGCCTACGGCCGCCTGGGAAGGAGCCTGGCCCGTCCAAGGTGCAACATCCGAGCCCTCTGACCGTACGAGCTGTTGTCCTGGCGCCTGTTAGCGAGCATTAACACGCAGCGGTTTCGCCACTCAAAAATCCCAAGACTTGTAAGAAGAGCTGGGCCTTTACCCAACGCTGTCGGTGCAAAGGGCTTCACGGAAACTCCTCTGGTTTCTGTGGATGTCGGCTCTGAAAAACAAGCTTATCATCTCCTCTGAGCCATGCAGTAGGTCGCTAATTTGAATTACGGACATGAGGGGAGGGCGGCAGCCAGGCTGCGTGAGCATCTCCAGCTTTTTTACATCAGGAGTCGGTGAAAACTGCGCCTGGGCTGGCCCGGCCTGGCTTCCGGGGCACCAGCAGCAATGTCCGTAGAGCTGGTGGTTACCTTTCTTCCCCATTTTTTCCCACTTTCCTCTCTTTTCCATGTTTTCAGATGAAGCCGAGCTGCACGGGTGTTTGATCCCCGGAGGCGCCGAACTGAGAAGCAGAAGTGGGTGCTGTCGCCCCGGGGGAAGCCCCCCGCGCTCCCCACCGCCCGGCTCCAGTGCTGCCTGAGACCCGGCTGCCCATGTCCGTGCCTGGACTGCCTGCGGCCCTGCTGGGGCGCGAGGCGCGGCGCAGGCCCGCCCGTACGTGGGCGGGTGGTGGGGTGGATGCTGAAGCCGCGTCGCAGGCGCGGACACGGGCCTGAGGACCGTCCTCTCCGCTCCCCATCAGGCAGCACCCTGCCGCCGCCCCGGCCGCCGTCCCCTTGGTATGAGCTCCGAGTGGCATCTGCTTCGGCTTCGCTGTTGCTCCCTGCGGCCTCGCGGCACTACAGGCTTGATTTTAACGGAAGATGAAAGCGCGGCAGGGACGCGGAGCCAGCCCGGTGCCGAACGAAGCCCGGGCTGGCGCCGGTTCCTCGACAGAGCAGCCCCGCCGCTGCGAGCGGGGCGCTTGCAAGCACCTACCCTTGGAAAAACCACACACACACACACAGAAAATCAGGCCAAGCTCCAGCAGCGTGTAACTTGTTTTGTTATAGATTAACTGTGGCAATACACCGCAGGCACTTTGCTGAACTGGCCGTTTAACCTACTGTCCCCACGCCTGGGTTTTTTTAAGAAAGACCGGCGCAGTACAAATGGCCATCCGTGCTTTCACGGGGAGGTCACAGGCTGCGGAGAGGTTTGCCTGGCCGCTGCGCATCCCCAGGCAAGAGGCCGGGAGCGAGGGGGGTTCCACCTCCAAGCACCCCGGCCCCGGGGCTGGGGACACGGCCGCGGCCGGGAGCCAAGGCCCTTCATTTCGGTGCTGAGCAGAAATGCCGCGTATCGACTGATTAATTCTTCCCTGAGCATCTGCCGACTCCTCACGGCGGCTGCCGGAGCCTCTCTGCCTCCCCGGCGCCGGGAGGGCCCTTTGCCGGGTGCAGCGGTGCTCGGCCGCCGGTTTCCTTCCTGGAAAGGTTTCAGGTGCCGCCCAGAGCGCGAGCGGGTTTTGCTGACCCCGCAGCCTGCAATCCTACTCCTGGGCTGGAGCCACCTCCCGACGCCGCTCTTGGCCCCGCTCCCCGCTGCTCCGTCCCCGGGACACGCTGTAACCATCTCGTGGCAGGACAGCCCTGACCTGAGTGCTCCGGCTCCCAGCAGATTTCCCCAGCCTCGACGGGTGTTTGCAAAAAACCCCAATGATTTATTCTCGACAGCTCAGCTGGGCGGAGAAAACAACATGTTGGTCTTTACGTCTATTCTTAATTTTTTTCTTTTTTTCTTGTAACAGAGGTTGCCAATAATAACACAGCAGGAACAGCTCCCGGCCCCATAACTGTCAGTTTTCTACACTTCTCTGTAGCAAGTGCCAGCCTGGTTTCTTGCCAGCCCCATGTCTGCTGACAAAGCGTCCAGCAGCGAGGCAGCGGGAGTCCGGTGACGGTGTGAGCGAGCCGTGCTCCCTCAGCCCTGGATGGTGGTGGGGACAGCGGGTGACACCCGGCCCTTTGCTTCCATTCGCAGTCCCTGGGAGGTGACAGCCGCCCCCTCCGGTAGCTGGTTACGGAAATACGGCCGCATGAAATGCAAAACCAACACAGACAGATAGGGCTTATAGGCCGGTGCCTCAGGATGGGGATTTTCTGGGAATACATTTATTCGGGAGATAAGACGACAGTTCCCAGCCTTTTTGGTCCCACAGGATGAGGGTGCGGGGGGGGGGGGCACCTGCTGCGCTGCAAGACCAGAGCTGGGAACAGCCTGCGCGGCGGGCAGAGGAGGAGCCGGAGGGTTTGACTCGGCCCCGGCGCGGTGGGGCTGGTTTGTGTTAACTGGCTCCCTTGTCGGCACGGGGTGCGGGGCTGGCGAGGGAGCCGGGCTCTGCCCCAGCGGTGCCCACCCCACAGCCGATGCTGCCCAGCACCCCTGCAGATCCGGCGTGGATAAGCGCGCTGTTGTTTGCCTTATGAGGGGGGAAATACGTCAGTGTCTTAAAATGGTCCTAAATAATCCAAGCTGTAAAAGCTAGTTGACGTCTTCCCCGTGTCTCTGCCTGCTTCCTTGCAGAGCTCCGCAAGGTCTGTGGCCATAAAGCACAGCCAAAAACGAGCGTATTCAGCTGAGGACCTGGCACCACTGGAGACCAAGAGACAGCCCAGGACTGGTGGAGATGGAGCAGGGTGGAGAAAGCAGGATTATTGCCTGGAGTGAGGCTGGCACTGCTCAAATTGGGGCAGGGAAGGGCCAGCACCCAGCCATGCTCCTGCCAGCTGGGATGCCTACAGGACCTGGGTACGATGCCTCCACCTCTGGGCAAGGAAAAGCTGCATCCCTTTGACCACTGAAGCTCAGGAGACCCATTTGCTGCCAGCTCCTTTCCCCAGCAGCCCTGGCTCCCCCCTGCCCACCCGCTGGGCTTGACCCCCATTTCTGCGCTGCCCGGGGTGCCGGGCGGTGGCAGCAGCCGTGGGAGAGGCGAGCGAGCTGACCCCAGCGTCTCGGCGCTGGGATGGCCGAGCCTTCCTCCCCCTGCAAGCCCTGGGCTCCCGCCCGTCCCCGCCGCGGCACCGGCCCTCGAACCCAGCTGCAAACCCGGGCTGTGCAACAGCTAAATACTGGGAAACTGGGCGGGCGCCAAGGACTTTGATCCCCAGCCATAAAAACCGCCTCCACAAGCTGACTTCTCTTGCGAAATAACCTCGGGGGGGGGCTGAGCTGATGCCTGCTGCCCCCGCTGCCTTTGCAGCGCCAGAAAAGGGAGTTTGGCTGGTAAGGGTTGGCATCGCCCGCAGCCTCGTCCCGCAGAGGTGCCGTGCTGGTGCCGGGCAGGTGCACGTTGCACCAAATACACACATTTACCTTGGACTGCTCCCAAGCGCTGCCGTGCTCCGCCCCGGTACACCTGCACGCACCGGCGGCGGCAAGGCCAGCCGAGAGCCTCCCCGGCTGGGAAACGCCAAGCTGAGGGTCTGTGCCTGGCGCAGCACCGAGACCCCTCTTCCAGACATGGCCGGCGGGACAGGACCGGCAGCGCTGCCCACCCCGCCGGGCCGGGGGCGCGGGCGCAGCGCTGCGCAGCGGGTGGCTGGAGCTGCCGCGCCGACAGCTGCATTATCAGACGTGGATGTTAGCGTCTGCCTTAAAAAAACTTTAAAAATGGGGTTTTAATGGGTGTAGGGTTTGTTTGTTTGTTTGGGGGGTTTTGTGGGGTTTTTTTCTTTCCCGGGGGTGCTCAGCAGCCGCAGCCCACCCCACCTTGGGGTGGGCGATGCTGAGCTGTTGGGTGCGAGCCCTGCACTGTGCTGGACATGCAATATCAGGCTGGCTGGGTATGCAAGAGCCACAGGTGCCCTCTGCTAAAAAGCTCAGTGAGCCACCGATGAACAATTTCTTTTTCCCATTTTTGTTACCTTTATTTTAACTCCAACGCCATGCAGCATCCTGGCGGAGCTGGGCCTTTAGTGCTATTTAGAGGCAAAGATGGGAAACAAAGGGATGTTTTGCAAATGCCAGATTGCAGCTTGATCAAATAAAGGCAAAATGGAGTCTGCACAAATGGGGATGTGTAAAAAGATGGCACAAGAGCATCTGGGGCTTCTCATACCAAGGAATCTCCGCCTGAGGCAAACACAAACCCTATCCCACGGTCCAAAACGCTGCCAGATCCTCAGAGAAGGTGATGGTTCCTCTGAGCTGCTGATGCAAACATCCCGGGTTTCCAGGCCGACACAGAAAGCGCAGGACCAAGGCTTCTGCGGTCACAGCCAGCCCTGCCGTGAGCTGCTTTTATTTCTCAATGTCATGGTTAAACCCAGATTTTCCCCGTTCTTGCTTGTCACTTTTATTAGCATTTCTGCTCCTTTATTTATAGCTACAGCCTCGTCTCTCGCACCCACGGACACACGTGTCAGCAAGACGCCTCTGCAGCGGGGGCTGATCGTCCTGGGGATGCGTCTCTGCCACCGTGTCCCCGATCCTCGCCCGGGGCCAAGAGGTTTAGGGCATCGGTGCCACAAGGCCTTTAACACGGCTCCAGTGTCACCTAGCCGTGGCTCCCCAGGCATGGCAATAACTCGGAGTGTTTTTCCGCTCAGCCAAGTAACCTGAGTGACTTCCCGCACTCCCCTCCCCGTCTCCCCGCAGCTGGGCTCCAGCATTCGCACTCTCGGTCACGCCTGGATTTTGTGATTTTGCAGCCCAGAGACGCTCCCCTCCAGGGTGAGCGCTTGGCCTGCAGCACCCAGGTGGGTCCCCCGGCGTTTCGGGAGCATCTGGCCGCTGCCGCTTCTGGTGCTTGCTGGGACCGAGCAAAACTCAGTGCATAGGTGCCGAGTGGCAGAGCTCGCCACAGGGCTGGGGCTGTCGCTGCCAGCCCCGTGGTGCAGCGACGGCGCAGCAGCGTGGGAGTTTCCTTTTCCTATTAGCGAGCGCGTTGAACTTTCCCGGACCCCCCGTGAGGTTCCCATGGCTTGGGGTGAAATCAGAGTTTGGCTCCGCGTCGGCCTCTGCGCAGCGTCTGGGAGAGAGACGGGCCCGGTTCTGATCCCAGCATCGCCAGCACGTCTTCGCCCTCCTGCCGCACCGACCGGGGCCACAGCACCCGCCAGCTCCGCAGAGCTGGGCGCCAACACAGCACCCGGCCCTTTCTCCAGAGAAGGGATTTTTTTTTAAACAAACCAAAACACAAAAAATCTCAAACTCAAACACGTTTTTAAGGAGAAACGACGATTAGAAATACTGTAAGTGGTGGAGACAAAGCACCAAAAATAGCATCCAAAGTTTCCTCCGTGCGCTCTCCCTGCAGGCAGCCTGCACTGTATTTGTCTTCACTTGCCATTTCTGCTGCAATCAATTTGCAACGGCCGCTGGCGAGGAACCCATCTATTACAAGCTCGACCGAGATCTGTGGCAAAGATGTCTGTAATAAAAAAACCTGGCCATTTGTTAAAAAAAAGTACCCTCCACAGATTCTCCTGGCCCCAACAAAATCCTCTAAAACTGTCCCTGGCCACACCGTCTGGGCTCGGGATCTGCCGCGGGAGCCCGGCGTGGGTTTCCTTCCACGTGGGGAGGGATTTGCTGTGCAGCCGCTCAGAGGCTTGGAAGCACTTGGTGTCTGCTGCGTGTCGGTGCCTCATCTCCGCGATTTGCTGCGGGCCGCCCCGGGGAGCTGGATTCCTCCAGGGTCAATTGCTTTTATCATAAAAACAACTGTTTTCTATCATCCCTTTCATCCCAAGATGAAAGCGCAGATAGAAATCATGCACGCAACGCCCTGCGCCGCCTTGGTGGGCCACGCTGCCGCGTGCTGCCGGCAGCTCGCTCTCCCGCCCCGAGAAAAGGGGTAGGAGGGATAGGGAGGGCAAACGGGAGCCGGCAGCGGTCCCTGCCTTCGCCTAAAAAATAACCCCATGGGGCTGGCTAAAAAATAACCCCGAGGGCTCTCCGGAGGCACGTGGCTCTGCCCTCGGCTTTCTGCCCCAAAGCGTCACGGCCAGCGCTGCCACCCGGCTGGCTTCTGCCAGACCCGGGTACCGGCCGGGCGCCCGTCTGAAGCCCCTGTGCTGGAGGACGGGGCGCGGAGGGAGGCAGGAGGGCGACGGGGCCATTTTGGGGAGGCTGGAGGCACACAGCCTGTGTAGCCAAGCCAAACAGCGTCTGCGGGGGGATGCAACTGCTGCCTATAAATAGCGCTGGGAAGCAAGCATTAGGGAGGGAGAAAAAGCTATTCAAGCTAAAGGACAATGCTGGCACAAAAGCAAATAGATATAATTAGCCATTAATAAATGGAGGCCAAAGATTAGAGAAAGTATCTAATATCAGAAAAGTGAGAGCTCGAAAGGCTTTCCGGGGGGGAAGGGTAGGGGAGAACTTGACCAGTGTTTAAAACAGGCTGTGGCTGTTTTTTAAAAGCCATTAAGTTACGAGCTGTCAAACGCAGCCTGCTGTGATTGCAGATGAGCCTTTTTTCTGTGTAATGGGGAAGGTTTGGCCTCTCCATGACGTCAGGAACGGCAGAGGGGCCTGGGAAGCTGCCCTGTGCGCAGCCCTGCGGGTACAACCCCGGTCCCCAGCGCTTCCATCTCCTCCCTCGGGCAGACGGGCCAGTGCCAGCCCTTCCCGCAGCCTGCTGTGGCCGCTCGGCCCTTCGCAGCCCTGCCTGGGGACCAAACCCGCCTGAAGGGATGCTTTAATCCCCAAACCTCCCCAGCAATGCTGGCGGGGTGGGGGCCTTGCCGCAGGCGTGCCCCAGCCGGGGGACACGGGCCTTGGGAGGTTTTTTTCCTCGCCGCAGTCAGGGCATCACGCCGGCAGCGGCAGCTCCTGCCACCCCGTCCCGCAGTGGCCGCCCAGGGCTGCTGCAGCGGGCCACATGCTGCACAGCCGGCCCAGGGCCCCGCACGGTCAGCAGGGCACGACGCCCCTGCACCTTCCTCATCTCCGGAAAACAGCACAGCAGCCAGCCTGGAGCCGTGCACGGAAGAAAACCCCGCAGAGACGCAGCCCCCCGGCCCCGCTCTGCTCAGCCCCCGCAGAGGGAGCAGAGGGGTCCAGGAGAGGCAGTTGGCTGTCTTTCCTTTTTATGAAAGCAAACAAGTACGTGAGCGACAAGCGACCGCAGAGCTCGCTCGCCCCAGCCCCGCTGACCTTTAAACAGCAACCGTCGGGAGCAAACTTGGCACTGGCACCGCAGCAACTCCGAGAATTTACAAAACTCTTGCTCCCGCCCCGAGCGACCGGGTGCCCGTTGCGCCTGTGCGCACCCTCCCGCGTGCCCCGCGGCAGAGCCGCCGTGGCAGGCGGCACAGCCCTGTCCCGGCCGCGGGGGCTGTGCCTGTAGGGCACCTGCCTCGTGCCCAGGTCAGCCCTCCAGCCCGGCCCCGGCCCCGGCGGAAAGACCACCATGGAGACCCGCAGGCTGCCCCACGGGAACGGGAACGCTCCCAGCCTTTGTGGCAGACCCGCAGCCGGGCAGCGCCGTGCCGGTACGAACCCCAGGACAGGGCTGCTCGCCTGCGATAAGAGCGAGAGTGGAGGGGCCCGTTGTCTGCTGCAGTCGCTGCAGGCCGCTGCAATGGCTGCGCTTTGCTGCCGGGGGAACTGTGGGATTAATTTTCCCCTGAAGCCTTTGCAGAGAGGCCGCTGCCTTTCTGGAAGACACATCTTAGCTGCGAAGGCACTATCGGCTTGAGTGCAAATTGTTCTGTCTGTGCTGTACGAGCAGGTGGGGTAGATAAAGTCGTGATCGCTCTGGCCTTGAGACCCCTTGACGTCACTGAGTCCTGCAGCAGCGTCCCGCAGCGCCCGCCGCGGCGCCAGCGGCACCTTCGCTGGCAAATGCCGAGAGCCCCGTGCGGCCGTGGGGCCCTGTCCCGTCCCGTCCCGCGTGGAGCACCTCCAGCGTGCGCCCAGGCTGGGGGCAAGAGGGCTGCTCCTGCCTTGGGGCTTAACCAGCTTCCGCGGCCGGGGCTGAGGTGTGGCAGCGGTGCAGGCAGCGGTGCAGGCAGCGGTGCAGGCAGCAGCGAGCGCCTGTGTGTCTATATGGGTATGGTGGTGACAGAGGGACGGTTCTTCCCCGGCTGCTATTTCCAGCGGATGAAGTCACCAGGCTGCAGTGCCTGAGCTCAGCGGAGGGTGAGTCAGTGCCGGCCTCACCGAGGCACCGCGCGCAGCCCCCGCGGCCCCCGCTGCGCAGCAGCCACCGCGCCTCACCCTAACGCGGCAGCGCTGCGATGCCCGCGGCCTCAGCCCCCCACAATGCGTGGGGGACGAGTTCAGCGGGGTTTGGGCTTTACAGCAAAGTGGTGTCAGGGCCCCCGACCCCCCCGTGGCCCCGTGGGATGGCCGCTGGGCTCAGCTCTTCCCCCACAGTCCCACTGGCTCCGGGCAGCACTGAGGAGCTGCTTTTCAGAGCCACCTCGCCATTTGTCCCAAACGGCTGCAAGTCCCTTCAGCGGGAATGTCCCTCCCAGGGCCGTGGGGTGCCCCAGCCCATGATCACAACATGCTTTTTGTTTAAAAATCCTTATGCACACTTTCTCACAAGCTCTTGGCTGTAAATGGCGGTGCTGCGGCCATCAGCCCCAGTGCTGCGCCGCGGCTCAGCAGCTACCGCTGCCTCCCGGCGAAGACGTCCGGCATGGGACACGCACACTGCGGTCAGCCACGGCACGGCCCAGCCGCTGCTCGCTGGACGCCAGCGGCCACGCATGGCTGGAGCCTCCCAAAAGCCACCCGGGCTGCCCACAAGGTGTGCGGGAGGTTGGGGGTCTGGGACTGGGAAAGGGAGGGAGCTGCCGTGGTGGCTTTCGCAGCAGCAGTGGGAAGGGCTGACCCCACTGGGACCCTCACTGCTCTCTGATCCACCCATCAAGCTCCTTTTGCTTTTTTAGAGGTGTGTTTTGCTGCAGGGTTTAAGGCCCAAGAAGCAAACTTGCCCCTGGCTGTTTGTGCCGGATCAGTGAGCTAAAGCAGCGCGTGGGATGGGGGGGATGCTGGCGGCTGCGTGGCAGGGCAGGAAGGTGTGATGCCACCCTGCTGTCCCCCCCAGCACCGCAGCCCTGTCACAGCCTTGTGCTGCAGCGGGGGTCCCCGGGGTCCCACCCTAGTCCCCATGGGTGGTAGGGACAGGGACACCCAGGTCCGAGCCGAGGGGGTTGGATGTCACCGCCGTGGAGGTGGGTGTCCCGGAGCGGAGGGGCTGCGCTCCCCAAGCTCCGAGCACAGCCTCAGTTCTGGCCCCTTCCCTGCAGCCACAGCACAGGGCGGTTAAATCCTCCTCCACGGCCGCGATAACAAATCTGCTTTCTGAAGAAAGAGAGGAAGCAAGAAACCCCCGGCCACGCCATGCGGTGTAACCTGTTGCCGGCCAGGGCAGGCAGCTGCCCGCCTCCTTCCTGTGCCGTCTGAGTTAGTTTGTTTGCCTTCTCCAAAGCAAACAGTGTTGAAACTTGAGGGGGGGTGTTTGGCAAATCCCCTCCCTCGCTTATAAAAGCTGCTTCCTGGCACAGGGTTTCCGGCATCCTGTTCCTTCCAAACACCACTAGCAAGGGGCAGCGGGGGGATCCCAGAAATATTTGATACTTATGACCCGGCGTCTGAGGGCTGGGTTTGTTTGCCAGCTGCTCCCACCAGCTACAGGGTGGCCATGGCCATGCCTGCGGCTCCGCCACCGGCTGAGGGGACCGACGCGGCCCATGCCGGGGTCACCCGTGCCGGGGGGGGTGCCAGAGCCCTCTGCATCCACGGATGCTGCACCCGTCCGGCTGCGTGGCTGACCACCACTCTTGAACAGAAGCTGCATCAAAGGTCAGACCATGGACATTGGGCCAAAGCCCAGGGGACCAAACGGGTGTAAATGCCCCCCTTGCCTGGGAGGGGAGCGGGTGCTCATCCTGGCTTCTCACCCTGAGGTCTCTGTGGCCAAGTCACGTTGGAAAATGCATAAACATAGCTCAGCCCAGCTGAGGCTGGGGTTGGTAGGTCTGTATTGGACCCAACACACAGGCACATGCCACCCTGTGGCCCATGGGGACAGGCACAGACCTGTGGCAGGGGCACACAGACACACACGTGTTGGGAAACCTCTGCAAAAAACTGCCAGGAATTGTCCAGAAAGGACCCGGAGAGCAAAATGGATCCCTTCGGGTATTTGGTTCCCCTCTGCAAGGTCTCCAAGGACACCTGTGCAAGGTGGAGGCACCAGCGCAGGCAGTCGCCTCGGGGCAGGGTCATGCCACCTCCATAATGTGCCCTGCGGGGTCCCCAAACCTGTGAGGCAGCCCTGGGCGCTTCTCACCTCCTCTCTTTCGGCTGCTCTACCCCACGGGTATGGCAGCCACCTCAAGGGGCTGGTAGCTGCAACCCGCACGCCAGGCTCCGGTGAGGAGTCCTGGCACACGCGGCAGCCCCTCCTCCCCCATCCCCATCCTACCAGCATCGCAGGCTCCTCCAGGTTGTCTCTGTCCATTTGTTTCTGCCCATGCTCTTCTCTGCTTCTGGTGCCAACAGCATCCCAGCAGCAGCTGGTCCACAGCCCGAACATCTTCCCTGTGCCCACTGTTCAGGCTCAAGAGGATATGACAGCCAAATCCTGGAACGGTACCTGGTTGAGGTTATGTTCTGTGTGGTTTTTAATTCACGGTAAGAAGTAAACTGGAGTAAATTTATCACAGATGGAAAGTGAGCCAAGCCATGCTGGGCTGAATTCTGCATGCGCTTCTCCATCCCACCCATCAAGCCTCTCGCCCCGATGGCCAAGCGTGGCTTGGGCTCTGGGGAACACTCGCTGCCTGGTCCCTGTCTTGAAAGGAGCTGGAGGGAGAAGCAGGATTTTCTTGGAGAACTTGAAACACAGTTTGACTACTCACAATTCATGGCCCCACATGAGGTGGGTGCCACTATGATCTACCACATGATGCTGAAGCGGAGCAATTGCTTGTACAAGGTCCTGCTTCCAAGAGAGTGGGCTGTAGCAATTCAAACTCGTGGGGAACAAGCAAAATTAAACTGAACAACAGTATTTTGGGCTTCTTCTCTTGGTAAATATGGAAACAGAGTTGCAGCTATTTAGCTTGAAAACTATTCAGTTAGTGCCATTTCCCCCCCAGACGATACTACGGTCCTTGAGGGGCCGGGCTGGAGGCACACCAGAAAGAGCAGAGGTGAAGAGCCGAGTCTCCCGCAACCCCCACGTCTTTGTGCGGCTGTATGGAAACGAGCGGTCACGGCTGCCAGCCCCGCCGCATGCCACAGCCTTCTCGGGGGTGTGTTGTGCTTGGGGCGTTTGCCGCTACAGTGCCGGATCTCAGGAAACAATGAATTTACTGGTCACCCAGTGCCTCTGCCTTTCAGCAAAATGACTCAGGTATGGAGCAATGCAAAGTAAGAGAGCACTGGTGTTATTGCAGTCAAGGCCGGAGAAAAGCTGCTTCAGCCTCTAGTTAAAATCATACTTTTTCTCTCTAAGCACATTTATCCGGAAAAGTGTCAAAGGCACTTTGTAAAAAGGTGCTTACAAACAGCAGGGCAGCTCCCGGGAGTGCGTTTCTGTAGTAAGGCTGCACAATTCCTGCCTGTGCCTCCAGCCACGGCAGCAGCTGCTCTGGGTATTCCTTTAACACACCATCCTTGCTGGAGAGCCAAGCGATGAAAGAGGCAGAAAAGGTTTCAGGAAAGCCTCCTTCTTCCCCTTTCCCAGCTCAGGCAGTGATAACTCTGCAAGTCACCCAGCAAAGAGCCAGGTTTTGTAAAAATGAGGGCTACACCACAGTGCGCTGCTCGCTGGGCACCCCGCTCGTGCCCCTGTCAATGTATCTCACCACTTCGCTGCGTCACGTTGTCCTCCTGGTTCTGCCCATCAGAAGAAAAGCTGAAGTTAAAAAACCAGAAGTGACCAAGTATGCAAAAGCACAGGTGTGGGAGGGAGCAGAGGGGTGGGAATTCAGAACAAAAATTTGCTGCAAGGTCTGGCTGCCCGAGCACTGACAGTGCTGCCCCGCAGAGGCTCTTGGTACAAAGCCCAGCCCGGCTGCTGACTCAGCACACGGCCTCGGCCAAACGGCTCGACCTCCACATCCCACCGCGGCACCCTGGGGCCGGGCCAGAGCCAGTGTCTCCCAGCCCGGAGGCACCGACACAGCGGGGAGCACCAGCAGGCCTGCTCGAGAAGGGGATTCAGGTCGAGCAGCGAATGGGAGCTGAAGAGCTTCACCCCTGCTTAGGGCAAAACTAAAAGGGTTATGCTCAGCCCTTCCTAGAAGCCAGGAAACGGCTTTCTTTTGTGCCGATGTTATGGTGGGCAACTGTAACGAAATGGGCAGCGCAAAGGCAGCGCTTGGTCGGGCAGCGGTCCTGTCCGTGCTCTGCATGGCCGTGGTCCTTTGCGCGCCGCAGCGAGCACTGCCAAAAAGCTGGAGTAGAAAGGGAAAGCGGGCAGTTATCTCTGCAGCCTGCTGCTGCGAGAGGAAACTGTCCCTTATATCAATCTGTAACAAGGACTCTTGCTGAAATAGGAGTCCTTGCCACACCTCTGTTGCCTTCCTTGTAATCAAAAGCTCCTTTCTTTCATAATAATCTCCATTTTAATCTAGTACAAAAAAGCATTTTACTCTTACAGATTTCATTAAACTGCCTGTTCCAGCTCTAGCAACACTGTGAACTTGACAACTCAAAAAATGTGCTGAAGCAGAAGTTAGGTAGAAGGGATCAATAAAATTTATCAGTAAAAGGCCAGCCCAGGAGAAGCAAAGAGGCTTCAGTAAGACACAAGAAACGCAGCTTGAGGAAAGTACCATCATATCCCCTGTTCCAGGAATCAAACGTGTTATTTCAAACTTACACGCTGCAAAATGTTGCAAAACAAAACCCCTCTATTATTTTTTCAGACTAGTTTCAACTTCCTATGATTTAACAAGGATGTAATCACATCCGCAAAGATCCAGAGTTCCTTATGAGCATCTTAAAAAGTAGGAATGAATCATTTCCTTGTACGACAATCAACTTTGCAATGCCATGGTCTTGGAAGTGACAGTTGAACAGTCAAAGGCAAGCACTCAAAAGAAAATAAAAGCATTTAATGCAAAGCATTTTACCAAAAAGTTTTTACAGCAATTTCATATAAATGGAGTCTTCTCTTAAAACATGAAACCACCAATATAAATGTATTGTTACAAAGTTGATTATAAAACTATCTTCTCCGCCACACAGAGAGGTAGGGAAGGTATTTCTGTCATCTGGAAATACCCAAGATGAACTGAAAAGTAATGTTCAGGATCTAGCCTGCTATGTCTGAGTGACAGTAACACACACATGGTTTTGGATTAAAACTTCACAGGCTGATATATCTTTACCCCATAAGGCCTTTATTAAGCTTCCTAATAATTTGTGAGGATGCAACGGAAATATCTGAGATGCCTGTCAGCTAGATTATAGGGTTTTCCATAATGATGGGAAGCCTGATGTCAGGGCAGACTACAGTGTGTGTTACCCTGCACGAAGCAGGCTTTAGGGATAGTTATAAAAAAAAAAAAAAAAGAGTTATTTCTGTTCCTGCTCAGTTGCTCCAGGATGTAGTTTCTGGGACCCGAGGACAGGGTTGAACTGGTGCATCCTGGCCCCTCTGGCTGCCCAGTGGCTCAGGGAAGGCCATACACTGGGAGCAACAAGCAGTGCAGCTACCCCAGGCTCCTCATCTAGATTCGCTGCTTCCCAGGCTGTCAGAGACTTCAACGGGTCCAGAGAGCGCGCATCTTGGAGCGAGCCAGGCCCTTCAGAGACTGACAGCAAGTCAGTCCAGCCAGGAGGTAGACCCACAAAGAGCAAGAGGCAGAATCGGTCCTTGTTGGGAACTCGCAAAAGGCAGCTGGAAGGGAAGGGCAGGGCAGCCCTCTCCTTCCCTCCGCAAAGCACTGCAGCAGCACAGGCGCTTCCCCACCACGTTAACTCACTCCTTCATTTGGCAGACTTGGCTCGTCTGGAAACGATTACCTGTGAAAGGAGCTCTTTCACCAACGTAGCTGTTCACTGAAGTAGCGTCCTGCAAGGCTGGGCTCTGCCTGGTCTGCTGCCAGCCAAGCAGAGCTAATCCCCAGCGGAGCTGGGCTGCCTGCTCCCCACTTAGCAAAACAACAACAAAAAGGCCTTCGAGGAAGATGCAGCGGGGGGGAACGCAGCTCTCTAGAAAACAAAGCCACATTAACACGCTTTAACAAAGCGACAGTTTTCTTCCCCAGTGGAATGGCAGGCTGGTGCCTTCCCTCCCCAGGACAGACTGTCGTTTGGGCTCTTCGAGGACACGTGGGAGGCTGCCTTTTCTTCTTTGCTGTGCTGCTCCAGTGCTAGGCTCCCCGCGCTGCTACCAGGAGCTGAAGTCCCCAAAGCCTGTGCTCTTTTTCTCTTTCTTCACAGCTGTGCTGGTTGAGGGCCCGTCATCTTCCACACTGCGCTTCCTGGAGCCAAAATGAAAACAACTCTCAGGGACTATTCACCGTTCGGTGGGACCAGGGCAGCTAGATGCTCTTCCTCTCTCAGCAACAGCTATACCGGAGCCAGCCCATCCTGCATCAGAGGGAGTGCAAGCGCCGTGCCAGCATGGGGACTGCAGAAGGGGTGGGGGCCTCTGGCATACCCAAAAAGAGGGAGAGTGTGTCAGTCTGTGGGGATGGTTTGGGTCAGGCTTTGAAGGCTTCCAGGAACCTGTTCAAAACCCAACCAGTTCTCCAGGCCAGAGATGAAGATTTAACAGCTGTACTTTTTTAGCACAGTCATGATGAGAACGTGAGCCACAAGTTCTCTCCCCACCTTCTCACCTGCATTTGTGGCAGCAAAAGGATTTATCGGGAATTAGGTGTAAAGCAGCTGGGCAAGTTTTTCAGATCCTTTCCTGCTTCTTGAGCACAGCCTGCTGCAGTTGCTGCTGCTATTCTCAGCCTCTCTCGAGCAGAGTTTGCAGCCCCATGGAAACACTACTCAGCCAGCTCACGTACTGTGGTTTTACTGTCAGATATCAATAGCCAATAGGGAGAACCCTGAACCTGCCAAAGGGCTGATACGGACCAAACGCCCAGTGGCAAGGCAGGCTGCAAGGAGTGAAGGACTAGGAAAGGAAAGTCCTTTCTATACTACTTGGCCCTTTCCACAAAGCTGCAAACTCCACATGGGTTTCCTTGGTAAATACAGTGCAGAATGGTAGCAGTTTTAAGCTGACCATAATATTTTAGGGGACCAGCAATATTTTGTAACTGAAATGTTTAGCTGACACACCAAACTGACCTACATGAGAACATATTTTTGTTCTCGCGGTTATGCAAATGCCTGTAAGTCACACGGGCACATACGAGCTGATTAGGTAGTTGTCCAGATCTGTGTATGCATAAATACATGCCTTTACACAGCAGACAGACAACAGCACTTTTGCAAATGCTTTTAGAGAAGTCTGCTAAAAATCAAGTGCAAGGCATTTATTTTAATTCATCCAAAGCTCATGCTAAGCTGCTGCTCAGGCAGGATTCTGTACTGTCCTTAGGAAAGCAAGCGATGCTGCCAATCCCAACGGGTGTACAAAGGGTGTCTGGGAAACGATGCTTTAGGACAAGCCTGTACAACCAGCCAGGCACCCTGGAGCTACTCGCCAAACGTCCTGTGCTCCCACAGCAAGCCTGGGAACCTGCTCCCCTTTCCTGCCATTTCAGTTGTGCTGGTACAACTGTTTGTGAGGCTGAACAGGGAACCAGATCAGCAGACTGATATGGGCTTAAGGCAACTACTTTGTGCAGGGGAGAAGCTGCTAAAAGAGCGCATCTGTGGGACCATGGCCTTCAGAAATAGCTGCAGAAGAGGAAAAGAATAAAAGATCGTATAGGAAGTGACACAGTACGGTTCCTCAAGGACTTCCGAGTTGCGGAAATGTATCTACAGTTCTAAAGTCAGCACACGCTGTTACAGACCCAACTTGGTCACATTCAAGTGCTAAAAGCTAAACTCAGTTAACTTGTAATCTTGAAAAACAACAGAAGTAGAGGGAACTCTTGACTGTTAGGACTGCATGAAGGTGTCTTTCCAAAGCCTGCTGGCACAAACCAAACATCTGAGCAATGGCACTGGACAGGGTCAGCATCCAGCAGGGAAAGCAACTAAAACACTCAGCAAAGATCAGATGGGCAGGGAACTCACGCTGCAGCCATGTTAATGTATTTTCCAATTCCCTGCCGGTAAGTTTTAGGAGTCTGGACCTCTTTCTTTGGTGGGACCATCTCAGCTTTTGTTTTGGCTGCTTCTTCTTCTAGCTGGACCTTCTCTCTTTCTGCAGCAACCTGTGGGAAGCAAAGAATGCAATCTCTTGCAAGAGCTAGTCCAGAGTAAGGAGAAAATGTCTACAATTCTTTGAAGCTTTAAAGCACTCTAAACCAGCAATCAGCACCATTTATGATTATAGAGCAGGCTGTAGCAGACAGACCTCAAGACCAAACAGGCTGTCTGCAGCCATTGTAACAAAACTCCTCTCTTCTCACCTGCAGCTACACATAGCTACTGTGGGCATTTGGAAAGGAAGCGTGATGGACTGGGAGCTGTGCCAGACTCAGTTACAAGACCTCTCTGCTGAAAGAGCGGTGATGATCGTGGCACAGAAGGCAGTGCTGAATGGCAGCTGTTTAATCTTAGCTTGCAACCATGTGGGCCAGGGGGCCGCCCATATTCAAAGAAAAGGCATTAAATTACAAAGTTCTCCAAAGATCTTTGGCCTTTAGAAAAACCCAGCCAACCAACTATCCTCACCTGGGCATCTGCCTCTTCATACGGATCAACAAAAACGGTTGTTGCCTGAATTCGTATTTCCTCCTGGGAGCAGAAGAGAAGAAGAGCAAATCAATCTGCCGATTAAGTTGCGCCATCCCCCCCCAGTCT
This sequence comes from Phaethon aethereus, assembly GCF_964289735.1. NCBI lineage: Eukaryota > Metazoa > Chordata > Aves > Phaethontiformes > Phaethontidae > Phaethon > Phaethon aethereus. The sequence continues at coordinate 9,644,396 of NC_138593.1, read as the reverse complement.
GCCTTTCAGAGAAGCGTCAGCAGGGTGAAGCGCAGTGCCACGTGAGGCCATATGCATTCGCTCCCTCCTGTACAGCCCCTGGTGCTTCACACGTACCTTGGGACGGTCTGTTTTTGGGTCACTTTCCACATTCTCCATAGCAGTCAGAGTCTCAAAGCCACCAACCACCCTAAAAGGGGAAGGACACAATTTTCAGCTGTCACAACACACTCAAAATATTCCTGCACCCTTACATCTAATGTATCTAATATATCTTATTTATGCCCATCACTCTAGCAGATTTTTAAACGATCATGTTTGGGGGAAAGGGAATCAGCAACTGTATTTGGAAGACCTCAGATAATGTCATTCAGTGCGGAAGTTAAGAATTGTTTCTCAAGTCTGGATTTGAATTTAAAATTAAAACAGAACATGGAAAAGTCAAACACTCAGAGGCAAAGCAAAGCCATTTGTCCAAAAACCCAGCAGCCACACAAACCAGCAAGATGGAGAACGAGCAACTGTGCACAGCTATCTAGATGTGCACGAAGACACAAACCCATTTCAAAATGGGTTCATTTGCTAATGCTACATCCATAAATTTGGAGCTCATTTGTTCCTCCCATGAGCTCTGAAAAATAACCCAATAGACTTGGTCAAGAAAGCAAATATTTTCATTAACTTCTGATTTTTTACTTCTTTTTTGCTAAATTGTATATCAGACTGAAGAATGGTATTAGGAAGAAAGGGAATCATAACTACAACACTACTGGAGAGCAGTGAAAGACTTGTCCATAACACCACCAATAGCACAGAAACTGCAGAACTGCTCCAAAAGCACATCACAACTGTGAGCTCGGGAGGCTCTGGGAAAGCAGCAGAGCATTGAGTCACAGCCACAAGATAACACCAGGACACTTTTCATCGCAGTTTTTAGTTATGAGGACGTTAGATGCCCATCCTTTAATTTTTCAAGTCAACATATCCAAATACTTGCTTCAAAATGTTTAAGAAAGGCTGAGGACTTTCTGGACTGTCGTATGTTCATTTAAAAAAAAAGTGTGGAACAATGGGAAAGTTCCAGAAAAGGATATTTAGAAAGGATAAATGGGGTGACCATTATAAGCCTCTCATCCTGGCATCTATCCCAGCAAAATAATGGAATAGCCGAGACAGGACATGATTAAGAAAGGAAATAAGTAACGGCAATCAACAAGGTTTTGTGGAAAACAGAGTCTGTCAAACAACCTTCTATCTTTGAGACGACCGATGTGGTTAACAGGGATAACGGTGTCCGTGGAACAGACTTCTGGAAGGCGGCTGATATTTTGATTGAGAAACCAGAACGATACCAGTGAACACAGCACACATTAAATAAAAAATTGGCTGACAGGTGTCAAAATCTAATTTTAAATAGGAACCACTGAGTCAGTACATTTCCAGAGGGGTCCTGTGGGGATCGGATCTTGGTCCCAGCATATTTAACACTTTTATCCACATCATCATCCCCAATTAAATTTGAAAACAGCTATACTTAGAAGAGCAGTAAATAAAGATGAAGACAGGCTGCTGATGCTGGGCGATCCAGATCCCTTAAAAAAAGCAGGCTGTAGCTGGACAACATCTGTTTTAATAGGGCCAAGCCACATGGCCAGGAACCAAAAATACAGCCCATACTAATGGCTGTGGGACAATGAGAAGCAGCCGTAATTCTCAAAAACACTGTTCCCGGAGCCAGAGGAGTTTGGGGCTGGGAGCTCGGCCGCAAGGCCATCAAGGAGCCCAGGGTTGCCCCGGGGACAGGGGTGCAAACCCAAAGGCCAGCAATCCTCCAGCCTTTGCGGCGTGGCAACTGTTGTGAAGCGCGATTGCTGGGATTACTGGGACTCTGGTACCAGCACAGGTAGGCTGCCAAGGGATGGGCACATGAAATGTCAGAAAAATTGAATTGTATGAAACTGGGGGGGTGGGGTGCAAACTGGTGGAATACATAAGAGTATATCACCTAACTCTGCTTTCACCTCAAAGAAACGAGCGTTACCTTGGTCAAAACACACCACATATTCACAGGTATCACACATCTATACGCTTCTACTATGACATCTCGTTCTCGCAGGTGTTTCGCGGCCCGGCAGCCCTCTCCAGTCCTGCCACGCCAGTCTGCCCAGCCAGCAGCAGGAGTGGCCCGTGACCACCACCTGCAGTGGCCTCAGCTGATCCAATGGAGAAACACACCTTCCACCAGCGCTCCGCACCGCGCTACCTACGCGCCTCCCAGGAGCCACGCTATCCACATGCAACAGGCCGAGCACCGCGGTGGGAGAGGCAAGCGGGTCCTCCTCATTCTACACGCCTTGTGCTTGGTGCGCAGCACCACTGCCCCGCACTGCTGCCCCACGGGCCGGGACAGGCCCTGAAGACAACCGAAAAGACAGACCCCATCGCAGAAAATGGAAGGATGCAGGTCAGAGAGGGTGCTGCTCCGCACCCGCCCCAAGCACAGCCGTCCTTGCCAACATTTCGCTGCTGCGGCGCTGCTCCAGACGTCTCCCCTTTACTCCCCAAAGACCTGTGGATATTCTGTAATCAGGTTGTGACTTTTAAGAGCAATTACAAAACACGTATGTGGGCTAGAACAGCCTCATTAATTTGCAACTGGAGGTAACACACTGGGGGAAACTGCTCAGGGCTTGAGGACACTGCATGAACTTTGGAAAGTTCATAACAAAAACTCAATTTTAAAATCCTCCTCCAGGCCAATATCAGATTCGCTTATAATACTGATGATTAACACACAGCCTAAGATATATTCACTGTATTTTAATTGCCCCTAAAGGAAACTTCGGATTTAATATTGGAGGATTTTCTAGCCAACAGCTCCACTCATTATCTGCTTGTATGTTTTCATTTAATTAGGTTCTGATCATTTGAAATAGCCAGATCAGCTATGCACCGGCAATCTCAACTGAGTAAGCCCTTAGCCCATAGCTAGACCTCCCACAGTACTAGCCCTAATGCATTTTGGCGATGCTCACAAAACTTCAGTCACTATGCTAATTAACTTTATTTGGAATACTTTGTCGCTTGTGCATTTTAAAAGGCTGTGATAGACATGGCATTCACAGGTCATCAGTAAATGACCTAAATAGTCTATTTTGACATGGTTATAAAGGGCTAAGGGGGAAGAAGACAAAGTTGTTATGCCTGCAGAGCATGTAATTCTCTTTTCTTCTTAGCTTCTTGTCTCTAAAATGGAAAATTGCTTTTGTTTACACCCCTGCATTCTCTAACGTTTTGCACAGAGTGTATCTCCATGCGTATTACAGTGTGAGCACAGTGAGCTCTCAGTATAGGTTTATGTTTTTAGACACTGCCGTAATACCAATAAAAAATAAAAAATAATTTGAATACAAGCCACTAGCTCAGAGAAGAGAGCTCTGACCAGAGGAACTGGAAATAATTTAGTCACTTTTGTTCAGGGAGCACTTGGAAGCTGTGTCACAGATCAGACCCAGCTGAGGCTGGCGTTTCACCAGTAAAAATCCAAAAAGGACAAGATCTGATTGCAAACATCACCCATCCAGTAAAAACTGAACTGCATACTAATCAGGGCAGTCATGGCTGGATGCAAGAAAAATGCAGTATTTCAACGTAAGGTCTCAAACCGTAAAGGATTTTGCAAGCTTTCCTCTGATTTTTCTAAGTAGAGAGATGATGTACACGCAGGCTCTCAAAACACCACATGTTGTTATTGTCAAATCTGGTGATGTTACATTACTGCACTAAAATCAGTCTGACGAGATATAATGTATCTAAGCCCATGCACTGGTAGCCATTATGGCAATTGCTCCACACAGAATGAGGAAACCAAACACACCAGAGTAGTTTTGAGCATTCTTATATCCTTATATTCTTACATTCTTAATATTATTCTAATATCCACTGAACTTTGAACAAAGAGATAAAGCCTGTTCTATGAATAAATGTGAGTCTCAGCACAAGGAACTCTCTACATCATTTTCATTAAAACAAAACGCAAACTCAAGAAGTTCAGACTAATATCCCTTTATACCCTTTTTATGTGCTACGCGCGTTACATAGACGGTGGCAGATCACACCGCTCAGCCTTTCTCATCCAACGTCACTTGTACGAAGTTGGGAGCACAGCAGGGAAAGGAAGGGAGAAGGGCAGAAACAAGTTTAACCTTTCCCACTGTTTCTGGCTCCATTCCTGTTATAAGGCGCCACACATGCTTTGTCCTAAATTGACCAAATGAGGTTTAAACAGATGTTCAGATGACATCCTACAGTGAAAAGGATGATACCTTCAAGACACCACTTACATTAGAACAACTAGCAAAACCGAGGGTTTGCTGTGTACTTCCAGTCGATGTTGAACAGAGAAATGATGATCTCAACTATATATTTAGCTCAGCATCCCTGAGACAGCTTGTTGTATTTTTAGAGGAGCCTGATAAATGTTGCATTACACTTAAGCATGAACGACAAGGTAGGTACGTTTAGGTTTTTTTTCTGTTAGCATAGTAACGAAAACAAAAAATGTGCCCTTACTCATGCAATTCTGTTTTCTTGAAAACTGAGCTAAGTTAGCAGTGGAAATTTTAATTTCAAAATTAGAGATATTATTTAAAAACTTACTTCCTGTTAAGGCTCTTTTATGCAAACTAGCAACCTTGCTTCGTAACCACTGCCCATGTCTTTGCATGAAGTAGAAGTGAAATATCTGGAGCAAGCTCTATCCATTTGCAATATGCCAACAAAAGTCTCGCTGTACGTTAGTTAGTGCTGCTCCCAAAGAAAACTGCAGCTCCCTAGTGTTTCACAGACGTTCACACATGGGCTTCCTATTTATCATATTTTTGTTTAGAAGAATTATAGGAATTAAGGCTTATGCAATGCTGGGGATGGCAGCAGTCCAAGACGATAGAGTTTCCTGGTCAGAAGATGATAGAAGAACAATCTCTGGACTTTTTTTTTTTTTTTTTTAAAAAAAAAAAGCTTTAAACTAGAAACAGAAACCAGAAAGAAATATTGTTGTTTTGTAAACACATTCTGCCCTCAAGCTTATTTTTATAAAAAGGACTACATACATTTATATACACACACAGAGAGAACAATATATACACGTACAAACACGTCCACTCAGGACAAAGTGTTTTCTGTGTATACACCCAACCTGAAATGGCGCGAGCAATTTGAACTGGCAACGAGGATGCGGTCGAAACATCTCCATCTCTCATAAAGGCTTAATCTAGCAGGTGAGACACAGTAATGAGGGGCACTGAAAAAAATAAAACAACTTGGAAAAAGCATTTTGAAACTAGACTCGGACAAACCTCGCTCATAAGGACTTCTCTGCTTTGGCACAGGTTCCTCTTCAGAGTTCATACAACTGTTTTGGAAACGATAGCAGCCCTCATGCAGCTCTGATGGCCCAGGCCTCGTGTGCTACATGAAATCACGGCCATGGCTTCCACACGGAGGCCTGGTTCATTTTCCCACCTTGCTCTTCATGCCTCTCCTGCTGCCTGGGGAGCGGACTCTGCAGTGCAAAATTAGGTCAGGCTCCCTACACAGATTCAGCAGAATCCTCTCTTCTGCTGTCACACAGCTTCTCCATTCTGCAGACGTATTTAAGCGGAAGCGCAACAGGAGTTTCCCAGCTTAGAAGCCATTGGAGTTCACAGGTTGAAATCACAGAGGGAATGTTAGAAGTAGAAACAGACACTGCGCGTTACTGAAAAATACCCGTATAACTGAGTAACAGGAGGTGGTTTGTGTAGCTAATTACTTTAGAGAACAAGAGTTACTTTCGTTGCCCCATTCTACAGAATTGCAGTAGAAAACATTAAACGGGTTAAAGAATACTCAACACAGAGTGATACATCCAAGGAAAGAAACGCTCTTCCACAGAAGCATCTGGCAAGGGGAGGAGGGAAGAGAAGACTAAGCTGAGTGCGTGTCAGCTACTGACTGGTGCCTCCAATTTGGCCAAGTCTGAGGTTTCCCAAACCACCTTGTTCATTATTTCCAGGAACAAGACAACTGAAGAATGAGCAGCAGAAGCCTTGAGAGAACGTTAAAAGTTATCAGTGTAAGCAGATACGTGCAGCCACGTACAAAGGGGACAACTGTCCTCTGTATACTCATCCCCATCTCAGTTGCCACATCCTTTTCTCAGTTCTTGACAAACACAAGCAATGCTCCAATGAACACACAGAACTGCTGCACAGATCATTTCCAGCTTTGCCACTCTACCACAACACTTTTCTCTCCGCTCTATTGCCTTTCTGTTTATCACACCGCATACCTGCAACCTGCCCTCACTTTCAAGCCCATCATGCCCCGCTTGTCCTAAATCTCACCCAAAATTCAGAGAGTATTTCTTTCCTCCTGCTAATCAGCACGGCTTGATCACCTTCCACTATTATTTTAAATATGGACTTTTTACTGTGTCCCTTCAGCTTTGGAACAGGCTCCCCCAAAACATCCACAAAGCCATTTTATTTTTCCTGGGGTTTTCTTTTTCCTTGGTTCTGAAGAAAGTCCAAACTGTCGATGGAAGGTAGACTGAAACGGGTCACTATCATGACTTCCCTGTTACACGCAGTCTCTTTTCTACCTACACAGCTCTCTGGGACAGAGAGAATGTTTCTATTTCTGCTTATAAAGGGCAAAGGTAGCAGGTCTCTGATCCACAGGAGCTGTGAGCCATTCGAGTAATAGAAAATACAACAACAATGGTTGGGGTGTGCTTGCATCTACATTTCATAAAGCATGCCGGCCAGGAACGTGAGTCCACACTGGCGTTCTGGCTGTAACATCTCTGTAGCTGATGCAGCTCACGCAACAGCTAACTGCCAGTTGTAGCATGGATCAGAGGGAGTCCCCTCACACACAGCCCACGGCAGCAGCAGACGGGACCTTCCCCATGTCACCTGCAAGTGCTTCTCATCCACTCTATGCAGAGCAAATGCATGTCGGTTGGTTTACATTAAGTTCCTAAATTAAATGTTTTACCAGCCAGCTAGAAGCCAACAAAAGCCACCAGTTAGTTTTCACATTAATTACAACATTCTCTAAGTCAGGAGAAATGGTAATTACTAGAAATTGTAATTACTAATTTAATCAAGGCAGCTCTGCTGGAGCAGGAAATCCATGCAGCCTGCAACACACCTCCAGGGGAAGACGCTCTTCTCTCACTCTTTGCCTTTGTTTTGGTTCCCCAACCATGCCAAATCACCTCCTTTATTTCAGTAACATCCATCCTCATTATTGCTATGGTGGGCAGCACAATCATGACAAGATGCCCTCCCTGTCCTCCAGCCGCAGCCTTCTCCCGAGACTTGAAAACTCCAGTGCACCAAGCCAGACACGTGCCACCTCTTCACAGTCCCGCCACCTGCAACTGGTGTGGTTTTCAAATATACTTAACAGCCAAATATCCAACATTAATAGCTGCTACTATGCAAAAATTGTGTTTCAAACCAGTGGGGACATGAATAAGATGCAGCCCCAGAGAAGGAACTTTTCAATGTTCCATCTCACTCAGGACCACGAAACAAAGCAAGGGATGGGGAATGGTTGCTCCTTCGCTCTTTCTTTGTTCTCCAAAATGGAAAGCCTGCTGAAAAGTTCTATACCAATTGCAAGCGGGTCAAATTCTGCTCTTGAAGATACATATATGACACTCACTAACATGAACCAGAGCTGCAAAGAAATAGCTGAGGATACAGTTGAGATCAGAGTATTTTGGTTTTTATATTAACTGAAATAAGTAATCCTCAAATCTGTATGAAAGTCGCAACAGGCCAGTAAGCATCCAATTGAGACAATCCAACTTAACATTCATGGAAACAAAGAATTCAGGGTTCATTCTATTCTTAAGCCTAGATATTATTCCTAGATGTGCTTCCCAGATATGATTTTACTACAGTACTAAGATCAGATACAGTCACCAAATCCTGGAAACACCCAGGATCTAAAATAGCAAACCAAAGCTGGAGTTTCACTAGAAGTACAATCTCTTGGATCTTTTGCCTTTTATAGCTTTTAAAAACAAGTGCTGAAGGAATTTGATGACAGAATACAGATCTTAAGAGCTGCAAACATCAGCCTTTTGTATTAATTTTGTAGGTAAACTCAATGATTCAAGTATTCAATTTGTAGATAAATACAGAGTGACTACAATGCATCTATTCCAGCATCTTCATTTTTTACATTCTTTGAATTAATCTTCATTTACATGAAGGAAAGTCCAGAGTAAAATGCACCTTCTCTGTGTTCAGATGAAGATGTTGCTCAGTGTTCATGCAGAGCGGCATATATGATTCCAAAACAACATTTTTAATAAAGTTGTTCCTTTGTATTTTGGCTAAGAATATTTGCAGTGCTCACAAAGCAGCACCAATTCTTTACTCTGCCAACCAAGTTCAGATTTCTGCAGTATCAAGGACAATTAAAAAACTAAGACAATCTTTGCTAAAACTGCATAAATCTCTGCTACATACACTTAACCAGATTTACTTGGACTTTGACTGAAGTAATTCCCCTCTAAAGGGCAACGTACAGTGTGAAACATCAGTTGTGCTATTTTACTCATAAGGTACCCGAGATGTTACGCATGGTGTGAAGGCTATTGGGAGCACGTTCCCTGCACTGCAGTAAGCTCAACTACTCTCTAAATTCTTTCCTGGTGAATTATGGTAAAACTGGAGCACACTGGGGAAAGACAGCAAAGACACTGCAGGACTATACAGGATGCTCGCTGAAGCCAGGCTGCATCCACAACTGAACAACAGCCACATTTTCAGCTGAGCTGTCCTAACCCAAGTATTATTTGATGAGGTGGCAAGCTCAGGTTAACAGCATTACTGTATGGGATTTAATGGGATTTTTGCAAGGACGACTCAAATTGTGGCTTAAGTGAAATAGTCTTAAGATATGGGTAATGTAACTCCTCCAAGAACATACTTGCTCTCAGCTTTCAGTATTAGAATTTGCTTTATTTATCTGCTTCCACCAAAGGACCAGAGAACTTTAAGTTTTTCTAGGACAGACTTGAGAAAGGAAAAAGAAATAAAAGAAATATATTTCAAAGGGTGCAATTAATGCAGAATCAGTATCGGAACTAATACTAAAATAATTGTTTTAAATGAAGCCAGTTTCTGCCTCAAGAACTCACAGGCAGAGAAGATGGATTAAATATATCACTTCCACTGTACAGCACAATTGTATGACATCCGATGAAAGTAAACACCACATGCATTTACTTTCAATTGCTGCTTTTCAAATGGATAAAACTATGAAAAGAATAAAGACCAAATCTTCATTTAAAAAAGATTGTAAAATCCTTGGGAACTACCAATGAAGCAGGCTAGTAAAACCCCCTTCCTGCCACTTGCACCAAGGCATTTGTTACAACAGCTATGCATGACTTGGTAAATACCATGTACCTGCAGCAGAGGAAGCAAAGAACAAACTGTAACATAAAGATTTCATAATGTCTTCAGTAATAAATACCTTGATCTTTATCACTTAAGGGCTTGACTGGAAAAGACTTTCAGAAGAGACTTTAAAAAGAATGAAGTTCCCTTGCTGTCTTGCCATTGGTAGTATCTTTTTATATATACATACACACACACGCATACATACAGATTTTATACCAATGATAACTGTCAGGAATAAAAGAAAAGAAGAATAAAATAAAAAAGAATAAAAGAGGCCAAAAGACCTAACCTATGCAGAAGCTCTATGTTCTATGCCATGATGAAGAGCAGCCCTGCATGACTAATTTCCCAGTGGACAGCTCGTAAGAGGATGAAAGCAGTGTTGAAGAGGTAATCTCTTGTGTCCCAGCAATTAGCATGCACAAATATTAACATGGTTGGTTACAGGATGATGATTACTTTGTTCATGACTCCCTGGAGGACCATCCACAGAAGGGAAGCAAGGCAACTTACAGTGATGGAAGCAGAAAAAAAACGCAGAGTCTGATGACTGGCACTGATGTGATATTGGCCACTTACTCATGACCAGAAGAACTGGATTGTGAGCTAGGATTTTGCTCCAGTTCAATTGCAAGCGTCACTAGATTCTTCTCTTCAGGCTTCAGACACACAGAAGAGTGTGTCTGCTAGACTGCTGTTCATAATATCCTTCACTTACCTTCCAAAAACTGTATGCTTCTTGTCCAGATAGGCACAAGAGCGGAATGTGATGAAGCTGGAAGGAATAAAGACGTAACAGTTAGCATATTATTTCACTGACACTCAACAACAGCCAGAAATGCTTAAAAACAGCACTCTCAGAGAGGGCAAGCCCCTCTCCCTCTATGGCTCCTCTCTGGGAGGCCTGCTGGCGAAACATCCTTTAAGTCCTCTGTTTTGTGTGTTTCATCTTGGATTTCTGGAATTTTGAGTTCTCATTTTTATACCTTACTAACATCCCTAGACAGTACTCTGAGCACGGCGACTTGTACAAAGTCAAAAATTAATGTAAGCATCTGCCTCCTTGGCCAGACAGGTCCCAGGGAAGCTCACTGCAGGACAGGGAGACATGAATCCTGCTTGAGAAGTACGTTTCTTGTGCGTGACTGGGAGCTTGTACCCAGCAAATACAGTTATATAACACAATAGCACTCTGCCAACTTCTATCTTTTAGGATATTTACTTTTTTGCTTTTCTCTTCCGTTAAATTGGCCTGTCGGTGATCCATTTCTCCTCTGGACAGAGCAAATTTGTGCTTTTGGATACAAACATGGCAGAAGTGTCAAAAGTAATGAAAACCTGTGAAACTTTGATTTTTAATTAATTCGACTTTTAATTTTGAGGGTTGTATTTTTAAATGTAAACTTGGGAGCTAAAATGCCAAATCCAAAGCAACCTTTACTACTAAAACTTTTCTCTAAAACTTAATGCTTCTTTGGAAGACTTGAACTACAAGCATATGAGACAGAGGTTTCCACTGTGGTCTGCAGACCACGATGGCCCATCTTGGCTGGACATGCAGTGCTGGCTCTCCTCCCCGTCTCCATCTGTTACACTACATTAGAGACAGCTAAAAATATATAAGCATTCCAAAAGCACTTTTCCATATAAGCAACTGCCTCAGGAAGTTATACTATTGCAAATAGGAGGGGCTGCAATCTGCCAGACAATCTATTAAGACGTAGTTTGCCCTAGGAAAGCTTTGAGATGCTGTGCAGAATGCAAACTCCTACGCAGGGCAAACATTATAACTTCGCCTTGTGCATGGGTTCTTTGCACCAGTTTATTTCCAGATATCCAATACTTAAGATTATCAAGTGGTCAGTTATGGAGCATTGTAATAAAATATCTGAGCAGTTGCAAATATACAGAGAAAGTTTCTCATCCATCACCCCAGTCAAAATAAAATTAAGGACACTGGAATTAACATAACTCAGGATGATCCCGGAGAAGTTTTGAGCGTTATTCGAGCATCACCTTACACAGGGGACCCAGCTCACTCTGCACTGCAGTGTCTATCACCTATGGGGAGAGTGCTATTCACCCAGTTCCTAAGGTCACAACAGTTGCCAAAAGTGTCTAAACACTTCCTCGGAAGCTTTATAAATATGGGCAACTGGAGTCCCTCAAGGACTTAAAATATAAAGGAATTTCATATTGCATTTGCAAATGTTAGGGAAACATTTACAGCAGCAGATGATGTGATACAATATGGTACATCACTCATAAACTGTCTCTAACTTCTGTTTCTAGAATCCTTTTAAAAGAAAAAAAAAGGCTCTACTTTCCCCTAATTTAGCACCTGAGTGCTGGCAATAACATTCAAATCCAAAATAAACTCTACAGCAGCTCCATCCTGCAAATTGCCCAACGTGTGCTTAGCCTTAAGTATGTGAGTAAGCCTATTAAAGGCCCTGAGACAAGCACTTGCGTTTAATTAAAGCTAACCACACTACTGCGCAGTTTACAGGCCATAGTAATACTCAGCATCATGAAGACCAACACCATGAACCCTCTCCCCCGCCAGTCACAACACACATATACACACACACATATTTACTCTTTGCTGGGGCCCCCAATAAAAGTACAACTTTTTTCCATTGTAGCACTTCAAGAGCAACTAATAAATAGCTGTCTCAAAGTGACACAGAAGATTTTCAAAAGGCTGCAGGCAAACACCCATATCAGTGGTACACGTAAAGAATATTATTACAACTTCAATTTAAGTTTCATTTGTTGTTCTTCCTGCTTCTTCATTCATTTTTTCCTCATTTTAGTCCTCATTCTGCTTTTGTACATCGAAAAACAAGACATTCTCAATCCCAGATTCTGCACTCTGCTATGTCTGTGTTCTACACATTTCAAGAGTGCAAAACTCTTGAAAAGTTCTCACTTATCTAAAATCAGGCAAGTAAAAAGAAGCAATATATCCATAGAGTATATGTTTCATTTCATTAAGCCCTTTCAAAAAGTTCAATAAGGAAAATGCAAATTTCAATCTGCGTATTGAAATATACATTCAATATATATTTTGAATACAAAAGAAAAATTTAAACAAAGTGCAGAGGTGTAATGATCTTACAGGGATAACACTGGGAGGATACTGACAAAAATGAAATAAAAACTTCAAATCATAAACCCAGAAAGTTAAAATTAATGATGATATAATAAACCTACAGGTCTTCTTCCCATGCTTCACTTTGCTCTTCGATTGGGTAACAGCAGCTGTAGCTACCCTGATTTCAATATGCAGCACTCCACAGAGTATTTCACTTGACTGAACTTTAAAGAGTAGCTCTTAAAGTGTCATTTGTATTCTTAAGAGAGTAAGACACAATGTCTAGAGGGAAACAATAAAACACAAAACACAAGCGACTACTTACAACTGCGATTTGTTTGTGTTGGGTCCTGAATTGGCCATACTAAGAACACCACGTCCCGTGTGGGACAAATTGGGCTTAAATTCATCTTTGAAAGGTTTTCCCCAGTAAGATTCTCCTCCTTAAAAGAAAAAAGATGATAGAAGAAATGTTTGTTTTCATTAGTTTCCCACTACATTTTGTAACAGGCATTGACATTAAATTCAAGGCTTCTGGCACTTCTGATCACTATGTGTATAATATATTCTTACCTCACCCCTATCACTAGGCTAGTGTTTGAGCATGCCCTTGAAATCAGGAGTTTGTAACTGGCAACGCAATTCTGTGCCCACACACTACCAACTGCAACAGACCAGACTGTTTATCAACAGCATTATATATTGTGTGCTAAAGAACTGTCAAGGATTTAATTGTTTACTGCTGGCCCACCATAATTTTTCTTTTTTGAGTCATTAAATCTTTAAAAGTGGCTTCCTCACAAAACATAGAGCAAAGAATTACTAATTTAATCACACTCTGGATATTGCATTGCTTCCGGAAATAAAATATCAGGGAGATGAAATACCTTCATAGAGTCAACTAAGAACAGGACCTATAAGCTCAAATGCTTAATTCCTGGCTAAACAGTGAAGAATGACAATATATATTTGTCCAAAATAAAAGAAAAAAATTAGATATTTGGACTAGGTACCTGGATGATGTAAACACTTAAATGCAATGACATCAACAGGCTGATAAAAATTTACACAAGCCACAGACCCAGCCTTCCGAAACCGATTTCTTTTTCCTGTGTCTGTGAAGAGGAAGAGGGCCTGGGAGACCTCTCCTCCTTGCTGTCATTCTTATATTATTTATGACAGATCTGACATTTTCATTTGTGCTTTCCTCCAGGATCATTCTTAGTAAGCATAACGAAGGCTGAGATGAGTCATAGTTTTACAGTCAAATCCACAATCTTGTTTGACAAACCATGAAAAAAAATATTTCACCTTAGGATAGTATTAAAAATAAAACAAACAGAACTATCCAAATAGGCAGCAAGACTCGTCCATCTGCAGAATTGGCTCAAGGACCCTCTAGAGTAACTGCATCACTTGTGAAGCAGGAGGTCAGTAAAGGATCTGCAGGGCTCAACGGCTATTTGCACATGTAATACAGAAAAGCAATTTGATGATATAACTGCACAGGCAAGCAGCAAATACAACTGAGGAACAAAACAGGCTCCTATTGAAAAACTTATGCAGAAAATCACAGGAGTGCATCGAATGAGAAAAGAGTTTCAGATGATACCACAAAAGCAAAGCATCACACGTGGACAGCTGCAAGTGCAAGTGGAACTAAGCAAGAAAGAAATTTTGGAAGAAACTGACCCACTTAAAAACCCAATTAATCATGTTCAAAAGACTTTATTAATAGAGTGGAGTGTTGTCTGCTCTGCAGTTTGACAAGAGGCAGCAAAAGGGGACAAACCTTGCAGGGATTTTCTGTAATCAGGAATACAGGAGGAGTGATTACTTCAGCAATCTTTGGCTATTGAATATTTTAAGATCAGCTAAATTACACCAGCTTGATCTCATGTCCAGTCTCTTCCAGCAGTGGGTAAAAGGGATATGGTACAGCTGTGGCCAGCTCTACTGTCTTGAAGATGGATCCAAGACCCAGCTATTCTAGCCAAATCCAAAGCGTTCAACCTATTAGAAAATGTCTTACCAGAAGCCAGTAATTTTCTTTGCTAATGAATCTCCTTGTGCATTCCTGTTTGCTGAGAGAGGTTACTTGTGCAGTGCCTGCTATCTACCTTGTTCAGGAAAGCAAAGTTCTTGTAGCTTAGTAAATAAACAAGTTACGCTCAGAATGTAGCAAGGCTCCACGCCAACAAGCACTGCCCCAAACCAGAAACACCCCAAAGCCCGCAGAGCCACTGCCCATCAACAGCACTATGCCCTGGGCACCGTTCCTCTTCCCCCCTTCGCCTTTCGGAGTTTTCACCCTTCACTTCGGGCTGGCCTGGCGGGGCAGCGCTGGGGACGGGCTCCCTGCCCGCGCCACCGCGCCCGGCGCTGCCACTGCTCCAGGCTCCGCGTTTCTGCTCTGGGCCATGGCCAGAGCTTTTTGCACCCCAGGAACAAACCTCACCTGGACTTCCCTTAGAGAAATACAAAATTTTGCTTCAAAAGGTCTCTTGAAGGAGCTCCTAATTATTTGTAAAGCAGGTGCACTCGCGACGAGTCCTAACCTAGAGGAATTTTAGCCGTCTGACATTTTCAGATGTTACGCAAACAGGAACACAGCCCATTGAGATGTTACCCAGCAGCAAGTGGCCAAACCCTTGAGTTCCTTACACCCTTCATACGCTTCCAGCTGATGCTGGAATTACAGCGTTGTCAAGCTGCTGAAAGAGAGTGGAATCAATCCCGAAGCCTTCGCTGGTCAGAAAAATAATTCAAAAGGAAAGAGAAAAATTGTGAATGACAGAGAGACTCTCTCTTTCTGGCACAACAAGCAACCAGACCCAAGAGCTTGCAGACAGGAGCAATGAGCCATGATCTTTGGGTTTTGGAACACTTATTTTTGTATGATTTCATTTTAGATCACGCACTGCAGGTCAGAACTAATCTCATATGTACGAAGGCTAACTTTGGTTCTCTGGAACTAATTGCTAATATTTCAGTAGATAGTTACAGCATGAGATCCAGCCCCTGCTTCCCTCTCTGTCTGCCATACAGCTGTTTCCAAGGCTAATTCTGGCTGCCCGGGAGCTGCAGCAAGAGCAGAGAATGGCCTGTGCAGCATTCACCTAAAAGGCCAGACGTCCTATAAAGGACACAGCTGAAGTGTCTGCGGAGGCATGGACTGGCAAGGGATGGTGGAGACAAAGGCAGTCAGACAGCAGTACAGGGGTTTTTTGTTTTTTTTTTAAAAGAAAAATAAATTGGTGGTTAAAGAGAATAGTTGTTTTTTTTTAAAAGGAAAAACCCAAAAGTAGTCTCCTTAAATTGGAAATAGCCTGAATGTGCTGTTTGTCAAAGTCCTGCTAACCTCTGGGATTGTTCCACGCTTCAATTATCTGCTTGAAGCAGGACCAGACAGAGCAAGCCAGAAAATGGTGAGTTAAATGTATATATTTTTTTAATTACTGAAACCCAGAACCATTTCCTCTCTGAAGATCCAGTACAGATCCCTCATTAGTCTACTGCCACGGCGGTGCAGTGCCCAATGCTCAGCCCGGGGGTCTGGAACAGGGATTTTCCATTCTTACATTTTACTCTCTACGGCAGAACTCAACGTAAACTTGGGAAAATAAGTCACAGGCTCCAAACCTACTACTACTAATTATGAGGCATTTGGAAAGTATCTAGTAGATGTTACTGTATTTACTCTTGACACGGTTGGGAGGTGTGTCTGTGCCATCTTCCTCATTTTCTGAAAGCAGGATGGCTGCCAACAGAGGAGGTGGGACCATCGCACTCTCTAGCTCTAGCTCTCGTGTTACTCTCATGGTAATCCATAAAGAGAGGAGGCTCCTCCTTATATTCCCCCAATCTTCCTCAAAGAGCACACAGATCACTGCTGACTATATATGGAGTCACGATGATGCAAAAACGTCACCCCAGTGCTGATGTACAAGCCTACAAGGAAAGCCCACGGAAAACAAGAATTGACTCTGGCTGTTGGACTCGCAGTGGGCAGCGCTGCCTGTCACTTCCCCTTCCTCTCAGATTACTCCCTGATTAAGATTATTTTCTGTCCAAGTGGAGCTGGGTGCCTATTGGACTTGCAAATGTTTCTGAGATCCTGTTACAAAAGCTGCTGGAAAAAAATTCTGGGGGCTTCTGTGCTAAAAATCAGAGGAGTTCACACGGCAGCAGACACGGCCCCAGGCGGGTACCGCCGCTGGCTGGACTGGTGCTGGGCGCGAAGCGGAGCGGGACTTACAACCCCGCACGTGGGGGGTCTCCGGTTTGCACAAAGCTGGAAATGCACTCGGGATCGGCCACGGAAGTACGCTGGCCTTCCAACAGCGTTTAACCTGTACAACGTCAAAGCCTTCAGGAGCCAGAAAGAGTTTCTGCATAATTCTGCAAGGTAAAAATCACAGGCCTACGCAGACACTCAGGATTCAAAGCTGAAGGCAGCTGGGAGCCACTTCCCCACCTTTTTAATAAAAGGGAAAAATTCGCTTACATTAAAGAGGTGTTTACCTAATTCTCACGCAGAGATGAAACCAAGCAGATCACACAGCTCACAGAAAAAATGATGACTGTAATAATCATTTCCATGGCTATCCAGAGTGGCAAGATATATTTAGATTGTAACTGAAGCTTAGTTATTCAATCTTGTATCTGCATCTTGTGCTGATAGTGAAAAGGTGCACAGCTCTAAATGGACACCTGAGGCAATCACACATTAGCAACCATACAGAAAACAGCCACGTTTTCAGATTCTCTTTCGAACTGAAACAGCTTACTCTTTGGTAGTCTTTCTTCCTTCTAAAGGCATTTTTTCAGAAAGTAATTTTTTTGGGTAAAATTGCGTAAGTTGTACAACTATATTTGCAAAGAGCTGAGAGATGCACCTAGAGCTTCAGAAATGGAGCATTCCAAAAGCCAGGTGTGGGCTGGGAATCATCATTCATGACAGTTGCGATTTTAAATAAATCGTTCCTTTTTCTGGCATAAAAATTGCTAAGCAGTGGTAAGGAAGTGGGAGGGCTCTGATTCACAAAAATGATGGCTTACTTTCTGTAATTTTCAGCTTGTCATTTGGAACAACGAGGTACATAATAACATCTGACACTTCTACAGAGCTTTCCAAGCGAGATTCTTGAATCATTTTGCAAATATGAAAGCCTTAGCTCAGCCAGTAAGTGCTTCTCTCCCTTCAGGTAAGAGGACACGGTACTTTTAACCCCATGTACCAGAGGCTGGATTTTCAGATGGGCTGCAATCTAAAAGAGTATATTGCTAGATAAAAAGGTCTTGCTCTTGTCCTTTTGCTGAGCTTCAATCATGCAAGAAAAGGGGCTTTAAAACCGGTTACGTTTTAGGAACTTGCCTTATTAGGAAATCACATTGCAGAAGTGACCAAGTTTGTCCACAGTCCCTTTGCTATTGACGGGGAGGGGGGGTTGTCCTCCACTCTGCTCGTTGCCACCCAAAACACAATTCCATCTACCAGTGGTATTTCATCTTGGCCTTTTACAGCTATTACATGCCTCCTTTGTGCCCTCCTGGATTCATAAATGGACGAAGGCAAACACACACACCGATTCATGAGACCTTCCAACAGGCTGCAAGTAAGAGTAGCTGAAAACTGCCTGGGCCGCTTTGAAAACGTAGTGATTTGCATATCGTTTTCCCTTTTTCATACAGAGGGCTTAAGATATTAAACCTATTTTTCCTACATGCAAATTTTCTTCTATTATTTGGAACACTGAATATAGAGAGCAGCTGCTCCACTTGCACTAGCATGGGTTAGACAGAATTACTCACAATGTTCAACCACTTAGTTGTTATGAACAGCAGGAAAAGAGATATATCACAAATCTAAAATTCATTTTCAAATAATTAATCATTACAAAGAATGACCATGACTCAGCTTATTGCTCTGAATACCGCCTCTACGGGTGGTTGTTTTGTTAGAAAAGAAATAAGCTGCTGCAGCACACTTCTCCCAGTAGTCTTATGAAACATCAAGTTGAAGGCTGTAGAAAATGAGTTGGGTCCTCTAAATCAGTGTCAGCCTTACAGGAGTGTGTATCTAATTGCTTTGGCAATGCAGCTCTGTCAGATAAGCTAAGGTAAAACTATTCCTCACTCTTTTCCCAGTGTGGTACCGCAACTTCTAGACGCCGTAATGCTAATTTTCACCCTCCTCCACCTCAAAGTTAACAGCTGAGTACCAGGAACCAGTTGTCCTTCACATGTCTGCTGGGTCACAGTTACTTTTACGACAGCCTAACAAGAGACTCAAAAAGGACACCTTTGGGGTGCTGAATAACAAATAAAAAAGAAATAAGGATCAGAGCTGCTTACAGATGGACTGTTCAGCTGGAGTAGCCATGGAAGCGGACAGTCGGTGACAACCAGCTTGGCATTTTACATCTGTGAAATGTTTCCAGAACACAAGCGCACTTACCTAGGTGAGCGAGAGCACAGTTGCAGTCTATGTACATATGATGTGTAACCTTACATCATGTTGTACTGAATGTGCCCAAATCCACCCAGAAGCCGACCTGTCCTGGGCTTAGTTAGCAATGGAGTGGGTGACCATCTAAGCATTTGGGAGCTGCAACCATAAACCTGACACCTGTTGCTGAACATGGGATGAATGTCAGATGACAGAAACCAAATGGTGGGAAGATTTTTGAACAAGTCTGTTCTAGTTCCTGAGCTGATGAACAGGAATGATTAAATAAATATAACACAACAAAAATATATACAGGCTTAATGCACCTTCTCCATATCAGTTTGGAAAAGGTGGTTGTTTTATTTAAATAATCAAACAAACAACTATCCCAAACCTCTTAGCCAGAAAATTTCAGTCAAAGCAGAAGGCTCTATGTGGAAGAGGAAACGAAGGATGTTCTTTTTTTCCTGAAGTCTTCCTACAAAAGGCTCTAACAGAAACAATTCTGGCCATTTAAAATATTGATGTTTAAAGGGTAACCTCCAAATAGTCTTCCCTATTGCCAATTGAAACATCTGTGAAGAAAGCCCTGTTCTACTCTCATATTACAGAAGTCAGGTTATTTACTCCCCCAGTAAACCTCTAAAGACCGTTAAATCTTATGGACTTTCTAGCTTTCAAAGATGCATCTTTGAATTTTTTTTTTTTCTAAAAGCAGTGAGGCAAAGAAATACTGACATTCCTTCCAGCTGCCAGAAGAAATAAAAAAGGGAATTTAGACTGCAAATAACATACGAGACCCAGGTAAAAAAAGGTACAAAGTACTGAATCCCAGTGCTTTACTCCAAAGCTTTCCTAACATGAATGCTTGTGATCACTTTTACAAACTTTTACACCACGAGTGCCTGGGAAAGCATCGCTACGTTTGCCATGTTCTTAAACCGCTGCTGAGCTGTACCCTCCGGCCACACTGCTGCGGAGAGAACGTAAAGCCAGACAGGGACCTTACGTCTGGGCACCTTCTTACAGCAAGTGAAATTCCTGCCTCCCATTCAAGTGCCCAGGACCTATTAGGTAGTCAGAAACAAACCCTGACAGACTACTTGCACTCTGTGGACTGTCTTAAGCAGCTTCACTTAAGCAAGTATTAAATACTCTGGCATGACAGTTCAAGAGAAATCAGCCTGTCCATATACAACATTTTCTTGTGATATTATCATATTCAATAAGTGATTAAGTAAGGATAAGTAAGCTGTCTTCAAAAAATAAAAAACATTAAGTTGCAAAGAAGATAGTTGCATCATTTGGGCTCTACAATAATTCCAAACAGTCTCTAAAAATCTGCAATACTCATATCTGAGTGTACACTGTCCATTTTATTAGAACTTTAATAGTCTTGACAGATGTTTGCAAGACATCTTGCCTGCCATATATGAATATTTAATTAAGAATGACAAGGAGGAATAGAGGTCATTAGACTCTTTTTTTTAAATAAAAGAATATACATAAGGCGTTTTTTTCTCCTATGGGCTTATTTTGCATTTTACTTCCTACTTGCTTTGCCAGTAGAGCTGAGTCTTGACCTTCAATGCAGCTGCACTGCCAGTCCTCTGCCAACTGTTAATTGTGCTGTCTTACAATACTTCTACCGTTTGCACAGAGACAAGAACGACACCAGCAAGTTAATTTTCATTCCACAGCAGGATCTGAACTCCACCCTACAAGGGTGAAAGGTGTCTCAGTCAACCCATTAAATTTCTCCTGTCTCTTGACACCTCTTTAATTTCTCATTTTAAAAGATGTTCCTAATTATGTCTTTTGGGATTTGAACTGAAACTTTCCTTACAACAAAATCAAATCACATTTCTTTTGATAGTCCAAGCATATACCGTAACAAATCTTGTTAATGGGCTTTTCCCATCAAAACACAGATCCTTTAACTAGTCTCAAATCTTAGAGTATGCAACTTCTAATTATCGCATGCAGTAGAAGAAAAGCTGTTGGGCACTCACAATAACATTATTTACAAAGTAAATAGAGATGAAGTATTTAACGACTACAAAGACATCTTTTTTGGATAACCTGTGAGCACACACAGAAGAATATAGTGCTTGCATATACAAGTGACACATGTATGAACTAGAATAAAAATGCAGAGAACCCCACAGGACCAGGTGATGAAGAGCTGTGGAGGCTGGTGACATCTACAAGTGGGTAGATAAAAGGTGCAAGGGGAAAATGAGCAAATTCACAGCGGCAACTAGAGATATTACATGACATGTATACTGTGGTGGGTGATGCTGTGAGGACCCTTCAGCTGCTGTGTCTCCTGACCATTTCTGATATGGTTATTATGCAGATCTCCAACTAAGGGAGAAAGGCAGAAGAATTTAGTAACAGTGATCCCTAAAAGTTAGAAAAAGAGCAGCTTGGGCTTTACAAGGCAACTAGCTGGGAGAACAGATGGTACCTGGCCACTCACTAATTCTGAGGTAGGTCTCAAGTATTTCATTAACGCTGAATTTGAAAGCAACTTTGCATGAATGTGTTTCTTGCTTTGTTCTTTGCCCTGGAAGGCTAGCTGTAAAAGAATTATAATTTTTATTTACCTTCTGGAAGAAAAAGGAAGTAAAGATCCAACAGGAACTCTACATGGAAGAGTGCCCAAGTTTTAGATTGAGAAGATCAGATGAAATTTTGAGCATAGTTAAAATGGTCATAAAAATATAGCAATAAAATCTCTGCTTTAAAGCAGAAAACTCACAATGTAACACATATCATCATTTAGAGAATTTTAATCTACAAGGTGTCTGGAAATAAATGTAACAATACAGTGCATGAAGTGGAGACAGTTTACTTGATTCAAACTCAGCCTTACCAGTTCCTGTTCCAGTCGGATCACCTCCTTGGATCTGCAGAATGTAAATAAAATCAATAGGTTACATATATATCTGTGTGAAAGACATTAAATACAATCCATAAAAGCCAATTCTGCTCAACTTTCTTCCTTCTATATTGCACCAGGTTGACAAGTTAGCAACGAGGAAACCATTACTACTTATTTGGACCTTCTTTTATCAGCTGGCTGTCACCTCCTACATTACTTATCCAAGAGCAGAACGACAGTTTTATAAAAATAATAAGTCTCTTGTGGGTAAATAGGGAAAATAAACTGTCTCAAATGAGTTAACCAGATCATCCTTCCTATTATGTGCTGGGTCGTAACCTGCTTTTTAACTGATGATGCCTTACTTTTGGAAATGAAAAGGCTTTACATTTTGCTACCAATCCTCCACATGATGGGAGGGCAAGAAACAAGGGAATATGGAACATTTTCTGTATCTGAATCTGTATTTCCCAGTATCCCCCTCACTACCTGCAGTAGGAAAAATGCCCATGTGAAACCAATGTTTCAGCAACAGAATTAATGACTGATATATATATATATGTAGGATCTACAGAAATAATATTCTATATTCTAATGCCAGTAGAGGTAGTGTGCCATGACTAGCTTCACAGTTACAGCACACAACTTTAACTGAATTTAACTATGAACTGAGACATACAGTGCTGTCAAAAGAAAAAACATTTTTTTAGGATGAGAGGATGGAATGTACCATTCAGTGATGTCCCCTGAAAAACGTGCACTGCCTTCAGAATCAGGTTATTAATTCTTCTGAATGGAAGTTAGAGGATAGCTACAATATCCTAAGCTACCTGGACTGTACCTATGTAAATAAAGATTTTTGACTACTAAAGTCAACTTTCTGGTTCACTAGGTGCTCTTTAACTCCTTCACAAAGAAAGCCTGGGCTTAGTCCTGGAGCACACTCAGGAAAGGATGATCTGACAGTATCCAACTACCACAACCTGAACCAGAAATTCAGCTGTTTTCTAAAGTTTCATCTGAATGGGATTTCAACAGGCCACAGTATTACTTATCCAAATTAGCATCCCCCCCCTCTCCTTCTGTTCATTAACCACCCACTCACAGCTTACAGAAGGTAACAAGAGCCTTGCCAAGGCTCTCAAAGGCTTTGTCTGGAATGCCAGCAAAAGCACTACTAAATGCAGTGATGTTCCAATATTAGTCAAAGACAGTTGTTAGCAAGACTAGTAAACACAAATTTTTTAAGTTAGGACAATCCTAGTTCTGATGGTATATTTAATATACATCTACTGCAAATTGTCATGCGTGGAAGAAACTAAAACTGAATTAAGCTAAATAAGTATTTTGAGGACATCACATATTGAGTATTACACAGGAGTTGTCCAAGACTCACCACAAAATTACGAATCGATCTGTGAAAAATTGTTCCATCATAGTAGTTCTTCTTGCACAATTTGATAAAATTTTCACATGTTCGTGGTGTCTGAAAGACAAACGGAAGTTTTAATTAAGCAATACCTTTAGACAATCAAATTGGTCACTACACTATTTACAAGAATCGCTTTTCATTTGTGCCTTCCAAAGAAGCAATCATGCAGGACTCCTTCAAGAGGAATGAGTCGCTGTCTACAGAAAAAATGATATAATACATTCTCTTTTAAAGTATACTGGAGACACACACACTGTTAAATAAATTAATCCCAGACCTTCCAGTTAGCACAAAGTGCTGAACACTAGCTGGATAGCGTGAGCTCCCAGTAGACATAATGATGGCGAGAGCAGGTAAGCCCAGAGACTGTCAAGTAAGAAGACTAAGACTACCGGGGAAGATTATGGAGCGGTTCATCTTGAGAGTGCTCACAGGGCATGTACAGGACAAGCAAGGGATCAGGCCCAGCCAGCATGGGTTCATGAAAGGCAGCTCCTGCTTGACCAACCTGATCTCCTTCTATGACCAGGTGACCTGCCTAGTGGATGAGGGAAAGGCTGTGGACGTTGTCTACCTGGACTTCAGTAAAGCCTTTGACAGCGTCTCCCACAGCATTCTCCTGGAGAAACTGGCGGCTCGTGCTTAGACAGGTTTACTCTTCGCTGGGTGAGGAACTGGCTGGATGGCCGAGCCCAGAGTTGTGGTGAACGGTGTTAAATCCAGCTGGCGGCCGGTCACAAGCGGTGTTTCCCAGGGCTCGGTTCTGGGGCCAGTCTTATTCAATATCTTTATCGATGATCTAGATGAGGGAATTGAGTGCTCCCTCAGTAAGTTTGCAGATGACACCAAGTTGGGTGCAAGTGTTGATTGATGGAGGGTAGGAGGGCTCTGCAGAGGGATCTGGACAGGCTGGATCGATGAGCAGAGGCCAGCTGTATGAGGTTTAATAAGGCCAAGTGCAGGGTCCTGCACTTCAGTCACAACAACCCCATGAAATGCTACAGGCTTGGGGAGGAGTGGCTGGAGAGCAGCCCGGCGGAAAGGGACCTGGGGGTGCTGGCTGACAGCCGGCTGAACATGAGCCAGCAGTGTGCCCAGGTGGCCAAGAAGGCCAACAGCATCCTGTATCAGGAATAGTGTGGCCTGTATCAGGAATAGTGTGGCCAGCAGGAGTAGGGAAGTGATCATGCCCCTGCACTCAGCACTGGTGAGGCCGCACCTTGAATCCTGTGTTCAGTTTTGGGCCCCTCACTACAAGAAGGACATTGAGGTGCTGGAGCGTGTCCAGAGAAGGGCAACGAAGCTGGTGAGGGATCTGGAGCACAAGTCTTATGAGGAGTGACTGAGGGAACTGGGGTTGTTCAGTCTGGAGAAGAGGAGGCTGAGGGGAGACCTTATCGCTCTCTACAACTACCTGAAAGGGGGTTGTGGTGACGAGAGTGTTGGCCTCTTCTCCCAAGTAACTAGTGATAGGACAAGAGGAAATGGCCTCAAGTTGTGCCAGGGGAGGTTTAGATTGGATATTAGGAAAAATTTCTTCACTGAGAGGGTGGTCAGGCATTGGAACAGGCTGCCCAGGGAGGTGGTGGAGTCGCCATCTCTGGAAGTGTTCAAAAAACATGTGGATGTGGCGCTTCAGGACATGGTTTAGGGGGCATGGTGGCGCTGGATTAGTGGTTGGAATTGATGATCTTGAAGGTCCTTTCCAACCTAGTGATTCTGTAACTTAGTTCCAGCAGTGTATCATAATCCTGTTCCAAAGGGGGACTTCTAGCACTGAAAAAAAGTTCATTTCCCAGAGTAAGAAAGAACCTCTCTGCTCCACTATTTCAAAGTGAGCACATTGCAGCTAATTGGGAGAGAAACATTTGGCCCGCTTCACCACTAAAAATGGGACTGACCCCACAAGTCACCTGACCGTAGGAAAAATAAAGACAACTCGTTTTTTTAAAAAAAAAAAAGACGCTAAATGTATTGCCAACTTCTAACTTGCTTTTACAGTGCACATTAAAGCTATTTATTCAAATTTATGAGGCATGTCATTCAAACAGTAACTTATGAAAAATTTTACTGTCTACCTAATTATCCTTCCACTGCAATTGTACGGACTCTCCTCTCTGCAATACTAAAATATCTTCACATGTACAAATACAAGTACAGAAACAGCTTGTTTTCTATACTTGGACATGTTCTCCAGCCCCACCGTGGATTACGTGCATAAATATATTCCAGATTTACAAAAGAATACATCTAACTAATCTGAGTTGTTACAGGCCTTGAAAATATCCTTATTGTACGTGCTTGCAAGTAAAGCCCCAGGACGAGTTGCAATGTCTGTAAATGAACACACACAAGACTTGAAGCGTCTTTCTGAAAGACACTGATTCACTTTGCATTGGTATGACATCATTCTTGGTCTGAGAGCTGCAGAGAGACAGAGTCAGACTGAGCCATGCAACCTGAAGTGACTTAAAAGCAAAAAAATACGGCAAGACCAATTACAATCATTTGAGGATGAAATAATCTCTATCTTTTTAAAAGCAGATCCATACAAGTATTCATCCAGAACCATAGAGAACTTCAATTTTCTCTATTTTCTCATCTGAAACACAATCATTCTCACCCCTCTTTATTGACACTGAAATGTGTCTTCATTATCCAAACAAACTCTACATGCCATCATAAACTCTTTATAATGATTCCTTATTAATTACTTTACACAGATGTAGATGACAGTTGTCAGCTGGGCCATAACTGGAAAAATAAACATATTCTAATGCAGTCTTACACCAGCTATTACCTCAGATTTCCTATATAATTCTTTACTGGGTTAAAATGGCAATGGTACCGTCATGGGTTTACAGTAGAATGCCACTAGGACATGTATTTTGGTAGCATCCTGAGGGCAACTAAAGTAAATATATTCCACAAAAATTGTTTCAAGTAATAGGAGGTTTTCCTACAGTTTCAATGCTTATAGCAAATTTGAAAAGTTTTCTTTGAATTGGACATATATGCTTGAAAATAATCTTTGCACATAACCTTTCAAGTAAAATTCAACCCTTGAAGAATCATTTGTGCAACATGTGCTTCCTTTATTAGACAATATCGTAACAGCCTTGATCCTAACGTAGTGCTATTAGTTATCACTCATGAAAAATGTCAGTAAGGATAAAAATAAGTTTAAAAAATCTCTTTATGAATCAGAAATGGAATCAGCAGCTTTTAGCCTAAGGCACTTTATCTCATGAGAACCAAACACTCTTTGGAGAGAGACACATAGCTAATAAGTTCTCTGGGGGGAATAGAGCAACCTGTAATTAATTTTTTTAAGAAAAACAAAGTCAGGCGAAAGACTGAGTCCCCTAGGAATACATAGCAAACTGTTTTAAATTTGCACAACGTTGATAACCCAATACAGATTTCCTACTTATTTTCAAAATATGATTTGTAAAATATACATCAAAAAACCTGGCTCCAGTAATGTATTTTTTATGTAGGACCTATGCTGACCCTTCTCCCTAAATGGATTTCTAGGTATTGTATCTTTTGCCAGAAACAAGCTTTTCAAATGCAACTGCAGAAATATTTAGTATACACGCAATATCATTTCAGTGAAAGGTTTTCTTTAAATAATTGCCACCAAATTGGTTCCCATGGTCACCTCATGCATCATACAGATACATCTGGCAGGTAAACAGTTCCTTAGCAACATCACCATTACCTTTTACAGTGCTTTTTAATAGACACAAATAAAAAGGTTTGCATTCAATCAGTAATAAACCCTAGTTTCAGTCATGCAGTTGATCTAGAATATGTCTCAGATTATCTGACTTATTCAAAGCAGTTAAATGTTCTTGCCAAATCTCACACTGCCAAGCACATTTCAGAGACTTTTTTAAGCAGTATCCTGTCCAAAGCAGGAGAAAAAGGCTTAAGGTTTATGAGGAAGGTGTAGATCCCAAGTAATGAAGTTACGTTCTGCATTGACCATACAAACATAGCCAGTCTTTGAAGTCTTTGTTCCAACTACAAAGACTGATGAGAAATACACATAAACAAACCTGACTCTGTTATTTGAGTGTAAGATCTTATGGAAGATGTCAGACTAGCAGTCTTGGAATGCAAAACTGTCTACTTCTTCAGAAACTTCCTCTACACCACTTGCTTCACACCATTTCTGAAGGAAGAAGGGACGGTCAAGGCACCTGGAAAAGCAAGAGTGCAGGAGGCAATGCTGGTTTCTTGTTGCCTCATTACTGACAACGGACTCCAGGGTCTCTTTGTACTTCTGGCTGTTCTGGTCTCAAATTGACCACAATAACAGCAGATAGCTTTTCGCTCTTTATTCTTTTTACATTAAGCAGAAGTAATTTAAATTATTTTCATCTGCTGACTGTGACTTAGACATGTATGTAAGAAAGTCATGGGGAAAATGCCACCTTAATTTGTTGATCTGAAAGCCACCAACACAAAAAAAGCTTATGTTTTAAATCTACTGCAATACCTTCTGCGAAGGATGCAGTGATAGTCCTAAGAAGTCAAATTTAAAAATTGCGGAAGGCTTTTCTCTGTGAAGAGTAAGCTAGAACAGCCTTGAGAAATTCTCCTTTTCTTCGGTCAAAGTTGCACCACATAAGTGACCACAGTGTCTCTGTATGATGTCCTTCAACTTAAAGACACTTCTCTGTCTGAATGACAAACAGCAAGAAAAAAACAACCATATTTATACCAGAAAGAGTCTCCTGCTCCAAGTATGCTCCCCATTTATTTTGTAGATGCCAGATAACTGTCTTTCAGCTATTGAAAATTCACACGCAAGACAAGTGGTAAAATGTTAATAAACAGTTTGAGACAGGAATCCAGAAGAATACTTGTCCCAGAAGATGACACAAATGCTTTGCTTGGCTCACAGACATGTGCATTTAATGGGGAAACAGCCCAATGGTTTTCTAATCATGTTTAAGTCTCCATTTAGCTAACACACTTAGTACGTAATTCTACATGGAAATACCAGCAGTCTACTAGTAGCTACTAGGCCTGGACAAATTTCAGAATTGAAAAGAAATCGCTACTATGACCATGCAAATACAACAGTGACAAAGAAGCTGATCGTGAAATCACAGGTACTGGGAAAACACTAAAGAAAGGAATGTAAAATTAAAAAAAAACAAAACCACAAAGCAAAACATAAACTCGAGTCCTTTACTATAAAGTTCTAGAAGAAATGCAGATTTTATCTTGTTCCCCTTTTAAGTATTAACTGAGCCAATTTTAGTTTCCTTTTTGCCAGCAAGGGTGGCTTCAAACCCCGGCAAAAGTAATCTCTCTTGCTGCACCCTGAGACCTGAGGGCTAAGACTAACCAAGCCAGGTCACTATCTGCTTTCTCTGTTTGCAGCTCTCCTTTCTCATCAGTTAAAATGGGTCATTACGTTTGTAAAAGTTACCTTAACTCAGAATTTGTATTGGGCAGCTGAAGAGCCAACCAGAAGCAGATTAAAAACCTGCGGCACTCCTGTTGCCAAGGTTCAGGAGATGGGAAAAGAGAGGAGCTTGAGTCGTTGCCATGACTGCAAGGAAGAAGGCTTTACTATGTGAAGAGCTAATAATTTCAAAATGCTCCATCCCTTGAGGATCTGCATGAACCTTGAAGAGAAATTACACACTAAGCATTCAGAAGCTGTCATTCGCATATCTGTATAATTTCCTTGTGCTAATTCCACTTCCCTTTTATTTCTCTTTGTCTCTCTAAATTGGATGAGCTGTAGTAGTTGCAATAAACCACAGAGCCTTGATATATGCTCATTAACCCTATGTTTCAAAGCAGAAATAAGCTGAAATAATGAAAAGTTTGTTCCTCACAAATTAAAATTGCATTCTACAGCCTTCATCTTATCACACAAATGCTAGAATCCCGCTACTAAGAGGCATGAACTAGTGATGGAAATTTCTAAAGCTTCAAATGAAGCCTGCAATTTTTTTAACATAGATCTCCTTTAAAATGCAAGGTGGATTTTGTTTTGCTTTAGTCCATTTACACACCTTTTTCTTTTTAAATAGAGCATTTTCACTCTTGTAATTGTTCATTCGAGCAACTATTCTAATGCATCAGCCCATAAAGAGATCCTTTGGTTAGGTTTAAACTCAGTTCTCCCCATCTCTTTCAGTCCGCAATCCTTGTAGCCTACCCATCCCACAGGAAAGAACTCACCCTAATAAAAACTTGGCTTTCTTTAGGGCTTAGTCAGAGGCAACTGTAATGGAGCAGTTTCAGGAATCACCATCTATCAGGTGCAAGTGTCTGTTCCCTCTACCAAGTCATGGACAGAAACTGGACATAGCAACGTTTCTAGCGTGTTTCAAAGCATAATACTCTACTGGAAGCCCGTTTAAGCCACCCTACTGCACTTTGCACCGATGCACTAGGAGCACACTCCATTTGTTTCAGAGTAAGAGGGACAAGAAAACCCAAAACTCCACAAAGCCCACTGAGAAAGCACAGGGAATTTCACTGCGGGAAGCCCATGACATTTCCTGCTGGAGGAACATTTATCATAGACCCGAACATCAACCCCTGCCAGCTCCACTTTCCTTCTAACAGTGCGACAGGTTATGGTGGCAAATAACAGCTGCCTAGAGTGGTTCGGTTCAAAAAGGACACAGTTTGTGTAAGGGACACCACTCTCAATCTGGTCACGCAGCCAGCAAACGCGCTCAGGTCAATTTGTGATCTATGGTCAGAAGAGCGCGGTTCCAGTGAGAGAGCACTGGGAGAGATGAAAGCATCAGGGCATTGTGGGGTAAAACACTTGGCCAGACTCTTACTGATATTAAAAAAGAATCAGAACAGGCAAACTATGCCTCAGGTAAGAGATCGCTGACTTGATAGTAAACATTTGCCTATTTTCCTACCTCAAAGCCTCAAAGTTTGCTTAGAACAAAGAGCAGAATTATTGCATTCCCATTACATACAAACTCACTATAATTTAATTAGCTATTTAGCGAAGATTCCAGCAGACGCTAGATTTCGCTTTTCAAAGGCATTTCTTCCACAGTACTGACATTAACAATGCTACCAAAAACTTTTTCAAAGTCTAAGCAAGATGCTCAGCTTAGACAAGATGCCAATAAAACAATTATATATTCCAGTTTTATTTTTCACTTTTTTGCAAATACAGGGACAATCAGTTTAGCTGAGCACAACTCCAGTTAAACAAGGCATCTAATTCACTCATCTAATTTTTCAGTGTTAACTACTAGCTCTCCAGAGGCAGAGTTGTCATCTCTAGCCGCAGTCATTACTTTTCCTCTAACTTTTATTTATTGCAGTGGTAGAAAAGAAAACAATCCTCTCCCTCCTTCTGAAATTTGTCAGTCAGGGAAGGGCTGAGGAGCTTGTCAGACAAGGTGGTGCAGGGCTGGGTGCTGATGAAGATGGGACCAACAAGCATGACATAGCACCACTAGGTACGGACTAAATGAGAGCACAACTTTAATTGCTTGAGTAACCTCCAGCAGCTGTAAAACTTGGGAGTATCGCTGGTCCCGCGGTGGCTCCCTGGCATTTTGTCAGTCTGCAACAGAGTGCACATAAATTCCACCTTTTCAGAAGGTGCAACCTGTAAGCACTTCCACACCAGACAGCAAAGCTCTGGTAGCTGTCAGCCTCCCAAGGTCACCCTGCTCTCATCACGGGAGCCAAGGTACAAACAAGTAACATGTCAGAGGAAGATGAAGAGCAGCAGCTGTGTAACTCCAAACCGCCCACCTCATCCTCGGGTTCAGGATCGCTAAGTGGCAGACGCAGCTGGTACGGGATGCCTGCACCCTCAAATGTCAAAAAACAAGCAACACAACCCAACAACAATCTATTTGCTCCCCAGATCCAGCTTATCAGGGGGGCTGGGGAGGTAGAAAGGTCCACATGTGCAAAATGCCTTCCCACCAATTACCCAAGGCCAAAGGCTGCCAGGAAACTCTGCAGAGACAGCCGGGGCAGCAAGCCCCGCGGCGCAGGGAGATGTTCACAGCGAGGGGGCTGAGCACCTCCCTTAAGCCCACACTGAATGTCCCATTCAGGCACGGGCAGCAGGGGACGCTGGGGACTCCCACTGCCCTGTCACTCTGAAAAACAGCACTGAGGACAAGCGCGCGATGGCAGCATCCAGATAAAGCATCTCCTACTAACATCTCACATGAAAACGTTTCTCCTTTCTTAAGCATGGGTGTTATGCTCCCAAAGTTAAAAATATTTAAAATATTAGCTTCTAGTCACTTAAAAGCAATAACCTGTTAATCAATATGGCTGCACAGAGCCATTTCACTCCCAACCATAAAGAAGAGCAATAGCTCTGTCTGTTACTGTAGCGCTTTGGGATAAACACACACCAGAACAACAAACGCTTTTATCCAGCTCTTTTACTGGAAAAGGACGGGTTGGTTGGTTTGTTTTCGGTTTCTGTTGACAAGAACTTTCAAAGCTGAAAGTTGCAGCTCTTCCTACAGTGATCTACTTTGACGAAAAAAGTACAAAATAAGCCATTTACAGCCATGCCAAGACCGCTGTACTTCCTCCCTACAACCATATTACTGAGGGAACAAAATACTAGTAAAACATCAGCCAGTTATTTGCCTGACAGTGCCACAATGACGCTGACAGAAAGCGAGCAGAATGGACATTTAAAAAAAAATGAGAGATTTGGGAAGACTGGGGAACCTCGTCATGCCAGGAGGCCAAAGGAATTTTTTCCAGCAACTTACTTCTTTCCCACTGGAAATGGATAAGAAGTTTACAGGCTTCTGATCTTCAGAACAGTCCCTCACACAAAAGGAGAGATGATTTCAAAGACCAGGGGCTGGATTACACATTTATAGATCACAGGCATATTTAACAGGTCAGAGGGCCTCAAAAGATTAAAACATCAGTGTTTGTAGCATAATGGCTTCTTCAGATAGTTATGCCAAGACATCATCATTAAGCAGAGTTTGCCAGGTCCTAAAACCTCAAAAAGCATTTGCGGAGTGCTGGATGGAGCTTTGAAATCCATCTCACATTCTTCTTTGTTACGCCAACTTGCCCTTAAACCTTAAGTATTAAACCTGAGAGAGACAGGCAAATTTACAAAAATTGCCATGGCAGTTACGGATCAGTATTCAATTACTGCTATCAGCATGTGTTTAATCGCCAGATCATTACCCCAAGACCACTTGTATGAGGAGAACTCACAAAGGAGAGAAGGGAGATAGCACATCAAACCTCCTGTTCATCACTTGGGCAGGGTCTTCTGGAGTGTTAAATTTTTATATGTATATTTCTATAGCACAATGAAAAAAATACAAGCACTAAACAAGAAAGCCTCAAAGCAACCTAGAGGCAAAAGCGGGAGTTTTCATTCCCTTCCACAGGTGCAGAGACTAGAAGTCTCTACTCTGTTCTTATGCAGGGCTGCTGATTCCAACAGGCAGCCTGCGTTATTCGTGTAGCTGCACTTCAGCAATCAGGCACCTGTGATACGTATTTTTGCCTGGGAATTCAAAATTATGCCTGTATTTATTGCTCATTGTGAAATAAAAAATGGGATGCCACTGATTTAAAAAAAATAATCTGTAATCAAATGACATAGCTACATCACGCAGCAAGTCCACGGCAAAGGCACAGAATTCAGGGCTTACCAGCTCCTAGTTCTCTACTCTGCCCATTACACCACACTGCTTTTGTACTTCCCAACCCAATTCAATTTGACTTTTTGCATAGGGTAAAGACTCCACCCTGCCTTAAGAGGCTGCTGCACCACCTGCAAGGTATAACTGCATCACTATAGTCACTAATACAGCAGAATACACACAGATGATACAGACAGTTCTTCCCAGCAGTATCCTGATTAAAGCAGCTAAAAGAACTTGAGGAGATTAGAAGAATCACAGTAAATAAAATACAAGAAAACCAGTGACATTCATTGCCTTTCATCAGTTATTTTTTCACAATTTATTTGTTTGGCAATGCATGAAACTAGAGCTGAAAGAGTAACACTTGTTGGATGCTGTTAAATCTTCTGTGTACTTGCCAGAATTACTTCTGGCAAGTAGAATTTTTGTAAATTTGTTTCCAATTAGCGTATACAACAAATGTTGCTTATGCCCAGCTGAACTCAGCTTCCTGGAAAATGTCCCTAACAAACAGCCATCTGATTAGTCCCCATCAGGAGGAAGATACTGTATCTGAATAAGAAGACTGGGAGAAAAACAAATGGCAACAAAGAGCACTACACACACTGCTAGGATGCGGAGACAGTAGTGTACCTTTGCGCATTTGAGGCACTAATTCAAAAGGGTGGAAAAAAAATGCAGCTTCTCTTCCAAAGTCTTTACTACCTTTTCTCAGATCAATGACTTAGACCACACATCATCTTTCTGGAACCTAAGTGAAGTTTTCTGGTGCTCTGAACAAGTGATTTCAAAAGCAGAAAATATCTGGATTCCAGACCTATTTCATGCTCTCTCTCTGAATCCTGTCACAAAGTAACTGATGATTTCAATCACCTTGCAGCTCTGATTTCCTCCCCTGGATCGATACAAAACATTTCTTGATTAGGTTTTTGGTGCTAGGAAGAATCTCATCACTATCAATCTTATTGATTGGCACCTTAAAGTACCAGTGTATGAAGATCCCTAGATTTATTTTTAAACAAAAGTTTCCACGCGTACATATAGACTGAACTCCAAACAATCCATACTGACAGATAGCTCACAAAAAACAGGAGAAAGAAAGAAGAGGAGGCAGAAGACCTGTGAAGGGAGAGGGAGTAAGAACCCAAGGGGGTACTGAAGGCAAGGAGGATATTGGGTAGACTTCAGAAGCAATGCAGACTGCTGAGAGCACAACTGCAAGAATATTTTGCTTACACAGACAGCCCATAGGCATGAAAATACAGTTGAAGAGCAGACATACACTCTAAGACAACAAATATGTCACTTGCTGTTCTCTATTTCAGCAAGAAGACTTCACCTCAAAGTGTGTATTGAAATCTAACCTGTAAAACTATTTTAAAATGTAATTTGAGTGTTGCAAGTCCTACCTCCGGACACAGGTATTCATTTGTCATATTTATATAGCAACTTCATCCTCAAGCTTCCTACAGCATTTCACAATCATGTATTTGCAGTACTGTGCCAATACAACCACTGCTAGGGTGGCTTCCATAATAACCAGAGCACAGGAAATCACTCAGCAATTAAAAAAAGGAGCCTGTGGTCAGGTCAAGACAACAACCAGCCAGGCCGTGTTCAGTATTTAAAAAGAGAAGCTGAGCACCACTGTACTATGGCTTATAAATCATATACTTGCTCCTGCAGTTGCACTGCCTGAAAGAGCAGATGTATGAATTCCCCAAATCACACGTATTTTGCCTGAATTCAAACAGCAATGACAATCTAATATTGCCATCATCTCTCTCATTCACTCAAGCAGCACAGATCTGTGTGTTGAATCCAGGGGTCCCGAATCTGCTGGTGGTCGCAGCGTGTATCGATATAGTGCTTTGGGCTGAAATTTGTTCCTCCATTTCTTTCTGAAAAGCCAGGCTACTACTCACGCCAACTACATTAAAAAAATCACGAAGGCTGAAAAGTCAGGCACCAAAAAGCCTGTGCAACATCAGTTTGGGTGAGCATTATGATACAGTCCAGCTCCCCCTGACTGCATTCAAGGACCTTACCCACACTCTACACTTCTGCAGAAAAAACAAATCCTACATATAAACCATTTCACCACACAGTTCCAAATAGCTCCCAGAACTTCAGCTTGTGCACTGAATAAGCCAGGAGAGCTGATAAAACACTCCTCATATGATTAATCAGGACTATTGCCATGCATACTCACAAGCAGGGTGAACTGCATGTGTTTAGAAAGGCTTGATTTTGGCATTTCCCCATACTCTTAAGTTTGTCTTTGCAATCTCAATAGATCCATTGTAGCTGATCTGTGTATATGTCTGTGACCTATATATGCGTTGTATGTTTGTAAGATGTTTGCTCTATCTG
Source organism: Phaethon aethereus (assembly GCF_964289735.1). Taxonomy (NCBI): domain Eukaryota; kingdom Metazoa; phylum Chordata; class Aves; order Phaethontiformes; family Phaethontidae; genus Phaethon; species Phaethon aethereus. The sequence goes on along the minus strand of NC_138593.1, from coordinate 9,609,039 downwards.
CACCTTATGTGCCTAACCTCAGCGTGATTCAGGAAAACCAAAGTTAGAAGCACAAACTCCTTATATAGTAAAGGGAGAAAAACAAGCTCCTCCAGGAAGAACTGATTTAATAGACCTCAGATGATGACCTAAAGTGGATGTTGTGAAAACCTCCTCAAAGCAGCAAGTTTTTCCTACTTATCCTAAATATATTTTTTTCTTTTCCCCTCTGCAGTGCCAAAGGTCTGCTTAATTCACACAGATTTAATCGACACAAAGAAATGAAAGAAACAGATGGCTACAGGCCAGTGTTCAAGTAGGTCTGGTTGTGTAAAAAAGGTCACACTTCCAATGTGTACAGCAGTGTGTGTGGAAGGGAGATGAATAGGAATTCGTCTGGAAAAAGGAAACACAATTGATATCATACAGGAAGTTTATAACAGGCAATTGGGACCAGGTCCTGAGGACTGAGTGACACTGATCACACACGTGGCCAAAAAACCCGCACTGGTAAGAATAGCTGCAGTCAGCCTGCATTAGCCAGGAGCCAGTTTGAGAACATATGGCAAAACAAATGATTCAATGCAATCTGCTCATTCTGCTGCTTCCCCCAAATATTGCTGTTCTAACATCCTCTGCTTTTTGCCTTATTACATAGTGTTACTATTTAAGAGCATGGAAAACACCTGTAGGGATGACAGGGACCTACAGAATTACTAGCGTGATACGCTGCTGTGGAGATTCTCATACTGTTTCCATAGATCAGCTTCAGATGTTTACTCTCCGTACTCCCGACTCGCACGACAGAAAGGAAGAGACGGGAAAGCTCACAGGTTTGTCCTATTTGCTCCTTTTTCTTTCTCCCAGGCAAAAAAGGATGCATTCCCCCACTGCATCTCTGGATTTCACACCAGGTACCCCAGCTCCTAGCCAACACCACTGTCCTTAAAATTCTGTGAGGGTCACAACAAGCAGAAGTTTTACCATTTAAATCCCTATTCACATCCTTCAACTTCCTAAAACATCTACCTTCAGGCCTATGATCTCCTGAAGTAAAAATCTCAGTAAACAACAGAAGGTTTGGGCTTTTACATTGAAATTTTTCTCCTTGTGTGGTTATACAAATAAATAAGCCAGGGCACCAGCAAGCGGTGACATCCAAGACTTCAGTGTTGCCACAACTCATCTGTCTATCACAAGTCTTGCCATGTTCATTATTTTAACAGCCACAGATTTCCTCCAGAATCAGACTGTATTGACTATAAAAAAAAAAACTCTAGTCCATTCTTTTTTAAAATGAATGTTTAAAATGAATGGGAAAAATGGCAAAGGGAAGATGTTTGAAAACTTGAACCTTAGAAACTGAGACAGCAGGAAGTAAAAAACATATTCCAAGGTTTTCATTTAGGTTTGTTCTGTAAAGCTCAGGATTTAGAAGCAAATCTAACTATTTCTGGGGATCTCAACTACATGTACTCAGGCTGACAGACTGCTCTCAGTTTCACTGAAGTTCTTTTCCTGCTTCTGCCAGTAACCTGCTGTGTAACCTTGGGTTATTTTCTCTTCTCTGTGCTCTTCCTTCTCTTTTCTCTGCCTTCCTTGTCATCATTTTGGTCACTATAATCCTGACACTTTGAAGCTCTAAACATGTACCTTGGCATATTCTAAGTAGTCCACTAAAATGTATGGGACTACTCACAGAGAACATTTATACATATAGTAGCATAATATATAAAATAATATATATAGATTTTACAACAGAGTATTGTGTATGTATGAAAACACGCCAAAACAACTGAAAGTTAGTTATTTATCTGTATCTATTACAACTATGCACTATTCCCTTCTTTGGACATTCCCATTGCCAGCTCCTATTCTGTTTGTTATCTTGAGAGATTTATCTTATGGGGCATACAGTACCATATCACAGTGCAGCTCCAAGTTTAGGTCTCCTTTATTAGTGTGAAGTCGCACGTAGCCCTTCTTCTTCACGTATTGGTATCTCACAACATCTTCTTCAATAGCAGCTGTATCAAAGCAAAAGAGAATAATTAGCTCTCTGAAAGCGTACTCATTGATCTTTAGAAGTCATCAGAAAACAAATTGCTACATTCTACTGTCTGACCTCCTCCCCTCAGGTACTGGGTCTTCAGGGATTGTACTCTGCAATTCATCTACAATAACCTCACATTAATCTCTGTGCAAAACACTTTCCATTATAGAAAACCACCAACTCCTCAAGAGCCAACAATATCATGTATATTTTTAAGTCACAGAAGCATTCAATATTACAAACTATAATTTTCAAGTAATGTCTACCAAACACAAATGTTACTTTGAAACCAAACTGTTTCTTGTCAAACTTGGAAGCCAAGCAGGTAGTCATCAGTCAACAACAAACTGCTGACATAGGAGGACCTACCCAGTTCTGAAAACAAATGAAGTTAAGTTACTGAAAACATTACTGGAAAGTCAAACCAAAGGATCAATCTAGGATGTTTCCACTTCCATTCTGTCAAAATGTCCAGTTAGTCAGATATTTTCAACACTTAAGATTCACCTGCACATCAGTATAATCCACGAAGTAGAGGAACTGAACTTGGTATTCAATCTTTGCCTAGGTGTGTGACGTACTTCTAAATTTTAGTGCTAAAAGCCAGACCTTTCTCTTCAACTGGGAATGCCAACTGCTCAGCTATTTAATCAATATTCAAATGGAATAAATTCTACACATTTGTGTTTAGGCTGGAGAATGAAAGGAAAACTTTATTGTCCTAAAATGTGTTTTTGTGTAACCTTGAAAAGCAGTAAATCTGAAGTTATCACCACAAAATTTGCTGTCGTTCTAACCAATACTGGGTTAGGCCAAAAAGGTGGTAAAGATTTTGTATGCTAGTTGAGGAGAGATTATTCTTCATTCCTAACTTACGTAAGTGGATATCCCATTTTGTGGTCCCTGGGCATAAAAAATACCTCATTAATTTCTGTTCAACATATGTAACTGCCATTCAAAGCTGAAGCTAATACATAATTGCTCCATTATTTTCAGAATGAGCTCACTGGAAACTAAGGATATATCTACTCAGGGAATACATTTCCATGGCATCATTACTGACCAATTATCAATGCATTCCTTCAGTCCTCATAAATGTATGTGTGCTAGGGAGCACACTTCAAAACTGGGAAGTAAATAACAAGCTCGTAGCTAGGTAGTTCTGGTACCTGCTTCGTGGGTAGTTTCGGGCACCATTGCAGTGGAGGTGAAGGAAGCACTTACTGCTCCAGTGGAATAGTGAGCCTGTTTGCAGAGGAAAAAGCGAGAGAAAAAGACATTAGATCTTAGACTTTATCTACTAAAGATACTATATAAGCACTAGAAACACACATATGTCATCCTTCTGAAGGCAGACTTTCCGCTCCACCTCCTATAGAAAGAAACAAATGCACGATGCAGTGATAATTCTCCATCTGTTACCCATAACATTTGCTCTGATGAAACCCTAGTTAAGGCTGCCCAAGTGCTGAGATGAAGGCACTTACTGCTTCCACTACAGTTTAATACACCATTACGCAAAGACTCTATTAATCAGAATTTATTTGTATGTCCACAGGTAGAGATATGAAAGGAGTACTGCTGGCAAGACATCTGTAAAATTCTCCAACATTGCTGAGTAAGTGGAAGGAAGATCCAATGAACCACAGATACTGCAGAGGAAAGCAAACCACCCCACCTCCCACACACAGCCCTTCTGCACGCAAAGGCACCGTCTCGTGGTTCCCAATGTCTATTTTGAGCTTTGTAATTGTCCTGCAGAAAGGAAATGTAAATGTCACACATGGATTCTGTAGTAAATTAAAAAGATCTAATAAACCCAGAGATACATTTAACAGTTCCGGGGCAATGCCTGTAAAGAATACAGGTCAGGCCAATGCTCTATCCATAAGGTTACACTGCACCCTATGCAAGTTTATCATTATGCCCATCCATATCATTAGCTGACAATCTGACTCTGCAACACGTGTAGAGCTCATCGTTGTCTCTCACCTCTTTTTTTTTCTTCCTACACCTTTTGTTTTCTCATAACTCTGTGATGCCCTGAAAAAGGAGCAAATGTGATCCTACTCCTTGGTCACATACACTCCCTGATCTGTCACTAAGCCTCCTCATTAAAAGCCATATGCTGCATTGCTGTTCGTTTTCATGTAAGTAATCAAAGCACGAAGACACATACATCCCAGAATTATTAAAGGAAAGGAGAATACTCTATCTTGCCCATTTCAAACAGTCTTTGATGTATGAAATCTAGATGCAGATGAAAGTTTCTCTTGACAACCATGACCACACAGTAACATGCACCTGGAAGAACATCCTTTAAAATATTCCACTAAAAATCCTGCATTCCAGTGGAAAAAATGGAGAAGCAGCTGTGGATGATTTATATATTTGCCCACACCAGGAATGATTCACTTGCACTGCCCTTAAGGTGTGTTCTCTCTGCCAATAACTGCAGGAAGCAATGATAAACAAATTCAAAGCAAGAGATTACAACCTGGGAAAAAAGTTTCTGCCAACATATACATGATAACCACATCATAAAGATTCTTTCTTCTTATTGTGCTCCATTTCTAAAATGTTTAGGTTCATTTACAACGGTTTAACGATGAGAAACTCACTGACCATACAATGTATTTCTAAGGAATCCCAATACGATTCTCATATTCTCATCTATCACAAATTTCCATGTAACAGAAAACAGAAGTAGTAGTGTCTGTTTATATTGCAATATGTCCTCTAAGCTGAAAAACATCTATTACCATTCTTGAAGAAGTCAGTCAGTGCCAAACTACACATTAAGTCAACTTACTGCATTCAGCTTATCCACTTTCTTCTTTTCAGGAGCCTTCATAGTAGCTGCTAGAATATCGTCGCCTTTGAATTCCTTATAAAGCTCCAGTAAAGTCTCTCGGGTCTCTGTATTTGTATTTTTCAAATAGTAAGATGGATCTAATTTTGCTTTTTCTTCATCTAGATAAGACAAAAGTTAAATCATTCAGAGTTAAAAGAAAAATTCTATTTGATTCTCCTTCAGTTTATTACATATCTAGTTACACAAAAATCTTCCATATATTATTTTTTTTAAAAATAAAAAGGCCTTGTAACTGTATTGATTCCTGCAGAAACAGTAACAAATAGCAATGCATAACACTAATGACAGTACAACTTGAAATATAGCACAATAAATGCCAGTATGGTGAAGTATAACAAAAGCAAAAAACAACTTCAAATCAACTACTGCAAAAATTTCTTTGAAACCACTAGAAATTATCTGAGTTCATGCAAGTCTTGTAAATTTTTTACAGAACAATAAAGACAAGATACAGTTGGACACAATATAAACTTCTGTCCTTTGTTTCCTCACTGAATGGCCAGGCCTGTGATGCAAAAATCCCAAGATCAGCTCTTTAATGTCATTCCAGGGGCAGGAGTCTGGTAGACTGAACTGTAGAATTATTTTTTTTTTTTAATTTAATTTTTTAATTTTTACAAGTTTCACTTGTTCCCTGTCTCGGTATGTCTGCTGCTTGCTGGATATTAAATATTCCACCTCTGAGATAATATCCACTTATTTTTAACAGGCAAATAGAAAGAGAGATGCTTCCTTGCAGAACTAGTAGCTTAAAAAAAAAAGAGCGTAAGTCCCAGAAAAACACACCATGCTTAAAATCAGCAATTAGGTTTCATTAGAAACAGTTCTAAAGGAAACCACAGGGGCAACTGAGAGAATTTTTTTGCCTTTGGCAATTTAATATTAGTAGATATTACTAAGCATTTAGCTATCAAAAAATCACAAAAGAACTGAAAAGTAAATTTCTTAGATATCTAAAAAGAAGAAAAAGGCATTTGATTTTTTATTATTAAAATAATTTTGGGACTATTTTAGAAAAAATCTCTATCAATCTTTAACTTGGAAGATGTGCATTGTTACGCAGGCAGAAGGACGGGCGACACAGGGGTGACACACAGGAAAGCGAGCCTAGCAAGCAGCTACGGAAGACGTAGGTTTCTGGCGGGGTTTAGCCCCAGGACGGCAACTCGGCCCACGCAGCCGCTCGCTCACTCCCGCACAGCGGGATGGGGGAGAGAATTGGAAGGGTAAAAGTGAGGAAACTCCTGGGTTGAGGTAAAGACAGTTCAATAGGTAAAGCAAAAGCCCCAAAGCAAGGAATTCATTCACCACTCCCTGTGGGCAGGCAGGGGTTCAGCCATCTCCAGGAAAGCAGGGCTCCATCACATGCAAGGGTTACTTGGGAAGACAGACGCCATCACTCCGAACATCCCCTCCTTCCTTCTGCTTCCCCCAGCTCTATATACTGAGCATGACACTGTATGGTATGGAATGTCCCTTTGGCCAGCCTGGGCCAGCTGTCCCGGCTGTGTCCTCCCAGCTCCCCGTGTACCCCCCTCCTGCTCGCTGGCAGCCCAGCGCAAGAGGCTGAACAGTCCTTGACTGCTCAGCCACAACTGAAAACATCAGCACCTTATCAACATTTTTTCATCCCAAATCTAAAACATAGCCTCACACCAGCTTCTATGTGGAAAATTACCTCTATCCCAGCTGATAGACAGTATCCTTGTCTTGGTTCTGGTACAAGGCTAAGGGACCTTTTGGCAAATTATTTTTCCTCCTCTTCTCACTTCTCTCTCATCTATCTACTCTTAAACGATATGGAAAGCTTTCCATGTTTGCACAGCACTCAACAGAGACAGTTAATGATTTCTCACAGAATTATATCTCTGCTTCAAAATTTGTTAACACCTTTTCATGTAAAAGGAATAGTTTCAACAAGTTATTCGTGTTTCCAAGAAGCTTTCAAAGTTACCATTAGCCACTGAGAGGTGTCCATCTAGAAAACAGTATCAATTTGTCAATTCCATAACGTTGTCTTTAAAATTTGCATATTTGGGTTGGTGTTTTCTCAGCCTATCTTCAATTCATCCTTACCTGGATCAATTACTTTTATGTTGTTCTTAACATGAAAGAAGTTTGAGACATTGAACTTATCCAGGTTTGTTGGATCCTGAAAATAATAATTAAAAAACCAAATATCAGAGAGCTTGGTAGGCACCCATTCCATGCAACAGACTAGTCTGAAGGGCTGACATCACCATAATGAATGAATAGGGAGAGACAGAATAACTTCCATGGTCCCCAAACCACAGAAAGACAAAAAAAAAAAAAAGCAATCAACCCCAATCAACATCAGCAATGAGTCTATTAACAGTAGGATCTGGAATTTAGTCCCAAACATAATATTCCATATATTTTGCCTAAAGAAGTTACTAACAGAACTAAGCTGAGTCTACCCTATGCTAGTGAGAAGAAAGAATGAGGAGCTGCAGTCCCTTGATTCTTTCCTTTGTTCTGTGGTTTGGTCTAAGATCTATGCAAATTCACATTAGCTATCTCCTTCTATTAATAATAGTGTGCCTGATTTGCACGTGCTCCGTGAACTTTTGTAATGCATTTCAAAACACAAACAAACCTCAGAGCAACTCTTTGCAGTCTGAACTGTTTTGACCATTTGGGTTTTTTACTAGTGAAATTTGTGCTTACAGAATTATGTTTAAAAATAAAAAATAATAAAAAAGCAACAAAAAGCGGTATTATGAAAACTCTGTTGAGTGATTACTCATGGAAAACAGCACAAATACACAGTCCATTAACTGTGAGTCTTTATACTACCTCTAGGCAGCTTGGGGCATAACTTTGACCTTTTGCTAGAGAGTGTGAGACAAGGAATACCTACTGGTGATCTAGGTTACATTATACTCTCATTAAACAGTTCTTAATCGTCTTCTTACAATGACTTGAAGGTTTTCTGCTCAAGTTCCTCTGCAGCACAGAAAGGTCAAAACATGAGCCCTGGACACACAGTGATTTCTGGAAATTCTCATACAGAAAATAATTCAAAAATCTAAAATACTAAAATACCTTAATAATACGCAATAGTTTCAAGCTCAGGATAAAAATAATGCAACATATTATGCAAAGAATTACAACACTGACATGAAAAGTATTATCGCAAATAAATTTAACAAAGCTTCTCAGATGACCACTGCTGGTAAGAAGTTCCAACAATTCCATCTCTGCTAAAAGTAATGATTAATACAAGCAGAGGTGGTAACTCCATTAGTTATTAAATGATCTAATTATGCCTTTTATCCATCCCCGAAATGGAATGCTTCCACCAGCGAGTCCATTTTTAGTTTTACTGCTGGTAGTAAAACCAAAACACATTTATGAAATCAAGCTGTGTGATTCTGCACCCTAATGATGACCTCCTGGTTTTCTGCTGTCCCCTTTCCCAACCACTATGTAATAATTTTCTATTGTTTCCTGCCCCACTATACCCCTCCCGACAGATCTTCATCAAGACATGGACTGACCAAAAAAAAAAAAAAAAAAAAAGAGAAAGATATTTTATTTTTAAGATCTTGCATTAGAAACAAATAATCTTTAAATAAAACTACTAAGAAACAGGAAATTTGGACCTGTTTTTAACCATTTTTGTATCCTCTGATGCTGGCACTCCGGTGTATTTATTACCTCACATGCATATTTATGTATATGTACGAATACAGATAATTTCAGCGTTGCTCTTTGACAGTCAAGAAGATGCATGGAGAAAGTCTGGAGAAAGGGCCCAGTGTGTTTCCAGACGATGTGTGTTGCCCCCTCCCAAATACTCTTCAGTAATCATGAGCTGCAGCTTTCCCAGACAGAAATCACCACCTTGCACATGAACATACCACCTCAAAAGGTGAAGGAAGTAAGATGACTTACCCTTTCAAGGAAAGGGAAAAAAAAAAATCTGTGTATTAATATTAATAGAGACAAATGGATTTATAGCAGTCCACATACATGTCTGCCGTTCATGAAGACTGACTCGTGAAACCAACTTCTCATGGACAGGAGGGAGGGCAGAAGACAGCAGTAAAGATGAACCAGAAAACATCTTCACTATATTTCTCTAAATAAAGCTTCTTCATTTACTGATTTATTGATTGTTTAAAAACAAATAAAAGGACATCACAGCTGCCAGTGCCTTATGAAACCAAGGGTTTTGTGCTCACAGGACCTTCAATCACATTGGTTCAAACTGTTTCACAGCTACAGTTCATTCAAACGTTTACCCATCTTACCCAGCCTAACTGCAAGCGTTGAGCAACTCCGGCAAAAATGTTTATAGCTTCCTTCCCTGCAAGGGATTTCTCAGGGCTCTCCAAATCTCTTCCCCATAGGCAATGCATCCGTTATGGTATGAAGGACAGCAGAGACCACAAGGCAGCTCCCTCTCCTTGAAGACCACAGCCATCCATCTGCTTTCTGAGAGACTCCAGATAACCCCAAATTCCAGAACTGAGACCAAGGTCCTCCGCGCAAGGTCCTTCATCACATTCAGGTGGGCCATTTGTTCAAATGGAAACCTCAACAAAGATTTGATTTACAGCGTTGTCCCCTGTGTTCCTGATTCTGCAAAGCAGGAGTCTCACCACGCATCGAAAAGGCAGACAACCCACACGCCCACTCCAAACCAGTTTCCCTCTGTCAGTGGGAAAAAACTCTCAAAAATGGTTCCTGAGGTTGAAATTTGAGTGTCATCTTACACAGGACACCCAGGGCAAGCAGCTGACATACTGATTGCTCCCTGTAAAATGCAGCATCACGATACACTAGGAGAAGTCTGATTAGAATGTTTGATTAAAATTACACAAACACGCATACTAAGTGTGACAGTACTGCGGTGAATGTTAAGTTAAACACAAGACACCATTTGCTTCTACCACCCCCAGGAGCAGAAACACATCTGACCAGTCTAACCTGTGCTGCAAAAGATACGAACCATTTCCTTATGGATGGTACGGAGACCTACATACACATTTTTTAAAGGTGGGTCTATGTAAATTTTAAAAGTGAATGCAGTCTTTAGACATATCACTTCAGGAAGAAAACTGTCTCAACATTGTAATTGCCCTGCCAAGTTCCTCTCATTGCATCCATCATGGTTACTGGGCACAGAATCAGAGCAGTCCAGCCAAGACAGCACAGGGATGGGCAGACGGACATACCTGCATCACCAGAGCCTTGAGCTCTAATGAATTAATGGCCTCTCCTGGTCACAGAAAGGCTGGACTTACAGGGACGCTCCCAGTGCTGTTAAGATTAAGGCCTGGAGCCCAAAAGCCTAAAGAAATAAATTCTGTGTAAGTGCACAGAAACCAGAAAGGAAGATGAACCATGAAGAAGAGTAAATTAGCCTACTTTTGTTTGTTTTAGCATGTTTAGAAATATGTATTCAAATTACCATGGCTAGCAGTCTCAGGATTTTTCTTATTAAGGTTACAAACCATAAACTTCAGTTTATCAAATTACTAGCACAGATACAGACTTCAAAGAGTTGCTAACTCTCATGACTATTAAAAATCTCATACTTGATGTTTTCCTGAAAGCTGAGCTCTGGAAACAATTAATCTCAAGTTTTCATTCCACTTGTTTTTTTCCTATAATTTTCCAGTTTCACCTACTTAGGGAAACAGCTTAAACTCTGTTAATCTTAAGCACCATACAGACAACCCCCCCGAAAAGCAGGTTAAAACCAGCACAGTTTTAGACCGCGTGATTTCTTTGAGGCCTGATTCCTCTCTTGCCATTTGGTCAGCCATGCTGCATCCCTAATTATCTTCAGGATTGTTACGTTCATACGCCGACCATGTCCCAACGCGTCACTTCTTTACCAGCCGCTCCACACACGCATTGCTGCGGGATTCGCCCTCAAAGAGCCCTCACCCACAACCGAGAGGAAATCTGCTCTGACCTTCTGTCACACACCGAGCGAACGAGAAATAGCTGAGGAGTGAAATATCAATTAACAGCGTGCAGCTCAGCGACCTCCAACTTAGCTCATTAGCTATGCCTCCTGCCACAAATGCCAATGCTGTTTAACAGCTTGTCAGGAACCACGTCTTGTCCACGGCTGATTAGGTTGTACAGAAACAACAGAATTGACATAAGGAAGCACATAACAGTATGAGCCTTTTTTTTCCTTTAACGGCAGCAAACCTGTTTGCATTCTACCCAGACTTTTTTTTTTTGGTCTATTTCTCCCAGGAACCCTGCTCCATATCTGCAGTGCAAAGCAGATGCATTTGTTAGCGCGCCTTCATCAGGGAATGCTCTCAGACGAGACCGTGCCTATTGCCACTGGCACACCAGAGTTGGGGGGGGTTTATTGCAGTTCTGCCGGTGAAGAGGAACAGACTGCTTCTGCTTTACCTGCAAGCACTGCCGCTGAGCAGAGCCACGCTTCTCACTAATTCCCCTCCCTGTCAGCACACAGCCCAGCAATAGCTTCTAAGAGTTTGCAGAGCAGGAATAATTCCTGCTGTATCTTCACAAACTTGAGAGCCATGGTTTCTGGTTTGTGAACAGAGACACAGTGGAGGATGAAGAATTGACAGGGCGCTACAGGGGAAATTGTTCTTAGTTTCTCTGAACACTTCCCACCAAATGGGGTGTGAAAGCAGGGTATTGCAGCATTCTCACTTCGCTCTCCTCAGGACCCACTCACACTCGTTGCGATGGGAAGAAGTCCACAGGACTGTCAGAGCCCACCACCATGTCCAGCAAAGCATTACCTGACCCTATTCCTCTCTGTGCACCTTGAGCTGGAGCAGGCACTTGCTTCAGCCTGCTTAGTCTTATACAAGGGAATCCAGATTATACTTATTTATGTGCTTGCAATTGAGTTCCACATCATTACACAAAGAATAATTTGCAAAATACATGATTGAAACACACACGGAATTTACAGTAACACTAATTAATAATAATTTCTACCAGACATGTTAAGCGGATTTTCTAGCAAAGGTTAAATGGTGGACAGCAGACCTTGAGATCTAACACTGAACTACACCCCCAAAAAATTTACTTGGAAGATAACTTCAAATTAGGCTAAACGTTTAGATTAAAAACTATCTAAAACCTGTAAAACATAAGACTGAAAGAATCACCTAGTTCTGAATTGTAGTCTAACGCAATCTTATTATGTCAAAACTCTTTCAAAGCTATACTGAATCCTACCTTTAAAACAATGCTACCAGAATGGGAAGCAGAAAAGGGAGGTAAGAACACTGCAAACAAGCTTCAACAATACCAGCCTTCCTATTACAGACACCCTGTCCCCACAGATCTCTAAATGCTTTACATCATACCTTACACATTAAGTGTAACTAATAAATCTTGAGGTACTTGAGCTGTCTGTCAGCTGGTAGCACATTCATGACATTTGGAAGAGATGCTAGGTTAGGCTGAGCTTCTACCTATTCTTCAAGGTAGAAGAATACAAGTGGGTTTAGAGTTATGAGAAACACAGACAAAATACAACAGCAATATTCCGTTTAGAAGAGATACAAACCAGTACAGTTGAAAGAAAATTATCTGAAATAATGATAAACTGTAAGGAGAGAGAAACTTAGAAAAAACTAACACCTGTGCTGTAGAAGACGGAAAGCTTGATTTGAGTTTGTGGTGAGATCACACAGCTAAGCCGAGAAAATTTCAACTTGAGAGTAAAGAGCTACAGCCTAAAAAAATCCAGTCGTACTAAGATTGCTGGTGTCTAGGAAGGGTTTCATATAGAATAATGTCATGTGTATTTCTGTTGTTATCAGCAAGATACTAAACCAGAATCCATGACATCTTTTGCCTGAATAACTACATTCCAGTTTTGGTAATGTATCTGGCACACCAGGATACGGTATTATTCTTTACCTCATGCCCTGAGGGGCTGGATAATATCACTGTATGCTGATGAAAAACTGCCATCGTCTACCCCAGGACATTTGCATTTCAACAGAGAAAAAAACAATTTCTATATATGTAAGCGCAGGAAGCACTGTGGATTCCTTTGCAAAGAGAAGCACTCACAGATCTAAGATAGTGTTGTTAACAACTAAAGTTGTGATTTTGCTTTTTTTAGTTCCAGATCCAAAATAATTTGCCCTTTTTAACAAGTAAACTTAATAGCAATAGGACACAAATAACTATCCCTAAAATCAAAGTGACTAGCTGAGATGGTGCTCACCAGAAAAGATAACAGGGATGGATTATGATTAGACTTTAAATAATGTTTAGCACTGCAAACAGGACAAAGAATTTTATGCAATTCTGTCTCTTCCGGAAAGAGCAAATTTTTTTGGCTTTGTTTTTAATTATATACATCAGGAGAGAGAGGTCAAGTTTTGAGGTCAATTGCTATTCTGGTAAGAAACATCCCTAGCAGCTGTAGGATTGCCCTTTATGTATCAATAAGGAAAAATGTGATCACACAAATAACCCGTAAACATACATTACTCAAATTTTCCATTTATCATGTTGTATTTCACTACCAAACACAGGTATCCCATCTGCTTCCTAGGACATTCAGAGTCAGCTTCTGGAAACGCTATTTTCTATTGATAAACACAGCTATTACAGACAGACCTATTCAGCTGTTATTTGCAAAGCAAAGAATGTTTTTTATAGCAACTTCCTTTATATCTACCTTTTTGCCTAAGAGCAGGGTCAGTGTTACCAACTCGCGCTCAATTCCAGCTCTCTCAGATACCACAGTACCCAATTTACATGAGGGAATGGGAAAACAACATAGTGATAAATTTCAACACAGAATTGAAAGGTTTTTAAGAGAAGCAGGATTTGGGATAGAGCTCTAGAGCTACCAACTGAAACGCAACAGATTGCTGTCATGACCTCTGGCTAAGAAACAAAGCCACAGGTGGTAGAGCTTGACAGTGTGAAGCCACCACGTTGGCTGCAGTGTTGTCAACAAGAGAGCTTGTAGAGGAGGCATTGGGCTGTCTTTCAACAATTAACATTAAGAAAATACTGTGAGAAAATAACAACAGATTCCTGCACCACACATACGTAAGCAATTTTAATACCCAGGCTGGTCATACCGCTTTAGGTTGCATTCTGGCCTCTACAAAGCAAGTCAGGGTAGGGCAGCATTTGAATACAAGAAATCAAGGTCTACTTGCAAGTTTGCAGTGGGTGTTGTGCAGTGCATTAAATGGCTCTTCTCATCCAACACCCCGAAGCCATTTTAGGCTGTTTGTTGAAAATCCTTTTTTGAAAAAAAAAAAAAAAAATAAAAAAAAAAATTAAGAACTAATTGTGTGAAGGGTCAAACTTTAGCTGGTTACAGCATTCAGGTGGTCAAAATCTCTTCCAGTCCAATCCCAAGATGGGGGTATCTTTGCTATTTCTAAACTTATTTCAGAAGAGTATATACCACAAGACTGTACATTCAGAAGTTAACACCAATCCATAATGAGTTGTTCGCTTAAGAGGAACAAATCTACTCATGCATTACGAACGTCATCCTAAACATGTGAGAGGTACACGCAATGTATGGCTGTGACCTCCATGTAGCTGTCAGGACGACTGCACCTGTGACCGGACAACTATCATAATCTACTTAGTTTCTGTTAATGGACATATTCCTCCAAGCAACATAGAAACCCAACATGTCAAGACAGGATGAAGATGAAAAATATTGATAAAAATTCACATAGGGAACATCTAAATTGGTAGCTACTGCATTTTGAGATTTAGGGGACTGTAGCATCTGTTTGGTTTTATGAAAAAATCAAAGCTAGGCATGTAACAGGAACACACTCTTTATACACACATTCAATTCCAAACACACAAAACTACCAAAATATTTTTAAATGACTGCACATTTCAACTATTTGTTCAAAATAATTTGGTTTTCCATACTGATGCACAGAAACATTTTTAGTCACTCATATTGTCTTTTTTTACCATTCCAAATCTGTTAGCAACCATGCAGCTACATTCAAATAACATTCTGTTGGGAGCTTTCAATCTGAAAAAGCTATGGCTTTTGCTTCCATTGGATTAAAAACATTTTACTTTGTTGCATTAGCTTGAACAGCCACAAGCCCAAAGGAATAGAAGAAAAATACTTATAAACATGCTGTTCAGCACTGGGGAGTAGGGAAGGAGGGATAAATTTCATTTAGACATAAATGGAAAATATTTTTCTCTTCAGATTAGACTGTATTAGTCTTGGTTAGTGGCAATTAACTGTTAACAAGATGCATACTAACTCATGACTCCAATAATAATGATGCTTGAATCTTTTTCCCCCCATTTCAAAATGATGCAAGCTTAAAAATGCCTACTTTTAAACAAAAGTTTTCAGTCTTTTAATACTAAACTTCACCTGTAAATAACTATCTTTTACACTCTGAAATCTACGATGCTGTCTTAATTAAATCAAATTTAATTTAATTAATTAGGTTTTAATTCTATGAAATCAATAAAAGACCAATGTTGGTATCTATTCAGAAGAAAACCATTCCTAGCAAGCACTTAAAAGAAAATCCTCTGGTTTGCTGCTAATTTTACTCTGTGTTTAGAAAAACATTCTATAAAAAAGGCTTATCTGAAGATTTGACTCTATTAGGCATCTTCAAAAGAGTAAGAGGGACAACCAACTTCAGTCTTAATGTAGCATGTCAACTTCCTGAAAGTTTATATTCTAAAACACATTTCTTTTGATAACATAGACCATGCACTGTTGGGTGTCTAGAGCTGAAGATGATTCCAGACATCTCTTTGCCTTTCCTCTAGCCAGTCTTTTCCCAGTGCACTTCTGTTAAATCTCACAATAAATTGGAGGTGTCACAGCAATTTTTCAGGTAAGATTAATAGAAAAAACCCCAAAATCTTACGTGTAGTTTCATATCTGAAACTTACAATTATGCACAAGATCTTATATTCAGTCAGACACAGTGAAATAGTGAGCAACTGCAAATACAATTGTCAAAATGCGTATTTTTACACAGCATCCTTGATTTTTTCTGGGCACCTTTTTTTTTCTCCTTCAATTTACAAAGTTGAACAACCTGGTTATCTACACAATAATCAGCCTAGATTTGTCAAGTTCTAAGTTATATGGCATCTTTGTGGCTCATCTGGATAACAAAGAAAATACAGCACTTCCCCTTCTACCCATCTCCAAGACTTCTCAGTTCAATTATTCTAGATTCCCGCTATAACAGCATACATAGCAGCATTTCATCCTCTGCAAAAAAGCTGTATAGTAAAACATGTAACTGAGAGAAAAGTTTACCTGCAGTGTCACAATGTCTTGCCGAGTGAAGGGCTCATCTGTCAAAAGATCCTTGTAGCTCTTTGGTTTTATGTTCAGCTGCTCAACTGCCTAACAGCCAGGCAACATACACAGATATTAAAAATTGGATTCTAATGTGTAAATATTACAAGTAAATATGTGAAACCAATAAAACCTTGAAGTACAAATGATAAAGAAAACAATTTCACCCTTCACTCTCAACTGGCAGCTTCAATATTTTCATCATGTGCTTTACCAGATGAGAAGCTTTTGTCTTTCATCTCTACAAAACTTGACAAGTTTTATGTGGGTTTTTTTTAAAAAACAAAAACAAAAACAAAAACCAATAAAACCTTGCAGTCTCCGTTCCATGGTTATGCACATCATTTTAGCCAAATTCAAAATTTATTTTGGCAGTACCTAAATACTGCCAAAATAAAAAACTCTTGCTTGCGATTTTCTAAGTACTTTACAGATGGTATAAGACAGGCAGCTTTAAAAGGGGGTTTGTATCTCCCCCCATCAGCACCCCTCGGGGAGCCACATGTGTCCCAGGCCAGCTTGCACAACAGCAGAGTTGCATTAGCTCTCACACTCTGTCCACCCTGACTGCTGCACCTAGCCTGCAGGAACACTTCTGTTCACCTGAGAAAATTAAATGATGCTCAACAAAGCAGCAGCATGTTATTTCATAGTGAGACTCAATGTAGAATAAATGCTTTGTCGTTACGAACAAATACATCATACAGAGAGACGACTACGGAGGTCTACCTGCAAAGAAATGAATCTGCCTTATTCACCCAAACGTCCTCTACTCTCCTCAGATGAAAGTGATAATATTTTTCTAGTATCTCCAGAAGTCCATAAAGTAATACTATGCTTACGACAAACCGATAGATGCTATTGCTTCGAGCAGTACACCACATGAGAAACAGACCCTCTCGGCACAGCTTGTTTAGGAAGCCCGGTATTGTAAATTGTAACAAACTGAGCACAAGCATTTAACAAAGACTGCTCTTAAACTCATTCTTCCCTTTTAACCACAGCAATCAAAGCATCATGCTTCCAGAAGGAACAGAAAATACTTTCTATTTTAACCTAATCTTGACTGCTCTCACAGATGGAATGAACACAGTTCAACTAGAACAGAGCAAGTTGTCGAAAACGTGATGAATCCAGCCTTTTCCTTGATTGCAATGGTCCAGCCTTTTCCTTGATTGCAATGCTTTCAGCTTGTTCCTTTCTCAGTTTCTGAAAGTCCTACTGGAATTACCCATCAACGTATTTCAGAAAGCAGATGTTTCACTGTTCAGGCTTTTTATAACACTGGATATGGATCCATTAATTGAAGGATTTATTTGCTACTGAAAGATAAATAAACCTTGCTTTTACACTAAGGATTATGCAGACAAGTCACAACTAAAATTCCACCTGGGCTCAGACAAATGTTCACAAAACACAAATAAAAATGCTGTTCAAGTGTCCATGAAGGCGTTCTCTCTGCAATTTCCCCAGCTCCAGTTAAAATACTTAATTCATTGATATGAATAGAAATGAGGCAATTTGTGTTTTGGTGATGACTCTGTATCACAAAGACAACAACAGAAAATTTGTCTATTAATTCAACTGGGGAGCATATAAAAGCTACTCATTTTGGTCTACAGGATTCGGTGGATGCAGATTAACTTAGGAAAAGGTTTTAAAAATATCTTTTAAATCATATTCTAGGGTTGTTCATATTTTGAAGGCAAAAGCTGGACAACAATTTGTGAAGTCAGTTCACCTCCATGTACTTTAATTTCCCTGGCTGTAAAACAAGAATAAAACTTATCTACCTTTCTAAAGCATTTTGTGATCTTGAATGAAATGCATTCAGTATTAATAATTAATAATGAAATGAGACAGAGAACCTACCTCATAGGCAAACACGTTTCCAGTTGTCTTGATAGCCACAATATGGGAGTTATTGGTGAATACAGTAAACAGCACTGGACAGTGGTATTTACCTGATGAAGGGGGAAAAGAAGGGGGAAAAAGTTTAAATTTGGCATGAAGTCCCTGCAATTATTTTGAAACAGCTAATTTCTGTTATCTCTGTGAGGAATATTGACATTAATTTTTAATATAAAGTGTAACTTCAGCGGGTATTTAATGATGTTTTAACTATGCTTTTATTCTTCAGTGCCAAACAGAAAAAGTAACACTTAAGAGAATTATAAAGCAAGCAAGGAAAATGCAGCTTTGAAATTTACTGCCTTCAATCCCCCAGAGAATTTTGTCCAACTTGCTTGATATCGACGAAGTACCACAATGTAATTGCTGCTGTTGCAATCAAACTCTATCGATAGCATGAGCCTGTACCTTGTAACATGCCCAGTGCTCTATTTTCAGTGTTGTTCCCAGGAATAAAAGTTTAGCTTCTATCCTACAAAAAAGTTCACAGGAGCTGTTGTGCTTTTAGGAGAGAAGAGCATTTTGTATTCAAATGTGGCAAGCAGAATGCCATTAAATCTGAACACGTTATTCAATAAGGAACCCAGCTTCTGCTCTAATCAAGCTGTGAATTTTCCCAGGAGGCTCAGCATAAATATTAAGCATGTCAACAACGAGCAAACTGATGGAAGGCAATGTACGAGGAAGAAGAAAAATGTCTAAATGATCTCAGCAGAAAGCAATTAGAAGAAGGTTATTAATACTTGATCAGTTTGCTAGACCTGGGGGTTTGGGTGAGATGTTTTAAATAGGTTGGGCCTATTTGGTTCTTTTTTCCTAATTACCATCTGAAAATCAAAACCAGCAGGGAGACCAGAACAGAGGCTGCTCACAGC
Organism: Phaethon aethereus; assembly: GCF_964289735.1. Taxonomy (NCBI): domain Eukaryota; kingdom Metazoa; phylum Chordata; class Aves; order Phaethontiformes; family Phaethontidae; genus Phaethon; species Phaethon aethereus. The sequence goes on along the minus strand of NC_138593.1, from coordinate 9,590,011 downwards.
ACCTGCAAAGACAGGAGAGGCAAGCACCTACAGAGTATTCCCCGTTAACTGCTCAGCCAGAAGCACTCTGACCTCCAGCACGCAGATGCAAGTAAAAGCTAAGGACTGTTTCTGTTAATGCCACCAGAGCTGAAGAAAAGCCATTGCCACAAGGGACTGAAATTCAAGAGGAAGTTTAGAAAGGGATTTTTGGAAGTGGCATCAGGGTATGGCCCATCTGATGGATACAGAAATATGCTGGTAAAATGTGAGGCCTCTGTCCAGCTGCATAAAAAAGAACAAATCACCAGGTTTTCAGTTCTAGCAAAAGCAGAGCTGCTGAGGGTACACACTTGTTGATCTGGATAGAAGGTACTCAGCTAAGCAGGGATTATTAAACAGAAGAAACTACAATATCTGAAGACCTTTTTATCATACAGTGTGAACAGAGAAAATCCTACATACATAGCAGCCATTCTACATGTTAAGATTTAAAGAAAAGTTTGCTGATAGACAGAAATGCAACACTTTACTCTTCCTCTTTTGTTGCATTTCCCCTTGACCAGTTAATGACACAGCATCCACCTTTTTATGGAAAAGGCTGCTAAGACTGCATGGCTGCCATGATTCCACCCCAGCATTATGAACTGGACTTCTTTAAGGAAAGCACAATATCACAGTATCTTTCAAAAACCTTGGCCACTGTGACTATTGATAATATTTGAACACCCTGCTCTTGAGACAGATGGAACGCAGAAGAATTCCATCAGCTAGAGAAAAGACCTTGTAGTTCATGGACTTTTGTAAGATAAGGAGACAGACACTCCAGAATTTTATTCCCACCTGATCCTTGTCACTCGCATTTCAAAGAAATCATTATCTGCCTTGTAAAAGATTAATTAATCTCCACTCTTTTCTTCTAAGCACTCTCTCTTAGATGGCAGATTTTGTATTTTTAACCCTGCAGAAATTAAACTTGAGGCTGCTGTCTTGTGTGTTGCTATTCATAAAATCCCACACGTGCATTTAAGTCTAATTCATTTTATAAACAAAAAGCTGCTCAAAACCAAGTGAACAGCAAATATTACCATAGGCAAGTTAGGAAAAAAGAGAACATGTTATGGAAATTTAGTCTTAAAGTAAGTAAATAGCCATTAAAGTAAGCAGTACCTTGCTGTAGTAACAGCTATAGGAAAGTGAAATTGCTTAATAATTTACAGCTCCCCAGTGTAAAGAAAAACAGTAATGGAACTTTAAAGGTAAATATGTCACTCACAAGAAGCAGTTATTCTACTAAAAAAATAAAAACCATGACAGAGAACACAAGCTACATAACTTCACCATGAGTAAGACAAACCAGGATTTATTAAAGCACTCATTAAGGGAAAAAAAAAAAACCAAAAACCAAGAAAAAACCCCACAGAAAATTACTGCACTTACCTTCACTGTTTTTAGCAAAATTCAGCTTTATAAGTGATTTGGCATCTAGTTTCTAAAGAAAATGAAGCATTAAAAAAATTAATCACAACAGAATCTAACTGTGGAAACAAAAGGAAACTGTAACATCAGTATTAGGATTTTAATAGTACATAATTTATTAATAATATATTGCAAGATGTCTGAATCATCAGAACCCTGGGAATTTAAGTCTCAGCCCACAAAAACAAGGCTCAGTGAGCCTGAGAACTGAGATATGTTTATTTACAGCGTTGTAGTTTGACACAGTACAGAGCTAACCAGTAAGCTTGAGAAGTTGCACAACTGTCTTAGCACAAACTGAAAGGGGAGTTTGCATGAAAAGCTAAGAGGCAAAGATCATCGCTGCTGGTCAGAAGGAACAATTTGGAAGAGACCTCTGATGAAAGTCATAAAACCAACAAACCCTTTTGGCAATCAAGCTCACAATGTTTTCTGTTATATAATAATAACTGTAATTTTTTCTGTAATTTTTCTTTTACTTTAGGAAATGTGTAGCAAAGCCCATATGATAACTAGCAATAATGAGCAGAAACAGAGGCACAAATGCTCTGGAGAGGCGCTTAGGCTCGTGAAGGGATTCCCAGGAGGGATCTGTGGCCACTTCATCCCCCAGTAGCAATTCCACGGAAGAGGGAACTGACATGGCAGCTGAAGTTGAGGTAATGCTCTCTGATTCCAGAGAGGACACTGCAAACTAAGCTAGCTCCTGCTCTCGCACACTTCATCAGAAGAATGGCTATGGCATTTTTCTGCTGCCCTCTCTCCTGAGGGACTTTCTGACATGGACAGGGAAGAGCTATGGGGCTCGCAAATACTTCTGGATGATCAGGCTGCTCCCTCCCTGCAGCCTTCCCCAAGGCATGAAAGCTGCAAGCACACCAAAAAAAAACAGTGAGCCTTCAGTAACATGACAGGGCAGGCCCACATCTGCCAGTCATTTCACAGGGTCATTACGTGATTTGGGCACATCGCTGGCATGACGGGGCACACCATGACCGGGGTCACCCCACCAAGCACAGCCTGCCAGGACAGTCAGGTACCACTTGACTGGGGCACCCAGCTGGAGACAAAGTCCAGCCCAGCAAGCTGCAAGGCTGAGTCAGGATTGCAGATATATTAAAAAAACAACAAACCCTTTGACTGTATCAGCTGTCAGAGACGGTTTCACTGTCAAATTGATCATTAAAAGCACACACAGCACAGGCCTTTTAAAAGAAACAATTGGTTCTTTTCTCAAAACATGCACCTGAACAGATTAGCGAGGTTTTGTAACACAGACAGTTCTTTATAAACGGCTACGAGTGGAGATCTGCCAGCTGCGGTGCCAACGCTGCTAGTTCAATCATTATGGCAAAGCGCGATAACAAAATCATGTGAAACTAAGTCAGTGGGCTGCTTCTGCCTGATCAAAATTCATATTGTTGGTTCAGAGAATACATGTTATGACAGCTGAACTCATTCATTTACAGGAAGGCACTTCTCAAATTGTTTTCAGCCAACTGGCAGGCTTGTTTGCTGCCGGAAAGGTAACCATCTCTCTAATTTCTGAGCAAGAGCAGCAATAAGGGCTAGTAGCAATGAGATGGGAAGGGGAAAAAAAAAAAAAGAGACCAGGTTATATTTAGTTAGGCAATGGAAGACCAGTGCTGCTGTTTTTCCTTAAGGGGATTCTCAACCCCTGCCCCGCCGCCCCCCAACACCCCGAACAGAAACCCCAAGAACAGCACATTGCTGGGGTACAAAGAAAGACAGCAAAGGCAACGGCAGCTTCTAAAAAGATTTAAGTGGATGCAGAGCTTTATTCATTTATTTATCTTCTTACAAGAACAAAATTGTCAAAGTAGTAGTAGGGGAACAGCAGAGTTGCCAAAGTGAACGTACGTTCCTGGACAGATCTCTTCAGCCTAAACAACTTATTAACACAAAGCAGCATCCATCTATGCACATGTTGTGCAATAGCCCAAAAACTATGTTCCAGAAAAAAGCTGCTTTAGAAATACAACCACTGGAAACATTGATAATTTGAAGGAAGGCCCTTAAATTATCTTCCTGGCAGACTTGAGCTATCCCCAAAACACATGAGCAGATCATCTTTAGACAAAAATGGAAACAGTTCCCTAAGAAACAGTTTAGCATAACTGAAGATTCAGATTTATACCTTGACAGAAATTTAGTGGAAAAGAGACTAAACTGCTGTACAGACTTTAAAGGTAGCAAAAGCTGCAGTACACTGTTTCATCTGTCAACGTATGATGTATCGTTAGAAGTGCTGCCAAGCCCTTGGACTCTTACTCCGTACCCAGAGAAATAGTATGGTATTTCAGGTCACATCTTTCCATAATACGGAAAAAAGTTAGTTTTCAGCATCAGTTACTCATGGTGCATCAGTTGCTCACGCTGGCATCTGCTCCGCACCGAGACCATAGCTTATACAGTCTTACATGTCAACAGTAAATTAAAAACCCAGTGATTTTCATATGGGAGTTGAAATACACACAGTGCCTGGAGTCTTCTTCCAGGATGAGAACCCTACACTGAAGTACTGTTATGAACATTATAAACTTTTACTGCCGCCGACTAGCCTCCTATCAAGCTCGCATTGAAGAAGCAACCTTGGCACATCAGCTCACGCCCTTTGGAGCGGCTCTGCACGTAGGCACTCCCCGAGCACTCCCACACCGTATCACGAGGCGACGTCCCACTACTGATAAAGGTTGTTGTTTGTGGAATGTATTTATGAAACGGGATGGAAACAGAACAAGAGTTGTATACAAGAAAATATGTGGGGGAAATATAATTAGAGCAACACCTCAAAAATATTTTGCGAAGTTGATTGACATGTCTCAACACACAGCAAGACAAGAGGGTGATTTAGTGTTTTGTCAAAGGAAATCTCTGGAGCACCAGAACAGCAAAACCAGGCGATGATCTGATACAAAGGATTGCCATGGCCTACAAAGGCAGTTCAGTGCCCAAGACCAGGCTGCAGGATCGGGCAACTGCACACAGAGCAGCCGCAGAGGAGGGGATCCAGCCTGCATGCTGGGACTTCCAGTAGGTCCAGTTTTGAAAGACCTACATGTTACACAGGAAACTATGAAAGAACTTGATATAGGAAACCTGTATCATAATTTTTTTTTTCCTCTCAAGTTCTTCATTTCACAGGGAAACAGGGTTATCTTGCGTGTGGGTGAATCTGCTTTTATTTATTCTCCATCAAAACTCAAAGCCTTCCAAGCACCATCACACAGTTTGTTGCCATGGAAATTACCATTATGCCACAAGCAGGCATTAGTCTTCATGGGAAGAGACAGCAGGAGTGAATAAGTCCTAAAATGAGTTAAAGTACTTGTTTTCATGTATTTCTTATTATTAATAAAGCAGAAGAGAGCTCAAATATTGCATACACAGCTCCAGTTCAAAACTATGTCCAACCTTAGTTTCCCTGAAACACACTTACCATCCAGTTTCAGCCAATCTCCAGTGAAGAAAGCAAGCAAAAACCCAATGTTTATTAAAAGCACTCGATCTAATTAAAATTCTAAATTCTTAACAAAAATGAAAGGCCACAAGCATCCACCACCTCCTCTAAGTAGAAATGAAAGCTGCATATTCACTTCTAAAAATATTTTATGCAAGAATACTGGAAAGCAGACGCATTTCACCGCACATAGTGCCAGCTGCTCCACAGCAAGGAAGGTCTAAAAAAACAAATGCAAAAACTGTGCAAGCTCTTTTCTCAGCTGACTCCTCTCTCGCAGGCACACTTCCACAAAGGCAGCCAAGGCTACTTTTGGCCATGACCTACTTTCTTGCAGCAGCGAGAAGCCTCACCGCCCTGCGCGCTCTCATCTGTCAGCTGACAGCACTTGCTCCTGCGGGATCCCAAAGGGCAGCGTCCTTTATTGATACCCAAAGCAGAGGTTATTACGATGCGTAGGTTAGTGGGGCACTGTGGCAGCTCGAGGATGAAGCATGCCGATTATTTCGAATTAAATCATTCTCTGTCATCGCTGCGTGTCTCATGGAGATATGACCTACAATCCCTGCGCATCAATTAGTTACACTCTCTGAACCCCTTTGGTCTGTGGCTGCATGTTCTTCTTGTTAATGAGGCTCTGACCCTGTTGGATACGTACCAGCCTGAAACGCCATCAAAATGGGCTCATTTGATTCTCTACCCACACATGGGTAGAGTTGGTGATGTGCGGCAAGAGTTGTATTTAGCAGATGCAGACTCTCCTGCTCTAACAACAGTAATTGAGTTAGCGTTAAAATGTTCAATGCGTGGGGATTGGACACCCTTCTGAATGGCCTCTGGCAAAAACGCACAATAATCCAGTGAGGCTATCTCGAGGAAAAAATAATGTGTCATGTCTGAACTGGTTGACAACACAAGGACAAAATTTTCCAGGGCTGACATGCCCATTTGGTAGCTTCTCACGCCACCAAAACAAGCAACACAGAGTTAGCACAAATAGCCAAAACCAAATACTAATATTAAAACACAAAGTTGCCTACCAAATACCAAATTTAGCCTAACAGCAGCAAATTAATTTTGTATTAAATTCTTTGGTTCCTTTAAAGATGAGACCTGTTACTCATTGCATACAACCTCACATCTTAGAATTTTCCCTGCTATAAAACTTTGAAGAAATATGGGGATATGAATTCGAATGAATAGTACTAGAATAACTTCATGTATAATGTTACATATTTCAGATCTTGTAAATGGATTTAATGATGATAAAAGGCACTGGAAATCCTCAGCAAGTGTACACATTATGGCAATATGAGTGGAAACAGCAGCGCTTGGTTTAACAAGATAAGCCATCTTCATGTAGTTCAATATTTCATGGGAGTCAGCACCCAAGAGGCCAGAATAGTCTCATGATTCAACGTATTGCTTCTATGTTCAGTTCAACAGCAAAAATGCTAGATGTGGACAACTGTCTAACAAATGCTGAAAAGACACCCTCAATTCACATTCTTGGATGAAGCTACTGTTTAACTGCAGCTTTCATCTGCTACTGAACTGGTATGGAAATGGACACAAAAGATCCTTCATTATCCACTTCCAGGCCACTGTTTTTCCATGTTTAAATTTTAATTAAACTGACACCATATGGTCACAAAAGTCTCGTCCAGAGAATCATAAAGATATGCTTGATAACACACATGGCTCACAGACACTAGCAATAATGTTTCTCTATCAAACAGCACATTAACAGAAATTACCACAAGAAAAAGATGTGTAGTTTTATGAAAGTGAAAGATTAAACCTGCAGTCTTAATGCAGTCAGAATTCTATCAATCCAGAGACCCACAGCCAAATACAACATGATTCATGGAACATAAAGCTTTGCAGAAGCATCAAAAAGCTAGTCTCCAATTCTAGTGAAAAACAGGCAAGTAAGGATCTGTGGGAAACCTCATGTTGCATCTCATTTAAGGCTAGAGTGTTTCACAGCTGCTAGTTTTTCAAGTGTCACAATCACAAAACCCCATCCAATGTGCACACTCCCACCAAAACATGAAAAAGGGTAAAAAAAAAAAAAAAGACCATCTGCTCAGACTGTAAAACCTAGATGTAAATACTTTTTTTTGCTATAAGGGAAATAATGCATTAGGAGTAATGCTAGACACATTCATCTGCCTGTGTCCAGAACTGGCTTACTGGATAAAACACTGCCCATCACCACCACAATACCCGTCAGCAAGGTATGAAGGAGGCACAGCAGCTTGGCCAGTGACTCATGACACCGGAGGGTTTTAAATGTCTCCTTTTGATAAAGCACTTGAACACTAAGTCAAGGCATGTCTCATCTTCTTTGACCTCACTGTTTCCCAAAGATACAGGGAATTGAAAAATAAATCCCCCTTTTAGGACAGATAAAGGCCAACTGTTAGTGGCGCGGGGTGCACTACTGTAAAACACAGAGATACAACTTGGGAAGAGAAACAACCAACTATCCGTATGATCGTCAGTAACAAAGGAGAGTAGGAAAGTTTCAGAAAACCCAACAAAAAAGGAGTCCTCTTCCAGGTCATCAGCCTTACTGGGACCCTCATCCCCTTGACCCCCCTGTGTTTTATGACCATTTCCAGTTATGAGACATGACTTTCTGCTCATTCCTCTGGGCAGGAATCATGTCCTCATATGTTTCCATCCAGGGGCCTTGAAAATTTATGGTCACTAGTCAAATATTAACTCATTTAGACTGTTGACTAAAAGCTAATAATTTCTGAAGCAAATGAGGCAAGACGACACGGCTCAGTTGCTGCATATTGAAGAGTTCATCTTGTTCAAAGTGGATTCTAGGCATTTGAGCAGCAGTCTGTGTCTGCTGCCCCCAGACAAAAATGCACCTGGAGAGAGATCCTTAATGATGATGGCTGTAACCACCCATGCCTGAATGACCGCTACAGGCCACAGAAATACAGGCAGCAACTTTCAACTGGAAACAAAGCAAAACAAAAGAGCAAAGGAAGAACCACTGCTCATTCTGGCCACCTCTTACTTGTAATTAACTACTTGCTTCTGAAATGACCCAAGGTCTCAAGAGAAAATGCAACATATTATCATATTCTGAAAGCACCCTTCCAGTCTCAACACATACCCTGAAACTTTTCTGTCTTACACTGTCATGTGTAATATATCAAAGTATTACTAAAGTATTTCAGGAAGAGACTAGAAAAATATTCCCACCGCTGTACCAAGCGTTCACCCAGCATTTACTATGTATGATTAAGACTAGCTCTGTTCAAAGAAGATAAATTAAACAGATGTGGAGAAGGACAATTGTGACCATTTAGGGTAGAGAGAACTTAAAGGCAAGAAGAACATCTGACAGGAAAATACAAGTCTCAACAAGAAAATGTCAAGAAAGCACTGAATTCCTCTGTACCAAATACACAGCTGTAAACACTGAGAGAAGTGCAATTCTGGCACAAATACAAATGAGACTAAGCTGGTCAAACTCAAAATTTACAGAAGGTATCCATCAGATGAAAAACCATCAGAAGAACCTCTTGGCAGCCATAGCAGGAAGAAAGCAAACACCAGTTCAAGAAAGAGCATGCAGTCTGCAAAGCAGACTGCCAGACAGCCAAAGACCTCAGAGAGTCTTCTAGTTTTCTGCTCCTGATCATTTCACCCTTCTTTCTGCAGCACATGAAAACCAACTAAGCTGGATTTGTCTGAATCATTTTTCAACAACAAAGCTTCCCTTGGTTTTATTTCTGTAAGCTTTGTTCTCTGCTCTGTAATAAGCTATTACTCACCCAGAACAAAACTGTATTCCCACTCCCCACTGAAACTTTTCTTACAAATAAACAGGAAAAAACCTCCCTCCTTCACTTCAAATGTACAGAAAAAAATATGCCAATTTTAACAAAAGGGGAAAAAAAGGGGGCAATTGACATTTAAACCTATGCAATATCTGAAGACTGAGTTGCACCAGACAAATTAAGAAATATACTTTTAATTTCAAAGCTGAAGATGTGCTGACTTCTTCTGGCAGGTATGCAAAAAGCGTTCTCTAGAGAAGTATTAAAATGCTCATTTATACATCAGTTATGCTACAGCCAAATGAGATCTGAAGTCACTGATCCACCTAAACGATCACTCATTTCCAAAGCCCCAAGGAGAAAACGTAGCAGACTTCCTGGATTTCAGGTGCTGTGCTCTAATGTTGAAGAAAAAGACAATGAAAGGGGGCTATGTCTCACTCCTGAATTTTTCTATGTAATGAAAAATATCTCAATTGGTCAAACTATTTTGCTCTTATTTAGATAGTCCCAGCACTCTAGATATGGAAAACTGATGTGGAGATAGCCTGCCTATAGAGGGCTGCACAGCATTTTCCTCTCAATATTTTGTGTCTAGACAAAGAATGACAATGCTCTGAGCATAATCTCTTTGGAAACAGTAAGAATGAAGAAAACTTCTCAAGAGAAAAAAAAAAAAAAAAGAGTCACAAGGAAAGTCTGACTCCTGCTGTAGGCTGCCATCTTTACAAGACAATCAAAATCCTAAGGTAGTATTACCCCCATGTTGCAGAAAGGTCTAGACAAGCACTCTGAAAATGCATCACACTGAACTTTACCTACATCTATTAGATATTCCTGACAGTGTATTCCAACAGCAGCTACTGCTACACTGGCATGAAAGAGGTCACCTTCAAACCACAGATCCTTGTCTGATGACATCCATTATGTGCTGCTCATTATCTAGAAACACACCTGGAATAACACAATTGAAACAGCAATCTGCAGTAAATTACCACACAGACCATGTGAATCGAATTAAAAGCCATAGTCACTGTTGATTTAGCCAATACGGGTCACAGGAAACTTGAACTTGTCCTCTCCTCCGTTCAGGCTGGAGACCTGTTCTACTCAACTCAGCACTGGACGAGTTTTGTTTGTGATCCTGATTTCGACACCTCTGACTCAGCAATGTGTGAAGCTCATGCAACCCACTTACAGGAATCCATTCCCGAAACACATGGGCTCTGCGCTGATTATTTGATAGGGGTGGAGAGCAATTTGTAGTCAACTATAAAGCCTTGGCTGGAACTTAACCTGTACTTTAGCACCTGTTCCTACAGTACTTGATGTTTCTCACACTTCTAACACACTGCAGTTTCTTTATTCAGAATACTGCAAAAGAAGAAAAAAATACCCAAGCCCTCTTTCTCATTATGTTCACTTCTCAGGTGAAGAAACAATTATCAGTCCTTTCTATTTCTGTATTTCTGCTTTCAAAATACATACATGGTAAAAACACTTCTACATCTAAGGAAGTTTCGCCTTTGCTCTAATTTCTGCATCCTTTTCAGGCAGGATTTCCGTTATTTAGACAGCCAAAGACTTTTTTAGTGCATTAAAAAAAAAAAAAGTGCTGTAAGGTTGTTTGTTTATTTTTAAAGTGGGATTAATAAATTCAGCTGTAAAAAAGTAATCTTCTCTATATCCTCTCCATTAACCTGGTCAGCAAGCTCCTCTCACCTCAAGACCAGCAACTGATTTCTATGAGATTCACTGAAGTCTAATTGATCAAACTGAAAAGAAACCATGCGTTCACAATAAAATGAAGTAACAATAGCCACCAGCATTTGGGAGCAAAATTAGCTAAGAAACATATTTAAGGAACGTTATTTGAGAAGGACTTTGGAATGAGGCGGCGCCCGCTACAGGCTCTGTCATTGCTGCAGGGCATTGTAGGTACAAGATGTGCATCTCTGGGTACTTTACTGTAGGGATCAGACAGGCTTACTGCATGAGGCAGGCACCTGTACTGCCACAATTATTTGATTATATTAGTCATAATCTCACTCCAACTCATTTTTATTTGGTAAATACAGGATTAAGAGTGTGGGAGAACAACAGCAAATATCTTTCTTGTACGCAGAGCAAAACTTTGGGTACAGCTCTCTTTAAGAAGGCAGATGTCCTACTGGGAAAGTCAGAGATTTTCAGCCTTCTGACTCCAAAGTTAGTCCTCATTTTCCATGTCAGTGGCTCTGCCTTCTCCTACATTTTATATGCCTCAGACTCCTTTTTATGGTTATCTTCAGAGGCAGCCCAAGCAAAAGGCTTTTCCAACCCTAGAAAAATCCTCAGAATTTAACATTTTTCTTATTTAATCTCGTAAAAAAAAAAAAAAAAAAAGCAAGCTCTCTAGCCTGGAGGTCTGGATCCTAACATGCATGAGACAGGGCACAATACAAATTGTGCTCTGCTTCATTCAGACCAGAAATGTGACCCGTAGGCTCATACATCTACCAAGCAGCATCTTCAGTCTCTTAACCTAACTCTTAGGCATATGTTAAGCCCAAGATAAATTAACTTGGCTGAATCCCACTTGCCCTTCAAGACACACACGTGCAACAACCACACAGCCACACATGGCCCTTAACATGAGGATTGTTTCTCTGGGTTATGCAGAATCAGCAGTTACACGGATTTTAGTTTGCTCTGAGCAGTGCAGAAAGAACTCACACAGGTGAGCCCCGTATATGAGTTAAAAAGTAGATGCACATAAAACAGTTCCAAAATTGACTTTGGACCAAAGCCTTAGAAGTAAACACCAAAGATGAACTGACTTTCAACTCTCTGAAAGACCTAAACTCCCAAAGAAAAGGGGGAACAAAGGACAATGACCACAGCTACTTTTGAGGCAGGGGAAGAGAGAGATTTGCCCAAGGTTACAGACTTGAATGGGGCTGAAGTACAACCACAATAACTTGCCTGCCCACATACAGTTAGAATGTCACTGAATCAGAGTGGAAAAATAGGTATTTACATCAGACACATTACAATGCAAGGGAGAAAAAAGGAAAAAAATAGCTCAGCCCACATATAACATATCCATGCAACAAAGAACAATTTCCTTGAAATTCCTGTCAAAAGGCACGCTGATCTATCATCTGTTCATATTTGAGATTCCAACAAACCAGACACGCTCTGACCAATCTCACTTCTTGGAAACAGGTACTGAGCCCAGCTGGCTGACTTGTGTGGGCATGCTGGTCACTGCTGTCATATCGCCACTACATGAAATGTTCTGGCAAGCTTGCAACTATCTGCAAGCCCAAGAAGCCAAAGCGCTGTTCTCAGTAAAAAGGAATGAGCTAACTATGACTTTCCTCTTCGTTTCATGCAATTTCAGTGTAAACACAAGCTAGGGCAGTTTCCCAACAAAGCTGACCAAAAAAAAAAAAGTGAGCCAATGCCATCTGACAGGCTGTAGTTCAGCTGCAAGAGATGCACTGTTTCTTCCAAAATCATTGGTGTAGTAACAGAAGGTTTTTTTACCCCAAAGCATTATTAAAAAGGGAGGGAAAAAAAACCACTAAATTTTTGGAATAGCTCAGGGGAAACTCTAGACAAAGGTCAATGGTGATTTGCTTCTCCTAAACATATATTGGTGTCCATACCACATCTCAGGAGAAAGTTGGGAAAAGCAAGAAAAAATAAACCATAAACCATAAGGAAGTATAGGGAAGAAAAAAAAAAAAATTAAACATATCAAGGAATAACTGTGATCTTGGCATTGCAAAATTTCTTTAAACAGGAAGGCTGGTCCAATAGTTTGGGACTCGGAAGGATCAAAGAAGTCACTTGTAAATCAGTTCACAAACATCCAATTAATAAAAGACTAGCACAGTCCTACCCCCTGGGAGCACTGCAAAGATAAATATATTAATGATTGCAAGGCTGTCCAATTCTCCACTGAGGGGTCCACTTCAGAAATAAGACAGCTAGACAGAATTTATGAGTATCAAGAGTGCATCATTAACAACACTGTTTCCAAGTAGCTTATTGACTTCTCTAAAATGTTTGGCCTGTAGCAAACCATAACAACAGAAGTACAAGCCACAAAGGATTTCATTATCATTTTTAATTTCAGGACATAAAAAAAGAAGGAAAAATTCTCCAGAGCCTCATCACCAATGACAAATCAATCTGTGCAATGTAACTTCATAAGTCACCATACAAAACATGGTACTGCACCTAATCTGGCTCAATTCCTTTTAAACAAACTCAGAGTCTTAAGTTTCACTACATCACCAACTCATTACAGAAAATATTTTCTGGTTTCCACAATGAGCAAGTCATACAAGTACCAGAAGGTGCACACACAATGACAGATTATTTTAAATAGAGGGCAGCACAGTCCAGAGATGTTCAAGCTCAACTCACTGACTTCTGCCACCTACCCTGCTTGTCCCAGCACCCATATCCCCTTCCTGCCCAACGCCATCCCCCGCTTCCGAAAATCAGAGCTGGCCCTCTGGGGAACAAAGGGCAAATTAGGACACCTCCTTCAACCCCACTCTTCAACTTACAGCTCCAAAGGGCTGGATTCAGCAGGGCTGTGTGCTGCTCTGGAGAGCAAGCATCTCCTTTTTCTTCCAAGTGGTCTGGAACACCTTCGTCCTCTGGAGGACAGAGCTGTACAGTACAAGTCCACCACTGAATACAAGGGAAGAAGAAAGGGCTCCCCAAATAGAGAGATTATGGAGGAAAAGGGATGCATGTTGAGGAGAGCTGAAGGTGCACTGCAGATCAATTACAGAAGCACAAGTCTGGGTAAACTAACAGATCTCAAAGTCCAACTTCATTTGAGCATTTATAGTTCACCAAGTACATTCGGCACAACCTCCCTTTCTCTATGTTACACAAGACCACTAGACACATTAGACTTCTTGCTTAGCATTTACCTGAAGTAATTTGAAACCACATTATGGTTCATAGTCTGAAATGAGATCAGGTGTCATGGAGCTGCTCCGAGTGAAAAAAATTGATCTGGCAACACCCCAAAACTCCCAAACAATGCACAGAGCAGCAAGGTGTGAGAGGCGGACGAAAACAAATGAAATCGCTGTAATTCCATTCCTTCTCAACAATACATTGGCCTCTTCATGTGTGAGGACCTTCAATCATCTCTCCATTGCACAAACACACCTGCAGTTTGCTATAACTTAAGATATTGAGTCTCAGACAGCCTGTTCATGTTTAGAGTTTGGAATGCTGCATCTGTATTTAGCTTCTCCTCGTATCTGTCTGCTGGGAAAATCTTTAATCAAACACAAGATGTTTCAGAGGTAATCTCATACCACAAAGCCATCTGCAAACCAACCAGCAATGCTGTGCAATGTCTGCCACCTAATGCTCGGGAAAGTAACTGCACTTACTGAAGGAAGACGAGTTTCAGTAGCTCAAGCAACCATTTCTCTTTAAAATTTTTCTCTATGCCCTCATAAAAAATGCACTTTCTTTTAACACATCAGAAAAAAACAAAATCCAGCAAGGAAATATTTCCATTACTTCATATCTACCCAGTGCTTTACAACTTCACACTACTACAGAAAAGTAATCCCTTCATATTTATTATTTATGCAGAAAAAGGAGGGAGAGAAAAACCACTAAGGTGCTGATCATAGTGTGGTGAAATCCCAGTCCCACAGTGAACTATCACCACAGAGGCAGGTCAAAAGCTTTCTGAAATATATTGTCAAGATAACTCAAAAGATTTTGCAGCTTAAGCTTACCATTCATAATATCACCTATTAATCTCTTTAATCTGTGTAAAGCCAAATATCTGCTTCGTTAGGAAACATCACTGCAAGTTTAACTGCAGATGGCGAGGTGAGCTTGCCAGCCCCTTGCCCTGTATGTATGAGAATCCTGCTTGTACGAGGCAGCAGTACAGAGCCTTTTCCATCACTGACCAGTCAGGCTTTCTGAGCACCACTAGCAGCAACAAAAGAGCTCGTATTTCCACCTATACAGATTTTAATTATGCCATACCTGTAAGAAAGGCAAGATACCCTGGTAGTTTATATAAATGAACTGCACATTTCCTCCACCATATTATTTACAATCCAATGCAAAAAAAAAAAAAAAAAAAAAAAGAAAGCAGCTTTCCTCTTTCTTCCCCACACATAGTTCAAGGATGAGTATTTTCTACTACAACCATTAGCAGGATGACAGCGAGAAGATGTCAGGATGTCAGGCCTGGAATCTAGAAGCCCCCCTTTTTTTAAAGCTAAAAAGAGATCCCTAATAAATATGTACACTAATTTCAGCAGAGCTGATCTTATAAATATCATACTTCAAAATAGTACTCCTGTTCGACTTCTTTTGCTTTCATTAAGGCATTTTTGTTTCTCCCACACATAAAATAGGAAACTGAACATAAGGAAAGCAAACATATCATGCGAATACACCTGTCTTTACTTACTTCTCCTGTGATTGGATTGGTTCCATATTTCTTTATCCAAGGAACAATGCTCCTGCAAAGAGAGGGGATAAAGTCGAAAGAGACAAGTGCCATCAGAAACCTGTTATTTTTTGATGAGCATGAATATTTTTGCCAATCTGCTAAAACCAAATGATGATTACACAGCTGTAACCAAGCAGTTCAGCAACACAAAAGTAAAGCTGAGTAGAGACAGTAACTTACAGTATGTCAAAGACTGTCCCATCTGGTGTGCAAACTGGGTATTCAAATGGCTGCAGAGACAAACTAGAAGAAAAATTACACATTCTTCTTAGCAAAGTCAGATGGAAAACATGATGACAGAAACAAATAATGTTTTGCCGATTCACTTACACATTAAAGCAAGGCCTAAACCAATGAAAATACTGAGCGGCTGCCAATACCCACTGCTTGATTCTACATAAGTTAGGTTATCAACAAAACCTGTGAAAGAAACTGGTGCAGGTCAGTAACTTGTAGCTGCCAGCACTCACAGCCATAGAGCCGCAGGGGCACATGCTGTAATACTCCCCAACGTGCTTCCATTGCCATGTTGGGCCCCAACTGCACAAAAGATGGTTCAACCAGAAACACTCACTGCCTTTGCACTGAAACAGGTTAGGGATTAATTGGCAGTCACATTCAGCATCCCCTGTCAGGGATGCTTCCATAATTCAAACAGCTTTTACCCAAGTAACAGTAGTTTGTGGACGTCTGTAACTATTTGATTTATAAGAGGGCTTGTAACCCACCTCTACTACCTCCTTTCTTTCACTCTAGCACTTTAAGCAGTAAACTCTAAACACAAAAAAATAGTATAATTATTGCTTCCATCTATTTAATCACTGCCTCAGAAAGACAAATGATTGACCAAGCATATTGTGACCATGGAAAAGTAAATTCAAGTCCCAATTACACAGATTTGAAAGACCGCAAGGTACATGATAATTGTGCTGAATTATTTTTTCACTTCTGCATCAGATTCAATCTTTGCAGAATTATGGAAAGTACATAGATTGTTTCAGTTCTTATTGAGTATTTTCTTGCTACATTACTATCATAGCAGACACAGGTCAATGAAAGTAACTACATCAGAAAAGCATGGCTTCAGTAATAGGACATCAACAGCCTGATGAATAAATGCTTCATGTAATGATGATAATGTAAATTTGTTGTCTTACCTGCAGTGATCAAATGATAAACGTCTAAAATTAGTTCGTGGAAGGTCTGTTCATGGAACAAAAACAAAAACAGGATTTTAATAAACACATAGTATTCTAGGTAACAAAGACACATCTAGAAGTTACATTTTGCTATATACATGGTGGAAATTTACTGATGAGAAGGATAAACACACTAAACCTTGCAAAACTACAACTAGAATTGGACTTCTGGAGAGCACAAGTACGCTGCTCAACTGAAACTGCACAGTCAGAAAAAAATCAAAACATACCTCTGACAAACTGGCAGCACTGAGTTTAAATTTGACAATTAACACTGTAACTACCTTCAAGGGCTGCCCTACCAGCGGGGACAAAACTTGTTGAAGGCAGGGACAGCTCATCTGGGCGTTAAACCTCGAATTTCTGCCATTTTCGGGCTGATCAGCTCCACTGATTTCAGGACCCCCAGCTGCACAGCCCAGGGCTTCAGAGGACAGCTCGGGAGGAGGCGGGGCAGCCCCGCTCGACCAGAGGATGCTCTGCTCAAGGAGGCCCCGTCATGAGCCACCCCGAACCGAAGGACCCCACTGAAGCCGGCGGGACAGCGCACCCTTCACCCCTTTACCTGCTTTCTTGCCCCCGTAGAACTGCGTGTACTCCGCGCACGTGATGTACCTGCCGAGACAGCGGGGTCACTCACAGGCAGCCACAGCACACCCACGCCCTCTCCACACCCCGCGCGTCCGCGCGCCCCCCGAGGCCCCGAGGCAGCCCCCGCCCCGCCGGGTCGGTCCCCGCGCACGCCCCCGCTCACATCTTGTCCTTCTGGTGCTGCCTCTTCCCCATGGCGGCGGCTCAGCCCGGAGGCCCTCGGGGACGCGGGTCGCTGGGGCCTGCCGAGCCGCCTGCACCCGGACGGCTGCGGCCGCGGCGCCCTTCCGGTGCGAGTGCGCCGGCGAAAGGCCGCGCCGCGGAAACACGGGCGGCGGTCAGCGTTCCGGGGCCGGGACGGCCTGAGGCGGGCGGGAAGCGCGGGAGCGCTGAGGGGAGGGTGGCGGCGGGCTCCCAGCCGCTGGCGCCTCCGGCAGGATAGAGCGCACGCGTAAAATACACGTGTGGCCTTTCGGCTATCGGAAACCGAGTCTGTTCCCCAGTACTTGGCGCCCAGCTGAACCTAATTTTATTTTGGTTTTTGCTGTAGCCCCGGTTGGGATCTCCCCCACCCCGGCCGCGGGGAGGGACGCCGGGGAAGCCGGCGTTTTGGTGGGAGTTTCCTGCCCAGATCGCGTAGTGACAATGTCGGAGCCCGCCACGGCCTTCCCTGTCCAAACCATTAATTAATAAAAGCTCCTTGGTAACACCCACCAAAACAACCTGCCCCCACTCCCACACCAAAAGTGTTCCTCCTTGATGTTGCTGCAGGCTTCCTTTGGCAATGTAATTTAGTCTTTGACAGAGTTTTGACCAGAGGAGATGGTGGGAGACATGGTGGTCGAAGGCCATCTTGGGCTTAGCGACCATGACATGATAGAATTCTCAATTCTTAGTGAAGTAAAGAAGGGGTCAGCAAAATTGTTACCATGGGCTTGCGGAAGGCAGACTTGGGCCTGTTCAGGTCCCTGGCCGAGGGAGTCCCTTGGGAGACAGTCCTGAAGGGCAAAAGGGTCCAGGAAGGCTGGACGGTCTTCAAGAAGGAAATCTTAAATGTGCAGGAGCAGGCGGTCCCCATGTGCCGTAAGACGAGCTGGCGGGGAAGACGACCGGCCTGGCTGAACAGGGAGCTTTTGCTGGGACTCAGGGAAAAGAGGAGAGTTTATTACCTTTGGAAGAAGGGGCAGGCAGCTCAAGAGGAGTACAAGGATCTCATTAGGTCAAGCAGAGATAAAATTAGAAGGGCAAAAGCCCAGCTAGAACTCAATCTGGCCATGGTCATACGGGATAACAAAAAATGTTTTTACAAATATATATTAACAAAAAGAGAGACAAGGAGAATCTCCATTCCGTATTGGATGGGGGGGGGAACATTGTCACCAAAGACGAGGAAAAGGCTGAGGTACTTAATGCCTTCTTTACCTCAGTCTTTAATAGCCCAACCAGTTACCCTCAGGGTATCCAGCCCCCTGAGCTGGAAGATGGGGACAGAGAGCAGAATAAACTCCCCATAACTCAGGAGGAAGCAATTAAGGACCTACTGTGCCACCTGGATACCCACAAGTCCATGGGGCCTGATGGGATCCACCCAAGAGTGCTGAGAGAGCTGGCGGAGGAGCTTGCCAAGCCACTCTTCATCATTTGTCATCAGTCCTGGTTAACAGGGGAGGTCCCAGACGACTGGAGGCTCGCCAATGTGACGCCCATCTACAAGAAGGGCTGGAAGGAGGATCCCAGGAACTACAGGCCTGTCAGCCTGACCTCAGTACCGGGGAAGATTATGGAGCGGTTCATCTTGAGGGTGCTCACAGGGCATCTGCAGGACAAGCAAGGGATCAGGCCCAGCCAGCATGGGTTCATGAAAGGCAGGTCCTGCTTGACCAACCTGATCTCCTTCTATGACCAGGTGACCCGCCTAGTGGATGAGGGAAAGGCTGTGGACGTTGTCTACCTGGACTTCAGTAAAGCCTTTGACAGCGTCTCCCACAGCATTCTCCTGGAGAAACTGGCGGCTCGTTGGCTTAGACAGGTGCACTCTTCACTGGGTAAAAAAATGGCTGGACAGCTGAGCCCAAGAGTTGTGGTGACCAGAGTTAAATCCAGCTGGCGGCCGGTCACAAGCGGTGTTCCCCAGGGCTCAGTTCTGGGGATGGTCTTGTTTAATATCTTTATCAATGATCTGGATGAGGGGATCGAGTGCTCCCTCAGTAAGTTTGCAGATGACACCAAGTTGGGTGCGAGTGTTGATCTGCTGAAAGGCAGGAGGGCTCTGCAGAGGGATCTGGACAGGCTAGATCGATGGGCAGAGGTCAACTGTATGAGGTTTAATAAGGCCAAGTGCCGGGTCCTGCACTTCGGTCACAACCCCATGAAATGCTACAGGCTTGGGGAGGAGTGGCTGGAGAGCTAACTGGCGGAAAGGGACCTGGGGGTGCTGGTTGACAGCCGGCTGAACATGAGCCAGCAGTGTGCCCAGGTGGCCAAGAAGGCCAACAGCGTCCTTGTAACCGCAATAGTGTGGCCAGCAGGACTAGGGAAGTGATTGTGCCCCTGTACTCGGCACTGGTGAGGCCGCACCTTGAATCCTGTGTTCAGTTTTGGGCCCCTCACTGCATGAAGGACGTTGAGGTGCTCGAGGGTGTCCAAAGAAGGGCAACAAAGCTGGTGAGGGGTCTGGAGCACGAGTCTTATGAGGAGCAGCTGAGGGAAGTGGGGTTGTTTAGTCTGGAGAAGAGGAGGCTGAGGGGAGACCTTATCGCTCTCTACAACTACCTGAAAGGGGGTTGTGGCGAGGTGGGTGTTGGTCTCTTCTCCCAAGTAACCAGCGATAGGACAAGAGGATGAGAGAAAATGGCCTCAAGTTGCACCAGGGGGGGTTTAGATTGGATATTAGGAAAAAATTCTTTACTGAGAGAGTGGCTAAGCATAGGAACAGGCTGCCCAGGGAGGTGGTGGAGTCACCATCACTGGATGTATTCAAAAAACAAAATACAAAAAGGTATTCAAAAGAAGTGGCGCTTTGGGACATGGTTTAGTGGGCATGCTGGTGTCGGCTTGATGGTTGGACTTGATGATCTTAAAGGTCTTTTCCAACCTTAATGATTCTGGGATTCTATGAGTTTTCATAGCCCTCATCTGAAAAAAGAAGGTGCTGAATATAAGTAGAAAATTATAAAATACCCAATTTAAGAAAAAATGTTCATGTTAATTTAAATATATTTTGTTGCATGGAAATTTAAAATCGTAATATTCCTGGTCTGTCAGGCAGTGACAGAAGCCCCCAGAAAAAAATGGGTAGAAGAACCTACATAGTATCCAATATGGACACAGCTCTTCATAAAAGGTATTTCAGTGTCTCTTCAAAGACTTAATGAAAAAGAAGAACTTACTTTCGCTTAGCTAATCGCCTTTAAAACTATACATTTAAATGCTATTAAACAGCATTCATTACAAGACTGGTATGAACAACACAAGGCTGAACAGAGAAGGGCCAGAATCCAAACATCTTGCTTTTTACAGAGGAAACAGCCACACGTCTCAGAGCTTTCACTTATCAAACACCTCCAAAACTATCCATGCTCATTTGTTCTTTCCTCGTTAGACCCCTGTCCTGGCATCTGCCTACACAGAACAGCTGAGAGTCAAAATCCATAGAAGCCAATAGCCAATAGCCAGCCTCTCACTGACTGGGACCAGACCCACCTTTTCTCCAGAACATGGTGTCAATCTCCTATTTTAATCATTTCAGTGGGTTGTTTGCCTGCATACGTAAGCACTAAATGAGCACAACCTGCCCTAGTTACAGATGCCCCTGGTCATTGCAGGGGGGTTGGACTAGATGACCTTTAAAGGTCCCTTCCAACCCAAACATTCTATAATTTTATGATTCTATTCTATGAGGAATATAATGCCTGCTTCGATGAGTATAGGCTAATTGGCAATAGCATATGAATCATTCACAGCACTAGCAGGACTGGTTGTCACAGTACTGTTAAATGTTTTGCACTAGAGGTCAGGGGAAGTTGGATGGTTCTCCTAATCACCTTCACTTTCCCCACCAGGTACATGCAGAATCAAGCTGTGCTGTCACTACATTCCCCACTGCTTGTTAAAAACTCACTGATGCCATACTGAAGAATAGCTGTGAAGTCAGTTGTTTTTCTTGCTCTTCAGGACACTTCAGTCAGTGTGCACGTGAGACTGCCATACCGAAGTGTAATCCTGTGTCTGTCGGGTCTCACAGTTGAATGCAGGAAGCAACAAAACTCTCCAAATGTGGGGTTTTGTTTCCTTAAAGAACACATCCCTCCCTCTAGGATCCAGACAACCATATAACTGCAGAACCACCTCTCTGAAGAGGGTCAGTCCCCTTTGGCCAAAAGCTAGTCCTTGTCCTGGCTGACTGACATTCCTTACGAGGGCAAAGGATATAGTTTGCTTCTGATAGAAGTTTACAGGAGAAGCTACCATTGTACAAGCGTATAATAGTGAAATACACTTACTCGTTTCAATACTAATTTTCTTACTCAAAAACATCTCAAGCTAAGGCAATAAACTGTGGCACACTCGAATAGTTAGGTCCTGGAAAGAACGAACACATAAAACTTGTTGGGCCACAAAAATGATCAGAGGGATGGAGCACCTCTTCTATGAGAACAGGCTGAGAGAGTTGGGGTTGTTCAGTCCTGGAGAAGGCTCCAGGGACACCTTATTGCAGCTTTCCAGTACTTAAAGGGGGCCTATAAGAAAGATGAAGACAGACTTTTTAGCAGGGCCTGTGGCAATAGGACAAGGGTTAACAGTTTTAAACTAAAAGTCAGCAGATTTATACTAGAGAGAAGGAAGATGTTTTTCACAATGAGGGTGGTGAAACGCTGGCATAGGTTGCCCAGAGCGGTGGTAGATGCCTCATCCCTGGAAACATTGAAGGTCAGGTTGGCCAGGGCTCTGAGCAACCTGCTCGAGTTGCAGATGTCCCTGCTCATGGCAGCGGGGTTGGACTAGATGGCCTTGAAAGGTCTCTTCTGACCCAAAGATTCTATGATTCTATGAATTCTTTCCCAGCACCAAGCATACTTGGGGAAAAAAAAGAAAGTTGATTGATTTAGTTTCAGTGTAATTCCAAAACCACTCCAAAAGTGAACTACTGGCAGGGCATCAATGCTACTACAAAATGCCACACAAAGAACATGGCTATAACAGCATGAAACTCTTTTCTTGTTGCAGCACTGACCACTTTTGGCAGTGGTCAGGGGAGCTCATTTTGCTTTGTGGTGCCTGAGATAATGAGCACTCGCACACAGTCCTGATCCCTCACCTGAGATGTGGCTGCAAGAGAAAACATCACTGCTCTAGGGAGATCACAAGTACTTGTCTGATCACGCTTCCAGAGAAAGATCACCCAGACAGTATTATTTATTTCTAGACATGTTAACATGACTCAGCCAGCATTGACATTTCTGGAGATGCCTGTGCCCTTTGTAGTAACTCAAGACCATGGTTTTGCTTTTTGTTTTTTAAACCAATGCAATGTTCATTTATTTTTGTACTTACAAAAAGAGCCACCCCATTGTATCCCTCTCCCTCCCCCCAAAATGCCTTTTACAAACATTTAAAAATTAAAAACCAGATGATGACATGTTAATTTGGTAGAATTATTTTGAAACATAGCTTTTGTAATTAGAGTTAAATTTCCTACAAGATGACTTTGTAGAGATAGCCTGATTATAGGCCAAATAAAATTCCATAATACAAGTTAGCAAATTCTAGTACAAAAATAGTCCATGTGTTAGAACAGCCTCTTATTATTATTATATTCACAGGAAAGAGTCTATTGGCTGCATAATACCTTAATATTTATGAAATTTCTTTTAATGTGGCTCATTCATCTAATTTAATATAGTGTTGAGCCTCAATAAATCCTCAGGCAAAAAACCCTAAACAGGGTTAAATATGCTGTTCAGTGTACTCTGAAGTACTGTGCTTTTCACAGGACATCCAAGAAACCCCACAAACAGTTCTCAGCTAGTTTTGATATTAAAATGAGATCCAGATCCAAAAGGACCCCCCTGAAGTACATATCCACGACTTTCCATAGAAACAGAGGCCACAGCTTCGATGGTTAAGTTTCACTTGGGAAACGGTCTAGCTCATCCACTCATCATTTTCACAAATCCACTTGCGAGCTTCTTTAAAAACTAAAGCAGGTCACTCCTGAAGCATCTGGGACGCTTACGGCACTGCTCTCTTCAGGAGTGTCCGTACTGACCGGGCTCTCGCTCCTCTTCTGTCTCTGGTTAATGCTGTTCAGCAGTTTCTCTCGGACCAGGCCCCGCAGGGGAGATCTGGGGAAATGCTACTTGTCTCTCAAGATGTCTAGCTGCTCTTGATATTCTGTGAAAAGCCTCTGGAAGCGAAGGTTCTGTCCAATAACAGGGAGAAGCTCTTTCAATAGTTCTCTCTTTCGTAAACCCTGCAGAAAAAAACCCAAAAGCATCCTCAAAATGTACTACTTGATATCATGAATATATTCCATAGAGCTGTTTCGGATTCATGCCCTTTTTCCTGCCTGGAGAGAGCTGTGTATTTTATGTTCTTACTCTGCTTACATGACTCCCAGAATAAAAACTGTCTTTACATTTATATACTCATGAAGCTGCTGCAGCCTCTGCAGTTACAGATGCCAGACATGCTCTGAGAAGGGAAGACATTTAATTGGCATGTCACTATTTCAAAAGTGCTGTCTGAAGAATGTGGAGACCTGACCATGCAATTCTGCTCCATCTGTATGATACTCAAGACAGCACCAGAGCTGAGACTGTGGCAATAAGCATTTGTCTATGGTTTCACATGAAATAAATACAAGTGCCTTGGGAGGATGCCTACTTACGAGATTAGAGCAGAGGACAGAAAGGGTTCCAGAGTCAGCAAAAAGAACTTGTGATTGCTTTTTTGCCACTAAGTTTAATCATATTTTAAGTTCTATTCTACTGTCTCTCCATGTTCTGTAATTTCCATGGGAAACTCTTCCTTGTTCTTTGTTAAACTATTATCAAGACTTACCATAACTGTTGATTCCCACTGACTTCCAGCTGAGTAATGGACTGGACCCAGTAAATCCTTGCATAATTCTCGCAAACGATATTCAAACCCTGAATATTATCAGAAAATAAAGTCACATTCATAAGCATTTCAGTATATATAACCACTCCACAATGTAGCTGACAACATACAGGAAAGAGTTAGAAGTATCTAAAATAAAATAAAATAAAAAAACTTTGATTTCTGAAAAAGTATATTGTTTTTATAACAGCAAATCTTTGGAAAGAGGATTTGTAAAGGATTTCTTTTAGTGTTCCGAAGACTTTTATTTTAAGTTCTCAAAACCAGAAACAGTACCTAAAGATGATCTACAATAGGGAGAAAAACTGAAGTAGTTACTCCAGTTTTAAGAGCTGCCCTGATCTCAACCTCAGTCCCACCTCCCACATAAAGATACCAGCTTTTAAAAACAAAACAAAAAACATTTGAAAACCGACAGACTTCAATGGCCAAAGAACTAATACAAAAGAGGTACCACAAGGGTTGGAAAACCACAAGATGAACACCGCGAAGGAGAAAAGCTGTGAGGTTGCATTTAATGGCAATATATGAATTTGGAAAAGTGGAGTCAGTAGTAAAAAAAAAAAAAAAAAAAAAAAAAATCAGACATCCCTCTGAAACATTAAAATGTGACTAAACTAGAAGAGGTCTCTCAAACCCTTAGTGAAAAAGCTTATAACAAAATTAAAATTGATCCAATTAATATGCACAAGAGAAAATAAATGAAAACCTTTAATAAAACTGCACACAGTTTCCAGGCCAGCTTCATTCACCCAAGAATCGGAGGGGAGAATTCCCTTGCAAGTAACAGTCATCCGTTCAAGAGTAACTTGCCAATCAAGGTGTAATATATTGAATATTTTAGTGGATTACAATTCATTAAATGCTGAGATTGTCATAGGAAGAAAGGGTCAATTTTCAAAATCTGGCAGACCTGGAAAACTAGTGAGCAGCAATACACGTATGGCAAAGCAGAGTTTGCAGTGACATCCAGCATATAGACACACACACAAGGCAGTGGCTTTTGTGCAACGCAAGAGGAACCTTGCACACACAACAGAGAGGTTCTCAATTAGTGAAGACTTTTACAGTATAACCATCTCTTAATGTGTGACCCAAGATGAAAATTTTAGTTTCAACTGGGGAAGGACAGAGAGAATCATAATCAGTTCATCAAGCTCTCTTGTTACATAAAGTAGGGGTCAAAAGGCAAAAATTAATGAGCTCAATTTTAATTCTGCCAAAACCTATTATGTGGCCTAACATGAACCATTTCGCCTCCCTCTGTGTAAAATGCTTATGCATGGTGAGGAATAATTTGGCTGAATTAATACAATGGGAACTACTAAATTTGGAATGCAGACGAGGAGAGGTACAACACAGATCTTTAAAAACCAAGAAGCATAAAAACAGCTGGTTAACCATATTTAGCATAACAGCATACAGATATGTATTCAAATATAAAATAGATGCAAGCAACATTTCTTCTGGGTTTCTTTCCTCACAGAATTTAGCCTATGGAGCTCACCAGTACAGGCTGTTGAAATTTTAAAATGTAAGAAAAGTATAACGTGCAAGTAACACAAGCAAATTCTCTGCCGTTTTATGTGCTCTGGTACAAAGTGTCAGACTGAGCAACTCTTCCATTTCACATCAGGCAGTGATCATCAGTCGGCTCAGGAATGTTATGTATTGTAGAAGGTGCTGCTGGTCCCTCTGAAACAGCTGTAGTTGCTGCCAGACAGTATTTATGATATGCCTGACAGACCACTGGACTTCTTTACAATGCAGTTACTGAAGTCCGCAGAGGGCACTCCTTCCCCAGACCATGACCTTCAGTCAGTGTGTCAAAATAGGATTCCTGAGTACTCAGCGCCACAAGCAAATGCACTTCAGCAGTTTGTTTTGGTTTTGGTTTTAAGTAAACACTGAGTCCAGAAGCCAAGTGCTAAAAGGAGAATGTTAAGTGCAATCATACATATACATGACATGAATAGAGTGTTTTCTAGAAGTCCATCAGAGCTTTAAAGAAGTAACACAGCATGGCAGGTCTCACCTTCATTAACTAGGTACCGTGCATAGATAAGGAGCCAGTGGCGATATTCATGACTGGATTGTAGCATAAGTGCTGCTGCTATCTGGTTCTCCAGGTATGCAAGTGTTGTTTCTTGTTGCACTAAATGAGGCATGGAGAACAATCTTGCAGCTTGCCTTCCTGAACTACAAAACCAAAAAATTAACATGCCAGCCATAAAATCAGATACTAGTTTAGGAAATAGGTATTGTTGTAGTACAAGCTATTCTACACTTCTCTCTCAGGGGCGCCTAATGCTTCCAGAGTTCAAGCTTTTAATGACAAAGGCAGCAATTCACAGCAAACTGCCTCACCCCCACCCTACACTGGACCATTTACAAGTATCAAGGTTCATGGAGGATTTTCTACCTCCTGTTCTTTTTGTCTTCCTTTCATCTGTCTTCTCTGTGAAAATACATGCTTATCAGTGACCAACTGCTCCTAAATGTTTACAGGAAATTAAGGTGACTGTCTTTACCTTTCTTTGCCCCTCACAGGTGAAAGTCACAAAACAAATATGAGATATAAAGTTAGCTTAAACCATTTAAAGGATTTCTTGCAAATAAATGTATTGTCATAAGAAGGCTAATTTAAAAAAGTAACCAATTATCTCCTGCTGATTTTTCAGTCTGATATTTTCTCTCTCTGAAAAAGAGAGTGTTGTTTGTTTGGATTTCAAATATTTTTCCCCAATTAATTCCCCTGCCCTCTCCCCCAAGAGAACAGCAATAAAATCATACAACTCTATAGAGTTTCTCTCACCAAAAAAATTAAATTTGGATGCAAGGGACAGAAATAGCACAGAAATCTGCCTGGGAAATCTAATTCAAATCCAGGTGAGTATGGGCTATTAAATTACCTACAGGAGTCTGCTCTGGCTCACACAATTCCCTGGTGATATTTTCAGATGTTAAAAATATGCATTAGATGACTAATCACTCAACTTTCTCAGAGACTTCATTAAATAGATCCCTTGAGGACAACTGAACTACTCAAAATTTGTAGGCTTACTCCAGAAAACTGGTAAACTCAAATTTAAAACGTAAAATGTTAGAAATTCAGTTTAGCTAATCAAAACATTCCATGTACACAATAGTCAAATACTCTACCCATGCAATAAAGAGGAACCTTAAAATGATTAAGTTTAGAGCATGCTTTCCTGCTCCCCAAACAATTTCAAAATAACATTAACATACAGACTATAAATGTGCAGAGGTTAAATAAAACATTGTACCAGCTCCTGATAATTTCAGAGCCATTAGCATCTTAAGAATTAACTTGTTGATTCAAGCGCGTGAATAAACAAATAGACAAACATGCTGATCAAATGAAGCAATTAAGTGCGTACTTTGATGTTCGTCCCTGTATTACAGCTAAGGGCCCAGAACACAGCATGGCTTCTTGGGATGGTAAACTATTCCTGAAGTCTGCGCATTGCGCTAGAGAGTCCTGTTTGTCAGAAACAAGATTCCTGAAAAAAACCAAACAAACAAAAGCAAAGTTTGAGGAGAGTAGGCAGTGATATCAGGGGATCCAGCTCTGTTCTGCCTCAAAGCCTGACTTGTATTTTCACAGATAATGAAAAAAATGTCACCGAGGTGCTCAGGAATTCCACAGACCACAACCGTTCCCACTCCATGTCCATATTCTGCTTGGGCTGTCATGGAAGTGTCCCTCCCACCCCCAAAGTTCACAACATTAATTGCATAATACAATTTAGCATTAGTTTTGAAGGAAATGAACTTTCTACTTGTCATTTTACATCTAATAAGAAGTCATGCCCCAGAATGAAGACTGGAGTAAACACGGGTAAAGACTTTCTCATTTTAAGAACTTGCTTTTATCTCACGTCAGGTTCCCCCATCCACCAGACAAGTCAGAGACCACACACTGACAATCTTTCCCATACATTACAGCTCCTCCTTCGTATGGAGGGAGTTGACAGTTACAGCTGGCATTTCCACACCTAATCAAGGATATCATTTTCACTGGTTTGAGGTGCCAAGGGAATCAGTGCCTCAAACCAATGCTAAGTTTAGACCTCCAGACAGCTCAGAGGTAAAATGGCACAAACATTTAAAATACCCTTCACTGCTTTATCATATTTAAATTTGTACGACTAAAGGGATTGCTCTTTTATGTGTTTCCAAAGCTGTGGTACAAACTAAGAAATGACAGCAAATTCAGAATTATGGCCGAGAGCCTGTCCTCTACTCTTTATTGACTGGGAAAATTTCTGCATAATTTCTCAGTTTATCTAAAGAACAAATAAGGTGTTTTTTCTTTTCCAAAGGATTCACATCAAGTAGTTGACTAATAACAATTATTCTAAGGAGGAGTTAAAACAATAAGCCCTTTCATCAAGCATGCCCATTAGACTAAGTACCACAATTATATTAAGAGTGCAACATGTTTTTTCCTTTTGGGAAGACAACAAAGAATCTGTTTTGGAAAGACGCTGTAAATAATTTAACCACGGAGTTTTTTTTATGGGAACTTATGCCTTGACAGAAGTAAGAGAATCCATGGGGAAAGCCTGTCTGATACCCAATAAGGCACAGACTCTTACGTAGCCTTTCCTTGTGTTTAGGACACCAGTTTAGGACTCCTCCATGGGAATTCTCTGAGGTATAATGATTTCTTCCCTCCTCCCCTACCTGACTTACTACCTTCATTAAAAACTTTTACATTTTGGAGACAAAGAGCTCTCTTCAAACTTGACTGGTCATCAGATCCAAAATATGTTAAGGAGTGATGGGGACTGACAAAGTCAGGCACGTACACGTTCAGGATTGGAGTGCATACATTTTCTCTGGAAACTGAGCAAAATAATTTTAACATGTCTAAACTCCCAACAAACCTCTGAAAATTGTTTTGACAAATTTTCCAAAACTGCATTCTTTTACACAAAAAAGTGAATTGTAAGACTAGATTATCTTTAATCATTGCCAACTGTTTGACAGATTCAACTGTTGTACTTCAGCAAAAGTACGCATAGGTGTATGTCAATAAATAAAAGAGTATGCACCATGTAGGAAAGAGCGATGAAGTAAGCTGTAGTTTAACTTTTTCATTTTTTAAATTTATTTTAAACATCACAAATCGTAAGAATATAATAGAGTAAAGCCTAGACATACAGTAGTGAACCAAAGCAAAACTAAGCCTGGCGTGTGATCCTACTCAATCTAACCTTCAAAACATGGAGTGAAACAGTAAATCAGAATACACGTCAGTTCAGCTAAGTTGTAAAAGCAGGAAGTAATATATAACTTACCATGTAGAAAGAGAAGGATTAAAACAGTATGCCTTTCCATCGGACATGCTCATTACAGGTATACCATGCTGAGTCAGCAAGATCTGAGAGACAGTTGCATCACTTCCTATGAGTCAAATCAGACCAAAATATTTCTTTTGGAGTCTTGCAAAACATTCATAATGGTAAAAAATGCTATCCACCATTAATCATCAGTCATGGAGTCTCTCATTTCCCAGCATATCCCACGCCCAGTGTTTGTGCATGTAACTTCTAATGAAGACATTTGCAAACTGCTAGTACAACTACTTCCCTAGGTAGTTTTGTAGTACTGTATGGATTAAAGCTAAAATAGATGCCAATATGCTCTGAGACACTGCTATTTTGATACTTTGTTTTGTGCCAGACATTTGCAATGATAGAAAAGGAAGATTTTGAAATAATGAATTTGAAACAATCAGTTGTTCATCATTAAGATAATATACATGCAAAGTGCACACAGAGAAATTGCTGTAATAGCAGATTCACATAAAGTATTTGGTTTGTGATCTTCACAACGCTGAATCTTCACATTCAGAAGCAAGCCAGAATATAATTAGCTACATAATCTTGTACAAGTCTGTTAGCCACTGATATTCTCATCTCAGTTATTTCTACTGTATTTCAACATTGGCAATGACTTCCCTTTATTACACAATAACAAAGTAAAATTATTTGTTTAGGCTTTTCAGGTTTCATAAAATTTCAGCATATACATAAATGGCACTAAATAGTACACGTAGGCTCAAAGGTCAGTAAATAAATGACACTTTTTATTACCTGAAAATATTGTTTGCAAAGACTCATCTCTAACAATGGCTGTCTGCTTGTGAACATCCCTGAAAAAGTCAAAAGTACAAACCTGCAGTTTAAAAACAACTGAAAGCTCCAAAGTAATTTAACAAATGCATTTCAACATTCATGACAAGGTGGGGGCTTTGGGGGAGTTTGGTGGTTTTGGTTTTGACATTTTCTTCATTGCTTCAACAAAATGATTTGGCAAACTCAAACCCCTTATGGCAAGACAGAAGTCAACGGCAGAGAACAACTTTTATGGCTCTTTATCAGGAAAGCTCATTACAGCTAAGCAAACACTAAGGATCCAAATAACTCCTTTAGGAGCTCTGACTTGCATGAGATCTTAGATTAAATTCAACAACTGTAAACAAGTACTGCAGTTTTTATCTTGGTGTCTTGGAGATGGCTAGAGGACTTCTAACTCTGAAACTCATGTACTTTATTGGCTAGCTATGATGGAAGTTGGAAATATCCATATTCCTCCTTTCCCCTCCCTCAATCCATTCCATAGGCATGACACAAGTCTATCCTATGGAGGCTGTTTAAACTAGTAACTTCTAGCTGATCATCTGTCTTCCCTCTAGAATCGAATTCAACATTATGGACGATCCTAGAACAGAAAAACAGTATTCAAGGCCTACCCAATTAACTCTTCATATTGTATCAAAAAATGGACTTGTGTTTTGACCAGTTTGTTTTAAGCCTCAGCTTCAACAGCAACGCATCGACACGATTGAACAGAGTTACCTATAGAAATCAGCCCAGCCAGCTGCTGCAGCCTGATATGGTACTTACCAAACAGAGAGCGTAGCAGCAGTGGTGAGAGCCATGATGTAAGAACCTGTGCAATGTAGGGTGGAAATGGGTGTATTCAATATTATAGGGGGAAGAAGGCGACGACCACAAGCTGAAAATACTGACAATGTTCGTTTCTCACAGGCTACACTTACAATCTCACTAAAAAAAAATTCAAAAAAGAGAGAGATCAAAAAGAAACATTTACATTTTGTCAAACGCAAGACTGATTTCTTAATTTATCATACAGCTTGGGCTAATTCCCCAAAGGGTAACTATTACAACTTTTAAAAAAATCCTGGGTACCAAAGGAAAAGTTCAAAAAGCACACAGTTTATCTATAGGTGCGTTCTATGCCTCCTTAATTTGTTTATAATTATAGTGGCCTAAGAAGATTAGCAGTTTGCAGGCCGAGATAGTATTTTTTATTAGACCAAGTGGCATTGTTGTAAATATCAGGAAAGCTTTTGGGTATACACAAGCTCTTCTTCAGGCCTGAAACTGTACTTAGCTTTAAAATCCATTGGTTCTTTTTCAGACCTGGACAAAGCATTATATGTCTGCAAACTTGCC
This sequence comes from Phaethon aethereus, assembly GCF_964289735.1. Taxonomy (NCBI): domain Eukaryota; kingdom Metazoa; phylum Chordata; class Aves; order Phaethontiformes; family Phaethontidae; genus Phaethon; species Phaethon aethereus. The sequence continues at coordinate 9,558,335 of NC_138593.1, read as the reverse complement.
TAATTTTTTCAACTATGCTTATCTGTGTAATAAAAGCTATTACTACTAACTACAAATATTAACAACTTAAGGGTGTTACTGGAGTATCAGCATAAAATTCAAGTTAAAAAAGGTTTCAAAAACATTCTGACAAATACTGAATCTCATGGTTCAGGGTTCAGAAACATACTTTCAATTTAAACTGAGGTTGGAACTAAGCAAAGTTGAGTAAAATAAAGAGAGAAAATATCAAAAGACAGGAAAATACTTCTATGTCACAAAACATCCTGTTTCAAATTTTTCATTCTTTACTAGTTAGTACTTGAACCGCTGTCACTTACCGTGATTTACAGAGAGATTACATCTTCACTTTAATGAAGTGAATTTAAAGAAGAAATGTAAATACACAGGAAAATAGTTGTAACTGGCTAATGAGAATTTGTGGTACTTCAAGACTGCATAGAGCTAATACTTGGAGTGAAACTGGTCTTAAGACTAAGAGTAGTACATATTTTTATCCACAAAACATTTATGAAGGAAGACTGTGTAAAAATTACAATGGAGGGTGATAAAACCAGCAAACAGCAGTCAACAGAAATGTCAGAACCTCTACACAAAACTCCACAGGATAAGAGTTTAAGCGCAACAGTGTATTACACCAGGTTAGCTGGAAGAGAAATAGGACATCCTGAGCCAAGCACAAAGAATCACAAAAATCCCTAATGGAGGCAATCCAATCAATCAACTTCTCTAAATAAGTAGGAAAAAAAAGGTTTAGAGCCTCTCCTTATTTGTAAATATGTGGGTTTAAGCATAATTAACTTTCTGTAAAGTGTACTTTTGTACCCCTAAAAATGTTTTCTGGCCTTCAGGACTATTCCTGCAGGCTCCCACTTCCTCCAAAATATACTCTCTTACCAGCTTCCTGCTGCAGTGAGAATTCGACTGGTGAGGACTGTCTCCCATTCCTTTCCTTCTCGATTACACTTTAACCTGCTCAACTTTGAACCTCCCACTGTGGTCATTTCATTCTCCACTTCAAGGTACATTGATGGATCTGAACTTATCTGAAAAACAAAAAATAAAATACTTTTTGGTAGAGGAAAATAACTACTCAAAAAAGCAGCAACTACTATTAGATCCAAAACAATGCCAACTTTAAGAATGGATTTAAGTATGGCATCCTCTGTTTAAAATGGCTTCAAAACACACGGTGGTACTTCAAAAGCAGCACACCTCTGAAAACAGTCTTGGCTAGAACACAGATCATTTCTTTGCGTTCGGAGCATAAGAATGAAGAAAGGTTGTGCTAGTCTGTGCTTCCTAATTAAGGGCACCAGATCAAGTCTAGATGTGCCCAATCTCCCTACAGTCTAGAACCAGACTACCACAGTGTAAACACACAGAAAAATTATTTCATAAATACCTGAAGTAATACTATTTGCCAGTCTCTTCAGATGTAGAGCATCTCCAGAGAGATCTCAGAAAACACTTGTTTTTTCTCTTCAGCAGTACCAACCATAATAACCATGCAGCAGTTACTCCCATTGGAGCCTCTTATCTTTATGACACACTGGTTAACCAGGAGGAGGGACTGAAGTTTAGCTATTTCAGAAGTGTCCTATTTTTGGCTGATTTGCCATTAACTTTTCTCATCCAGGCATATTCTTAGAAACTGAAGTATACCATCTTGCTTGCTTGAACAAATACGCATTTTCAAACATTAATTTATCAAAGGATTCCGAATAGTCTGAGAATATTTTTTGAAAAACAAGCAGGATTTTTTTTGTAAGTATTAAGCTTTTTTCGCCCCTTATAGTCCACTTACTTGCAAAGTAAATGATTTCTGTGGGATTGGGGTTGGCAGTTTAAGTGCTAATGCTGGTGCAGAGATGCAAGCAGCATCCTTCTCAGAGGCCAGTGCAGCTGGGGACTGGAAAAAAAATTGCAAAAGTAGTTAAATTTTTCCATTAAAACCAAAGATATTCTGTAACATAGACTTGAAAGAGAAAAACATTTTTTTAAATTCCATATAAAGCCAATTGCAAATATTGATCTTTTTCCAATTAGTTGTACAAATACAATTTTTTTCATATAGCTTCTAAGAATTAAAAAAAACAAAACAAACTAGATGTGGTTGTTTGGTTTTGGTTTGGTTGGTGAGTTTTTTGGTTTTTTTGTTTGTGGTTTTTTTTTTTTTTTAATGCAGACCCTCCACCTTTCAGCTGGAACTAAATGGAAATTCTGGTATATTGCATGGAAAAGCTAAGCTTGAATGCTGAAAAGAGAGGGATCTATATGCCCCCCAAATGATGGAAACTCTAATGCAACTTACTACTCTATGGTTCCTAGGAGATTCATAACCATTTAAATCATCGTATCCAAGTCACTCTCTTGTGCTTGGGCCACTGTCCATCAAAGAACACCAAACACTGATGGTGTTTCATTTTGTTCTGCGCAGCCGTTTGGCAGGCTGTCACTACTTTGCACGCTGGTACCATTCAGTAAGCAGCTGCATATTTATATAAAAGATGGAAACACTGACCACATCATGTGCACCTGTTTTTTATAATCTTAAATTTTAAAAAGAATAAGATTAAAGGCAAGGAAGAGGGATGGCTACAAATTCTGACGGACTGATACTACTCGTGTTTCCCTGACTTGGTGGAACAAGTCAACATGGGACTGACACTATTAAGTGAACATTGAAAGCCACAATGAATCTTATTTGTTTCACCTGAACAGTTAAAGTTACTGGTACAAGTCTGGAGTCTTTTCGAGGCCTTCCTTTTTTCTTCTTTTCTACCGTTTCTCCCTCAAGTTCCAGTTTCCTTTTGGGTGCACTGAGCGGTTTAGCAGCTGGAATCTTCTCTTCACTGTCACTGCTGCTCTCCAGAATATCCTTGGGCTTATTGTCTTTGATTAAATTCTGATCCTTCAGTCTGAGCAAGTAAAAAAAAAAAAAAAAAAATTCAGGGTTTATATAAGCTGATTCCAAAAGCTGCCACATATCCTACACGCTACATTCTTGTAGTTAAGAAGATACATTCTTAGCCTTGTTTGGGTGTATTTCAATATGCACAAAGGCAAGAGGAGGAAGCTGAAGACATATGGCAAATCCTCTGCAAAAGTACAATGTGCAATATATATGTAAGCTGATCAGACACAGCCTCTCCTTTAAAAAAAATTAATCAAACTAGCAGTTAGCAACTGGTTAAAGCTGTAAGTAACTTTTTTTTAGCATTCAGTTCTAATTACAAATCAGATCTCTTTCCCTGGGTTGATACAAGATGCAAGAGTAGCTCATCTTTTCCCCACCAATGGACATTACACTTTCGCTTACTCATGCGGAACTTCATTTGTCATTCTGTTGTCTATCCCCAAAAGTTGTCCTATTCAGTTCTGACTACTGTAAGACTCGTATCTGCAAACCATACAAATGGCCTCATTGCTCCATTTTCCATTTCAGGAATACAAAGTACAAATCCCTGTGAACTCATTTGTTAACCATTATACACTAAAATAGATCATTTAATCATACTCTTTCCCATTCCTTACAATAGCTGGTTGTAACTCACAACAATGTTTTTCCACTGAATTCCATAACCACCCAGCTTCCTAGAAATATTTTGCATAATACAAACCTTTTTTCTTTGGCGTCTGAATTATGTCAAACAGTACACTTTTATCCATACTTTACTGACACATTAGAAGCAATTACGAGTAATTTAATAAATCTTTCTTCTGCATCATATAGTTAAACCCTTTGATATAAAAATATTGAGGTCTTTAGTAAAAACACAAGTTGGGGAACTACATACTTTTTTCTCAAGACTGCTTTTTTTTTTTTAATCACGTGCTTTGGTGAAGCAGGAATACTTATGCCATAACACACTATGTCACAAAACCAAAGGCTTGCCTTTTTTTTTTTTTTTTTTTAAATCATGCAGATCCAGAGCCAAAACCCCTTAAAATCAAAGTGTCTTCTCTGCATGCCTTCAGGCATAAAACTGAAATACATCTGCATCTATTATGATGATAGGCCCTCTGCAGACATGTATGGCAATTTATCTTGAAATAAATCTCACTCTTGTACAGAGATGCAGGCTGGCTATTTTTGTCTTCTAAGGAGCACAGATGCATGGAGCCACACATGGAGGCATGTGCACACACAGCCTCTTGCACAGAATATTCTGAAGAGTCTGCTTGATCCCAAATGCACAAAGGGATATTGCCAGCAAAGAATTTACCTATTCACAGCCGTGTCCTTCCTTCCAACTGTGGAAGTGACCCACGACAATTTCTACAGTGCCAGCACCATGACATCCACGCCACAGAGAATCAGTGTTTTAACTCTTCGGCATTACTATCCTTCTTCGCCCCCGCCCCAGGCTATGTCTTACCTGTCCACAACAGTCTGATTTGTATTCGTTACAACAGCAGTCCCTGAGGTGGCTTTAGATCGTTCTGTAAACCTAGAATCAAATGCTTTCATAGGTTCAATCTTGGATGGAGTTGTCAACACAGAGGAAGATGATGCAGGAGGAGCAGTTGAAGCAGAGGTAGCATTTACACTGTCAATACAAGGGACAGAAAAACAAGGATTGGAAGAAATTTAGTATTGGTAACTGGCATTGCTCATAACAGCTAGCTAGCACTCATTATACTGGCTAAAAACCATATTGAAAACCTTTCACTCAAGTACATACCTGAATTATGATACGCTTTTTCCCCCTTTCATGTGTCAGTATCTTGCAAGCTTTGCCTACTCTCAAAAGCTGTTTATGATACATCTCAGAGCTAAGAGCTTCATGTGTCTGCATAGACATACCTGGATTAAAAAACCCTAATTCATTCATTATGTATTTTTAATTCTGGAATAAAATGATACTTTCAGCTGGTACTTACGTACCCAAAGGGAAAGGATCGCTATTTTAAATCATGATTTGGGTTCCTGGTTCAGGTTACTAAATACTTTCCATTCTGAGATTATATTCCACTGTTTAGCAGTCAAACAATTTGGGCTGAAACAATTCAAGAGCCAGGTTTTGATTTTGTTGTTGAAGAATCCAAACTAATTATTAGAGTTATGCTTGGAAAGGCCTAAGGGAAAGGAATGTGTTTTCCCCACACTAAAACATTCCAGGGGTCTGTTATTTGAATAGCTGTTTACTTTAGAGATTTTTCAACTCATTCAGAGAATTAACTGAAAGAATGGCTCTAAGATAACTGATGTTTGTACTAAAAAGCAGTTAGAAATCCAATTTCCAAAGAAAAGGAGACTTAACAGTTTCATCTGTCAATCATTTCTCATAGTCTATCCACTCATTTTTTAATCTGTGGCCAATTTCACAACTGAATTTGATAGAGTGGTAGAGGTTCCAATGACATTGTGCTCTTACAAATACTATGAAACCACAATGAGGAGAAGGAACCAAGTCACATGTGACCACTGAGGGAAAAGCAAGTAAAATGTAGTTGTTCTATAATTAATTTGAAAGACACACTGTCCAGTCAGCATATGTGCACTGACAAGTCAATGTCACTGTGCTCGCTCTCATCTGTGGGGTTGTTATCCAAGGAAGAAGTATTACCACATTTGAAGAGAGGAGATCTACAGGACACAGGACAGAATTTGATGGAAAATGGGCTTCATTACTTCCACTGCTGGAAAACCTTCTATAATTTACTAATAGCAACCCAATAATCTATAAGCAAGTCAATTTTTTAGACTATTAGCAATCAACTAATTGTTCATTTCCAGAACTATGCATATGGATTTCTTCATTACTGATTTATCACTATTTAAAGTAACTAAATGCTGATAAAATCTTGAAGTTTTGTGGTACGGAAAACTCTTTAATAATTGCTTGATTACAGAATTGTAAACAAGAATTAAAAACTAAACAGAGTCATATAAGAAGTGAAAAACAAAACTGCAAATACTGACCCATCTTTATTGGCTGCATCATCTGTTGATTTTATACTGGCTGCTGTTGGCTCTACAGAAGGCTTTGAAGTATTAAGGGAATTTGCAGCATTAGAATCTAATGATATGAGCTGCTGGTTACTTTGAGAAGACATCATTGAGCCAGAGAGAGATCCAGATATTGGGATGCTATTGAAAAATGCTGTAGAAAAATCCCTAAGCAAAAAGACAAAGAACAAATGTATTTCTCAAAAATACTTTAAAAATATTATGAAAAAAAAATTTGAAAAAGAATAATTTTAATTAAACTATTTATTGCATTCTTTCCTTTTCCACATGTGGATACTCGTATACAACCTAAATAAGCCACCACCACTTAACTTTCCAGAGTCATTTCTCATATACAATGGATGCTAAAGCCAGTATTAATGTACATGTGAACCTGCAATACATTATTGTTCACTCATCTATAATGGTAGGTAACGAGAATTAGCCTTACCTATTAGAAGTGAGATCTTATAGCTAAGAGAACATAGGTTGAAACTATATTTCATATGTACACACAAAGTATTTCCAGCAAGTGCTTTAAGATGCCATAAGATTAAAATAAGTCAGAATTCTGAATTTGCATCAGGGAAAAAAAAAAAAAAAAAAAAGAGATAAAAAGGTACAGAAGGATTTTAAAGATGATTTCAAAACGTACCCAGTGTCCAGCTGAGCTATGCAAAGAGGCGTGATCCTTCTCCGACCATCTGCTGTTCGTGTTTCAACTTGTTTTTTTAAGAGATTCTGTTAAGAAATATATTTCATTGTCATTTCTTATAAATAGGAAATGCTTTTTGTCTTTTTTTTTTCCAGCTGACAAGACTAGGTATATAAGATGAAAGATGTTCCTCAGTTAAAAATCTGTTATTAAAGTCTTTTTCCATATTGTCTTTGAATGATGCTATTATTGCATAAATAGAATCAATCTACATTCTTATTAATACAACTGTATTTTAATACCACAACCTTTTTTTGACCAATAGTAGGTGTTTTTTAAGTAGAAGTTCATATAGTACAAAGTATAATAGAATTCTGATTACTGCTCTCAGTCTGTACCATAACATACATTTTTAATTTAAAAACACACACATTTCTGATGCTGGATCTATCCACCCGTAGAAAAGGCACTTGTGGACAATGCAATCTGCTCTCCACATTAGAGAGTCAAGTCTGAAATATTCTCATTGTGCACGTTGAATCCCTCATTAAAAGTTGTGTTCTGTGTTTAGGAGAGAATTAATAATGCTTTCAACCTCCTTCATTGAGAAATTGAGGCACAATTCTACAGTTTGACTGTTATTAGCTGCCTTCGGTTTCCTTTCTGCGCGCAGAGAATTTAGCACACATCATAGAAATACCCGCAAGTCTTTTTCCACATATACCCGCAAGTCTTTTTCCACATAGTCTTATTTCTCCTTCAAAGCATTGTAGCTTTTCAACAAGTCCCAGTAATGTCAGCTGGACCATTCATGGGTTGAAATGTGCCATTCAACAGAAATAAGGAAGCAGAAGTTGGTTTTATCATAAGCAGTTTGATATTTATTGTTTTAGTACTTGACGCTATAATGTGACTATCCAAGAACACGTACCTTTCTAATGTCCTCCAAACTCTCCCCATTAACCATGCTTGCCACTTTGGGAGCCGCTGTCGCAGTCCCAGATGCTTCCCTAATTGACACGCTCTTCTGCTCCACCTGCTGCTGCTGCTGTCTCTGTTGATACTTGAGCATCTCGGGATTCTCAATGATGGTGGTAGACAACTGAGCTTCAGTCATTATAGCTAGGCTTTTACCATAGGTGGACTGATGAATGTTGCTCTGTGGGCGTTAAAAATGCATCACACAAAAAGGGTGACTACAACTGCTAGCATGACATCACTAATTATGATGTAAATGGAATCACACAAATCTAATGGAATCCATAAAATGCAAATGCCCTCTGTATCATTTATACACTGCAGGTTTTTTTTCTTTATATTTTCAGCTAACACTAAATCAATACATAAAATAATTGGTATTCAAAGCTTTAGTTGCTAATAGCAATGAGAGGAAAAAACAGCTAACCGCAATCAGTTTAAAAAGACTTGCACACATGCAAGTCAGAGAGCAATTTTAAAGTGTTTTGAAGCACCCACTCCTTGCTTCCTTGGACAAATAATTACTTCAAATGTATAATGATGTGTAAGCAAGTGGATGCTTTCCAAACAGACTTTCTTTCCAGAATATCACAAATTCATTTCTTGACTACTCTTTTTTAATGATTTGCAAAGCAGACAAGAACACATTTTTCTGTAATATGGAAATAGTCCAATATTTTAATTGAATCAATATATCCCTTAAATATGATCACAGATTCTCTGAGTGCTTGCTGTACCTTTTCCTCCTCGCTGAGTGGATCTCCAAGTTCATCCTGGGAAAAGTCCAAAAATGCCACTGATCCATCCATAGAACACACAAGAATACCGAGTCCATTAAGGGTCCTGAAAGAAATAAAGGTCCACCTTTGTTTTCAATCTCTTTCATTGATGCAAAGGGGCAATACAATAAATTGCTCAATAAAAATCTTAGCATAAGATTTGTTATCACAACAACTACTAATGCAACCAAAGAAATGGGACAGCAAGGAGACAGAGTGACGGACAGCAGGAGTCCGTGTGCCAGTACTCCCTTTGGACACTGCACACAGGAAGGTGGCATGCACCTACCCACGGCATGATCAGCACCATGAGAACCTTCCCGTAGGGGTGAAACAGAATAATGTTCACAATAAACAATGAGAGAAAAATTATAAATGTATTTGCTTCAAAAGATGTACAAAATTTGTGTGCTAATAGAACTGGATGAAGAAAGGGGCCTTCAGCAGATAAGCAATCAACACACTTCTTTTAGGGCCCTATAAATGGCTGTTTGGGGCCCATGGAAGATGAAGCTTCATCATGCATGGGGAACAAGCACCAGATAGTCCACTCCTATAAAGAGCTTACAGTCCAAATAAACAAGACAGGAAGGAGAAGGGATGAGACTCTTAAGAGGGAAGGTCTATATGCTGGGTGAATGCCTCTTCCCTATCATCATTATCTGAAGCAACAGCAATAAAAAGAAAGCAAGATGTGCATCTGAGCAGTCCAAAAATCTCTGTACTAGGCAAGAATGTATGTTTGATTTTATTATTTTGGTTTTTAAGCAAACTGCACATGTTCTTTTATGCAGGGATATATTGTAACCCTCTTCTGGAAGTCTCAAGAGGTTTTCTTGGCAGAACAGAGAGGAGAAACTATACATTCTAGTCTTAATGGAATGGTAACCTTCCATATATAACCACAGAATCATTAATGTTGGAAAAGACCTTTAAGATCATCAAGTCCAATCATCAACCCAACACCACCATACCCACTAAACCCTATCCTGAAGTGCCACATCTACATGTTTTTTGAATACTTCCAGTGACGGTGACTCCACCACCTCCCTGGGCAGCCTGTTCCAATGCTTGACCACTCTCTCAGTAAAGAAATTTTTTCTAATATCCAATCTAAACCTCCCCGGCGCAACTTGAGGCCATTTCCTCTCGTCCTATCACTAGTTACTTGGGAGAAGAGACCAACACCCTCGTTGCCACAACCCCCTTTCAGGTAGTTGTAGAGAGCGATAAGGTCTCCCCTCAGCCTCCTCTTCTCCAGACGAAACAACCCCAGTTCCCTCAGCCGCTCCTTGTAAGACTTGGGCTCCAGCCCCCTCACCAGCTTCGTTGCCCTTCTCTGGACACGCTCCAGCACCTCAATGTCCTTCATGCAGTGAGGGGCCCAAAACTGAACACAGTATTCAAGGTGTGGCCTCACCAGTGCCGAGTACAGGGGCACAATCACTTCCTACTCATTATATTATCCATAATATAACTATTATTGCACATTTGAAAAAAATAATATTTGATGAGTTTTGACTGCTAACCCAGTAACTTCCAATTACAGAACTCACAGAGACAGTGACATAGTGGTTTACATATGACTCGTTACAGAGAACAGAAGAGGAATGGGAAGCAGGCAGAACTCTGAGTTCCTATCCAAATTAGTCCAGCAAGGCTTAATAATGTATTACATGCATCATGGCTGTAAGTGTTTGAAAACATCTTTTTTCATGGTGGCTGGTGCCCTGATAGCATCACATCCAGAGAAGTTAGCCTCAGCACCATGTAAGTAGGTTAATGAACACTACTCCAAGTTAGAAAACGATAAAATCTTGAGAGTTTTCTGCTTGTTTAGCAGACAAAATTGCTGAGCTCCTATTGACCTCTGGATCCAAGCAATTGTTCCATGAAAACATAATCATGTTCAGATATTATGATGACAGATCCAAGTCTAAAACTCTAAAATAGAAACGAGACAGCTATAACAATATAATAATATCAGATTTCTTTGAATTTACCCAGTCTGCTTTCAGAATGGAGCATGTTTCTGGGAACATTCCATATTATTGACATTTTAGCCATACATTTCAATTTGTAAACAGGATATAAAATAACAAGTTTCCTGATGATCCTTTGTCGCTCAAATATCCCACAAAACCATGTCCTCAGAAATTGCAAAATGTTAACCAGCTACTACTCCCAAACACTTTGTGCCATGAAAAATGTGCAAATTGCAGATGGAGAGATAACACTACTGGAAAACAAAACTATTCAAAGCTATTGTACTACAACAATAGCAGCACTTCTCATGAAATATTCCACTTATTGGCTTTCTAGCCTTAATCTATTAATGAAAGAAAAATGTTTTGGTTTTGAAAACTTTTTATCATGCTTCATGGCAAAATCCACATGGCAAACAGAAAACAGGAACTTATACAATTGTAAGCTTTAAAATTTACAGCATAAGCCCATCAAGATTGTTATAGCTATAAAGGTAGAATTTCAAAAGTTTAGGAAGTGCTAGAACTAAGACAACCTACGTAATCATCTGTGTGCGTATCATGAAAAAAATTAATATTAGTTTTTTCTTTTACAGAACCCTTAACTCTGTAAATCACCTGATGCATTGGTTCAGAGTATTTTTAAATACCATTTGCTAAGTGGTCTTAAGGTTATTTCTCCCTTATTATTCAAGTCTTGCAGTAAATAAAGAACTATTAACTTCTGCATTTTTATGAGCAGGCCTTAGGAAGAAAGCAGGAGAGGAGAGAATACCGTTAACTGCAGAAAGAGGAAAACGAGTTTTGGGGCAGTAAACTGCCCAACCCCACGCAAATCACTAGAGATGTCGTGCGGTCTCTTGGGAAAGCTCAGCACTTGCCCTTCTGCTATGTCCTGTGGTTGGTGAATGGGGTGTGGTTGGGTGTAGTAGGTTCATTCTCCCTTCTCTGAGACTTGCTACATGATCAGTCTCTGCGACTCTTCAACACAGAACAATTTACACCCTTCACATGGTGCTGCAACAACATGATATGACTACATTTTTACTAAAAAACAAAAGCTATTGCATTTTTTTTTAATACATGAAAAATCCTTCAGACAATTCAAATGATGAGTAAGTGGTGCGTGTGTGTGTGTATGAGTGAGTGTATGTATAAAACATTAAAACCCCCAAACTTTCGGTTTTGCTTTTGTGTCTTTAAGCATGAAGGAAAAGATTGGCCTAGAAGGTTCACCTGAATTTGTCATAACTGTCCTGTGCAGTAACTTTTCATAGATGTAATGCACATAAAACTCACCAAGTCCACCATGTCATGTTATAAAAGAAATGTTATAAAATTCTATGAAAAAAATTTCAGAGAATTCTAACAAGTAGGGACTCATTCCACAGGTATTTTACTGCATCATGTTCTAAATACCTTAGTTTTTATTCAGCTTTGAAGTTACACAATTGCAAGTGACCATATGCTAATTGCTAATGTTACTACCAAAGATGCTGCAGCAGAACCAAAACCTTCAGGTACTGATTACTTGTGTTCCAACAGCTACAATCTGTACTATTTTAAGGAATTTGCAGTTAATGTGTAGCAGAAATCAACTTACCAGGAGATGTCCATGATAGACTTGTCAAACAGCTCATGTATGACAACTAAAGGTCGTTTCAGACATGTGAGCTTAAAACAGAAGAAACAATGCTCAGGAATTTAGAAGTTCTACGCTATCACAGATACTACCACATTAACACTTTCCCAGAGTCTAAAAATATTCACCAAACAAGATCTGGCCAGGAGACAGCTGTATGCCTGGTGGTCTGTCTGAAACACTTAGTTACCCGTTCCACTACCGGCACAGAAAAGCTTTGGAGACAAAAAGCTGACATTCAACCCTCCCCTCCTTTCTGAAACACAGACTGAATTTCTTAACCAGCGTTGCCTTACATCGCAGTCACAGAACACTCTACCACTCAAAAAGTAATTCCGCAGATGCTAAACACAGCTTCTATTCTAAGCTTTAGTGAGATAAGGATGTTGCAAACTGCCAGTACAAGAGGAAGACAGAAGACAGATTAGGTTTCCATGTCCTCACTCAGACTACTTGTCTAAGTGAAGCCTATCAAGAGCAATGGGAATTTGACTCAATTATTCTTACAGAGGATTCCTCTACACTTATAAATCAGCTTAGTAATAAAGAACGGAGCCTAAAAATTGCCAGTAACCTGTTCTAAATCAGACATTCAAAGCTCTTTAATGTTAAACCAACAGACTTAATATCTATAGTATATAGTACAACTGAAATGAAGCAGGAGAAGCCAATGTGGTCTAGGATGTTTCATGCTCATAGGTTCACAGATGTAGTGTAGTAGTCATCTTCAGTAGTTATTTATGTTTCCACAGGGCTGTGTTGCATACCTATCAAAATCTTCAGGGCAAAGACTGCCTATGACTTTGCATCCCTGTAATACCTACTATAACCTCAACAGGCACCCTAAATGAAATCATAGTATAAATAGAAAGTAAAATATACTGAGAGTGATACTTTGATATGGGTATGCACTGGTAGCATTGCCAGAAACAGATTTAGTGTTATGCATTTAGCAATTAATGGATAAATATCACACTGGAATCTATAAATAGTAGATTACAGTTAGCAATCGGTGTGTTCTGGCACATATCCTCATCACAAAGCTTTACAAATCAGTTAAATTTATTCCCTGTCCTTTTCAGTTGCCAAACAACCCGTCTTGCATTTATAAATGTGAGAATAGCTACTCTTCTCTTCGTCAGAATAACAATTTTAGTGTAGATTTTAAAGTAAAACCCAAACTAGATATTGAAAATTTGATAGTATACTTAAAAAGCTCATTCACTTTCACATTCCTTTCCATAGCAAAGGCAGAAGCCAGGGGTTGAAGCCAGAACAAAGCAGAAAGGTGAGCCGTAGATATGCTCAGAAAACACCTATCCTGTGCAATACACTCTGCCACTGGCTTCTAGCTGCTCTTGGCTTTAGAGAAATGAACTGATACCAATCCACTTCCTTCCCCCAGCTAATCCTGTAATAACAGAGAGAAAAAAACTAAACATGAATCTAAATGTAAAACCCAATGCTGTACACGTGACCTTTGTGCTAAACCCCCAAGTTATCCAAATGATGACATTAGTTCGAAGGCGTCAAAAAAACACTTACCCAGACAGAAAGAGATCGATCCTTACTACCAACAGCACAACAGCAGTAGGGACAACTTGACTTGGTGGAGCTCCCATTCTTTTGTTTCTTCTTGAAGATTTTTGGATTGAATTTCTGAACAGATGAGATGCCCCAAATTTTATTACAGAAATTACATTTTAGCGGGAGATCTGCTTTAAAAGCATGTTTTCCACTTAAGAGTGAAAAAGAAACATTTCATAGAAGCAATGTCCCTAACCAGACCCTGTAAGAGCACCGACAGAAGTCGCATATGCTTTCGTAAGGGGCTTTCTGAACGCCTTAACAGGAATGGCAAATAATATTAATTTTACTAGCAATCAGGAACCCACTAGAAACCAAAGTCCCTTTAATCAGGTCACCGAACAGCTAACAAAGCTAGTGTTTGGCATTCCTAACATGCTCCTGTACTCACTCTTCTTATCTTGTTCATCTACGGCCAGTTCTTTTATCACCAGAACAAACTGATTACTTCCAACATATAAAGTTGACATTTTTTAATCACCACCATGCATTTGACACCTATCTTCACCTCTTGTCCCATTTAGGCACAAAATTATCAAAAAGCACATATTATAAGTTCTACTTCAGGGACAAACTACTATCACTCACTTACCACTACTGTAACTGCCTTCCGATGCCCTACAAAATCCATGTTGGTTTTCCATCCATCTCTCTCAATGATCTGAGCAGTAGGTCCAGAATTATTCATGGCATGAGCAGAAACAAGATAGTGACCATCAGGTGACCAGCTAAGACGCAACACATGAGTTGTCCCTCCACACTGACAAAAAAAAACCATACTAGAGCTTTAAAAGTGTTTGGCAAACAAAGGATTTTTAATACAAACTATTTAAATTTTAGATTTAGGGAATATGATTACAAGGTAAGTTTTTTGTGTGTATAAAAGAATGACATTATATTCAATTCTCAGCACTTCAGCCACATTTATCCAGGTGGTCTAGTGTAACTTAGGAAGACCTACCAAAAGAGGGAAAAAGGAACCCAGAGAACTTTAAAGGAAACAAAATGTAAGTCTTTTTGGATACTGTACACTCAGTATTCATCACAGTCCTAGTTAGTGACAGGGCTGCAGCATACCAACTGCTAATAATGAGACTTTAGCTTGCAACACCAGCTCACACATGAACTTAGGCATTTACAGTCTGTTATGAAGAGTAATTGCACTGATCACAATACCATGAGATCACTGCAGAACACTCCACTCACTAAGCATCAGCCTCCATCCCCAGAAATTTTATCTCTTTATCAAAGTCATGACGTAACAGCCCTATGATGCCAGACCAAAGATCCCTCATAAGTATTTATCTCGTTTCTGATAGTGGCCAATAGAAGATGCATAGAGAAGAATGTAAGAACACTGTAATTAGTGTGCCAATACTTCCTTGGAATAACCTCTCAATTTCTACGAATTTACTTAATTGTTTACTTAATTTATAACCTATGTAAACCTTTGGCATCCACAACATCCAATGGCAATGAGAGTCTCAATTTAATCACATGTTGTGTGAGAAAGTAGCACTTCCCCCCACCCCACTTTTGAACGTGCCATTTGGTAGTTTCATTTGACTTGGCACTGTTAAATTAACTAATGCTTGTGCAGAATCAGAGTTATTCTTATAATTTTTGCTCATTCTATAGGAATTCACATTCTGAAGTACCTCATCAAAGGGTTTTGTGATGCTAGTTTCCAACTGCCAGTCCATGGTCCGCCACACCTTCAAGCTTCGATCATCAGCCTGAGAGGCAATATATTTTCCAACAGGATCCCAGGTCAGCCCCTTCACCAAGCCAGAATGCCCCTTCAAAGTGGCAAGAATTTCTGTGCATGCAAAAATTGAGAATGGAGAGCAGTTACTGATACCTCCTTTAGGACAAACCGTTGAGATTTACAACACCTTTTTGAAACAGCATATTAAATATAACTTCCTTTAATGTACAAACAACAACATATCAACCAAACTGGAACCCTTACGTAACTAAGAATGATATTAAAAAAGTTGTAAAGAGAACTCTGGCCAGAATAAGGGGTGCAAAACTCTTTATAAGAAATAGATCACAGCAGGAAGACCAGCAGAGCCCAGGCACTTCAGAATAGCCCTTTCGAGCTCTGGAAAGCAGCAGTTTAACTGGACCTTCAGTTAAACATTCACCCTTTCTTCTGCACCCAAAGATTATCACAACAAATTCAGCTTTGTGCACCAGCTGTGAACTAAGTCAAAAGTTGTGACTGAACAGACACAAAAGCCTGGCAGAGCTGGTAACCTACTTTCAGTCAATCTCTTGCTTGTCAAACTGCGAGAGAAGAGGCTGAGAGTACTACACAGGCTACACAGCTGGCTTGAAAGTCTAAAAACTCTGGTATCAGGATTGGAAGCAACCCTAAAATCAATGGCAGTGACTAGGCATCACACAGTGGGAGTTTTAGCCTGCATCAAGTTACGTAGTGAGAGGCAGCTGAATAAAGGTACATGCTCCCTAACTGCTGCAGACCCTCACAGCTCAGCGAAAGCTGTCCAGTGCACCAGCTGCGCCTGGCAGCACGGTCCTTGGGAAACAGACGCCTCGGGACCGTGGGAATTGCCAGCACTGCAGCAATGGAAGAAGGAAAATGGCCATCAAGTGTAAGACTTGAGAGCTTCTGCTACTGTGAGGCTCCCCATGTCCTCCCTTCCTCCCCTTCACACTGCTTATTAAGCATCAGCATTTAAAATGGTGTAAATAAGACAATGCCCCCCCAAAGGCAAATGAATGAAAAGTCCTGTAGGTACACAGGCAACAGGTAAAAAAATATATACATATATAGATGTAATACCAAGCTGAAGTTCTATTTATTGGCGATTTTGCAGAGAAGGTGAAAAAGAAAATACATGTAATAATGATGTTCATGTAAAATCAGCAGCACAACCCAAACGTGGCGGTTGTCTACAGCAGAATGGAATCCACTGCTCACTACCATCCAAACCTGGAAGAAGGACTGACTCATTCTCAACAGACAGACAACCCATTCCCACATAGAGATTTTCAGTCAGTGAAACACACCCACGGAGGGAAGAGCTCGTCACAAAGCTTTACAGAGTTGCACATCTGAAATGTAAGAATTCTCACCTGGAAATTTGACAGCATTCCAGATGACAACAGTGTTATCCACACTACAGGATGCCAGCCAGGCATCATGCGGAGACCACGCTACATCCATGACATCTGTTTTAAAAAAAAGTCTCCATATAAGACATTGATGGTAATCAGAGAATCCAAAAATCTTTTTAAAAAGAACTTATGTGGCAACATTTTTTCTCTCACCAAGAAATTATTATCATCTCACTAGAGTGGAAGGTAAGAAAGAACATAACAGCACTCATTGGGAGTGAGGCGCTCCGACTTAATACGTTCAATGGGGAACAAAAAAAAAGTCCAAGGCAGAGGCAATGGTTAGTGATTACAGGAAGTACTAAAGCCCATATAAAGTACTTTTTCTTGTTTTGAATGAAAAAGCAACAGCAGCTATTGCAATGCACTTGCTTTATTCCAACACACGTGGAGTGATCAAAGTGATTTCAATCTTGATTTTAATCATAGCTCATGTAAGCAGGTGCAAAACACATTTGAAATTATCTGGTTTATTCATCTTTTGCATTGCCACATTAACATCCTTTGGTTTAGAAAAACTTTACCTTTTGCCAACCAGTTTTTTATTCACTGCAAGTGTAGCGTCCTTTATGCAGATTAATTTTTAAGCGAGAAAAAGCAACATATAAGTTTCTTAGTTGCTAATTTCTCTACTAAATAGCTGCTGGAAGTTTTCTATTACACTGCTGGAAGTTACTTGTATGAAAATCAACATTTGATTAAAAAGATTTCCATTGTTGCTCTTAAAAGTAATTACTGACTTGCCACCAAATATAAGAAAGAAAATATGACACTGAAAAACATTTTTTTTTTCCACAAATACATTCAAATTACGTTCGTGCAACATCTTTTAACTTACCTCCTGAATGGCTTCTGAGAATCGATACACACCTCCACTGCTCAACATTAGTAAGTTTGCTACTAGAACCAAACACAGTGCTAGGTCCGATGTACCTAGTTAAAACAGAAACAGGTATCAACAGAACCACCTCAAGTTCTTCAAACTTTCTTTCTAAAGAAAATCAGCTGCACAATACACTTCTATTTTATAGTCAGTTATTCCTGCAATGAAAACTGAAACAAAAATATGTCTTTTTTGGAGAAAGTCATTCCAGTTACTAAAAAATTAGCTTCAATAAAATGTACAATTTCTACAGATAGCAAAAAATGATAAATTTAAGGTAACTCTTCAGATCTCATCAGGAAGCTTTCTTCAAGGACAGAAGAAAATGCTTCGGCTCCTTGAGAGGAGTGAGACTGCCCAGGTAGACACACACTCCAGCCCAAAAGACAGAAGAGACCAATGCTCCAGTACCAGTGGCGTGGTGTCCCAGGTTTCAGCTCCTTAGGCACCAGGCAAAGCAGTGAGCTTACAAAAGGTCAGTACAGGGAAGAAACACTAGGAGACATGACAGAGTAACCTACTTGAAATAAAATATAAAACGGAGAAGGAAGAAACATGCTTACGCAGCTCGTTTCCACACCATAATCAACTTGTCATCTCCCCCTGAAGCCAAGTAAACTCCATTGTTTGACCATCGCACACAGTTCACACAAGCTGAAATGTAGAAAAGAACGTTTGTAAGATGAAATAGGAGAATAACTGCTTCTGGACTGGGGACAGAGTTTATAATAAGCAAAACTCGACAGGAGATGTTCAGGATTTAAGTGTGCTTTTTCACTCAAAGCAGTTACTCTGGCTGCTTTAGATAAATGAATTGGTACTTATCTTTCAGTAGCAGTTGAGGAACTTCTTAAAAAAAATTCCTTATTTAAAATATCTTCACCAAAAGTAGCTCAAAAGAAGAAAGATTAATATTCATCTAGCAAACGAAACTTACTGTGGTAAATAAGGTGGGATTAAGACAGCAAAGAAGGAAATATGTATCTTGAAGAAAAGAAAGGGGACAGCTTGTTCAGGTAACTATATTTTCAAATGTAATGTGCAATAAATCCAGAATAATTTAGAACTATCACCAACATTCTTATTTCTTCTCTTGCCCTTTCCTTCAGAGCTCCCCCATTTCTCAGAATGTACATTATTGATTACTTTGTGGCCACAGCCGGAAAGAGTTCACTGGAAGATTTCCAAAGGTATCTATATTTCTCTGTACATTTTCCAACATTTTAACAACCTTTTCTGCTGCATATCTAAAAAAGTACATAGCCAAAGTATGAGACCACTCTGCTGTATTTTATTGATTGATTCCCCACTGGACAGTGTGTGATTTTTGTAATTACAAACATGTAATACTTAAGCTTTGGCAAATTACCAACAGTCAGTTAAAAAAATATATTAAAAAAACCCAACTTTGTTACCTAAGTGATTGTCCATTTGACAAAGCATCTTGGGAATATTTTCATTCTTTTCATCTTCCTCTTTCAGGACAGGAGCCATATTCCAGATCACAACTTTCCCAGAATCCTGACCTGTAAGAGACCAAACAGCCCCCTCCTTTTCAAATACATGCAAAAATGTTTTTCAATTTAATCTCAGTTCCAGAACAGATGCTAAAATTTAGGCATTACTGCAGTGGGAACTTTGGAAACATCTGAATACAGATGCCATTCTGAAATAATTACACCGAGTCAGAAGTGTTTTATTTTTCTTGAAGCTATTAAAAATAAATTTATACAGCCTTGTTCAAAAATCAGACTGTACATAATGATACCAAGTATAAGGATGAACTATTTATGATAAAATTGTATTTTAGAAGAGAAAAGATACATTCAAATCCTAAATTGCAGTTATTGTAGCCAACAAAATTATTCACTACTGTAATCCAAATAATATTTTTACACGCATTTCTTGAGCTATTCCATTTATATAATTGGATTTTTTGGTACCAATAGCTCTACTATTTAGCAGGTCAAAAAGCCCAACTTCACATTCAGTTCCTCTTCAAATAAAAAAGAAATTTGGCCAGCATGGCCACTTCTCAATTACTGCAGCTACTATCTCAATGATGTCCAGGAGGACGAGTACATCAGAAACTGTAACACTGCCTTCTGCAGTAATAATAGCACTTTTCAATACATTTTAATGACTTGTATCTCTAAGAAACAGATAATTATGTAAGTGATGTGTTTTTAAAAGGGTCAAACAAAGTGTTGTGAAGGCACAAGATTATTATTACAGTCCAAAATTCTGCCTTCTATCAGTACGCAGACATACCTTGTCCTCCTGTTGCAAACTTGGTCCCATCTGGGTGAATGTCCACTGAAAATATTGGCTTTCCTGGAATTAGAGAACAAGCAGCAACATACTGAATTGTTTTACAGTTAAGAGAACCAGAAGTCTTCTGCTCAGCAAATAACTTTCTTCTTCTAAAAGCTGTAGTTGTAAGAATTACAACTGACTACAAGAGTTTAAAGCAACTTGATGACAGAAGACAGCCTATTAGAAGCGTACGTGGAAGTTATCATGCCACAACAAACCAGTGATAACCAAGGACACTCAATCCAGCAGGATATGCCAAATGCCTCCAAGCAAAATAATACCACAAAGCGAGTGCCGACGAGGCAAAACTCTATTTGAGTGAAGGATTTCTTCCAGGTTTCTACAGTTCATTAGCTGATGACCTGAAGCAAGGTTTGTTTTGGTTTCTGTTTTTGTTTTTAAATCCTCCCCAATCTCAGACTGCATCTGTTGATCACACAATTACCTGTCTCAAATTTAAATTCTGTTGTTATTACGTGCTTCTACCATAAGCCTAGATTTATTTTTATGGCTTCCATACAGACAAAGGAAGACTAACCAACTCTAATATTACTCTTAAATATTTCAGTTCTCTGTATGCGACATCTTTCAGAAGAAAACTGAATTTTATGAAAATGTAAACCCTATAACAGCTAACACAGTTGGGAAACAGCTTTGGAAAGCAGACGACCCTCACTCTCAGCCTATTCTGCTCCGACCACTGGATCACATACGCCCTCCTATATGTTCACGGTTGTTTTAACCTTTGCAGGAGGAGAAGGAAGAGGGGAAAAGTAAACTTACTGCCTTTCAATGATGCTCAAAGAGCTACCACAAAGGATTACTTGAAGGAATATGCATGTGATTTCCACATTCAAGTAATTTTTGGCAGCAGTCCAAACCCCTTCAAATTGGAATGCTTCTGCAAGCAAGAGCACACAAATGCCAGTATAAAATAAGGCAATTTATCATAACAGCCAAAAGAACTAGTACCCACTGTACCAAGATTACTCAATAAATTTCCCATGTATGTCAATTCTTGCACTGTATCTTCATGATATGTTAAGACATAAATGATAAAAGATGGAGAATTTATCCAACGATAGGTTTTATGTTGCAACCGTAGCATCTGAATTCCTTGACGCTAAACTGCTAACAAAACCCTCATCCGAGTATCTAGTATTTCTTACTTTTTTGGGGACAGGCATTTTAGTTCATGTCAACTTTTCTTTTCTTTATGTTGACTTGTTTTAAGGTTTATTTTATTTGGATTTACATTGCAACTCTGACATGTGATTCCTTTTAAAAATTTCACAGGCAGCCAAGCAAAGACCTTAAGTACAGTAAGATGGCACTCAACTTACATTCCTTCCAAGTCCTTTAGACCGCATAAAACACAAGCTGAGACTTAGCTGTGGCTTTTCTTCAGATTGTTGCGCCTGACTCAATCTTTTATTCTATTAACTTGAATGCAACATACAGGGCTAAGCTGAATATTTTGAGAAGCACTGGCAAGCAGCAAACATTTATTTTCTCCTTCCCAAGATGTGGAAGTTCCCTTAAATTAAACCGGTGCAACATTTGAAATAGTTTAACCTACAGACACTTACAGAAACAGATCATCCTACAGACTTTATAGGTGGCTTTTCAATCTGTGTCAACAGTCTTGGGGAAGAAGACTTACTATACTCTCAAACTTGCCATTAGACATAAAAAGGAGAGTGCTCCTTCCAGGAAGCCAGTTATCAAAGACCTTTTAATTGTACTAACCTGGCTCATTTTGCCTACGTAACATTCGCACCAACAGGAAACAGTTCCCCAGCAAATCAGAAGGAAAAGTAACCTCTAACACGGGCATCAATAATCAGGAGGAATTATGGCTTCTTCCAGAGCCAGCACGGCACCTATGAACAAGGCTTCAGAGTTTAGGTGGTTTGTAGTTTAACAATACTGTATTTACAATTGGTTTAATAGGTGCAGCCGTCTCATACAGAAAGACTCACTCCTCCTCTGCTCCGATTCCACCATTCTTCCTTGGCAAAAGTCTGCATTAAAAAGCAGCTGTGACCAAAGCACACAGATAAGCTTGTCTGACAGACAGAGTAGCTTCTCATTATTCAGGCAAAACAGATAGGCCATCCATGCTGAAAAGCTGTGAAATAAGTCACTGCACCTGTTGCTTTGCAAAAATTACAGACATGATCTAATTTTATTTTCCTTTACTAGGTGTTAAAACTATCATAGCATCTCCAATTTCTGCCTTATCATGAGAGCACAACTCTACAGCAGCAGTAACATCAGCTCTCTTCCTCCTTCTGGACAAAGCTTTTTCACAGATCCACAAATGGGGTTGATGAAATTTAGTAAATTATTTTACTTATGGAGCTACAAATTTACCGTAGAAGCTTAAAATTAGCCACACCACGCCAGGGAAAATGTCCCTCTAGCCCAGTACTCTGTGTTCAGAAACTAGCACTAGATACCTCCCTAGGGATCTGTACAATGGTAGGCACACAAGGCTTATTCCTAGGATAATCTTCCAGCTCCAATAATTTCCAATTCTGACTTCTTAAATCAAAGGCCCTCAACAGATTTTTCTTCTATAAATTCAATCAGCCATTTCTCAGATCCATAATTAACATCGATAGCCCCTAACACAAAAAGATCCACAGCCATGGACTCTGTGAAGAACCACCAACTTCATGTATCCTGCACCTGCTACCTGTTATTTCAACACCCCTTAATTCTTGTACAGAGCAGTGAACAAAAATCACTTGATATTCACCCCTTTTCTGCCGCTCACAACTGTACAGGTGTTCATCCATTCATCACGTCTCCAGCTCAGTCCCCCCACTCCGAGCCCAAAGAGTCCTGCTCTACTCATTCCTTGTACAAAAGCTGTCTCACACTTTTGATCACTCTGGTCACTCCTTGATCAGCTTCTCGCAGTTCTCCTGTATTTTATGATGTGAACTAGCATTGAAGACAGTCTTCAAATGCAAATGATCCATGGATTTATATAGTAGAATAATGTGGTTTTTTAGTTCTTTTCCTAGCACAAATTTGGTTTTCGATCTAATGAGCACTGAGCAGATATTTTCATAAATTATTATAAACCCAAAACCTCAGACCTCAATGGAAATCGTCAGGTCACAGGGCATTACTGTATATGGCAGGCTTAAAAAGGGTATGGACTTTGTACTCAGGAGAGGTGGCGGTAATAAATAAAGCCCTTAACAACAAACCGAATTTCCTATACGGCTTAACTGTGATTCAGGAAGGGATCTTATTCCACAATGATCTACCCAGTAAACTTGTGCTTTTCTGCAGAATTTGCCAGTAAGCTTAAAGCACGATGACTTGTGAACATGAGACCTGTCAAATTAATCTCCTGTAAGAGAGATAAGTAAATATTGTTTCCATCTGATGGATAATTCTTAACAAATTGGACTAGTTTCATACATCTCAATCTCACCAGCAACGTCCAGATGCATCCAGTGGTTAACCTTTAAAGACATGCTTTTTTGCCCTAGAAACATTAGTTTACTAAACCAAGAACCAGACTGCTCAGAGTTTGTACAGATACGAGTCTTCCATTTTCCATATACAGGAAATGGGTCAAACTACACCCAGCCTCAACCTGTCACACCCTCTTCTTAATAGACATTCTGCATTAATCGAAATACAAACTGCAACTGCAAAATGCCATGTCCATATACTGGCACAGCAGAATACTTACAAATCAATGTAGATGAAATACTATTTAGAGGTCAGTCTGGATTTTATTTCAAATGGCTTTGGATATTATTCCAAGACCCACGGGGCAATATAATTAAACATGGACTGTTCAGTTGTTTAGAGCCCACAGTTTTCAGTTCACAACACTTCTGCTGTGCTCTCCCACTTCAACTACAAGCTGAAGTAATTTTATTAGTGGAGGAAAGCATAAACTTAAGCTGACAAGAGCAACCCAAAAAGGGAAGAAACTACTTAGGGACTAGGTCAGGACCAAAGGGCAACAGGATTTAATTCCTGGCTCTGGCTGCAGTGACCTGGTGGTAAAGACAAGTGTAGCAGCAGCCTGGTTTGGATGCCTGCAGGAAACAGTAACTACTGGATATAGGATCCTTAGCTTCTACCACTTCGAGCTAAAAAGATCATTTGCATCCATTTTTCTGGCAGCATTAGAGCTGCTGCGTGTCTCGGCAGCAGAAAGCTTAGAGGCTCACAGTGGTGTAGTCTAGAGAACACCTAATTTGGACCCTTTGGCCCATCCTCAGAAACAAGCTGCAGCCGTCACTATTTATTAGAAAGCAGCATGTTAATGTCACAAACAAATTAAGTTCCTATTTAGCACAAACGCTGCACCAAGTTTCAAGGCAGTTTTGTTACGTACTCATATTTATGACTACAGAAATAGGAGAAACACACGTGGAGTTCACAGTGGCACGTTCAAAGCTTCCACGTTAGCGGCAAGAGGCATTAGAATGCCAACGCACCGGCTTGGAAAGGAAAGTCTTCCCAGTGTCCTGCTCCAGAGCTGCCCGTGCTGTTCTTGGCTACCGAGAAACACAGGGCTTGTCATGATTAAACTAGATTACTTTGATTTAAGAAAAGGAATCACTAGTAAAGCTACATATTATGAATGTATATTAACTCTTTCACAATCTAGAAGGAATTTCTTTATGTTTAAAAACATAAGTTTGCTCTATACACTTTTATATCTGTCCCTTAAAACACAGAACAAGTTCAATAATCATTACATTACTTGCCCAAGTAAACCAAGACTTGTATTTGTTTCCAGTTTTATCAATCTAGAGATGTCAAATGATTAAAAAAAACCCCAAATACATTAAGTGATCACAGGACAGAAATTTAGCAAGACAAAGTCCTTACCAGGGTGCTCTTTCCTCCAGGGTACTGTTATCAAGGGAATACCATTTACAGTGGTAGATAACTGTCACAGGTTAAAGCTGTAAGGCTTGTTCCATACTACTTGTGGTTTATCAGCTGATCACAGATACTGGGCTTTTCCTTACTTCCTTCATTCTTCTCAAAAAAAAACCCAAACCAAAAAAACCAAACCCAAGAAGCAGCCATTATTTGACTGCAACCGCTTCCTTCCCCAGGTCTGTGTCTTTATCTGACTATATTGTTAGATCCTGTTGAAATGAGCCAAAAGGCACAAGGTCCCTGTTTAAAAGTGACTGAATGCTTTCCCATACTCCTAACTGGAGAAGTGTTGAATTTCCTAACAGTAATCATGCATCAAACCAAAATGCAAGTGATACTTAAGCAGTAACATTAAAAATCTAACAGTGTGTTTTAAGGTCTTTTGCCCTCTTGCAATAATTTCTTAAGAAAAAAAAGTCTAAATTATTGAAGCTCCCAGCATCAGACTGCATACGGAAGCAAACCAGGTTCATTAAAAACAGAACACCTTATGACAGACCAGATGTCCTGTTGGATTATTTGTTTAAAAAACCCAAATATACATTATGTACTTAAAGAAATACTGATAATGAAACAAGCTTCGAACAAGAAGTTCCAAGTAAGATAATTCAAAGGCAAGGAGAAGGTCCCATCTTTAAAAAAATACACCTGCTGAAGAAAAAAAGTGATTTTAAATAACTAACAAAAATGATGCAATATTTAACTTTAGGCAATAATCAGTGAAATATAAAGACAATTTTACATGAATTTCTACCACAATATGAATGAGTTTCTATTCATTTTGCTTCCAGCCCAACTGATACATAACATTTAACATGACTCACAAATCAATTCAAATATTTACATTCCACCATCACAGCTTGGAGAGAGAATAAACTCCATGCCTATATTTAAACAAAAGCAGGCTCCAATTTCTACAGGTTGTTATACATGAAGAGCACCTTGGGGTTTGCACGGGTTGCTCAGAATGGCAAGGGACCTCCTTTCCTGCAGGGCTCAGCGTTCGCCTGCGTCAGCCATCTTTAAGCACCAGGGCTCTCAAAACCTTGTGTGCCAAATATGTATATACAACTGTTGGATGCGTGATGCATCTTTAGAGAGGTACTGAATGGAAAACTGGGAAAGAGAAGCAAAGCACACCATCTGTATCTTACTGTCTTCCGTTCCCGCCCCCACCATTAGATTGCCTCTTTCAATATTCTTTCCTGCTCTAAGTCAAAGAAACGTGGAAGAGAACACCACAACAATAATGAGAATTTAATGCAAAATCTAATAAACCCACATTAAGAGTGTGAAAAGCTTACGGAAAATGCATCGGAAGAAGAAATACTTCCAGTAAGTACTCAGATAAAGCGACATTAAAGAACTCCAAGACCTGTAGAACCAAAGTGTGTTGAAGTGCTTTTACCATAAATGCGCAGCATCTTGGCTGAGCAGCATACGATTCCCAGGTGTATTGAATTCCCCTGCTATGACACTAACTTCTAATGTCTATTATCTCATGGAGAATGTATGCCTCCAAGCATCATTAAACTCCTCCTACTCTGTTCAGTAAAGTACAAATCCCAAAATTGAGTGAGGAGAGGGAAAGGCGGGGATGACAGCACCTTGAACTGGTGTGTGGAAGAGCCAGTCTTGCTATCAGGACTTTTGCTCACAAATCAACAACAGCAAAGCATCCTCTTGTGCCGGTGGGGAAAACAAAAGGAGTAAAAATTATCACAATGAGTCTCCAGTGTACACAGTATAAATTATCTTTACACTGTTTCTGGAGAGGTTTCAGAGCAAATAGGTAGGCCTATTAAAAGTGATAGAGACCACCTGCATGCAGCAATGCCTGCAGGATCCAGAACCCGGGTACGTTGAAAGAGGCTGACTAAACTCACCAGTTTTTATCCTGCACTCCTTGCCCGAAGGAGAAGAACGCATGAATGTTATATAGTCCTGTATACGTTAGCAGACCTTAAAGCATTATACAAATGAAGCCAGTGATGAATGGCTGTTTTGCAGGTGGTGAGACTATGACAAAGTGGCTTGCCCAAACTTATCCCAGCAGGACACTGACAGAAACAGGAGTAGAATTTGGGACTATCGAGGCCCTGTGTATCACAGGGCTTTATAAATGGAGCCTCGCTGCAAACTGCTTGGCTGAAGACTGTCTTCTACAATGGTTAGACATATTTTGAATTGCTACAGATTTCAAATGCATACCCATACCAAAAGGTGCACCCATTGAAGAATAAGGAAAGATGTTACAGATCTAATCTCTGTGATCTGCAAAGATTTAGGCCAAAAGTTTTTATTCAGCTGCTCGTAAGCGGGCTCCCACTGAAGATCCAGAGAGGCACAGGACAGTCTGCCCACAGGCAGCCACAGATTAAGATGTAAATGCTACATTTGTTTAGATTAACCAAGCAGAAATGTAAAAAAAATCTTGAAATAAAGTACTTTCACGTTTCTTCAGTTCACTACAACCTTTCCTTAAATGGCTAGGTCCATCGGCTGACTATATGGCCCCTGGAGAGTAGTTCAAGTAAAGATGCATGTGAATTGCAACTCAGGGTTTAAGTTACTGTTCTTAAAACCTGAAGCATGATTACAAAGACAACAATGCATACAGAAAAGCAGCTGTAAAGTTGCATCTGTGGTTTTTAAAGCATACTTCTCCAGCTTGAATAACATAGTCTCTGGCTTGGTTTTTATTCTAGATACCAATTGGCCAGATAAGTCCAACTATTGACATTTATACCACGGTATAACATTACACCAGGGTATAAAACTTGCAGCTGAAATAAAGCTGTACACATGAATTTGAGGACAAAACTTGCAGGGACAGAAGTGAGCTCTTCATGTTAAGATTTCTTCTCACTACTTCGCCAGGAACAGTACCGGTATTACTCCAGAAATTTATCGTAAGTGGTGTAAACATGTAACAGTGATGCTATCCTGTACTCTCCACACTAGCAAAGTGTAAAGCTTTCTGTCGACATCAACACTTCATTCTGAAAGTGTTTTAGTTCACAGATCTCTATAAAATCACCAGAGGAGTGGCAGACAGAATACTACATAACTTCAGGAAGTTGTTTTTCAAAGTACTATTGGAAGAATCTTCTTCCCCCACGGCCAACTACAGCACAGATGACCAGTGCTGAAACTTACAGCATTCGGGGACTTCAACACTGGACCTGACTCAGTAGTGTGAGACCACTGCGGTCACTGCAGCGCGTTGGCACAGGATGCCTGCACATCGCAGCCACAGAGGGTACTTCGATCGCTGCACCAAAGCCTCCTCTCACTTTTGCAGGGAGCACACTTGATTCGAACTATCCCTCTCCACTTTCTCAAGCGGGAAGTTGCCCAACGTTCGTGCCTGGCAAGTAGAAGCAGCGCGGTCTTCAGCTACCAGCGCTTCACCGCTCCCTGCGAAGCCCGCGCTGCAGCCGGGGGCTGCCTGCGCTCCCCAAAACACGCGCTCTGCCAGGCGAGAGCCGTCCCAGCGGCTGCCACCGGCGCAGCTCCAGCGGCCGCTGCCGCGGCACCCTTTAGCCATCGTCTGGAGGTCGGGCTCTCACCGAGCCCCCTCCTCAGATAAACTCTGCCTCCCGCAAACCGCGCTTCTCTAGAAACCCCGGCTGCGTGCCTGCACCTCCGGCCCCCCGTGAGCCTCCCAGCCCGCTGCCTCCGCGCCGGGACACCGCGGGGTGAGAACTTGTTGCGCCCGCTCCCGTCGCCGCCCGCCCGGAGGCACCTGCCCGCCGCCGCCCCGCGTACGCGCCTGCAGCTCCCCAGCGCGGCGGGGTTCCGAGCACGCCGCGGCCGCCCCGCGGGGAGCAGGGGAGCAAACGGCCGCCCGCAGACGGCGAAGCGGCAGCTACAAACGGCTCGGGCGCCCCCGGCCGCCCCTAGCCCACGTTCAAACTCGCCCCACGCGTGTGCCGCGCCCCGGCCGTGCCGCGCCCCCCCGGCCCTCACCCGCGGCCCGCTCCCCCCCGTGCCCTGCCGCACCTGCCCTCCCGGCCCCGCGGCACCTGCTGCCCGGCGGCGCGGCCGGCTGGCCCTCACCATTGTGGTTGACCCAGGTCGGCTTCAGGAGCTTCATTGTTCCCCGCCCGGGGCTCCCGCCGGCCTCCGCCCTCGGGACCCCAGGGCGGCTCCGCCTGGGCTGCCTCCGCGGCCGAGCGAGCGGCGGAGCTCAGCGGCCGCCGGCCACCATGGGCCCCTGCCGCACGCCGCTCTGCCCGCCCCCTCCGCCGGCCGGAGCCGCCTCAGCGCCGCTCCATGCCCCGGCGCCGCCCGTGCCGCAGCCCCCACCGCCCGGCCGCATCCCCCGCTCGGCTCCCGGCGGCTCCCGGCAACGCCGGAACTCGGCGCCTGGCAACCGCCTAACCGGCCCGGCGGGAAACAGCCGCCCCTAAGCCCCGGCGTTCCCCCGCCTCGGCCGGCGGGGGGCGAGATCCCGCGAGGCGCCACCGCCCCGCCTCCATGGGCGGGCAGGCGGGAGCGACCAGGCGAGCGGGCGCGCGCCCCCTGCCGGGTGGAGCGGGGCGATGGCGACGGGGCGGGGCGGGGAGGGGCCTTAGCAGTGTGGGGAGCCCAGGCGGAACATTTGGGAGCCGGAACAGGGGACGCGAGAGTCGGACTGCGGCCGGTGAGGAGTGCGGGTGCACCCCTGGCACCATCGGGGAGCCATGTTGGCGGCGGCGGTGGTCCGGGGGCTCTGCGGCGCCTGGGCAGCGCCCGGAGGTGCCCGGTTCAGGTAGGGCTGGGGCGGTGTTCTGAGTCCGTCCGTGGCGGCCTCCCTGCCCTGGGCTCGCGGGGAAGGAGCCTAGCGACGCGCCCCTTGGTCGAGGTTCCCGCCTTGCCCTCTTCCGGCAAGCCCTGGGCCTGGTCTCCTTCCCGGGCGGGCCGCGCTCGCCCGGGGCTCCCTCGGCGGCCTGGGCCTGCGCTCTGGGGTCGGGAGCGGGATGAGGTGTGTGCGGGCACCTGGGCCGAATCTCTTTCTCGTGACATCCGCCGAGATTTGAGAAACGGCGCCTCTCTCCTCCCAGTTTGAACGGAGGTGGCCTTGCTTCTCCAGAATCAGCACTTCAAAGGGGCCGTTATCAGAGTTTAAGAATAAAATTACTCTAACCTATTCATAGACTTAAAAAAATAACTGCTTCACCCCTCGGTACGGTGTGGGTTCACAGCACTGAACAGCCCAAACTTTGGTTTTAGTTACCTTACTGAAGAATTTGAGGTGATGATCACTGGGCAAATACTGTCTACTGTCATGAGTTAAGTAGCCAAATATGATTTGAAACTCATCGTTGTAATTTATGACTAATAAATAGCTCTTGTGTTTTGCAGAGTGAATGTCATCAAAGTCCGTTTCTCCTCATGCTTTATGTTCCCTTTTCTTCTTAAGTTCTTGGCTGCCCCAGACAGTTCCATTCCGAGGAAGTCACTGGCAGACTTCACTGCTGGCGTTCAGGCCATCTCTACCTGTGAGGTGAGTGCAACTTCTATTGAGGTATGTAGAAGTGTTTTCATCCTTAGGGGAACACAAATTTTCTGAAGTTCAAATTAACTTTTGATTATAGATGTTTAGTGTTAAGTTACTGTATGTAAAAGTAGTTAAGAACCATTGACCTCTTGAGGAGTCTAGTGGTAACCTGTACAATTATCACATTATGCTTCTGTGTAGTTGTATTTGCTTCCTCAACCACAGAATGTGGTTGGAGATGTTTGGATTTAAACTGTGGTCCGGAATTCCCTTTTGAGCAATGATGGAAATGAAAGCCTAGCTGAACTGAAAATACTTCTCTATAAAGTGGTATATTGGACAGCCTGCATTTACATGTATGTTACATTTTGGTATCCGTGTTTTGTTTTGTTTTGATGCAACTAGATTTAAAATACCCTGGTAGCTATTAGGTACCATCAGAGAAACTGTTTCACACCATAAAGGTTGTTTGTTCGATCTGCAAGGCAGGAATGCTATCCCACATGTCCACTGTGAGGATTTGTTTGTGTTTCTGGAGCGTGGCATGTGTTATCTTGGGTATACTGGATCTGTGTGGTGCAATACAACAGGAGAGTAACACCTGCACCTTGAATTTGGTTCCAGTTGTGGAAATTGTAAAAGGATGTGTAAAACCACTCACTCTCTTCTTTGATGTGAGATGACAGGAATATTTGGAAATGAACCTGTTATCTGCTCTGCTGCACTCTGAGGTAGTGCAAAACAATTCCAATTCAATTTTTCTGGAACTTTGCTCAGGTCATTCTAATGTTCAGCACAAAACCAGAAGTTGCTTTTCTCAGGCACGTACAGTTCTCTTTGCAGACAATCTCACAAGATATATTACCATCTCCTGGACGTTACATTACTTGAATTAAGGAAATGGCTGGAACTTCTATTAAGGACCAAATTAAGCAATGGGAAAGAACAATTCTTAGAGAAGTAAAGTGGAAGTGAAAGTTGCTGGTTTTTAATTAAATTACAAAATTATCCTCCCTCATTCATGTATTTCCTTTGTAGAGCACAACCAAAGAAGAAGAAGAAAGTGGATGTAAGGAGAGAGCAAGCACAGAAGGATCGTATGAAAAAGAAAATAAGAAAGTTGGAAAAAGCTGCCCCAGAAATGATTCCGATTGAGGATTTTATACCACCACTTAAGTACTCGGATAGCAACAGGTAAGACAGACTGTCTTTCACCATAAACTTGCTTTCATGGTAGAAAAACTTCTCACTTCTTTCTCTGCAAAACTGCAGTGTGTAGTGCTAGCCTTAGTACAAAACCTTATCTACTTCTATCAGGACAAGAATGTGGAAAGCAAATTTTATTTGCCTCTCCTAAAAGTAGTAGAAAATCTCACACACAGACATTGCATGAATGAAATATATTCTCTGGGTTTGGTGGGGTTTTTTTTGTTATTTTGGGGGGGGGGTTTGTTGGTTTGGGTTTTTTTTAACTTGCTCACTGGGGTGCAGGCTATTTCTCTATTACAGTGTTAATCTTATTCTTTATCAGGGTGCGAAGTCTTCCCCCTCTGTCATTTGAGGAGAGTGAAAGAAGAGTTTTACTTATGAAAAAGTGGTGTTTGTTTAAGCAGAGACAAGATAAGGCAGAAAAGAAAGCAATTCAGACTCTTGTAGAAGCTCAACAAGAGGCACTAAAGGAACTGCGCCTTGAATCAGAGGAGCTGTATCAGGCGGCCATCAGACGAGATGAAGGGCTTTTCCCCTTTGAGAGAGATGGACCTAGTTATACCCCACCACTTCCTGGTTATGATCCTCCTGAAGGAAAATGCGTTGATATCACCAAAGTGTATACGCACTGATGGAGGAGTCTGCTGTTTATCTGGCATGAGCTACTTGGAAGGAGGAAAGAATGGATCAAGAATAAACAATTCCTTCTGTGTGTTAAAATACTGTAGGTGTGTGACCGTAAAAAAACGTATTAATGAAGTACCTGTTTGTTTGGGGTTTTTAAATGGCTCTCTAGGTAATCAGACACCCAAGAAAACGACACTACCTTATGCTTGTGCCATGCTAGAACAAGGCAAAGTAGTATTTCACAAAGCACTTTATCTTTCTGGGCTTAAATCTCTCATCCCTCCGTAGACTCCTGAGCAGCATTTTTTTGTTCTGCATAAACCATAACTTGGATGATCCGAGGACAGAATGTCACAGTCATCACATCAGAGTCTATGCTATACGGGAGGTAGCAGCTGCTTACTGCCTTTCTTATCAGACTTCACTGAAGTACCCCTGCATATAAAAGGGAAAACAGATGGAAGACATACTGTGACAAAGCCAAAACTAAGGTTGCTTTTGGTTTTGTGGATTTTTTTTTATATGCCATGTAACTATTGTAACTGAGTTTCTAAGGGTTTGCCCTAAAACAAAACAGATCTCTCTTCATTCATTTAAACCTTTATTTTTGTAGTAATTTTGAATACTGCCATTGACACAGACCACCATTCAAGAGCAGTTCCACAAAGGGGCAGGGTTGCAGTTTCAGGGTGTGCAATGTCATCCCACCAGGTGAGAAGCTCTTAACCCATGACAATAGTGAATCTGGAAAATGCCTTTTAAATGCTAGTGGTTTTGACTGTCCTGAACTGGCAAGGAGGAGGCCCAGCTTGCTTTTGGTTTCCCAGCTGGCAGGCCTGGGATGGGGCCTTTGTTCCAAAAGTGCACAAGAGTGGCTTGTAGGGGAAGAGGTCCTCATCTAGCAAGAGGAGCTGGTCATTTGGGAATTGCCTGCTGAGATGAAATCCTAGAGTGTAAAACAGTAGTAAGGGATCAGAATCAAATTAAGCACCTCAATTCTCCCTTTGAAAAATACTGGGTGTTTAAATAAACTCTCAGGATTTTCAAATGAGTATTAAGTATTGCAGGGTGGAGGTACACATAAAAGACAGCATAATTCTGCATTGTGTATTACATTACTGACCAACTGCAGCAAAACAGTCTTGTTAATTTGGTTTGTCTTGGTCAAGTGGGAGATACCAGTCAGGTGGTGGGCTCTTCCTGAGCGTCCACACTGGAGCATGTTTCTGTTTTTCCATAACTCGAGCTCTTTCACTCTTGCACAAAGCTTCCTGAAATACAGGGAAAAAATATTACCACAACAGCACTGGATGTTTTAGTCTTACAGAGCTTACTTCCTGCTGTGACTATCTGAGATAAAATGAGGAATGGAAATTTATCATACTTAAATAGAAGCGCTGTACACTATGTAAGGTAAGCCAGGATACAAGCTTTAACTATGTCACATTTTTATTTTGCCTCTGACTGTTCCGTTATGAAGAAAACTACCACGTATGTGCTACCTTCCCTCCCAGAAGGTGTCCTAGTTGGCTGAAAGGGTGAGTTATGCTGCAGCCTGTGCTGAGGCTCCCATCGTTGGTGTTCATGGGGCCGTACCCAGGAGCGGTTCTGGGCACCCCAGGAATCCTTTTTGCCTGTAACGTGGCAGCTCTTTGTATTGTAACTGAAATCAAGAGCTTTTACAGCAGAACACTGTGAAAATACTCCCGCTGGCTGTCAAGACCATCTTACCCACCTCCAGCCCAAGCAAACGTCGGATTTTCCAAGCCCACCCCGTTGTGCGACCGCCGACACGGCTCGCCGCAGGCGGCTGCGAGGTCTCTCTCCCCCAACCTCCGGCTTACAGAGCCCCAGGCACGGTGACCACAAGGGCCCGGGCGGGACAGCGACCGCCGCTCCCGGCTGCCGCTCGCTCCCGAGGCGGGAAGGGGCAGGAGGGGAACGACGGGGTCGGGGGCGGTACCTGCGCGGCGGCGGCGCGGCCCCTCTCCCAGGCGCGGCAGGCCTCGTAGTCGTCCCGCCAGCGGCCGCAGGCCGGCAGCTCCCCGTGCGCGTAGTAGTGGTGGAAGGCGTGCCGCAGCCCGCGGCAGTGCTTCCATTCCCACCAGTAGTCCTCGCACGACCGCGGCGGCTGCGGACGGTCACAGAGGTCGGGCTGAGCCGCGCTGCCGGCCCGGCCCCCTCCGCCCCCGCCGCCCCCAGCCCCGCTCACCCGCCAGGTCTCGCCGTCCGCCATGCTGCCCCCGCTTGACGGCCGCCGCCCAGCCACCAATCCCCGCCCTGCTTGCAGGGGGACCCGCGCGTCCGGCCAATAGCGACGGGCAGCACAAGCTGGCTGTCCCGTCGCCCCGCCCCCGGGCCTGCGAGCCCACGGCTGCCCACCTAACACCTGGCCCCGACCGCCCCGGGGCCCGGTTCTCCCGGGAAGCCCCTCGCCGCGGGTGGGGAAAGCGCTAGAGCCACGAGGCAGACCCCAGCACTTTGTGGTTGTTTGGTTTTTTTTTTTTTCCCCCCCCTCCTGAAATCACCACAGCAGGGACGTACGCTGGTTACTAAGGAAGCTTTACTCGGCCTTTCGGGAAGGCGCGCCGCGGCTCCCCCCGGTTACCCAGGCAGAGGATCGGTAACCGCCCGCCGGCACACGGAAGGATGCGCAGGTTCGTACCGGCACCGCTATTCCAAAGCGCCGGAGCTCTGTGCTCCCTCACCAGCACCGGGCTCAGAAGCTGGGTCTCGCTTCTCCCTACACATGCCAGAAGAGTGCTACAGTACGTTATTCTATCTGAACTATTAAAAGGCATGTTATTAATTATAAATATAAAAAGCAGTTACAGGGGGATTACTTAGAATGATTTATAACCCAACACCTGAAGCTAAGATGAGAGAGGCTCCCTGCACAAAAGTCTTAAACACTGAAGTGTTAGCCTTCATTTGCACCACACCAAAAAGCTTACCTTAAATTGTGGCAAAATACATATAGAGGGAGAAAAATAGCAAGCACAGAGCAACATGAGACCACCATCACTCAGGAGATAAGAGGGAAGGATGTAGTCTAAGAATCAGACCTTTTAATAAGATAGAACTTGTTGGTTGTACTTCTCAGGTTTACCCAATAGACTTTCCCTCTTTGCACATCCAAAAAACTCCTTCAGAATTCCTAGAACTTAATTTTCAACTGAAAATTAAGACAGTCTGACAGCTCTAGTTTTAAATGTGAAACCAAAACCAGTGAAAGTGTTCCTCTGCTGCAAAACAATCTTTCCTCTCAACTGCAATAACTAGGATCCAATATGCTGCAATTGTTATTTTATTTTCCTCCTAACTGACTAAAGGTACCACAACTTAGGGTTTTCTTCCTTTTTTGCGCAGGGACTGGCCTTCTCCTGAAAAGGCAATAAACCGGCTTCCAGATTCATCCTGAAAAAAGGGAAGAGGAAAAAAAAAAAAAGGTTGTTACCTCTTTGCTCACTTCTTGTGTGTGATGAAAGCTGAACAATCGTTAGAAAGAACATTCCATCAGAGCAGCATATGACTGTAGACATTTCACATCTTTAATCCACATAATAACCACTTTCTCCCTGAAAATAAAACACGAGCATTTCAGCGGCCTTTCAGCCAACTGAAACAAGTTTGCACTGGCTTATTAAACTTATACCAGGCCAATCTTCTTACCTCAGCAGGCAAGGGCATCGGAGGTTGCTTTCACCTAACTCAAACCACTTTTTAACTACTGCCACTTTTTAACAGAAGTGTGCTGTGAAAAACCAAGTACAGAGAGAGGAAGCACTAACTTCTGTGCAAAATTGGGAAGGACCCAACTTTATTTACCTCTTCGACCTTCTTAACTAGCGGACGTGAGTTTCTAATGAATGTGATTCTACCGATCTTGAAGTCATAGTTGGGTATTCCTCTGGAAAAGAAGCATAAAAGTATTATTAAAGTTTTGTACCTATTATCCAATTGAACACAGCGAGATCTATTCTATGTCTGTCAGTATTGTACCAACACTGGCTGCAAATATTCATTACCAAATAATTCTAGAGTTAAACCACGGAATTATTTTCTGAAGGTAGGCATACACTGCATGCAGTAAGTCATCACATACTAGAGCTGCTGTAGAAGCTTGGCTGTAGGCACGTTTCCATGCAGCCTGTGGTTTTATTGTGACAGGCATAAGTGACAGAACACCACAGGAACCACAGCCCTGCACACTTCCACTAAGTCTGAATTTAGATGTTTCCTTCCAAGGAAATAAAACCAAACCAAAAAACAACCCAAACCCACACATGGCTTGACTTTGGTTATCCACCCAACTCAAAAAAGATTTCACTCTATGCCAAATTTCGCTTTAGAAAATGGGCAGGGTTCTGTGCATCACTCAATCCAGCCCACCGCCCAGACTAGACCCGCTGCCTTTCCCTACCTGTCTTCTATAGAACCAGAGCTGATTGAGAGAGTTTTGGCAACATTAATTTAGGATCTGCACCTTAAGTAGTCAGGACACACGGTCAGTCTGGAAGATTAGGCTATCTATTTTCTAAATGGAAACTTACCAGGAAGTTAGCTTGTTTATATTGCAGGAGCAGGAAAAAAACCCCAAATCAAACACTCAACAAACCTCCATTCAAACACTGATCCTTCACTTGCTGACAGCCGCATGAAACAGCCATACCTTCGGATGTCTCCTGGTTTAATTGGTGATGGACTAGGCTCAACGCCTTTCTTCTTGCCATCCAATCTGTTCCCAGAGCCAGAGAATGCCTATGTATACACGAGTTTTAATTTAACCGGATCTTGTATTTGAAAGCACACTGCACAGGGATACTATATTCTGTAAAATCTTACCATAATTTTTATATAATTATTTGATTCAGCATGTTTCTTTTTGGTACATAAAGACTGATGAACACTGGGTTTGGGAGACCAAAACACACTCCTATTTATAGACTGGCCTTTTAAGGACAGCAAGTCATGCTCTTACCAGCTGTAAGCACCATAAAACATTCACAGATACTTGCCAGTTAAATGAAGAGCACCTCTAAGAACAGGTACTAGTATTTTGCAGTTGTTTGGGACAACTTCTCCTCACCATTTTACAACATTCAAAACTGAGCAGAAATAGGAGACTTACACGAAATCCTATGTCACTCACATATCCACTATGGTCTGCTTCAACATCCTGTGAGGAGAAAAACGGTTACTTCATTGTATTCATGTTGTGATATGCAGAACACATGAAAACAGTTCCACAGATTTCTGACCAAACAGAACTTTAGACTAACCCATTTCCAAAATCAACAGTTGTTAAACAACCATCTCCTAAGTAACACAGGAAAAAGAATCTGTTAAGTAAAGTTTAGTCTTAAGAAATTGTTTCAGGGGGAAAAAAAAAAGTATGCTGATGCTCACTGCTCCATCACAAGCAAGGCTGACATCTAGAGAATGCATTTTTGAATAATAGAAGCTTAACTTACTGTGGTCTCTTCCTGTTGTGCACTTCTTTCTGGTTCTTTGTACCCCAAAGGAGCATCAAAATCCACCTATTTACATAAGAAGAATGAAAATAAGCGTGACTGATTATTTTTCTTTTAATCATTAAGCTTTATAGTACTATTCCTTAAAACTCTACAAACTATCACTCCGTTTTGATGTAGAAAGAACTGAGGTTTGCTTGTTAAACATTTTAACTCGGAACTAAAAAGACTAAGCCTCCCAGGTATGAGTGTTAGCATGCAATTGAAACAGAGCAGTAAAACAGCACCCCAACATATCACTGCAGTTTGAATCAAGACAAGGCTGCTAAATAAAACTCAGATTACAAATCACATTGAATCTAAACATTAAGTTACAGACACTACAGTCACCTGATGGTACATGAAGGGCAGCTCATGAGCACAGATGTGGTTACAAAGGTACATGGAGTACGGAGTACTCTCTAATGAGTCATCTTCCCTATCCCATCTGATTTCACCTTTCCTGCATCAGAGGTGCTTGGTGTACAGCACTATCGCGGAACAAGATGCCCTCCCCTTTTGGGAGGACACAGTAAAAGCACACTTTCCACATCAGCTTTAACTTACATTCATATCGCATTCTATGATGGACACAGCCTTATCTGGTTTGGTCTCCATTACCCGAAGCTCATAGATCTGAAACAGCAATTAGTATTTTAAGATGCACATGAAAGAGCTCAACTTAAACATAAGAAAAGCATATCTAAACCTTTCCCTACAGATATCTTCAAGAAAACTGAGAAAAGTGCTCTTTAGATTGAGGACTGGATACCACAGGGTCTCTAATGAACATGAGAGCAAAGATTTTTAACTTAGAAGACTGCTATATTCGGGAGCTAGAGAGCCTACCTTTTACTGTATCTTGCTGCACTCTTACTGTACCTTAATCTGCGTTTTTGAAAGCAAATTATGAATTTAGGATAAATTCTGTCCCTTGACTTGTAAAAACATCAACGGCACAAAGATTTATTTTCTCGTGAGTCAAAAAACAGTCTAAACAGCAGCTCAGGAGAAGACTTAACTGACCCCTTTTTTTTCTTCCAGTAGAAAATCCAACTGTGAAATCTACCATCTGGGATTACTTGCCAACAATACTGCAGAGCTCTTGTGTTGGATGTTGGTACTAAAATAATCAACAACTGATCTTAGTCTACAATGCCAAGTGATCAAAAGTGCACATGCTACCAAAAATACTCATCTATAAAACCTATTCACAAGATGTAGTCGAAGTACTTATGTGGTCACAATCTACTGAAATACAACATACTTTTTTACATGGGGTAGAATTTATTTCCTCAAACTGATGTGTTACCTAAATTAAACTTGCATGGACTGGTGTTGTATACTGCACCTTTTCATTGTAGTTGATGGCAATAACATCCCCAGTAGTTAGACAAGCGAAGTTTCTCAATGCATTTTCTAATCTTTGGAGTATGTTAAGATGAAACATTTGTTTTCAATGCAATATCAAAGTTTTAAAGTTACTATGCTATAAAACTTTGATCCTCGGTCTCTCAAAGGTGGTTTAAAAGTCATCAGTACTGCAGACAGCCTTTTAGTGAACATTTGGGTGTATGAGTTCTTCTACAGGACACTTAAACTCATTGGACTTTAAGCTAAGATTCATGCTTCTTCGCTCCAGGCTACACTTTGTGCCAGCACTTTGCAACGTTTCTTTACATAAGTTCCCCGTTGTTTTTGTTTTCAAAAGGAGCAGTAGTTATCTACTACTGGAAGAGCATGAACCATGCCTGAAAAGCTAGCTCTTCTCCCAAATTGGAGTGAGGAAGCAAACTTGTGTCCCCTGCTCCACAATTGATAGGAAGGATACACAGCTTTTGGATTGGTGATGTCCAGAAAATCTGGACTTTGTGGCTGAAATTTTGAGTAAGTAGCAACTTGAAGATTAACACTCTCCACTTGCACAAGGCCTCCCTCTTCCAGCAGCAAGTTCTGCATCATCTGCAACAATGAAAAAAAAAAAAAAAAAGATAGAAACCACTATCAACAAGACTGATGTTTCCAATTCTCTTTCCTTGAGTATACTTATTTTTGCTGGGGCAACCAGCTTCCTTGAAATGCACCAGTTTACTATGGTTTAATTCCAGGAGGAACAGTCAGGTACATCTTAAAAAGCAGTCTGTTCGCTTACTTACTTAAACTCTGAGGGAGGGAACCTGAGCTGACACTGAAAGCTGTTGTAGGAACATGATTAGCAAAGACATGCACTTTCAGGAAACATTCCACCTGTTTAATTAAACTGGCAACTCACTAATCCTACTCTTCAGGTTTTGACAGTTCAGCATGAGACAACTCACCCAGTGTGGAAGGTAACATATGCCCTCATCAGCCACAAATTCAAGCACTCCACAGTGAGTCATTCGGTCTGAATTTTTATTGGTCAGCTTAAACAGCATTGGGTAAGTAATATTAAGTCGGCCTGATGAGAAAGGAGAAAAAAAAAGTCTTTGTTAAAAGCCATTAACACATTTCTGAAGCTTTCAGAGATTGAACATTAGCAGGAGAATGAGCCAGACTGCAGGATAGGATTCCCCTCACACCATTGTTCTAATTGCTAAAAACTACAAAACCAGGAGAGAACGTAGATACACAAATACTGTACTACCATCGCACTTAGAGCTTTAAATGCCTCTCCAGTATTTCCCTAAGCTCAGAGATGATCAGGCAGCAGGTATTAGCAGAGGAATCTATTACTGTTATGTCCTTGAGCTATTATCAGTTAGCTCCTACCTAATGAATTTTAACAGGCTCTGCCTATTTTAAAATAAAATCCTGACTAAACTAATTTCTCAAATTCTACTAAGGCTAAAACTCGGGGGGGGTTCGGGGAGATAGGGGGAAGGGAAGGAGGAAACCCTTAGTTAAAAAGGCCAATAAAGGCCATTTATAATATTGATTCAGTTATTTTTTTTCCCCATTTCAAAGTTAATTATAATTTATTTTGTCTTTAAATTAAATTTTGCTCCAGACAACAGTATCCAGAACAAGCAGGTTAAGATTAAGAATTTACTAGATTAACTGTAACCATTATATTCAGTATTCTATTAGTAGTTAATAAATATTGATTCGTGCCTCAGGTAGCCAAACACTTCAGATGTCTGTACTTAAAGATAGACAAGCCCCATTAATTCCAACAGACAAAATACTTCCAACATACATTTTTTGAACTAGTTAGTCTCCTATTCTCTATTTAAGTCAGATTTTAATAGATAACTCAAATACTGTAGTATTTGCTTACGCATTTGCTCATATTTCTAATGTTGTTATTCCAGAATAAAATATTCACTTACTGAGTTGATCCAAAGCCGATGGTGGCATAATTACTGCAGAAATGAATTAAGAATGTAAGATTAGGAAAAGTATGACTGTACAAAGAGTACATAATATACACTTTTATCACTCCCTTCTCTAAAATTACCTCCAAAAAAAGGAGATTCTAAAATCTCCTGCAAATTAATTTCTGAGCCAGAGATTTCACTAGAATCAGTCATGACAAGTACACCTGCTAGCACTGAGACTTCAGAATTTAATCAGGAAAAAAGAGAAGACAAGGTTTTACAATACCTAGTACTAAAGAAAATGTTTCCTAAAGGTAATTTTATTTGTTTGGGCTTATAGGTTGTCTTTAATCGATGCCAACTCAAAACAACATAAGATTAAGTCTGACAGCCTGAAAATTAAATTGGCTGATCTCTTCTCCTTGTTCAAGCAAAGTGTGGTACAACAAGGAGGGAAAAAAGTCTTTAATCATAAATTTCGATGGCTCATAATGGGCCCAAGATTTTAACAAGAGACTTTAAAACAACAGAATGTCTTCTTCTAATGCTCATAAACCAGGACTCACTCGGTAAGATTTTTAATTACACACTAATGTGCTAAAACCCTCCGCCTTCCTTCTTAAAGCCCCATCCAGGGTGCTCTTCTACCACAAAGCCAACAGTACGTCTCCATGCTGTTCAACAATGTTTCTGCAGTCTTGTCCAAAAGCTGTATTACTTGATATTATTCACAAACACTCTTCCAACACGTTATTAGTCAAAATAAAACATGCACATACTCTTCCCGCCTTTCTCCACATCTGACCTGTCATTAGGTCCAGCAAGCATGGATACCGAGAAGCAGCGGTATTGGGTTGAGAAACGGTTCTGGAAAACCCGAGGGATGGGGTGATCAAACATATTAAAAGAGAACTAGAGAAAAAAAAAAACAAAACACAAAGAACGTATTAATAGGTATCGACAGCACACTGAAGTGTTACAGCACTCACTGAAGTCTCCTGAAGTTCAGCTACAACTGCGCCTAGGAGCCGTACAGTTATTTCCCCGGCCACCGAGGCGCCCCTTGTTCACACAGCTTACGCGCTGCTTGGGCATAGATCTGTGCGCCAGGCGCTCCGTGGGGAGGCAGAAAATGGAAGCGACGCACTTCCAGGTTACGCTTCAAGTCAGGCTTGCCTGACCAACCGACCAGCACGGGCGGCGCTCCGCGGAGGAGACGCCAGCACCCGTCGGCCGCCCACCCTCCGCCTGGCACTCCACACCGGCTCGCTGGCTTCGCAAACACGCTTCGCGAGCGAGCACCGGCGGGGGAACCGCCGCAGACACTGAAGGAACGCGGGGCCCAGCAGCCCGCCGCCCGCCCGCCGTGACTCGGCATTTCCCCCGGGCCTCACCATGGCGGCGGCGCTGAGGCGCAGGGCGGCGGCGCTCAAGCTCCCCACAGGAATCGGCGGGGCGCGGGAAGGCGGGCCGAGCCGAGCCACTCTCTCGCCTGACGGGGCTCTGACCGCCGCCGCCGCCGCCACGGGCCCCACCCCACCGCGTTGCTCCTCCCAGCGTGCAGCGCGGCGCCCGCCTCCCGGGCGGTCATTTCATGTGAGGGCGGAAGGCGGGGTCTCGCACCTGCAGATGTAGCTATTGTAGAAGTCTTTTCTAGCTGCTTCGTCCTTCCTCAGTCAGTGAACGTTGAGGTGGCACCTTCCGCCTCGTCGTCGAAGTCGCTTAAGTGTTAAAACAAACAATTCGCCCCCAGCAAAGATGGCAGACATGGCGACAAAAGCAGCACGGTTTTTCCGGCTGAGATACTCCTGGGATTGGCCAGCCGCACGTGTCGTGCTTCCCATTCCCAATCCCATTGGCGAAGACCCGGAATGAGTTAGGCAGCTCGCCCAATCCGCTCTGCGAAGGAAGGATGGCCGCTTTTCCATTGGCCAGCGCGCCGTGACGAGCAGACCAATGGAAAGCGGAGCTAATTTGGCGCCCAGTTTGAGTGGGGGCGGTCCGTGGCTGCCGCTGTTTCCCCGCCACTCTCGCGCTGTCGCCATGTTCATCTCTGACTGCCGCCGGGAATTTTACGACGTGATTGTCAGCCAGGTGCGGGCGGCGGGTGTCAACCGGGGAGGGGGGTGTTGTCATCCCGGCGGCGAGCGGAACCGCCTCCCCTCAGGCCGCTCCCCGCGCGGCTGTGGCGGTTCCCGCCGCCTCACGGAGCAGGGACGGTGCCGGGGCGTCCCCGGCTCAGTCTGCGGCTTCTGAGGCTCTGGTTCTCTTGGGGCCGAGGGGGTGTGGGGAGCGGGGGTGCCCGCGTCTCGGGGGCTGCTGGGGTGGGCCCGGCGGCGGGGAGCGCCGCTGCCAGGGGGACGTAGCGCTCCGGGCCGCCCTGAGGGCGGGGGCCGTCGGTCAGCGCGGCCTGTAAAAATGTCCTTCCCGAGCGTGTCTGCGGCGTTGGAAACCTCAGCCGGAGCTGCTGCCAGTGCGACGAGGTCTCGCCAGAGGTTTTACTCACAGTTCATCTCTTTTCTCGCGAGTGCTTTGGGTATTCTTCTGGATCTTTTGTTTTACCAAGACATCTCTCGAGCTATTGTTTGTCTTTAAGTCTTTTTAACCATTTTGATGTTTTTTGCCCAGACCCGAAATCTTGTATTCTGTCTTCTTTGAGGTTTCTATTGCAGTCTCTCCTGTAGCAGGTCTGGTTGGCTTTCCTATTTAACCCACGGCTTGCTTAACTTTGTGCAGAGTGGATGTGTACACTGAAGGGGTAAAGCTTTTGTTGGACAGTCTTTTAGTATTTCTACCTGTGACACTATATTATGGATTATGCAAATGGAGGCATTTCTGTCAAATTCTCCAACTGTGAGCAAAATCTCAAAAAAAAAACCCACCAAACCCAAAAACACCCAGAAAAACCAACAGATAAATTGTTTTGCCTAAATCAAGGTTATTTCAACAGCTGCCTTGCTCCTGTTTTTGCTACAGATTTTCTTTAGTCAAAACTGTTACAGATCCCACGCTGAAAACATACACCTTTCTAGA
The DNA here is from genome assembly GCF_964289735.1 of Phaethon aethereus. Taxonomy (NCBI): domain Eukaryota; kingdom Metazoa; phylum Chordata; class Aves; order Phaethontiformes; family Phaethontidae; genus Phaethon; species Phaethon aethereus. The sequence goes on along the minus strand of NC_138593.1, from coordinate 9,514,309 downwards.
CATGATGAAAATAGTTGTAGGGCTGACTAGCTTTGAACCTTCAAAACTATATGCAGTTCATAGGAGTCTGAACAACTACATTTCCTCAGAGCAGCTGACATATTTTGGGTGTGTGGAGTTGTTTGTTGGTCACATGCACAGTGATCCAGATCAGTTAATTTTGGTTGCAGTGTCCATTCAGAAGCAATCCTGTTTTATGCTTATGATGATATCTACCTAAATTTCTTATTTTCTTGTCTCACAGTAATCTATGCATTTCACGTACCAACATATTGTATTTGGCACCTATGTTAACATATTAATACTGTTATTCTGTTATTTTTGCAGCGTGTTCTTCTTCTTGTTGCTTCAGATGTTGATGCATTATGTGCTTGTAAAATACTCCAAGTAAGTCTTTGTTCATTATCACTGTAGACTAACAGTAAAAGGTAAAATGCCCGGATATCCTTGTAATAGGTTTGAACTGGGGAAAGCGTGAAGGTTTAATCTGCTTTTGTAACTTTTTGTTTTCGTGAGTTATGACACTGAGAACTGGTGAGTCATACTCAAAATGTTCATGTAGATTTGTCATTTGGGATGTCTGCAAGATAAAGATTTGTGTGAAATAGAATTATAGCATGGTATAGTGTTGTAGAAGAGATTGTTTCTCTTCACCTTTGCTAACAGCTGTTTGCTCCATTTCAGGCTTTGTTTCAATGTGATCATGTGCAATATACACTTGTCCCAGTATCTGGATGGCAAGAACTTGAAACTGCCTTTCTCGAGCATAAAGATCAGGTGAAAAAATACTAGAAACTTTTTCAGTTGCAGCTCATCTTAAATAGACATGCACTTCTTCCCTTTCCCTAACTTAAAAGGTCAGCTCTTAAACTAATTATTATTATTGGTTGCCTCAAAACAGTGATTAGATTTTAACATACCAGTAACAAACTTCTCAAGTTTTTACATCAGCTCAAACTAGTGTGCTCTAATTTTGATAGAGTCAAATTAAGTTTGCACACATTTTGAGATATAGAAGGTGGTGGTATTAGATGTCCAACATTCCCCAAAATTTGGTGGGGGTTTTTACAATTTTTTTTTTTCCTCCCCAGAGACATCAACTATCAGAAAGTAGATATGAGTTTTGGCAATGATGACTGCTTTGGAATTTTTGTAAAGGTGTTTTCAGTCTTCCGTGTTCCCTGCTAATTGAAGTGTGTTGGTTTTTTTCTTTCTGTTTTTTTTGTTTGTAGTTCAAATATTTTGTTCTTATTAATTGTGGTGCCAATGTTGACCTTCTGGAGATTTTGCAGCCTGAAGAAGACACTTTTTTTTTTGTATGTGACAGCCACAGACCTATCAATGTAGTGAATGTTTACAACGACACACAGGTAAATGCCTTTCTTTCATAACAAAAATTTTTGCATAGAGTGGTGGTGGCTGGTGTAGTGCTTTTCTGTGTTTAGCTGCACTGCTTACAGTGTTAGCTAGTAGGTCAGGAAGCAGTATTAATGGGTATTTGCAGTAGTAATGTACATGATCAGGAAAAAAAGTCTGTTTTATATTACTATTCCAAGTAATAAAATACATACTGTTATTATGATAGTAGCAGTATGATAGCTGTCAGTAGTAAGCTCCTGTTAATCCTATTGCTATAAATCAAACTGCTACAAATCAGAGGATAAACATCTTCCAGAATGTGACATGTATTATCTCTCAGCATCTAGCAACACCTAGAATTTGAGTATTAAGCACAAATTATTCGACAGTGTGACTTTAACAAGCATAAAACCCAATAATTCTTTCAGTAATGCTGTAACAAAGGAATACATTTTTTACTCATATTTTGTATAAATGAGCATGGTCTTTGTATTAAAAAGCAATATTTTCATTATGCTGGGAATTAGTCACAGGCAAAATGAATTGTTAGTTTCTCTTACTAAGTACCTGAAGCATCCTCATTTGTCATTTGAAATTTGTTTAAATCACTAAATAAGATACTTCATTTAAAATGCATTTTTTTCTTTCTAGATTAAGCTGTTAGTTAAACAAGATGATGATCTTGATGTTCCTGCATATGATGATATCTTCAGAGATGAAGAGGATGAAGAAGAGGACTTGGAGAATGAAAGTGATGGGTCAGAACCATCAGAGAAACGTAGACGTTTTGAAGAGGTGTGTTTCTGCTACTTTGCTGTGAAAAGAAGGAAAATAAACAGTAGTTAGATATACTTTATATCATAATAATGACATTTGAGATCCATGTTATGAATGAAAATTATGTTCCATTAGATCACAAATTCAAGTGTAAGATTTAAAAATAATCTACTATGACCAATAGAATTTCACATACACAAAATGTTTTTTTATGAGGAGAAAATATTTCTGTGCAGTTCAGATAAATAAAACATGTCTTGAACTTGATTATGCATAATGCTGTCTGTATAACCAGTGACCTGAAGAGATCTGTCTCTGTTTATGTGCTCTGGGCTTTTCAGTCTGCAAAACAACTTATTTAGATATAAGCTTTTTTTTTTTTTTAATAATTGTTTGAGAAGATAGAAGCACACAAATAATTATGTCTGTTCTTGTAGCAGTAAACTAATAAAAGTATATTGTGGTAGACACAAAAAATTAAATTTGCCATATGTTATTTGTAGCATATTTTCTATTATACCATACAAGGAAGCAAAGGCACGAGGCTAGCAATATTAAGAGACAATTAAATTTAAAGTCATTCTCAGGTTTAATATATATTCCATATTATTTTTCTATATTTTTCTATTAACACCATACATGTTTTTCCTACTAATCTACAAAGGGTTCTAACTCGGCAAAAGCAGATATCAGAAATTCAAAGAAAAATCTAGTATATACATCAGCTATTCTCAAATCTGTTACATATTTCACAAATAAATTTTTGATTTCTTTGAGTTTTCAAGCTGATGATGCTATTTATGTAACTTAAATATACAGTGAGTGTCTCTTTCTAAGCTTCATTAATTATCTCAAATTTATTTTTCATCAGTGTCATTTATATGTTATAAAACGGTAGGTTGCAATATTGTAGTGTGTTTCTTGGGAAAATATGTGATAATACTTTTCTCATTAGATGTTGTTAATAGGAATAATTCTTATTTTTAATGAAGACTTTTAATTAAGTCTTTTTAATGAAGACTTACTCATTGAAGTATCTGGATAGGTGCTAATCTACTAGAGTATTTTTTCCTAGCTTTTTAATATCCAAATTAATTTACAGGATGTAATAGAGAGAACAATGAAAAGACGACAAAGGCGGGAATGGGAGGCACGCAGGTGTGTTTAGCTTTATGTTGCTTGTATCTCTCTTTTTTTTTTCTATTATTCTTCGATTAAAATCTTATTGAGAATACAAAAATATGATACTATGCTGCTTGATTTGCAAGATGTTTTAGTTCTAACTTTATTCAGAAAGTGGAGACAGATATTTACTAGATAAAAATAAAACATTTAAATGGAGGATAGTTGTAAATAGTAATTTATAAATTTGAGTAGTAATAGGTGCATTGCTTCACTTTTAAGTAGCTGTAGTATTCTTATACTTAGAAAGTGAAATTTGTGCGTCTGTTTTCTTCCTTTATAATCCCACTATTGCCAATAGGAATGAGTAGGAGATGAGAAAATGGGATTTGAGGATTTAATACATTTTTCCTTTTTACCTTACTTATGAGTACATTTCAGTGTGGTTTCCACATTGCTACTGAAATCTAATTGCCTCTCAGAAAAACAACTTCTAGCCGAAGTTGAATTATTTTCTTTAATTGCTAAAATGAAATTTAATATTATTTTGCAATTCCTGGCCTGAATCCAATGACCAATTCACCACTTAGTCAAATGTGTGTGGGTTTTTTTTCCCTTTTTAGACGAGAAATTCTTTTCGATTATGAGCAATATGAATACCATGGGACCTCAGTGAGTATAAACTCTTGTTTGCCATAAAAACACAAGGTGCCAATGTAGAAGTAAATGGACATTATCCAATGTTATTAGATAATTATCTAATACAATGGTATCATTATAATAGTATACATTATAATAATATTGTTATATCTTGTTATTTTTGTATCTTACTGTTATATATAAGATACATCATATATGTACAAGTAGTTTGATGTAGCAATTTAATGTTTTCTGGTTGTGTACATCCAATTTTAACATTGATCAATTGGGTACATCATAGAAACATTACTGGTAGCCTGGCAGACAACAGCAACTGAGTCACAGTGGGTAGTGTAATGTTAACAGTCGGGGTAATGATAAACCAGAACTACTAACATTTTTGTTGTTTGAAATCTTTAATGATGGTATTAAAAAAAAAAAAAAAGGATAGTGAAAATTTTTTAGGTCTTGACAAAAATATCTATCTATGCATAAAATACTCCCGCAAAAAGACTTTAGCATGTAGGGAGCTTGTTTGCCTTTCAAAGTGTCAGGATATTTCAAACTTAATGCTTAGGACATCAAACTCTTCCTTCTGTCATTTGTCCTCTTGTCTGATTATATTTTGTTAAGTGCTGCTTTATATATAATGCAGGTTTGCAGAGCTGTATAAAATATTTTTCTTTCTATTAGTGCCTTAGCAGGTAAGACACTGGCAGATTGTCAGACTTGAGTGTGATTTGTAGAGCTCTTTAACATGCTAGTACTTGGCAAATTTAACTGTGTTCTATTTGCTTAATGAAGTGAGAGTTTTGTGTTCATTTATCCTCTCTCTTTGCTTTTCCCTCATATAGTCTGCGATGGTGATGTTTGACCTGGCATGGATAATGTCTAAAGACTTGAATGACATGTTGTGGTATGTTTCCATTATCATTTTTCATAGAGGCTATAAGCTTAATCCCATAGTAAAGAGAAGCAAGATTTCCCCAAACTGTTTGATTTCTGTATGAGGTTCCAGTTTATTTTGTGAGTGGAGGTATGTCTTGAATTGGAGGACACATCTGTGTAAATTAATTACAAGCAAGCAATAGATTTTGCATGGAAAATGGGAGGATGTTACTATACGTCTATGCCTGCTAAAGAGGGAGTAACAGTATATAGCTTTGTTATTAACTTCTGTGTACAGTTGGTGAACAGTGTTTCTGACTTTTCTGTTACATACTTAGAGGGTTAAGTATAATATACTGTACTGGAATATTTTTTGCTTTATCTATTTTTTCCTTTTGTTTTTTTCCCCCCAATTTTAGGTGGGCTATTGTTGGCCTAACAGACCAATGGGTCCAAGATAAAATCACTCAGTAAGAATTTTTTTTTTAATTTAACTTTATTATTATTTTTTATTTATTTATCTGTCTTTTAATTTTTTTTTACGAGTAACTAACAGCAATTAATAGAGATCAGGGAACATATGTGAATTAATATAATACAAGATAATAAATAAAGAGTGACATTAAATATCTTAATGACTGAATGTGATCTGATGCCTTCCAAAAATGGGAATATACATCAGGAAATAATTATTTTCCTTTTCTACTATTTAGAATTTTTAAACTAACTTTATTTTTCAAAAAAATTACAAAACATTCACTTCTGATCCAGGAGTAAACGATGTTTAGCAGTAGTTTATGTAAATACAAACCTTGATACAGTTTTATTAAAGGAAAAAAAATTGTATGTTCTGTATTCTCCAGCTTTCTTTCCAGTTTTAGTTAATGAGTTTCAGATTTTATCTTTTTTTTTTTCTTATTTCCTACTAGATAACATCAGAACTCTAGTAGTTCATGTGTAAACTTTAATTCTTGTGTTTTATTGTTAATCATACATTGGTGTTTTCAAGGAGTTAAATGTAATAAGTAAGTAATTTCATTGGTCAGTCTACCTGTCTCTCTGTATTGGTTTTATTTTAGCTTTAATTGCCTGGGTGTATGGCTGAATATTGAAAGAATATTATTTAACGAGTTGGGTTGGTTTTTTTAAGATGTATCTGCAGTTTTTATGCTGCTGAATGGCCAATGTGTAATCTTTAGGAAGCACTTTTGTGTTCTCATAATCAAATATAAAAAAATACAGTAAGAAAGTGAAGTAACGAATCTGGTTTTGTCATAGAATGAAGTATGTGACTGATATTGGAATCCTACAGCGTCATGTGTCTCGCCATAACCACCGCAACGAGGATGAGGAAAATTCTCTGTCAATTGATTGCATGCGAATAGCATTCGAATATGAGTATCCTTGCATAAGATCTGGGGAAAGTGAACCGTATTCACTTGGTGAACCCCAGTTGAGTTTTTATCTAGGGGAAAAAAAATCCCAGCACCATCTCTGCTGCTGAAAATGGAATTAAAAGAAATGGAAATTTGAATGTTTTGTTGAACATGAATCCCTCTTTCGATAGCTCATGTAGCTTCAGTTCAACCTAACCTTTCAGAATTAGTTACAAGTCAATGTTGCTCGTCTTGTGTTACGTGCACCTGCAGCTTCTAACTGTATCTTATGTAGTACAGAGAAGCAGTATATAAAAGCAAGAAGACTTACCTACTAATTGTGGGATTTTGTTACTATTTGTAACTTCAAATTATATATGTGTTTGTAATTATTTTCCATAATTCCTGTTCAGTCTGCGCCTAGCACTTTATCAGCACTGGTCTCTATATGAAAGTCTCTGTAATACTTCATATACCTCTGCTAGCCTTAAGCTTTGGTCTGTACAAGGGCAGAAGAGGCTCCAGGAGTTTTTGGCTGACATGGGGTGAGTTATAAAAAATCTGAGTCTTGATTAAAGGCTGATTTTTTTCAATGAATAATGGAAAAATACCAATAACCTAGTTTGCAAGTACTCAGCTAGTTCATTTTTAAATATGATTGTGGGGCTCTGAGTAGGTTGAAGTGTCTCTTTGAGTTGAGTTATTCAGTTTGTGTCTTGGTGTACGGGGAATACTTCAGCTGTATGCCTTTATGGAATAGTAGATTACTAAGTAACCTATGCTTTCTCACATTTGCTCTTCAATGACTAAAGAAAAAAGAATGCAAACAAGCTTAGTCAGACTTAACTTGCTAAATTATCTAATATTAAGAAAGCCTTATGAAAGGAAGGCAAAATATTTGTTTCTTCTGGCATACCTATCAATGCATTTTTTCCTTCTGTTTTTAGTTTGCCTTTGAAGCAAGTGAAACAGAAGTTTAATTCCATGGACATATCTTTAAAAGAAAATCTTCGGGAAATGATTGAAGAATCTGCAAGCAAGTTTGGGTAAATTGTTTTAAATACAAATGCTTTATCTGAAAATACTTTTCAATTAAGTTCAGATATTTTTATATGAAGAAGATATAACATCTTGTTTTAAAATATTTTTAGTTTGACAAAGTAATATTAGGCTTGTTGCAAATGTTATGGTATGATTTTTCTTCATGTTCTTATCATTAACATACTGAGGAGATGGCTGGTCAATGCTGATAATAATGCTGATAATGTTAATAATCTTTACTGGTTCTATCTCATTTTGCAGAATGAAGGATTTAAGAGTGCAGACCTTCAGCATTCACTTTGGCTTTAAGAACAAGTTCTCAGCAAGTGATATAGTTTATGCAACAGCTTCTCTCATGGAGAATATAGAGAAAGAGGGACCTGAAACAACTAATTTCATTAAAGCTTTGGACAGTCTCTCCAGGTACTGAAAATATGTCTCTTCATTCTTTTACAATTTTATGTAGGGAACATGGGTTACATATCTAAAAGATGAATTGATGCTTCATAAGCCATTGAAGAAAAATATCCCTGTGAATAGTGTTTAGAGAGGTCTTAGCTTTATTTTAATATGAAAACGTTTGTTTTTATTCTTTCTGTTGCAGGGGCAACCTGGACAAACTGCACCAAGGACTGGACCTAGCCAAAAAGCAGTTACGTGCCATTCAGCAGACAGTAGCCAGCTGTATTTGCACCAACCTTGTAATTTCTCAGGGGCCTTTTCTCTATTGCTCTCTCATGGAGGTCAGAATTCTAGTTTTTGGTTGTCTTGTTTGACTGTCATATTTGGTGGTCTCATAGTAGAATAACACTGTTTTCCTAACTGCTTGACTCAAAAAGAATAACTCTGTCGGAAAGAACCTATTTATCTATACTGTGCTGTTCTCTGATGCGTCAATACTGACATCTACTCTGAACTTCCCAAAGGAAGAATCAGTCCTCTCAAAGCAGGGAGGGCTTCATATCAAAGTCAAGTGGGTGAGATCTAACTCCTGTATTGTAATGGTTCCTGTTAGTGTTCTTTGAGCCACACAAAACTTTTAGACTTGTCAGTAGATATTAAAATTAAATAAGTGTAAGAATCGTCTTGGATTGTAATTGAAATAATTCTTTTCCTAGGGCACACCAGACGTGAAACTGTTTTCCAAACCAGTGTCGCTGTGCCTGCTTAGTAAATACTTACTCAAGTCATTTGTTTGCTCTGTAAGTGGATCAAAAGCTTTTGACTAACTAACTTCTGGCCTGTGTAGAAGTTATTGTTCTGTTGGATACTTGCAGTTGACTATTAAAAACATATGAAAATCTTAATGTTTTTCTGGTAATTGGTTAGATAATTTTACCACATCTGTGAATGCTACTCTAGGAGAGATACCTGCCTGGGAGACTTCGTAGCATTAGAAGGAGTTTACATTACTAAGACACTTAGAAGCTAAAATCTTTGTGTAATTTTGTAAGTTTTGAGGGACCATATCACTAAATATGTACTTTGAAAAGTTAACCTGCCACAAAAAAAAATGCAATATTGCAGGACTGGTAATTGTTATCTAAAGATTTCTGTGTCTGTTTAAATAAAATCCTCTGATTTATACAACCAATGTAACTGAAATTAATTTGCATTTATCTTTAGAGCTAATAGTTACATGATTCAGATAAAAATGAGGTTTTAAGTGAGCACTTCCTAATTTGTAAATTAAATTTATGGTGGTCCATCCTTGTCAGATTGCATCTGTCTGTCCTCATTTTTGAAGTTAGACATGGCGAATAACTAGTCTGCCACTAGGAGCAGGACAGCATTTTAAAAACTGTCTGCAAAACATTTACCTTAAGAACAGAACACTTTAAACAAACTTCTGTTTCATTTACTTCAGTTTCTAAAAATTTTTAAATCTTCATAATTATTTTTTGATTTAATTAAATTACAAAATTTGTTAAAGTTACAGCTTACTGCTGTGAAACAATATGACGGGGGAAATAATTTCTAGTGAAGACTGTGTTTCTCAATATTTTATCTATTGTATTTCACTATAAAATTATTACTGCAAAAAATTAAGCCCAGTTCAAGTTTTTAGATATGCATGCCTACAGTTCTTTTGTCGTGTTTTTTTAAGATTTTTTTTTTCTTTACTGTAAATCATAACTTGTCTGTTGATATAACTTCTGTGTTAAAATGAAATGCAAGATCAGAGAAGAATTGAAATTTCTATTGGTCCTTAAAGTGACTTTTACTGTAAGAAAGAAGGGAATTAAGAGATTATGTAAAGAAACCACCTTCTGTTGAACTGCATTATAGCTGTATCCTGAGATGAATATTTGTAATACTAGCTCACATGGAGAGCTGAAACTAAATTGTCTCCTGATTTTTGTCTAACAAAGAGGCTTTCTGACTTCCAGACAAAAAACAAGCGTTGTAAATTGCTGCCACTAATAATGGCTGCACCAATGGATGTTGAACAGGGAACTGTGATCATGGTGGGGATTCCTCCAGAGACAGAAAGCTCAGACAAAAAGAAGTAAGCATATTTTTTAGAAGTTCTTAATAAAAGTTATCTATAGACTTTTCCTGTCTCTGAAGTAAATATATCTTTCCTGTGTCTATTTAACACTGAATAAGTTGATGTGAATTGTATCCTTCTTAAAAAACATGTTTTTTGCATAGGGTATGCATGACAGGCTTTGAGAGAGCATATAGATGTTCCCCAGCTTCCTTGCAAGTTTTTTTTTTTCCCCCTCCCTCTTAATTATTCCTTTATTTTAAAAGAGGGAGATAGTTCACTATATGACCCATGACTTCATTTCTTAAAGGCTGCAGTGATTTTTACACTTGAGTAAGTGAAGTGTATGTTGAATACATGGCACATGAGAAACATCTGGAAGACATTTTCAACTCTTGGCAAGGAAAAAGTTCCATACTTCTACCTTAGTAAAGACATCCTTTTCTGTAATGCTCACTTGTATTTCTATTCCTCTTCTAGCTTTTTTGGAAGAGCATTTGAGAAAGCTGCAGACAGTACCAATTCTAGGACTTTACACAACCATTTTGACATGTCAAGTGAGTAATGCTATCACTTATTTCATTCACCAAATAGCCCTTTAGGGGTCAGTGTTTACGCAGCCTCCATAAAGCATAATGCCTGTAGACAATATACTCATTTGTGTATGTCAGATACAAACATCATGGGTGTGTATGTGATACACTATTCCTGCCTCTAGTATAAACACAAACTACATTATTTGTCAATCTTTTTCTAAGTGCTATCTTGTTGTGCAGAAATTATAAACTACTAAGCAGAAGCTTGCATATCTTTTTGAGACGGACTACATTTTGCATGGAGTAATGATTTTTGTATGTGCACTTCACTTTAAAATCCATGGTTATCCGTGAGGGTTTTTATATTTAGCAGACAAATCAAGTATGGTATTGATGTTATGAGGCACATTCTTTATTGTCTGTTTGAAAAATTAGATACTTATGCAATGAGTTCTGCCTATCTTTGTATGTGCTTACAAAAGAGGCAGTTTTTAATAATACATACTTTTTTATGCATGTTGAACATACAAAGAAACATTCCTAGATTTAAAAAGTGGCAGCTATATCATGTAGTGAGAACCTAGAAATCGGAGTTTGCTGAAATCTTAAGAGCAAAATAAACAATGTGCTTTGCATGTTGTCCAAATAAATAGTTTCTCTCTTTCCTTCTTAACGTTGATTAAGTATATAAATAAGCAAACTTGGAATTAATATTCTTCAGGTGTGACATCTAGTATATCTTTCAGTTATTTGCATCTTGTAATAAAATATTTCATATTTTAGTAATTGAATTGAAAACAGAAGACCGGAGCAAATTTTTGGATGCACTTATTTCTCTCTTGTCCTAATGGTAAGACATTTGAAGCAAGATTAAGGAAAAAATTAATTACAAATCAAGTTAGTACCCAAATGACATTCATATATTACCTGTAGAATGTTCTAAGAAATTGCGGCAACTTCTAGTGAAAAATACAATTTGAAGTTTCTTACAAAGATAATTGTTTTTCTTTGGGGGGGAGGCAGACAATGTACAAGCAGAATAATTTTTTTTTTCCTCCTTAAGAGATTTATTTACATTTTGTCATCCATAAGCTTCTCTTCCATTGTTCTTAACTTTTTGTGGCTTTTTAACTTCAGCTGGAAAAGGAGCAGCTCTTTGTGTTGTGAAAGAAATTGAGATATTAGCTAATTCTAGTTGATACTCTGTTACTGACCTTTAATTATTATGGCTTGTTTGAGCTCAGGATGGAATCTTGGCCATAGCAGTGCCATTCTTTGGCTTTCACGTTAATGTAGAATTTGCATTTTTCTTTCACAGTTTTAAGGTTGTAGCCTATGTTAGTGTGTAGTTTTTATCTGGAATAAAGATGAGGATATAAGACTTCATTTGTAGTTGTGACCATTAGCTTCACACTAGTTCAAAGTCAGCTTTAAAGCTGGTTTAGGGCAAAACAGATTTTACTGTAGATCTGATGAGGCTGTCAAATTGTTGCAATTGTCTTCTGATATTCACTGCCTTTCAGTGATAAACTATTTTTATTGGTTTGTGTGTGCGTTTATTCTGCAGTGATGGGTATGGATAGCTTGCTTTATCCCAGAGAAGAAGCCAAGCTCTAAATTATTTTGTAAAGTCTGATCAGACAACCCGTAAGACTGTTTGAAAGTGTAATGGCTTTTTATGCCTAAAGATAATGGTCTTCACTATTAACATGTGAAGTAATCTCACAAGATTATGGTATATAAACAAATGCAAAGGAGTAATATGAAGACTTTAACAGCAGCCTGTGAATGTTGGTAGTCCTAGCCAAATGGCAATATGACTTACCTTTTTTGAACAGTATCAAAGCTACAATTTCTTTTTTCTTCTGTTCACCCGGAAGTTTGAAACAGTGGGTCAATAGCTACAATTGTTTGTTAGACAGCATAGTCATGCATGGCTTCCAAGATTTTTACATCTGTGTGTTCCTTTCTTTACACTTTCTTTACATTCTGCCTACTGATTGTTTCAGTTTGTCTTCTGCCCGTGTTACACAGTGATGCTTTTTGTCTCCTTGTGCTGGAAGCTGAGGATCAGATGCTCTGAAATTATTTCGGATATACCAAAGTTCATGGTGCTACAATTGTGATGTATCGTCTTCCTTTATCTTAAATGTACTGGTACAGGCCTGGACTGTTGTTTTTATGCCTCTTGGGAGGTCAAAAGGATTTTAACCTTAGTACACAGATATTGAACGCTGCTTTTTTGTAAAGATCCCATACTTGTAATGGCAAAAGGTATCAACTATGAGTATTTGTAAATTGGACTTCTATTTGTCAAACTTGCTTTTATTAGTAGATGTGCTCCTGTGATGTTTAGTTGTTGGCTAATAACAAAAAGTAGATTTTGAAGAAGTTTCATATTTATATTACCATTATACTGCCATTCAAATGTTCTTTTAAAATTGCCTTGAACGCTTTTTATTTATTTTTTTAATAAGAAACTTTTTGAAACTCTCCTTGAATTTCTAGAACATTGAAACTTTTTTAGTACTATCAGGTTTAGGTCTTGTACTTTAATTAAAATAACTGTTTTGTGAGACAAGTTTTAAGAATTTAGAGCTTTTAAAATCCCGGTTCTGAGTAACTGCCAAATAGAGAATGAAAAATCTGGGGAACTCTGGTGTCAGTAAAGTATTTTTAGTCATGCATCGTGATACTGTGTTGTCACTTGTAGCTTGGCTTTGGGAATAATTTTCCTGGAAAGAGCCTAAAATACTATGATAATTGTGTGTAGACTGTAGCGTTATAGATATTGACAGACTAGTTCAATTCTTTTCCAAAACAGAGATTTCAGTTCACTTTGGACATATGAAATGGTATTGCTTGTTAGCCTTTATCCTGCTGTGCACTGGGTGGGTGTGTATATGTGTATGTTTGGAATTCTTTTTCTTCTTGCAATGGTTGCTTGAATTCTGTGTGACTGTAATGTTTTCATGTATTATAATGAATATGTAAAGGTTATGTAACATTACATCGTACTTTGTACAGATTTTTGATACAGGCTAACTTAATATTAAATGCGATTTAAATGTAGCCAACAGAAAGCTAATTAAACTATGTATTTTTCTTCAAAGAAAAGTGATTCTTCTATTTTTTTTTTTAAATATTGTCATCTTACCTGAGTAAAATCCCCATGCCAAGCTGCGATGGCCAAAAAGTTGTGCTTCCTAAGATAAAACATAATGCCACCTTTTGGTTTTGTATATTTACTAGGTAGTATTGGCAACAAATAATATTTCCCCCTTACCAGCGTACTTTGGGGTTTGCCTTTATGCAGCATACAGTCATTTTATTACATTTCTGAAATAGATTACTGTGCTTTAAGTCTCTGGAAATGGAAACACAGAAGTTTATGTTGTTTTTTTGAACAGATACCAGTGCCAAGCCAGGATTACAATGTAAAAGCTAGGAGTCTATGTGACTCTTAAGTGCACTTCTAAATATTCTCACTCTATCTTTCAGTTGCAAACTGCTGAATGAGTTAAGTGAATTTCCTAAATTTACCTTAAACTTACCTCTTACAAAAGAATCACTGCCATTTCCACAGCACTAAAAGACTGTAACTTTAGTTCAGCCTTATCATGTATTTAGGGCTTTCATGCTTCTAGATGTAAATATCAGAGAAAAACATGGGTATGTGTAGCAGTAAATACAATGAGCTTCAGTGTGTGAGATCACCTTCATGAATATGGAATGTATAATGTGTGCTGGGTAAAACTGAATTTTTACTCACACAGTCTGCTTACCCAGTAAATACATAAAAGGTCTTGCACGTCCTGGATCTCTGACTCATGGTTCAGTGGCCATCTATCAGGAAATCCTAAACAGACATCTAAATTCCCTGTTTTCTCCCTGTACAAAACCTTTAGACAGGGGGAAAAAAATGTTGTGAGGAAGGCATCCAAAAGCATGGACATATAACATCTCAGTTTAATTACTATCTCTGTCTTTAGTTACATTTAGTGCTATGTTTTCAATACATGAAATAATTTTGATGGGTACCTTAGCAAGCTATTACCTTTATCATCATCTTTGGGGTTTTGATTTTGCTGGGGTTTTTTTTCCTCCGTCCTCTCATTAGAAACTCTGCATGAACCTCTTTCTCTCACCTCATCAATTCTTTTATTGCTGTTCTACCTTCCATCCCTCTCCTGGAACTTCATGTATTTACTCCCTTCACCGTTCAGGGTATGTTTGGGTTCTACTGCTACCACCTTTTCCTGCTGTTGTGATAAATACAGATCTTGTCTTGCGATGAAGAAGGAAGTTGGAGAGGGGGAGTGCTTCTGTGTTTTAGTAGGTGACTGTCATGTCTTAAAAAATGGACAAATTTTCAGGCACGTGCACCCTTTTAGCCTCAGCATATTGCATTGTGCTGGGAGGATGAGAAACGGGAGCTAGTTTTTATGTCGGGATGTGTTGGTAATTGCTTTACTGGCGGGTTCTTTGACCTCCAAACAGATATGTTAGCTTGAAGCTGTGGATCTATTACATGGAGGATAAGCTTCCTTTGTCCCTTCTTTATTGCTTTTTGATTTTTTTGTGTTTTTTAAGGTTCTAGTTTTCCCAGGATCTACTGGAGGTGCCAAGAATGCTTTTGCAAATTTTAGAATTGACCAGCTGTTGAACTGATGCCAAGGCCATCTAAATGTGGCCCAAAATCACTCAGGAATGCTGAATACTACGTAAAAAAGAAAGTTACTAAATCTGTGTAGAAACCTGAAGAAGTTTCTGCCAATACATAAATTTTTGCATGTCACCATTTTAAAATACGTAAAATAGTATCAGAGACTCCTTACATAGTTTATTCTATGCTACAGAGTTTGTTGAATATGTTAATATTACTTGCAGAATCATTGTACAGGAAGATTCAAAATTATGAAGTCCCCAGTGTGTGGATATAAAAGTAGCTCAGTTCAGCAGCAGTTAATTGGTGGTTTGAATGGTTCATTGCAACTGTTTTGTAGGTTAGTTAAAACAGTCGATTCTTACAGTCAAATGTTGGACAGAGACTCCATGGCAAGAACTCTTGACATTTCTTCATGAAGAGATTATTATGCTTTTGATTTATTTGCCCAAACAGAAAATGTGGCTCTAACGAGTCACTTTAAAATAAATAGTTAGAGCACTCCGAAATCGGCTTACTGTCTTAGATGTATGGTGACATTCCACCTAGCCATGTCTGAATACAAATAGAAACATTCCCTAAGGATTATATTTGAGCTGCAGTAACTCTTTTTCTCCCACTGTGTTTGCTTGCTGTAGTAGTAGCCTCCTAATCAGCTCTTTAAATCATTTCTGCTGCTGCTAATCTGTTTTAGAGAACAATAAAAGTATGAAACAAATCCCTTAAAATGTTTTAGTTTTTTTAAGAAAATAAAATAATGAAAATCCTTAAATACCAAAGTACTGAAGTAGCTGAACAAGCTGACTGTATTATACCATTCCTGCACAGTGATTCATGGCCGTTTTCTTTCTGGGGTGATAAATTTAGTCATAATTGAAATTGCACAGTAAGGACCTCATTTGATTAGAATTAAAGTGAATCCTTTTCCCTGGAAGAATAGTAGTGGCTTAATAGACTTGTACTTACCAACGTGAAGGTTGCTTAGTGGGTAAACATTAATTCTTACTTCCTTTACTCTTTCTCTTAAGAAAAAAATGAAAAAGTATTACAACTTTATTGTACAAATGAGCTACTGTGTCTATGCCACTTTAAACATGGTAATAATGACCAGCGGGCCATTTAATCAGTGTCTTGACCTCTATAATGTCAAAAGCAGGTGCTAGAGAAGAGTATAGGAACAAAGCAATTGCATATGATGCTTCCTTCCAGATACAAACACAAGTACTCTCCCAGTCCTTATACTAAAGGGCATCCTGAACCAGGGGTGGTTTCTGTGTAGTTGGTAACCGTCAGTAGGTATCTGTGAACCTGGATAACTTCCTCCTGAATCCTTGTAAAATTCTAGCCTGTACAATATTCTGTAGTGAGTAGATCTGCAATGTAGCTAGAAACTGTATAAAAAACTACAACTTTTTAGTATGCTGTTCAACTTACCAGTTGCTGGCTTATTTGATGGTCCGTAGTCCCTACTCTTCTGCGTACTCTTGTTTTGTAAACCTTTTTTATATTCCCCAGTCACCTCTCACCAGTCTGAGGTATCGTAGTCTAATTTTTCCTTTTACAGGTGCTGTCCTGTATCTTGCTCACTGTTGTTGCTCTTCACTAAATCATTTTCAGACAGGGGAGAACAATATTCAAGGTGTGGGTGAACAAGTATATGGAACAGTATAATAGTGTTGACTGTTCTCTGTCCCTCTGTTTAATAATTCTTAACACTCACTTTGCCCTTTTGACAGCTACTGTGCACCAATCTGATGATTTAATCAATCTAGCTGGTTTGGTCATAACACCAGTATCTTGCTCGTGACTGGTAATGGTCCAAATTACCGTTTTTTTGCCACATGCATCACTTTACACTCATCAATGCAGAAAGTAATCTGTTTACTGGTGGTTATTTTTCCAAGTCAATGGAAAGAGCACAATTAGTATGCGGCACTAAAAAACTGGCAGTAAAGAAAAATATAAGAAGAAAAAAAAAAAATCCAGACTCTCCATCACTGAGTGATGCATAAGTGGATGGAAGGAGTAAATTCTGATAGTTTGGTGACGCAAGATGGCAAAAACTGTGACAGAGCTTAGTGGTAGAATAAAAATTAATAAACTCTGTTTGCAAGCTTAGAACTGAATTTTTTAGGGGGAATATTATTGTTTATATTTTCTCTGTTCTTTTTAATGGAAGTAAAAGCCTCTACAATGATTTCTAAGCAAATTCTTTTATGAATATTTACTATTTTTATTCGCTATTGTAAAACTTGTTATATAAAGGACAGAAAATTTTCCTGGGTTGAAAATTTGGAGATACAAAGGGTTTTTGCCTTAATCTAGAGGAGTAAGTATGCCTATCCTAAAACTGTTTTTTATGCTTTAGTACTTAGATTAAAATATGGTTGATACTACAACAATCTGGGCTCTAGCTCACGAGCCATATCAAATTTAGCTACAGTGCTTGCTGTTTTTTCCCACCACTCACCATGACTACTCTCTCAGAGCCTACTGCTTTTACAGCAGAAGCAGTATGTCAGAGATACTTCAGTCTCTGATGTTTTTATCTACTCTATCATCAATTTGAGTTTATGTTAGCAGGTAGCAATCACTTTTAAACCTGACAGGATCTGGGAGAGACACTGCAGTCTTAAAATTCTGAATAGCTGTGGGAGAGCTGTCATTTGTTTAGTAAAATCCAATGTACTCTAGAGAGTGTAGGCAACTGTCCTCCTGGCAAGTGGAATTCAGTGGGACCAGAACTGTAGGTAGAGAAGTCCTAGGAAGCATAGCTGGAAAGCTTGAGTTTGTACATTGCATTCTGTCATTTGTTTTGGAAGTCAAAGATGGTAATATGCAGCAAGGTTTAATCTTCCTTGTTTTCTGAAATTTTCCAATCAAAAGTGTTATTACAAAGGTATATATTTCTTTCTTCGACAGTAATGATGTTTCCAATGGAAAGAAGTAATTAAATGGAGGTTGGGGGGAAAAGTAACTTAGAAATGTCATGTTTAGCATGTTTAGCAGCTGTGATCTCAGTGTCTTAGACTACAAAGGGAGAACTAACTCTGAGATGTTTCAAGACCTTTTTCATGCTTCAGTTTCATTTTTTCCACTCCCATTTTCAGGACAGCATTTCCAGTCCTCAGTTGTCCATAAATACAAGAGAAGTAAAATGTTACTTCTTTCTAGGAGAGATCACTGATCACTAGTCTGGAGTACTCCCTTTTTAAGGTCTGAAAAAGCGAAATTGTAAAATCAATCTCTTTTGTACAGGAGTTCTTTCAAGATGGCTTTGAGTTGAATTAGCCACTCAGGGTATGCTAACTTGCAAAGATGGGAGTAGTACAGAACAGTATTTATTTAAAGGGAAGTGGAGTAATCAATAAAATATCACAGCTGAGGAAGAAACAAAATGTAAAACACTCAGGAGTGTTCTCAGAACAGTAAACAAGATCATCATTTGATCATTGATTTTATGTGTACGTCTGTCAGTCACGATGGTTTTGATTCCCTCAGAAGAAATAATCTTGAAAACATTCTGATGAAAGCTACTTTGTGAGTAAGTCTGGCTTGTCAGAAGGAAAGCAAGCAGTGAAATATTTGTTTCTTTAAATGGAAAAATTTAAGTCCTTCTTGGCTCTCGTGTACCATTGTTGTCTTCAAGGTGGTACTGAAAGTTCCCTTTGGATTAGATTCAAGGACTGAGGAAAAAATGCTGCCCAGGGTGGAGCCTTAAAGTACAGTGCCACCTTTATTCACAAGCATTTGGGTTATAAACACTTTCTTAGCAGGAAATATTACAAAACATTCACTAGGGAAAGAAAATGATGTGAGCTTTTATTTCAGACTGGACTCCCATTCTCTTCAAGCATTTGAGTTTTGAGTTTTGTCACTTGGAAGGTGGCAGAATTGGAGAAGTAAGATAAAGGTCAAAGGTGTTCAAAGTAGGCAAGAGATCTTTTACCCAATTGTACGCAACTTTATGACAGTTCTGGGTTCTGATAGAGAGCAGAGAATGTCCGTTTCCTAGTCCCTGCTGTTGTGTGGTAGAATAATTTTTATTTCCTCTGCCCCCTCAAGGCAGTTGTGTCTGCTGGGTAGCTACCCTGGCACTTTTTACTTTGGCTTGCTACCTGTTACTAAATTGTGTATCTGGGCAATATATTAAGATCTCAATAATGACAGATAAAGAGTTGTCTAGTAATTTGAAATCACAAACAAGCATTTAGCAGAGTTGCTATTGCAGCTATTGTCAATGAGCTGAAGGCTCAGAAGACATCCTTAAATCAGAATTAAAATCAAGTTCTCTGTAGAGAGCTTCCATATAGGAATTTGTGGGCAAGCCTAATCATACCTCATGAACTAAACCAAGGTAAAATGTATATACAAGCTGTAGCACAACACAGTTCCTTCCATTGCTGGATCTGACTTTATTTTATTAAGAAGTCTGGGGGTTTTGTATTGCCCAGTTCGACAACATTCCTCTCTGAAGTCTTGGCCAATTACCATTTGTTTAAGAACTGTAGGTGATTTCTCTGGGTATTCCATGATGTTAACGAGGTTACTGTATTAGATAAGTACTTGATATTTTGAGTCTTTTGTTTCCTTTTCAAAACCAGTTTTAATTGAGATGATACCTTCCTGGCCCTTGCAAAAAGGTAACGCTCCCTTACAAAAAAAGATGCTGTCTTTTTAACTGGATAAAGCACTTAGAGTCACCACTTCTCGTTGATACAGCTTCTCTGTTTTTTCAGTCCCTGCGGTGTTGGTGTCTCTTTCCACTGTTTAGCTCAGTGGAATTTACTTTCATTTAATCATTCATTTGCAGCATGTCAGTGGAAAATCAGAGGCACCTGCCATTGAATTGGAAAGAATTCACAGGGACATTCAGCTCTTGATGTGTTTTTATTTGCTGAAAGAAGTCACCAAGGGGTTCCCGAAATAAGTATGCCATTAATAATTACCTCCTATGTGATCTGAAAATCTAGCTGGATCAGTAGCCTATAAGGAATAGGCATGTAAAATGGTATTTTCTTTAAATGCTGTTGTGATCACTGTAGAAAATCAGGACTCAAAAAACAGGACTGTAGAATACAGGTCAGGTTCTTATGCCGTGTTATGGCAACTGTTTGCTGTTAGCAATCTGCCTGAATATTTGAAGCTGTAGCTCTTTAAGGGATTGTTGTGTTACTAAATATTTGTATGGTGTTACATATGGCATTGCAGAACTGGAAGGAAGAATGACTTTTGGCTCCAAATAAGTTCATTTTCAAATTGATACAGACTAGAATAAAAGGAGGTGGAGAGAGGGGCACAACTCCTTTTTATGGCTTGGTGACACTTGGGAAAATCTCCTTCTAGGTGAGTGAGGCTGTTATAATAAAGCATTTCAGAAGAGTGGGGAATAAACAGGACTTTACATTTAAAGAAGCAAAGATCTATCTTGCTCTAGTCATTTCTCTAAGAGACCTGTCGTGGTTTAGCCTAAATAGGCTAAAAATACTGAGTATTTTTATTATTAGGAGGTAGCAATTTATCTTATAACGTTTTCCTTCTTTATGGATATTTTTAATTATTCTGCTTCAAAGGACAATGGTAAGAAACTGTTGATGCTTTTAAGATACTGTTGTTTTGTATCTGCTGTTACAGTTACCAGAAACGGGTCACCTGTGAAGAGGTCACAGCATTAGAGCTAGGGTAGCTTGCAGGACAAAGCTCAAAAGAGATTATGAAGAATCTTCTTTTAAAAAGGATGTCATTCTTGATCTTTGCAAGGATGTGTGGTTTGTGCCTGCAAAACAGATTTTGTGAACAGCAGCATGCACTGGGGTTGAATATGCTCTGAGGTCTCAGATGACTTTCTTGGACCCATGCTGTGTTCCTCTCCTCAAGCACATGCTCTGACCACAATTTCCTCTCCCTACTTTGCAGGGTGACAATCATCTTTTAAAAAAAAAAAAAGGTATATAAATTTTTACGCGAGGCTGCTGTTTTTCCTTCAGGAAAGCCTATTTTAACTGGAAGTGGCCTTGTTACATTATGTGGAAGCTGTTTAAGAAGGAAAAAAAAAAAAAAGAGATGCCTTATAAAGAAGAGGTGCTCTCTAAACAGTTTTCTTCTGGGTTTTTCCAGTGGTAACTGTCCAGTTTGAAGAAAGTCAGAAAAGCATTTGGCTATTTCTAGCTAATCACTCTTTGTGGGTTAGACTGCATTTTGGGAGCTTTGCTTTACACGATCTCAAATTTGAAAAACTGTTGCCCTGCAGTCTCATGATACAAGGCTGCTCTCCCGGCTTTTCAGGATGTCCTGCAAATCTTAGATCACTTAGAAAAATTAATAAATTAATGGAAACAAGATCTTGTCCTTAGCAGTTGCAGAACTTGTGCTGTAATAGAATTCTGCAACTTGATATTTAGGTAACAACTGTGGTGTTTTATGGTGTGCAATTTGTGCCATACTCCACTGTCTCAGAATAATTGCTTCCTAAACAGATCTGGATGTTGTTTAGTGCATTAGACTGTCCATGTTTGACTGCTTCAATTAGATGTTAATTGCTTACTAGGTTAAATCAATATCCAGGTTTAATTTTATCTATAATTGAGGATTCAGGTAACTATCTAGTACTAGACTAGTTCAGCACTTAATACTGATAGCGATATCTTGCTTAGGAAGTTTAAGACTTTAAACGCAGTATCTGTCATTTCTAGCTTCACTTTCTCACATGGCTGAAAAGATTTTCTACTTCCAAAAATACAATCCAGTAGGTTCTTCTTTATTTATACTTGTTGTCAGTAAAATCCATTACCCTTTAAGGTTAATGGCACTCTGTGAGTGTATGCTATCAGAACAGCACTGTTTCTGGACTGTGTAAAAGTTACATTTTGAAAAATTAAGCACAGTCATTTAAAGACCTGTATGCATATATTGTAAAGCTCTGGTGGAATTTCCCAGACATGTCTGTTCTAGGGAGGGAAATATTGTCCCCCCTAAAACATTCTGAGGAAGAGAAAAGCCAAACCATTCTGCAGTTTTCCTGTCTGCCTGTTCTCTCTCCTTGTGAGATTTTTCTACCGATGAGTTATCTGTCTCTAAGGTTAAGCTAAACTGCCTCCCATTCTTCCTAGTAGAGGTCTGAATCTCCCTCAAGTGTTTAGGTTTCTTTACCCTGTTATTTGCCTGTAGTTTGTTCACACCCACAAAAACAGCATTTGTTCATGCATAGGTGTTGGTATATTATGGTTACCTGCTTTGCAAATCCAGTGTGTGCTGCTTCATGAACACGAAGAAGGGGAAGGGTATTGTTGTTTCAGCTGGTTCCGCTTGCAACGTTGCCGTGTAAGTAGCTTAGCTGATATCAGTATTAAGGTCGGAGTAGTTGGAACAATAACTTAATAAACATATCCTCTATGTGAGACTTTTTCCTTGCTAAAGCTACTGAATTCTGACTCAAGTCTTGCTGTCTCCTGTTGTAGAATACCCCCTTAGCAAACGCTCTGCGCGTAGCAGTCTGTTGAAGGGAAGCTTTCCAACTGTTGCATACAAAACTCAGAAGGGAACCTGAAAAGGACTGAAAATGACAGGGTGAAGTACAAAAATAGAAAATAAAGAACTAACAGGAAAAGAGAGACTGAGTAACAATAGAGGGTGAGCAGTAAATCCGGTTTGCCTTTCTAGCTCAGGAAGGTGTCTTGGAATCTGTATTTCAGGGCACCCACTGGGTGGTCACCCGAGCTCTTTTGAGTGTGTGAAATGAAATGGAAAACAATAGCTCAGCAGCAATTGCTTTTTTTCCTCTGATGAGGTGTTCCTTGAATTGCCAGCACGACTCCTGCTTGATTTAGCAGTGAATACAGCCAGGCATTTCCTGAAACGACAGCACTACATGGTGCTATTAGAAATGCTAAGTGAAAGGTTCAGCTGTGAATAACGAAGGAAAAGGAATAGGATATGGGAGTGTGTCCCACTAAACTGTCTCTGCAACAAAAGGGGGAATGAAATGTAGCACAGCTGCACAGGGGCCATCTACCCAGTCTGAAAATCCTCATCTCTTTGCATAAATGGATGATAGGAGACAACAAGAACTTTTTGGAAGAGATGTTTCTTTTTGAAATAGTTAGAGGCTGATGCCAGCATTGTTTGTCTTCATAACTTGTCTTTTTTTTTTTTTTCTCTCATTATCTCATAAACTCTCAACTCTGTGCTTCTTCACAGACACTTTTTGCCAGTAAATGTAGATACTGTTTGTGGTTTTGGCCAATATCCCATTCTGACTAGTCTCCACGTATGTATGTATCTGCTTATTCATCTGTTCCACTATCTCCAAATAACCAATAAATGTTTCCTTTTTAGAAAGGGTATCTTGTCTCAGCCTTTCAAAGATAGCAATACTGTACATGGCTCCGAGAGTACTGCACTGCCTTGGCAGAAAGTGCTTAAGAATCACTCCTCCTCCTCCTCCCTGATTACAACCCTTAGGAAAAAAATGTGATGACCCCTCATTTTTTTGTTATTCAGCACATTTTTGTGGTCTTTTATTTCATTAAACCTCAAACTGTTTTTATTTCCTCCTTGCCTCACCTTCTCCCTTCAGCAGGGTGCCTCATTCAAATGGACAGGGAGACCCAAAAGGACATTACTGGGACAGATCAATTAGTTATTAGGTGAGCAGTATCGAGTCTCATCGGATACAATCTATATTTAGTAACTTGTGCTGGTTTTAGCCAGTGTTTAATCACACATATTGGTTCTATCCTTTTGTTTTTAGAACAAAAGGTTTGTACATTGCTGAGATCAGTCTTAGACCCCTCTAGCTGTCCAGGACACTCACCACCTTATGTATACAGGTGTTATGTATGCTATTTTCTAGTCTGCCTGTTCAAAAAACCCACCTTCCTATTTTACCTTCAACTTGGGGAATTCTAGGCTTTCTGGAACAGATGAATTTTAGTTCCACACTTACATTTTAAGTTAGTTAAGCTCCTTAGTTTTTGCTTCTGCCCTGGATATATTCATTTCCATTTCCAGACTCTCATTTCTGTTAACCATTTGTCCGTGTACAATGTCTGTATTTTCCCTGACACCTCAGGGGAAGGTTTCACTCAGTTTGGTGCCTACAGCAAGGTGGTATCTTACCCCACCTGTGCTCATTGTAAAGCACTTTCATTATGTCTTTTATTCATCTGAGTTAAGACCCTTCTGTTTGATTCAAACTCACTTGCAAGGTCAAAAAGTGAAGTTTCAAGGCAGTTTAAATGCTCCTGTGTCCTGCCTGCCCGTGTTGCTCTGTGGAGTAGCGAGATGGTGGCAAGACAAAGAAAACCATTGCTGATTTTTCTGCTGGGTTTGCTTTCAGCTAGTTTGGTCTCATTAACCAGTCCACTCCTCACACCACGTGTGCCAGTGCAAGGGAAGGAACTGAACCACATGGCTGATCCATGACTGAGCTCTAAAATTACCTGTTCCATTGGGTTTCATCCTTTGTGTGTTTTGCTTGCTTTTACATCTTTTCTGAAATGACTGTGCTTCAATTCTGTCTGGAGCCTTCTCTGTAGCTTTGCTTATTCTTGTGAGTCTCAATTTTTCCAGGGTTGTTGAGGTGCCTGGTCTGCATGTGTGTCTGATATGGCCATCTCCTTCCTTTCCTTACAGGAGGGAAAAAATGCAGTAACAGGTCAGGACAGGTCTAAGACATTTTGCTTCAGGAGAAGGATTGCAGTTTGCCTTTTCTTCATAATACAAATTCCTGTGTAGCAACAGATACTAAAACTGAAATTCTCAATTCCATATTGTGACATGGTTCAGACTTAAGTAACTCTATTAAGGGAAAAAAACTTTGCCTTACAGTTTACTGCCCCCTCCCATCCTGCCTTTGATGTGGACTTGTTTTCTATACACCAGGGGAGCTCAATACTAGCATTGCAGTCTACCTAAGGGCCATTTCTG
Organism: Phaethon aethereus; assembly: GCF_964289735.1. Taxonomy (NCBI): domain Eukaryota; kingdom Metazoa; phylum Chordata; class Aves; order Phaethontiformes; family Phaethontidae; genus Phaethon; species Phaethon aethereus. Next base: position 9,489,487 of record NC_138593.1, on the reverse strand, counting down.
CAAGGCTATGAATATGTTTTGCAGACAGCAAGCAGGTAAAATCTACAGTCTTGTAAGAGAGGTGGGAGACAAAGGGATTGTTCTTCCCACCACTGATGATCAGCCGTTAGGACAGATGCCAGTAGCTGCTTCAGAGTGTGAAATGAGCCCATACAGCCATCCAGGTATGAAGTCAAGATTGCTGTACTGAACTGAAAGTGCAGGTTATAAAGAATGTAATCAGCTCTGGAGGAATCTGGGCAGGATGCCATAGATAATAGCTTTCTTTTTAGGAGGGACACTATAATGATGATATGGATGTCTTGAATAGTTGTGGTCTTTAAAAACCTCAAGTAGACAAGAGGTCTCTTTTCCATATTATCCAAATAGCAGCATTTTACCCCTACACTCTTAGTATGATATTGGCCTCTGGGAAAATCCAGTATCTATTGTTGCAGAACAATTGTTTTAACAATGTCTTTGTTTAATTTCTTGCTATACCACCCAATGGAACTAACTTTAAAATGATGCTCAATCCACATTGTTACAGTAGACTGAGATTATATTTATGGGGAAACTATTTCCATATGTATGAAAAGCTACTCTTATTAATGTGTCTTACACCGTTTTGAACAATAGAAACTCCTTTTCCATGGCACATGCTACTTATAAAAGCTGTGGGAGTTAAGACTTTTCTAAAAGTGGCAGGTAGTGGGGCACATAGACATTCTCAGCTGGATAAGACGATAAAAACAGGAGAAAATGGGAGAGTTGAAAAACAATTTGGAGATCCAGGAACATAATGGAATTCAGAGTAGATGTTAAATTTTTAAAAGATGTTTTGCATGTCAACATTTTAAAATGTCAACAGTATAACAAAAATAAAGTAGATGTAAACAGTGAAATGTATTATGTTGCTTGGATCTTGGCAGTCACTTCCAATGAAATAATAGCAGGAAATTAAAGAGAAAAAAATGGTGAAATCATTTTGCAGTCATTGGGTATTCATGTGAGTCTTCAGTGTTGAGATAACACTTGGGTTTATTTGTATTATAGAATGAAAGATTGCTGTTATAATTGGAAACTGTTAAAGGTTTTGTAGCTTAGGCTAAAGGTTATCCAGGCTGCTGCAGCAGATATCCTAATTCTAACAAAAGATATACAGTAAGGATGGAACATTATAACTGGAAGAGTAATCTAAAAATATACATAGCGCAAGAATTCTGCCGTGCTAGGCACTTCTTAGAGCTGATAAGAATTGTGATTGTTGTTTTTTTCCCCGATCCTTAAAAAATGTGAAGCTATATTGAAAGTGAATCGTACCATTTTGAGATTTCACATATGCTCTTGTCAAGGAGTGGCTATTTTTCTTTCCTGAGTGATCTCTTTTGTGCTTGAGCCTAAATTCTCTTAAGGTTTAACCTTCTGTGGAAGGGTTCTCATTACAAATACCGTTAATGCTAATGAGTTATGTATGAGTGTAACAAGGGAAGCAATTCAGGTCAGAGTGCGTTTGGGAGTGGGAATAGAGCCCACAGGTACCCACATATAGTTAAATTAATTGCCATAGTACCTGGTATAAGGTTGAGACGAATGTCACTCGGACCTCTGTCAGCTAACCTGGTTGGTTGGAACTTAAGGAACATATGCAGCTGAAATCCAAAATGCATTTAACATTATAAGCTATTTTTGCTACCAGATTAAAAATGTCATTGTAGGATCTGTTTTTGTGCCTCTCCTAGCTTTTGGTGCATTTGTTTAACCCATGAAAATCTTCTGATCATCTAAAATAAAAAAAAAGACAAACCCCACAGCCAGCACAGCTGGTGCTATAAGATGCTAAGACCTAAAATTTGCACGTGTAACTTACCTCCTTGCAGTACTTATCCAGCAATGGGCGATGCATAGCAATGTTTCAACTGGTACAGAGTTCACAGCTTGCTCATTGGATCAGAGTCACTTTTGAGAGGGTTATCAGTTGTTTGCCTGTAAAAATCAGCTATTTTAAACATTTACTTTTGTTCTCCACTGTAAATAAACATGAACTGGCTTCATCTCTTCTCTTATGTTTGTGTACACCAGAGCACCTCCCTGTGTCATGCAAACTCTCAGCCTGGCTGGTGCAGCCTGGAGGATCCACCAGAAAGGAACCTCCCTGGACTTGGAGCTGAGGTATAGGAAGGAATGGATCCGCCACTATTGCTGTACATAATGGCAATGAGGCACTTCAGCCTGTCTAAACTAAGAATATTTTTCCCAAAAGAAATAGTAACTTGTGTGAATGACACCTCAGCTGGGTTTCAGGAACATCTTGTACCTGCTATGAATACTCTGCCAGCTGCTGCTAGGGCTTTAGTCAATGTGAATAGCCGTTGCCACTCAAGATGCCCTGAGGAGGATCAGAGTACAAGATGCAGCTTATTTTATTTTCTGCCTGGTTTTCTAGTTGGTCAAAGTCCTTTTGTATTGTTCTGTCCTGGGTGTTGGAGGTCTTTGCTTAATTCACTCTCCTATATTAACACCATGAGATTGCTGTGCCTTGTCGACAGCTCTGTTGGTCATGGAGTGAGGTGTTTCTTTTTCTTCCTTTTGTAGATTAAAACCAGAACAGCTAGATAGCAGTTTCAAGGCTCACTCTTCTTTTGTTTTAAGAATAATAGAGGTATTCTAGAGAGTTCTAGAGAACTTTTAAATCAAACTCCTACTGATGAGTTTTTTCACATTATAAGTGGTAAAGCTTGTGTGATATGCTCCCCCATTATCCTGAGCTTATTTAAGTGGTACTGTTGCACACTGGGTATATGACCCCACTTTTGGGACAACACTGGTGAGAGTGACTATAGGATCTACGCAGTTCAGATGTCTGTCAAAATATGCATGTACAAGGACTGCATTTATTTTACCAACCAGTAAAGGACTACATGAATCTCCCTGTGTGTGCATGTATAAATAAGGGGCATAACATGTATAACCAGCTATGACAATTCCTTTGCATCTTCTGTGGGATAGGCTTGGCACACCTTCTGGGTCCTGAGTGTCCTGGGGTGATCAACAACCCAAACAGGAGGTGCCCGTTTCAGTGAGGCAAAGCTATACCTCAGGGCAATATAAGAGTGGCCAGGGTGCAGCTGGAATCAAACATGTGGAGAAGATTGGCACGAGTCCTGGGCAGATGCCTTTGACATAACGCATGTGCTTCCACATTAAGTCCTACTACTCACTACCTTTCCTTGCCAGATTTTGGGTTGAAGCTACATTGTGAGCTGCGGAAGGAGGGGGAAGCTCAGTGTTGTAAACAAAATCCCCAAATGCCACAGACAAAGGACACTGTTAAATTGATTCATGGCAGAATGTCTCAATCTGTGTCTAAGAAAAAGAAAAGGTGAAGCAAGGCTTGTGTATCCAAGCAACTGTAAAGCCTTCACTGTTGCCATGGGAGGTTTTATCAGTGACGCAGTAGTTGAAATTGTCCTTTTCTTATAATTGAAGGATGTGGTACGAAGAAGAAGGGGTTTTCTAAACAGACAGCCTGTTCCTGCAGCGAATCAGCCAGGAACAGTCTGGAGCAGTCACACACACACACAGAGACACCCACAGAGGTCTGATCAAAGGAAGAACGATAGAACGCAGTTACTTCCAAAATATAAATATGAGGCTCCCTTGAGGCTCTGCTTTTGGAATTATTTATCCTATCACAATCAGTCTACAGGTAAAACAAATGCAGTATTTGACCTGAAAAGAGAATTCACCTATCTCCTATTAATCTAATACAGCAGATATATTTGCTGTGTCTTACCAAGCAGACTTACAAAAGCAAATCCTCAAACACGTATATTTAATGATTTTCTTCTTTAGTATACAAAATAAAGGACGCATTGTGGTTATGTGGTTGTGTGATGCTGAATATTGCATAAATATATTGCTGAATAAATGCATGAATATGGCACTTATATGTGGCGTATGGCTTCTGACAGGCAGGATTCTCATTTAGCATTTCAGATGTATGGATCAGTCTCAGTTTGAGGAAAGTAGGTTTAAGAGACTATTTACCTGCATTTGTGGTTTGAAAGATGGCCCAGGAAAAAGAACAAATTCCTTGCACAATATTTGATCAGAGCATAGATGTATAAATAAAAATCTGGAGTTACACCGGTTTGTCACTCCAAGAGTAAAATGTTTTAGTATGTTCCAAAGAACAGATGCCCAATAAACATCTTTGTGCAGGAAAAGGAAATATTTCCTTAAACATCCTGCAGCAAACGTGACTGATTGAGCTTCCTTTTCCCTCCGCCTGGTGCATTTCCCTTCTTTGCACAGACAGGATCTAACCAGATTTGCAGGGTATGAACTGCAGGTTACTTTCAAATTCATAACTATGAAATGGTTCGTTTAGCAGGACAAAGGCCAAGCCGGCAGACACCCTTTTTCCAGCTCAGCATGTGCATAGCAATGGGAGGGTGGCAAGGAGCTTTTGTTAATCTCAACCGAGCTGGCAAGAATGCTGCAAAATGAAGTCTTTGAAGATGTTTTTTCTTCATTTTTAAAGCAACAGTTTGTTCAGAAAAGCTTGAAAATCTTGGGGAAAAAAAAAATCTCCAAAATATTGAAAGACCCCCTTGGCAGTCTTATAACTTAGGCAAATTTCCCCACTAGCAATTAGCCTCTACAGTTTCCTTTAACAGTCCTTTTTTTCACAGGTTCTGTTCAGATGCATCTGTGAAAATGTTTTTCCCCCAGCTTGAATGCACTTTTTAAAAATCCTGGATGGCAGAAAGGATTAGGGTATCAGGTCAGATTGGGGCTGATCCAAGCTGCAGCAGGATTTTTTTTTTCCTTTTAGTTTAAACGTGTAGGAATTGAAAAAAGCTTCATGCTTAGAGCTGTTCTCAAAATAGTTGGGACTCACACTCCACTTCCTAATGTGCTCACATCACAAGACCAACCGCTGCTACTTGCTCTTTTGTCTGAGGCTCCAGTGGAGAGCTGAGATGCTGACTGCTCTGCAAGAGAAGTTCCCCCTTCCCCCGAGGTGACCCACTTCTTCCGCAAAAAGGTAGCCCAGGTAAAGGTTGTCCTTTGGGCACCAATGTCACACTCCACCTTCTTGAGCCCGAATAATCCAGTGCCTTTCACAAAAAACAGTTCAGGGATTGCTTTAGATGTTTTTATTTTTATGTGAAATCATAAATACAAAATAAAAATAGTAAACAAGTGCTATGGATTTCTCTTTTCGTTGGGATGAGGTTCAGGCCTGATCCTGAGCACTTCCAACTCTTAAAGTTCAAGACTAGGTCTTTGCTCTTGGAAAACAAAACATAGCAAAAACCAGCTTACGCTTTTACCCTGAAGCCAGTGACATCAGTAACAGTGTTCTTTTGGATTATTTTTTAAAGCACAGCAACAATATGCTGAAGGATGAGATTAAATATAAAAATATTTTTAAAAATGGGCCCCACTTCCTGCTAGTATTGTTGGGCGCTGCCCCACTGACCTCAGCGAAACCTTCTTACATCCGCAGCAAGTACGTTTTTGGTAGGATGCTGCTGTGTTTACTAGTACATACACAGTTAGCGCTGGCTTCTTCCAAGAGGTCTTGCTGTGTAATTGTTTCAGATTTTGGTTATAAATGGATCCAGGCCTGCCGTGACACAAAGCTATCTATCAAGAAGTTTGGCTTGTTAAAAAAATTTCCCTTCCAAGGTGTGGGTTTCCCTCTCTCTCCCCAACACACCAGTTTTGATTTGATTTTAAACGCTAGTGATGAACTGCCCAGAAAGGTTTCATGTTTTGGTCAAAGCCCAAATCCTGCAGCATTTCTAAAGGCTCTACAGTACACATACATGCAGGTGTGTGTGTTGGTGGGGGTTGGTTTTTATTTCTTTAATTTGAGACAAAAGAGAGTGAGGTCCAGGATTTGGGCTAATATCTGTTGACTTGTTTGCTAGACACAAGAGGGGAGAGTGAGGTCCAGGATTTGGGCTAATATCTGTTGACTTGTTTGCTAGACACAAGAGGGGTGAGTGAGGGTGTAGCATCTCTATGGGATGGGTGACAAATACAGTTGGACATTATCATTTAAAATAAAAATAAAGTAATCATGAAACAAATAAAGGCACCAAACCATATAACAAGCCAACTTTGGTAGACTTCTTGCAAAATATATGCATTTAAATACATTTACAGTTTACAAGGTTACACTGTTTAAAAAAAAGTTGCGACGATGAAATACAGAATATTTCATTCTTGTACCAAAACTACATATCACATCATAACATTATAGCTTTTATTTAAATGCAGATGGTATAAGAACTGCAACTCCTTATAGAACGAAACTAGTTCTAGACATATTGCTCTGCTTCTGTATTGTCTGATGGACTCAGACCCTGCATGTTTAAAAATGAAAGCAGTTATCCCTAAAAGGGTAAATCGTGTGCTCAATATTCCACATCAGTATTTGCAGGGGCGAGGCTTTACTCTCTCATTCACGTCTGTGTATGTATTGATACTGCTGTGGTTTTAAATTTGCTAAGCAAAGCAAGAACACAGTCCACATAAGTCTGTCACAACCCCACAGTTATGGTTAGTCCGTAAGTCTCAGCATTATCAGAAACTTGTAAGAATTAATGCTCGGGCTAGGTGTGCACTGTATTGCTACGTGGTTGTGAGGGACCCATGAGGTCGCAGTGCTGTGCTGAGGTGTACACACAGCAAGTGTCCTCGCTAATTGTTGGCAGAAATGTCCTTATGGCGATACAGATGCTGCCACGGTCTGTAGCAGAATTTTGTGTTGATTTAAAAGTAATTCGCATGGAAGAGTATCGCACCACCCTTTAACCCATCCTTTAAAAAAAGTTTGTCTCTGCAGTGTAAAATGGAAAGGTGTATGCTAATATTCCAGGCTGTGGCAAAGTTTAGCAGGTATTGAGCTCAGAAAGTGAGTTATGTTGCCCAGAGCATCTTCCTTCCAGTATGCACAGTGTTACCAGGGCGATACAGAGGAGCTGAGAGAGCCATGACTTCACATCTCCTGATTAGCCTGCAAAAAGTCTCAGTCAATATATTTGGTAAAATTCTTCTAGCAATTTCTTTGCCCGATTCGGTAAATGAAGGAAAGCATGTGTTAAAAAAATAATGGTGGAGAGCCAACCAAGTGCATGTCCAACTGAACACACGATTCAAAATTGGCAGCAAGCAGGGCTCGGCAAGAAGGCCACGAAAGCCATCCATACCCCAGCCATCAATACCCAGGGCAATTTTTATGTTTCCAGTCTCCTGTAGTGCAGATGAGAGGATGCAGAGGGATGCCCCACTGGAGCCAGGACATGCAAAGATCTCCTAGGTCTCCGACTCTAGTCCTTCAGTAATTCTGGCAATGAGTTCATATTCAAGTAAAAACAGAACAGAAGCTGATGAAGGAGGAGGGATGAAGAACCTCAAGGGGCAACCTTGTACAATCTGGTTTGTAACTCCGCTAAACGACAGCAACTACCCGAAATCTCTTTCCAAGGTCTCTAAGACACACAGACCAATGCACTTGTCTGACCGACTGAAGCAACTGACAAAAATGCCGTTCTCCGAACAGTTACTTGCCTACGGGATTACGGACCAAGGTTAGTGTCGTGCTTTGGACAGAATCCCTAGTTTAGTTGCCCAGATAAGAAGAACAAACCCCGCTAACCGGTGGGAGTCCCAGCGGCAACAGCCCGATGCAGGTTTTCAGGAGAGGAAACGAAGACGGGAAGCTTCTCCTCGGCGACAGTGCACACCCGAGGGCCCGGGCCCGCCAGCCGGGCGGTGCCCCGAGAGGCACCGGCAGCAAGAGCGGGCGGTGAAGTACTCACAAGTCTCTCACGGTAACGCCAGGGAAGGGCTGGGAGCTGCGGCGGGAGCCGGGCGGGCGGCGGCGGAGCCCGGACGGGGCGTCCCGGCAGAGGCCGCCGCGGCTCGCCCGGGGTCCTCGGTTACCCCAGCCGCCCCAGGCCGGCCCACACTGGCTCGGCTGCGCTGTGCGGCCGGGGAGGGCTGTGCTCGCCCCGGCACCGCGGTCGGTCGGTCAGTACCGGGTCCCCGGCGGCGCCAAGCGCGGCGCTGCCCGCAGCGGAGCGGCCAGACCCGGCGGGCTGGCGGGCAGCGCGGCGCTGCCCTGCCTAGGGCTGCCGCTTTACGGGGGCCCCCGTTAAGAGGAAACTCTAGGCAGGGGAGCGCTGAGGCTCCCCGCAGGCGCTCCCGGCGCCATGCCCGGTGCCGGCCGGCGGAGCGCGGCAGCGCCGGCTCGCAGCCGTCTGTCCGTGTCCCCGCAGGGCCGGGGGAGCGGGGCAGCCCCGCTCAGACGTAGTTCTTCTTGTCGTACTCGCCGTTGGAGGTGGGCCGCCGCGGCGCCGAGTACTTGACGGGGAAGGAGGTCTCGTCGCGCTGGGAGCAGGAGCAGCAGCAGATGAGGCAGCCCCCGAAGAGCAGCAGGGCCGTGGCCGCCCAGCCGATGTAGAGCGCAGCCCCCATCTCCCGCTTCTGGGACGGCGGCACGGTGGGGTCGTAGAAATCGCTGATGACGATGTTGGCGAACCAGCAGAGCGGGACAAGGACCAGGACTCCGCAGAGGACATAGATGGCCCCGCCGGCGATCACGATGCGGGACTTCATCTTGCCGGGCCGGATGCAGTTGGTGCACTGCGCGCCCACCACGGTCACCATCAGCGCCACCAGCCCCAGCAGCGCCACGATGACGGTGAGCGCCCGGCCCGCCTGCACCTCGGGCGGCAGCGCCAGGATGGAGTCGTACACCTTGCACTGCATCTGCCCCGTGCTCTGCACCACGCAGTTCATCCACAGCCCTTCCCAGATGGTCTGCGCCACCACGATGTTCACGTCGATGAAGGCTGACACCTGCCACATGGGCAGCCCGCAGGCCAGGATCACCCCCACCCAGCCCAGGATGCCCAGCCCCAGCCCCAAAATCTCCAGCGCCGCCGAAGTCATGGTGCCGCCGCTGCCCCCCCAAAGCCTCCGGAGAAAGGACGGCGCGGCGGGTCTGCACCACTGCCCCGGTGCAGCTGCCGAGCCGGCTCTGAGCGCCTCCGCCGCCGGGCAAGCGCTATATGAGGAGCCGCAGGGCGCCCGCCCGCCCTCCGCCCGCCCTCCCTCCTGGCCCGGCCCTTTCCCGCGAGGCGGGGACCCGCACGGCCGCTGGTGGGCGGCAGCACCGCCCGCCGCCGGGGCAGCGCCGCGGGCATGTCCCTCTGCTCGCCCCGGCACCCTGCTCCGGCAGACGCTCGCAGGGACGCTGCCCGCTTCCAGAAAAGCGTGGGCCTGGAGGAATCCCCTCCCGTATTTCGGCCGCTCAGACTTCTTCATTTCACTGCCGTTATCTGTGTGTTTCCTATTTACTGATAAGTCCACAGCCAGACCTTAGGAGAGATCTTGCCACCGCAGGCACCCAGCAGTATGGACGTTCTGATCAGAGCCTAACTGATCATTTCCCAAAAGACTGAGCGTACTGACTGACCGGCATATCTCTCTCTTGCACATTGTGACAGGCAAAAGTGCAAGCGAGCACCACCAAACGCCTTAGGAACCACCCTGAAAATGAGTGTTGAATTCGGGGTCTACACATCATCTGTCAGTACTAACAGACAGATTCTTTAATTCATCCAGGAAGAATAATTACTAGTAGGTTACACCAGGCATGAAACTCTGGTTGGAGCTGAGAGCAAGGCATTCTATTTAAATATCTTGCCATAAAGATTAACAAATTCACTGTACAGTTTTAATTTGTCAAGTACATTTTGTTGAATCTTTATGGTGTGTCAATGAGTTAAGTGCCTGTAAAAAGAGTATATTTGCAAGAGATTTCATCATTAGGCCATGCAGACGTTGTCATTGCTGCAGTCTCTTCATGGATCACTGGCATCTTGGATTGTTCTTGCAAAGAAACCTTGGTTCAACCCCTGCAGGCCAAGAGCAGCTCACAGCTCCTCGGGGCTTGCAGATGCAGCGAGTGTCGGTGGTGAGAGTGCTGCTGTTACAGCTGCAGTAGGAAGAATAGACGTTACCAGCTGCCTCATAGCACTCACAAGGGGCTGTGGTCCAGTGGTTTCCACTGGGTGCCCTGAGAAAGGCTGGCTTTGATTTAAACTGGGATTGTTTTGGTTTATCTTAAATAAGTTTAAATGGCTTAGACAAAATCACAAGTTATGTTTATGCTGACTTTCAAACTGGTTTGGCTACATTTGGCCAAAGTATCCTTCTAGTATAGAGGAGATCAGAGAGCTGAAAATAATACATTTCCTGCCCCTATGTAAGTGTTTTTCTCTGTTGTACAGTAATTTACAGCATGTATTACAGCATGCAGAGATTTGTGATGGAAATACTAAGACTGATATGCATACAGCATGAATGGAAAAGTCCATGTGTGAAGCAGAAGCAGCAGAAGAAATGATAAGCAAATGTTAAAGGAATCACATGCATCGACAGCTGAGGACATGACTGATAGGTTAACACTGAGCAATGCCCTGCTTGCATCCTGACAGCAGCACTGATGACTCTTCTGCAGAGGACTGTTGCTAACAGGAGGATGGCAACAAGGTCACAGCACACTGGATATGGCCTTTCACTTCTTTTTTTTCCCAACTAAAAGGCAAACTTTAGCCACAAGACACCCAAAAAAGAAACAGAAGAACATCAGCAGCTTGTGGACCGTCATGGTGTGGACATGCTGACACATGACGCCTGCAGCCTCCCATTGATTATCTCTATGGAGCTGTAAACATCTCTGGCATGGAAAATGTCTTCCTAACAGAGGCTGCCTGGTAAACGGAGTTAAAAGGAGTTATCTCCTCTTCCAGCCATATATTAAATACATACAGTTTACTTCAATTATTTAAAACTGTAAATTCCAGTGTGCAAGTCCAGGAGGAATGTGTGACTGGGGCTGTGCAGTCTGTCAAACTGAGGCTGCTTGCAATCACTCAGAGAAGTCCCTGGTGTCAGGGAGATGAGAATGTGCAAAAGAACCAGCCACAGAGACAGAGATATCTCAGAGGTGAACAGGAAGAAACCCAGAACACAGACTGAAACTGAATAACATCTGTATTTATGATGATAATAATGATTATATAGAAAACAGCGCAGAAGAACAATTAAAAAGGGGGAGAGAAATGCCAGTTATCTTAGCCCATAAGCACAGGAAAGCCCCACCCTTGCCACTTGCCTGGGAGCACGGAACTCTGAATTTCCTCCGATAAATGGCCTGTGTGTGCTGCTCTGCCGGCCGGGAGGCACTCGTGGGGCCTGTGCAGCTGCCCAGGGCTTTGGGCTGCGAAGGGGAAGCAGAGCATGGCTTGTGTTACCTCTGCAGCCCTTACCCCACCTCCCCTTGCTACCTGTTACCGAGCAACTGATTCCTACAAATCACCTAATCCAAGACAATTCTTTCTCTGGGGAAATGCATGCTTAATAATCACAGGGTAAACCAACCTTTCTGCTTAGAGGCATTTCCATTCTTGGTATTACACCTTTTCTGTTTCTTTTCCATACCCCAGGTACTATCTTCTACCCTGGCCACTGGTAATGACCTCCATTTTTAATTACTTTATTCCCTGATCCTGAAAGTGAGCACTTGTTACACAGACTACCCTTAATGAGCCCATCGGTGCAAGGTGCTCACTGCTCTGCTTACTTGACTTACTGGTAACTTGACTGACCCAGGTGCTGGGGGCCTGGGGACCCTGTCAGCTTCAGCACATTGTGGCTTCTGGTGGTATTAATGTCACAACACCGCAAATTAATTTAAACTCTCAGAAATGAAAAGCTTGAAACTTGTTAAAAGGAAACACAAGTCAGCATGATGTTTTACTTGGGATGTTAAGTAAAGAAATTGCTACTTATAAATGAAATCCTTGCTGGTAAAGTCTGTATTCCTTTAAATTCAAAGGCATGATATTCTCGTAGCAAAGTACCTCGGTAACAAATGACCATTAATATCATTACATCTATTAGTGCTGCAGCAATATATTTATTAAATTATTCGGGGGGGGGATACGTAGGAGGGCTTTACAGCTTGTGAAAATGGGCGGAAGTGGTATTCAAGCTGAGAACAATTGCACAGAAGCCATACCATAGGAAAAGGGGCTTTGGGATTAGAGGTGATTGTGTTTTCACTCTTTTCCTGACATAATCAGGACAAATACCAGGCGCAGTTACTGGGAGGGCTGCTGAGGGGGGTCCAGGCTCCTACCAGCATTGCTTGTTCTGGTGTATGAGGCCTGTACCAGGGCACAGCAGAACTGCTGTGCCCAGCCCTCTGCTAGGACTTTGCTCAGCCCCAAAGCATCCTACCAGCTCTGTTTAGATAGATTTGCATTTTGGTTCCTGAAATATAGTCTGCAGAGCACACTTGGTTTATAACTTGTGGAGTGTCCCTCATCTATGTGCTTCTGCTCCTTATCATACCTAAAATGTGAAGCATCTGGAAAACAGAGAAGAAAAGGACGTTTGGTATCAAGTTTATGCACAAACCTAGTATTGTTTGCGTGAATAAGACAGAGTACGAGTCAAAAGATGAATTAAAAGGCCAGTGATCTCAAAACAGCTTACCATAATTTTTGGATCAGACATAAGCAAAGGTGAAGAATCAGGAATCCTATTAGAGAGAGATTTTCTGCCATGTTTTCTCTTCTAATTAGTGCTGAAATAAAGGCAAGGACATGCAAGGACATGTACAAATACAGAGGTGTTAGGCAGGAGCTGTTTTTTATTTAGAAAGCTTGAGTTTTCTCAGTGAAGATCACTCCTTTCTAAATTACCCTTTAAAATGCAACGGTTTTTCCCAAGAGAAGAGATTTAGTTGGAGCTTCAGTGCACATACCGTCTTTCACAGTAAGATAGACCTCCATGAAGTCCTTGCATGTCAGCAGTGCCAACATGTTTTCAGACCAGTGTGACACATCAGAAGACTGGCATGTAGGAATGAGTCCTTGTCAAATGAGGAAGTTATTGCAAAATGAAAGTGCACAATTTCACCATATGATTTATCTCAAGAACATTTCTTTTGGAAACAAGTGAAGTGGTTAAGAAGAAATTGTCATTTCCTCTCTTAGTTCATCTTTTGAACAAAGAGAAGCAACGATTTAAAAGCCGCACCAGGATTTTGCAAGAAGGACCAATAATGCTCTGTGACTGGTGCTAATGATGTAGGATCCATCACCTTTTTTAGTACAAGTGTTGCTGCTGCCCTTCAGGATTGTAAAATGGATGCCCACGCTACTCTTGCCCCTCAGTGGTGATGTGACAAGACTCATGTAGGAGAAAGGAGGGAAACATATATATGTAGTTGAAAAAACAGTGAAAGAGGTTACAAACCTGCTTCCAGCCTTCATGTATTTGCTGCTGCATATCCTTTTCCAGACAAAGTTGCCGTAGCCCTGTAGCAGTCCCTGAACTTTACACACACCCTCTGCCTGGGCTTTTCCTGTGAACTGCCCACTGGCACTGCCAGGGAGCCAGGAGCAGGGCGTTCTGGCTGGGCTACACATGGTGGGAATACTGAGGAAATTAATTGTGATAAACTATCATTAGAACTGAGTTCCACACCTCCCTGCTCGAATTCCTCTACACACAAACCTCTGGATCAGCGTTTGAAACTTCCCCTTGGTTGGAATTGATCTTCATGTCTTTATGTCTTACAAAAGCACCTTCCCGATGGGAACGCTTCCAGTCACCACTGTCAGGACCAGCTGGGCTGCACTGGTGAGCTGCTGTGCTCACTCTTTAGCATCTTGTTTTCTGAATTTGGCTTTCAAGAGGATACTGCAGTGTCACTGGTCCCACTCACCAAGTGGTCACACAGAATATACACTTAGGCCATGTCACTTCAAATACTTCTCTTTAATGCTATGGACAGCTCTTGAGAATGTATTAAAGCTTGGACAGGCAGGGAGGGGAAAGCTATAGGAAATATACATTGTTTCATGCCTAAGCGTCCATTCTATGTCATGTTTCCTATCAGGAGAACTGTAGTTTAATTTTGTCCTCTTCCAAAGTTAGCCTTCTTCCACAGATTGTGGTGTACCAGAATCCCGGTAGATGTCTTTCCCATGTAATTGTTGGGAAATCACATTAGATGTCATTTTGTAAAGAACAGCGTCAGCAAGGACAAATGCCATTGTTTTAAATATACATTGCAGATGTTGAAAGTAATTAGTAAAGACATGGCCATGAAGCTACTGATACTTGTTCAGGGCTAGCGATGGGAAAAGTACTACATTTATCTAGTGTCCCAGGAAATTTGCGTTCCTGAGAACATGAGAGGTTTGGGACACCTCCTCTGATTATGGGAGCGATTAATTCTCAGCAGTGTTGTGTCTATTCTTAATGAGATATGTCTGAGTCAAGCTCTGGCTTTGGGAATAGCATGCATCTGTTTTGTCAATCCTGATTCCCTTCTTAAAAGTGAAGTTGGTTTCCAGTAAGAGGAAAGGATGGCTATTATTTGTGAAAAGATGCAAAATGTCTCTTATTCCAGAGAAAACTTTTAGGTTCTTCTTATGGCTTCTTCATTGCCAAATTAGCATCTGGAAAAGGTGGGCTTGTGCATGCTTGTAAATGCAAAAGAAACACTTCTATTCCTCTGAGACTGCTATAATTCAAACACAATCTTAATTTCCTGTAGTGCATCAATAAAAATGCGGGTTTGTTTGTTTGTTTGTTTGTTTCCCAGCAAGGGAAAATACTTACTTGTTGCAGATTTTCTTATGGTTTACTAAATAACTTGTAAAGTAGTGTGTCAAATCCTGGTGCACCCACAGATACCGGCTTCCTGTTCATACACTACCAGAGCTCCCGCTCCGAGCTGCACGCTTGAGAAGGACTCAGCAGTGAGACCAGCTTTCAGTGGACCTGACATTTCCAACTCCTGATGCAGCAAGTCTGCAAAAACACAGAAGATTTGAGAGGTTAGAATGGTTCACCCCATTAGTGATTCCACACATAAAGCTCTACACAGAAGAGTCTTTTGATCAAATCACCAGTTTACCAAATACTAACAGAGAATGGGAAGTTCACCCTTAAATTTCTGTCTTTCACCACACCCAAATACTACAAATTAGCCCAGGGATTATCTAAATTACAGTATCCAACATTCACACTAGTTATACTCAAAGTACTTTTTTCTCTGGTAATCCTTTAAAAGAGGATGTCACTCACAGTGTGCAGCTCTTACGTACTTAATTCTAAAAAGTTTGGTCCTGGAGCCATGTACTGTAATTTAGCAAAGCATACACAAATATTCTGAATCAAACACAAACTTAAATCTTACTGAAATGAAAAGGATTTATGCATGTTCTTAAGAACAAGTTGTTTAATTAGGACTTGAGTAATTTTATCTCCAGGAAGACTGGAAGAGTTCAAGATGCTCAGTGTCTTACAGCAGTGGGACAATATCTCCATGAATTGCTGTTATAGTGCAGCCATTACAGCAGTCACACACAATTTTAGGCTCAAATTCCAAAAATTCAGCTATATGAGGAACAGACTCACTTGAAAGAAAATCAAGTTAAAAGGGATCTTACAAATGAAAAGAGACAGTTTTATTTTGTCTAAGCAGGAAAAATATTTTTTTGAATTTAATAGAAATAATTCCAAGGAACATGGGGTTGTTTTGTCTATCAAAACTCTATTTAGTTTTCAGTTATATGGTGGTATTTATTTTATTATAATCAGTATCATACCATTTTGTCTATCAAGGAGCAGAACAAAAGATAAATAATGTTTTTTTGCTGAATGGATGAAGTATTTCTAACTTGCTAAGACGTGACTCCACACAAAGTTAAGATTTGAATTCAAGGAAGGACTCTAATTGTGCTTTTGAGAATGTAAACCTAGATGTATCAGGAACTTTTATAAAAGGCATTTGAGCTTCCAAGGGAAGAATAAACCAAAATTCTTTCAGAAATAATAATTATGGGAATGAGTCAGACTCATGTTAATGCAGTCAGACTGCTGTTCACTGCATTAACATTTCTAGACTATTTAACCACTTAGAAGGAACAGTGTTCTTCAATACAACAATTTCTTGTGTTTGCACCTCTGCTAATAATAGTGTGAGAAATAACAAATATGCAGTACATCTTTTGTGGGCATGCATTCTCTGTAGGTTTCTGCAATGCAGCATTTCTCAGTTACATGCACCAAATGGTTCCAGTTCTGCTGCTCAGTTATCCTGTGTACTGTGGTTTCATAACAAGTCTCGTAACAAGTTTCAAAAGTAACAAAAGTACATTTTCACCAAGTGCGTAACACACTGTAAAACTCATTGTCACAGGATGCTCTTAATGCCAAAAGTTGAGATGGGTTCAAAAAGCAACAAGAAAAATTCATGGAAGAGAAAACTATCAAGATAAAACTTCTGGCTCAGGAAACTGCTGAGCTCCAGATTGCCGGAAGCTGGGAGGATATACAGACATGGTGCTACTTTTATCTGTTCCTAAGCATCTGCTACTGGGCACTGCAGAGGCAGGGAACTGGCTAGAGCTGACCTTTGCTCTTACCCAAAGTGCCCTTCCTTATGTTACTTTCTGGCATAATGGGACAGTTTTGGGAGGATTGTGACTTCCCTGAACATTTTGTGTGACAGTTGGTCATCCACCTGATTCAGCCATGACTTGGGAAAATTATTTGTATGCCTCAGTAATGAGGCATTTGATATTTCTGGAGAATGTTTCACCCATTGCACTAAATTCTGCCAAAGGAAAGGACTGATAATCATGGGAAAGCACTAACTTCCACTAGACTCCATACTGATGCAAGTCTATAGTCTGGCATTATCCATGCTAATTTCTTCAAGTACTAAATAGTTACCTGTAATATCAGTTTATGTATATAAAATATGCACTGTGCGCATCACAATGTTCTTATTTAGCGAAAGAAAGAAAAATTGCCACTGTTGTTCCTTTGGTGACAGTACAAAACACCTATATGGATATCCATGGAATAATTTGAAATTAAGACAATTTCTAAAGAAGACTGAAATGCCATCTTTTAACTCCTCCAAGAAGGTAGCGTGTAACAGTACTTTGTGTTATAACATTACACTTCGTCCTAGGAAAACGGAACTCAGTTGTGCTTTCATTGGCTTTTATCTTGTTCTTACTCAGATCACATCAATGCTCGGTTGATAATATGAGCACAATGTGAGCTAGCAAATAATGCCAGTCTGCCTTCAGCAGCATTTGTTTCACTTCCACATTTTCCTGTTGTGAGCTGCAACCCTGTTTAATGGATGGAAATGCAGACAAAACAGAAATGTGCTTCTACCAAGAAGATTTGCTGCTAGATCGCACATACGAACTGCCCTCTGCAAAATGTTCAGATGAATTACTAGGAACTTCCCTGAATGCAGTCCTTGCAGCTGGAAGGTTGGAAAAAGCCTTCCCTGAACTTCTGCTGATACTCTGGTTTAATCTTGTCAGCATTGTATTGAGTGTTTGAGCTATACAACACTGTTTCACCATGAGAAAGCGACCTGGTTCTGTAGTCTGACTGCAGGTATCATTTACACTCTATGTTTATGGCTGCTGGAGTTCCTGATACCTCAGAAAACTTGCTATTGAGACTTCTACTCACCCCTTCAGTGATGACACTGACCAAGGCAGAATGGCTCCCACTTAACCAGAGGGAATGCCGTGATGAAAAAGACGGTGGCAATAGTGTAGGTAAAATGAGTACATTGGGGTTTTTGCACAATGTTTTTGAGGGAAATTTGCTTTGCGTGTGGACGAGCAGCTGAAAACCAAGCAGGCTTGTGGCGTGTGACTGCATTACAGCCAAACAGCACAAAGTTTGAGCTAGATTTCGCCCTGGCTATCACACCCACTGTACCAAAAGCTTTTCCACTGTGAGGACTATTGCTAAAACCTGCAACGGTGGAAGCAATCTGAAAGCTCAATGGTATTTGGGTAGTAAATAGGAATCAAACAATTTGAGAAGGAGACATTTTAAGCAGAATGGGCTCTGACTGTGTTTCGTTCCTGAAGGTTAACTCGCATGCGTAGCTCCAGAGGGAGACTGTCTGTCCAAGACGGATGGATGCTCGAGTGTGCTGCTGGCGGCATGTGAAGTTGGGGTAGTAAGACAGACTCGTATCATTCCAAAGTCATTACCACTGCAGCACTAGCTACCACGTGGTGTAGTCCGAGCGCAGGGACCTCTGTGAGCGGTGGCTCTGTCAGATGAGCCTTTCTCCCACGTTTTTTGTTTTGGGAAGTCAGCAGAATGAGGAGATCCTCCGTATTTTGGAGCAGGGCACTCGGGGCCAAAGCAGGAGGAGACCAGCGCCGGGCGCTGGGTGCAGAACCCCCGGCACATCAGCAGGCTGCAGTGCGGTGGCACCGCTCCCTCCTGAGGGAATGGGGGCCCGGCGAGTGCAGCCGGGATCCCCGGGAAGGAAAGCGCTCGCCCATCCCCGCACGGCGGGTTTCAAGCCCGTCGCACTGGACCCAGCTACGGGATGGCCCGGGAGAAAAGCACCCGCCGCTGAGCCGTTCCCGCTCTCGATGGCCCTGTGCCGGACCCACGCGTAAGGCCACGGGTCCCACGCCGCGTCCCACCATCCCGACCCGTTGCCATGGCAACGCACCGCCGCCCGCCCGCGCGGGCTCCCCCCGAGGCCACTCAAGCAAGCGGGCGGGGTGGGGGAGACGCTCTAGCCCGCCTCTCGCTCGTCCCAGAGCCGCGCTTCGTTGCTATCCTGGGAAGCTGCCTAGACCATAGAGTCGTGCGGAAGGTAGATAGGCGCTTGGGCGCGGTGGCGTGTGGGATGCGGGAGAGCTCTGCGGGGAGGGGTAGCAAATCGCGGCCTGACAGTCAGGCACCGGTGGAAGCGGCCGCAGGCTCAGGTAAGCGCCGGCGGGGCCGGGCCGCGTCGCGTCCTCCAATCGGCGGATGGGCGCCTCCGTCCGGCACACTGCTCTGCCTGGCCAGTGCCCGCGCCCCACCTGCAACTCCGGCGGGGCGGCGGGACGGGCTCGGGCTCGGGCTCGGGCTCGGGCTCGGCCTCGGCCTCGGCCTCGGCCTCGGCCTCGGCCCCGGCCCCGTTCCTGGAGGTCGCCCGCGGCGGCGTGTGCGCCATGGACGGCCCAGGGCCCTGGCTCTGGCCTCCCTTCCTCTGCCCGGGGCGAGGTTTTTGAAGCTGATATACGAGGAGGGGGAGAAGCGTATCGGGGCAGAACTCACGCAACCCCGCAGTCGGGTCGTGGGCCGTTTTACACACGTTTATTTGTTTTTAGTGCAAGGCATGCATTACTTTTGAGATGCGGACAAGGCCTCTGTGCTGCTGGGGTCTGCCCGGCATAATGTAGCCGGAGATGCGGGGCGAGGACGGAAGAGGAAGTTCTGTCTCCATTGAGCATTCCTCAGATGTTTTTAAAATTGCAACAGCGAGCGCAGCCTACTGCTGGGAACCAAGGAATGCTGTGGCAGAAATGCAGAGCCCACTCTACACAGACCGACGCGGGCCTGACTTGGCCACAGATGGAACAAGTGCTTTACTGTTGTTTTTTTTTTTTTTGGTCATAAATCATTGTTCACATGCAGGTTAGAGACTGCATGGCATCATGGGACTTAAGCATGATTTGGAAGTGATGTAAAATACTAACTTGTCACTGTTTACTATGCATTGCCAGTATGTACACAATCATAGTTAAGCTTTGTGGGTGTGAAGCAGAGCTGCCTGTTTCCTGTTGAGTGATTATGGCTAATATATTTTGTTTTTTAATTTAAAGGAAGCCCCTGCTTTTCACATTTACAGGTCTGTTTTACAGTGTTTTTCTTTGATATGGTAACTCTGGGAAAATACCATCAAGCTGCTTGGGTAGGAAGCACATAATCACTAAGACTCATCAGTAATGTGAATGGTATCACTGCCTCCTTTGTGCTTTTTAAGAGACTGTATTAATTAAAATAACAGTAAGAAAGTTGCCTAGAGTAATATGTTAACACTGAAATGGAACCTTAAAGAAAATATTTAGGATTGGAGCACTACATTCATGCATTGCTTTTTCTAGACCTTTTGCTTTTAAGACCAGTGCTCATGCATGGTTCTTCTCTCTTACTTGCCTCCCTTTGCTGGGCATGTGCTGTGCTCTTAAGTCACAGAAGTGTAACAGGGCTTTTAAAGACACAGAAATGTGACTAGTTTTGATGCACTGCTGTTCATTCCCAGTGATAATATATATTGTGTGTCACTGGTTCAAATACCTTATCAAAACGAAGTCTGTAAAAATTAGGAACATGGAATACTAATTGAAAGACAGAACAGTGGCATACACTTCGCTTGGTCTACCTACAGGTGCTCTAGCTGTTTTTTTGTTGTTGTTGCATTTGTTGTTAAATTCTGTATTTGGTGGAAGTGATATAATGCAGGTACAGTTTCCTGAATAAGAGCAATGCAGAAATGTATCCAATTGTTATGGTGGAAAAGAGATTCCTTCAGTTGGTAACTTCTGTTTCTGATGATGAAAATGGAATCCTCTGGGATTGTTGATTACAGAGGGAGTGATGCTTCTCCCTGGGAGCTTCTGGGAGGGGGTTTCCAGCCACAGAGGTGAGGATGTGCTGCAAACAAAGCATGACACAGAGAACAGGCTCTTCTGGACCTGCTGTTGTTTGATAGAATTGGGTGATTCATACCACTTTGATAGTGTAAGCTACCAAAACCAAAAAACTGCTATATCCTGTTTGGAATATAGTGAGGAAATTTTTAATTTTCACATGACTTCCTTGTTTCTCTGTGTGCAAGATACTTTGAGAAGTTCTAAGTCTTTTTATTATTATTTATGTGTCTCAATACTTGACTGTGACATTTCTTGGTGGGCTTTTGTAGTTCTTTTTGTAAGAAATCACAAATATTGGTATTTTACTCAGATATTCTTGGTGTTTCTCTGTCTGCTTTAAATCTGAAAATGTGACTTCAGAATGCTAGTGTTGTTGAGACCATTTCCAGCACTTGGAAACCTACTTAAGTCTTTACCGCTTTCTGTGGTTCCTTATTAGGTTATTAAATTTTAAAACATATCAGTTCCTATTAAGAAGCTCCCAGTCTGACTGTTCCTAACAGTTCACTTCTTGCTTCCTGACACGAACAAAGGAAATGACCCATTTTCCTTCCCCTTTCTTTCTTTCTCACTGGAATGTTTTTCTTAGCAGAAGGTGGTAGGATGGCATGTTCCCAGCCTCTGTGTTTGTAGAGGAGGGCACCACAACTGAACTTAGTGGTAATCTGTTCCCTTCAGTTGCGGAACAGCACAGTGTTTAGGACAGTGGTTTGTTTGGATCCGAAATGAAACTTTGTTATGTTATCCACTGTTCAAAAACTGATTTGAACATTGCTATACTGTAGCATAGTGTCCCATTTTTCTGCTAGACCTGCTAAATGAGGCACACAATTATTTACAAATAAAGCTTCACTGCTTTTTGCAAGTTAATGCAATTGTATCTTATCTATTCCTTTCTCTCTGAAATACTTTGCATGTGGTGCTTTGCTTATGTCATAGTGGTTGAAATAGTCCTTTGAAAATCTGAAGAAAACAGAACAGCTGTGGCTTGCTCTATTTTTCCTTAGTTATTATCTTTTTAACTTTTGTTATGGAAAACTGATGAAAAAGGAAGCATTACAACTTCCAGATGTGGGACTATCCAGAGTGTTGTCAGACACTCAACTTCACATTATTGTAATGTTTGACTCAGTTGTATGCAGGCAGACTTCAGAATTTCAGCAGTCGTTGATGCATAGCATAGTCTGGTCCATTGACAAGTTCTCACTTGCAAGCAATGCTGTAAGCGTTGAGGTTATTTGGTGCTATAAGAGGATGTAACATATGCTATTTTGTGAATTCTAGAGTTTTGATTTTTAATGATACGGTAAAGCTTCAGGAAGACTGCTCATGGTCATCTGGGGAAGTTGGCTGGCTGAATAATTTTCTAGGAAACCTCATGAGGGCAGTATTATGAATTGCAAAATGTGTTGAGGCTGAGTAACTGAAGATTCATTGGAACTTCAGTGCCCTACTTAGGTGTTGTGGAACAGCGGTTTTATGTTCTCCCCCTGCCCCCAGCTAACTTTGTTAGTGTACTTCTAAGAAAATGCAGTGAGAAATAACTAACAGGATGGTTGTTGTACACAGACATTTAAGCATGTGCTGCAGTCATGATGTGATCAGAGCAGCTGTCAGGTTGCTTTGGCTACAGTAACTTTTTGGGCAGAGTAAGACACAAGGAGAGTGTGGTTTGCCTGGTAGGAAACTGGCTTTGTAAGTTATGTTTGTGGAATGATTTATTGTAAATCTAGCTTTTTATGAGATGACTGACTAATTTTGAAGCCAGATATGGCTTAATCGGTTGACAATTTTTACTCTTCTGCTTTTTAATCAAGTAGCAGATAATACTACAATGGATGTGACTATTCTGTCAGTTTAAAGCAGAAGTAATTAGAGAATTTTCCATACCTATTTAAATCTGGATTGTCCCTCCTTCTCACCTTTAACTATAGGCAGCTGCTCTGGGTGGCTTCTCATCTGGCATTACTGTGAGAAATGGGCCAGAAGGTCTATCTATGTTAGCACTCAGAGACTATGGACTTTTCTAAACTCTTGAATTATGTTACTGATTTTATAAACAAAGGTTATAAATAGGAATGCCCAAGTAGAGGTGGTCATAAGATGATTAAGATCTGGACCTCCCTCGCTGTTTTCCAGGCAATGGATGTATTAGGCTTTCATTAGCAAGCAAATGAACTGGGCATGGGGGAAAGTAGTTGGAAGAGGAAAAAAAGCCTTTCCTTGCTTACAGGGTGACTGGTGTCTACACAGCTGCCAGCATTTGAAATGCCTGCTTCAGGGCAAATGAAATGCCATGTGAGCTGAAGATGTGTTTTCTTTAAATCTCCAGGTTCCAATTATGCTAACTTTGACTTTTCCTTTAGTCCAAAGCTTAGTATTTCTCTGCTAGGGTTTGACTGTCAAACTGCTGGTGTCAGAAACTGGACTGTATCCTGCTAGAATGACTCCCGCTCCGCAACAGGAAAGCATTTCTGTCTGAACACACAGGTGCCTGCATAGGTCACTTCCCCACTTCCCCAGGCCAAGAGCTGCGTTGTCAACAAACCAAGCTGTGAAGTGCTCCTGCCACTTGTGTGTTTCCTGTCAGTGCACTGTGGCAGCTCTAAATAAAAGGGCCTTGCTATTGCTGTGATAACTAATCTATAGCACAATTAACATCCTTGAGTAAAAAGATAAGGGCTTGCCAAAACCCAGCTGTTCTGGGTGTCTGAAACTGAAGAACAAATCTTTTTGGTAGTCCTTCAGAGCAGGGTGAATTTTCATGTCCAGCATGGGTTAGCCAAGTGCCAAGGTTCTCCAGTGTTTGGTGTAGAGTTCACATTCAGTGATAACATTCTTTTTAGTCACTTCAAAGTATTATTTCCGTTACCTGGAAACCCTGTAGGTGTCCTGTTCTTGGGATAATTTTTGTATGTGGTCATAATTCTCAAATATCATTTTTTGGACAACAGCTAGATTACATTCACCTATTTGTAAACCATCTTTGAGAAACATATAACTCATAAGTTGAAAGGGTAAAAATGGAAGGAAAAAGGACCTCCATATGCTATTCTGTATAGAGGGTTGGGAACAGAGAATATTTGAATTTCAGGTTTTATTAGCTAATTACAGAATCAGACTTAAAGGAAAAATGACATCAGGAGTACCATGCATACTCATCATTAGCCTTCAGTAGATATTTTTCCTGCTTTAAAGAAAGGATGAATGAAAGATCTTTAAGGACATTGAATTTTAGTATTTTGAGTTTTAGAGGAATCTTTCTATTTTAAAACTTTTGAGTATTTAAATTAAGTATTCTGGTTTTGATAATCCTGTGTAATTTCTTTCCTGTGAATAGCTTCACAGAAGCACCCATCTTGATCATGGTTTGTTTATTCTGGTAATTTTTGAGTATGTGACATTTAATTCTACTAGAATCAAATGTGATTATTACATGCAATTGATCAGTTCAAAATTAAAATTAATGTAATCTTCAAGTTAGCTAACACACACTATGGATTTTGTTTTCCAGTGTCTGAAACTTGGAGTGACGAAACATGTCTCAGTCAGGTGAAAAAATAAAGGTAAAGAAATGGTTGCATATCCAAAACTTTGTTTAGAATCTACTAAACTTCTCAAAATACTTGTGGTTTTACTGAAGTGGTAAAATAGTGAATAAATGATACCTTATTTGTTCAGATGTGTTTCTTAAAAGGACCTGCTTGCAGAAACAGAGCTTGCATGTGATTCTAGTAACAGGCTTTCGGATGTTTGCCAGACATTCAGTGTCTTGCTTACACATTTAGAATGGTGCCTTTACCTGAGGAAATTTAATTTGACAAACCTTCATTTCTATTTTTTTTGCCTATCTGGGTGGGTTTTAAAAGGATTGTTAGGAAATAACTAATTGCATTTTAAGTCATTTCCCCTGTATCTCCCACCCGCCCCCCTGGAAGCATGTAATTGTATAAAAAACGTTCTCATCATAAACTCATCTGTGAAGAATACATTTGGTTCCAGCTAGCTCAGAAGTCCCTAAATCAAGTGGCTGCAGTTCTTGTTTAGGCTTCTATTAGGTTTTCAGTCAACTGATAACAGATGGTGAAGCAGACTGCCCTTTTTAGAGCCCAAATCTCTTTGATAAGTTTTTCAGGCACATTTCTCCTTCCTGCTTTTGTGTTAGAAGTTAAACATTGTGAAGATAGGTGAGCAGCTTAACAAGCAGAAGATAGATCTCTGTGTGATTGTATCTTGATAATACCTGCATTACTATACAGTGTTCCTGTTTTTCTACATGTGAGTGTACGCATTATTTATTTTTATAGAAGATAGCAGCAGCAGATACCAAATTTGAATAGATATTTTTGACCTTCATCGTAAAAATCTTTGGGGTTTTTATCTGTGTTTACATCTTAAGGTTAATAATAGCGTGTTCTTTCAAGTTTGCAGATTTTTTTTTTTAATCTGAGGAGAGACTTTTGTTTATGTGTAATACTTACCAGATTTCTATTTATATCAGACTGCTTGGTAAATAGGCCTATTTCAAGGTCTGCCTCGCTATAGCAGCAAAAAATTGTTTCATTCTTTATATTTCCATGTGCTTTATATACCTCTGAACTTTATTGTATAGAATCAACTGAACTCTGTTTCAACTTTTTAGGGGGAAGGGGCTCTCATTTATGCACAACATTTGTTTTCTTGTCAGTTTTCCGACTCAGCAGGCTATGTGGGATTCGCTAATCTGCCCAACCAGGTTCACAGGAAATCTGTGAAGAAGGGCTTTGAATTCACACTGATGGTGGTTGGTAAGTGATGTTTAAGTATTTTTGACTGTTGAACAACAACAAAAAATTTTTCACGCAGACGTATATGTCTTCCTACTCAGCAATTGACTATTACACAGAAGAAGCAGCTTTGAACCTCTATATGCTCTCTAATTAAATCTCTTACTATTTTGTCATGTTTGGTAGGAGGGAGTATTTGGTATTTGTGGTGATTAAAGATTATGACTTTGAGCCAACAGGACATTCCTGTATTCCTGACTCATCATCAGCTGGTAGGGATAGCTGCTTAATCGTTCTTTGACTCCCATTTCCCCAGCTGAAAGCATGAATGCGCATGGTGAATATCTTGCTGCTGAAATGGTGATACTATTCTTGTGTTCTGCTGTCCTATACTGACTCACTGTGGTATTATAACTACACTTTTGTCTGTTCTGTGAATGAGCACCTGTAGGAGTCTTTGATGGAAAGTCCTTTAGGCACAAAGCTGTTTTAAGTGACATGTTGACTTCTGCTTGCACTGAATCAGTTTAATACTATACAAGTGCAAAGGAAGTCTGCAGTACTATTAGCTTTTTGTAGTAGTTACCTTGGAATTACATGTTATTGAAAAATGAAAACGAGAAGAGATGCATAACACTTCCTTCTTATTCTCTCTGCTCTATACTACCATTTGGGATTATTTGATGACAGAGTGTTCAGCAATGTCTGTAAAATAAATAGGTAATATTTGATAAGTGTAGAGTTTTTTATTTCATGTAGTTTGTGATGATAAATACGGATAACTTCTCCATCTCTAATATTAGGTTAGTAGCATCTAAAATATCATGGCCAATTTTTCTAAACACTGACTCCTTTGATTCCTTGTGTTAGGAAAAAAGTGACTTTTTGAAATTCAGATTTAGTAATTGCATTTAAACGTTTAACTTTTTATTACTTTGATACAGGACAAAATTTTGAATAATTTTCTTATGATTTTCTGTTTTGTGTTTCATAGCATGTATGAAGCCTAACTATAAAGGTGCAAAGCTCAACTGTTAGTTTGGGATTGCTTTATTCATTCTCCCTCCTAACAGTGTTCCAGGTTCAATTTCTAGCTTAGGAAAACCTTAAAGCTCTCGGAAATTTTCAACAAGAGAGTCACAGCTCCTGATTTTGTAAGTTTAAATGAAAAAAACCTTTTATTTCCTGATGTAACCTAACTATCTCTAGATCTATAGTCAAAGTGCTGTATGACCTTTCAGCTTTTATTATGAAATCTATTACAGTAAACCTAACATTTTCATGTAACGTTTATAAAAACACTAGAGGCTTGTTTTTCCTGTGTTTTTAAAGTGCTTAGCTGAACCTTTGATGTTTTTATCTCAAAAACTAGGGTGGATCCTAATGAACAAATTATTTTTCCTCCATAATGTGGGCTTTGAGAAAGAGGAGGTGCTCTAAAAAGCCTGGAGTAAAAGGTGTATATGCTTAATAACTTGAATTATTTTGTTTGTAGGTGAGTCTGGCTTAGGAAAATCCACTTTAATTAACAGTCTGTTCCTGACTGATCTTTATCCAGAACGTTATATTCCTGGAGCTGCAGGTAAATGTGGTTTTGCAGTTCCTCCAGCACATAGCCTGTGAAACTTTATGTTCTTTCAGTTAACATTGCTTCATTCTGATGATAACTTCACCCATGAGATCCTTTCTTCATGCTGTGTAGATATATTTTAATCCTTGAAATGATATTTTTTGAGCTGTCATTTTCTCATTTATATTTCCTTTCAAAGACTCAGCTTTTGTTGTTTCTTCATCAATTGTTATTAAAAAAACCCAACCCCCTAACCTTTTAGATGTCAATATACCTAAATGTGGTTTTGCTCTAATCCCCTTTTCCTCTAATGTTTTTTGCCTGTAATGCCTTAAATCCTGGTTAGTGTTGTAACTAGCTTTTGACAAAGAATGTAGCATGCTTCTGAGTATTATAATTTTATTTTTGCATATTGTCATGAGTAAATCCCCTTTTTTGGTTCATGGTTTCTTGTTTATTTACAAAAATGTGGTGTTAAATTTTGACTAGCCAGCTTGTTTTTTTTCTTTAAAATGTTTTAGGTCATGTAGGTTACAATACACTTCAGATTGCATTTCCTCTTCTGTTGCTTTTTCCTGCAGGGGATTCTGCAGCAATTGATAGGCAAAATAACAATCAAAATATTCCTTTATTTTAGAGAAAATAGAGAGAACGGTTCAAATTGAAGCTTCTACAGTAGAGATAGAGGAGCGAGGGGTGAAACTGCGTTTAACAGTAGTTGACACACCGGGATATGGAGATGCCATTAACAGCCAGGACTGGTATGTGTGTAAATACTGCTTTGCTTGATAGAGTTTGTATCTTACACAAATACTGCTCTAGTGGGTCTGTCTTTCTGAACTTAAGTGATTCAGCTGCTGATCTTTGGATAACTTGATGTACTAAAAGAAAGCAATGGGTTCATTATTCTTAACATTAATGGAGTGTTATCTTGAATTCACAGTAGAGGGTCTTTTCTGAGTCCTTGCAGTTAAGCACAATTTTCTAAGCACTTCTGCATTCTGGGTGCTCGTCTTCATATCATCAGTGACATGATCATTTAGTTTGTGTGAGCTTTCAAATCAGTTTTCTTTTATAATTTCTGTTGCCTGAAATGCGCATCTGTAGCAAAATTGTACTACTTTGTACAACTTCCTGTTTCAATTTTCTAACCACTTTTTTTATGTTTTTAAAAGGTTTGGTTAGTGTTCTCTAGGCTGTTTATGGCCCTCCCTCAAAACTAATGGCCTTCCCTCTAGTAAGGTTCTCTGTGACAACTGCAGCTAACTTTTTGTCTCTACAGCTGCTCTGATAGGGCAGAATTCTGGTGAAGGGAAATTTTTTTTTGTCTTCCTGTTTCTGGCCCATCCAGTTTCCATGTTTTTAAGTCAGTACTTTTCATTCCCTGTCCTTTATATGTACTACTAGCAATTTGGATAGAACGGCATATTTTTTCTGATGGAGTTACTGCTTAGTTCTCTCTGGCCTCAATATTGCTGATAATCCTTAACGGCTGAAATAATTGTCTGCAGATGCACTGGACAACATACATAATTGCTTTAGTATAAAGATCACGAAGAAAGAAAATGGTAAAATAGCTATGAAGGAACTGGGCAGTTTGTAACAAAATCGTAATCAATAGATTTGTTCATAAATGTAATTTCCAAATCATTATCATCATGCGCTTTTCTTTAACTGTGGAAAACTGATCTTGTGATAGCATTTCTCAGATAAAGATGAGATATATTAACGTGCTTAGTAGGATGTCTGAATTATTCCAGTGCAACTAGAAGCGAAACTTCCAATTTCCAAGTGGTTGTCTTTTAAGAAGTGCTAACTATTTATTTGGCTTAGCTTTTAATTTTTGTTGACACTTTTTTGTGGTGGTGGTAATCCTAAAAGCAAACAAAGTGTCACTGTGCAGAGAAAGGGACCATAAAGCTAGTACTGGTTGATTTGGTCAGGAAGGAGGCAAATAGCTGATAAAATAAACATCTAGAATGTTTTGCAATCTTTTCTTGACAGAATGCTGTATTATGTGGAGCATTCTGAAAAACATTGTTATCAGATGCGATTTTTCTTTTCTTTTTATGGTGTACTGTAGAAATACAGCAAAAACGAAGGCAGTGAAGTAATATAATACACTAAACAAATGTTTGAAAGTGAAGGGGTTTTTGTTTTCCTCCCACTTTTCCTACTTTATGAAGCTGAAACAAATTGAACTTTTAGAATAACATGAAGGCATCTTTTTGGACTGTGGCATAGTCTTGCTTATTTTGTGCACTGTTGACTAGAGCTTCCTTCCGCTGGAGCTGAGCTCTGCAGCCTGTGTATTGTGTTACATAGAGCTCTTCCTGTTGATTGTGTTCTAATGCCCTTTGTTTATTCTGCTAAGATGTTTCTTAGAGACCTACGTGTTCAGATTTTCCCCTTTCTTTTTGGAGACTTGCTAAATAGAGTCATTCCATGATGATTCAGACCCAGTAGAACAATTTACTGGTTTATACTTAGTTTTCTGTGACAAGTCTTAAACATCAAAATACATTATGGGAGCAAATAGTACTTACATACTATAAAAAAAAAAGATGCAGTTAACTTTAATTGTCTCTCTCTAGTCCCATTTTCTTATATCACATGAAAAGACTTCGTCCAAACGTCATTCGTCATGGCTTAAAATCTGTTAGTCGTGATAGGATGTCATAGGGACTTGAATGGGTAGAGTCTTTGTTTCAAACTGTAGTCAAGACTAACCCAGTGCAACTACCTTCCTTCCTTGTTAGTTCAGAGGAAGCAGCAAGTTCGTGTTCTTGAACTGATGTTTGTGTTCAGGAGCATTTACTGCGATTATGATTAACTGGTAGATGCTGCTGATCTTGATCCAAGTTTTATAAAGCACTTTTTCTGGGGAAAGCTGCAATTTGTGCAGACTACTTGTTTTTCAGGGTGTTGAATTGCACCAAGGTTATTTTTGAACAGAGGTAAATCAAACTGGCATGGTGTGCTTAGGAGGCAGCAATCGCTGATCCTGTTTTCAAATATCTGTCTCCTGAGTAGGTTTCCTAGTGGCTTTTGGTTTCTGTCTTTGCATTGCATTGATGAAAGGGCTTAATTTTAGAGTTTGACTTTCTAGAATGGGAGCTGGGGTCAATTTTTGTGTATTTTCCATGACAGGATTTTGTCCGGGGGTCTCCTGGATTGGAAGAATAGCGATGTTGGATTGGGAAATGAGTTGTTACAGATTTAGTATAACACATTCTCTAAAATAGATTGGTTTTTTGTTTTTCAAATGCTATTGTACTTAAAACAGCCTGTAAGAAAAGGTGGATGCTAACCACAGTTAACCATAGTGATAATTTTTTAGATTCTGTGTGAGACTTTTGTGCTAGCTGGAGGTCTGTATTCTAGAATCAAGCTACACCTAGGAATGCTCTTGGCATCAGTTTAGGCCTGTGTTTAGAGAACAGCAAAATTCTTTATGGTGGGAGGTTTCAAGTGTAGAACAGCTCTTCCATACATAAGGACATTGGGATCGTGAGAGAAACATGTACTTGAATAACACCTTTCATCAGACATAAGAGAAAGGATCTGAGGAGAGGAGGAAAAAAAAATTGCTTCATGCACAGATGACATGGTCAAATGTGGTCTCAAAAGGTTGGTTGACAAAAACAGTTTACAGATTAACTTCTTAGATATTGCTGATTATACGCCTTGTTTCATCTTGGTTGCAGTGTTGCAGATTATTCTTTGATAACTGCTTTCTGGCTGCTGCTAACTTTCTTTTTATACTGGATTATGTTAACTTGTATTTCATGGTTTTTGGCAGCTTGGTAATATTGTTCATTTTCCCCCACTGGGCTTAAATGCAACGCTTGTGTTGTTTGCTGTTACAATACAGGATGTGCGATCTCCTAAGTAATGATAGCACAGTGGTATAAGCCAGGTGTTTCCCGGAAGTCGGGAGGTACAGGACACTAACGCCATATTTATAGGGAAAATTAGAGCTGTTAGAGCTAGAAAACTGCACGTAAACTAATTACATTGCCAGAGAAATGTGTGATAGTTGCTTTCCCATTGTTTGTGCTTGGTTTCTGTCCTAATATTTGTACGTCTTCAGTCTCGTTACCTTTCACCAGTGAGAGTATCTAAGATCAATGAGATCATAAACCATGTTGTCCTTTCAACTCATTTAGGTATTAAGATGCTAGTTCTTAAAGACTTGAGCACCACTAAGGTCAAAGCCCAATAAATTCCATGTTTTGCTGTGTTGTCTTCTGTAGTATGACTTAGAACGGTGCAAATCTTGCAAAGATATAAACGTGTGTATATATACTCTACTAAGGATTTATTCTTCCTAGATCCAAAAGCTTACTCAACTTCGGAAAATCAAATTCCCTTCAGGATCTCTTCCATCGTTCTTGTTACTTTCTTTACTTTCTTTTGTTTTCTTCGTTGCAGCCCAGGGTTGAGCTTCAATGCCTGTCACAGTATTTGCCATCACTCTGTGTTCGTTTTCCAGATGACAAATTGTGTTCTTTTGTCTGTTTTCTCCTTAAATTTCCCTAGTCAAATTTGTACTTTCTCAACAACCGAAATACTATTTTTCAAGTAAGCTTTCTGCTCAGTTTTTCCCCAGGTAGTTTAAGATACGTTCATGACACACAATCATCTGCCAAATCTTATCTTCATCAGTGTGTTCATTTCCCTTCCCCTGCGGTACTTAATATAAAGTGTCCTTTTATATTAATGTTGTTTGCAGGTGTCTACATGCTCTGGAGTATCCTAAAACAATCTTCTTAGTAATGCATTGTGCTTTCTTTTCTCTCTCTAGTCACTGCTCCTTGTATCTGATTAATCTGTATGACCAAATGTTGTGTTCCTTTACTTCTTTGCAGGGCATATTTTAAATTGCCTTGAACTAAGTAGGAATTTTTTTTCTTTGCCAACAGAAAAGGATTCTGTAAGGTAACAAAAATAGCTTAATAACTCATGTGATGCTTTAGTGCATGACTTGCAAATGTATTTGTACTTAATTCAAACAGACTAGAATACCAGAATTTTCATAGGTAACTATAGAAACCTAGCTCTAGGATCAGGGTTGTAAATGAAGAGGATATCCAGGATATATCATTTGTCAGCTGGTTTAAAAACAAATCTTCACCCCCTACTCCCAGGAAAAAAAGCAGAAAAATCCTCAATCTTCTGTTCCTGTCTGTGTTGTCTCAGCATGGAGTGCTTTTTTTCTGAGCTTGCACTTGAACTTTTTATCCAGTAGACAGAGTAACACTTGAAAGTAGCTCTAGGCATAAATAGACACTGAGTTGCTATGAAAATATCTTTTTGCATTATCAAAATACTTTTCCTTGTTAGTAGATACAATGCTAGGAAGTTGAATTTTTGTAACAGAAATATTCTTAATAAAAGTGTGATTCTCCTCTTTCTGTTCTTACCTTTTCATGATTCTTTTTTTGTTGTTCTAAAGCAAGATCTAAGATACCTCTTTTTCTCCCTGCCCCGTACCACAGCTTCAAAACAATTATCCAGTACATTGACAACCAGTTTGAAAGATACCTTCATGATGAGAGCGGTCTAAACAGGCGCCACATTATAGACAACAGAGTCCATTGCTGTTTTTACTTCATCTCTCCCTTTGGGCATGGGTAAGAAAAAGCTCTTGAGCTCTTGTGTTTTAGGGCATTATATTGTGTTCATAAGTCTGTTTATTATTTGAACTGGAAACTTAACTTTAGTGTTAGTTGAGTTACTTCCTACACTGTCAATTAGCCAGTACAATTAAAATCATATTTGGGGATAAATGCTGTCCTCTGCTTTGTTCCCTTTTTGGCATTTAATATGGTTTTGAAGCAGTCACTATTACATTGTTTATCACTCAGAAACATAAGAACTTACAATATCTGATTTATCTTATAGTGACAATTTCAGTTGCAGTTCAACCTTTACACAACGAAGCTGATAAGCAAGTGCTCTAACTTAATTTATGTTGGAAATACTATTTATGTAAATACTTGAAATAAATAATGTTTAATACATGTGGTCTGTTAAAGAAAATCAAACACAAAAAATCCACCCTTTTTTTTTCCCCACTTGTTGGCAGACTGAAACCATTAGATGTAGAATTCATGAAGGCTCTTCATGGAAAAGTCAACATTGTCCCTGTGATTGCCAAGGCTGACACGCTGACGCTGAAGGAGAGAGAAAGGCTGAAGAGAAGAGTAGGTCTAACGCTTGATCATGAGAACAATGCAACCCATACAATGTTAAAACAAATATAAAGTAAATTCAAACTGAAGAGGGGTGAATGATATTGGCCAAGGACCTAATCTTCAGGGAGTGTGGGGTGGGAGATCTCCAGTGAAGTCTGATATGCTTTACCAGTTACACTTGCTGACAATCTGGCTATTTTTGGCTTCATCTATCTTAGCAAGCAGTGGACCCCAACAGAGCAGGTTTTGAGCAAAATGGTTTGTAACAAGGGTTCAAATCATCCTGAAATACATGTAGCGTTGATGTTTCAGACTAGCCCTAGTTTGGTCCAATGGACAGACTGCCCGTTAGTGGTGGGTGTGCATTAGATATGTTCTGAGAGAGTATCTTTAGGTTTAGTTTTTTCCAAAAGAAACTTGGTTTGCATACTCTAGCTGCCCTGTGTGGTTTATGTGGTTTTATGTAAATGTGGTTAAGTCAGGGTGATGGGAAACTTGCTTGGTAAGTGCACCCATGATACAAACTAAAACCCTAATATAGAGTCAGGACAGTTGGGCTAATACATTAACAGGATACTCTTTATAGCTCCATTGTTATGGAAAAATGTACATCGTCTTGCATATGTGTTTTCCCGCTAGGTTATCTGTTCAAATGGAATACCAGGACATACTCAGGACTGCACTGGAGAAAGGCTTTCCAGACAGTGGTGTGAAAATAAATCTTTTCACACTGAAAGGTTTACTTGCTGTCTTGAATTTTGTTTTTGTCAAACCTTTCCAAGACAGGCCAGCCTCTGCCAAATGTGACACTGTAGTGAATTCTACAGGAATAAAGTACATATTTGTGGTTGTACAAGTCTTTCACTTTAAATCTAATTTCTGTTTAATCTCATCATAGAATAATCTGGCCAATGAATGTAAACATTTAATCTTTTCTGCTTTTTCCTCTTTGATCCAGAATGACTTCGTGTACCTTCTTAAAGAAATAGGTTGGTGCTGAGATTGTGTTAGCTGAGAGGTGGTTCAGTAAAAGTTATTGACATCACAAGCTTTTTTCAGGTTCTGTTGATCTGAAAGCAGTACATTCAGTTGTAAAGTCTAAAAGATTTGAACCCTACAAAGCCTGGGAATTTTGACAAGTTTAATAACTTATGCTGTGAGTAGTATAGAGATAATTAGTACTTCTAAAATGCAGTCCTATACTTTGCACCAGGTTATGCAAACTTTTTTCATTTTAAGATTTCACCTTAATCTTTTATATAATATCTTAATATAATTCTATATTACCACTTTTTCATTTTCATGGAGGGCATGACAGATGTTTTGATTGTGATCATCTGGCTTCCAGTAGTTCTTTAGAACGGTTATTGGATCTTTATTCCAAGGGCTTTTGTGTGGGGATATTTTTCAGTTTTCTTGAAGAGGGAGTACAGCTTTATTTAACTGGGAAAGTAGTATAGTTAAAATCATGCTTACAAAACAGCACATTAGCTGAACTCAACCTAAATTCAGAGGATTTGTTTGGGTTTTTTTGGGTGGACCAGTGCCACAATCAAAGGTGTGATTGTATAGTAAGCAACTATAATTCGGCAAGATGAGGTACTGCTGGTATTGCTGTTATGTTTATATAAAGCTCAGTCATATCAGAAGACTTGCCCAAGAAATGGAATAAATCTCCTATATCTGAAGAAGTTTAAAGTGGGAACAGTTGTGACTGTATGAACCTTGTCTGCAATGTAGACAAACCTTCACTGAAGAGGGGGAGAGGTATTTATACAAAAGTGATCAGCTTTATGATGACCTAGGTGAAAGAGGGAAGGGGGGAAAAAAAAAGATCATTCACTGAGTTAAAAAGGACCTCTAGATCTTGCTGGGAGAAATTCTGTCCAGGCTCTTGAGTTTTTATTTTGTTCCTCTACAAATGCTATGAGGAGATGACAGGTACTATGGGCAAATTGAGAGAACTCATAGGGAAATAACAAAGCAGAGATGTGGCTGCCTATGCTAGTTTTACCACTTCTCTTTTGTGTGGCTGTACTGACTTGGTGAAAGATTTTCATATGATAGTAATATTGTTTGTGGAGCTGCTACTTTTTGTAAAGAAACTGTATTTGATCTTTCAGCAGTGTACTTCAGGGTCAGTTTTCATAGGTACTTACCTTTGGTTCAGCATTTGGTCGCAGAATGATGTTGAAAGATTTGAAGCAGGCATTTAAGTGGAACATTAATTATTTGACAATATAATTCACTGGGGATCTGAATGTTCTGCTTTATCAGTTCAAATACATAAAATAAACTGGTATCAAATAGGTTCTAGCTACAGTCATCTTTCACAACAGCAGTTCTTAGGTGAAATGAAGAGAAACATACTCTTATGAGGTTTCAATACTTACTGTACTTGTTTTGGGACTCTGCTCCTTTTATCTGCTGGTTGGTGGCCTCTCTTAGGGTCAAGCATAGCATAGTGCACATGCTGTTTGACATCCACTTCTGTGTATTAACGCTGGATTTTAGCTGAAATGTGGCAGCAGCGCAAGCAAACATGTTTCCTAATTTGAATTTGGAATTGCTTATTTTTGAGTACAGTTCTGTAGGTGATCCTAGATTGAGGGTTTATGATACACGTTTATTGTGGAAGTTGGAGATAAATCCCAGTTTACATATCCTATGATGAACAGATTAATTTAAAGGCAACCTCTATTGACCATATTCAGTGCTAATCCATGTCTAGTTCTTTCTAGCTTGACCAAAGTTCCTTTTAACTAACCAGTCTTTAAAACAGTCTCGACTTACGGACACCACATTTATGCATTGGATAAATATAAAAAGACGAATGGTGCTTATGCTGTACTCTGAGGGAGTGGTTAGGAAACAGGTAAACAAGCCTTCATTATTTTTGTACTGCTGTCAAAGGTCACTCTACAAACTGAGTTCATACTAAGTCAAAAATGTATAATGTGCTTCCAAAGCTTTGAAAGACTAGCTACTGTATATTGTTCTAACTCAAAGCATCTTGCCTAACAGAATCTCTAATCAAGAATAAGAATCAAAATCCTGCTTTGCTGACGCAGCTTGAAGTCTTGTTTTTTTTAGATGTTTCTGCCATTTGGCCATCAATCTAAAGTAAAATGTTTTTGTTTTGCCGCTTTGGACTAAGCAGCAAGATCAGTTTGTGGTGCTGGCAAAGGAAACCCAGCTTGGAGTAATTCCTGTTTGGTCTTTCTGGAATTCAAAGTTATTTTTTAAAACTCTTGAGTGGGAAGAAATGCAAGGCAGTTTCACAAGCTGTGCCATGCAAGGCTGCTAAGGAAACTTACTCAAAAGAATGACTTCATGAGAGGGGAACTAATATTTTGACTTTTTTTTGATTTCCCATGAGAAGGCTAATCTTTAGGAACACAGAATCCTCTGAGGCCAATAAAATTCAGATTTGAAGATGCAAAATGCTGGTTCATTGTTAGGACCATAAAATACAGTTTGTTTTTATTGCAATTCTTTTTCCTTTCAGGAAAGCACTAGGTTTAACAGCTGTAATATATTATTCTAGCACCCCTTGTTGTTGGCTTTCCCGTTATTGTTTCACTTGCATATTATCTTTAAGATCTCAGCCAGGTTAAATGTGCGTTCTTTTTTATGCAGCTACTTAAAGGCATCGCACTGCAGCACTACCCCACCTATCCCAGCTGTGCATCTTGTATTATCATTTGGTGACAATTTAGTTATCTTCCATTTTGCAAAACAATAACAACATGCAATGATTTAGAAGTAATTGTGCGAATGTAACTGTTATTGGCAACACTTTCTCCCAATTTTTTTTTTTCTTTTAGAAATATTGCTCTCGGTGTGTTGGTGGGGGATTATAATATTTTATTCAGTGTATGCGCGTGTGTGAGTGTGGGGGATGTTTATATACCTGGCAGGAAAACATTGTCATGGGAATAGCTGTGGTTCATATGTGGTCATTCTTCTTCTAATGGTGTGAGGGATTGTTTTATTTTAAACAGCTGTTTAATAATCAAGCTCTGGTTGGACAAGTTTTATTTATACCGTAGCTATCGGTTGCCATCAGAGGATCAAGGAACCCAGCAATACTATGGGAAGTCCGCTCATTGAAACCTTTCGTCCATTTGAAGTCTGGTTGTGTTTGTATTATCAAGTTAATGTCCCGTTATATATGTAGTAATGACAGCACAGATCCTTATATAGGTTTTTCTGAATGTTTTTGATTGCCTCAAAACCCTCCCTGACTTGCCCAAACTTGTAAGTGTTCATTACTGCAGTAGTGCTGCTCCTTGGTTCGGGTGCCGGTTGCGGGGTTGCAGTTACAACTCATTAGAATCACAGAATAGTTCGGGTTGGAAGGGACCTTTAAAGGTCATCAAGTCCAACCTCCCTGCCATGAGCAGGGACATCTTCCACTAGAATTAGGGAATGCTAATCTAGGAAGTACGCACAGTTAACCTTTTTCTGCTGAGACATTGGAGATCCTGTTGAAGACAGTTACCGTGGAATCTCAATATTCTTCATGCTCTCCTCATACCACCACAGTTTCTTTAGTGAAAGAAAATCTTGTCAGTGCATTTGAAGGGATTTCTGACTTAAATATTTTTCATAGTATGGCAGTAGAAGCATTCTCTTCAGTTCTGAAGAAAGGATTGACTTGTACCACCTTTTGAAAAGAGCCAAAGGCCTGGAATTTTGCTAACTGCTTACCCCTGCAGTGATTTCATTAGGAAAAGAATGTATACAGGAATACAGAGAGTGTATTTTTTATATTAATCTAAACCATTAGTGACAATAAAGAAAACTGTTTATGGATGGTTTTTCTCGTAGTGGATTTTGAATATTTTTTTCCAGTTAAAGTGGATAATAAACTTGTCTTTTTGATCCAAGAGACAGTAGGCACTGTTTTTTAAATTTTTGTGCATGTCAAATACGTGAAAATCTACTTTGGCATGGACTGCATGGTTTTGATGCTGTAATTAATGAATCCCTTCTCCAAATTCATTGCTTTTATTTTTTTCATCTTATTTTCATATTAACTTCACTTTGGATTTGTCTGCTTCTGTATTATGCTCCATGTTTTTTTTAATTACTTACTGTGTTTTCTAAAGATGCATTATCTTTTGTGCCCTTTTAAAAATCTTTAAGCCTATGTAATTTGGCATGTTGGGCACTGAGTCAGGTGCATGTTTGTTAGTCTTCAAAAAAGTGCTGTGCAAGAGTACAAATATTTTGCAGCTAATCTTCACAGCAATATAATGTTCTAATTCTGATGTTTATTCCCCAAGTACAGCTACAGGTGGTTGTCTGAAGGCCTAGATTGCATCTTGATCTGTTTATTTTAAATTTTTATTTCTGTATCACTGCACAAAAATATGTTAAGGTCATATGCAAAGAAACATACATTAGGAATGTCACAAAATGCATTTAGTCATTGGGTTTGTTTCTCTGAGTAGAACAGCAGCTCACCTTTCTTTCTTGTTCAGCCATTTCTGATTTTGCAGGTTGTATCACAGAGATTACAAACAGTTCAGTTCAGAGGTAATCTCAGTAATTTGGCTTTTTAAAATGCCTGTTAGTAAACTCTTTAAAAGAGAACCGCTGTAGTTAGCAAGTATCAGCAGCGTTTTTAAGATTTTTTTTTTTTTTTAAATATAGTAAAATAGCCTTAAAATCCAACCAGATCTAGTACAGGTTTCCTTTCTTCTTTTTCAGGATGTGATTGATTTCCCACTTAGTATTCCTTTCTTACATCTCAAAACATATAGGTTGCTTGCTGGGTGCTTTTATACTTGAACTGTTCTTTCCAGGATATTTATGGACTTGAGGTTCAAGACTCTGTTGAATAAAGAAAAAATGAAAAATGCTGGGGTTTTTTTCTTCATAGATGGAATGAAATTAATGCCATCAAAGATAGTCTTGTAGGACATAAACTAATTTGGTAGTACGTAAACTCAAAGCATAAGTAATGGCAATTTTTGCCTCTTTTTTCTAAGCATTGTCAAACTACTTAAAGCAGAAAAACATTCTGAGTTTTCTAGAGGTGACAGACTAGTAAGTCAATGGTACATATTTTTAACTTGATACTTCTTCAATGAAATAAGAATCTACTACTCTTCTTTTTTTTAAACTTCAGGTTCTGGATGAGATTTCTGAACATGGCATTAGGATTTATCAGCTCCCTGATGCAGATTCTGATGAAGATGAGGAGTTTAAAGAACAAACCAGAGTTTTAAAGGCAAGTTTCACTCCTAATTTATAATTTTGTTGCAGTAGTACTTCAAGCCTACAGTATGCTTAAAGGTACTTTATTCCTTTATAATGTGTTGAAAATTCAAGTTTTCTTTGGATGTTTACTCTGAATTATAATCCTTTTTATTCCAGTCTCTGCTTCATCAGAATTCCAAATGTAGTGTTGTGACTTTCTTTTTTCTCTTTAAGCAACTCTTCACCAAGAACTGTGATTTGCAGTCTGTTCTCTGTCTCAAACCTTTCAACGCGCATGTAAAGAGAGAGAATGTGTGTGTGTTATGGTTACTAAACTAATTAACAACTTTCCTCTTGTTAGAGCAGATAATAATAAAGGTTTTACTGAAGTAGTTTCCTCTTCGTGCTGTCATGCTTGCAAAGGTGCTTGAAGAATGTAGCTGAAATTCTCTCTAGCTACTTTAATCTGTATCTGAAGTATGTTTCTGTTGGCTGTTTTCCATGTATGATGTTATGTCAGATGACACATTATGCCCAAACTGTACTTCAACAACAGTCAAGTGTTCCTAAAGCAAAGCGTCATTTCCTTTTATGCCTCTGTTAAGACAAACTGATCCTAAAAAAACCACAGGTGTTAATAATGAGAGGTTGCATTGCCTAGGATAGGATTTGTTGGTTTTCTGATGTGGAAAGATTTTGGTAGAGTGCATTTGTCAACATTTCTTTTCCCCCTCTCCTATCTCTTACTTAAGTCTTTGTGCTTTCTTTGAAAGAAAAAAAACCACACACACAAAAGTAGCCAGTCAAAAATTAAAACAGTAACTTGTTTTGCTGTATCTCAACTAGGCTAGCATTCCCTTTGCTGTTATTGGATCCAATCAACTTATTGAGGTGAAAGGGAAAAAAATCAGAGGCCGTCTGTATCCCTGGGGAGTTGTTGAAGTTGAAAATCCAGAACACAATGATTTCCTTAAACTGCGCACAATGCTGGTGTGAGTAATGGTAAAATTATCCCATCTCCTGTGGTGACATAACTGTTACAATGACTAGAGAGTTACAAAAGCATGAACTCCTTAATTCAAAACTACCACTGATGGCAGTGTTAGAGTGCCTTTTTACTGTGTGTCCACCCCTCAGCTTGTTTTGCTGCTGTAATCCTCTGATCTCTGACTTCAGAAAATATTTTCTGTATTTTACGTTGTCAGATATATGTGACAGTTTTATGCCTTATGTGATCTGATTTGATGGCTTTACATATAAATTGAAGTTTTCTTATAGTGCAGTGCGTGGGGCAGAGAGGCTTTCAAAATATTACTCAAAGTGATTGATTAAACTGTGAAGAGTATTCTAAAGGGAAATCCTATGTTAAATATGATACCCCATCCCTTTATGATTTTAGTTTATACAGATATTCTGCCTGTGTAGATGGTTTTAAAGTGTTTTTTTTTTTTTTTTTTAATGACATCTTGCTATTGTTGGAATTCTGTTGTGTATTTCTGATTTCGATTTTCACTGGGCAGGGATTGCCCTCTGCTGGTCATTGGCAGCAAGCATTTTCCTTTTTTTTTTTTTTTTTTTGGCAATTGATAATTGTTAGGCAATGCTAGCTGTTATGTAAGCCAAGGACCTCCACCTAGTTCTCAGTTACAAATTATACTTTATAGCACTTATGAGTCAAAAAAATGCTTTAGGAACTGAAGTATCTTTTTGAATAACTGTCTTTGTAATGTTAAGAACCTTGCAAAGACTGGTATAAACAACTTCTATAAAGTAATTAGTGAACAAGAGGAGCACAGCATACTTTGCATCTTTGAGGAATATTGGTGGGAGGGCACTTATGTTTATTGGTCTTTAATTCATACTTACAAAGCTAGCCAGAACACTCCTTTCGGCAGGCTTGGTCGGTAAGGATTGTTTTTCCAATAAATACATCCATTATATAAAACAGAAATAGAAGATAAAAGGGTGGGTTTTTTCCCTTTGACGAGAAGGACGAAGTATTCAATAGCCCTTTGCGTGTTCTAGAACGCACATGCAGGACCTGCAGGAGGTCACCCAAGATTTGCACTACGAGAACTTCCGTTCGGAGAGGCTAAAACGAACTGGCAAGTAAGTGTGCCTGCCTTGGGGTTCTGCTGCTTGTGAGTCTCATCTTTTTCCACTGTGACATTGGACTTGTTCTTCCTCCTAACTGATCCCTCCTGTAACTAACTATTTCTCATGAGATTTCCATCTATGGAGTTACTGAAACTTATATGAAATGCTTTTCTTGAAGAGGAGCAATACGTAGCAAAGTGCCGTGCTTACAAACAGCTGTTCTTGGTTTTGTATCCCTTCGCTCTTCTCTATGCTTTTCATTGGAATGTGCCTAAAGAAGTTGTGGATTGCCAGCAAGATAGGTGTTTTTTTTTAAATGATGTCTAAGCAGAAAAAAACCCCACTCTGGGCACATTCAAACAGGCTCCAGCCTATCTAATTAGGTAGGATGTTGTTTCTCCAGTTATTGCTGGACTACCATGGTGGCTGTTAGAGAAAGAAGTTTAGACCCAACAGTCTTTTTCTGGTGATGTGTGTGGGTTTTGTGCTGTGTGGTTCATTTTTTTGTTTGTGTTTTTTCTTGTTAAGGTTTCTGTCCTTGGCAACTTAACGCAAAAAAATCCGCATTTACCTGTGCTGCATCATTTTGATAGCAAGTTATTCTTGTTCCTGCTTTAATGTTCAGCCAAGCATTTTGGTCTTATAGAAGAAAGGAAATAGCCTACACAGCTTTTTTAATGGTTGATTTTTGTATCATGTATAGATAGTGGAGGGGATCTCTTGGTTAGAGTAAATGGCAAAAAATCCCCATAGCAGTGAAAAAAGTGAATTTTGAGAAACAGAGGCTGAATAACAGGAGTCTATGAGGTAAAGATGGCATCTTACAAAAGGGAAGCATGGGTTTAAGAATGTCCTAATTTCCCCTGTGTGGAAGCATGTAAACTTTTTTGCTGTTATATTAGCTGAAATAAGAGCCTTGAATCTGTTCTTGGAGATTTTTACTTCTGTATCTTATACCATCAATGCATTCTTTTGTTCAATAGGCCTGTTGAAGAAGAAGTGGTAGACAAGGATAGAATCCTTCAGCAGAAAGAGGCTGAGGTAAGAGGCAGCTTCTAAAACTGTTGTTCTTTAATATAACATGCTATGTTCCAATTTCAGTATTCTACATCAACGACTGCCTATGGAGTGCAAGATTTGAGTTGTAAAAAATGACAGACCTAATTTGAGCATGCAAGTTGCCCAAAGAAGGTATTTTGTTAATAGTCGCTTGCATACTGTGGATGGTAGGTAGTATGTGGACTCCTGGTTGTGAGAAGGGTATTTATCACTTTCAGTTTGTATGCAAATTTTCCATAAGGTTTGTTGCTATTTTTCAAGTCTTGAAATCAATTTGTTTGTTAGCTACATAGGCTGCTTTAAACACAATATGTTGGGGTAGACCGATAGCCTAATGTAATGTGCATGGCTTACTGCAAGTATGTTACCAGTAAATTTCGTTTATGTCTTGTGGCTATGGAGTAGAAAAAGGTTGTTAAGTCTTAAAAATCCCATGATATAATTAATGTGGATGTTTTTTCATCTTAATCTTGACTTGCAGCAAAACTCATAATATTTCTGTTGTACCGGTCAACTTACGGATTTGATGTTTTCAATCTCTGATTTCTTACTCTGGTTTCAAGTTATTACTAGGCTTTTCAACTTAACATTTTTATGCTAAAGATTCAGAGATTTTTAGCCTGGTATTTCAATTCTAGTAGTACACTACCAATGCTTATGACTGCTTGCATATAGGACTTGCTGCCAATTGGAAGATAGTGTTTTTGTCCATAAATGGAGTAAGGGTATGATTTAAAAGATCAATGCATATATGCAGTGATTTGGAGTAAGAAATAAAAAACTACAAGCAGTTTTATGTGTTTCTGAGGTGAAAGATTCAGACTCCCATACATGGAAATTTTTGAAATATAGTTACTTTGGTCTGTGCATTTCCTTTTTCTTTTATAGCATTGATATTTAAAAATA
This sequence comes from Phaethon aethereus, assembly GCF_964289735.1. NCBI lineage: Eukaryota > Metazoa > Chordata > Aves > Phaethontiformes > Phaethontidae > Phaethon > Phaethon aethereus. Next base: position 9,446,097 of record NC_138593.1, on the reverse strand, counting down.
CCTAACCCTGGCATGTTGACATAAATAGCAACAAATTTTCCTAAAAGGAAATGCAGCAGCAGCTGATTATCACCATAACTAGTAGCTAATAATAGGAATTACTGGAGATTAAATGAGCTGCATCTTTATCACTGTATAACTTCATTTCAGCAACATAAGCACACTTGATGGCCATGCACTTATGAGAATAGAACTTCTGCAAGTATTCTGTACACAAATTAACTGCCTTCCATTTACTGATGTGTATGTGAAACAACAGTAGACAATCAGCTGATAGCCAGGGATAATAGATGCTTTGAAAATGTCAAGAGCATTGTTTGGAAATGTTTTGTGGGTTTTTTTTCTTTTTCTTTCTTAATGCTTCCAAAATTCAGGCAGTAGACTTAGAGGGTTTGTCATAAGTGTTTCTCGTGTTATTTGAACTACACGAATTATACATGCCTACTATTTAAGAAGAAACTTCGGTATCCTCGTAGAACTATTTGTCTTAAGGCTTACATCTGAAAAAATTATTCTATAACTTTTTCCCCTGGAAACTGTTGATATGGCAGGCACATTATTATATACTGGTGTATTCTGACCACTTTCTGAATGTATATATAGCATTTTTATATATATATATATATATATATATATATATGCGTGCATGTAATATATTTTTTGGTATATATAATATGACTAAAGGGATGAAGTCTTGAGTTTCTTGGAGGACAATCTCTGAAAGTTTCCTCTGGGACTAATCATCTCTGAATAACTGCTGCTGAAGTTGCAGAGGATTAGGTTAGAACTTGAAAAAACAAATAGATGTTTTTAACTTCTGCGTTCTATTGTCCCAAAGAGATCAAGAGGCTTTGCTGAATCTTCTGTAGATAAGCCAGTATGAAATCCCTTCATCTCCATATCATTCCAAAAGTTCAGACTGGGAAAAGTCTGGGGAGGAAAGAGGCACAGAGGAAATGGGCTTGCATTCCATGGCCTTTGCAGAGAAAACAAATACCCATTTCCCCTCCTGTTTTGGATTCCCATCAGTAACGGTGCTTGAAGTTCTATTTACAGTTTTGTAAGGTTTATATAACCTTGGAAGGAATGAATGCTTGGGCTAGTGCCAGGATCATCTTTATCAAGGCATCACTTTTGCTAAATGATCTTTTATTATGCCAAAAGATATGGTCCCCAGTTCAGCAATTCAGAATTGCTAATCTGTCATTTTGGATTTATTGCTCCATCTGGTTGTGCTTTTTGCACATTTCCAAGTGATGACCTGTTTTTCCAAGCTGGGCAGTGAAAATAAGAATAAGGGTGTCAATGTTCCTTACAGTAAATATGCTGCAGTTCAGATTATTTTGTAGTGTAAATGGGCATAAACTTAAAGTTTGTGGTGTTGTACCATATTCTTCCTGCTCTGAAAATATCTCATAATAAAAACCTTTCAAAGTTTTGAGAGGCAATACTTCCAGAAAAGTGTTAAGGACATGATTACATGAAATGGCAAGGAACAAACTTCCTCTGATTTTTTTTATTTTTTTTTTTTTCCCCAGCAAGCTGCCCTGAGGCTTTGGGCAAATCCCTTTGCTCCACTGTCTTCAGTGGACTTGGTCAACAGTTGGCTGAATATAGTAGGATTAATCACAACGTTGAAATTATTTTTTTCTCTGTCCTTTCTGAACTTTCTGAATGTGTTTAACGCTTTATCAGATGAGATGAAGAACCCTGGCTTAGTATGGAAGTCAGTGTGGGCACAGCCCACAGTGGCGGGGCTGCCAGGCTGGGGTCGCGCAGCAGCCCTGCGGGTAGGTGAGGATGCGATGAACACATGCGAGTAACTGCCTGGTATTGCAGGTATTTGTGTGTTTTCTTGAAAGGTAAGGTGAAGACTTATGTGGAGAGACAGCATGACTGCTGATGAAGGCCTGCAGACCTGAGGGAAATAAAAACAGCTCTAAGGTTTAATTTGTGTTGTGGAATGCTATTGCCTAGTGCAGGGGGAAGGAGGCATGCTTTTTGCAGAATGCTTCAGCCTTCCTCTGTGAAGTGACGCAGTCTTAGCCCTGGGAGAATATAATAAGAAGAAAACCCTTAGTGAGCAATTAGCAATGGGAATCCCTAGGGAGCTGGAATGAAGAACAACTTTTTTTTTCTTGTCCTTTTGAGTTGTTCTTTAAAGGGACAATGCTTGCAGCCCATGTAGTGTGATGGCTGTGGCCATAGTGACTTCTGCTGTTCATGTCAGTGTGTCCTATGAAAGACATTTATCTCGATGGTAGCCCCTTTTCCAATATAGTAACTTTGTCGGGAGTATTTTTCTTGTCTTCAGTTAACATGATGAGTTGTACTCCTTGGTATTAGAAGTATTTTTAACCAACAGCAACTGTCATGGGAACATGACCGTTCTGGTGTACTAGAAAATCCACTGTCTACATGTAAAGGCATGGGCAGAAATAATTATACTTGGTGTGGGAAGGGGAAGCGTGTCAATGGGAAGTAGACATTGTTCATTTCTGAACATTTCTTTTCCTGTGATACCTGTAGGGTTGTCACTGAAAAGCCACTGACCTTGTTCCGACAGGAGTAGTACTTGTTGGTATTCTGGACAAAACATACTACAGATGATGAAATCTTGTAGGTAAAGCAAAACTGAATATCTGTGATTTCTGTTAATGACATGGAAGCCATCAGGAAGCTTTATGGTTCACTTCTAATTCTGTAACCTTAACTCTCATTTTAAATATTCGTCTCTTTTCTGTGTTGCTACAGTAGTTATGTGTAGTCACTACCCAGTAGTTACGTGATAGTTTGAAGTAAATTTTAGTCCTGACATAAGTAAACTAAGTGGAGTTTGTACCAAGGAGAAGTTTACTCTTGATTTTTGGTATCTGGGAATTCACAGGAATTGTTTGTTTCAACAGATTTCCAAACACTGTTTCCTACCTTCCTTTTCATCATGTACATTGACCCTGTGCTATCATGTTGTAGTGTCCTTTAAGGGGTGAATGCAAGTTCCCTGCAGAATATATTTAAAGCTGCTTTTACAAGTGAGAGGGTTTATTGCTGAGCAAGATCAAAGTGTATGCTGCTGATGCTTGCAATCCCCAACAGCGAAGGGAACACAGATGTTGATGTGACATGAATTTTTCAGTCTTTTGTGTCATATTTTACATTCACCTTTATTGAGAGGAAAGATTGTTTCTGTCTATGCAATAAGTCTAGTAAGGTGAAGACACACGAGTTGTTTTGAGCTTGTATTGTAATGTGTAGGAGTGGTTCTTATGTCCTGTTCTCTACTTGAAGAGGAATTGTGGAAGAGACTGACTTTGCTACCACTTGAGTACAATACAGCTTGATTCTTCTTTTTTTAGTTTTAATTTTACACTCCAGCTGACAGGATTAATGCTGTGCAAACGATTTTCTCTACAAGATATTTGTGTGCATTCTCCCTAATTTCAGTTACTACCTCTAACTTTAGCCCTGTAGATACGCAGCCAGGTTTTAGTGTGTGGTGTCTATCATTACTCATAGGTTATCTGCTAAGAATACTGTTACTAAACTGATAGTTGTGAGTTTGCTTAAAGCTCTTGAGAAGCCACAGTTTTACAGCAGAAAGCAACCATTCTGGATCGTTTGCATATCAAATGCTCAACAAAACCAAAACCAAAATGCTGATGCAGCCTAGGATGTAGTGAGAAAGATCAGTGTGCTTGAGTACCTTTTTACTTTTATTTTCTTGCTGACTTTATAAAAAGGAAACTTCAATGATGACTTACCTGCTAATGGCCATAGGAGACAACAAGGTGCCTAGTTTCTTTAACAGGCTTTGTGCCTGAAAGTTTTTCTACTGAATTATGCTAAAATAGCTTCAGAAACTTGCCATTATTTAGCTAACAGGTGAGACTAACACTCCACCAGTAGATCTCAAAAACACCACATGAAAATGGAAAAAGAAAATCTTCCTACAATCTTAATGTTAGAGCAGAGTAGATGTCCTACTGCTTTTGTCCTACCGTACATTTGAGTCATATGCAGCATCTGATTTTTTTTCATGGCATGGGCATATTTTTATCAATTAAGGTTAAAAAAATGCGAGACTTGATGCTGTATTTAAATCTTAAAATATCATGTTGGCTATTAGCAGAATGCTGCATTTGAGCAATCACCCTAATACATGTGCAGCAATATCTTCCCCTGTGATTACTGAATGGTTTCTATTTTGGGAATGTTTCATGGCTCAGCTTGAAGTGCTCTTGGGAAAGCTCAAGCAGGCGAGCTTCCAAAAAGCTAGTTTTATTCTGATGGTAAATCTGTGGAGAGGCAGTTGAAAAGACCCAGGTGTCTTACATTTTAAGAAAGATCTTTGAAACTTTTCTCTTTTCTTGGGCCATGGAATCAATGCAACTCTCACTTCTGAGACGTTCTGCTTTTTTTTTCCCCCCTTCCTGCAGCATTATGCCATCTTTTTGATCAGAAACCTTTTGTTTTAAGTGTTTAGCAGAAAGATGTAGTTGGGTATATAATAATCATTACAGACTTAGCTGTATCTCTCACTGTTCCTGTGGGAATCCCCTTTTGTCAGAGTATGTCTGTGCTGCAGTCACAGGAGCCTGAATTAGCCTCTACTGAATGCTGTGGTGCTGCAGCAACAGGATAGGTACCAGTATATAAGCCAGCTCGTTTTAGGAAGCTCTGTTATCTCTGGCTATGCCGCCATCTCTGTGCTTCAGTTTCTTACTCTTTCCAAAGTCTGTATCTGAGGCTGGGTAAGAAAAAGTTATACAGGCTGCTGCAGTTCATTTTTCCCTTTAAAAACAAAGCAAAACAAAAAAGCCTCCAAAACCCCCAACAAAACAGCTCAACACCGTATACATGTAGTCAACATTTATCATTTTGTATTGAATCTGATAGAGTAACTAGTATCACAATAGCTAATGTGGCTGACTGGATAAAAATACAGTATAATTGTTTAAACATAGCAGTGCTGTTTGAGTTGAAGAGTCACTCCCTCAGTAAATGAAAGCAATTCTCTAACTACTTTTTCCTAAAGGGGAAGAAAGTTGGGTATATTAAAACCTACACAATTATTCTTAGAATAATGACAACTTGCTATACAAGCCTCAGATTACTACATGATCTCCAGTTTGAGATGGACATGTATTTTATACAATGTGCATGGAAATTGCAGCCTATTTCTTTCCCAGTTTTTAAGATAGGGCACTTGCAATTATGTATATGGAGCTTCCCCACCTGCATCTGGAAGGAAATACATAGTCATTTGTACACCAAATTAGAGGTATTTGGATATACATTTTGTAAGTCTGTATTAGTGTTTCTTATTCTTTCTTAGGAACATTTACTTAATGTTATTTTTTGGAGGGAAAAAAAAGGCATTGTATATTACTGGCCTTTTATGAGATGGAAATTAACTTTTAAGTGACATAAGAAAATGCCTCTAAGAAAAGGTCATTGTTTAGATATAAAAATGTTGGTGCTTAATATGCTTAGTCTGCATTTCCAGATTTTGTAAACATCTTTCTATTTTGCTTTTGAATTAGTTTTAAAATTCTGTATGCACATTTGGCTGTTAACTCTGCAAATTTTTAGCAACAGTATCTGGTTAGCCACAAGATGAATATTCGTACATAATATTATGCTTTGAGCACTTGTATCGGAACAAAGCTGCTTCAGCTCACTCAAGCAGTGTAGCTCTGTACACACATAAAGGGCATGCTTTCTTTATTGTAGATTAAATGCTAACTCACAGGTCTGCAAGCTTCAAAAGGTTTTGATGTTATTGCTTAATTTTCATTACAATTATTCTTACAAATCTTTTGTGAAAGTTAGATGTAAGGCATTAAAGAATCTGAGATGGGAAAACCAAAGTATTCATTCATGTGAATTAATCTAACATTTCCAGCTTATAAAGAGGAAAATTGGATCTGCATTCTACCATGGGAGAAAAAGATTTAAAGTTTCCTGGATTTTGGATTCCTCATGAAATTGTTTTCAAAATGTAGGTGTGTGTGTGTTTTTTTTTTTTTTCCTACAGCTGCGCCGCATGCAGGAGATGATTGCACAAATGCAAGCCCAAATGAGGATGAAGCCTGGTGATGATTAAGACGCTTAACATCAGGTAAGACTTTTCTGACTTGTTTACTCCTTTTACATAAAATTTTCGCAATTGTTATTGTTAATGTTGCTTTTACAGTACTTAAGAAAAAATTGAGTGATGTTCTGGGTAGACTAGAAAAAAGATAAAATATATAAACAAAATTTAGGGTGTTTTGGGGTATGTAGGCAGCTGAATTTATAGCAGTTTTTTCAAACAAAAAAAAATTTTAGACAAACTGGTTATGTGTGCTGAATACAGACTCCCTTGATGTCATATATGATATATTAGGCGGGATCAGAGTGAGTGAAGGAAAAAAAAATTCTCATAGTAAATACTCATGCTTTCTTCAGAATGCAGCTCATCTGGCATAATTTTTCTTCTAAATACAAAAATAAAAAATAGAAGGTAATGAGAAGTCTTGTTGCTTAATACTTCAGTTTAATACTCTAGTTGTGATTGCTGGTCTTCTGGAATGTAAAGCTTGAATAAAATGGATTATATTATCCCTTATGACCTTGTGGCAGCTGCCAACATTCCAAGCCTAAAATAAGGAGATTTTTTGTTGCCTTTATTTGAACCTTCAGTCTTCCTGTTTATATTAATTAAAAAAAAGTCTCCTAAGGAATAAACTTATTCACTGGATTCCTATATAAGCAGATGTTGATGGGTTTACTGGTCTATGCAGTGTGATCTTTGAGTGAAGTAGGTAAGGGGGAAAAAAAGTAATTCAAACTCAGATTTCTTACTGTCACAGTTCCAAGTCTTGCAGATAGAGGAGTCTTCACATCACATCTTCCAACTTCCATACTGAGATACATTTTCCCAGAGCTGGAAATCTAAACACTGAGGATAATTTTGTGGCTGACCATGCAGTGTATGCGATAGCAGCGTCTGACGTAAAACTCTCACTTCCCCAGACAGGAGCTGGTAATTATGCAGCCTGTTAAATATTTTAGTCTGAATTGAAGGTCCCAAGTTTTTATGGTGACTTTGTTATCATATGGCCAAACTCTGACTGCTTCTGAAAATGTTTGTTTGATGCAGGAAACCTTATGCAGCGTAAATTATTATTACTGTTTTTTTGCAAAGGAGCTCAATTCTTTCTGTGACTTACAAATCACATTTAATCACATGGAATCCTTTAAACTGATACTCAGTAAGGAGAAAAAAAAAAAAAACACCTTAAATCTAACAGGATTGTCCGTAGTTGTTGCTTGCAGAGCACAGTGTGGCAAATGATACAAATATATTCAGAGCTCTTTCTTCAGTTCCTAGATACTGGATTTGCTGTGAAATCAGTATCTGAGGGCTAATAGGATGCCGTATTCCCACTAACAGTTAGCCAGTAATGGCACCAGAATTCCCTGTGTTTCACAGCTGCTGGCAATACTGGATATGGCATTTATAAAAACAAATTGGAGCATGGTTTGTCCTGGGCTGAATTTGCAGCCATGGATACATAAGTAAACAGAGTTCTGAGCATGCTCATGTGCGTCCGAGTTAGATGTTATTTTGTGGATGCTTTTACATTGCTCATCGGGAATACATCTTGGACCACTAAATGTGTTAAGCAGGAGAGCTTTGCAGATTTAACTAAGTGTCCACATGATCTTGTTGTGATTTAGTTTGAACTAAATCTTAAGAAAGTTAGTCTGAAATATTGAATGTGAACAAATTTGAGAAGGATTTGAATGATATTTTCACGTGTGGAGGTCCTGCTGTTTCTCTGAAATCTGCTAAACTACGTTGCTGCAGTTACTGTGGAAATCATATTGTTTGACAGATTGCTTTCAGGAAACAATTTTGAACTTCTCTTGTTACTCTTGAGATACTGATTGATAGACTTTTAGTGTAATTTGTTGGCTAATATGCATAGTCAGAACTGCAGTTGTAGTCCTGCTAAACCAGAGTGCTGCTGTATGATCCTGTCAGTATGTTGAAGTGAATCCTCACCTAGAACTTAACCTTAGGGAAGTTTCTCTCACACATGCTAACTTTACAGTTTAGGAGGAATGATGATTTCAACTTCCAGCATTCCCAACAGATGTATTTACTGTATTTTATTGAATTCACTATATCCAGAGAAACCAGGAAACTTGTAATTAACACAGTAGTTAACAGAACCAAACTGCTGACAAATTTAAATATACTTGATATCAATCTTTTGTTCTATCATGGCTTATCCTGAGCATCTCTCAGGTTCTAGTTCTATAAGAACTTTAAAGGATCAGCTCTGCTACTGAAAGCACAGTCTCTCCTCCAATTGCTCTTTTGCACCCTTATCTTTGTGCTGAGAAAAGTATGTAACTTTACAGACTATGTAAAAATCAATGTTTCACTCTTTATTTTGAATAAATGCATATTTATTGGTTTTTTTTTCTTCAAAAGTCCCTTAAAAATATTTTCCCCTTCATAAAGCACAGATATAAAGATGTTTTCAGATATTTTGGGAAACGAGAAGTATGGTGTAAATATCTTCATAGATAAGAGCTGGAGAGTAAACAGTAGGCTAATGAAATGTGATAATATTCAAATATGTGAAATACCCACTTCTGGTTTCAGATGTATTTTGGGGTGGGGAGAAGATTGCTGAATGCTTTGGGGCTTTCTGGAAAGAGTCTGGCATTGCATAATGATTAAGAGGTGATAAACTCAAATCCTTGCCAAAAAGGCTGACAAGTCTGTATTATAAAGTGTTACACAGATGGGACGACTGGAAGGTCTGGTTTGCCTGATCCCTTTTGAATAGGAGCATCTTTAAAGGTTTTATGGAAAGAGCAAAGGGAAAATTTACTTTAAGCAGTTTCCTTTACTTTCAAGGCTAGAGTAAGAGAAGCATAAGGGGAGTGACAAAGGCAAAGACTGCACGCAAGGAATATGCTCAAAGTTTCCAAAGAGGATGGACAGATTTCTTGCTCGGGAGAAGTAGAAATCAGGAGGAGAATGAAGAGCAGCACTGGTGAGGACTGGGTTAGAAGTAGGAAATGAAGATAATTTTGGAAACAGTAGTGAGCAGTGTGCCAACTGCAGTTTTTGACAAAAGCCTGTCAGTACAGGCTTACTCTGTGTGATGGTGGTGATTTAGAGCTTTTGAGAGCAGCCCTAACAAAGGTGTGTTGACCTGTGCTTTTGCCTGTTTCCTCTAAACGTTTCATAGCCTCTGTGTACAAACTGCACTTGGAGGTGTTTGTAGCAGTCCATGTGAAACATGGTAAAGACTTCACGACAAGCTTGATTTTTCAGATTTTTTGCTTCTAAAATGCAAGACACTGGTATAAGGTATAGTATTTCTTATATTTGACAGTTCAAATGAGGGATTGGAGAGGAAGGAGATGGAGGGGTAGAATAAGTTACCAAAAACTAAAACCGATTTAGTTTTATTTGGATACTTCAATACGAAACGCTTTTGAAATAAGCGTGCAGTAATTCCAACAGCATATTTAATAGTTTCGCAACTTGTCATCTCAGATGAGCAACTATTACAAAAAGCTGGAATTATTTTTTTAAATTAAATGGTTATTGATGGGCATTTCTTCTCTTTCCTTCTCTGTTTCTGAAAGTGTAGCTCTTTGCAATCTGTTTTCCTCTTGTTATTCTTACAAATCTGGATTGTCTGTCTTCCACTCAGCTTCAAGATCATACTGGGACAAACCAGTAACAGAAGCCAGGCTATGGAAAACAAATATAGCCATCTGGAAATGTAGTTATGGTTAGGGAAGCGTATTCAGAAAAAACCCAAGCATCTTGCTCTTCAAATATCTGTAGGATGTTGAAAATTCTTTTAGTATAGCTTATGATTTCCACAAGTATTTTAAAGCTTCCTGAGCTCACTAACACTGTTCCTTTTTTTTTTTTATAAGAATGGTACTAAAGGAACCAAACAGCCAATGAATTGACATCATTTAACAGAACAACACAAAGCATTGTCATAGCAACCAGCCTTCTAAAATGATGCTGCTGAATGCTGAATTGATCTGATGAGAAATGTCATTTGAGGAAGTAAGGATCATGTTGTAGTTTTTGGCAGCTGAAATTGAGGGCCTAGAGAACGTGAAGCTTGGGCAGATTTGTAGCATTTAGAACAACTGCCTGGCCACTGCCAGTGGATGTTTCTTGGGCTAGAAGCTAGACTAGAAGAGCACCATCATTCTCAAGCTCTTTTCAGCTCTTCTAACGAGTTGTTCAGCAAACCCTGTGTTGATGGGCTAGCACAAGTTTTTGTTTCCCTTTGAAAATAGACTTCTGATAGAAATTGTCATTTTTTCCTCTGCTACTGTACAACCGCAGTGCTGGCGTTGTGTGGCTCCATAGGACCTTGAAGGTAACTTGTATAGAGAGATCTTAGCAGGGTCATGAAGAGCCGCCTTGTAGCTGGTGCCCACCTGCCCTTGTGTATAATGTGCAGAGCGCCAAATGACAGTCATGTTATAGCTTTCAATCCTTGATGTACAGAACAATAATGCTTTCATTTGAGTTTGTTCATCTAAAAATAATGTCTTGCATCTCCCTGTTAGTCCATACTGCTCTCAGCTGGTGAAAGTCATGTTCCTTGATTGTAAGTAGAACATAATAAAAGTCAGTGTTGTACTTGGATTGTGACCTTGGCTGTTCCACAGCATCTCTGTCTGTGGCGTTTGACAGAAAATAAGTTGTGTAACTCTTCCCAATAGCAAAAAAAGTAGCACTTTTTAATATTGTAGTCTTCAAAACATTGTACAGAAAAAATATGTATCATTAATATGATCAGATGTAAGTCTGAAATACTAGTCAAGCCTGTAAACCTCCTGTACCTAAATATTGTCTGTCTTCTGGCTCTTAAAGAATCTTGCTTGGATTTTTATTTGTCTACATTTTCTGTATGCAAAATTTCCAGCAGTTTATCAGGACCTATTTCTGTAAGGAAAATTCCCTCCTAGAAATAGCAGTGTATCACTTCTAACAGTGTAGGATTTATGCATCTTGAAAAGCACATTCCCATTGAGACTAATTTCCAGAACTGCTTTATAGAGGAGAGAGAAATAGTCTCCCTGCCTCCCAAAAACCAAAACACTCTCTACTTTGCAGACTTAAAAGCGTTCCAAGGAATGACACAATATTTGCAAAACATAAAATGAAAAAAAAAAGAAACACCCAATAGCAAGTTTTTCTGATATTTTCACATAATTGCCCAAACTGTATCTCAACAAATTTTGTCAGTAAATGGGTTAATGCAAATGGGTTCAGTTTTTGCCAAGTGATCCCAGAGAGTATAAAATAGAATATAAATTTCTGAAGGAGTTGCTACAGAAATCTTGTTTTGTGGGGAAATGTCAGGGGTGAGTGGAAATACATTTATTTTCTTTTCAGTAATGTGTCGATGCCTTGGGAAAGATGAAGTCCACAGTGCAGTGGCTACAGTGGCATTCTCAATTCTTGTGAATACATGCAGTGACACCTTCCACTCTGCCTCCGAGCGGCTTGATTACCAAGGAATGACACAACTGACATATTCCACTTTTTCCTGTATCTCAGTAACAGACTGCTGCATCCAGTACAGCTGTTGGATGCACATGGGATGCAGGGGGTGAGGGGAGGTGCTTGCTGCCAGAATTTCTCAGGCATTAGCAGGCCTGAGGAGTGGAGTGCACAGACGTGCCAGGTCCGTGCCAAAGCCTGACAGGGTATCACAGGGGACCTGTAAATGGTTCAGGCCACCTTTTGCTAAGTAAACGTTTTCTGAGGAACGTTTCTTGTAGTTCTAGAGCTTGGAGCTTTGTATGTATCTGTGACTCAATGGGTATTAACCTTATTAGCCTATTAAATTAGCTGATAAACATTGGAAAAGCAGTTCAAGGGCCAGTTTTGTAACTTAGCATATACTTGGCTGATGACATTTGCTATGGGGAAGTATAAAGTGTTGCTACAGACAACAGCAAAAGGAAAGGGAAGAAACTTGAAGCAGTGAGGTCAACAGAGGATGACTGAAATATCAGAAACCAAAAATATTAGGGGTGTGAGTGACAAAATGAGTCAAAACTAACTAACAACAGGACATTGGCGTCATTCAGTACTCTTTCTATTTTGAAAGATGCCATTTCTCAAAGTTCTTGCTCGTGATTGGACACTCGTAGCTACAACATAAAATGGGTGCTATTTTGAAGAAAAAGAATTTAGGTCAGTGAGAAAATGTAACTGCTTATAAAACAAATTTCCCTCATTAGGAATTCAAAAGTGTACATGGAGAGATGTCAAGTTGCCCTGCCGTTGTAGTGGTGTTCTTGGAAGCAGCTGAGTGGGAGGCAAACCTATTCCTTTCCGAGGCTTTCAAAACCTTTACAAGTGTAGGATTCCGAGCTGTCTGACCATGTGCAGCAGGGTACAGGCGTATGTAGTGCTAGTCACACTGCTTACTGAGCAAATTTTTTTTAATGCATACTAGAGAAATGTATCCTCTTTCTCAAATAATGGTATGAATTTATATTGCAGATGGAGGCATTTAAAAGCTATGTATTGGTAAAAGGAGTCCCGGGGACTGTACGGTTGGTCTAATAAAACTGGAGATCAAATTTGTAAAGAACAGCATCAACCTAATGTATCATAAAATACTGTCTCATAAGGAGATTAGGATGAAAGAACAGTGAAATGAATCCACACTGAAAATGCACAAACATACTGTGCCCAAGTATGTCATATGAGCCTATAAAATGTGGGTATTGTGTTGCTAATGCTGGTAACATCAGTGCACAACTGTGCTTATAACCTGAGCCTTCACGTTTATTGGAATTCCAGACTTTTTGTGAGTCTGAAACATCAGTTATCGTTTCCTCCTGAGGTATCTTCTGTAAGATTAGAGTTAGGCAGACAATGGCAGAAACTTAGTTTCTCTCTCATACTTGAAGTAGCCGTGTAGCACAACAGGTTAATTTTGAATTTGAATATTGAATTTAGTTAGCAACGTATGGACTCTGGCTTTAAAGCTTCAATGCTGGTTTGCTTGTTCTGGGAAGTGAAGGCCTGCTTAAAACGTTAAGTAACTGTGTATCAAACAGAATTCCCACTGTGAGAATGGCAAAGAGCAAAGGACCCTATTGTCAGCTTTCCTCTCTCCTTATCCCAACTGTAGTCAGCAAGTGTAGTCTGGATGAGTGTTACAGGTGAGTTGACACAACAGCGTTTTCTAGGGTATTTCTTTTTTCCATCCAGATGAACATTTAGATTAAGCTATTTTTTCCTGTTGGGAATGAGCAGTTTTGGGACTGGAGAATTCGAGGTGTCTCCTGAGTTCCAAATCTGACATGGCTTCTTAAGCAGGGCCCAATTTTCAGGGAAAGCTGGAATTCTGCTTTCTTCGTAGCAGCCTTTTCAAATGGCAAATAACTACAGAGACATCCAAAACTGCTAGTTATTTTGAAGTTATAGACTGGTATCCCTTCTTTCAGCCCTATGAATACTGCTGTATGAATGCTTGGAAAAATCTGTTTGCTTTCCTGTTTTACCTGAGCACCGTCATAAATGTGTTTGTGCATGACATCAAACTTGCTGCTTGCTTTAGATAAGTAGGGTTTGTTTTCCTGAAGCAATGCTTCACGTAACAGGCTGACTGAGGTTGGTTTCTTGTGTGCGTTATTGTTGACATGAGCTGTAGTGTAGTTTTCATATTCTTGCAGACAGAGGGGCATGTGGGTGCTTAAGAAAGTATGTAACTAAAAATAGATTCTCATTTATGTGATCTTAGTAGATGTTTGTGATAAATATTTGGGGCCAAACTGTCTGACTCAGCTGATCTAGTTCTAATGCAGGTCCCTGTGATGCAGTAACTGAAATGCTCTGTTGCCTGGATTGCGCTGCTTTGCTTGGAGGGGTTTTGCACTGCCCCAAACGCTCTGACGTGCTGAGAGTTTGTCCTTTCTAATGCTCTTTGTTTTCCACTTCTGTTCGCAGCAGTATACAGATCTCTAAGTGGATGGGTGCTCTGTTTTCTTTGACCGAATGGTAATGTTCAAATACAAAAGCTGGATGCCGCAGATCAAGACCTGCGTTAAAACAAACACAAAGTCTGAAGATCGTGTTGTAAAACAGCTTGTTTTATATATTCAATGTTAATCAAGTTATATTGTATCTTTTTTGATTCTTTTGGTAACACTGTCTTCATACTTCTAAATGTGATTTTATTATCCTTCCTATACCCTTTTTATACCAAAACTGATAGAATACACCGTTTGGAGTAGTCATTGTGGTGGTTTAAGGAGTTAATTGTGTATCTGGTAGGTTATTCTGAACAGTGTCATGATTAATGCTAAAAGACTTTGTGGCCTGTTTACAGTAAACGTATGTGTGTTTGCACAGTATCGTAACTTTCACTTGCCATTTTAAGTCATTGTGTATCGCATCAGTTTTTCATAACTTTCTCTATGCTTTGGTTACTTTTGAAGCTTCGTCTCTGGTGATTTATATTTGTGTGATGTATGAGAAAATGTACAAAACACTTGATGATTCACCAGTGGTGCAAAGAAGCTGACTTTTCTAAATCATCGTGCCTTAACATACCATAAACACTACACATGCCAACAACTTCTGTGAATGCCTCTGAAGATTTGTCTTCAGGTCTCAAGTATTGATTACAAGAATTGCTGTCACAGGCATTTTTATCTGTCGGCTGAGCGATGGCATGTGCTGAACTTTTTATATACCATAACACTAATTTTCATTGAAGTTTTGTAATAAATTTAGCAATTGGGAAATGTTGAATTTTGAAGTGGTTTTTGTTGGTTTTTTGGATTTTGGCTTTTTTAAGCTAATCTATAAAATGTTGTAATGGCATCATGCACAGTGCGTCATCAAAGGAATCGTGATATTTACCCTGGGGAATGAAGGCGTTTTCTAGAATGTGTCTACATACAAACTGCTTTGATATCATTTCAAAACAACTCGTAAGAGTGTTTTAACTGGAAGTGAGGTAGCAAGACTTTGCATCCACTTTTTTTTCCTGAAGTTCATTAGGCACTTACTGACATCTTTTGGGTGGGTAAATACCTTGGAAAATCTTAGTTTATAAATTCATGAATGTCGCTGTTTCCTTTATGTCATTACTGAGCGTATAGCTCTCTTCTGCATGCTTTTGTAGATAAAGATAAGCGTAAATTATTTTGCAAATATGGGATTGAGACACTTTGTCTTCTGTACTAAATTGGGGTGTCTTTCATGTAATGATGAGCTCTAATTTTGCTGTCTAGCAATGAGTGTTTAATGAGGATAGGATTAAGAAACAATTTGCATCACAGGGATGCATGTGTTTGGAGGCTTGTGTTTGGAGTTGAACTGTATAAAATGGATATTACATTGTTATCTCAGTGGCTGCTATAATGAATTTGAAAGAAGAAATGGAGGGGACAGTTTTGTGTTCATACAAAGTCTTTTCAGGTTTTATGAAGACTTGAATTGTAAGCATGTCTGTCAAGGGGGCCAAGGTGAGAGATTTAACAGTAAACGTTTTCTCGTGAATCGTGTGCCATTGTGTGCACCTTTCTTGTGGTTTTTCTTCCAGGATTTTCCATTGTATTTTACAACCTTCTTAAAAATCATATGCTGTCCATTTGTGCTTGTGAAAGTCAGGACAGTCACACCAGTCCAGAGAAAGCAAGACTTTCACTACATACTGGATTAGCTCTCTGAACAAAGGTAACATGAAAGGTTCATCTTTCAAAGCAAATTAGGACAATGGGGAAGCAGGCTTTCAAAAGCATCTAGTTTTTGATTTTATTAAAAATGGAGCTTCCCCCCTCCCTTTTCAAAGCAAAGCACTTAAAGTCACTGTCACAGTTCTTGTGCGTGAAGCCTCAGTGAACAGACTTTCACTAGCAGATACTTATTATCGATCGATAGACTCTGCCTCCTTTTGCCTTGTGAATTCCAACTGGAATGTTTTCGCTGAAAACCTGAGATCCCCTTGAACAATAGTCCAAGAAGGGCTTGCAGTACTGCTGATAGCATACCTGAGTGCCTTCCTTTCAACGTAAGGAAATTTTTAATTTTTATGCTTTCTACCATTTCTTTGATGTTGTCTGCTTACATCTGAACTTGATTTTGTTAATATTTCACAGTTTAATGGGGGAAACATATATTTGTTAAGCCAAGTCTTTGCTACTGTGAAGATCTCTGGGGAGCGGACTCTGACCAGAGCCTGATTTCCGACCTTGCATTGCCACTGCTGTCTGTGTTGGCAGTGCCATGGCCATGGAAGACAAATCCCTTTTTCTGAATTCCGCCCCAGCTGTCTCTGGGCTGACACTGCCCCAGTGCTGGAGAAAGTGCCCACATGTAACTATGTTAATGACTGTTCAGCAGGATCAAGGAGCGAGTGCCTGTAGTCCTTTTGGTCTTCATTAGATGTAAAAAACACTGTGGCAGACGATAAAACAACTCATGAAAGGTTGATTGGCTTGTTGGTGCCTTTAATTGTGGTGTAAAGTCTGTAATGGTCAGTGGCACTCTAGCTGTTAACTCTCAGCATATTTGCTTGGTTTTTGTCTGATTTTTTTTTTTTTTGATGCGTTGAATCAATGGCTAAAAGTGAACTCATGATGAGTTAATGGGTTTTTTAAATATACATGCTTGGGATTGCCAACCCCTGGTCTTGGATGTGTCTCTCTGTTTTGACATGAGGGATAATTTGAATGACAAGGTAGAAGAAAAGGCAAGATAAATGCTGTGATGACTACAAGGACGTGAAAAGTTAGTACTGTGGCATCAGTGTCAGGTTTTTGTTCTGAAGTAGGGGAGGGTCCTTGTACTTCTGCAGCCATCACCATGCCGAGCTTATCCTGTCCTGTATTCAGGAGAGTCCTGAGTCTGATTATTCACATGTCCTTGAAACGTGGAAGATGTGACACCCTCTCTGGCTGTGGAAATTGGGGAAAGGAGCTGGGTGTCCTGAGGCTTCACATCCCCCTCTCCTTGCTCCTTTACTATTGAGTTGAAGTTTCTATGAGCTGTTCTGAGATCATGTGCTAGTGCTGCTTTTGGCGTGTTTAAAATTCATTCGAGCTCTCTGCTGCCTTTCCTTAAAAAGTTGTACTGACAGCTTTTACCTAAAATGACTTTCCATATCACCTCTTTAAAGCGGTTTAATGGGAACAGAGCACACATGCCTACTTTGCACAGTACGGGTACTGTATGATTCAGGCCTTCCCACTGTATTTTGAGATGCTAAATCTGGGAACGCATTTCCTATTTATTCCATTTGTGTTTAGTTTTTTGTTAGTGGCGTATTCCTCCTGCTGGGCGTTGTGTTTCTGCTCGAGAGGAGCGAGTGCTTCCCTCTCCGCTGGTTAAGCCTCGGCGCGGCGGTGTGCAGCGCCATGATCCTGGGCGGTTCCAGGGGCATTGCCCGTGGCCCTGGCCCTGGCGGCGCTCGCCCGGGGGCTCGGCCGGTGCGTGGCGCGGGGTCACGCCGCCGGCCCCCGCGCCCCGCTCTCACGCGCCGGGGCGGGGCCGGGGCGGGGCGGGCTCCCGGGATTGGCCGCCCCGGGCCGGCCCCGGCCCCCTCCGCGGCGGCGCTGGGGCGGCCTCGCCGCGCACACACGCTCACACACACACCCACACACACACGCACCCACGCAGAGTCACGGCGCTGTTGTCGGCTCCCGGGAAGGCAGGGCCGGCACCGGCACCATGAGCACCGGCATGCGATACAAGAGCAAGCTGGTCAACCCAGGTGAGGCGGCGGGGACGCGCGGCCGCTCCGCCCCGCGGCCCGGCGCATCCCTCCCGCCTCACTCTCTCTTCTTTTTTCTCCCCGCCGCCGGCTCCCGCCGCGGGCATCCCGCCCTCGCCGATCTGCCCAGCAGAGGAGAAGCAGGTACGTGGGCTCCCCCGCCGCGCACGGCTCGGCACGGCCGGCTGCAGCCCCGGCCCTGCTCCGCAGGAGCTCCCCCGTGTTGCTGCCGCAGTGAGGTGGTGTCCTGCTACCTGGGCATAGCCGCGTTTCAGCCCGGGGCTCGGTGTGCTGGCCCTTTTTTAGCGGCATTCATCTGGGAAATAGGCGTTTTGCCTCTTTCACCTCTCCGGGTTTTGGGTTGGGTTCTTTTTCTTTCGGTGCCTTTGGGTGTGTCGAGTCAGTTGGGATGGAGAAAGGCAGCGCGGGTCTTTCAGCATTAGGCGCACGTCCCCCCGTCTCCGCAGCACAGATGCAGGCGCAGACCCAGTCCTGCCACTCCTTGGTGTAGCAGATCACCACCTCGCAGGCGGCCAGGATTTGGGCGTTAGGGAACATCTGTTTTGCTTTGCAAAGCAAATAGCTGTTTGGAGATGTGCCTTTGAGTCCTGGAGGGGGGGGGTGTGTGTGATGCAATCCGATGACATCGACAGGGTTTTTTTGTTCACTGTTTGGTATTTGAAGGGGTTTAGGGTGTTTGATGGGAAGAGGAATCCTTGTCTTCTGAGCTTCCATGTCTGGGTAAGGGGTTATCAGCAGAGCCCCACGTGTTCCTTAGCACACATTGTCACGGTGTAGGCAATGTCTGCTGTATATGGAAGAGCTTTTCTGCCTCACAAAGTTAGGGATGGAGGTGATGGGCAGTGCAGTGGGTCCCTGTAGAAGGAAGAAGTCCACCCACTCCCAGCTTGGCTTGCACTTGCCTTTGGGTCCCATCTTTCTTTCTTTGGGGCTCTAATTCCTTATGCAGCAAACATCTTGCTTGCCGAGGTGGTGGTACTGGCTTTCTGGACCACAGAGAAGCAAACTAGTTTTGTAGCAGCTTGGGCACTGCAGGAGATGGTCTTTCCCTATATAATGCAGATTTGGGCACTGAGAAAAGACACCTGGGCATTTTTGTGAGCTGCTGATTGCACTGATGAGAGGAACAAAGTAAATCCAGGGGCAGTAGGATAATGGGGTCATCAGGTGCATTTTTCCCAAGCTACTTAGAGATTTGCTAGTATTTTGCAGTTATTTGTGAGTATTGCTGTTAATTCTTGTTTTATTTCTGGAGAGAAACAATCCAGAATGTGTTCTGACATTTTAGAAAACTTGTAAGCAGTGAACTGGAGAGGAGCTTTGTGACACCCCCCCCTCCCCGTACGGTTCTTTAGTTCATTTGTTTTTAAATAAAGAGAGAGGCAGGTTATGTATGAGGCATCTTTCTGCTCATTCCCCAGGGGAAGAAGCGAGGTAGAGATCAGAGTAGTCTGTTGTAGATATTATCATAATTCCTGAAGGTCCTTGTCACACTGCATAGGCAAAAGTGGGCTGGAGTCTGTACCCCAAAGAGTTTGTGTCTGCAGGAGAGTGTGGTGTTCCACTGGGGCAAAGGAGGCCCTTCCTTAAATCCGCAAGTGTTGCATGTGTATCCACGTATCTTATGCTGAGAGTGCAGCGTGGGTCTTGCATGACAGGGCACGGTTCATGATGAATTTATGCCAGCCATGTTACTTGTGGATGGTGGAGGGGAACCAAGCTGTGAGTACAAAGCAACCTGTTAAAATTAAAGTGAACATACAAAAACACAAATTATCAAAATTTATTATAAAAGCTATTTTTTATAAATAGTTGGGGAATGAAGTGAGCTTCTGAGAGGGCAGTACAACAGATTGTATGTAAGTAGGGTAGCCTTTAGTAAAATCTTAAT
The DNA here is from genome assembly GCF_964289735.1 of Phaethon aethereus. Lineage (NCBI taxonomy): Eukaryota > Metazoa > Chordata > Aves > Phaethontiformes > Phaethontidae > Phaethon > Phaethon aethereus. The sequence continues at coordinate 9,426,393 of NC_138593.1, read as the reverse complement.
AATATTGACAACTTGTGGAGTCCAAAAAGTGGAACAGTGTGGTGTCAAGGAATGTGCCTGCATCTTCCCTCATCTTCCCCCCAGTCAGGGCTGATGCATTGTCTGGATCCAGGGGACCCTGATTTGCAGGTTGGACTCCCAATTGCTACCATTTCTGAAGAGAAAATAATGGTAGATTCCCCACATCTCTAATTTCTAAGGAATGACCTCTTAATCAGTGTACTTGGTACTGAACTTATGTGCTATTGAAGTCAGTGGAGGTTTGATACTGGTCTCCATGGGCAGAGCATCCAGCTTTCCAAGGGGAAGGGTTGTGGTTTAAGACCCTGGACTGGAGGAAATCAGTTTCTGATCTGAAGCTCTACAGCATGTTGCCTGGTGAGACCAAACTCCTCAGTCTCTATACCTTAGTTCAGCACCTCACAAAGAGGGATGGTTTCCCTCCTAACAATTCATTTACCGCTGGAGCGCTAAGAGGGATTCTCGTGGTGAAGCTGGGTAGGCAAATGAAGTGATGACTAGTGTCCCAGGTGCAGAAGAGTAGGCCCCGTGCAAGGGAAACCTAGCAATTTGTCGAAAGAGTATTGACTTGAGAAGGAAACAGGGCAAATGCAGCGGACAGACGCTCTGCCAAAGCCCGAGGTGTTGCTGTGGGAGGAGTACAGGTGAAACCTCCCAAATACCTAGCTAAACTGGAGTGTCCTGGCACACTCCTGCAGAACATGCCTCTTAGCTCGTGTTGTTGGCGTGTGTTTGGGGTGTTACCTTGCCGTGTCTCTAAAACTGGCTCCTGCTCACTCAGGCCCGTGTCTCTAATGTTCTTTGAAGTCATTGTTTCTTTTTAAAGCAGGAGGATGGGAACCTCTCCTTCCCAAGTTGATCTCTCCCCGCCCCATCAACTTGCAAAGTTGTTTGGGTGTGGGAGTAGAGACTATCTGGTGGATCCAGTTCTTTCAGTGGGTTTGAAATTACAGGGCTGTGCTTTTTGCATTCAGTTTGGTCCTTTTTTTCTACTTCAGCATATTTTGAAGTGGTCTGCTTGTCAGTAAAAATATATATTGGGGGGGTGCTGTGTATAGAGAAGATGCTATGCAAAAGGTAGTCTGGCTGGATAAATGGTTTCGGTGCAATTCTAGGCATTGAGAACTCCTGAATTAATTACATTTGTGTCTCAGTTTTTGAGAATCTGGGTTTTGTGTCTTAGAAATTTATATTCCTACTCCTTTACTTTCTTCTTCGACAAAAAAGAAAGAAGCAGAGATTTCCATTGTTCCTGGAACAGTAGATACTACAAGGGCAGACATGTCTTCTATCGAAAATGGCTACAGTGCTAACACAGAGCATCATTTTAAGGTCAGCCTTCAACCCTAGCCTCACCTACCAAAGGGCATTGGCTGATGGAAATCCCCCAATTTCCTGTTAATGTGTGCTGAACCCCCTTCTCATTTTCTCTATTGTGCTTATGGAGAAATAGCCCAGATGGAGACTTACAAGACGTGTAACCCCCTGAAAAGGCTATGCTCTGCATTATGCAGCGGTACCCGAGGTATTTCTAGCTGGATGTTGCCCTTGACATACTGATGACTACTCCAGTGCAGGCAGCTGCTGATGACAAAGAGCAGATTAAGAGGAGGAAGAGCTGGAGATTCCTGTGTCTTGAGCTGGTTGAGAATGACCTTAATGTGACTCTCTATTTGTGTGTAGATACCTATGTGGTGAAGATCGATTAGCTGAGTTTTGTGAAATATGTGATGAAAAGTATCATGTGAGTGACAGGTTCCCTTGTACAACTGTACAACGAAGACCAGGTCTTCTTTACAGGATCCCCTCAAGTCTGTGCTGGGGCAGCTTGGAGGATTCGTACCTGCCTTGTATGTTTACAACATTGTCAACTTTCATCTAACTTTTTCCTTAAATTAACAGTCCCTGAAATCCTGTGACTAGGGGGAAATTCTTTTTTGTGCCTATGCTTGTGCAGAAGAACATGGAACCTGGAAAGTAAAGAGAGTACCACTGACTTTTTTTTTATTTTCTCAGAGTTAAACCAATTATTTTATAGTTGTGATTATTTGAGTCATTGGGAGAGGCAATATGGATCTCTGTTCCTGTGCTGTCTGTCATGCTCTGTATCAATTAAGGCAGGGTGGTTGTGGTGAGGGTGTTTTTTTTTCTAGGAGAAAGCAAAATTATGTTTGCAGCTGGCGAGTGGGATGTTCTACCACAGCTGGATAGTCTCTCACTGTGTCATAGATCGCCATGGGTGAGGCTGTTTCTCTTTGACTCCTCATGTTAATGTCTCTTCCAACCCTGGTCTTGCATCCTGGCTACCAAGATGCGCCTGCCAGAAAGGGAGTAGCAAATTAGTCACAGAATCTGGAGGTAAATACTGGAAACACTCTTAAAGCAGCACCTCCCTACTTGTTTTTCTGATGTCCAGTGTATCTTGGCCATCTGTAGCATAGGAGTGGAAGCTTTAACTTCTCTGTAAAAAGCTTTGTACAGTTCGTTAATTTTTTTGGCCCGTTTCAAAAGACCGTGTTGGTCCCTTGCCCTCCAAACTGGGCAAAAGCTCAGTGCTCAGAACAGTGTGTCAGAAGCTGGGTGGGACTGCAGCAGGTCAGGAGGTTCAGCCCTGCCTGTCCTTCTGCTGTGCATCTGTCTAAACAGTCCTACTGCAGGAGGCCCCTGTGTCGCACAGATGGGCTATTCTGGGCTGGGGAGGGAAGTCCATCCTGGGCACTCTGACTTCTTTTTTGTTTGGGGGGGTTGGGGGTGGGGAGGTCCCTTCTTTGTCTGCTTGGCTTCTTGGAAAAGGGCTGTAAAAGGAGGTCAGCACATGGACTGCATGGTGAAACGGTACTGCTGGAGAGCTGGGCACAGAATCTGCCTCCTGCTGCTACTGATGTCTCTTTTCAATTATTTATGCCCCAAATGGATAAAATTGTCGTTAGGGCAGGGGAGATGTTCAGCGCTCTCAGTATGAGTAGCAATCTGCAGTTTATGAAAAGGACAAGAAAGCGTTTCCTGCACAGGGATTTTTGTTCCTTGAATTTCCACAAACTGCTCAGCTACTTGTGCATGAGTCTAAAATCCTGCTGCTCGTGTGTGAATTGTGCAGGCCTGTTTTGGGCATGTTAGCCAAATGTGTATGTGCGACAGATCTTGTGGCCTGATCCTTGCTGATGCTAACAAAGTAGGAACAACTTTCTTTTAACCCCCAGAGATGCTTGTGACACTTGCTCAGCTGATGGGTTGCAGCCTGCTGGGACGTTACAAAAGGCGGCTCACAGTTGCAGAGGTGAAAATGTTGCTGCCCTCGGAATGAAGGAGAAACCCAGTCCCTGGATGCTTTTAGTCTCCAAAGTCAAGGAATCTCTTACAACTGCTTAACACTCTCAAAAATTATACTGGCTTCACACTGATGCCATTCTTTGTTTGATTGTTCTAGCAATAAATGTAAGGGGGTTATGACAGTTCCCTGCAAAAGTTGAGGAAAGGCGGGTCTAGAGAGAGAAGCAGCTGGTGGAGTTCAATGTGTTCTAGAGCCCATATTGCCCACCTTCTGTTTCAGTCTAAGTTGCTGTTCATTAAATACCCAATAAAATGGACATCTTGGAAATCCAGGGGAATATTCCATGCTCAGCCAGCTGGTTGCTCACTATGCCAGGCCAGGTTGGGTCCCTGCTGTGTATCTTTAAAGCTTTGCCAAATTAGTTTTAAATTAGGGGCTTCCCTAGCAGTTTTGGGACACCCCACTGCCCACAGTGGTGGTTCCTATAACCATGCTGCAGCTACTGCTCGTATGTGCTGAAGCCAAGCCTGGAGAGCTCTGCTCTGTCTTTAGTACTTCAAGCACTTCCCCTGCTAAGCCAAGAGGGTTCCTCTCCCGTTCTTTCTCTTCCAATTCAAGTGGCTTCTGTGTTACTTTTTTCCTGGATAGCAGAGCATGAACTGGAGGGCACCTTCTTTCTTACCTGCACAGCTTTCTTGCCTGACCAAAACTAAGCCTTTGTCTACTTCTTGCCTAAGGCAGAGATTTCCCCAAGACAGTGAAACCACACAGAATAATCCTCTAATACTCGTGAAAGAAACATGTGGCATCTCTAATACATTGTGGGACTTCATATTTTTGTGAAGCGTATGCAAGTTGATTCATACCGTACTGGAATAATTCCCGTATGGGCTGGATTTTGTCTGTGTGTGTGTATGTCTACAGTGTGGTTAGCCTCGAAGCGCAAGAAGAAATATTTGTCTGCTGTTACACATTCCTTTTCTCCCAGAGAATTGTCCCTGGAGCTGTGAAGAGGTTTGCTGTCATCTTGTTCCCACAAGGGTGTTCAGGAGCTAGATTTGTGTGTGGTGCATCAGAGAAACTGGGATCAGATCCCAGAACACGTGCTCCTCATCAGTATATGTGCTGCTGTTCATCCATCACTTGGTATCCCAGAAACATGGTTTAAAACGAATAGTGAAGGGTGGCACTGAGTGTGCCGAGGGGAAGGGTTTGTATGTGCAATGCAACCTGTAGGAGCTGGGCTGCAGAAAGTGAAAGAGATCTTCTGTCACTCGCAACTCAAGTAAGGGTCCTTTCTGGTTTGAGAGCTGAATGTGTTAATATTCTTAATTTCTTCTCTCTTGTGTGAGTGTATTTCCAGTGCATTAATTGAAATCTGTTAGGGCTTGCTAACGTTCAGCTCTAGGCTGCTGTGCCTTGCCTTGGTCTGTCACTCCCAGCCCCTGCCCGTGTGGCTGGTACCCGTAGCAGCACCACAGCAGCCACGTGCTGGAGGTGGCTGGGAGAAGAGCAGCACACTGGAGGGCTGCAGGGACTGGCTCGCTTATGAGCAAAGCCTGGCTAAGTGTTGGCCAAGAGCTGGAGAGGAAGTAAAACTCTGCACAAGCATCTGCAAGGGTGTAATGCCAAGAGGAGGAGGAGAATTGTTTAGTTTCTGGCTTTAGTACAATTGTCCACTCCTGAAGTCAAAAGAAAAAAAGAGAAGTTGAGGCTGAAGTTCAGCTTTAGAAGAGGGATGTAGCTATGCTGTGCAGGACAGCACAGTGCAGGGATGCTCGAGGCGGCGGAAGCCACTCTGGATGCAGCTGTGCAGCCTTCAGATTGCGTCAGGCTGGTGCCACGCCACGGCAGTGAGGGCTAAGGGAGGCTCAGGGCTAACGCTCGGAAGTGCAGCGTGCTGGAGGATCTTGGGCTGCGGTTCACGCTAGCTCAGGACTCTGGGGGGTGTGAGCCAGTGTGGTTGTAAGTCAGTCAGAGGTGGGAAGCCCTTAATAGAAGTTAACTCAATTTTTTCACTCCCTCCTCAATTTGGTCTGATTTCCTGCACAGTGGCACTAGCTGACAGCACTAACAGCAGGTGCCAGGACTGAAGTGCTCACCCTGAAGTTAGCTGATGGGGAGAGAGGAGCAGCACGGTGGCTGACCTGTCCCTGTGTGCCGCTGCGGTGGCTGTACTGCGTGACTGCTGGGAGCCAAGGAGCAGGAGCGCTGAGGTACTTGCCTGCCAGCTTTGTTCAGCTCAGCTCTTTGCTCTTCCTGGGAACTTTGGGAGTGCCCTGTTTGTTTTGAAGCTTGTTATCAAGTGTGTCCAGGGTGTGTGTATGGAGCTGGGATGGCCTGTCTCTGCCTGACCCCACCCCGGGCAGCTGGTGCCGTTCTCCCTGAATGACTCCTGGCAGCGGAACCAGGAGCTGGGAGCCCAGGCTGAGCAAATAAACTGCAGAATCATGAGTGCTAGCTCCTGGAGATTGGCCATGGGGAGCGAGCCCGTCCCACTGACCTCTGGACATTCTCAGTGCAGAAGCAAGAGAGGGAAAAAAAAGATCCAGTCAGTTAGCTTGTGGGAAAAGAGGCTCTAAGGGCTTATCATCTTCCTTCTGCTTTCTATAAGGCAAAGCTCACGGCGGTACAGATGTGTTCTGAGCTCCAGTGACTTTCGTTTTTCCTTGCAGACCCCATGCTTGGAGCTGTGTGAATACACGTGAGTGCAGGCCAGGCCTTTTACTGCTTTAGTTTGTATTGCAGTTATTTTTAAGATTATTTCCCAGGCGAGTCACTTTGCTTTCAGCCTTTTGTAATGTCTCCTGGCTATTTCCTCAGTGTGAGAACGATTCTAATCCTGCCTGCCACACTGAGCTCATTCTTGCTGTGATCCGTACACACATGAAGTCTCTTTAGATCCTGCAGTTTTACATCCACTTTTATTTTCAAATAAATTACACACTACATAAATTATATATTCAGGTGAAATATGAGTCATAAAGGCATGTGCTGTCTCCCTGTCCTACCTACACTGTCCCCTTGGTTGTGCTTTCTTTGTAGTTTAAAGCTCTCCTCAGTCTCTGCATTGAGTATTAAGTTGTGTGAAGTCCTGGAAATGTAGATGAGCAGTATTGGTAATTTCCCTTTGCCCAAGGCCTGCTGTAAAAAATGTCAGGGAGGTTTATGGATTTTAGGGTTCTATTGATTCTTAGAGGCATCTGCTGCTCAGAGGACCTGATGCCAGCTGGGACCAGACTGTAATGGAAGAAGCATCACAGACTTCAGGAGCTGGTATCTGCCCTGTTTCGTAGGCAGTGCACTGGCTGAATCAAGGCAGCGAGGATTAAACTCCAAGTGATGCAGCTGCCCTGCAGCAAAGCCTTGCTGCTGTGATTGCACAGTACCGAGATGAGCAAGAGTGTGTCATCACGACAGCAAGAGAGATGCTGTCTGAAATGATCTCTCGGCTCCCGGCAGCTGCGCTTGCAGTCCTGGTTCTGCGTAGATGGTTTCTGTGACACAGCTGGAGCTAGTGCTCTGGAGCCCTTAGCTGGAGCACACAGAAGGGAAACTGCTCATGTCTCACTCCTGAGATTAATACCTTTGCTGTTTGTCTGCTGGGAGCTCTCTTCCCCTTGAAAGGAGCCATTGGCAGAGTGTGTATTTATGAAGGAAGTGGATATCAGAGAGGACAGTTATTTAACAGGACTTGGTGCTTTTTCAGGGCACATGCTTGGGAAGGACTCCAGGTCCACTGAGCGACCGAATGCTCTGGATCTGCTCTAGTCTGCTGGCAGCCCTGGGGCTGACACTTCAGAAGCTCAGACCAGGCGCACAGAGGCAAGCAAGTTGGAGGCATGTTTTCTGTGTACACTCCAGTATTGTCACATTGATCTGTTTGGGGTCCTCCTAACCATCACTGTGAAGCAGGAGTGTCACTCTTTGTCACTTGGATAAACCTCATCTACCCTGCCTCACCATACTCAACTCACACCAGGTTCATGACATTTCACTTCACAACAATTTAAATAAACCAGCGTTCCTCTTCCTCAGTGCCTGCTCTGTTCAGCCTGCTGGTCCTCAAACAGAAAGGCTGCATGCCATCTCATAGCTGTGTGATGGCATTATTTTCAGCAGCTCATTAATGTCAGTGAAAGCCTTTCTGTTTGAGGTGGTAGGGCCAGTCCTCAGCAGCTGCTCAAAGGCTCCGGCCAGTGCCAGGCGTTTTGCTGCCCAGTTTGAATGGCCAGTGTCATCTGAACATCTCCCTGCTCCTCCTGTGGTCTCACTGTCATGGGCAGGTGTGAGTCAATAGCAGAATTGTTCTCTTAGTAAACAAGTGATGGTGTTACTGGAGCTGCCCTTCATGTAGCAGTAGCGCAGTGTGTGCATGGGGTTGCTAACGAGGGATATCATGGGGCTTGTTAGTCTGAAAGCTTAATGAGCCATCTTATGTTTCTTTGCAAAGTGTGTGGATGCTTCTTCACGTGTGTTGTTCCTGTGCTGTGTCTTACACTCAAGTGTGTTTGGTACTGAAGTGTGTCCCTGGGAGGTAGAGCTCACAGCACAGAAGTGGGCATTTTGGAGGACTTGGATCCCATCTGTCGTTAATGACAGTGGACATCTGGGAAGTGACTGGGTGAGACCACTGCTCTTTCTTCCTCAGAAACCCTGCATACACCTGAGGGCTGAGCTAATTTGTGAATCTAGAGTGTGTATTGGGCACCCAGAGCCTGTCCCCTAGGGGTTTAGGGCTTCCTCTTTATGATAAATAACTATTTTTCTTTCTTATTTTTTAAAAAATAAAATAATTAGGGCATCCACCCACCTCTTGGCTGGCATCCTGCAGTAATAGGCCAGCATGTGTTTTCTTCAGTGGAGGAAAGCAAGTCTTGCTTTGTATGCGTAAGGCAGTGGTTTATAAATGAGCCTGAAAAGAAAACTGATTTCCCCACTTACAGCAAAATTACATCAGGAAAGAGTCACATCAACATTTCTTAAAGCTGGGCCATGAATTTGGCCTGATACTGTTAATTTGATCATGTGCAGTGGGAATAGTCTGTGCCAGAGGTGTGCAGGTGAGGGAGCGTGTTCCCTTTGTGCACATAAAACCAGACGTCCACCCTTGCCCTGTCCCTCGGCACTGGAGGTTAGAAATCCTCATGTTACAGATTTTTCTTTCCCTTCTTATTCCCCAGAGGTTGGAGATAAGAAGGGGAAGAACTTGGCTTCGTGTAATCTGAGAGCATGTGTGGTTACGGCAAGCCGTGCAGCCAGCCACGTCGGGGACAGAACCATGTCTTTGCGTTAAGTTGGTTTTGTTTGTGCTGGGGTCTCGGAGGAGGGCCGCCAAGTCTGGCCAGTATAATGTGACATTTAGCATGGCTGTGAGGGGATGGCATGTTTCTGACAGGCCTGTGAGGGGCAGTAGGTGAGATCCCACAGCAGAACATAACTAGAGAATAAATCCCAGAAAATAAGTCCAAGAGATTGCTTTTTGGCCTGGCAAGTCAAAGCCCAGGCTGGGAGCCCAAGAAAATCCCTCCCCATTCTGCATGTGACATTGGTTCTGGGGTTTGCACTGTCATTAATATCACAACAGATGGGATCCAAGTCCTCCAAAATGCCCACTTCTTGTTAGCCTTGGGTTCTTAAAAAATATAAAGGTTTGACTTCATGCTGAGCTGCAGGTCCCAAGAGCTATTCATGGGTATCTAATCTGATTCTGCACCTTGTTCTCATTAAAGGGCTGTGAGTGACAAGTTACTCTTGGCAGTAAGAGTAACTCTGTGGCTCTTACTGCCAAGGCTCCAACCTGCTGTGACTGTCACTGGAGCCGACATTGCATGGGGGTGCTGGCTCTCCATTAACCTACTGGCTGAGCTAAGCGTTCCTCGTCCTGCCCTGCTCTTCCGTCTTACCTACATGGCTGTTTCCATTTTCTCTGGGTTGCCTTGTAGGAAAGCACAATCTAGCAAATGCAATTTTTCCACTCCACTGCTTCCAACTTCTTTCTACCATTGGGTATTGCTGCGCCTTGTGTGTCCAACAACCACGGCATTTACAGGCAAATGACTGTGTCTTGTGTAATATCTTCTTTAGTCCAGTTTTGTTTTTCTGACTTCCAGAAATCCATTATAATAATTTTGAAGGTGACATTTTCATGAACTTTGCTCTTCCAGTGCCTACTATGTTAACATCTCCCATCTCATATCTCATGCACTTTACCATTCTTGTTATCTTCAGGTGGAGCCCAGAAAGAAATTGGTGAAATCAGCAATACCACTAAAAAAATCCACAAGAGCGAGGAGTTTACAATTAGCTGTACCTTCAGATCAGGACTGTGTTAATGAGTTGCTGTTAACAGTTTTGCTACAGGGCAAGTAGAGATTGTATTGATGACTCTGGATGAACTTTATAGTGGAAATCAAGACTGAAATAGCAGCAAGACCAGTGTCACAGCAATGTTATCTACAAAGAACAGATGTTATTGAGAACCCAGTTTGTTCAGTGTGGTTGGGCTGTGTCCCTGATGCAGTGATATTAGTTATTCAGCTTGGGGCACTAACCTTTTGCGATTGCTTTCTCACTCAGTTTTTAGGGAAGAAATTGTTATCTTAAAGTGGAAAAGTTTTTAGGAAGAGTGGGGCAATATCATTTAGAATATGTGTTCTTTAATGACACTCTGCAAGATTTAGGGCTTCTCTGCCTCCTGCAATCTAGTTGTGTGCTAAGGTTTGTTCCTAAAGGTGTGATTTTGGATGAGAGAGGAAAAATGGTGCTCTCAAATCTGATAGAGAATACCATCCCTGAGACTTTTTCAGGACAATACCACTATTCCAGGTCTGTCCTGGTCAACCTGGGTTGCTTGGTCCATCCACATGATTTTATACTGAATTATCACTGGTGAAGTTTGCCAAAATGGCAGAGTTGTAAACCCCATGCCTTTTTGGGAAAATCATAAGCAGTTCTGGTGCGCTTGTGCCTAGTGCTAAGCACAAAGGGGCCTCGTGGCACAATAGCAGGGATACTGGGGTTTGCATGGTGATGGTGTCTGTGAAGCCCTCTCCTGGGCCACAGCCCTGCAGTCTTGCATTGTGCCAGTCCAGAACTGAGGGCTGTCCCTGCCCCAAAAAGATCCCGCTTGCAGTGCCTCTGAGACTGCCGGCATATTCTGGATTAACTAAGGAAGTGACAGGTTCCTCTAGTCTGGGTTGCTGGTGTGGAGATGAAAGACAATAGGATGAAACAGCAGCTTTTCCACAAAGGCCATTGTGCAGTATAATTATTTTAAAGGCAATTTTTTAGGCAGTTTGCAATAATACGAACCAAGGGCCAGCTTTCTTTGAATATGGATGAAAGTGCCAAAGTCCTTTGAAACTGAGAGGAGCTAGGCAGCTCCTGTATTTTTATAAATTTGGCTCCAGTGAGCAGCCTTGCCACTGCTCTCCCCGCACCAGCGCTCTACCTTATTTCAGTTGCTGTGTAGCAAGAGCTCGCGCCATCTCCCATGAGCAGGCTGCTGCAGAGGAATTCACACACCTGGTGCCAGGCTCACAGTTGCCTTTCATGTGCTGTGGTCCATGGATTAGGGCCAGGAAAGGCGCTAGTCAAGGAAAATAACTGGGAAAATACTGCAGGAGGTAGGTTTCAGGCTGCTCTGAATGGCTTTTTCATTTTTGTCTCAAAAAAAAATCAGTAAGAGCTGTAGCTCTGTGAAAATGGCTTTGAAAGAATCACAGCCATGCTAAGGAGTGATAGACCCATCTAACATTTTGGTTTCTTTATTGGAACTGAAACTTTTACAATGCTGCTTCTTTTTAAAGGACTTTGTCTGACAGATGCTCCATTGTGGGTTAGTGTTTTTAACATCTCATCCCACCTTGTTTCTTTTCAAAATTGTCATCTTCATCCCCCTCCAAACTTTTCCTTAAACCCGTCCTGTGCATGCTTTGCAGCATTTCACTCTTTATCACACTAGCTGTGCTGCTTTCTGACCAATCTGTGTGCCTCTTAGTTTTCTTGTATGCTTCTGGTGGCAAGCCCTTTGGGGCTGGGGTTGCCTTTGTGCTTCAGTGCAGCACCCTGCACATGGGTTCTCTCCCGCAGCGTGTAGCTGATTGCGATTCACTCCCCAGATGACAAATTTGGGGCTGAAGTCCTGGGCAGTGCTTTACCCTGAGGCTGGATGCTTCTGCATCCCATGTGCCAGTCCTGCTTCACCTAGACTCATCACAGCATGAAAAACTCATGCAGGCTTTGCTATTGCACACCTCTTACCTTTTGCAATGTTGATGATTGAGGCCGTTCTTGCCTGATTGAACTCCTCCCGTGCCCTGCTCTTTCTGACGGTGCCAGTGAGCGCAAGGGTGCCAGGGCAAAAAAATTGAGAGAAGTGCAACGGCGCAGCTGTTTGCTATAGCAAACGCATCTGTATTGAAGGGACTCCCTGCAGTTTGGGAGTGGGTGCTTTCACCTTTAAAATCTAATTCTAAGTCTCTTGCATAAACAGTGAAATAGGGTCTGGTCCCAGGCGAACAGTTTATATAGTTAAATCTAAGTATTACTGGAAAAGGAAACTACAACCTTCGTCATCTCTGACTCCGCCAGGGCACTGGTATCCTTATGTCTGTGGAATTCCTTTGCGTAGAGGAAGCCTGGTTGGCCTGGGAGGAGAGTTTTTTCTTGAATTAGGTTACTTACTGTTGCTTTTAATATACTAATGATTTCACATCAGCTCTTCCATATCCTTGCTGTCCAGAACATTCAGCAGTCCCTTGGTGGATTTTTCCAGCCTATAGTTTTGAAAAATATAGGGTGTGGTTTTGTATGTTTACCTGTATCTTACCTGTGAGTTCCTCAAATACAGTGCAGTCTGATTCTTATTAAGCTGCCCTGAGTGAAGCCTTTGCTTTGTCTGAATGGCTTCTACCTGTATATTGAGCAATTAAAAACAAAACAAACCCCCTCCCCCAAAAACAAACAGAAAAACAACAATATGTATGAAAACTCTGTGGGAGCATTAGTGCATGCCTGCTCTCACTTGCAGGATTATTCATGTATAGTTTGCGGACAAAATGTCTGTCGATTCCTGCACACAAGCAGCTGAGTACTGGAAAAGTGTGAAGCTTATAGCCAGCAGGAGTCTTCTACAAACGGTGTTGGTGGGAGTTTTTTGTGACAGAGCATGGCTTGGAGCTCTTGAGGGTGTCTGGGTGCAGGGTGAAGAGCACAACCCTTCCTGAATTCCTTCCAGCCCAGGATCCTCAAGGGATCAGCAGGCATCTCTGGCCCAGCCAGGGCAGGTGTGGGTGTTTGTAGTGAAGTTTTCCCCACTGCTGTTTTAGAGGTGGCAGAACTGAAGCCCGGGACATAACATCTCTGTCTAGAGGCGTTTCTTTTTGGAGGCTGTGATTTTTAGGGATACACAGCAGCTACCTTGATGAAGGAATGGCTCTATTCCTCTGTGAGTTGATCACACCACATCTGAAGCTTCCCAGAGGTGTTTGAGCCTCAGGAATCCCCTAGCCCAAATACTCACCTTCAGACCTGTTCCTTCCACATAGTGGTTGGTGTTTCTCAGCACGGTGGGGTGTGAAGCTCAGCTCATTGCCGTTGGAGCTGTCCTGGTGGGAGCTAGCAGTGCCGCCCTGTGGGAGGGCTGTGGCTCCTCATCTCCCTGACAAGGCAACCTGCCTGTTGGACATTTGCTTCCCCACCAGGTCCCTACTGTATTGATGACTTCTGCTGGCATCTTACCAAGTTACAGGTGTGAAGCCAGAACTGGCAGAAAGGAACTGGTGGGAATACACCCAGGTGGGAACAGCTTGCTGCTTCCTCTGCTGAAATGTCTGTCCCACAGTGTATTTATTCCTAGTCTGTGCTGAAGAGGAACCACCTGTACAGCTCCGGTCTGTGTGTCTGGAGCCAAGACTTAAGCAAGATTCCTTTCTCTGGTGCTCATTTCTTCTAGAAGGGCTGAAGCCCACATGGGGATAAGTTCTTGCTTTCATTGTGTTTTTTGGCTGATTGGTATCCAGGGCTGGCCTCTGGGAAGAGGCTGGGCAGCGAAGTCCTCTCTGGGAGAAGCAGTCATGCTGTACTTCTCCTGCTGTTCAGCCCCAGGGGTGTCGTGTGATCCAGAGAAACTAGCACGGGATTGGCAGCACACATGGACCTGAGTTCCAGTCTTCCATCTGCTTGAAGGAAGTCCTGGAAGTGTGCAGCATGTGATCCATAGCTGTGCACACAAGCACACTCTGCCCCTTGCTTCTCTATCCGTTGCATTTGCAATAGCTGCCATTACCTCTGTGGTACTGAGAAGGTATCATGCCGAGCATTGCTTTTGCCAGTCGCTGCTGTGGGGCACGTGAGGCCAAGGCCATGTGCATGGGCTGCGGTTGGATTGCATCCAAACAGCGTATGGATTGCAGCAGCTGTATTTGCTGACAAAATGGCCCCATCCAATGGCTGCTATTGCAGTGAGACTGGGAATTCTGGAAGACACCCACAAAACCTCAGTGCCTTCCTGTGTAGAGCAAAATTTGGGGTGAGGGGAAAAAACCATGACCATGTAGTAGGGAACTGTGTGACAGTGATGTGTCTTGGCCGTTACTGCTTGAGTTGGATACTGTGGTTGGTTTAATGCTTCCAAGAATGAGACACTGATTCATCTGTGGTCAATGTGTTTTTAAAATGATGCCACTAAACTGTCAGTCTGGTTTCTTCTGGCCAACTGTGGCCATCGCAAGGCTCTTTTCTTTAGGATTCCCCTGTGCTGGTGACCTGGATTTCCATCCTCCTTGCTCAGCCTGGTTCCTCAGGCATTGGGTTAAGTACTGCCTGATCCAGGTGGGAGAATCTTGCTGCCACCTTGGCCAGTGTGGCCACCCAGACTGCGGAGAATGGGGCTGTGCTGGAGAGGCCACAGGGTTGTGGTGTTGGTGCTCAGTGCTGCATGGATAGGATCAGTTGCCAGTACAAACCATTTCCCAGACTATGTGTGTGGGGAGAAAGAGTTGGGCTGCTCCAGTGCAGGCTTTTGAAGCCAGCAGTTGGAGCTGGGCACAAGGTGGAGCGGCATGGCTGAGCTAGTCTGACGGCACCACGCTGCAATTTCTCCCCACTGCTTGCTTGGGTTGGATTTGGGGAGCTGGGGTTTGAGCGTAGTCCTGAACAGCTTGTGCCATACCCTGCTATTAACTCAAAGCAGTTCCTGCCAGATTTGATCTTGCAGGGAAAGGAGGGAGGGTGGAGGGTTCAGATGGCAGCCGACGGGGAGGCAGAGATTAATGAAGTGTTGAGCTCTTAATGGGGAACATGCTCCGTTGATTTGGGTTTCCCTCCCCACCCATCCCGCTCTTTTTAATCTGTGGCACAGTCTTGAGAGCAGCTTGAGAACGGAAGTGATTTCAGACTGAAGGTGACCTCATGCGTCTCCAGCTCCGAGGTGGAGCAATGTTTGGAGCCCTGGCCACACTCTTTGAACGATGCAGGCGCGATGGGCTGAGACTCCAGAGAGAGCTCTGTGCTTCCCACTCAGCGGAGTGCTCTCGGCACGTGTGGGGTAGGATCTTGCCCTGAGGCCTCCTGCAGTCTGCCAGCCCCCTGAGTGTGGGTAGTGGTAAGATGTAGCTCCAGCACTGCGAGGTCCTGGCATCTCACCCCAGTTGTCAGGATTCAGGGCTGCTTGGCGATGTCTGAGCTGTTGTGCTGTTCTCTCCAATGGTTGTGACCCCTGTGGGGAGGGGACAGGGGATGCAATGTGGCCCCTTTGCTGGTGGAGGGAACAGCCCTGTGGAGGAGCAGCACCAGTGTTGGGAACCAGCCCTGTGCGTCTGCTTGAGGAGGGGGGTGTACCTGGGTGCTGGGCTGTGGCACGGTGCTCCCCAGCCCCATGACTGAGGGGCAGGGCCCCGCTGCCAGGTGGTATGGCTGTGCAAGTGGGGTGGAAAGTGGGGATGGTTGTGGGGTCTTTTATCTTTCTGTTCTCATCTTTCTACATGCTAGAGTGCGGGGGAAGTAGGAACGAGAAGACGACAGAGCAGAGTCTGAAAAACACAGCTGGACAAGAGGCTTTTCTGGAAATGGCACGTACTGGAGTAGTTTCTTGATGAAAAGCTCAGGCCTGTCCTGCAGGGTGCTGAGCCATGCCTGGCTGGAAGACGTGCTCAGTGTGATCTTGTGCAGGAAGGTGCTGAAGGTGTGTGCATGGATGGAAGAGTCCGTACTGGGATCTTTGTCTCTAAAGGCTGTGTGGATCAGTGGAAAAGGGGATCAGAGTCCTCCTGGAGGCTTTGCTTTCTAGGAGCGGAGATGTCAGTGGGAGTGCTGAGGGTCTGGAGGGTGAGGTGGGAGCCAGCTGGGGTGTCAGCTCCAGGTCCCAGGCAGTGGCAGGGACCTTGTGAGACCACAGGCAGATACTGCTTGCATAAACTACCAGAGAATTCTCCTTCCTGACATGGCAAAGGGACCTTCTTCCTCCTGCCTTGATGTGTGCCACTCTGAGACGGCCAAGATTTTCCCTTGCACAGTTGGAGCCTGGAGTCCTTGGACTCTGCTGGTGTCCAGCAAGCCCAGCTCTACCCTGGCTGCTGGAGCTGGTCTGCCAGGCACAGCTTTGGACTTCAGTAAATGACCGTGTGCTCCAGTAAGGACAGCTTCCAAGCGCCATCTCGCAAGCTGTGTGGGGAGTCCAGCCACTTCCCCTTAAGCCTAGTTGTCTTCTGGCTCAAGCTCAAGCTGAAGACATGCTGGGCTGGGGCGGGCTATGGGTGGGAAAATAAAACCAGTCTTTTCTCATGTCCCTGTGGTTGTGTGGCTGCAGAGGAAACTCCCTGTGACTGAGTAGGCAGTATTGGAGGAGGTAAGTTCAGTGGAGGAATTTGCTTTTCTCTTGGCCTCATCCCAGGTGGTATCAGGACTCTTCCTTGGAGATAAATCCCCTCCCACCACTGCTAAATAGGGCGAGTTTAACCGTTTGTGGGATTTGGCAAGAGACTTCCCCCAGCACTGGCGGGGGGGTTGCACTGGGAGCAGAGACTGGAAACAGATCTCGTCATGACTGTGTCATGGTGAGGACAAGAGTTTACAGTCCCATTTTTCCTCCTTCCTGCCTCAGAGTTGTCTCCATGCCTGATAAAACAATCTGAAAGTGCATGGACAAGAAGGGATTTTGCACAAACATGTCCCTTTTGACCCCTCTTCTCAGCATCCCACAGCTGTGCCCACAACACTGGAGTGCAGTGGCCAGTGACTGTGGCCGGTGGGGTGACAGAGGAGCTCTGCCATGTCTGTGAGAAGGGGTTTGGGTCAGCGGAGCTCCGAGGGAGGCTTGTGCTGCTGTCGGTGATGAAGGACACATGGTGCCAGTGCCTGCAGCTTGGCAGGGCTCAGGACTTTGGCAGTCCCCTGCGATCTGCAGCCTCCTGTGTGTGAGCCCCAGCAGCATCCCAGAAAGGGGCCATTGAGCCCTGAGCTCTGCCTGTTGCCGGAGTCAGGAGGGCACAATAAAGATGTGCCCGGGTGTCAGCCTGGGATGGGCTCGTGTGTAAGGAACAAATGAGCCTTTGTACCAGGTGCTGCCTCCAGTGGGAGGTTTGTCAGCTCTGGAGCTGGGATGCTAATGCAGGGCCCTGTGCCCAGCCCCGCTGTACTGCTCGGGGCCTCCCCCCGATTCTGGGCTAACCAGCAGTGTGGTGGCAGGGTCGCCAGCTCTTCCTTCGCTGTGGGTGGTTTTTGCAGCAGGTCCTGCTTGCCTGAGCACGGCTCTGCCCGGTGGGCTGAGCAGCTGCAGGAGGCAGGACTCTCCTGGCCTCTCAAGTCCTGGTGTTCAGCAGCCTGGCTGCTATGTGCCATGTGTGTGGCCTGAAGCTGCATGTGTGCAGGCTGTGTGTGTTCCCTGCAATGCGTAAAGTCCCCAGGAGCAGCCTCAACGATGACTGCACAGGGCTGTAATGGACCAGGATGGCAATGTCACTAGAGCTGAGGCTTTGAGGAGAAGTATCTTTCGGGAAGAGTTCAGCAGAGCCAGGCTGAGTGGGACTGCTTGACAATATGTGGCAACAAAGCGAAGTCAGATTGGAGAAGTGAGGAAAGCTCCTGTGCTTGGGCTGTTACACTAGATACACGCATTACAGGAGGATGTGCTTTAGAGAAAGCAGTCTTTTCTGGTTACTGAGAATGGGCTTGAGGTCTGTCCCCTGGTGTTCCTCTCCCCTGGCCACACTCCCATCCTGGCCAGTTATCCAATGCCGTGCTGGTGCAGAGCCGAGCGTGGCTGTGCCTGCTGGCTAATTCACAGCTGACCTCTCCCAAGCTGTGTGGTTGGTGGTGGGGTATGCGAAACCACAGACGGGCTGAGAAGCTGGTGATGGGGTTGGGGCCGTAGGACAAGATCATGCTGGGAGGCATCCCTTCTGTGATGCTGAGTAGGATGCTCCAGGGTTTTGATTTTACAGCAGTTTTGTCCAGCTGGTTGCTGCTACTGCAGTATCACAGTGTGCTACTGCTGCTGTATTTTGTTCAGGGTATGTCCTGATATTTCATCCTTTCTCACCTCAGAGCACCGTTCTCCAGGAAAACTCCATTCAGCTTTCTCCAAGCAAGACTATGAAGGTTTTGTTGGGAAGGAAAGGAGAGCTTAGTGCATGTTCTGCCATGCTCTGCCATGGTTGTGAATCCACCAGAAGCACCAGCTCTTCCAAAGGGAGAAGTCACTGAGGGGAATTGCAGGGCCCCGGGGGCAGGCTGAGAGGAGCATAACATCTCTTCTGGTTCTGAAAAACGTTGTGTGTGCTCAGAGAGGAAGCAGCAACCACAAGAAAAGGGTAGTTGCCGAACTCAAATTGCCAAGAATTAAGCAATCTTTCAAAGCATGAAACCTCTTGTTGAGCAAGAGAACTGTTTTCCCTCCTGAGGCAGGTGTGACCAGTAAAACAAGGTGGCAGAGTTCTCCTGCAGTTCAGCTGCTAGACAGGGACAATACTTCCTTAGCTCTCTCCACACAGGGTGTCCCCCATTTTCCTCCCTTCCCTCCTGCTGCTACTGTTTTCAGAAGCTGCTTCGACGCTTGTATGCCACACACTGCTGTTTTTATCTTCATTGTCTGCCCTCTGCTTTTGTGCTGGCTAGGACTAGTGCAGGCACTGCTGGCACATCTTGCCCCTTTTTGGGGCAGGTGGGTACATGGTTACGCCAAGCAGCATGTACATAAAAATGAATATATGAAAAAGGAGTTTAGGTAAAGATTGCTCTGCGCAGCATGATCTCTGCAGGACCCTGATATAGAAAGAAAGAGGGCCTGGTACCTGTTCATTTTGGGATCCTGGCTTATTAGTAGCAGATTCTTTTTGGCTTTGTAGAGGGCAGACCAAGAGATGTGGGAATGGCTTAATCAACCCGTCCTCTGCTGCACTGCCATACAGAGCAGTAAGTCATGCAGTTGTGCTGTCTGCTGGGAACAAGTTCTCTGTGCCCACAGGGAAGTGGCCTGTGAGTGGGTGTATGACAGAGTTTGATAGCAAAACTGAAGTGGGAGGGCTGCTGTGCCTCCCAGGTGTGTACTTTGCACAGAAAGGAGGTACTGGGTTGCTCTGAGGAGGGTGAATTCAGACTGTGTCTGTCCCAACCAACTGGCTGGCTGTTCAGTCCCTATGTGCTCAGGAGAGCAAAGTCCCTCTGGAGTCCTTTGCTCTGTAGCTGTTCCTGCAAGCCAGCACATAACTGGAAACAGATGGCATCATCTCAGCGGTTAGTAGGAACCTCTCACTGCTGCAAAACTACTGATGAAGTTTGGGGCTGGACAGAAGCACACACAGGCTGCTGCGCTGATGGGGCCTGCTGGCTCGAGGCTCTGTGCTGGCGTGCCTGTTATGTCCTCTCTGTCGCAGAGCATGGCGATTGCTGAGCCAACCTCCCAGACTGGTGAGCTGCGGTGTTTCCTGTAGCACCCTCAGACAGGGTGTTCATCTGGGTATCACAGAGCCATCAGGACCTGTCAGCGTCCATTAGTCATGGTAAATAATCCATATGGGCATCCTTACTGTGAGTTACAGACCTTGCCTACCACACACGCATTGTGGAAGGGCATGGGTAGCTCACTGGTATCCAGCACAATCTCTTCTAAGACTCTGAGCCAGATACTTCTCCATCCAAGAGGGTCTTTTGCTGTGTTTCGCTACAAACTCAAACTAACTATTCTCATTTTTTCGCCACTGGTCAGCAGCTCTGATAAGGAGAAGCAACACTCAGCAGTTACTGACTATTACTCTTAAGCTTGGAAGAATCTTTGTTTACATTCCCTCTGACAGCACAGTTTGATTTAGATATTCAATGACTCAAAGTTTTCTCCCATCATCACAGCATTTAACAAAATGTGAATCTCCAGTCACACTGCAGGTGAGTTGTGCAGCAGAGGTGTAACCAGGCTTGGTGTTTGCTGGAGCAAGTAGATGTGGGAGAAGGGGAGAGAAGGGTGTTGGAGAGCATCTCTCGCTTATCTTTTTGATTGTTCTGATGGCATCCTCCCCAGCTACGTCCTCGGTGTCTGCACTGGCAGGACACAAGGAGCCAGTGTGAATGCTGGATGGCTGCACAGCCACAGGGAACTGGGAGACAATCCTGGTCCCGAGCCTTCTTCCATCGGCCTGAGCTGCACAAGCCTTGGGCTCTAAAAATATTTGGCAGTCTTTGATGCGTAGGACTAGCACAGCCATTTGCTGCTTTGCAGCCTGCACCTTTTCTTTGTCTTTCATGCAGCAAACTGCCAGGCTTTGTATCTGCCTGGCTGGTCCCACAGCCGTGTCGGTGGCCCACAACACAGCTGTGCTGGGCACCTCTTCGGGTCAGCTGGGGCTGTGACGCCCTTTAGGAACACTGTGCCATGCTGCTGCCGTACAGCAGCGGCGCTGATCCGGCGTGGTGACTGGTGCGCGCGGTGTGCCAGGCCCCGGGAAGCCTGGCCAGGCTGCAAATGGTGGAAGAGGCACCAATTGCTCAATGGCTGCAAGGTCTCAGGCCTCATTGCCTGCAAGCCTGCCAGCGGCACAGCTGGGTACCACTCCATCCAGTGCTTGGTGGGCATCCAGCAATGGGCTGGCACGGATCCAGGGGGAAAGAGTCAGCAGCAAGCTCCTGAAATCTTCCGAAAGTCTTTTCAAAGCATCCTCCATGGGGCAAGCAGCAGTTTGATTTTGCAGCCAGGTGGAGAGTAGAAACTTCCCAGCCCAGGCAGCGATGAGGAGCTGCTGGAAGTCTCGATGGTTTGCATCAGAGAGCTGTGAGACCTGCAGTGCTCTGCACAGCCTAAGGACATTGCCCATGGAGAACACAGTATGTTACAGTTTATGAGAGGCCAGAATTGACAGATCATCTCTGAAAACCTCAGTCTATACATCTCCGGTGAGCGGGCATCTGTGGGGGAGCCATAAATCCCAGCAGGATAACTCCTTCTCTGCTGTCCTCTGTCAGGTGGAGGTGATGTGTCTGTATCTCTCTGCAGGTCCTGGGAATGCTTTTGCAACTGTCAAGGCTTCAGGTACCAGTACTGCTTCCCAGAAAGCCACTGCTTAGTGGCAGGGAAGAAGGACAGCCATCTTGTATGCTCAGTGAGGATCTCTGTGGATACTTCATCTGGGCACACACTCCTTCCCTTCTCTGGGAGCTGTGACAGCTCTGTGTTGATTTACCCCAATTTCATCATTGCTTCATCTCTTCCTCAGGTTTCCTGCAGGAGAGTGTTATGTTCTTTCCCTGAGAGCATCTCCCACCACTGCTGATAATCAGGCGTGCTTTTTTAGGCCCTATCTGTAAGGAGTATTTTGCACCACTGCTCATAAATTGATGTGTGCAGCAACACCAGTGCAGCTGGTTGCTTATTCCTGCTGATTAGCTAATTGTTTCCAATTGTCAACAGCATCACACCAATTTTAATCACAGGCATTTTCTGTGTCACTCAGGGAGAAAGGACAGGGTGCAGGTGTGGGAGACAAAACCATGTTTGCCAGACTGAAAAGGACAAATGCTTCTGCAACCAAGTACTGAAATTGTTGTGTGGTTCACTCTGCTGTTTATATTGAACCAAGAGCAACATCCAGGGGAGAAAGGGAGCAGAACTTCCCTCTGACTAATGCTGCTGGATTGTGCAGGGCTGCGGGGGAACTGCCAGCCAGAGAAACCATCAGGAGGAAAAAGGAAATGGAAGGGGAATCTAATTATCCATCTGCAAAGACAGACACTAGTCCCAGCGCAGGGCCCAGCCCTGGGCAGGCTGATGTGGGCAGCGAGGTTTGTGCAGACTGGTCATATAGGGGGGCTGGGATGACGGGCTCCCGGGGATCCCCTCTGGGATGGCAGATGGTCGCGCACATGTCACGGGGAGCCAGGTGAGACTGGAAGCCACATTGCTGCGTTTGCCGGGGACACTGCCCTGTTGCCAGGCTCTGAGGGGCAGCACTTCGCAGCTGGGTATGGCTGTGTCGCAGCTCAGCAGAGGTGGAGTGTGGGTAGAGCTGTGCAGGTGCCAAGGGAGGAGGCTAAATGCCTGGCACCCTCTCAGCAGGCTCCTCTTGGTCAGGTGGGCTGGTGGTGCAAGTCCAGGGGTGAGGGAGGGAAGGTGGAGGTCCCTGTGCACCTCCGCCTTCTCAACAAGCACGCACATGGACCCTGCTTTGTGTTAGTGCAGAGCGGCTGCGCGGGGGCAGCTGACAGCAGGGCGAGGGGGTGAGAGGCTGGAGCCTGAGGGTCTGAGCGCTGGATGGAGACCTGCAGGAGACCCTCTGGGAAGGAAGAGATGCCCCTCCCTCCTTGTCATGAAAAGCAGTAGTCTGTCTGTCCTTGAAGGGTGTAGTCTGCAGAGCTTTTTGGGGTTATTCCTCACACAGGCTGGGGCTGGCTTTCCTCTCCTTGGGCACCTCCCAGGACTGAAGGTTGCTTTAGAGAGCTGCCTTTTTTCCCCTTAACTAATGGAATTAAAAATGATCTGGTGAGCTAAGAGTGGGCTCATTCCTCTCTCTTGTGGCCATCAGCTACTCCGAAAGTTACGTTAACTGTAGCTGGGAGACCCAGACAGAGGTTGGGAGCTATCCGGAGACAGTGGGCTTGTGTTTTCCCAATATTGTTTTCAGGAGCCTGCTGGCAGGACAGCAGGGTTAAGAAAAACCTCTTTGCACAGCTGGGAGTATCAATGAGATGGGCATATTGGGAATGAATCAGGAGCATCCCTGCTTGGGTGGAGCATCCCTTTTCCACCCTTATTTGTCCGCTGCCTTGCTCCCCTGCTCGATGCGCTGTTTGCAGGTGTGGTGCCCCAGCCTGGAGTGTCTTCCCTCGGACTAGCCCCCGCTGGAGCAGGCATGAGTGTCTCAAGATGCTCAGAGGCCATGATGTCCTCTCCAGTTCAGGATTCATCCTCTTTGGTAGACAGGCCTGATCCTGCATCCCTTACTCACGTGAGCAGTCGTCTCTATTTCAGTGGGACTACTCGGTGAGTAAGGATCGCAGGATTGGGACCACTACCTGTAACTTTAAAGTGGACCTTCAGTAGGATCGTGTCCCAAACCTTTTGCTCTTCAGGTATGTTAACAAGATACCAAGATATCAAGAGCTTCCAAAACTGCTGATGCTCTTGTCATTTGGATGGAGAACCTGAGCGCTGGAGAAGCAGTGCCCTTCCATTTCCGAGGATAAATCACCATTGTTTTCCACTCTCTCCCTCCAAACGGCTCTGCGCCCAGCCAACTTCCGTGCCATGGAGCAATGCGTAGCTGTTTGTCTCCCAAGCATTCCTGTTCCCAGCTTCCTGGGACTGGCAGGGCTCTGCTCTGCCTCTCTCTGGTTTTCCCAGCTGTGGCTGTGAGATGACAGGGAATCTGTTTAAGCCTGCTTTGTGCTGCAGAGCTGGAGGATGAAGCAGAGGGAAAGATGAGCAGTGGCACTGCTGAGACCTTCCTGTGCCGGCCTGGTTTCTTCTCTTGTCTGAACAGACTAAATTTGGAAACCTCTGTCCTTCACTAAGGTTTTGAATGCGTTTGCAACTGGAGGTGCCAGTGCCTGCGAGCCTGTGTGAGGCGGCAGCAACGAGGGTAGCAGGTTTGAGCTGCAAATTGCTTTCTGTCTGGCCCTGGATGGGGGCAGCTGCTGTGGGAGCTCCCTGTTCAGACTATGAGCCCCGTCCCCCGCAGGACCCACTTTTCTGTGGGCTGGCTTCTCCCTCGCGTGGGAACATGTTGGTAGCGCACCAGGGAAGGTCTGGTTGCAAGTGGCTCCTTCTGTGCTTCTGCTGAGAAGAGAGCAACCGAGCAGTCTGTGGAGGAGTTCCAGCCAGCTCCACATCTGCCCAATTTATGTCATTTTTCAGATTCTGGTAAATGATGAACAGAGGAGCTGGGTGTGACACGAGCTGTGAACTTGCTCCAGAGGGAGTCGCAAATTTAAACAAGTGGGAGGCAATTTATGGTCGTTGGTCCTATTTCAGAGCTGGAAGTGGAGGCATCGTGTGAGTCAGTGCCTCTTGGGAAGCCTGAGGTACTTCGAGTGGAAGCAGGGAACAGAAATACCTTTAAAATGGAATTTTATAGATTTCTGGAGGGATTATGTGACAAAGCAGCAGTGATCCTTGAACGGAAATTAAAGCTTGACCTGTGGGGTAGGTAAAAGAAAAGACAGGAGATCTGGTTGCGATGTTGATTGTGCTCGTGGCACTGGATGTACAGGAGGTTAATCCTGTGCTTTGGGGTTTCTGCAGTGCTAGTATGGTTTCTTGCTTTTCCCTGAGCATTGAAGGATGAAGCCTAGCTAAAGCGTCAGGGCTCTGATACTCCAGTAACCACTTAACTAGAGCCTTGCTTGCAAGTTCAAGGTTAAATTAATCATCACAGTTTAGATCAGCAAGGCATTTTCTCTTGGATCAGATCAGCAGGAACCTGCGGGTGAGTGTGCAGCTCTGCTGGTAATAGAGCAGCGGAGTCCAAACCTTGTGACACCCATGAGACTCGCCTCTTTGGACTTAACACCAGCTTTCCATGCAATGGAAGAGGAGGCCGCAGGAAGAGAAGGTGGGAACTGAGCCGCGGAGGTTCCCAGCTGCACACATGCAGGGAAGGCATCTGCACCTCCTCAGCCTCCATTGCCCTGGTCCAAGCTGGGAATGGGCCTCCTGCCCCATGCCAGGTTTGCTGTCTGCTGCTGCTCCCGTTCAACTTCAACAAACAGCTTCTCTGGAACTGCCCCTCCTGTCCTGGTAGAAAACAGCCAGGAACCAAATTTCCCTTCTGTGGGGAATTCTGAAAATAGCTTTGTCTGCTTCAGAGGAAAAAAACATAAATGCTGTCATGACGTGACTGCACTGACCTTCCCAAGGCATGGATACACCGAGTTCTACCAGTCCTCTGCGCAGGCCAGGCTGGCCGAGTGCATCCCTGACGGGACTCTGTTGCCTGGCTCTGTGCTGCTCAAGAGTGTCTGTCTGGACCAGGCTGAAGATTTTCCTTCCATGACACACTCCTGGTTGCTCACCAAGGATGGAGCCTGAGCACTGCAGACCTTGGGCTATAGCATCTCTGCCAGAAACCCTCTCTCCCGCGGGTGGGGAACCTCTCCTGCGAGCTGGCTGGGGCCCTGCCTCCCTGCACCGTGCTGCTTCCCCTTGCTCCCCCTCCCCTGGGTGCTCTGGTTGATATGGGGGGAGAACTTTTCACACCTGGACCTCTGGATCTAGTTCATGTTTGTGTTATCTTTGCTGCTCATAGCTGAGCCTTTTGGCAAAGCCCGTGCAAATGGCTGAGCATGGAGGCTGCTGAGAAGAAAGCTCCCCTTTGATGGGAGCTGGGGGCTGCCGGGAGGAAGGAGTGTGGGGCTGTGGTTGTTGTGGCTGGAGCCTGGCCAGGATGGTGTAAATTTAGCCAAGGACAGAATTTCCTCTCCCTGCCTCCATCCCCCTCTCTGATCTGTGCTGGTCTCTCCACGCTCATCCTGGCGTCATGTCTGCTCCTTTGCTTGTTGCGTTCGCAGCTGCCTCTAACCCAGCGCGCTGAGCTCTGTGTGGCTGATCTGTGCCCATCGCCACTGCCAGGTCCTGGGCGCTGGGTGTTTTTCTTAAATGGGTGTATCACTTCCAGCTCCAATGACTGTGCGATAGCACAGCCCCGTGTCTGCCTTCAATTAGCGCTGTTGGTGAAGCACGGCTCCTTGTTCTTTGTTCCCTGGGCCGGCAGCGTGGAATGCAGCATGGACATTTGCTGATGTGCTGCTCCCGGGGAGCATTTCTATATGCCAGCCAGCTGCCACTGCTGAATTTTGCCTTAGTTTACATCAAAAAACATGAAACAATGAGTTCTGTCTCTTCTTCTCAGAGCCCATCTTCAGCACTGCAGGCTAGAAATCCCCTCCTAACAAAGGGAGAAGTAGGACATTGCTCCATCGCTGCTAGCGCACAGCTGCAGCTCTACCCACGTGTACTGCATCCCCTGCCCAGAGCAGATCTTGAGGCTGCGCTTGCCCGGAGCTGGCTTCGAGCCGAAGGAGAGGGGCGTGGCAGAAGGGTGGGTGCGCAGTTCGGCTCTGTCCTGGCCCTGCTAGTGAGCAAGTGCTCAACACAGCAGCAACGCGGAGAGGTTGGGTTGTGCCAGACAGCACTGATTATTTTTTGTCTTTCTCTTTTGCTGTCATAATTTGACAAAGAATGGCTTGTTTATGAGGTGGGATGGGCTTGATCAACCCCAAGCCTGCATTTCCCTTGCTGAGTTCTCAGCAGGTTTGGGCCGGGCAGAGCTCTGCTCTGATATTTAGAAACCTGGATTCGGCTGCCAGCTTCACCCCTGAGCTGCTGCTCCTAACACCTGCCTGGAGAGGAGGTTAGAGATGCGCGTGGCCCACAAGCCAGTGGAAGAAAACACTTTGGTTTTGCTCTAGATCTTGAAAGGGCAAAGATGTGCATTTCGTTGCTGAGCTCTGCTGCACAGCGCGTGAGATGTCCTGTGTGCTATTTTTCCTCTCTTAAGGATATCGTACATCAGATTGGATGTAGACCAATGTTGGAGGAGCAGGCCAGGGTTTACACTGGGCATTTCCAGGGACTGCATGGAAAGGGAGAGGTGCAATCAGAAAGGACGGGCAAAATAAGGTTTGGCTTGTCTGTCTTTGGGAAGTTTGCACATGGACCAACCTAAGCCAGTGGCTCTGGGTATGTCATGCAGGACATCTGAGGGACACAAGCCTGTCCTCTCCTTGGCCCGTCATTTCTGGTTTGGTGACTCTAGGTAGCAGAGGAGCCAAGATGAGCATTTCTAGGAGAGGCAGAGGAAGCTGAATCTGGGACACTCCTTCAGCATTTTGAAAGCCATAGTGTTGGCCACACAGTCTTAAGATGCTCTCTGTATCCAAGACCTACCCTTCTGGGTTTCTTTTCCTAATTTGCTCTCTGTGTTCCCAGGCGTGGCCTCCTGGCTGCTGTTCCTCCCTGGCTGCCAGTCCTGAGAGTGAGTGTGATGTGATGCACTCAGGAGACAGTAGTCCCTTGTTCCTCTCTGCACTGTCAGCACAGCTCCTGGGGCCATAAACAACACTGTGGTTTTGTCGCAACCAAATCCTTGTTGACTTCATTTGTGATCCCAGCTCAGAAGAATGCTCTGATTTGGTGCAGTGGGCTCGTGGGGACACAGCATGTCTCCATGTGCCCATGGAGGATGCTTGTGGTTGGTGGCCATGCGGTCTGTGGTCCTCAGACTAAGGGTTTACCAAGCCAAGAGGATTCATGGGGTTGGAGAGGGTTTGCTTGCGGCCATTGTGGTTTATGGTGTGGAAGGACTGGTGAAACCTCTGTGTTAGCCAAGAAAGTTTGGAAGTGTCTTTGGTTTACCCAGTGCAGACAGTGTGGTACCTTCATTGCCCCTCAGTCATGCACAAGCTGCAGACCCACTTGGTGGAGCCCTCTAGTCAGGAAAGCAGGGATTAGGTATTGTGAAGCTAGGAGAAAAAAGTGCCATGAGTGTGGCATGACCTACCACTGGGCTGGGAGGACATTGTAGAGTTGTTGGCTCCTTGAGGAGTGGAGCAATGCTGCAAAGCAGGGGCAGAACTGATGGACAGGGACATGTTCTGAGAGGTGGCAATTGCTGCCATACCTGCATCTCAGTCCAGGCCTTCCACTTGACTGTTACACTCAGGAATGATTGGGAACAAAACTCAGTGGGTGTAATTTAAGGGTGCCGCTGGCTGGGCAGGATGGCTTGGAAAACGGCTTCATGCATGCAGATGATAGCTGCTGTACGGTGGGAGTTTTCCTTCTCTGGGAAGGTTTCCCAGTTCTCTCTTTATCTTTCTCAGTCTTTAGGACCTTGTGCCTGCAACTTCTGAGGTCACCTTCCCTCAGCATGCAGGTTGGCAGCATAGGTAAAACACTGGGGTTTTTTCCTTCTTTCCTTTTTTCCAGCATGTGGTATGTGTAAAAGCTGGGTTTTGAAGACTTTTCCACTCTTACAGCATCCCCCAGACTTCAGGCCACTGAAGATCTTGCAGTAACTTGGCACCTTACAGCAGAACCTGGTGTCAGCCATGCTTGAGGTGCGTCGTGGAGACCCTGGCCTGTGGCACAAGGGTGACCAGTACAGGCCCTGCTGATCTGGAGCTGCTGCCAGAGACCTGCAGTTCCCGGAGAAGCAGCAGGAGCTCTGGCTGGGGGCGAGGCCGGAGCGTGGCAGCAGCCTGTGTCCTTCCCCGTTCGCGAGCAGAAAGCTGCTCAGAACCCGTGTGGCAAGTGGCAGGTTCCTCCAGCAACACCAGTGTTGCCATCTCGTGTGACTTAATGATGATTATAGGTGCTGTGATATTAACACACACACACCCCCCACCCCCCCCCCCCGCAAGTTTCTGGAATCATGTGGTTATATGAGATTATCAGCTTTTGTCTGTTTCAAATAAATTCCTTTCTGGTTTCTATGGCTGCATAGAAAAGCTGGAAAGCAGGTCTTATATGTAGGTTCAGAACCCAAATTTGAGTTTTGAGTGATTTTACTGTGCATGCTAGGCCGTTGCTGGGCTGGGTACTTGTGCTTAACAAATACACAGGTACTTCTTTATTTTGAAATGTCTTCAAAGCTTAAATGGTTGCTGTAAGGCTCAGAATACATTAGCTGCTATTACAAGTGGATTTAGAGATGAGGCTGCAATATAGCCTGGACTAGACAACAGATGGACCTGCACCACGTGGAGGCAGATCCATGTCAACCAGAACTAGAATCTGGGGGTTAAGTTTGGACTAGTTTTTTGGGAGCTTTCTGGACCCTATAATCTTTCGTACACACAACCAGAAGCAGCACGTTTTCATCAAGAGCAGGTTTTCTTGCAGCAAACCTTTGTCTCGGCTGCATCAGTCAGGATATCTTAAGAAATCCTCCAGCTGAGTAAGCCCATCTGACAAAAGGAGTCAGCCTCATGGCTGGGACAGCATCCGGTACGTGCACAGCCTCTCCGCGGGACACTGGCAGAGCGAGAGACATTGCCTCTGGCCTGCAGCCGCGGTGGCTTTTGTCCCGTCCTTGCTGGCAGGCTCCTCCCGCAGCACAGGCGGAGGCAGGAAATCCCAGGCAGCTGCCCTGGGAGCCCACTCGCCTGGCCTCGCCTCACCGCCTCGCCTCGCCAGGCCGCCGCGCCGAGGCGAGCCGAGCCGAGCCGAGCCAGCCCTGCGTGTGTGTGCGTGCGTAGGCGGGGGGGCTGCTGCATGGATTTAGCGAAGGCTGGGAGGGAACACATGGGTTGGGTTTTTTTTTCCTGGCCCGCAGTGGCTGTCCCTCCTGCCGGCCGCGGTTATGGATTCAATCATTATTCAGGAGCGGTTAGTGGAGCGACTGCTTTCTCCCCGGACGCAGGCACAGCGAAGCCACCCGGCCAAGCTGAAGGTACGGGGATGTATTTATAGCACTGTGTGAGCCAGGGAGCTGCAGGGACGGGAGGGGGGAGGATGGTGCCCGAGCAGACGTGTGCAGCACAAGATGAGACGTCTGAGGAGCAGAGGAGCGGAAAGACACTGGTAAGAGGGAGATGGCAGGGACAGAAACGAGGGGAGCAGCCCCTGCGGGAGCAGGGTGGAGGGGCGCGATGGGCAGCTGGGAGATGCTCTACATATTATTGTGTGGTTATTTGATGCAGCGATTCCCTCTCTGAATGGCGTGCGTGCATCTGGGGGTGGCTCAGGGCAGGAGTTAGCGCTCTGTGTGTGCCCAAATGCAGTCTGGTTTGTGTTGTGTTAACGCTGTGCTTTGCTAGCTGGTTTTCTTTCTGCTGCAGCAGATGCTGGTGGGCGAGGGGTTTTGCTGATACTCCCATGCTCAGCCCCAGGACCAAGGCAACAGATGTGCATGGGAGATTGTCCAAGGGCTGTTTGTGTTATGATTCTATGCAGCTTTCCGGCAATGAAAGGAAGCAAAGGGTCTGCCTCTTCTCTGGGACTGGGCTGTGCTGATTCGTGCAGATGCGGATGTGGCGGCCGTGCCTGGCCAGAGGGGAATGGCTGGAGGAAGTGCTTGCCCGGGAGGGAGCTGGACAGCTAGTGCTGGAGGCTGTAACACCACGAGAGCCCCCCTGAAGAAGCGGAGGCAGGGACACCAGGATCCCAGCACACACTCCATCATTTCTGGGGTTTGCTCCAGACCTGGGGTAGAGGCTGTTCTTCACATCTTCTGTGGTCCTACAGTATTTAATTTTAGCTCTTTTGAATATACCCAGCAAGGCCCCATTTATCCCCAGGCTGAATGAAGTCACATGAGATCTGGATTGCTTTAAACAGCACGTCCACCAGGGAGGAGAGGAGGGAATCGGCAATGGCAGGAGTGATGGAGGCTGTGCTGTGTAACCTGTCTTGGAGGTACAGACAACCCCACGGACACCTCGGTACCGGGAGGGAGCCTTGGCCCCCTCGTCTGGGTGGTGGAGGATGTGGGGACATGGGGTGTTGCTGTGATGTCCGGTGAACCAGCGAGCATGTGCCGAGAGAGAGTACAGACATGTTTTACTTGGCCTGGGGTGCTTTGCTTTGTAATGGGGCCCCAGAGGCTGGCCATATCTCGCGGTGGCCTGTCCTGCGGTGTGTGGGGCATATTCCCAGGCGTGTGGGAGTGGGACACCAGTGGAAGCAAAGGAAGCACGTGGAGGAGGCGGTGGAGAGAGGGTCTTGTCGTGCCAGAGTGCCGCTAGCTCGGATGGCTGGGGCCCTTTCCCAACAGCTGGGGCTGGCGAGGGAAGTGTGGTTCAGCGACCGGCTGTCCTGGCCTGTGTCACTTTGGTGAGAGCTGGCTCATGAGGGTCAGGAGCATGCGGAGGGTGCTGTCATGCCTCCGGGAACTCCCTCAGTCCAAGTCTCTCATCTAATTAATGGATTTTAGCTTTTCACAACCCAGAAAGCCACCAGCCTTCTTCGATAGCCCTTGCAGCCCTCTAGACCTTCTTTGGCACTCCATCCCATGTGTAGTTTCTCTGCAGATAGCATCCATGCTGGTCCTAACAAAGATGGTGAGTGGTGTAGAGCTTTGAGCAAGGCAGACACCAGGCTCAGGAGGCTACTTGAGCTCCTTAAGTGTGATGTTGACACACTAGTGTTGGCACACTAGCAGAGACAGTGGCACGTGCCTGTCCCGGTGCCCAAATGTGGCTGGGATGGGGGCACACATTGGGTGTCTCAAAGCCAAGAGGAACTGTGGGTCGAGACTGGCCATGGTGCAGGGACCATGCTGTTCCTGAGAGAAGGCTGTTAGAAGGAGGGGATCCCTCCCCACAATTCCCCCTGTATCTTTTGCCTTCACCCTGGGCAGACAGGCTGGCTACCAGCTCCCGGCAGGGCTCTGCAAGTGCGTCCATGGCTGGTCAGAGGGAGGCATGGCTGGGGACAGAGCTTTTCCCCTTGAGGCTCTGGCTGCCTCCCTCTGTGAGGGAAGCTCTTCTCTTGGTATTGCGCTCAGCACTGACCTTCCTTACTGCGGGAAATGACCGCATGAGTCACGGGTAAAGGGCAGTGTCCTGCACCAGCTGGGATTTGCTCATTTCAGATGTGATTCCACCAAGCTATGGGGACACAACCAGAGGTACAGTAAATCCATGCTTTCTTGGTTGGGCTGAAGAGAAACAAGAGATCAGATTCAGCCAGTTACATGTGGCTGAAGCAAGCAGAGTTGCAGCAGAGCTCAGGTCCCCAGTGTCTCCATCGTCAGCCCTTAGTCATCTAGGTTAAAAAGCAAAGAAAATAAGAGAAATGCACCCTGAGCCTCAGCTACAGTTTTGTTAGCACGTTACTAGTACTATTTCATATGTCAAGTCACTGGAGAGAGCAGGTGCTCGTTGTCTTTCCAAAGTCGGGTGAAGATGGGGGCAGCTCGCTCTCTGCTCTGACCCAAAACTTGTCTGTGTGAGAAGTGCAAGGGGAAGGATGTTGTATATCTGTGCTGCTCGCTGAGCAATGCTGGTCCTTGCTCTGTGAGGCACAGGCTGTTACGTGTGCACTTTGGTTGTGTTCATGACTCTGTTTCACCAGGAAGCAAGGCAGCCGGGGGGCAGCCCTGGCACTGAGGGACACAGACTGGAACCGGCCCTGCCTCTCTTGTTTTCTTGATCTTGCTATTATCACATTTCTCACCCTGCTTTGTGCACCTTGTATTTACCCTTTACTGAGACTTCTGGGTGGCAGTTCGCAGTGTCCCCCGGGCAGGCATGGCTTTGCTGTGTGTAGCTCGTCAGAGCTGCCATCACTTTTCAGCTTGGGGTCTCGCCACTGCTCACTGCACTGCTGCTTTGGGATGCCACTGCATTTTAGTTCAGCCGTTAGAGCTGCCAGTGGAGTGTTTTGGGAACTCTCTAATTCTCCCCACTTCTCTCTAATTTAATTTGCTCTGTCCCATCCTGCTTTTCTGGACTGTGGGGTGGTGAAACAGCATTGCTTCAGCAATGTTAGCAAGGGGTTGAGGTGAGGGAAACCAGAGCCCAAGGTCACTCTGTCATGTCAGGGCTAAAGTGACCAAGTCTAAGCTGCAAACCAAACCTAAATTTCTAGAAGGCACTGACCGTGCTAAGAACAGAGTCCTTGGGCCATGATGGCCATCAGCCATGTCTGTCACGTCTGAGTGGGCAGCTCCAGAGCAGCCATAAATTTGGGAGGAGGAGACTCTGTGTCCTCCCTGCTGTATGTCCCCAGCAGGACTTTGCAGTCTGCCTGGCTGAGGATGCCCAAGGATGCTCACACGTGTGGGCATGCAGCCAGGGGCTATAGAGCGCTGCTCGGGAGCCGCATTGCCCACTTGCAGTATGGAAATAGTGGGTCGAGACTGAGTCAGT
This sequence comes from Phaethon aethereus, assembly GCF_964289735.1. NCBI lineage: Eukaryota > Metazoa > Chordata > Aves > Phaethontiformes > Phaethontidae > Phaethon > Phaethon aethereus. The sequence continues at coordinate 9,393,803 of NC_138593.1, read as the reverse complement.
ATTGCCCTAAGCTCAACACGCTGGATTGTAACTTATGTTTCTTTGAGTGTGTGCCCCAGGAATGGAGATAGTTAAACTCAGGAACAGAAGTCTTCCTTGCTGTGCCTGGAGAACGAGTGTCAGAGAGCTGCTGGGTGAGGACAGCCATATACTTGAAGGCATCCATGGCTGGGTGGGAGCTGGGGCTGGTTTTGAGAAACTCCTGGCTCTGTGGATTTGCCCGTGATGTGAATCCCAGGGGTCTGTTTATTTTAAGTGATGTTGAAAAGCAGAGTCTATGATGTCTCTAGCTCAGGCATTTGTGAACGGCTCCTTCTCCTTGGGTCTAGCTTGGAAAGTATGTGAGAAGGGAGATGTTTGCCAGGGTCCGTGCCCATGCTCCCTCTGCTATGGGGCCTGGGGAGGGGAACACACTGCCGTGGGGGTGTGGGCTGTGAAGGCCCAGAGGTGCTCAAGTGGAGGCTGGTGGGATGGAGTGGCTGGGCTGAGTGGCCCATAGTTACCTGCAGCTGCCCGAGCTTTCAGCACCGGAGCATCTGCTGATCCCAGCCTGAGGGCAGTAGCTGGAGCAGCTCTGTGTATCCCGTAGACGAGCCATGTTTGCCTTTCAGGACGTGCCCTGCACGAGCAGGGTGTGTGCCCCTGGGACACAACACAGGCTGCATGTTTGTTCCTGGCTGTGGGATGGATGCCATGTGCTTGTGAAACACAGCATTGATCATGTCGCTCCTTGCATGCACTTAGTGTGCCTTGTACAGAGTGTCTGCTATGCTTGTGGGGTGGCTGTGGCTTTTGTGGCTTTTACAAGGCAAGAAAGCGCTTGGTGACAGCGGGCTGCATCTGGGAGGTGGTTAATCAGTAGGCAATGCTCAAATAATACCATATGTAATGCCCTCACCAAAAGCATCTCACCTGTGTTCTCAATACTTTCGCATCTTCTTGCTTCCCGTGCTCCTTGAACTTCCGTCTCTTCAGAAGTAACATTAGAGATTATTCAGGATTTCCTCTTACTCAGCCAGGAGTGACACAGCAAGAAATAATCCTGTCTCAGGTCAAACAGAAGCCAAGCCTCTGTGCCTTGCTCTAGACACGGCTCAGGACACCACAAGCCCTGGGGTGCTAATTACAGAGAGCTATCCATCACGTACAGCACGCATCTCTGGAAGGAAAGATGCAGAAATGGCTCTGAAAGACCTGGGGAGAAGTGACATTTGGTGACCCTGCTGTGAAGGGAGCCTGCAACTGCAGGAGAAGCAAAGAGTTAGGAAGGTTGTGTGTCAGTAGCAGCCCCAGATGTGCTCCCTGATGGGAACGGTGAGATGTGCCTTTTCCCTTCTGCTCTCCATGCTGGGAGGCTGCTATGAATTGCTGTGCTGGCTGGTGAGAGCAGCTGAGCAGGGCTATGGCTGGGAGGGGGTGGCCCTCTGTGCCCACCTGTGGGAAGGGCAGAAGTCCCAGAGCCTAGAGGATGTGCGTGCCCTGCCCTACACCACTGCCAGGACAGGGACCAATGTCTCCTCTAGCCCTTGGATTTGCCTTAGGGGCTTTTTGAGTCCAACTCCCTGTCGTTGTGTGAGGCTCGAGCAGGAGGGGTGGCACACCCTGACCTGCTCCCGTCCGCCTCTGCCCTGCAGGACCATGAGAAGCAGTACGTGGGCTTTGCCACTCTGCCGAACCAGGTCCACCGGAAATCCGTGAAGAAGGGTTTCGACTTCACCCTGATGGTTGCAGGTGAGACTGCCTGTGGATGGAGGTGGCTGGGCCGCATGGGGGGTGCCTGGAGGGGACCAGCTCTCCTCACTTCCCTTAGGTGCTCCCTTAGCGCCTGGATCCTCCCCTTGCTCTGTTCTGGTCCTGGTCTCAGACCTTGCTTTGCTCCCCAGACTGTGCTGCAGTTAGCCAGTTCCCTGAGGAGGAACGGACCATCCCTGACCACTCAGCCCTTTCAAGCGAGCACCAAGTGTATCTTCACCTCCAGCAGACTGGCTGGTCTGGGTGGTGAAGGCAGGGCCAGGCAGGGACCAAGGGAAAGGTAGGGGAGGGAGGATGGAGGAGCAGGGAGATGGTATTTGTGCAGGGATTGATAAATCTTGCAGCAAGAGTCTTCCCACTGCTGGAAAAATGTAATGCCCATTAACAACTTCTGACAGCTCATCTCTCACTTCCGCTGGCTCAGGATTCAAAGCCTTGTTCAGAGTTTCATTTATAAGTCAATTAGTGGGTCATGTTGCTTGCTTTTCCCTCCTCCCCTTTGCGATCTGTCAATTAGGAGAGTCGGGTCTGGGTAAATCCACGCTGGTGAATAGCCTGTTCCTGACAGACCTCTACAAAGACAGAAAGCTCCTCAATGCAGAGGGTAAGTTGGGGACAAAGGGGGCAAATGGGTCTTGTGCCTACAGATCTAGACTGTCCGAAGGACCAGTACTTTCGTTCCTTGCTTCAGCAGCAGCTACAGGCTTGGCTGGATTCCAGCCCTGTTTGTTGCTCTGCTCTCCTTTGCTGGCTGCAGAGGCACTAATATTTGAGCAAGAAGGTTTGGCTGTGGGGCTTTTCTGTCTTATGAAGGGAAAACGAGGCTACAGAGCAGCACTAGCCCTTTGGGTTGAGATGTTTGGATTTGTCTTTTGTTCTTGGGTGCTGGAGTGTGGTAGGGATTTCCTTTCCCAAATGAGCAGTCAAAATGTTCAGAGCAGCTGGGCTACAAACACTTCAGAGGTTTGTGTATCTTCTTTAGAGTCTGTCTGCCTGCTGCTGGCCTCCCATGCTACCCCTCCCTTGAGACTTCTTAGAGAATGATCAGAGTTTTTTGAAACCCATGTTGCTCCCTGTGCTTAGTGATAAGGAGGGAGCCGGCTTGTCCTGGGTGTGAGCGGGGATGCCCAGTGTTACTGCCTGGCTTTAATTCACGTGTTCCTGTTCAAAGAGAGAATCAACCAAACAGTGGAAATCGTCAAGCACACGGTGGACATTGAGGAGAAGGGTGTCAAGCTGAAGCTGACCATAGTGGACACACCAGGCTTTGGAGATGCTGTTAACAACACTGAATGGTGAGCAGGCCATCGCTGCCTTCTTCCTAGTCCTTGGCCATGTCTTTTTGCTGTAGGGGCTTCACAGGAAGGGGGTCTGGCAGCGGGAAGGGGATGATGCTGCCTCATAGTCCCTAGGAAACACTGTCCTGTTAAACACATGATTTCGTTTTGATTGAATTGCCCTTTCCAGCTGGAAGCCCATCACTGACTACATCGACCAGCAGTTTGAACAGTATTTCCGTGATGAGAGTGGCCTGAACCGGAAGAACATCCAGGACAACCGAGTGCATTGCTGCCTCTACTTCATCTCGCCCTTCGGGCACGGGTGAGAGCCCCCACCCCAGGGCCGGGGTATGACTCAGTCCAGAGGGGAGATCCTTGTGCCCCAGGATTGCCCTGTAGCGCCTTGTACATTGGCAGGGCTGTTGGCAGAGGAGAAGAGCCGTCCGGACGCTCTGCCTCGGCTGAGCATCACACCACCCCCTTCCCCCTCGCTGGCGTGACAGACTGCCTGTGATGAGGCAGAGCGGCTCTCCCTCAGGCCTTACAACCTGTTTTGTAAATCAAGAGAAATAATGCCATACAGACTTGTATCTTCCTATCTAGCGAAGCCTGACTAATGGGTAGGAAAAGGAGTTTTAAGCTGCCGTCCGTCCCTGCCCCTTGCTGGCTCGTGTGCCAGCCCAGCCTGGTGCAGCTGGAGGGCCTGTGTTGGCTGCCTGCAGTGCAGGGCAGCTGGAGGGAGGCCCCGGCTGTGGCCTGGGCAGTATATATCAGCACAAATCAGGCTGTGCTGATGCGCAATGTGTTTCTTGCTAACTTTCTTCCTCTCTAAAGGGAGAAATTTCATAAATTCAAGGGCGCGAATACCCAGCTTGTGCCTGTATGAGATATTCAGTAGCTAAAATCTGAGACAGCTTTCCTGAAAATACAGCCCTAGCTGAGCCTGTCCTACTGCTGTCCTTTTCCCTTCGTACTGTGTGAGTGGGAGAGGCTGGAGGGGGGAGCTGCCAGTGTGTCCTTGCTAACCATGTCCCTCCTCATCCCTGCTGCAGGCTGAGGCCTGTGGATGTTGAGTTCATGAAGGCTCTGCATGAGAAGGTCAACATTGTGCCCCTGATTGCCAAGGCCGACTGCCTGATCCCCTCTGAGATCCGGAAGCTAAAAGAGAGGGTGAGATGCTCTCTCTCTACAGGAGTATACCTGATCTGGTGGCAGGGGTGTGTTGGGGAGCGAAGGGACCAGTATACCCGATATATACATATGTATAAAAAAACAGTCCATGTGTGTGCATGTGTATATATATATAGAAACACACACACAACACTGCAAATCTAATTGCGGCAGTGCTCTGCTGTGAGAAGCAAAGTGGTGTCTGCAGAGAGGCTAGATCTAGAGGAAGCATCAATTCCTTTTGCCATCTGTCAGGCTATAGCAAACCCATGGTAGCACAAACAGGGAATAAACCCAGCATTTCTGGATTGTTCAGTGTTACTTACATTTGTTTTTGTCTTGTATGGACACAGATCCGTGAAGAGATTGACAAATTTGGCATTAAAGTGTACCAGTTTCCTGAGTGTGACTCTGATGAAGATGAGGAATTCAAGCAGCAAGACAGAGAGCTGAAGGTAAGGAACCTGCTTAGCTGGGGACTGGGAAGTCAGACTCATGGGTGTGTTGGTTGCTCCAGATGGAGCCAGAGCTGCCTTCTATATGCCAAAGGCCGGTGCTGCTGATATCCAGAAGACAGCCTACATTGGCTGATATGGTAAATGGCCTGGAGAAGGTACTGATGTCCTTGCTGGTGCCATGAAGTCAAGTGTGGCATGAAGATTTGACACTTCTGCTCTCCCACCAGGCATTCTTTCCTTGGTCTACCTCAGCCTGTATGTTTAAGACGGAGGCTGGGTTGTATGGCATTTGTAAGCACCTATTTCTGAGTGACACCATCAGCAAGGAGGAGCAATTTGTGGGTGATGAGACACCACTGTGACACATTAGTTGCATGGAGGAAGACAACATGATCATACAGGCCTGCCTGCAAACCCCAGCAACCCAGGCTGGACCCTCTCCTGGGCTGAGCCACCCCTGCATGTGCATGCAGTATGGCCTTGTTTCTCCTGTCAGAGAGGGGCAATGGGCTTTGATTCCTTTCTGAGCAGAGAGGAGCACAGCCTGTACCCCTCTGCCCGGACAAGCTCTTGGCCTACATTGTCCCACTCGCTTGGTGTCCAAGACTCTCTGCTCTGGCTTTCTTGTAGAGTTTCCCCTCAAAGAAGGGATGCAGGCACCTGCAGAGACACAGCTTCCCTCAAGACAGCTGAGAAGTTCAGCCTGGGAATCAGGCTATCTGCAGATCCCCATGCTTTAGGCTTTTCTCTGCAACTGGGTTGTGGTGTCCTGTGCTGTGGCACGTGTGGATGTCCCTGTGCCTTTCCTACCAGCACTTTTCTCCTCATGTTCATCTCCACCTAAGCTTGGCCCTTGGAAGAGACATTCCATGGGCAGCCCTGGGCTGAGCTGGGCTCAGCAATGCCTCTCATTCCAGGAGAGCGCTCCCTTTGCTGTCATCGGCAGTAACACTGTGGTGGAGGCGAAAGGCCAGCGAGTCCGTGGACGGCTCTATCCTTGGGGCATTGTGGAAGGTAAGAGTGGTGCCTGGGAGCTGGCACTGTGAGTGGGGTGTAGGCAGGGACTGGGGGAAGGACAGGGTGGGTATGTGCAACAGGTACAGCGGGGGGAGCTCACCTCTGCACAGCTGTGACTGACTGTGCCACCTTTGGCATATGGCAGGGACAAGGTAGGGTAGACACAGAGGCACTGGGTCCTGCTCAGGATGTCTGTTGCTGGGTGTGTAGCAGTCATCCTGCCTCTGAAGCCATGACAGAGTGAAGAAGAGAGGATCCAGTGTGAATGGAAGAATGTCTGGGCTTTAATGCACTAGGATATGGCTTATTAAGAGGAGAGGCTGGGCATTGCCAGTTTAGTTTCTGGGGAGAAGCCATTGCCCTCAACCAAACTGCATTATAAACCCTCCTGCATTATAAACTCTCCTTTTCTCCTACTGCTCCTGTATGCGCTGGATTTGCTGAGCTAGAGGCTGTGCTGATGCGCAATGTGTTTCTTGCTAACTTTCTTCCTCTCTAAAGGGAGAAATTTCATAAAATCTATAGGCAGAATAACCCCATAACGGCTTTTGTTTCTGACTCCCCCGTGCTGGCACGTTGCTCTAAGGTCTTTCAGCTTTAGATCCCCAAAGCCTGTGTGTGCACTCGTGGGCTGGTGCCAGCTGCTTGGGCTGCCCAGCTGCTGGCTCTGCTCTCTTGATGGCTCCGGAGGCGGCTGTGCCTGTCAAGGTTCTGGCATTTGGCAGTGGGATCAACTTTGTGAAACCCTGAGCCTGACACAGCTGGCTTCCCCCAGCCCTGCAGAGAGGTAAATGGAGATCACCACGGCAGGCATACAGCTATGGAGCACAACACTTCCCTGCAGAGTCCCACAGTGTTGCCAGGGGCCTGGCTCCCCATGGTAGCAGCAGGTCTTTCAGCTCTCCAGACCATTGCCTGCACATGGCTTTGCCCATCAGGGGCTGATTCAAGTCCTTGGAGGAAACCATCCTGCCTACAGCAGCCTTTCGATCAGTCCTAAATTCTGAGGAGACAAGCAGTTTGCCTCCAGCTCTCACTGTGGTTATAACAATGACATCCCATGTATCTGGGAGCAGCATCCTCTTTCAGGGCTCTGCTGTACATGCTTATTTAATCCTCTTACCCAGAAAAAGTCCTGGGAACACAGTGACCTCAGCAGCCTGGCCTCAGTTTTGAGAAGCACAGAGCACCATCCAGACCTGTGCAAGGGCCAGGAGGAGAGCCCCAGGCACTGGCAGGGAAGAGTTGGGGGAAGGATGGGGAAGGGGCCCTCGGAGGAGTGTTAGTCCAGCCTGGGTGCTGGGAGGTGAGAAGGGGCTCCCTGGAGAGGGCTGGTGAGGTGTGACATCCAAGCATTCTCCTGTTGTTGCTTTTGCAGTGGAAAACCAGGCACACTGTGACTTTGTGAAGCTGCGGAACATGCTGATCCGGACACACATGCACGACCTGAAGGATGTCACTTGCGATGTCCACTATGAGAACTACCGAGCTCAGTGCATCCAGCAAATGACCAGGTGGGTTCCCACCGCTTAAACCAGAGGTGGCAGGGGTGTCTCATTCTCTGCAGAGCTGGGGTTGCTCTCATAATGACTTGTTGGTCGGGAGGCTGTGAGTCTGCTGGGGACATGCTGGGCTGCAGCCCGGGGAATGGCACTGGGAAGTAAAATAGCAAATCCAAGTGTGTCTCCCACAGCCTGAACCCATGGTGGGAATACTTCTGAGAATCCATGTTCCTGTCTGACGATTCTCCACGCAGATCTTGGGAAATAGGCCTAGAACTCTTTTGAAGAGCTGCTCTTAGCGCTGTGTGAAATACATCCAGCCTAATGAAACGGGGGATAAACCATCTCTCTGGTGGGTGGTAGCTGTGTGCATTGCCAAAGAGGAAGCCATTCTGCAGTCTGCAGTTCTGTCCAAATGACAGCAGAACCCTTGGGATGCTGCTGTTTCTCAGACAACAGAGCCCAGGCAATTAGCAAGACTCTTAACACAGCTCCAGAGATTTCTCTTCATTGTCCTCCTGTTGTGTTTGATCCTCTGTCCTTTTAGTCACAATGATCAGAAAATAGAGAACACTCACAGGCTTTTCATTTGAAAGCCACCTCTTTTTTTTCCTTCTCCCTTCCATGACTGAAATACTGGTGACAAATTTTAGGTTTAAGTAGGTCTTGGCTCATCTGTTGTAAACCATCCCCTTCAGTTCCTGCCTGAATTGGCTGTGTAGCTCTGTGCTGCCACGTTGCAGAGCAGAAATGGCTGCACTTCACTAAGGAACAGTCCTGCATGTGTGCGAACGTGCAGGTTGGCACATTCTGTTCACACACAGTGTATCTCAGTACTTTTACATGGCAGACGAGCCTGTCTTTTTCAACAGTGAGAATAGAGAGTCCCAAAATAACTGTGTTAAATGCTAGAGATCTGTGAGAAGTGTCACAGCTGCTATTTAGGTAGGCTATGTATATATTAAAAGAAGAGCATGATGAAAAGGCAATCGCTCAGCTTAAGAAAAGCTTAAGTTTGGTACTGTTTCTCACACCATGGCTAGTTCCTTGCCAGCGAACAAGTCTCGTAAAACCAGAGCGTGGCTATTTCTAGTAGTGGGATAAGGGTCCTTCTCTAGAGAGACGTTTTGGGAGGAGATCCCAAGTTTCAGGGCTCAAATTGGCTCAGTAGTTGAGCCAATGGTGACTCCGAGTGGAGAACGCCTGCAAGTGGCATCTTGAATTCCCAGTTTCAGCCCAGGTGTCTTTGGCCACTACCACCCCATCCTCACCTACTGAGAGCTCCTCTGACTTTTGAAAGAAAGTCACCTCCTTCCTCTGAACCCTGCCTGCACTCATGTGCACCCCCTGCCCTCATTGCAATGCTGCTGAGCCGTTCCTGTTGTGTCTCATGTCTCCCACCTCCTGAATATGAGGGTGGGCTTTGTTATCAGACTTGCAGTGATTAAACTGCTCCCCTGGCTTTATTTTCCTGGGGGAAAAAAAAAGGACCATGGTGAGCATATGGTGCCTTAGGGATGCTGGTATTTTGTGTTGATGCATACGCACATGAACAGATGAGCCAAAGGAGACCAGAAAAATCGGCTGTAAAAGTTAAGCTTGCAAATTCAGTTACAAAAGGTGGGCAGAAAACATCAGCCCTTTCTGCGTTTGCTCTCAGTGTAAGCCTGGTTTGGATTTTCTCTGTTAAGTCCCCTCGAGCTTCTACGTTGAAAACTTTTATTGACTTTGGTATCATTCTGCATCAGAGTGCATCCCACATCTCTGGGCTAGATTACCCCACAGCCCCTCCAGCTGGCTGGGTGGATGCTGCCACATTGCTGGCAGGTCTGCCATCATGAGTGACCGCTGTCATGTGGTGACACCAAAGCCAGCCAACCTGAACCACGACTGACTGCGTTTCTTCCCTCTCTCCATCTTTCTAGCAAGCTGACTCAGGACAACAGGATAGAAAGCCCAATTCCTATCCTGCCTCTCCCAACACCGGACACTGAGACAGAGAAGCTGATCAAAATGAAGGATGAGGAGGTGAGACTCATTTCTGCCTGGGCCTCCTTTGTGTGGGAGCTGGAATCTGAGGAGTTTCTCCAGGATTGCCCCATAGAGGCTGTCCTGGGGTTTCCCACCCCTGCTTCCCACCACCATGGGCTCCTGGTGTGGAGGATACGGTCTGAAAGCAGTGACTTCCTCTGTCAGGTAAACGTGGCTCCATTCCACCCCAGACAGAGATGCCTCTGTGCTCAGGCAGGAGTTAATAGTCTCTGAGGGGTGCCTTTGTCAGCTCCAAGGGACTGCCTCCAGTGCAGATCACAGCTCCTGGCCACAACAGATCCCCTTTTGACTCTCTCTTCTCTGTCTCATGCAGTTACGGCGGATGCAAGAGATGCTGCAGAAGATGCAGCAGCAGATGCAGGATCAGTGAGAGGCAGGTACTTGGAGGGCAGAGGGAATCCCCCAGTGACCATCTGAGGCCTGTCAAGAGCTGTGGACGTTTAGAAAAGGTTTCCCATTGTATAGAGACTCATGGGCAAGAGCTGCACCCGCACCCTCTAATTTATTAGCAGCAATGCTGGCTTTGCGGTCAGCTGGATTGTGGAGGAGGCTGTTCACGTAACAGTTTACTGATGTGTTTTCTTTTAAAATAATTATTCTTTCTTTTCTTTTTTCTCTTTTTTTTTTTTTTTTAAAGAAAATAGCCTGGGAAGTCTCTAAGGCATCCTAAAAAAGAAAAAAAGAAAAGAAAAAGATCTTCCTTTCCCATGTACTAATCTCTTGTTCGGTAATGCTCTGGTATTTAAAGTCCTGGTTTCTCTGGTGTACGAACTTGAAGACTATCTGTGTCAATGCATGTAAATGTTTACTCCCAGCTGAGGTGCTGTGCCCCGCTCCCCATTCCCCTTGTCTGGGGCCAGCACAAGCATTGTGAAGGCAGCCATACCCTCCTGTGGGTTTGACCTGCATTGCTCAGGCTCCTCAGCCTGGGGCCAGCTCTGGCCCAGAGAGCTGGATCTGGGGCTTTCTCTGTGCACTGACCTGCCCAGGGGTCCTGATGGTTGCCTGATTTCTTGCCCGGGTTTTTCTGGGGCTTTTGTTTAGTTGGTTGTTTTTCCTATCAAGAAACTCCAGGATCTTTGCACTGAGCAGCAAGGGACTGAGTCTTTTGAGGTCAGTTAAAAGAAAACGGCTTCTACTGCTCCTAGCTATATCTTTCTGGCAGAGAGGATGAGTTGTTGACTGTTGCCTGCAAGGAGGAGATGATGGGAGTGAGCACCTTCCTAGCCATGGTTTCCTCCCACAGCAGGCTGGAGGTGTTGGTAGAGGAACCCCAGGTCCCTGCCGTAACTGGGTGAAGGTATGTCATGTTTTAGCTCTGGTCATCCAGCTGCAGTGTGTCTCCAGTGTCTGCTCTGAAAGACATGATGGCAGCCAGAGTACTCGGCCAGGACTGCTTTGGAGGGGGTAGAAACCCCAGGGCTGAAATTGAACCCCAAATGCAGAGCTGTGCTTTACACCCAGGCTTTGCAGTCCCACAGGCACATTGCTGTCTCTGGGCTTCTCCTGGGGAAAGGGGCCGTTGGGTCACTGTGGCAGGTGCAGGAGTGTCACTGCATGTGGCTGAGCACAGCCTGGCAGACTTGGCCCTTGCTTCCCTGCCTTTCCCCTGGGACTTGGCCCTTCTCCCCCTCCCTGGTCCAGAACTCTTCCTGTCTCAGTGCTGGGAAGGCTGGTGGGTCTGCTGGGCAGAGATAAGAGCGCTCTTTGGGCAGCAGCTTCTGTCCTATTCTTGTTTCCTGCAGTATTTTTAACTTTAGTCCAGCCAGAGCGGAGCCCCAGAGTGTGATGTGCCTGACGGGGCAGGCCTCACCAGCAACAGTGCCACACTTGCAGGGAATCAGGGCTGTTGGAGAGTGAGATACTTGGCTCTTCCCTCTGACTCCAGGGAGTACTGCCATGGGCTGGGCCCTTCTGCTCTTCTGGCTTCCGGACCAATTCCTCTGTCCCCTTTTCCCCTTTGTATCTGCTCCTCCATCTCTGGCTCTTGCCAGTAGATCTCCCTGGGCAGGAAGCACAATGTTGGCCAGGAATAGCCAGGCCCTAAATTCTATTAGGCGCTGCATTTGTCTGATTCCCTCCGTGGAGCTTTAGAGTCCTGATCAGGGCTTTTCCAGGTGGTGAGCAGGTTGGCTGGTTCCAGTTATTCACTGTACAGAGCCCCTGCTTAGCCAGAACATGGTCTGCAGGGGCAGGGGAGAGACCCTGGCACAGCGTGGAAGGACAAAGTGAGGGTGCACATTTCCTCTTCCCCATGGCAGAAATGTGCAAGCTGCTGTTTTTCTTTCATTCTCCCCTGTATTGGGCTCATAAATGACAGTGGCAGTGCCAGCCTAGGAGAAGGGAAGGGTTCAGCTTGTCTTCAATAACATGCAGGACCAAGGTTCTTAAGGAGGAAATACAACCTTTCTTTGTGCAATGTGCTTACTGGAGTGGTGGGGTAGCCTGAAACAGGAGCTTCCTCCAGGTTTTCTGGAGCTGGTTTGCTGCTATCCGAAGCAGGAGGACTGCGGAGTTCCCAGCTTTATCTGTGCTAGCATAATGGGAGACACCTTGCAGTACCTATCCTCTCCTTTCCTTTTCTTGTCTGGGAGGAGGATGTTCTGTTGCAAATGGGCCTTGTCCAGCCAGAGCTGTTCCTCTTTCAAACAGATTCATTCCTAGAACGTAAAGGAGACCTTTACCACGGGCAGAGGAGCTGGCAGCTTTTATCCTGGGCTGTGTGCGGAAGTGCTGTGTGCTCGTGAGCACGGGGTACTCTGGTCACAGGCAGGCAGGATTGCTGAGGGTGAATCTGCCTCTGTCCCTCTGGGTAAGGAAGGCTCCAGCAGCTCAGTGCACATGGCTCCTACATCAGGTAGATAGTCACAAGTCTGGCCTCTACAGAGAGCTGAAGCCTTTGGCTACCAGCTGGCAAAGATGTTTCAAGTTGTGCTTAGAAAAAAATGCACAGGAGTGAGGCACCAGGGATGGCTTCTACAGAGGGGCAGTGGTACTGCCAAAATCACGTCTCCGTATAGGACGTTCCTTGCCCAGAGCACCAGAGTTTGGGGGCTGCCTGGGCAGGAAAGGGATTAGAGACCGACTTTGGGGGGCAGAAGGGATTCGGACTCCATCCTGGAAGGTGGCATCTGTTTATTAAAGGAGGAGTGTTTTGTACTGCTGCATTGGGCTACACAGTAAGTGGAGAAGAGACTCCTGAACAAATGTCGCTTGGCTGTTTGGCTCTGGCAGTGAGAAGTGTAGATAGGAAAGTAATTTAACACCTCCCCTCACGCAACCCTCCACAGCCTCATATGCGACCCCTGCACCCCCAGGCACGTTCCGGTGCCTCTGCCAAGTTTTGCCCTACTGAGTGAGTGCTGCAGGGGTGGTGTCCCACTCTGCAGAGCTGTCCCAGGCTGCAGCTGGGGCAGACCTTGTGCCTGACTGGGGAGGGAGCTGTGGCATGAACTCCTTATGTGCCGCTGCTGTGCTGATCCTGCCTGTGCAGTCTTTGCTGCCTCCCCGCATGCCTCCCCCCAGAGGAGGGGGTCCTACTCTTTGTGCTCTGCGATGGCGTTCCCTGCGCCTCCTCACAAACCCCACTGTGCTTTAATGCTGGCTTGCTCCTGCCATGCAACTTCCTTACTCCCTGCTCCATTCCTAGGCTCTTTGTTTCCTCTCCATCTGTTGGGTTATTATAATATATATTTTTTTGTAAATTTCTGTTTAAACATTTTGTCATTGTGAACAAAGGAAAATGAAACCTTTTAAAACATATCCATTTTATTAAATGATTATTGTTATTATTATTAATAATGTTTACTACCTGAATTGATCAGTGAAATAAATACATTTGAAAAAACAACCTCTTTCTGTTTAATTTTCAGTCCCTTTGAGCTGCATTGGTGATACATTATGGGCAGGAGAGAGCAAAACTGATATTGTTTCTCCTTTTATCTAATTCTGTCAGAGCAGGCTCCAGGCAGGGCTTCCTGCATGGGATTTCTGGCCTATTTATGTCAGAAGCTAGACAAGATGATCTTGAAGTTCTTCTATCTTTAACCTTTCTCTAGGAGTGGTGTCTAAATCAGCAATGGGCAGCTGGGCAGGATCCAGTGCCAGGAAACCCATTTTATAAGTAGCCAGAGGAGCATTGCTGAGTCTGTGCTAAGTGCAGAGCCAGGATGGGTCTGGCACTAGATCAGCTCCATGCCACACCTGGCCTGAATGCTTGCTTCTGACTAAACGTAGCACCAAATGCATGAAAAGATGTAAGTTTGCTGAACAAACTTACCCTGTAGTAGTGAAGCTGCTCCCAAGTGGAAAGCAGGCCCTGCAGGAAAAACTAGGTTCATTTGTTAGCCTAAGAACTCTTTCCTACTCTGCCCACCTGCCACAGTGAAACAACTAGAATGATCTGCTCCAGCTTCCTAGAAATTTAAAGCTTAATTGTTTTGTTTAGAGCATCAGAGATTTTCCCCTGGTTAGGGCCGAATTCTGCTGCTGTTCACACCTTAAATTCTCTTAACATCATCACATTCAGGGCGTTGATCATTTCTGCTCTGTACAATGTGCACAGGACAAGGTAATGGAGAGTTGGTCCCAATGGGGCAACAGTTTTGTAATGTAATTCTGGTGGCCATATCCTAAGGAGCATAGCCAATGCCTAGAGTCAGGCTGATGGCACAAAAATGTCTGTGAAGATGCAATGGTCTTGAGAAGATAAGATGCTACCTAAATGTAGTTTTGACCGTTGGACTTACCTGTTGAAGTATTTGTGTAACGCAACTTCTGAACAAAGAATGAGGTCAGTCTTTCTCGGTAACTGCACTCATCGAGAGCTGCCGACTCACTTGGCTATCAAAAGAGCCATCCCTTGGGGCACTATCTTTCCCAGTCTGTCGTCCTTCCTGTGAATCTAACTAGTTTATTTCGATGTAGACAGTGAAATGCTGAGTTACATTTTGCCCCATAACAATCATGAGAGGAGAGGATACAAGTGCCTGGAGGATCTTTCTCCTTGACACAACTATTGACACCAGTGTGGTCACTGGAAGTCCATTTCTTTCAGCTGATCTTCCACTGGTAACTAGGGTTAGATTTGTGTCGCTGCTTCAAGGGAAGCCTTAGGGTCAGCACACTGTAAAGCGCTAGGCCTCACCACTCGACCAAATACAGTCTTCCTGATGAAATGGGAAACCAAGACGACAGTGCTCAGGGAGTGTCGTACAAACCAGTAACATCACCTTCCAGTTTTAAATGCATTTTGAGTTACTACTTTGCAGTTGAGACTTTGTTATGTTTCTGTTGGACTGAGCATGTGGGCCCAGAATCACAGTTATCAGTACTGTCACCATCTCTCCCAGCAAACATGTTCTTGCGAGCAGTGTCAGCTCCCATTTCTTGGAAGACTTGCTTAATGAAGCCTCAGCTTCCGGTGACATGCAGCAAACTTGCAGGAAGGCCTCATGTGGGAGGCATCCCTGGGATGAGCCTGACCCTTATCTTGCCAGCCAGCTGCAAGGGGATTATCCGGGAGCTCAGCTATGCAGCTGCAAACACTCTTGCACTGGCTGGACTGCCTTAAGACCTTCCTCTTGTGCTGTAAAGCCAGCAAGAAAGCAAGGATTGAACTACTGTGGTAAGTCAGCAAAGCTACTTTCTTTTTTTTAGTTTTTATTTGGTTGATGGATTGCACAGAAAAGCACTGCCTTGTTGCAGGTTGTGTAGTTGCTCTCCTAAAGAAGTTATAGCAGCTCCTGTGTTCAGCAGTGGCATGAGACTGCAATACAAAGACAGCTCATTGACCCATGTCTCCCAGCATGGTCACAGCTCCAGAAGGAGCTTATTCACCTGCTGATTATTCACCTGCTGGAGCAATGTCTAGTGTGGAAAACTCCACCAACCTCCACCCTCAGTGGTCAGCACCCTCTCTGCTGACCAAGGACTGTTTATCACTTCTTTCCAAAACTGGAAAGGCTATTTTTCAATTGTGGTAACAGTAAATTTATTTCTGAATCTCCTCTTGCAGTTTGCCTGAACAAAGCTTTGCTTACAGACATAATTCAGAGCTATGTTAAGGCACGAGCAGTTTCATATTACATTTTTTGATTCCTCGACATAAATTTTCTTGGCCACTCTAGCAATGTGCCTCCAGTAATGCTGAAAATACAAACCGCTCTTGTATGCTTTTGAGTGTAGAGGTGAAAATGAATTTGATGGCTGCAGCTAAGCCTCCCAGTAGCCATCTGTTCATATCCCTCCTCAAATCCAGGGTTGGAAGACCAGGAACATTCCCTCTCCTGTAATGACAGACCAAGAATTTGCACATCTCTCTTAACTCTGTTCTTTTCAGAGCTCTCACATCTCCTGTGAAGGACATCAAATTCCCCCAACTTCAGAAATTCATCCTGAGAACAAACCAACAGAAGACCTGGGCTGTGGTGTCCTAGAGTGCGTAGTGTCTACTTGCGTGGTCTCCACCTCATTGAGTCTTACCAGGGGTGTGTCTGCAGGTGAAGATGAACAGTGGAATTCTCTTCTTGTCCCTCGTTGGCTTCCTCCCAGTCGTGATGCCCATATGCCCTGTGCCATGCAAATGTGCCACCAACATTATTGACTGCACGTCAAAAGGCCTAACTGTAGCAAAACTACCAGTTGCTTTCCGCCCTTCAGCTGAAATTATACACCTTGGTTACAATAAGCTCACCTCTATTCCCAGTGGGCTCTTTGACAACCTAAAGAGCCTCCAGGTAGTTTACCTGCAGGGCAACCCTTGGGAATGCAACTGTGACATCCTCTACTTGCGCTCCTGGCTCCAGTGGCAGCAGAACCGGACCTTATACAGGGATG
Organism: Phaethon aethereus; assembly: GCF_964289735.1. Lineage (NCBI taxonomy): Eukaryota > Metazoa > Chordata > Aves > Phaethontiformes > Phaethontidae > Phaethon > Phaethon aethereus. Next base: position 9,377,735 of record NC_138593.1, on the reverse strand, counting down.
TGAGATGCACCTCCCCAGCTCACCTGCAGGACCGGGTCATTGCCTATCTGACAGAAGACGAGATCATCTCCACATGCCAGTATTGGTACTGCAGCCTGGCTCTCCTCTCTCAGCTCTGTCTCTTCATCCTCCTTTTCCTCCAGGGTATCTTGGTTATCTTCATCATTGTCTACCTGCAGAAATTTCGGAGAATGACCGCTGAAGCCCGGAGCACCTCCCGAGATCTACACCAGCATGTAGACACCTGGGTATCTTCTTCAAGAAGCCCCTACAACAGTGATTAAGACTGAAGACCCTCCTCCCCTTTGAGTGGTGCTGTGCCAAGGTCATGTGGTTTGCAGTATCCAGAGGGGACAATTCAGTGCAGCATCTGATCCTGACTGCAGTCCGAAGCAGGACTTGAACGGATCAGACACTTGCTGTATCTCCAGAGATCTAATCTTGTGGGGTTTTTTACTGCTTTAAACTCTTTTTAGCATGTTCCTGATTGCTTTGCTGATCTGGGAGTGGTTCTGGTTTGGTAGACAAAGGAGATCATAAACTACAGCAACCAGAACCGACTCAAACTGCTCAGAAGATCGTAGGGGCTGTAGTGCTTGATCCCTCCTGTGCTAAAGTATTTCAGCCATGCTTTCCACGATGCTTCTGGTTGCATTGGGTCAGGTGAGAACAGAGGTGGACAGGGGACAGTTAAGGTACTGGACTAGGACAATGGAGAGGTAGTTTCCTTGGTGCTACCAGAGATTGCCTTGGGCAAGTGACTTAGTCTTCTCCTGCCTCAGTTTCCCATCAGTAAAAGGAAAAAGATGTTTCTTCTTGCTTGATTCATCTTTTCCAATGTTCTTCTGGGGGAGGGAGGGAATGTTCAGAAGCTTACCTATTTACTCTATCTTCATTCCTTTTAATCTACTTAGAGTTTTAATACTGACTTCAACATGTACCGAGTCAGACTGGGGCCCTGAACGTTGCTGAGAAATTCACCCTGAAGCCAAGAGTTGTTGAGACCAGAGGCTCTTTCTGGTTGTGCTTGTATGGCATCTGGCACAAGAGACCTGGTCTTTTTAGAGATTCAAACTGCAAAACCCACTAATGTGCCTACTGCTGGTTATGATGTCCCTTAATATTTTGGAACAAAACAAAATTGAAATAAAATAATGATGCATGATGATGTAAATGGCTTATTTTTCCATCTACGCTAGGAAACTGCACTGTCTCTCACTCCCTGGCAGTTTCCTCACGCTCCTTTACACTCAAACCTTGTGCCAAGCAAAACAAATACCGAAGGCAGGTGGACAGGCTACCTGAAGTGCACTGTAGAGTTAAACCACGACAGCTACCGGCTACCACGACAGCTACCGGCTTCCACAACAGACCGGTCTAAATGTGGAGTTTCTTCTAGTTCCACTAAGTTGCTGCTTTTTTTTTTTTTATGGTGCGGGCTGGGAAGGGAGGGGTGTTTCTGGGTGCAAGCACACCTGCAGGGCGAGGGCTCAGCCGGCTGCGGGTGAGTGGCCCCGGTGCCCCCAGCTCAAGGGGGCCCCGGCTTTCCTCCGCGGCCCTCAGCCGCAAGCGGGGCACCTCGCCGGGCGGCGGTGCCCCGGGGGCTGGGCAGAAGCCCCGTCTCGTGCCGCTGCTTCGCGCCGCTGCCTCGCGCCGGCAATAACGGCCGCCAACGGCCGCCGAACGCCCCCTAACGCTCCTGATTGGCCCTGGCCGCCCTCACCTGGAGACTGGCCACACCTTCAGGCACGAGGCTGCTGAGGGAAACCTGTGAGGAGGACGAGGAAGGAGCTGGGCTGGGGGCTGTCTGTGGAGAAGAGGGGGGTCCTGGGGCTTCTCTGCCTCAGGTTGCTCCGCCTCAGCTCAGCTGATCTCGGGAGCCTGTGCCAGCTCAAAAAATATGAGGTATTGCAGTAGAATAAGCCCCTGGTGCTTGGGTGGGGGCTGTGCAGATGGAAGCTGAGGTGGGAAGATGGGGTCCTCTGTGCAATATGAATCCCCCTTGCCGTGCCAAGGGATGGCTGGCGTGCAGCATGGCGGATGGCGTTGAAGGCTGAGGAGGACTTTCATCATGTTGCGTGCACCTGGGCCAGCCTGACATGAGGTAAGTGACTCACGGCCCTGCTTCAGGAGGCCTCTCTCCTCCCTTTCTTCTATCTGCCCAGGGTCCATCCAACGCTAACCCTCTGTGGCGTTAGCCTGCCTGGATGTTGCAGTGTAGCAGCCAAGGAAACAGAGTTCCAGTTCAGATCTGTTTTTTCTTCTAGGGATTGGACTTTGCTGGACTTTGTAGCCAATGCACCTCTTGCTAGGGGCTGCAATACCCCCTGCAATGTCGTCAACGATCATGGTCTCCAAGGGGGGGGTCAGCTCCACTGAGGAGCCTGTTCTGTGGAGATGCCCAAATTGGTGTTCCATGAGGACCCCTGATACTTTCAAATCTGATTTTTAGGTACTGGGGGTTTTTTGGGGTTTTTTTTGTTTTGGTTTTTGGTTTTTTGTTTTTTTTTTTCCTGAGGAAAAACTTTCCATAGGAATAGAAAGGCTGTTTTCTGGCTTGTTCTTCCCCAGTGTCGTTTTCCCAGAATCAAGTTGCAGGTGTGTAAGGAAGTAGCAGAAGTAAAAGGATGTAGCAAAAAGATGTCTTCCCTTCATCTCTTCCTTTTTGTTTCTTTAGGTCAATTACACTGTTATTTTAGCTGGTTTATGCCTGTTGTTGAAGTTCCTTTTCTTTCCTGATACATGCAAGGGATGTAAAAGGCCCTTGCTTTCCCAATAGTATTGCAAATTGTGCTAGTGTGGCAGAATGAATCCCTGATTTTGTCTGCAGATTTTTAGCTGAATTTATCTGGGTTAGAGGATATTGATAGTGCACATGGGCAGGTACTGACAGTGCTACAGGCACAGGCTCAGTTGCTTTCAGAGGCTGGACTGGGAGCAGGCCTGTGACTGCTTAGCTGCTTGCCTGTCAGCACTGCCGTGGGGTGCTGGAAAACCTTCAGGACTTGGTGTGCCCACAAAGACAGAACAACTGCTGACTTTGGTTTCACTTCCCCGGGGAGGCAGGAGGGGTCCTGACTCTGCATCATTAAGTCTTGGCACATGAAAGTCAAAAAGCTTTTTTGGCATCATTTGCACCTGTGAAGAATGTGACCAGCCATAGCAATGTGATAATGGATTGCACTGAGCGCAGAGTGATTTGTATGCCATGACAGCATGTCTAATCCATAAATCTAGAGCCTGCATGTCTTGGCTTCTCCTGGCTCAGAAAGCTGCACGTCACAGGTGCTTTCTTGCTCCGCTGGCCTGTGGAGGATCTGCTGTGCTGCTGCTGAAGGGGGAACTGGCTCTCTTTCTGAAGAGAGGGACTGTCCAAGGCTGCACAGCGGCTTCAAAGGGGAAGCAGTGGTGAAATATGGCAAAGATTAAATGCAAGCTATTAAGCTGCTTTGCAAATCACTTCCTAGTATCAAGGCCGATCCAACACCTGGGTATGCAGGATTGGGCTGCCAGGCCTGCTGGACAGGCTGCTGCATTGCCAAAGGTTCAGGGTGCAGCTCCTATCCTGAAAGATACCGGGTTAAAAATCTCTGGGAAACCAAACCACAGTGTGTTTGCAGCTTCCATGATGCAGAGCTCCAAATATGAGGTGTCTAAAAAGCAGGTCAGCACTTCCTAAGTGAAGGAACAAATGGCTAGTAGATGACATAAGGGAAAGGCACACTGGTTCTTCCCTATTTCAAATGCCCTGTTTTTCAGGTATCTGCATGGTGACTCTTGCATGCCTTGTGGAGTAAAAGAAGTCTAGAAAGCAAAGCAAGCTGATTTTGGACTCTACAGAATTTTAGCCCCAAATCCCAGAGAGAACCAGTTTTTCAGTCCCTGTACCTTATGGTGATAGTGGTTATGTTTTGCTTCAAGATTGCTGCAGGTGCTTGTTTACAGACTGCCTGGGTTCATGTGACACCTGGGAACTTACCCCTGTTGATTTGAATAGACTTTCATCGTTTCTGCACCCTTGTATGTTGGATGAAAATACTGCATTTGTACAAGAACAACTTGTTATCATCCACTGCGGGGCTTGGTTGCTGAGACAGGCCAATTCTATGCAACAGATGGAGGTTAAGCAGTGCTTGGAGATCGTATGGCGGAAAGTCCTGCAGAAACATGGCATGTCCCAGTCTCTCATAGTCACAGCTGAATGCTATGCGTCTGAGAACATTCAATAGATGCTTTGGTGGCAGCCTGATCTGGGATTTGTTGCATTGCTTACAATTTGAAAAAGACATTTTTCATGGTCATTAATATGAGGCTACCTGGTCTTCTTCAAACCCCTCATTTCCTTTCACGATTGAAGTATGCAGGGCATCCCAGAGAGAGTGCCAAGAAAAGCAGTGTTGATTACACATCATGGGACATCTTGTCTGTCCTAGGGTGCACGGGAGAAGAATTATTTTAGAAATGGTTTTTACTTTTTTTGTATATCTGCGTATGAAAACTGAGACTCATAAGGCTGATTTTAGAGGGCTTTAACGGAGAGCACATGGTCTAATTTAGCAGGTTTCCACAAATGATTAGTTGTGTTGGATAAATGCCTTGAAAGCAGCAGGTTGCAGTGTTAAGGTTTGTTCTGAAGATAGTATGTGCGTATATACTGTATGTCTAGATAAAGGTATTAATTCCTTGGAAGGACAGGATAGAGCACTACTGGAGGACATAAAAGATTTAAGTGATTTTAGTAAAAAAAAAAACCCCAAATCACCCTCTTAAATCCACAAGTAATTTTTTTCTTATTTCTTTACATGTCTCATGGTCTGCGTCTGCTCTGAAATGTTTGTGACTGTTGAGAACAGAATATGCTGGGAGGTATTTCTTTATATTTCCACATAGGAGGATTAACCTGAGAGTTATTAAACCAAAATGCCAAGAATGGCCCCTATGGATACCTTAGGCTACAGAGCACTGATCTGCCATCCTCGTCTGTAATAGCTGATGATCACTTCAAACGTGCCCTGTCACAGCTGTTTGAAGCCATACCAATGTCATTCACTTTGCATGGAAACAGAGCTCTGCTTATTGAATAAAAGACTGTCTCCAGAGCCGTTGCCCATGTTGGCATGCAATTTGGGTTTGCTCGGAAGAGGGCAGCAAATAGCTTTTAATCTCTTTGCTCTTACTAGTAAAATCAACGTGACATTTGGGCCCAGGAGAGGATGAAGGCGAGTGTGTTGTGTGTCTGCCCAAAGAGACTGACAATGATGCTCCAAACTTAGTTGCCCAAGCAGTAGACATTGCTTTTCGAACCTGTAACTACTAGTTTAGACAGTCCCTTTGTTGGCGTTCCAAAACATTTCCAGACTGAAACTGAGAGGAGGGGAAGGTAGGCATCATGTTCTTATGTCCGTGAGGGAAACAGTGTTGGTTCGTTGTGGGGTGTTTAGACTGATGAGCTTTGGAGGGCTGAAATCCACCCCTCGGCAGGTGGGGTGAAAAAAATTTGCCCATCGTCACTGAGTGGTGAGAGCAGTAGATTTCCACTGGTGTGCCAGTTCGAGATAGGAAGGTGCCTGGAGGAGGGGTGGGAGGTAGGTGCTCTGAGAATACCCCAGGGCTAGGGAGAATGCAGGTGCAGAACAGCTCAAAGTTATTTGGGTTGGTTCTGTGCATCCGTGGGACAGAAAATGCAGAGGCTGAACAGGCAAACATGTAAGCACCCAGGGAATTTAAATGCCCCCGCACTGGGCAGGAACTGTGGGCAACTGAAGTCTGGATTGAAGTACTGTGAAACACTGACATGTCCTGTTAAGAATCACAGCCCTTAACTTGGTTGTCTGTCATGGGATATGATAAGGGCTGTGCCTGTGTTTAGGGAGTGTTTCCCACCAGGGGCTTTTACCTCCGGCATTCTCAAGCTCACCAAGAGATGGGGTGGGTGCCCACACTTGCTTTGCATCTCCATTACCTGATCTTTCAACACAGTGTTAGCAAGCTGATTTTTTTCCCAGGATGAGACTTCAATTCCCTCCCATTGATCATGGCCAAAGAAGAGAGCTCAAATGGAGATTTTATTCCGGAAACAATGGCCCCCTTATGTGCTGTGTCATGCTCTCTGTGAATGAACCTGCTGGCGAAATAAAGGCTTTTCCCCAGGCTGTTTTGTACCTTTCTCAGGTGAATCTTCGTATTAGATCAACTGCCTGGATCCCTGCAGGGAGAGAGAAGGGAGCTAAAGCATGAAATCCTTGTTCCATGGGGACATGAGACAAAATGACAGTCAGTGGGACTTGGGGTTCATATTTAGTTTCCATAAATCCCCACATGCTGCAGCAAGATTGTCCACATTTAAAACCTATGAAACGGAGGGCAGTTTCCCTGCGCAGCTGTGCATGTTTTTCTGCCTTGTAATGCTTCTCTCCGGGTCCAGTCCAAAGCCTCCACCCTGAGCTGGCTGTTCGCTTCAGATTGAAGCTGGCGTCATCCTTCTTGCCTCATCTTCAGCTCTGCTGTGAGCTGCTGTCTATTCTGTTGGTACCTGCTCTTCCCCACCTTTCCCAGTGCTGTCGGCATTTCTCAAGTTGTACATAAAATACAGCTTGCTACTTTCCCATCGTTGGGCCTTAGCTGGCTGAGCTGCACCAAAACCTTCAAACTGGTTAATTTGATGATCCAGTGCAGAAGGCTTTAAAAGCAAGACATTGGTGTTCTCGATCACTTCCTCTCCTCTCATCCCCTCTGCCACTATCTGTCAAGAATGGCATTTTAATGATCCCTTTGCTGCTTTTCCTCTTTGCCTGAGGCTTGCAAAAGTGCAAGAAGCAACATTGTCATTTCTGTAATGCTTACCCCTAAATGAAGGGAAACTCCCTCCAAGTGCTGTGCCTGAATTTCGGTGTGCAAATTCTCTTGCGGTTTCCTACAGTGCTTCAGGTAGAGTCTTTTATACCTATCCATTGCTGGTTGTTGGCCTGAGCGAAAAAAGGACTGTAATGTTTTCTACTTCTGTGTTGAGTGAGTGAGGCACACGGACAGGAGGAAGAGATGTTTACATAAGGCAAGGGTGGAGAGAGAGGGAATTGTATTGTCTGTAATTTGAAAATATATCACCAGATATATTTTCATGTGTGGATCTGACGGCTCTGCATTAAGTGCAGTGAGGTTTGAACTATATGGTGGTATTCACACTATGGGAGAAGTCACGCTTTGGGTAAGTCCCTGTGTGTTGCAATAAACCAGTGCCCTAGTTTCTTTTCTAGGCATGCAGGAGCGGGGGGGGGGGAATGATGTGGAGATGCAACTGCTGAAAAGTGTGTAACTTGAAGGCAGTGGAGTGAAATTCTAGCCCTGCTCTGTTCTGCCATTGACTTTGGTAAAGCCTGGGTTCACTGAAGGAGCCTTTGGAGTGTGTGCTAGGCCAAGCATGCAAACTGCCAAGATGAATCTTATATTTAATGAGGTCCAATGCAGGAAGGCACAGCTGTGTGGCAAGGGCACTTGATTGTGCATGTCTTGGTAGTGTAACATCAGTTACGTGCAGTAAGGCAAGTATTTATAAAACCACCGAAAGCATCTGAGTTCTGTCAAAATGAGAGGAAATTGGGGTGAAAGTCGGGCACTGTATCCCCTCAACTTGTTCCAGTGTTTAATTAGCAGTGGAAAAATTAGCATGTAATTTCAATCCCTGTTTGTCTGTGATTTTTGCAGCATTTCTACCTTGCCTTGCCTTTATCTATAGATGTCTGCAGGGCCCCAGTGTGCTAGGCACTCTACATTCCCAGGGATGGGTAATTGTGAAATCCACGTGGGATGGGAAATTATCTCAGATGTTTCCTGTCTTAGGTAGGAGAAAGAGTCTATCTTGGAAATGATTCAGCTGAAACCCAGGGCATACAACTGGTGCATTCATCTGCATGCTCACCCTCCTGCCTACTAGCAATCCCCTTGACTTTCTAAATGAAAAATTACTCTAATCCAAAAACTGAAGCTTCAGTATTTGTGAACTGGATAACAGACATCTAAAAAAGTCCACTGATTTATATAGTTTTTAAATCCATGTTTTAAAAATAGATACTTAAACCAACTGTTCCTTGGTCTTGCCAAGTTGGGGGTATCATTAAAATAATAATTCACTGAATGGTTTCCACCAGCTTTGTATCTTGCACAGTGAAGATGGTCTGTCTGCTGACGTGTCTTTCACTGTGTGTGGTGAGACAGCAGAGGAACAGAAAGAGGAGGATGGGGTAAATGATCTTTGTTATTAGGGCTACCAGTTGACCTCAGGGCCTAGTGGGCTGCTACAGTTGAGGAGAGATAGCTTATGGTCTCATCTAGAGCCAAGCTTCTGTGGCATAAATCTTCCTGCAAGAGGCTGGATCCTGCCTAAGTTACAGCTTTATTTTTGCTTTGCTGTGCAAGTGCATCCACCTGATGGAAGCAGTGCAGGACTGACAGTCTTTGGTGTTTCTGCCCCGGAAAGCAAAGACTTATTGCTCAGAGGCTGAGAGTTTATTAACCACAGTGATCCAGCAGGTCTTGGAAGGACTCCCAGGACCCCTGGAGGTGCTGAGCTGCACATGTTGACATGCTGGGAGTCCAGCGCCTGCTGTGTTTCTCTTATTTCAAAGGAAATGTCAGTCAGAGAGGGAACACCTCTGTTGGGAAGCAGCTAGAGTGCATATCAAACAGGAGCTTTTGCTGGGGTAGGAGGGTCGGGCAGGAGGCAGCTTTTTGTGTGGAAGGGAAGGGAGCAGGCAGGGATCCCGATGGCTGATCCAGCACAGGGATGGCCCAGCATTAGTGTAGTCAAGAGCCTTGGGCTCCCTGCCCACTGCGAGTGGGCTGCAGCCCCAGAGATGCTGGGATGACATCTCCTTGGGCCGTGCTGTGGTGGCTGGTGAGGGAAGTGGGTGGGATGCGACGCTGAGCTTGGGTGCTGCACAGTTTACAGCTGCACCCTGCCAGGTCCCTGCATCCCTCTGCATTGGCACCAGCAGGGTGTAAGGTAACTCAGTGCTGAAGTAGGCTGGTATAGAGATGGACATCTGTGCCCAGGACAAGAAGCATGTAAAGCTGAGAGCTGGTGTGGAACTGCTCTCCTTCCTGCTGTTGGAGCCAGCAGGAGCCTTGTGTAAACTGTGCTGTGGTTTTAATGACTACCCATTAGAAGAGATAACTTACTACAGCATGGGGCACTATCTTGTACCCTTCTCTGGAGCACTTCACCTAATCCTTGGGCCATGAGTGGATTAACCAGTGCTCCCTATATCAAATGAGACGGGGTGTTCTCCACCTGACAGTTGCAGGGTTGAACTGATGCTACAGGGAGTTCACCCGCGTTGCTGGAGGGCTTTGTGGCTGAGGCATCCTCACTAGCTGCCCAGGGTGGCCAACACTAACCCATCCTCAGAGGTCTTTCCCCACAGCTTACCTGAGCAAGGAAGGTCTGAGCTGAGCACTGCAAAGGCAAAGAAGTCCCTGGCAGGCATGTGGGAACGTTCACTGCTGGCTGTTCATTTGCTATTGTGAGCTGCCTGGGAAAGGTTTCCTCACTCAGCTATCAAGGAAGAACCTCACTGCAGAGTTTAGCATCAGTGCTGCCGATACTTAAAGCAGGCTGATAGCAAACAGCCCTCAGGATCAAGTCTCTGCACATGACCAAGAATATGACCAGAAGTGAGGAGAAAAAAGGGCTAGACTTGATGGGCAGTTTCCTGGCAACGAGGAGCTTGATCTGGGATGATTACTGAGTATTTACAAATGCTGAAGCAGTTGCCTACTGAGCTGGGCTAGTTGTATTCTCAGTAATTCCTACAGATGGAGAATGAGTGGCAAGAATAACAGAGGAGGGAGGATCTGGTTACAGGCTCAGAGAGGAATGACAGGATTTCCTTGCCTGTCTTGGTGCTGGCTTTCTGCTCCTCCTGCCCTGCCCTCCTACCTTACTTGCTAATCCAACCCTGGTTCAGAGTCCCGCATGGCAGGAAAGGGAGCCTCTTCTGTTGGAGTCGTTGCACCCATGTCAGTGTATGCCAAGCTCTACATAAAATAAAATATAAAATATATTGGAGCTGCTGCACTTAAACTTGCAATGGAGAGAAAAGCAGTGGAACTTGTGGGCTGCCATGAGGCACCCTGTAGCTTCACCACAAAGCAGCTTTTGCAGGGACTTTGTGAGCAGAAGGAAAAAGCGGAAGTCTATTTTATTGAGTAGACTTATCAAGAACCTTAATCTGGAAAGTTAATCTCAGAAGTATGCTAAGTTTGAACATCTGTAAGTGCTTTGAGATTTGTGAGTGAAAAATGCTGGGCAGGAGGAGAGGATGTATCTGTGGTTCAAAGCAGGGGCAAGGATACACCTCCTGCCTACAGCTTGGCTATGCAATAACTTCTGAAAAACTATTTCTTTGCTTTTGAAATACATTTGACTGCACTAAGTGGCATGGCATTCTCAAAATGTTTTCCTTGGCTTGTCCAATGCCTCCTGGCCTCTATTCCATCTCTCTTCCTTCCCTATTCCTTGCAAACAATTCAGATTGAACCTTACTTTACATTGTTTAGGTTTAATATTTCCCTCAAATATTTAAGGCTATGATACTTATCTTGAGGAGCAAGCCAAGGAATCACAGAAATTCTGTGTTAACATCTCACCCTACTTTTGCTACACAGAGGCTTCCCTGAGCAGGTTTGTAAGCTCCCCAGCTGCTGCTTATTCTATCCTAACACAGCACAGAGGATTTGGTCTGTTACCTTGAGGATGGTGGAACACTTTAAAATAGCTCCAGGCACCATTCATCCTTTTACCTACCTTGTGATGAACCTGCTGTTTTAGGAAGTGTGGGAACATAGTAAAATAAAAATATCTGTCTCCTAGATACTTAACAGATCTCAGAGGGTTTTGCCAAGCTGGACACCAGTTGCTACACCTATTGCGAAGATGGAGAAACTGAAGCAGGGAAAGTTTTGGGATGTGCCTACTCTCACAGAGCACATCAGCAGCAAAGCTGGGATTGAACACCCCTGCATCTCTCACCAGCTTGCGGAGAAGCGGGAGGGAAGGATGCACAGCCCAAGGTGGCTGTCTTGCATGTAGCTCTTCCTAGCTTTCTTCTCAATAATTTGCACACTGCAGAAGAGGGACTGTGTTTCCTTGTTCTTCATGGTTAAGTTAATAGTCAGGTTCCCTCTAGGTTTCAGTAAGTCTGAGGCTGGAAGTGTTGGTGTTACAGGCTGATACCAGGGTCTTGGGGACAGTGTCTGCCTCCAGGCCCTGTGCTTAGATGGCCAGCTGCTTCGAAGTCTCATAAAATGCTGCCATGAGTCTTCTCAAAATACTCAAATCCCGAGTGTTACAGGAATGACAGGGAAAAAGGGCATTTTTTGATGTGTGGTGCAGTTGGGAGCTGCTGCACAGGGAAGAGACCTCTCTCTTTGGCCTTGCTGAGCATGAAATACATCCTGCAGTCTGGCAAGGTGCAGAACTAGCAGTGGGAACAGAGGTCTGCAGCCCCAAACACACTTCACTTGGGTGTGCACAGAGATATGGCACAATGTCCTCTTTTATTGTGCAAGCGAAGCCGAATCCTGCTTTCATGAGGTCTGTGTGGCCTTGGAGTAACTTAATTTCTCTCTGCTATGCTGCAGTGATGCACTTGGCTCCTCTACTTGTGAACCACAGCACCCACTGAGGGATGTGTCTTCAAGTCCCTTCAAGCCCTCAGCCATTTTCCTGGAGGCTGAGATACAAAAGCACTTGTCATGCTCAGAGAAGGGAGGGCAGAGTGCATGCCTGCCCCATAAGATAATGCGTCTCCACCTACGCCTGGCATGGCTGTGTTTTTCTAGCTCTTTTGTGGTTTTGTTGTTCTCTCCTTGCACCAGCAAGACCTTGCCCTGGCTATAGCAATTGGCTAAATCTTTCTTGTGTTCCTCCCACAGGACCCAGGCACAAGTCTAGCCAAGCTTTTCATACATGTCTGCAGATGGACCTTTGCCCCTATGGTTTGCCTGGCCCCCTCTTCACCCGTGGACAGGCACTCCAGTGCATGAAGTGGACATTTTCCAGCCCTGAGCTGCCAGAGTTAATTAACCTTCTGCTAAGGCCACGCCAGTCTTTCTGGGAAACTGGATCCATTGGGCTGTGCATTCCACAAGCCTCTCTTTGCCTGGCGTCTCATGTATCTGTACAGGAAAAATCCATTTCTTCCTCCATATACTTGTGTTTTGGGATTGGAGTGGGCAGAAGCCTGGCGAAGAGCGAAGGGATCAAGTTCCCCAAGTCTTCCTGCTGTCAGCAGCTGCTAGCAACTCTCCATGGGAGAAAACCAATCCAAAGCTGCTGGAGATGCCTTGGCTCTTCCTGGGCAGAGGATGCACATATACAGTTTTCCCAGTCTCCTCTGAGAAAGACAAACACAGCACTGCTGCAAGGAGGGAGAGACTTGGCTCTAAGGCAGCTGCCATAGTTTCCTAGGAACTGCTTGGCATGACTGGTCATAATGTTGCTCTCCATCTTAGTCCTTGTCCTCTCTTCCAGCAGGCTTGCCCCACTTTCAGAAGAAAGCACAGGGTTTTCCTCTGGGCTCTGTTTAATTTATGTGGTACTACTGTTCAAACCCCTGTAGAATAATGTTCTTAATGCTATTACCCTTTTGTGCCATGGGGCCCAATTCCCTTTTGCACCTTGAGGTTTCAGAGGTCCTTGAGATACCATTCTCCAAACAGCCTGCAGAGATGGAAGTCAGGCATTGACTGGACTCTCACTGAAACATGCTGGGCTCCAGTGGCTGAGTTCTTGGAGCAAACTGTAGAGATGAGTGTTGAATTCTTCCCTGGCTGATCTTTATCTTAAAACAAAATACTCCTTTTGCACTGTGCCCAATGCGTCTGTGTGTTTTCAGGCTCGTACCACCTGTGTCACTGTGCTTCGTCTCATGATGGGTTAGTGCTGGTGCTGGAGGGAACAAATGCCGAGTTGTTCAGTCTCCCAACACATACGTGCTTGACTCCCTCGGTATCATGCTGTATAAGGCCATTTATCTCCGCTTCTGTGGGGCAAAATGCTCCCTTCCAAAAGGCCCTAATCAAGCAGAACGCTGGCCAGACCTGTTCCTGTTAACTGAGCCTGTCTTTCCTTGTAAGAAAAAGAAGTCTAATCATGCTGTCTTCCAAAAATAATAATTAAAAAGTATAAGCTTGCCTGAAAGCATGTTATGCCCTGGAGAAAGAAAGATAGGGACCTTTTTGACTGGTTCTGGGGGCAGGATACAGAGAGTTATTTGCTTAATGTGAAAAAAGCCAGAATTTACCTGTATGGTCCACTCCTGTTTGGATAGAGGCTGCAAATTCCCTTCCCCCTTTCCCCCCCTGCATCTAGTACTGTGAGTGAGTTGCAGTAAATCAGGACAAGCTGAGAGGGGTGTTTTTGGGGGTCCTTTTTTTTTTTTTTTTTTTGGTAAGGGCCTTGATTGTCCAGCTATTTTTCTCCCTTGGTGCCGCTTCACGCCACTTCTGACTTTGATTAATAGGTCTCTGAATAAAATGTTAATCTAACTAGGGGTCCTTGGCTCAGCCCCCCTGCCCTCCATGCCGTGCTCCAGAAATATCAGAGAAAACACACAGAGGTTTTGTCTCCCTGCAGAGCACTTGTAGCTTTTGATTAATGGGTGGAAGGGCCCAGCTCCAGGTTTGTGGCATCTCTCCCGACTACAGAAAAATAAGCAAAAAGTCACCAAACATGACACAGAGAAGGAAAGTCCCAGGAGGTGCAATGAGAAGAAAGAAAGGAGAGAGAGCAGCTTATAATTAAAGATGTATCCCACTGTAAGCCTTGGTATTTGTGAGTCTGAGTTCAGACCCTCATCTCTACTTTAGCTTTTCTTTATAATGAGCTCACGTTGCTGGATTCAGCAGTTTCCAAGCTCTGGGATGTCTTAACTTCTAATATCTGCATCAATGAGCTACTCTGCACATTGCCCTGGGCTGACGCTTCATGTGCATGCGTTAAGAGTGGCTAAAATGGCTTAATAAAAAAATGAGACCTTACACTTCAAACAGGACATATGTTTCCCCTCTTCCCCTTCAAACTCTTGCCCATTCTCTGAATCAAACTTCTTTTGGAGCTTCTGAAATGATCAGAAACATGTGTTTCATTCCTGTTTTCTGGCCAGTACTGAACTCAGAAAGGCTGTTCTTATGTTACTTTCATGTGGAAGCCAGACCTGCTGGAAATTTGCTTGTTCCCTCAAGGTGGATGATTTGGTAGAACTACATATATAAGAAGCTACTCATGCGAGGGCTTGTCTACACGGGGCAATTAGGCTCGAATGGGTTGGGAAGTCAAACTGAGCTACTATGTTAGTCTGAAATAAGGGTATCCACTGAAGGGGCTCATCAAAAAAGCTATTCCTGAGGCAAACCTTAAGTAATGGTGTGGGATGTGCATAAAGTGTGAAGGACAGTGACTGATACGTGTTCCTCCTTATAGCTCCCTTCCCTTGAAACCCTTCTGTCGAGCAGTTAGTCCCCTGCTATGTTCCTCCGTTTTGTAATGAAGTCACTGGAGCAAAGCTTGTGTCACTTAGCTGCTGGTCAGAGCCGGAAGATACAGGCTGGGCTGTAAGGCAGGTGGGGTTTCTTGTATGTGTGCTCAGTGTTACAACACTCTTAACTAGGAAAGGCTCACACCATTGAGACGAGAAAAAAAAAATTCCTGAGTACTTTGAGCCTGGAAATTTTGGTCAGAATATGTAAGGGGCTTTTATTTGTGCAGTTGCAATACTACCTTGTGCCATGCAAAAGTCCTGCATCGTCAGCTACTTGAGAAATCTTTCAATTAAGAAAAATCGACCCTGATATCAAGAGATTTATGCTTTCTTCACCTGGAAGGAATCTGCGAAGCAGTGTGCCCTTTCCTGGCACTGGTGTGGGATCATGGCAGTTGCTGTATGGCCTTTCTTCTCCTCTTGGCATCTCCCTGGAGGCCTCGTCAGTCCTTGACTGGCCTGTCATCCCACTCACTCGACAACTGACATGCCTGGAGGATGCAGCCGTCCCTGCTGACAACAGCTTTGTTTCCCATGTGATGGATGGCTTGTGGCCCAAGCCTTGCCATTGTCCCCTCGCCTGTGGCCTTGCTTCAGTGATTCTTATCTCTGCCCTGGGCATCCACTCCGTGCAGCAAAGGTGAGCTGTTGCCAGTGCTGTGCCTTCTCTCTAGGTGCCTCTCCAGGACTGGGGTGGGGGGAAGAACAACAGGCATCCCATCGAGATTGAGTGAAGCCAAACTGTACTGTTTACCCGGGCCTGTGTGGCATTCGGCTCTTATCGGTGAGGGGGAGGCAGATACTAGGGATTCTTTTCCTTACTCAAACAGTCAGTTGTATAGGCAGTGTGGAAGCGCTCATGTAATTGCCATTCTCTGGCTCTCACACCCATATCTTGTAAATCACCAATCCATCACGGCCCTCGTCCTCGTATTGTTCTATAATTAACTGGACAAACTACAGGAGCATTGTCGTAGCTCCCCATTGACAGAGGAGGGACAAAGACTTGAAGGAAGATTTCAGTCCCCTTCAGCTTTTTTCCTCTTCTCTTGAACTCTTTTTTTTCTATATCTTCTGATCCTTCTCATGACTCTAAAGATGTCTCACCTGCTTCTCTGAATGAGCACTTATTTGCAAACCTACAATTGACACAGAAGGAGTGACCACAAAAGGAAAGACCCAAGGATATTAACCCTTCCTGTTCCACTACAGGTGTGTGCACACATGCTTGCTCACTCCCTAGTGCAAGGAGCAGCTTAGTTCTGAACAAGCTTTGGACCATCTGCTAATGAAAATGGGCTGCAGTTGCCTCATCCATTCTTTCATGGTAATATGGCTATGATTTAGCTCCTAGCAAACAGTCTGCTTATGAGTTAGACACTCCCTGGGACTGGATTATGAGCTACAAGGGAGATGGAAGATTTCCAAAGAGTGTGGTAGTGCAAAGATTTGGGGAGTTACTGGTACTTTGGTGTTATTGACCCAAGAAGGTAGATAATATATTTCAAGGTTGCATATGGCTCTGAAGGCTATAAAAAAGTTTGATGTGGGCTCTGGAGCGTGGAGGGAACTGGCAGTGATTTGGGGTAGTAAAGCTGGTTTCTTTTCTGTAGAGCAGGTGAGTGAGGCTGCTGTGCTCCTGGGCAGTGTGGAGAGTTGGTTGAACTCTGCAGGAGCTGGAGGCAGAACTTGCCCTAAGTTGGGTCATCTTACTTTGGAAGACTGTTCCCAACAGCCTTTGGAGGGGGTATCCTGCTCCATTGCCCAGTGAGAGAATACAGGGCCATGGATGGATCAGGAGAACCAGGCTAAAGCTCTGCTCTTTTGCTTTATCTTCTTTCCCTCTCTTGCCTACAGGGATTTCACTACAGCAGGGTGTTTCTTTCACTTTGGCCTACAGCACCTGCCATGCTGCGGCCTTGTTTGCAGCTGGAAGCTTTAGACACTGGAGCACTACAAATAACAATGGTTTATGGACCTTCTTCTTTCCCTCTGCAAATTTTTAGAAATGGTCACAGTTCTCATGGCTGTTGCTTTGACAGCAGAATTTAGTCCTTTGTGTTGATAGTGTCACACAGCCAACTTTGCTGACCCCATGGGCATCCCTTGGAGCAGATTTTGGCTCAGAGGCTGAAGATCTACTTTTCTTCCTTATTTGAGGTGTCAGATAGGTCTGCTGGATTAAATGCATGCCTTTGTGTTCCGGTAGGCCAGACCTTATAATAAACAACAACATTGCTTATTTAACCCCCATCTCTAAAATCTTCTTTTCCAGCTCTTGTGAGCTGTAAGTTAGACCTGTCTACCCCATGGAAACTCTGAAGAAGTGACCTGAGGCTGACCTCCAAGCCATGGGGCACTTAGTGCTACCTGCATCCCAGTGACCAGGTCACCTGTATTAATATCTGAGCACATAGGATTCCCTCTTCTGAGGCCAGTGAAGCACAGGGTGTCTAAGCTCTGCTTGGAAAAAGGCTTTGCCACTTCAGTACATTTGAATGGAAAGGGGAGGACCTGTTCGTGTTTATTTTACAACCCCTTTTATTGACTTGATTTATAGCCTGAGGCTGTGAGTTAATTGAGGTCTAGTCCAGGAAAGGGCACCTGGGAAGGCGAGGTGCTGCAGTGCCCCCAAAGGGAAAACAAGCGGGAAAGTGCTTTTATAAAGCACAATTTGTTGCAAGCTCTGGCCCTTGCTCTGTGACAGCAAGCCGAGCTCTTGCCACCAGAACTGGTTGTTCTGGCTCAGGGAACATCCTTAGCTCACTGTGGGTGGCAAGGACCAGGGGGGCAGAGGTTAACCAAGAGAAGGTGCTTTTTCTTGGTGTGCTCTTCATTGAAGCATCCTCCTGCCTGTCTCTTATGGGTGAAACCTAGTCACCTGTATAAGTGCGACTGTCATCGCCTTCTCTAATGGAGACTTGATAGGGTTGTTCCCATAGCCTGAAAGCAGTTGCCTTTCAGTGCACACCTCCTGGGCCTCCAGAGCAGATGCCAAGGCCAGCTCTCCTCTTTGGCACCCAAACTGTGGGATGCAGCGAATGATGCACATTTACATGCAGAGTGTGTGCACTGAGGCAGGCAAGGAAGCAGGGCTCTTACCCAGGTCAGCTGGCTCCAAGACAGGTCTGGGAAAGGGCTTCTTCCACCCAGTGTCACCTCAACAAACAAAGAGGAAATAATATTGCTGTGGGTGGCCAAGGGCTAAGCCTGTCACAAGCTGGAGAGTGGCAGATTGATCTGGAGAGGCTGGCTCACCCTTTTTCTGTGTGGGGAACAGTGTTGTGGCTGTGGGGTTTTGTACGGCCCACTTAGCGCAGGTGCTTTGAGCCTGCTCTAGCTGCTCCTGAGCTGTTGGGTATGGGGACAGGCTGGAGCTGAAGGGATGCCAGCATCTCTGCTTGTTCTTCTGAGCTGGTGGGGCATGAAATCCATGTGCTGTCCCCACTGAAGCTGTGCTAAGAGAACAGTGTTTCTATCCTGTAAAAAGCTCTGACAGACCAGGGGCAAAGTTACAGCAACTTCTCCTGCTAGGCTGGCTCTGCCACAAACACATGCCACTTTCCTTTCAGCTCTTCACAGCATGCGTGGATCATAAATAGTACTGTGCAGCTACTATATCTTTCACAGGGAGACCCTTCCTTGCTCTGGGAAGGCCTGTTTAGCTTGGTTTGTGCCAGGGAGAGCAAAGGGAGTAAAGATGCTGTCAGATGAACTGCAACACTTCCTTCTTTTCCCAGGCTTGTATGGAGCAGGTACCATGCCTTCATTCCTAGCACTCAGTCAGTCCTTGGATGGCTCACGCAGTAAATTCTAACTGAATGGGATGGAGCAGCCATGTGCTGCAGGTATGGAAATCAAAAGAAGGTGAGCTTGTTGAATAATGAATATCCCCATGTCCTTGCATCCCAATGTTACTGAAAGGGATCACCCAGCCCACCTCTCTCCTTCCACATAATGCTATCCTGAAGCTGGGCAAGGAAGGATGGGTTTCTAGGGAGAGGCAATATCCTTTTTCAGATAAACTGATACAGCCAGGAAAAGCTGAAAGTCTTTGGATGCATGAATCCTTCTTGAGATCTGAGTACAATCTCAGTAAGCTTTTCTGTCTGTAGGATGTATGAGCTCATTTCTGGGCCTCAGAGATATAGTTTGGGGATTACTTTCTTTGTCTTGCACAAGCTTGGTACTGAGCACTATAGATCAAATCCCCTTTGCTTCAGGAAGCCCTGTCCTGAAGGAAGGCACATCTTGCAAGTGCCCCATACCCTTTGGGCCCTAGTTGTATTTGCACTACAGTCCTGTGATAAAGTTGTGCCTTGTCTGTTTGTTCGTTTTAAACTACTTCATGCTGCTTTTTGGAGGAGCCCCTTTAGAAAGAGGCCTTGCTGGACATGAGAATCAATTTATCAATTTTGTAACTTAGATTTTGTCTGAAAGGTGAAATGTTGAGATCAGCCCGGCCAGAGCAAGCAGAGCATATTGATCTTGGCATATTGCTGCACTGGCTCCTTCCCTACCCCAGAGGAAAGGGCCAGAGTTCAAAGGCTGGCACACCTTTAGCAAAGAGCCCCTCTTCCTCTCTCCTTATCCCCTTCATCAGCCTCGTGGGGAAAGCTGACCTGCCAGTCATAGCAGCAGTCCCCAGGCAGCTTCTGCTTCTTCACCCAGCCTTCAGTGAAAACCAGAGCCCACAGGCAGCTGCAGCAGGGTGCTGCTGGACAAGGCAGCACAATGGGTCCCTGTGGAGATGAACCTCCCAAATTCTCATCCTGCTAGTTGGCTCACTGGAGTTCTTCGGCAGGGATCCATGTTCCCAATTCATCACCAGCTGACAGGAGCAAGAAATAAGAAGGGCAATTTACCCTTCATTTCTCCTGTGCAATGAGCCCTTTTCTTCAAACCATCAGCCCCTTTATCTTATGCCATGAGAGTGGCTGTGGTATAGCTTGTTTTCAGCTGTCTCTGGACATCACTTGAACTTTCAGGGCACTTGTTTAGCCCCAGTCAGATAATTCTCTCTTTCACTCTGAACCTATAGAGTGCTCCTGGGCTGTGCTGCTCTTCTCCTGCCCCATTGTAGTGCAGGAATATAGGGGCTGATACATTTCAGTATGTGCCGAAGGGTCTGTTCATTGAAGATAAACCCACAGATGCTGGTGATTTTTCAAATACCTTTGGCTCAGCTCTGCCTTTGCTGACTGGAGAGGGGCTGGGAGTGACAGGGGTGCTGAGGTTCAGAATGGCACTTGCAGTCATCCCGTGTGCATTATTTCATGGCGACAACGTCGTCCCTTTGCAGATATGCGGCTGTGTAGGGTACGCAGTCAGACTGGGGAGAGGGAGGGAGTTTCTTTCACCCAGGGATGGTCTGTACATTGTGTTTGAGGCCTTCTGAAACAGGCTGGCAGAGGCCTGGGGTCTCTCTCTCCGTTGCTGCTCCCATCAGGCTAATCCTCCTCTCACTTGTCGGCAGAGGGCACCAATAACCTGGAGAGAGTCCTTGGGATGCACTTGCTCTGCCACTTGCTCTGCTACTTCCACTGGCAGGCCGGAGGGGTGAAAGGGGCGTTCTGCTCTGAGGCAGATTTTTCTGACATTTGGATAGAAACGTCTCCCAGCTGGATCTTCCCTCCGATTGCTCACTCCAGCCAGCCAGTCTAGGGGAACGGCTCCCGGGGCTGTTCCCACCAAAGGATTCTCTGAATCCCATTGCCTGCCCATGGGACTCGTAAACACAGACACGACTGTACCCCTCTCATCTCCGCTGCTGGTGGCTGAAGCAAATGTTGACTGGGTCAGTGGTTGGATCAGATCCTTCTGCCTTTCCTCTGTTTCGTGCTTCAGGTGCTCTGGAGATGTTTTACAAGGAACACATCTCCAGATCAGAGTGCACCTCTTCTGCATTTCTCCATGTGAGTTTCCATTAGAACAAGAGACAGGCAATTTAAGATTTAGCATTGGCTGCAGGAGCACTTGCTACTTAATCTTCACTTGGCTTTTTCAAACTCAACCCCAAATCTGACCATCACAGCTCTGCTAGAACTGTTTACTACCCTTTTCTACATACACAGATGAAAAAACATGTGCAGTGCTGCAAGGGCAGCTTTGAAGCCAAGATGTGCTGCACTGACTGGCACTAATGTCATTCCTTATAGCCTTCTCATCCTGGTTTTAAAAGCATGTGATAACTAAAAAAGCATTCCTTTTTCTTTGTTTTTGTTACATCTCAAACTCTTACTTCCCTCATGGCTTGCTAAACTCTGTGTTGTATGGCCTTTTTAATGTAGGATCTGGCTCCACATTACACAGAATTAAGCTGCTTCTGCAGTGACAACCTTATTTTCCTTTTCCTTGGTCTCTCCTTTGCACTACATCTAAAATGTGTAATTGCAGGGAAAGTTGAGAGAAAGCTAAAAGGAAATACATTTTCTTTTTTTTTTTCTGCAAATTATTTTCCCAACAGATGAACAGTGTAGAGTGAAGCAATATTCCTTTTCATTTCAAACTGCTCATCAGGAGGTGTGTAGACAACCCTGCCATCCCTCAGTATGTGATCCAAATGAAGCAGTCCAACCTTCAGAGTACAAACCAGTTCTGACTGTCAGGCTTCAGTTGTTTATAGCACCTCCCTGTCAGAGAGGTATGTGTTTCAGTATACTGGCTGCAGTGAAACTAGTGATGATATTGCACGCTTCCTGATTTATTGTCAGATCTACCTTCTACTCTCTGTTTCATATATGTAAGTCTGGAAGAATGGCACTGGTTTTAGCAGACTTATTCCAGGTTCACGTGTTGTAACTGAGGTTGGGGTCAGGCTGACTGATGTCTCAGCTTTTGTTCCTTCGTGGTTTTCTGTCCCACTTTAATTCTATCTGTTGCTTTCCTAATTGTAGTTGATCAAGAGTGAGGAATGAGTCATTACTGGGAAGTCTCACGCATCTGCTCATACATATCACCTAAATCCCAACCCAAATCTATCAGGTGGTTGATTTCTTTTTCATTCATTTCTATCTACTGTGACATTTTCTAGCTTGAACTAGAAAAGCAACGAGAGGCCATAAGGCTACAACAGAGCCATTCTTTGGAAGTTTCTTTTTCCATGTGGAAATGTGGGAAAGAACCTCTCTTAGAGGCTATTTATTTCCAGTCTTCTGAAGTATTCTTCCTCAAAAAGTACAAGCATAGTGTAACTGACTTTAAGTTATGTTGGCTGACTAAAACAAGGAAGGTTTGGCTCAGTGTTGGAAATGGCAGACAATTTTTTAACAGTATTTAATCATTTGTGATACTGGCACACTATTTAATTTCTGTAAGTAAGAAATCTTTGTACTAGCCAGTAGAGAAGTGTTTATCTCAAATTAATTGATTATATATAAACATTGGGCATCTGTAGATACTTGTCCAGAATTGAATTAAAGATGCTTCTGTAAACTCTAGAAGACAACAGTGCTTCTGGAAATATATAAAGCTGGTAGATTGGGAGTAGTGAGCTTTGTAATGTGGTCTGTATGGATCTACTGGATGCGGATCAAACCAGGAATGTGTTTGTGGATGGAGGGATGGGGCACAGAGAACCAATCACAAGTGATTTATGTTAAGGTAGGTTTCTCTGGCCATGATTTAATTTCATATAATTTCCTCAGAACAGCTTTGTTTGTTCAGGAGAGCAGGTCTTACATACTCACATCTTCAGTACGTCACCAGCAAAGTCTGTCTGTACATCTCTTCAACTCTTAGCCTGCTGTTTTTGTTTCTGGAGTCGGTTGTTCCAGAATAGCGTAGTTCTTCGTTACTGCCATGATTTCTTTCATCTCCACACAGTTGTCACTGACTAGATCGCCTATACTGTGGAAAGTTAAATAATAACCTAGCTTCATTCTTTGGATTTGGCCAGTGAAGAGCATGTGAGCTCAGAGCTGATGTTTTCTGTTGGCACCTGCTATTCATCCACATCTGGCTATTGCTAAAACTCTGACACAGAAAAGTGGTTTCAGTCTTCTGGGCTGGAGTCAATGTTTAGATTGTACTGTTTCTGCTTCATGGAAAATCTTGGTGCAGGAAAGTATTTCCAGAAAACCGTTGTACTTCTAGTTCAATGTGGAAAGACACACTAGCATATTACCTTTGTGAAAATTGTGTTTCACTCCTAAGTGAGAGTTGCATTCTGCTATAGAAAGTGCCTTTTACAAGGTAAATAATTCCCAGGACACAATGCTGTCAAAGCAGGTTGTCCTTTGGATACTTGCTGTGGAAAGGATTTCATGGATGAACAAGTGATAGGACGAGAGGAAACAGCCTCAAGTTGTGCCAGGGGAGGTTTAGGTTGGATATTAGGAAAAATTTCTTCACTGAAAGAGTTATCAAGCATTGGAACAGGCTGCCCAGGGAAGTGATTGAGTCACCATCCCTTGAGGTATTTAAAAGACATGTAGAGGTGGTGCTTAGGGACATGGTTTAGTGGTGGACTTGGCAGTGCTAGGTTAATGGTTGGACTTGATGATCTTAAAGGTCTTTTCCAAGCTAAACAATTCTACGATTCTCTGATTCACTAATACATGGTTTAATGCTCTACATTGGGATCCTGTGAGTAAATTATTTTAATTGCAGTTTAACACACAACCATATAGAAAATCAAAGGATGCTTTTGTTTAACCATCATAATTTTAAATGCTGAATGTTATCTTGATTTTATTACAGTTGCAAAAGCTTTTTTGGTTTAGGTGTTTTAATTTGGCAGGCTCAAGTGAATGCCAAGGGGAGGTAGTGAAAATACTCTTTTGATGTTCTAATGTCATCCTTTTTACACATGTGGCAGTGCTAGAGATTGGATTTGTTACACAGGAATGAGAGCAAGAACTAAGATATTACACGTTCTGCAGAAACAAGAAACAAAAAAGGATGAATTCTCATCTCCTTTGCATTTGGTGGTGTTTCATAAGAGTAATCCCAGTTTGCTTGGGTAGTCCAGAGTCATTATTGCAAAATAGGAGTCAAAACCATGTAAGGATTATGCTTTTTCTCCTGGTTCTGTGACTCCCTGGAGCTGTGATCTGCCAGGTACCACAGACCCTGGGTTTCAGAGAGGTTTTGAAGCAAATGCTGTGAACCCTGTGTCTGTCTTGGGAGAAATGTCTTCTCTGGTAGCCCAGAGTTGATGGGTTTTGGAGTTGTTTCATGCCCAAGACAGAGTTCCATGTTCAGCTTTATCCAGCTTAAAATAAACCATGTTTGTTTAAAATGGCGCTGCTGATACAAGAGAGGGTAGGATATACAGAACACTAGTCCAATGAGAAGCCCTGCAATGAGGGCACTGCCCCAGAGAGACTGTGGGGATCGAGGGCAGAGAGTTGGAAACAGCCCACACAGCTAATTGAAAGCGCATCTTCCCGTCAGTCATGGGGCTTGCCCATCAATCATTCTGGCACCAACAGGATCTGACATCAGTAGGGAATTAAATAAACTCCTCTCTCTTTAGGGACCTGCTGATGGAAACCTGTAGGGGGGAAGTGAGCAGGGAAGAGCAGGAAGCATGTGCGTGGGGGAGGAACAGTCTCAGTGGTCCCCCGGGATGGTGCAAGTCTATGTTCTTCCTCTTTCTCACACCAGCATGTGCAGCTGAAGGGATTTTTCAATGAATCCCCAAAAAGGTGAATTTAAAGCTGGTAACAGGCCAAGCTCACCTCAGTTTAAATAAACAAACTGCAATAACAGTATGCTACGGTGAATGCCCTGAAAGCTGAGTGCTCTGTGCAGCTGAAAAGTAGTTTTCTCCCTTGGGTGAAATTAGTGTTATTGAACTACAGTAACTGAGCTGTGAATCTGGACCGGAGTGTCAGAGCAAAACACTAGGAAAAGAAAGTGGACTAGTGCAGAAGGTTCGAAGCCAAGACCCTGGTTTCTATCCTGCTGTGTATCTGTTTTCTATGGTGAATTAGGATGCAATGTGAATTAGGATTTTACAAATTGGACCTGGCTGAAACCAGGGGTTCAGTGCAGATAAAGTGACTGGTCTCTCCGTTGGCAGGGCTATCACCAGTCAGTGGGCTGAAGTGGGTGTCTGTGTGCATGCACGTGTGCTTGTGTGGAGGACAGTGGAGCAGCTGGAAACCATTCGGGCACTGACAAGTCCCCTGATGGACCTCTACTGACATGGAGCGGCTTTGGTTTCAGGAAAGCCAAAGGGAACCTGTCACTAATTAGACACACAGCTAATTAACGAGAAGCAAACAAAGAGCAGCAGCTTGTGTTTTGGGAAAGCTCAGCTTTAGTAGCCAAGGACGTCTGCTCCTCCCTTTCAAACCATGCAAAAACAAACAAAGCAGGGGAGACTTGCATTTCAAAGCAGTGCAAACACTGCCAACCTCGGAAAGCCTTCCAGAAGGGACGCCCAAGAGTGGGATTTAGCAGTGAAAGGAAAAAGGGCTCTCCAGGTGTAATGAGACTAGGGCCCTCTGAAACCCCAGTGTGCATCTCTTATCCATTAGCTTTTAATTTTTCTTTCTCCAAATAAACACTCCTGTTAAAATTTTGGGTGGGTGGATGGGGAAGAAAGGTAGGTTTGGAAACATGAGCTGCCATTTTGCGCTTTGCTACTTCATACGTCTTGGAGGTGTGTGGTATTTCAATTTAAAAACCTTTTTTGTTCATTGTTTTTATTGATGTTGTAAGCTGCAGTGTTGGATAGAAGGGTAGATCAGTAACATATATAAGTAAAAATTACCTAGGCTGTGTAAACAGATGCTCTAGAGTGGATGAGACTCTGTTTGAGTGCTAATATCTTTAATAAGAGAAGTGTGCTTTCAGGACAGGAGGAATCCAAAACTGTAATCTCAGTTATGAGTCCTCCAATGACCCTGAGACAGCTTGCTTAGAGCCTGATCCTCCAATGAGCCTTGTCAGGGTCCCAAGTCCTGCTCAGAGCAATAATTTTTGACTGCCTCCAAATACACCAGTTCTTGCAGGATTCATTAACTGAGGTTTGCAAAGTGCTTTGAACACGAAACACGGTGAGAATGCCAAGTTATGTGATATTTGGTGTATTTCCTAGAGCCATGCATGTAATTAGGGGAGAATCTCAGCTTTCAAAAACCAAGGCAGTTTCTAGCCCTCCTTGACATAAGAAAAAAAACAATCTGGAAAACAAGGAGTCAAGGCTGAGAAACTAGGAGGCAAATTTAAAAGAAAACAACAACCCACCAAGTTATGATATCTTAATGCTTATCTCATGGTTTTGGGCATTAAATCATAAAATTGAGTGCTTGAGTTTAACACTATGTGACTATGCTTTAAATATTTATTAAAATAAAATGCATTATTAATCTTCTACATTCAATATAGAAATTATTAAGTCTTTATCACCAGGGTCTAATGTGGAAATTTAGCACAGCATTTGTCCTCAGATCAGCCTATCAGCATATCTTTGCCTATTTTCTTCTTTCATCTTGGAGCAAGGACAGTGTTCCTGCTTAGGGAGAAGGCTGGGAGTTGCGGGTTCAGTGTCAGTGTGGTCAGTGGCTTCCTGTATGAGCATCCTGTCGTCCTGCTGGGATCAGAGTCCCCAACCCCACAGGGGTGGGAGCAGGCATCAGCTCTCTATCAGACTGCAGAGTGGAGTGAAGGATACCTCCCTGTTTCCACGGGATGCTGTAGTGTTTAGCTCATGGGTGTTTCTATAGCACTCTGACCTCCTTGACCAGAAGGAGTTATCAGAGCACCTGGTGCTACACTGCAGTCATAGATCACCACACGCACTTACATTAGGTATTTTCTTTCAGCACTCATCTGGTTTTGCTGTTTTATGGCCTGATTTGAAATTGCTTTATACTCTGCTATCAGCATGGGTGTTTATTGCTGTCAAAGGACCTGTTCAAAAATCAGCAAAGCCACAGCAAGATTCCTTCTAATATCGTTTTGGCTCAGGTCTCAAATATGTACCAGTAATTAAAAAAAAAGAAAGGAAAAAAAAAGAAAAAAATGGGAGAAAAAAGGAGGCAACGGCTTCAGGTTACAACAAGTAAGGAGCATATCAACTTTTTCAGACACAGATTGATTTCGCTGTGCCTCTCCCCATGAATATCCTTAGCTTCTGTGAAAAAGCTACTGGAGGCACATACATGAAGCATTTAATAAAGAAAACATTGTGTGGCACTTCAGTTTCTCTTTCTTGGATGCTACTTAGCTTTTTTATTATTGAGACACTGCAAAACACAGCAAGGTACAAAGCAGGATAAGAAGATAATGAGAATTTTCTAACCACTCTGCACACACTGACTGAGGGCTGTTTTAGATGGCATCGGGTTTCTTTAGCCTACTCAGAGCTTGAAAATATGCCCTTGATTTCAGCCCACAGGAACGTGGGCTTGTGCTGCTTTATTGTCTAATGGATCTTTCACTTGATCTCCTCATGCAAACACGTTGAGCATGTGCTTGGGTCACTTAGAGAAAACTGAACCCCACTCATGTTCTTAGAGTGTAATCCCTTAATATTGATTACTGTGTTGCACAGGGGCAACAGGTAACAAAATCCATGCGGATTCAGACTGGCAGCTGATCGTCCCACACACGCACAGTTCAGCTGGTGAGCTCTTTGCAGTGTTGGGACTGCTTTGCCTAGTTGCTTACCACTGGTGTATGAAATGCATAAATATGTTGGAACAGAAATACTGGATTGCAGCAGTTGTTCATATGAAGTGAACAGATGCGATGGCGGATTGTACTACGGAGTGTGTTCCTCTCTAGATTTATCTTGTAGGCAGCTCATGTTTATCTTTTGCCAGCTCACATTAGACCAGAATAGGGTAACCTTTAAGCCAGTGCATGTGAAAAGTATTTTGTGAAATAAAGGCAAGCAGCTAATTATAAAATCTATAGGGGGGCAATCTAATTATTTGTAAAAACAGCTTTCCACTGATGATAACAAGTCCTTGATTGGATTTTACATGTGGTTAGAGCTATGTCTTCCATTTCCTGACTTTTTTTTTTTTGGCTTAATGGAAGCCCTATTCTTCTCTGTGGTTTTTGGGGACTATGCAATAATTTGTAATTGAAGTGATTTGTGGAGGATACATTATATACTTGGGTCTGAAGGGAGCTAGGAATCTCAAGAACTGTTGTAGCCTGAGGCTGATTTCTAAATATAAAGTACCCTGAGATTATCTGTAATGGTTGAATGTCTCCTTGGTTTAGTTTAATGGGAGCTCAAATGCTGGAGGTGTGAAACACAGGAAAATGGATTAATGGGAACCCTTACAAACACTTGAGTCAAGATGAGTGACTGGTTAAAGGTATGGTCTAGCACTCAGTGATTGCTGGGCTATAAAGGGGCATCTTGTGAGGGGAAGAAGGAGAGATGCCAACTGGCATTCTACTCTGCCTCCAAATATAGCAAGTGCAGATTTTGCACTGAGATGGGTAGAGCTGCACATACAATACTGCTCATGCAATAACCATGCACTAGAGTATGAAGGTGCAATCCAGGATACTTACGGGAAATGTGTCCCTTAAGACCACTGTCTCATGTTACTCCCAACCAAAAAAAAAAAAAATTTGGAGATACGCTCTCAGGTTCATCTTACATGAAGCATTTGCCAGTTCTCTACTGTTTGATAATTAAAAGTGTTTCTGTTAAGAGTTCCACATGCACCCCTTAAATAAGCCTGTGATTTCTAAAAGCTGTGTTCCCAGCAAAAGAATTCAAAAGATTTTGGCACTCTCATTTCCCAACTAGTCACCCTGAGACTGGATTTTTTTAGAGCATTTTTATTTGTGGTTGTTTTGGCATGAATTTCAAACCTGAATGCATCAGTATCCCCAGGCTATCTTGAGGATCTGATCTAAGAGGCATCTTCACACTTACCCTAAAAGGTTGGAGACAGTATGTACTGTTAGTTCATTTAAGACCTACAGGTTTGTAATAGACTTGCACTTACAGGTCACTAAGGATCCCTTACTAGCTAGTGAAAAAAATGACCTTGGCTGTAATGCCAAATGCTGCTGAGAATCGTTATATCCATCAGGATATTCATGACTAACACTTTAAAATTGTGGTTTCCTTTGGGACAAGATAGTCTTAGGGACAACTGTGTTTGAGTATGACAGTAAGTGAAGAAATCAAAATATATCATGCTGAAGGGGTTTTTGTATATGGCATTTAAGACTGACGTTGCTGGCAGATGATATGTTATTGCTTAGGGTATGACAGATTTGTTATTAATTTTTAATTCATTTATTAGCTTGATCTAGTTCTTCACTCAGTTGTGTTGTATTACACTCAGTATGTAATACTTGGATTTTCATCCAGACTTAAACTTCCCCCCTCTTCTCACTCCCCTCCTATTTGGAGAGATTATGAATTGAGACAAGCTTTATTAATTTATTAACCTAGAGCTGTTTAAAAACCCATTTGTTGAGATGCTTAGGGAGGGGAGAGGTAAGTCGCTAGCCAGCTGGCCATCTTGGCCACCCCCAACATAAAAAAGGGCACGAGATTTTGTCATATGATTCTTGCATCAGCTCTCCATCTTTTAGCTGACTAATTACTGTTAGAAACCAGTATTTACAGAGCAAGGAATCCTCCATTTTCTTAGGGCAAAAACCTTGTTAATCTGGATTTATAGAGAGAAATCATGTCACTTTTAACCATTTCCTGAGCAGAACAGACACAGGAGAGCATTCCATTAGATTTTCTCCAGCTTGATAAATGTACACTGGCAGTGTTGCACATGGAGACTGTGCATAGCTCTACATGTTCCCTTTCTCTCTACTGCTTTCAAGCTTCAACAGATGTGATCAGGAGATTCGGTGTCTAAGTGACCTGGTTTACATGAGAGCAGCCTGATCTCTGGACATTTGCAAACTCTCATTTCTGAAGCTGCAGTCATATTTAGAGGCTGCTTTTTCAAAGTTTGGCTCTGCTGTCCCCCAATAATGTTTTTCATACTGTATTCTAATAGCCATAGTTGGGGCCACAGATTACAGGTATTTAAGCTGCCACCTTATAAAATGTTAGAATATCCAGTGGGACATTCAGAAGATGAGTGAATTGGAGCCAGCTGGAAACAGAATACAGGAGGTGGATTTTCTCCTGGAAGGGTGCTAATAATTCCTGGTAAAGATTAAAATGAAGGACAGTTGAGTTGTTTTGGATGGCACATGGCGTCACGTGAAGAGAATCTCTCTTCAGTCAGAGGTTGACATCAGGAGCCGTTTTGCTTTCTAGTGGAGATCCATTTTCCTGGTCTGTTTGCCACCTGGGGGAGTGTTTTTGCAGGTGCATGCTCTCCCTAGGGCATGCCACCTGGACACAGAGAGTATTGCATGTGATGCCCAGAGACATCAGTTCAAATCTCAGACTTGCAAGTAGAGCTCTGGGGTGGATCCTAGGAGTGGCTGGCAGTACAGTGCATGAGTGACCCTCTTCTGTGCTGGGGTAACCAGTCCCCCCCTTAAGTCCAACACTGCCTCTGAATTGCACTCCACTGCACCTTTGTGCCACATCACCCTGCCTACGTGGCAGTAGGACAACCTGTACATGAGGGTTAGAAGAGCCCTGGACTGGTTGTTCCCTGCTCCGCTTCCAGCCTTGCCTCTGAGTTCAGGGGTAGCAGCCCTGCTTCCAGGTGAGCAGGCCACCAGCACTTTCTTTCCTCACTCTCTTGATACTTAGGAGCCTTTAAAACATTCCCTGTTAGCTATGATGTCTCTTGCCACCTACATTTCATCCTATGACTTGAATCCTTATGAGTTTTGTCCCTAGCTGTTCATGCTACTCTTTTATGCTCATCAGTACTGCTGTGCCCTAGTGCCTACTTTCTGTTTGCCACCTGTGCCTTGAGACAGGGATGCACCAGCCCTAGAAATTACCAATAGATTCAAGCTGCAGCAGACACCAAACTCCAAGGCAGGTGACTTTGCCCATTGGTGCAGGGGGCCAAGATCCTCATTCAAAGCCTGACAGCTAAAAATCTTGATTCACTGGTACAGCCAGCTCAGCAGTTGTGCTTGGGCATGTGCTTAGCTTTGGCATTGTCCCCTCAGAGGACCTTAATCATGTGCTGAAACACTTTTCTAAATCGATGCCAAAGGACGGCACAAATGGTTGCACCACACACACCAGTGCATTAAACAAGTGGTTTTACTAGACAGGGAGCAATGGGAAGTCTGTGAAGCTTGTCATAACCTTTAATCAGTAGCAGGGTGGGGAGAGGAAGAACACTTCAATAATTTTTACATTAGCTTATGTAAAAACATGTGAATTTATTAGATTCCTTACAACAGATTGATAGCTGAGTTTGCTGCTGTATCTCTGATGTTTGCCAAGCAATCTCTATGGCAGCAAATACAGCAGAACTCCTGTCGGGTGTGAGCATGCACACAGCCTGGGTAGAGAAATTTCAGGTATGCAGGACTTGCTACACAAATATTCATCGTGAACCATGTCAAGGAGACCAGAAAGCTGAAGATTCTTCTGCTTTTCTTAAAAAGTTACGGGGACTCTTTTCTCACAGAGATGAGAAAGACCAAGCACTTGAGTGTCTACTGCTGCCCACTGTGCTCTAAACATGAAAAACATCACCCTAAATTGTAGCTCATTTATCTTCCTGGCCAAGGTTGTGCCTTTTTGGACTAAATAAGTAACCAAAGCCTAGTAGGTTACTTATGAGTAAAGGAAGGAAGAGACTATTTATCCTCACATGGGGTGCAAAGATGAGGAAGCCATTCCCCAATGACTGCGTGTCTTTGGGTTCAATCATTTTTCTTCCCTATTACCTTGATCCCTAGTGTACATTGTATATGTCTACAGGATAGACTAACTACCCCCTCTTTGCATGCAGGGTGCCTCCAGGGGGCTGCAAATCATGCAGGTGCTTTTGCTGCGTTTTATGTGTAGGTCTTGAGTACATGATGCAGGAGGAATAATTTCACTCTGCTTCTTTTTCTTTTCCTGCAGTGAGCCCACTCTGTACCAGTGATGCCTCAGGATGGTAATAACTTCAGGTCTTTTTTTGATATACTGGAATTCACTTTTCTCCTCCTCCCAGTGCTGGTTGTCTCTGAGCAGCTGTGGTAGACACTACCAAAGAGATCCATTGCAAGTCCTCTTACCCTGTGCTATTCCATAATGCCCCTGTATATTGCTAAACATCCATTATGGTTGTCTCCACAGCAGAACAATTATTTAAAAAAGAACTCACTGGAACTCATGTTTTTAATTCTGAAGTCAGATGAATGTCAGGCTACCACCTAGTGTTTCCATCCAGAATATCAGGGCACATGGGATGCTGGGGACTTGTTTCTTCTCCCCGAGTATCTTCTGGGTGGCAGAAGCTGCTCTAAAGAGGTTCGCAGAAGTAGTAAGCCTCTTTTCTGGTACTTCAGCTACTTTCCTTCAAAGAATTTAAAGATGCAGCCAGACATGATTCAAAGTAGCTCCTTATTTTGACCAGCCTCCCCATTTTGATCAGCTCACCTGAGTTCTATGTACATTCAGGTACATTTAGATGACCTGTTAGGTTTGTTAATGTAAGGCAAATGACAAACACTTGTGTGTTTATTGTGATGTCCTGGTTATTTCTAAACCTTCAAGATACCTAATGATCCTTTGGGTTGTATTAGTACCTAGAAGCTCCAGAATCTCACTGTCTTGCAGCTAAACAAACATATCACAACCTACCTGTCAAATACAGCATACACTTCATCAGTGTATAGTGTCTAAGTACTTAGAGAAATCATCTGTTTGCTCTTTACTCTGAGAAGTTTTGTTCGGTGTTGTCCCTTTCTAAAGCTACAGGGAGAATGGTCACTTGTCTTTACCAGAAAAGGATCTCATTTTAAACATGGAAGTTTTTCTAAGTTACCAATACCCGCATGAACTTTTTGAGGCAGTGT
Organism: Phaethon aethereus; assembly: GCF_964289735.1. NCBI lineage: Eukaryota > Metazoa > Chordata > Aves > Phaethontiformes > Phaethontidae > Phaethon > Phaethon aethereus. Next base: position 9,345,309 of record NC_138593.1, on the reverse strand, counting down.
GATGATTATGCGACAAGGAGGATTTCCATTTTTGTTGCAGAAGGCTTTTTGCCAATTTTCTAAGCCTTAAGAGAAAATTTTTTGCAGGGGCTTGGTGAGAAAATGTTCTTTATTGTTTCAACATGTCTTGGGACAAATAGAAACTGGTCCTGAGGCAAGACAGTATTCATAATTAAATTAATTCTCTTAAATATGTTATTCCAAGATACTGTTGATATTGATGTGTTTTCCAAAGCGTGGATGGTACTGTTGGCTGTGCGTCCCCTCCTTTAATTGATATTGCCTTATTCAGTTGATTGGAAATGAGAGTAGATTAATTTTCCCTCAATTTTATTCCCTTCAGACAGTAACCTGGAGATAGTATATACTGTATACTTGGTACTTATTCTGCTGAGTGTGTTTTGCAAGCTTGGATTCACCCTGACCCAAACACTAATATGTTATTTATTGCATGCAGTGCATTAATGCAAAGTGACTCGGCATGGTGGGTGCTTGGTTTTACTAGTATGTGGGAAGAGGCAGACCTTGCCCTCTGTGGCTTGTACCCTAGGGATGGGCATCTTTGAAAAAACTTGGGGGCTGCCTCCTCCTGCTCCCACTGTCATATTACAATACTCTTCCATGCAGAAGGTGGAATTGCCACATCTAGATTGGGACAAAGGTTCACAAAGGCTGTGACTTGGCCATAATCTCAAAGGATATCTGAAAAGCAGAGCTGAGACATAAGCTTGGAGCTTGTGTCTTAACCGTGCTGTTTCAGATAGTTCAATAGCCAAGGTGCAGGACAGGATCCTGAGAGATGAGTCACTTGCCAAAAGCCAAGAGATCAGAGTCAGGAGATTACAAGATTCCTCAGCTGGTTCAGAGTGCCCTGTTCTCCATGCTACACATCCCCCTGGGAAGCAGCACTTGTGGGTACAGAAAAGTACCTGGGGCTTTGCACCACTTGCCAGTTAATCTCTGCCCTGTATATGAGCAGCTGGGATTCCTCAAAAGCACGAAGCACTGAGGAACCCAGGGTACTGCCAGTGTATGGGAGAGAAAAGCACACAGATACCTGGGGAGGGAGAAGACGTGTTTGCCTGGAGAAGCAAGAAGAGAGGCTGGGAGGTTTCCAGGAGGCAGTTCCAGGCTTGCTAACGTGTATTCTCCAGTGTGCCAAATAGCTCTGTAGAAGTCTATGGCTGCAGCAAGGGCTGCTAACAGATATGGCTTATGGCTCTATTCACCTGCGATGCACAAATGTGGTACGAGGTGCTGCTTTTTAAATTGGATTACAGGATTGGGAAGATTTGTCTGTTGTGTATTGCCAAGTCCCAGCTGTTGCCTCTGCCTACAGCAGGGAAACTGCGCAGTGGGGACAGTGCAAGTCAACTACAGGGGTGCTCGCCACCGTGAAGTGCCAAATCTTGACCCAGCTGTGGGTGACAGTCTGGCAGGATGAAGTGGTGGGGAGGAGAGGGTTAGCTGCATGAGCTTCATAGACTGTCCAGAAGGAAGCAGCTCTCTGGATGGACATTTGCAGATTTGTAGAGCTAGGTAAACATCGGTGAAGATGAGTAACGATGCCACACAAGGCGAAGGAAAACTGCTTCCAGGAATATGAGTTGTAAGAAGAACACTGAAAATAATGTTAGAAATAGTGTCTCTTCCAGCCCTGTAGGTATCTGGCAATAAAAATGTATTGATTAGCTGACATTCTTGCTAACAGATGCTAACAAAGAGAGCCTGTACTAGGCTGATTTTTATACTGAATCATGGCTTGTGCATTAGGAATTTCTTTCTAGCTGTTTCCAAAGTCTTATATTCATGTGGGCCCTGCTCCCATTTATGCGGCTGAGCCTCTTTTACCTGGAAGGGCAAATGGGGGTGGTACTTCCCTCTTCTGTCACTCAGAAATAGTGATCTACTTCTTTGCAAATCTCTGGCTCTGCACTTCCCATTCTTGCTCTTCTATCTTTTGTAGCCTTTGTAGGTTATACAAGCCTTCCCTCCTAAAGCTGGTATGTTAAAGGAGCACCTCTTCTTGACACTTCCTCTCTTTGACCTGTTAATGCTCACTTGCACTCAGGGATAATAAACCAGAGTGACCTAATGCAGGGTCACATCAGGCAGCAGAACGGCGAGCAAACAGCTTAGGTGCTGAAGGCTGGAGGGAGCACATAACTTCAGGGGCTGATGGAGCAACTGTAAGATCTGTGCCATCATGGTGGATGAGGTGTATGCCTGAGTGCTGTGGTGGCTTCTTATCTGTACCCAGTAGCTTAGGTATGACTGAGGTTTTGTGTCATCCCAGAACACACAAGTTATCAGCCCAGAGAGGCAGCACATCAATTGCAGGTGGCTCCCAGCCTGCCAAAGCCCTGTGTGTTGCACTTTGGCTTAAGCTCAGTGCAGACAAGAACCATGTAGTTTACTGTGTAGCTTCTTGTTGCAGTGTGCCCCACTAATCTCCATGCATCAGGAGCAAGCTGGCCTGCTTCTCTGGGCACAGCTGGGGCGTTAGGGAGAGATCAGAGAGGAAAAGTGTAGACAAGAGGATTGTAGCTTTCCTCCTGCCCTGTGGCTCATTGCAGCATGTTAGCTCTGTGTCATGCAGAAGTGACCGTGCAGCTCCTTTTATTCAGGTTTTGGTTGTACCCATTTCTGAGTGAGTACAGATGAAAAGCTCAGGTACAAATGTTCTGTCTTTAGAGGTTCTGGGACTTCTTTTGTAGAAAATGAGGAACTTGCTATTGAAACACAGTTCTCTGTCCAAATTCTGAATTTTGCAGCCAAATGCTGCAGTGGTTCTTCAAATTATATCCCCACTGAACTAAATTTTTATTCAATCAAGGCGTGGAGAAATGCTTCACTCTGATTCGTAGCAGCAGAACTCCTTAATCCTGACTGCTCAGCTGATATTAATGCCAGTCTTTCAGTTGCATTCAATAACTTTTTGACTTTAATTCCTCTAAGGGATCTGTCTCTTCGATGCCTGAAGTGAAAGCCCAATCCCTGTGTCAGGTGAGCTTCTGCTGTTTTGTGGGCTTGATGAGAAAAGCAGTTCTTTATGGGGAGACAAATCAAAACTGCTTTCTTTCCAGGTGTAGATGAATTGGATGGGTAGAGAAAAGTGGTTTTTTAATGCAGAGGTGTGTGTTAGCTTAAACAAACAAACAAGTAAAAGAACAACTAAATCTGGGCATGAATTATAGCCTGCTTCAGATTTCAGTGTGTCACGTTTTGAATTGAGCTGGAGTACCTATGGCTTTTTTTAAATTGCATTTGAACAAAAGTAAATACAAAGAGAAAGAAACCAGGACAGCAAAAGCCTACAGGAAATTCCTCTACTGTAAACAAAGTCACCTTATGATTGATGTGAATGTATAGCCCCTTGTAAACATGTCTGTTTACTTGCAGGAAACCAGAAAGAACCCACATTGGGTGCTGCTGATTTTATCTAGCTTTGCTTAAATGCTTTTGGCTTCCAGTAGTCACTCCAGAGGGAGCACAGGAACGATGGCGGCTCCCTGGAAAAATCGAGTCTACTGTACTTTAAAAATCAGCGCCAAATACTGCAGATGGGCAGAGCTGCATGGGAAAGACTGATAATAGCATTTTGTGGTTATCCTGAACCTCAGTAGTGAAAGCTTTAATCCTTTGTGAAGGATCTCTAGATTTCGATGCACCTAATGATGGGATTTTGTACCTATAAAAAGGTAGTAATAGCCCTGATCCTACACCATGAGGTTCCTGTAGGGTCCCACTGAAAAGTCCTTGTTCTAACAAAGATTGTCACTGCTGCTGAGGTTGATGATTTTGTGTTGATGGAAAATGCTGCAATTGTTTGTGGGACACTTTGGTTTTATTTAAAGTTTTGATCATATCTAAGAATGAAATCCTGGCCGTGCTGAAGTCCATGGGAAACTGGTCATAGCCTTCAGGGGGACTGCTAGTCATGGCAAGCAAATGTGGATTTTTTGTAATAAAATGGGGAGCTATGAATTGTGTCCTGCTGAAGATGTGACATGTGGCTACTACAGAGAAGCCTTGCATTATAGACAGAGCTAACTACTTAGGTAATGATTTGGTTTTGATCTAGAAATCCCCATTGCCAACTGGTTATGATCAGTCTCCCAGGAGCAAATGCATTTCAGGGTTCCTCCCAAAGGCTTGTTCGGTCTTCACATGGACAGAGGTCTCACTGATTTGCAAAGGGTTTTTCTCCTCAAATAAGAATTGCGGTTTTGAGATACTCTGAATGCTGCAAACAGTCACCACCAGCAAAATGCATCAAAATCTGCAGATCTGTTCCCATGGGAAAATATTACACCTGGGATTGTTAACAAAAATGTCCCTCTGGTTTGTAAAATGCCTTGCCATAGAGTGTTATATAGAGGGAGAATTGGAAGGGAAATGTTTTTTTCCCTTTGTGCATATGGATTTGGTATTTGAAAGAAGCTTTTCAGGTATTTTAGGCCAACAGTCATTTTGTACCACAAAGGATCTAACAGCATGTTGGCATCTGTGCTTTGCATACATCATTTTTCAATGAGAAGTATTTACATGCTTAGGAGTGTTCACAGGCAGTGTTTGTCACCAAGACATCACTGCATTTTGCTATCACACAAGAACCAGTGCATGAAAGGGAGCTATCATTTGTTATCATTTTCTGAGCTGAGTAAACCCCAAAAGATGAAGATGGGAAAGGGGGGCTGAGATAACAACAGGGAGAACTTGAGCCTTGCCTGAGCCACATACCTAAACTCATGTTTAATTTAAGCTTACGAATGGTCCCCCAACTTTGCCTCGTCAACTGGTAAACCACAATTTGCCATTACAGACCTCTACTATATCCCCTCTTACTTGTTTCCTTTCCAGCTGAAAAGGCTTATTTCTTTAGTCTCACCTTACATGGAAGCTGTTTTCTGTTCATCCTTATTGCCATTTGCTGTATTTTTCCTGGGTCTCTTCTATTCCAGGGTCACCCCTAACTATGTGTTTTAGTGAGCAGATATTTATGATGCCCCAAAATTTAGTTCTACATCTTGATTAAATGAAACATTTACCCACTCTTTATGAAGACTATCAGTCTCCCCCTATAATTATGATTTCTATTTTTGCACTTTTTAAAAGCCTCTGAACATGTTATAAGCAGGGTTGTCATCTTGATGGGACAGTTGAGAGAACAGTCCTAATGGTTCCTATTTAGAAATAGTAATGTTTATAGACTGAGTTTAGAGAAGAACAAAATTGGCTTCAAAGTTGCAGCTTTGTAAGGGAAGTCCAAAGCCTGAATACTGGCTCTGAGACATCTGCCAGGCACAGGATCCACAACAGCCATCTCTGGTTCCCTTCAGGGTAACGCCAGGCGTGAAATACTGGCACTGCTGAAGTCAGTGATGTCAGTAAGAGTAACGAACTGAAAGTAAAAGGGGAATTTGGGCTAAATACAGGGAAAATTATGCATGTCACAATTAATATAGGCAGACAGACATAGTAACTGATTAAATAGCTGCCTAGAGGCGAAGAGAGATTTCCCTATTTAGAAGGGAACTGAAGTCAAGGTTCGTAGGTGCAGGGTAAGTTTGCTTTCTGTGCTGAGGCAGAACCAGGTCCTCCGTGCAGTAGCACTTTGGTTCTGCCGCAATGCTGTTTCAGAGGCAGCATCCTCACTTGGTCAGAAGCATGCCGTTTTCTGACTATCAGCGTTGCTGACTAACCTTTCACATCTTTAATCATGTGCTCTTTTGGTTTGTTAAGTTGGAGAGGACAGAACAAGAGGAAAATTTATGCCAGACTGAGAACAAACATTGCCTTATGTGGGTGGTTTTATACCTTGGAGGCCAATCCCTCAACTTTCTGACTTGTTTGCCCCCTTCTTTATTTCTGATGGGAAAACAACCCAGAAGGATGTAAATCATGATGCAAGTTGCCCCACCCCACGTAAAAGTGAAAAACTGGAGCAAAAGGGCCTGCTACATGCATGCAGAGAGAGCAAGGGAGAGATGGCAGAATGAATTTCTGCTTAATAAATTTGACACAGAGACTGGGAGCATGTTTGTAAAACCCTAACTGAGAGTAGAGGAAGGCTTGTATCTTTGGGTTTTAAGTGCAAAATCAGGGCTGGTTTATTGGACTCATGGGATTGGACAGTGTGTAGAAGGCCACCCATCTGGAAACCAGCTGATTGCTGCTGAAACTTTCTTCCCAGGCTCCATCCCTTCTCTGACAGGGTGCTGGGGTTTTATGAGAGGCTGACAGCAAGCCTTTTACAGACTGTAACTCCTTGTCTCAACAAAAATTGCTATAAATTAGCTGGAGAAAGGACCTGAGGGGATTGTCCCAATCTGGCTTGGAGTCCCAAATCCAAAGTCAGCGATTTTAACAGAATAATCTGAGTTTTCAAATCTATTGTGTCTGGAAACAACCTTTATGGGAAATGGGTGAGTGGGAAGTAGAAGGAGACAGCTAAAGGGAGGCAGGGAGTGAGAGGAGGTTATTTCTAGATGGTGAAAGTATAGACCATGTAAGTCTCTTTTCTCCAAAGACTTTTCACGGTTTATAAAGGAAATCAGCTAGTCTTTGGTTCCCCAAGAGTCCTTATTTCCTTCAAGCTGAAGGCAGCTTCTCTGCAGAACTTGGACTTGTGTTCTGAGTCTGAGTATCCAAAATTTTGTAAGCATTCAGAAACTAAGATAGCATATGACCTTCACAGTGGATCCAATTTCCACAGTAACGTAAATCTAATACATCTTAGAACACTCCATTCCAATCTGAAAGATGTGGCACAAAACCTCTTTTTATCCAAATAACCAACCCAATACTAGGCTTGTATCCCAGAGTGGTTCCACAATAAGCAGTTTCAGGATGGAAAGAGAATTATAAATGGAACACAGTTGAGAATTGTGTCTGGTCCTGTCAGCTCTGCATGGAGCGTGGGATCAGTGAGGTGATGCTACAGGAGGCAAAACAACTGAGGTTCTGCTTTTCAAAACAATGAAGTTAAGAATAAGCTAAAACTGTAATAAGTACTAAAAACTTTGTTCAGGAGATTAAGTAAATGTTCTGATACACTGTAGACAACTAGTTACCCTATTAAATAACCAAACAGTGTTTCCAGATAAGTAGACTGGATACTTTTGAATTAAAGCTATTTATGCCTAGGTTTGTTTTGGAACTTTTGAAAATATCAATGAAATAGATGAAAACAAACCTATTATTTTAGTCATTTGCCATTAAAAAAGATCAGGGAGCAGTTTTCTTAGGTTGAAAAACTTGCCATAGCAAACTTTCGTGGTGTACTTTCACATTTTATGGTAAATTGGTTGGCTGTGGTTGCACAGAAGTCTCATGATCTTGATTTTTGCTTTCCAGAGTGGCTGAGTGACTGAGCCAAGTGGTTGAGGAAGTGGATGGAAGCCACTTGGACTTTTTCGTCTTGGAGGGAGGAGGATGCCTCTGAGCAAATCAGAAAAATAGTACTTATAACCAAAGATAACTGCAAGAAGCACTTGAAAACAGAAGGAAAGGAACACCTAGCATCTTCCCTGGATGTTAACAGCAGTTAATGGCCATGTCTCATCTGGAAGAGAGAGTTGATCACCAAAATACAATGAGCAGGAAAGCCCTTTCTGGTCCAGCCCTCCCTGAAGACAACACCAGGTAGGCTGGAGAGGGCTTTGGGTGCGGACACTGAGGGCATATGACTTTGAAGATGCTCTGTGAACTGTCAAGTTTTCTCAGTCATTTCACATTGTCTTTGTCTGAACTTAGTCTGGTTTATGGAGTGTTGACACCAGCTTGTTGTGCTGTGGCATTTGGATGTGTGGATGCTGGGGTTTGGCATGGTATGAATCGGTACTAACCAGGACATGTTGTGGTTTTAAGGTGCTTCTTTCCCCAGTCATAGCAGTAACATCCGTTCTCCTTTTAGCCGGAAGGTGTTTCACTTGCAGATCCAAACGATGCTTGAACTGCAATAATTTATCATTGCTGGGTTTAAAATCAAGTCTGGCTTAAGATAGGAATGTGGACAAAGACCCATGCCCCAGCTAGGGCATAAACCAGAAGGGCAGTATTTCTAGTCGGTGCTATCCTCATATGACCTTTTGGGCATTAGTAGGTGTACGTGCCTTTTGTGTGTGTAAACGCACAGGACTGCATGACTGTGCTCTCTCTTCCACAAGATACAGCTGGGGAAAAGGCAGGGATAGCAACTTAGTACAGAATCTTGGATATGCAGAAATTGTGGCAATGTGAATTTGGAATAAATTTCTTAAGCTATTTGCAGGAATACTTGGAGGCTCTCGAAATGTCAGAGAAAATATACACTTCCAGTGTGTGAGATGTCCTGGCAGAAAGCTTAGCACAAAATTCCAGAAAACTAAACAAAACTTTCACCAACTTCCACCAGCTGGAGCTGTTACTGTAGCTGCCAGTCTGCCTTGGTTCAGAAATTACCTACTGCTGGTTGATCTGTAGCACTGCTGTGATTGAAAGATACAGTGAAAGGGAGCTCTTTAAGTTCTCAAAATGTATTAAGTGTGAAAACATTCAAATATACACTTAATTTGAAACAAAACTGTCGAGAATCAGTTTTTTTGCTGTTTGCAGGCATGCCAAGAACTCTGCTTTCTCCTGCAATAGCTAATTCTATAACTTAGTCTGACTGGGGCTGGTCCAATTCCTATTACAAGCAGTAGAAAACTGCTGGTGGAAGCTGGATTGGGCTCATCTGGTGCCCTGTTGAATTTGTGGTGATATACCAAGGCAGAACAAAGATAACTGCCTCAGACTGTAAATTCCTTGGGGCAGGGACTCTCTGTTTGTATGCATTGTATAGTGTTGAAGACATTTGTCGACACTTCAGAAATAATGAATAATGCCAGTGTGAGGAGGAAATCTCTCCACTCAACCCTAGGTGTTTCTGCTGCTAAGTGTTGAAAGAGAAACACAGAGCCCTGAACTTTGAAGACTTGGCAGGTGAGGAGAAGGAAAAATCTTTTCACTTCCCATTTAAATTTAAGTTTAATCTGCATTTGTTAGGTCTGGTTGAAATATTTGAGCTTTTAATTTAATGTTGTTGGTTTTGGGAAAACTTCTTAGGATGTATGGCATGAAAACGCCTTAGATACGTGGCAAGGTTTTGGTTTAATTTTTATTTTCATCTGCTTTCCATTACAAACCAGACTAATTGCAGTAATATTCTTTGTGGCAAAAAATACTAGGGGAACTGTGAATTTGGACGTTTTCTCACTTTACAGTAACTGTAAAAACAGCAAACAGGTTTTAAAATTATTTCATATAGGAGAGAGCAAAGGCTGGTTGTCTTCATAGTAGCAGAATTTCATTGGCACTATCAAGTTTTCAAAGCTCTCAAATTCAACATATTCATATTTATAGAAAAGCTACTTTGCACACTTGAATTGCATTTACTCCTATTTTAGAGAATTTTAAAATTCTAGCATGAGCTGGCATGCCCCTGGTGTTTGAACTGCCCACGTTAACTGTCCACGTTTTGTCATTAAACAGCTGATGGATGGGTATGCTCATGAAAGAAAACTGTTTAAAAAAAGATAAAAAAGGAAGGGGAGGAACCTTTAAGCAGTGCTTATGGAGGAGAACTGAAGAGTCCCTTGGCACATTGTGCCCAGTAGGGTTTCCCCAGAGTGGTTGTTGGCTGGGCTCCCTTGCCTGGACACTGCTGTGGTGGCTCGGTGTCAGGCAGTGCCTGTATTCCCCTCTGCTCCACTCTCCCAAACCACTCATGCTATAAACCTGGTCATTGAATGATCCTGATTTTAAAACAATGCTCCTATAATAGCACTCCAGGAACAGGATGAAGCAGTGAAAAGCAAGGATCTCTCCACTGCCAAAACCAGAATGCCATGAATTTATTGCCTTGGTGATACTTTTCTTTGGGCACAAACTTGTCGCAATTTTAATTTTATTTCATATAGTGTCTTAATGGGCAGTCCCAGGATTTTGAGCTGCCATAATATGAAACTGGCATTAAATATCTCCACTACAAAAATAAAATTTGGTTTGTATTTGTGGATTATTTTGGTATTCTTTTTTTTGTTTGTTTGTTAGAGAAATGTTTGAATCCACTTTTGCACTGAGGAAGATAAAGAAACTGAAAAACAAGAAACCTTAAGAACAAGATATTTTGCTGTGATTTATCCTATGATAGATTTGTAGGGAAAGTCTTACAGGACCGAGATAAGCTATCATTATGCACAGATTTGGTAGTGTATGTGGATATGAAATTCTGGCTTGGAGTGTAAATGTTACATAATGTGTATGTGTGTTCAGTGTGGTGAGCTCGGCAGTGGTCCTGCTCCTTCCGTCAGGCGTAGCAGAAGGTAAAACCCCTGGTGACCATGATGACTGAGACACAGCTGTGGGCCAGCTCAGTTTTCTCTTTCAGAAAACTCAGGTCTACCTAGCTTAGCTTTCTGTTCTGCAAGATGTGTCTGCATCGTTTCTACCCATTGATCCCAGCAACATCCAGGACCTACAACACAAAACAACAGCACAATAAATCTGGCTCTCTTGTTTCTGTGAGAATTATTGCTACATTTTTTAATGCATGCAAATCTCTTTTTGGGAATCACCCAAATCACACAGGCCCCTGTGCACTTTGTGCTTATCAGCTCATGATACACTATTGTTCTGTATGTGTTGACATCATTTGTGTAGCTGTTGAGAGAAGCAGGAAGGAAGCTGAAATGCCAAGTGAATTTCAAAGTCGTTATCATCGTGTGGAAGAGGGACAGTTGTCAAGTGAAAAGTGACAGAATTGGCAGGACTGGATCTTGTGGCTTGGTGCTTCTGAAATACCAAGTAAACAGCAAACAAGCAGTTAAAGAGAGATGCAGAGAAACGGGGTGTCACATTTGTTGTGTTCATGCTGACTTGGGAATCCAGGCTCCCAGGGTCACAATGGATGCTGCTGATTCTTCTAAAAAATCTTTTCTGCATTGCACGTATAGAAACATGCTGCTTTTTCTGCAGTCTGCAAAAACACAGTGTTTGTGTTCTTGGTTGAACTTAATATTTGCATGTTAAAAAAACAATTACTGATCCTTATGTAGTGGAAAGTTTGGTCTGAACTGTGAAGTGTGAATACATTTGTGGACATTTCCAAGATATGGGATTCTGTAAGTATGAGGTTTTGGTCTGGGCCTGTCTCTTAACTGTAGCTGAACAAAAACCCCTTCACTGTAAACTTCCTTTCGCAATAGAATACAAAACCCCCAAAGCACATAAGCCACAAAAAACCTCTCCGAGTGACCTAGTGAGTTGTCATCATGAGGTGATTCTGCACCCTGGCCCTGGTTCTTTTATAGTTTGGACTTAAACTCTGCCAGAAAAAAAGTATTCGTTCTGGTAGTATTTCCTATATCCTGAAGGACAGAGCCTCTCCTTTTGCTGGATGTTACACCCCTTCTTTCCCCAAAGAGTTAGTCCTCATACAATAGAGAATAATGCTAGTCTGGCAGTGAACTAGATCAGCTGATCGAATGAGTGTTTTCTGCAGTGAATCTGTGATGCTGCTGTACTGGAATGTGTAGAAGGAGCCAAGAAACAGTTATGGGAGAGTAAAATTGCACTGTTTGTTCTGGAGAAGGACAGAAGTGAAAAAAACACATACAAGTGATCTATGTATACATGTATATGTATATGATAAAGCAGAATACTTTTGAGGCACATGACGCATGTGATTACATTAAAAATCCTTGTATTTCCTTTTCTTCCCTTGCTTTTTATGTTAGGTCATGTTTTTGCTCCTGGGATGAAGGATGTAGATGGGGTGTTGGATCTTCAAGCCTTCTCCAGTGCTGAGCAGGTTGATTAGCTTCAAAAGAGGAGTGCTGCTTCCTTTTTTCATTTTATTTTCTCTGTATGAGGTATAGGATTATCTTCAGGACAGGAAGCTCCTGTAGCCTGGCTGAGCCAGGTTCTCTGAGAAAGAGATGAAGACTAGAACTGTATAGGAGATAAACAGGGAAAGAAAGAAAATTGCCACCTTTGCTTTTTTGTTCTTTGGGGTCCTCTTGCCCTGATTGTAAGGGGTGAGTTGTGCATATCAAGTTCGCATTGGCAGATCTTCATCCTCTCCCCTTCTTTGCCTGTCCAGAGCAAGGAAGTACCTGGTCCCATCCCAATGCTCTTTGGGCCTCCCCAGGAGCTGCTTGTTGTGAAATCCCCCGACAATTGTAGGACCTGCAGAGATGGGAGCTTTCCTCAGTAACAGACTCTCCCCACTCTGTGCACTCTTCTGGAGCTGCACTTGTTGGCACAGAGGACGTGGCAAATTTTCTTGTTTCCACCCTTGTGGGGAGAACTGCTTGTGGTTAAGACGATTTGCAAGTGTGGTGTTTTGTGGTTATGTTATTGCTTCTTACTATAATCCCACATGCTCTGGCACACAGGGTGTTTAATAGCATCCTCAGGTTGACTCCACGATGACTAATTTGCTCAGACCGCACCGACTCTTCATATCCTCTGGTAAGAAGCTGAGTGGCAAGGATTGATTATAGACCTTAGTGCAGGCTCCTGAAATACAGCCTTCATTTCATGATAAAGTTAGTGTGTGAGACCAGTTATCCTTCAGATGAAAGCAGTAAAAGTGTTTGTGCCAGACAGTGGCCTGCATAGGCATCTCTAGAGAGGGCTAGTGGCTGACCCAACCTGGCCTACAAGACATGCAGATTGTCAGTTCTCCGCTCCTTGATACTCCAAAGGGACCTTCTGTCTAGGATAGTCATCACATTGGCCATTCTCACCACCACAGAGAGTGTGCCTCAGATGGCATTCTGAAGACCGCTTATAACAGCAGCCTGAACCTCAGACCTTGTCATACATGCTGCGAGTCCAGCAGCTTCTGCAACTCTCTTCAGGCTGGTGCAGCGGGGCTGGTACTAGTGAAATCAAAAGCAGAGGAACACATGTTGATACCAGTTGAGCTGTATTTGATGTAGCCCAGGTTTGCACTGGTTGACTGCAGAAGTCAACTTGTGCGCACAGGACCTGCCTTGTGAAGTGAGTGGTTGTAATTTCCCCTGCTGGCCTAGACTGAAGGAGAAACGCAGCCAAGTTTACTGCCCTCCAGCTTCACTCTAACAACCCTTGGTGGCAAAGTGCAGGTATAAAGGCCACTTCTGTCTGCAGGGTTTTCTGAGCAGCTGAGAGCACATTACCCTTCAGCAGCACAGCCAGAGTCCTTCCTCTCCTGCTGGCAGATGGTAAAGAGGGACTTTCTTACTCCACAACTAAGTGCTGCGCTGATTTACTGCAGCTCTTCCTTAAGCACTTCCGGAGGTCAGAGGGCTGCAGACATTAGCCCATAATGGAAGACCCGAGGTCATTTGTAACCAATACCAATGAACCTGGGTGCCATGCAGTGCAGCTGGGAGTAAATAAACCTGTCCCCTGACTTGCTTTGTAAAACCTCTCACTGGTGTGACACAGAGAGGAGGATGGAAGAATAATGGATGGTTCTCATCAGAAGAAATATAGTGCCCAGTGGCTTGTGAAGTGTGTGTGTTTATCTGTTATTCTTGCGGGAAGCTACCCTGCAATGCAGCTGTGTTCCCTGAGGAGGCTCTGGTGGCCACAGTGGAGACTGACGGCAGCATTTCTCGTGCCCAGGCAGCCTTTCCTCAGTCTATGTTGCTTCAGCCTTGTTATTTACCATTTATAGTAGAAACTTAGAACATTTCTAATTAAAAGATTTCTTTTTAGTTCAAAGAACACTAAAAAAAATCCTGTACTGCAGTAACACTAGTCTGTATCAGAAGACCTGGAATCATTCATAATCAGTACAAATTAACCCAAGTTAGGTTGGCTGTGATAAAATTGCTGATGGTGTTTGCTCCAGTAGCATTTGGAAACTGCCCAGCTGCAGTGACTGCTGACAGAAGGAATTAAAATTGTGGATGTCCTGCAGGCAGAAGTCCTGGTGGAGGTAGATGAAGGACTGAGCACCATGTGTGGGGAAGCAGACCCAGACAGCATGTGCTGCTGTATGTGCAAATGAAGGGACTAATCCTAAAGGCAATGAAATTTTCTGCATTTCAGTGCAGTAAATCCCACTAAAATCCATGGTAGGACTCTCAGAGGCTGGCTCCGGGGGTCGGCAGCTGCACGCTGCTATTGCTGAGCAGCATGGCTGAGCATCTGTAGTCTAGGCTGGCCGCAGGGTTGTGCATCTGAACGGGAGGCCTGAGACCCAGCCTCTCTTGTGCTGCATCCAAGAGCAGAAAGGGGGAAGTGCCCAAGGCAGAGGGGAGAAGAGCTTGAATGGTGATCGAGGTACAGTTAAGGATATTGGTTAGGGCTGGAATGCTGAAGGCCTGTACTTGGTGGTGCAGCTGTGTCTGTTGATTATGAGATGACCTCTCCTGGTATGACCTACCTTGTCTATGCAATGGTCTCTTGAGCTGAGCTGCTGCAGCAGTCACAAAGCTGGGAGCAGTCAGAGTCACTCATGGTGTGAAAACCACCAGTGCAGTGTCACCATGAGATGGGCAAATGTTATTCCTGAGTGCATCTGGGAGGCAATTCCCAGCAGAGCTAGGGAAGTGTCAATGCCATCTAGGAGTCCTGGGAAATGCCATCTTTAATACTGTGTTCAGTATTGGTTGACCCACAACCCAGAAGAGGTAGATTCAGACTGGAGGAGGTACAGAGAAGGCCTTTTAAAATGATCAGGAACATGTACTGTTTGTCTTGTGTATAAAATTTGGCTTATTTTGTCTAGCAGACATAGTAAGAGAGGGCCGTGGCTGTGCTCTGCCAGTACACTGGGAGTAAATACCAGGAAAGAAGATGATGTATTCACGCTAAAAGATGATGCTTTGTATTTTAGTTAAAGCCTTCTTAAGGACACATAAGTAAGTGGTGGACAGTTCCTTGTATGTTTTGTTTTCACCTTCCTGGGCACTTCTGTAAAAATCTGGCACATCCACACACCCTTGTTCTGCAGAAAATTTACAAAATGGAGTTAGGCAGGATGCCTGCCCTTGCACATCGAGCCTCTGTGTTGTGTATGTAATTGGGACCGTGGTCCAAAAATCTCATGAAAATATATTTGGCTCCATTGGGCAGGATTTTTACATCTGAAAATGGGAGCTCAAAAGATGGGAAACAGACTTTTTGAAACTTATGCTTGAATACAATGGCCGTGCTTACCACCTCCATTCATCCAATAATCCCACAACAGGACCTGTCATCAAGTGGTACTCAGACCTGTTCATGTCTACTCCAGCTTCATTATTGGAAATTAGGCCTATTTATACTGCTTTGAATGCTCCAGCAATTCAAGTCCCGAGGAGAAAGACAAACTCAATAGCCTGAGCGGTGTTTGTTTGCCTGGTTTTATCACTATCAGCAAAGGAAGCAATTTTCATAAACAGTGGGGAGCAGGGAGCCCCTCCCCGGCATGGCTGTTGATCGTGGTGGTGGCTGTACCTTGAGCACCCTGTGGACCAGTCTGCACCTGAAGCCTGCCCTGCCGGCACGGAGGTGATGACAATAGGCCTCTAAGATAAACAAAATATCTGAATAAAAAGTGCTGAAAGCCAGCAGCAGGTGAACTGCTAAGAACAAACCCCGCATGCCCATCACCCCGCCTGCGAGACAGGCTGAGCTGTGGCTGGGCAAAGCTTATCATGTAGGTTAACACACAATCCTTTTCCCCCTTCCTGCCCCAACACCTCCCTTACCAACTTTCAACAATTGTTTGATTACTTGTGTGATATAGCTTGAGAGAGAAAATTATTAGCTGCCCCCCTTCTTCTTTCATAACAAAACAGAGAGGAAGCAGCTTGGCTGGGTCTTTGTACAGCAGCCAGGTGCTATTGGGTGGCTGGTCACTGGTCTCTTCAGGAAGGTAAATATTGGGCTAAAGATGATTACAGCTGTGTTCAGAGGAGTTCATGGGCGGCAGCCTTCACGTTGTCACAGGAACCCTGTGCTCCAGCGTGCATTTGCATGTCTCCTGCTGAACCAGCCCTTGTTGGTGGGTCTTCAGCAGTAATTGGCGCAAGCTTCAAGTAAGCATTTGGCTCTGTTAGTTGGAGAGGTGGTGCACATATGGAGGTACTCTTTGTGGGGGTAAAAGTGGTGTTTGTCTTTTGCTCCAGCCTGGTTAAAGGCAGCTGTTAGGAAGCAAGTAGACAATCCGGCTGAGATGGCCTGTGCTCCAAAGACTGCTGGTGTCACCAGGACTCTCTGCACTCCAGCAGTCTCTGGAGCATAATCTTCTCCTGCCACATGCCGCCAATTGCTTGCTTTCCTTCACTTACAATTTCTAGGAAGAGAAATAGAATGAAAGAAACTCTGGAAGTTTTCCCTGTGCTTCCTAAAGCATCTCTTGTCTAAGAGGCCAACAGCACCTGGCTGCAGAGGCACTGGGCTCCAGGAGAAGGCTTTCCCTGAGGTGGAAGCAGTGATTCTTAGAGATAAGATGACAACAATGAGCAGGATTTGTGTGTCATGCAGTCTGCGTTCATGGGTGGTGGAAGTGTCTGTACTTGCTTTTACCAGGTTTCACTGCCCACTGTGGAAACACAATCCCTCATTCCATTGTGAAGAGTTGTGCAAAAACTGGCTAGCAAATGTTAATATTATGACGAGAAGGCCCTGCCTGTGTCATCTGTACTAGGCTCTAGCAGACATACCCAGCACAAAGAGCTGACAAGGGTAAACAGGGAGGCCAGATAAAGTAGTGCGAAGGGAGCGAAGGCACAAAGAGGTGAAGTAACGTGGTCAAGGTCATGCAGCAGGTCAGAGTTGGGCCAGCCTCTGGGTCTCACAAGTCCCAGGCCAATGCCCTGCCCAGTGCAGCAAGCAGCCTCGCACACCCTGTTCTACATCAAATACAGGCACCCTCAGGGAAATAGTTTGCTGTTTTAACAGCTGCAAACTTTGTGCAGCATAGATTCAGATTATGTGACTTTTTCTTCCATCTTCTTAGTAGGAAAATCAAGGTACCACAATGGAAACTCGGGATCTTTTTGGAACAGCTTAGCATGGTGTTAAATCAGCTTTCTACTTCAGCAGCAGTGTTCACACAATCTAGAATTTCCTGAAAGCCCAGCAGGGCAACTTCATCGCAACTCCTGTAGCTGCAGGGAGAGCCGAGTAAATCTGGGATACACACAGAGTTTTTTAGGGATTATGTCAATCCAAATGGAGCTCAGGCCTGGCAAAGCAGGGAAACCTTTTTATATTTAGTCTGTGCCAGATACCTGGGTGGTATTGCCAAAAGATGAAGGGAATAGAAGGGGATCCATTTATCATCTCTTTATTTTCTCTTTGTATTTATTTTTCTTTTAAAAACACATTAAAAAAATTAATTTAGTGCTGGGGAAAGGTGACAGATTAACAACCCCAGAGATTTCAGCCCTCTGTTTATCCTCTGAACAGAGAGCTGTAAGCGCATTCCCAGTGCTGTTCCAGCACTGTGCCCCAGCCCTGACCTCAGGGACCAGTTCCCAAGAGAGCAGCTACCCCATCCCTCCAGCCTCCACTGGAGCTGCATCCCCTAGGATGGAGCAAGGAGTGCTGCTCAGGGTGCGAGTCTGTGCCAGGGACCCCTGCAAGGGAGGAAATGGATGGCGATCCACCCCGTAACTCTGCTTTGTGTTGTATGGTCTCTCAGCTATGGTGAGATTGCTCAGCAACAAGCCGTGTCTGTGCAGGACAGCTGCACAGCTGCACAGGGATGTTGCTCCATGACCTCTGGGCCAGGCAACATCCTTTGAGATCTTGCTCCACCTTTCTTTCCAATCTTCAGTCCTTGCCCTCCAAGGAGGGCAAAAAAGCTAATCCTGTGAGAGCACAATAGAAAAGGCCTTTGGGATGCCCAGGTGTCTGTGGATGGTGCTTTTCACTTCACAGAAGTGCAGAGTAGACAATGTTTTCATACCAGCACGTAGAGTAAGACAACCGTGTAGGCTATGGTGTGATTTGACAGAGACTGTGCATTTGCAGCTCCTGCTGCCTTTTGGAGGCTCCTTTTCGATGCTCTATAATCATACAGTTTTATCTAAGGAATAAACATGCTACATGGATCCTAGCATTAGGTCGCAAACTTTGAAAAGGTAAAATTCATCCCCCGTCCCTCCAGCCTTTCTCACTGACATACTTGGTTGGATTTTGTTTGATAATTCTCACTATGGGTCATTTCAGATTCCCACCACAAAGGCCTTCTGTAGTTACCTTTTCATCAGGTCTGGTGTTTTGAATAACCCCTTGCAAACTAGGTATTTCCCTCTGCCATAAAGCTGGAGTGTTTGGGAGAAGAGAGGAGAGCGTCCTTCACAAAGTAGTTGGTGTGGGTCAGGATGGAGGTGGCACTGTGGGGGGTAAGGCTTCCTGATGCACACAAGCGATACCTCCTTGCAATTAGTAATGCCACCACTGCTCTCTCCCCTCACTCAAGAAGTGACATTCCAAGACATGTATTTGGTGTTTGAACTACGCTGTTTCCCGGACCTAAGGGACAGTGGCTGGGACAGCTCTGTGGGAGGCCCTGATGTTGAATCCATTTGGCTCGTGTGCCCAAGGGGCTTTCCATCATCACTTGCCTCTGTCGGAGTGAAGGCGTCCACTACACCAGGTGGTACTCAGGAATTTTATCCAGTGTGAGTTACTCAAGAAAGAAACCCCTCCTTTGCTGTTTCTGCCTGTGGTATCAGAGGGTTGACCCCATCCCCCCCTTTTTGCTGAAGGGGCAGAAATTTGATAATGGCCATAATTATGTCTGAACATTAAACGAATGCTCTGGATCATCACTGCTGTATCCTCTTGTCCATAATTACCAGCAATGGACATGGTGACTTCAAAGGCCACCCAGTTATCATTTATGTTTACTATAAACACAGCAGCTGTTTTGGGTTATGAGGGTGGCCATTTTGCTGGAATTTGATGA
This sequence comes from Phaethon aethereus, assembly GCF_964289735.1. Taxonomy (NCBI): domain Eukaryota; kingdom Metazoa; phylum Chordata; class Aves; order Phaethontiformes; family Phaethontidae; genus Phaethon; species Phaethon aethereus. The sequence goes on along the minus strand of NC_138593.1, from coordinate 9,326,381 downwards.
GGCAGACCCTGCAATCCTCACCTGACACCAGCTCTCTCCCTCCTTTGGGAAGCAAATTCAGTTATATGAGTGCTCTACGCCACCTAAAGAGGGAGGATGGACGGGCTGTGCCTTGTACACCCCGGGGATTTGCAGATTCCCCAGGGTCCCTTTGAATCCCATGGGGCTGGTCTGTGTTTATGGGGCTGTTCCATGTTTGCTAATGCTGTCTCCCCACAACACCACTGTCATCAGCTCAAGGACTCCAGGAGTACAAAATGGAAATGCCAGGGACAGCAAGAAAGCTTAATGTGTTAACCAGGGCCTCTGCCTGGCAGAGCTGCAAGCAGGGGTACCTCTGATCAGGAGGATGTAACCAGCTATGCAGAGTTTTAACTTTACACACTGCACTGCAAATTGAAGAGGCATCTGGGGGTAAAGGGGTGATGTGATTGTTGGTTTTGGTTATAGCTGTCTGCTCTTATGGGGCAGTGCAACACCTCCCTGCAGAGAGGGACAGCAGGCACAGGATGGAGGTGGGGGGTTCTGGACCCTCAGCAGTGGTAATCAAACGATAAGCCTAGCAGCTGTGGCACTGTCTGGGGGGAGAGGATTCATTTTTCTTTCCATGGGCTCCACAGACTCTCTCAGTGCACAGCCTATTTATCATGCTATGCACTGGGCCAGGATTCAGGACTCTGCCAAAGTCATCAAAAGGCAAATCCCTCCCTTACAGACCTGTATGGACACATACAAGTGTGACACCACAGGGCTGAGAAGGCTGTAGCCTCCAAGATGGAGAGCAACCTTGTGAAACCTTGGCCTACTGCATTAAGGGGGAGCATAGACACTTGTTTCTGTGGAAGCAGGGATCTCCACCTTCCAGTGGAAGCTGGATCCCTTGGGAAGGATCCAGACAAGACCAGGCTGTGTGTAGAAAAGCCAGAAAGGGAAAATGCAGAGGCAAATCTTATGGGGGCAGGCAACAGGGAAGCACTGGAAGAAGATCTTTTAATTGCATTAAAGTCAAATCATTGCATCTGTTGGTGAACATTTGCATAAACTATATTTGCCTCTGAAAGCAGGTTGGAGCAGAACAGTTGCCTAAATTCCTACACCAAGGACTAGGTCTTTAATCAAGTGGCTAGTTATCAAATACTCAAAAAAGAAGGTTTTGGACTTGGCCAAACTTTACTAAAGTGTTAAAAACTTCTGATAGCTTTTTTGCTTCACTTTGCAAAATAGGTGAAAATCCATCTTGCAATCATAAGAACTGACGTGTCTTGTGATGTGTAGCTTACAAACCTCATGCTGCTGTGTGCAAAGTGGAGCTCTGGATTTCGGACTGTGACTGGTATTGCTCTGGGCTACACTTCTTTAAAAAGGGATGTGCATTATAACTTACCTGTGCCACTAGGAATGACACTGTCCTGTCATAATTCAATGCAAAAAAAATGTTCTGTGTGTTAGTGCGATCTGAAGCAAAAGGCAAAGCCTGCTGCAAGGTGAGGAAGAGAGAAGAAAGCTCAGACAAATAAAAAGCTTTGGAGGTTTTGAGAGCTCAGGACAGGCTGATGTGGCCTATGGGTTTGACATAATCTCTACAAAATTACAAGTTGGTAACTCATGCCTGATGGCAGCAGCAGAGTGTAATTTATGAACTGCATCTTACTGCCTTTCAGGTTGGTGGGATGGAACTTAGTTGCTCACAGTCATTCGGCCAAAAGAGATGGGAGTTTTCCAAGTTTTTCTCTCAGTTGAAAGTCTTCCATCTGGCATAGCGTTTAAGAAATACCATCAGAGTGGCTTTTTAAACTACTTTTTTGCTGGTGTGTAATCATTCCTGATTTTTGATTTTACTGCTTTTTTACAGGAGGGAATTAAGGTTCAGTGATTACAGGATGGACTGTAAACACTGATGGACTGAAACGGAATGAAATTAAGGCAACCTATTTTGTTGCTATGGTAGCAGCACTTTATGAGAACTGAGTTATAACATGGGGAAATACCACACCACTGCTGCGGAATGAAACTGTGCCCATGCATCAGCTTTGAGGTCAAACACAGACTCCTCCTTTGGGAAGAGAAGGCATAAAGGAGCCACCACTGTGCAAGGCTTATGCTTTCAATGAGTGGAAGTAGCAGAGTCAGTCTCATCCCACAGCTTGCTTTGAAGTGCCTGGGAGCAGTTCAGCAGAAAGGCTAACCACAGCAGCAGGGGGAAGTGGGCTAGAGATTTGCTGCGGGTAGGCACCTGCAACCTGATTCCAGGTAATGTGGTCTGACTTGGTTATTCATCTTCACTGAAAAAAGATGCTTCATCTTATCTCTAAAGGAAAGAGCAAATTGGGTGGTGTTTGCAGCAGATAACACACATCAGGGTGATGTATTTATAAGGGGAGGAAAGAACAACACACTCGGTGCCTGTTTATTTATTGTTTCATGAATTACAAAGGCTAAATAGACTAAACACTCCTTCACTCCAGAGAGAAAAGCAGTGCCAGTATGTGTGATTGAGAAATTAGCCCTCCAATGAGGTTCAGACTGTTACAATGTTCTCTTCCCAGTCAATAATTGAAGTACATCATAGCCTCAAATAATATTCACAGAAAAGCCCTGGATACAGAGCTACAAAGCCAGTCTTGTGATAGAAAACCCTTCTCTAAGACTTACTAACAGATACACTAGCTGACATTGTCATGCTATGGCACGTGTATAAGTTCTGTAATGTGTGGCATGTAGATTATCAGCAGTTTGTGGGTTGTCAATATTTGCAAGTGAATGTTTCGTGTAAATTGAGAAAGATGTGTTACACATCCGGAACGCTGCATCAGGTCTCCTGCACCCGCCAAGACTTTTTGGCTGTGCAGTAGACCCAGTGACAGTTAATATTTTCATGTTCTCAAGGTGAAGATTTCGGCAAAGTCCCCAGAGAACTAGCAAGGGATAAACAATGCAGTGTTCTCCTTTGCAGATACAAGTTCAAGGAGTATAAGGAATAGGGAGTTGAAACTATTGATTTGTTAAGATAAAATGTTGAAAAAGCAAAAGACGAAAGTGTCTAGCAATAGCGTACTGAGAAATTAACTTAAAGTAGGAGGGAAACATCAGAGGAGAGTAAGTTGCATAGCATGACATATGAGGATTCATGAGGGGAATTCTCAAGGAGGAAATTTTAGCCCGCATAGCAGGACATGTTCAATAAAGCATGAGACTGGAAATGAGGAAAGTGAAAACTAGCTTGGGTGATATGCTATAAATGTATCAGAGGCGTATTCTGCCTTGGCAGCATGAGAGAATTGTTGCCCAAATAATTGAGTTTTTAAATTTTCAGCTTTTGCAACAGCAAAGAGCCATATCAGACACATGAAATGTTACGCTTGTTCTGAGGACCTGGCCCACCTCCTCTTTAGCCGTCCGCCCTCCAGCCCTGTCAAATTGCGAAGGACCAGCTGGAGCAGGTGTCAGCAGAGATGTATCAGTGCTGAGTTTTGCTGGGGTTTCTCAGAGCAAGTGGCAGGATCTCTTTTATCACGCTGAGCCTTCTCCTGTCAGCAAAACAGCCAGATGAAATTTCCTTCTCTGGAGACCCCCTTTCTGTTGCTGTGTAGCTAAAGGATTTTATAGGCTCCTTTACTGTCTTAATTCTCATCAGATTTGCATCATTATTCAGGCTTGGAAAAAGAAAACATAAAGCCAACTTTAAAACAAAAATCTCTCCACAAAGACCTCACCAAGGACTTCTGACTTTGACGTGTTTGAAAATATTTTGGGATGTTTTGCTTCTGAGCATTTGGAAAGTCTGGACTGAGCTGTTTTATACTAACTTTTCCAAATGCTAAACATCTGGCTCTGCTGACATTACTTCAGGTATTAATTCTAAGTTATTTGGTGTAGAGTGTGTTTGAACTCATAAAGAGCAAAGGTGTTTTCTATATTTCAGTAGACATACTTAAAATGCAGAACGGTGCTGTGGGTCCAGATTTGAGATGCTTCAGGGAAAACCTGGAAGTAAAATTTCATTTCAGCCCTCCATAAAAAGTAGGCTATTCAGCAATTTTAAACATGTTTGAGTTTGATTTTTTGAGTGCTTTACTTTTGGGCAGTTTAGTCTAGATTGTCTTAATTTCCTACACTTTGAGACTAGGTCAAAACTTGCCCACACATCAAAATGCATTGAACACAAGACTTAAATCCTTGCTCATAACCTTTGTTCTTTCTCTCAGGTGCTTTGTAGTTTCAGAATTTACATGGCAACAAAAGCCCACATATGGGAGGAATAATGAATTACAAAAGAGATTTGGCAATCAGCTTCAGAGGGGGAATGAAGAAGACACAAAAGGTGTAGCAGTGGTACTTCTCAGGTGCTGCTCTTTCCTAGCGGTGCTCTTCTGTAGTTCTTGACATCATAAAGCAAAGTAGATTGTTTTGGATTAGACTTCTTTATAGATACAGTTAAACACTAATAAAAGGCAAGAAAAAGATCCCATCAATCAGAAAGTAAAGCATCCGTGATGTCCTGCAGTGGATTAGCTAGCAGGACAACTCTGTTTCAAGGCTATAAAAATAATTATGAGAGCAGGAGGACTGAGCTAGTGTTTCATGGATTCAGCCCTGTCATACTTTTTTGGAGATGCTGAATTGCACGCTCGTGTTGCAATCATTGCTAAAACATGCAACAAAGCATATCAGCTACTTGACAGGACGTTAGGCCTGGATGATGAGAGTCTTGAAATGAGGAGCTCCCTTACAAGACTGGACAGGCCTGGTATACACAGAGGAATATATACAATGCAAGTCCAGCTGTACATTGCTGGTTGCTGCCCACAGAGTCTTCCTCTAGCACCACCAACACACAGTGTTTGTCTTGCTTGTAGAGCCATTGTGGTGCAGGAACCCCAGAGCTATATTATCTGTAAAATATCTGGGCTGTAGCCATTTGATAGCCTTTGCTTCACGGATACCCAATGGATCCTGCAGGGAGAGGAGAGCTAGGAGGAAGGCTAGGAGCTCCAGCTGACAGCTCCTAACAGGAGGCAGGAATCAGCTTGTATTTGTTTGGCTTACTGTCTTCTCTTCTATAAATGTAAGTTAGGAAATTCTTGCATTAATTTAGAACAAATAAACTTTCCCTACTGAGTAGGAAATTCAGACTAGTTGAATCTCTGTCCAGAGTTGTTATTCCAGGCAAAGGAATTGGTATTTGTATATGGATGTGTTTATTAAACAAATCTGATGGTAAGAAGGAAATTATCAACAATCTCTATCTGTAAAAAAAGAGGTGTTGCACAATGGAAGTTGTGAAACATCACATAAAGCAATACTCCCACAGCCCAGCTACAAGCACCTTTGCAACCATATGCCAATGCAGTCCTTTGAAATGCCAGGCTTAATACATGGATTTCTTTTAACATTTTTATTACAACGTTAAAAAAAATCTTAGGTTACAGTAGAGACAATAAGGGTGGAGGAAAGAAAGCAGTTGAGGAAAAAAAAAAAGGTTTAACTGAAGAATAAGATTGAGGTATGTTTACTGGGCTGTATGAGACCTGTCCAGCTGGAATCAGCATCAGCAGTCACATTGACGTGTGCTATTCAAGTGATGTCTCTATTCATACGGGATTAGACGGCTGTCTGGCTGCTGGCTGAAAAATCATTATTTTTAGTGCCGTGTCCCTTTAGTCAGTTTTCGTTCTCCTCCTGACAACGTGCAGTTGGGATACATTTTAACTTCCCCCTCCCTTGTACCAGGTTTTGAACAAATAGAATTCTCTCTGGTTGTTAAGCAGTTTTCTCTGGCCCTTTTTTCTCATTTCCTACCAGAGAATGATGGATTTGGTCATTTCTAAGGGCCTTCCCAGCTGTTTTGGACAGGGAGACAAAAACAAGCTTGGAGAGATTCATTGATATTATGGAAGATTAGCCTGGGGGTTTAAGGATTTCTTTCCAAAAGAAAACTTTCTTCCCAGTTTGACTCTTCCCTGGTGTGCCTGACCAAAACACCCATGATACAGAATTGGTGCGAAGACTGAGGCAACTAATCCTCAGCTGCTGTAAACTAGCATTGCCCAGTAACATTCACTACAAGCTACCCAGGTTTACACCTGCTGGCAAACAGCCCCAGACAGAGGCTGTGTGTCTGTTTGGGGCAAGGTGACACACAACATGGAATTCACTCTCTGGTTTTTCATCAAAAGCCAGCAGCCAGGAAGCTGGCAATGTGTTTTCTTTGAGCCGGGGGTCTGACTGTGGCAGCTAATTGGTGGCATTTGTTCTTCCTCTGTCCTCCCCTTCCCCTGCTCCTCACAGAACCGGGCAAACTCTCCCAGCAGCACTCGGTCTATGGTTGGAGGGCATAGCTGTCATTCCATTAGGCTTGGCTAGGCCTGCGTTAAAGCGTGTCATACAAATTGAGGGGATCCAGCATATTGACAGACAGATATTTAGCATGTAATTGCACTGAACGTGCAGCACAAAAGCTCTGGGAGGTAGGAGAGTGGAGGATTTGGATTGCATGAGATCTAGTTGGAGTGAGGTTTGGACTTTTTTTCCAAAGCGCATTTGAGCTCCATAACAACAGGTGTGATGGTAAGGCACAAATACATCATCCCGCAGCCACTGGGGCACTGTTAGTCCTCCTCCAGCTTGCCTCGTTCCCCTGAAGAAATCCTGTTTGAGGCAGTATCTGTTACAGAGCAAGCAAAACCATCCCATGGGCTGGTGCACAGCTCCCACATGCTCATACCTAGATTCATTTCTCAAAGGAAGCTGAGCTACACATCTCTGGCTCTGTCAAAACATGGCCTTCTGCCCCTTAGCCTCACCCAAGCAGCAATGAATCCCAAACGCCTCATGCACCACAGGTTTTATATCATAAAGATGGAACATAAATTTCACATTTATTTGGCAGTATAGAAAAGGGATCATTTTAATTGCTAGGCTTTAGCATTGGTCATTAAAGACCAACTCCATTTTTGCTGCAACTCCAGCTCCTGCCTCCAAATGCAATTGGGTTGTTTGTGGCTTTATGCTCCTGGGGCCAGTCTGCACCCACCCTATTCTCATATGGCTTTTTGGAGCCAGGGCTTCAGGGAAAATCATTGGGTCTTAGAGTTCAAAATCCATCAGTGACTTTTACAAAGACAGCTCATGCTCTCAAGTCATGTTATTTTTATAAACTTTGCACTGAGTGGCTTCTTACCATAATACTGTCAGCCAGGGGCAGAGCTGGGACATGGGTCCAGGTCTTCTGCTGGCCCAGGTGCTGCTTTCACCTGAGCCTGCCATTCCCCTCCTACAGGTGTTCTGAAGGATTGAGCATCAGTGTCTGCAGACACTATGAATTATCTCAGGCTATAGCAGAGCTACTACAGTAAAAGTCACACAGTGACTTCAGAAAACATATCTGAACTGGAACATACCCAAATAATCCCTTAAACACCTGGTGGTCTGAGAGGCAGAGAGCTGTTCAAGCTTATTTGTTGGGCATGGTCATATGTGATTGAAAAGAGAACGAATCACTGGCTGTTAAGTGTTTGTAGTAGGACAGGTTGCAGATTAAACCACTTATGTCAACTAATGGCAAAATAGGTGTAAACTAGTCGCTGGTTCTTTGCTGGAGTCAGGACCAGCCGTGGGAAAACTTACAGTGCGTTTGGAATGCTTCTTTGCACTCTACCTCTGCTTAGATGCTGAGGTGGACTTTATACAACCACTCCTCAGCTGGAGCTTCCTTACAAGAGGAAACTTTTAAAACAGGCTACTGAGATCTGATTCTGAGCTTATTTTGAGCATTCCTGATGTTTAGAAATTTAAAATCTATGATTTTGAACCTGGTCAGAAAGCAGCAGGGGAGAGGTGCAAAAGTGGTGGAAGGACTTTAGTTAACGTTTAAATTAGCCTTTAGTAAATTAACACTGTAAATGGACATTTAACAGAGCCCTCAGCTGACACTCAGGGTCTGCAGTTTCCAAGTTCTACCACAGACCTGGTGGGGTGTTTGGCCACTCTTCTTTCCTTTGTCTTTTGCTAAAGACAAAGTATCCCTAAATTCAGGGACATGGGGTTCACTAAGGCTTTGGAGACTTCAGGGACAATGACCAGGCCATGGAAATCCTAACTGAATTTATTAATTTGCGTGAAGAGCTTCCTTTCCTTAACTCCTACAAGCAGCTGAGCAGAGGCAGCATTCCCCAGTGGTCAGACTCCAGGACTGGGTCTGGAGATGTGCGTTAGGTGTTGTACACACATGTAAGAGGGGAATATTCCTGTCACTGTGCAGCCTATGTGGATGATATAATATTGTAAGGAGCTGGGTGGAATGTAGCAACAAGCAGTGTGATTGATCATTGATGATAAGCTCTTGTCATGTTCACTTGATTTAGACTGTTTTAAGTGTATCATTTACTGATGTACCATTTACTGTCTCTGTGAGAGACAGTAGATTCCACAACTAAGGGTTTTTGTAAAAAATGTTGTTTAGTGCCTCCATTTTTTAATGCCCAATCTGAGAAAGTGTAAAGGGATCTATTTCTACAGGTACCAGGTTGTCCACAATAGGAAGACATATTTGAGGAGCTGGGTCCACAGATTAATTCCTTGTTAAAGCATAGCTTTTCTAAAAATTGTGGAAGAACTGTAAGTGAAATAAGAAGTGCAGATAGCACATGTCCTTATAGACACATCCCAGGGAATAGGGAAGGTGTAAGCAATGATGGGACGCACCTCGATCCCAGCTTATACCAGGTGAGTTTGCAGCAGCTCCATTGACTGGGTTGGCAGGACTCAGTTTATTCCAGTTTAACTGAGGTCAGAGCGGGACTGGAGGATTTCTGTGGTGTTTTGAGATCATCTAGAAGGAAAAGTGCGAAGAAAGTGTAACATGCACATTACTAATTGGGGCTGTTGCTCTGCTGTTTACAGCCACACCTTCTGTATGCTTCCTCTTTGTACAGCCCAGGTCCAGGTCGCTGTCAGGGAACATGATAAAGGAATAAAGCTGCAAGTGGGATCATGTTTCCCTTCGCTCCATGTGTGTATGTGTGTGTGTCTTTGTTTTTTCTATGCTGTAGCTCAGGGGGGCTCGTAAATCTTGGAGATGACTGCGTTTTTTTTCCTCTCCCCCTGTATGACTGATGGTGCAAATTTATGTGTGGTATTTCTCTCCCCCAACCTTGTTCTGTTAAAATGAGACAGGAGGTCAGTAAATTTGCAGTAGGAGCTGGTGCAGGGTTGTGGGTCCCTCAGCCCCTCCTCTCTGCAGCCTGAGGGCTGCTGTTCCTAAAAGATAATGATTTTGGTGTTTCAGCTGGGAGTGGGACGCTGTTTGCGTCGTTTAATTTTGCTGGATGAGCATGCTTTGACCCTCTGCTTCAGCCCCAGGTGGTGTTGAAGAGAAAGGTGCTGTCAGGAGAAAGATATACTCTCCCAGGTTAGTATCCAGTATGGGGAAGGTGAAAATCTTGAGGTGTGAGTTAGAACAAGGTATCCCAGAGCATAGATCCTGCTGGAGCACTCTTCCTGCTGCATTTCACCTTCACTCTAATGAGCTGAGATGTGTCCAAGGACACAGTCCATCACCTCTTGCCTCTTCTAAGTGCAGGACCAAGCTAAGAAAAAAAGAGTTTCAGTGTTTCAAAAGTCTGTTGTGTTATAGGAGGGAGCAGGAGGTTTAAAAACTCTTCTAAGATGATATCATTAAAATATTTGTGTCTGCTTCTAATTCCTGAAATATTGCTGAAAGTGGCCCTGCCTGTGTCCCTTTCCCTGAGGTGGAGGGATGCCCTGCACCCAGGCAGTGTTCCCTGCCTTTCCTCTGGCTGACTTCACTCACTTAATCCCACGTAGCTCAAACTGCAACTGGGAAATCCAGCCTGAAGTCTGAATGCCACCTTGAATTTGAACTCTAATAGGAGTAATTCTCTTGAAATACTTAAGTTGTTCTTTTCAATGCACATCCCAGGTTCATTTCAGTGATATTTCTTTAGCAGCAGGAATGAGACCTGGAAGTTTTGATTCCTGGATAGATTTGGTCAGGAATTTTAAACAAAGATGAGATTTTTTAGAAAAGTATCCATTTTTTTCCTGAAACAGAGGGATGCCCAGGTTCAGAGTGGAGTTTCCAGTCAAGACAAGCAGGTCCGAGCTGCACTGAACAGTTTAGCAGTTACAGGCCTTGTACAGAAATGGGAGGAACAGATTCAAATCTCTGCTCTCCATCAGAGACTTGAACCTCTGCTCCCCTCACCTCCACAAAGTGCCCAGATGACTGGCCTGTGGCAGTTTCGCTGTCTGTCTTTTCATAAGCTCCCTGCATGACTGGTGAATCTCAGGACATGGAAAGGCCTGGCTATTCCCAACCTGCGGTTTCCTCTATACTTTACCTACCCATGAAACGTTCCTGCCTATTTCTTCCCAGAGGATACTTACTGTTGTTTGTAAGTGCCCCAAGGTTCCCTGGCAAAAGGAGTAATGTGAAATGAATAGTTTTTGGCGGGGGGGGGGGGCGTTGCAGCATAGCCCAAACCCTGGGAGTGTCACAGCTCACACAGGTGACACAGGTGGTGGAATTTGCATCCTCCTGCGGCTAGACAAATGCCCAGCTCCTGCCGTGGGAGGAGAGCTAGAGGGGTCGGTCCCAGAAGGAGCTGGTGGGGGCATATCCAGCAAAGAGCAAGGGGAATATAGCTGACATGCAACAAATGGAGGTATGGGCAAAATTCTGGAGTTCTGTCAGATCACTTGGGAAATAGCATTTTGCTTACTCTTAAGTTTTAAGTGAAAGGGCATTGAAGGTTCCCCTTGGTGTACTCTCTGTTGTAGTATCTGAGCAAGTAATCGCAGATGGTTATTCCTTCCATGAACCATTTAATGCCAGAAATGCAATACTTTTTTTCCACACATGGCCTGTTTTATGCCTCTTCAGCTGCCTGGCATTAGTCTCCTCCCATGCAAAGAGAGTCATCCCCATGCAGAAGTGCTCCATCTCCAACCTGAGCTTTAGGGAACCGTCAGTATTAAGACTCACACACATGCCTCTGATTTGTATTTAGTAACAAGAAAATTAGATACATTCCATTAGACTATTTAAACAGTGTTTAGATTAAAAGTTTTGGATGTTTATAGGAATTATTTATAACCCTAATATATCTGCACCTATCTGTGGCCTAGCCACTAAACCTGGAAATATGTTTTTAATAATCAATTTGTCTTTTGTTAATGTGCAATAAATATTTTCTTAAAACTAAGCTGAATGCTGTAGAGCCTTAGTTTACAGGTTACTCAGTTTCATGCTTAGTGCTTTCCCATGTATAAAGACACATTATGAAAGACAAAAGAATTCAGGGACCTGACTCACAGATGAGGTTTAATTTTTATGGTGTAATTTTCCCCACAGAGCATGATTTTTTTATGTCTTTACCAGCTTGAGTTGGCTTCCCCTGCTCTCTGAGTATAAGCAGCATACAAAATGAGCAGGGTTAGACATGTTTGCGGTAAGGCTGCTGGCATTTGCAGAGATATAGTGACAGAATGGCCTAACACTAATGGCCCAAAAGCTTTTTCAGTGATGTAGAAGAATGATCCCTCAGACACCAAAACTTTGTGTCTCCATGACTGCAAAGTGCCACCTAAACCCTGTGGTGGTTGTTTCTGGGATTATAACAACAGGGGCTGGTGGCAGAGACCCCAGAGGAAACAGTTAACCACAGCACAAGGTTGTTTTGTGGTGCCTATAAGGGTTTATCAAGCCAGGAAGTCTTAGCTTGCTCTTTGCATAGGCTCACATGTCTACTGTTATTAAAAACTCTTCAGGCTTCCTTCACAGTCTTGTTCCTCACTTTCTGTTAACTGAGGAAGCTACATAAGTTTATAAACCCTGCACATCCCAGCTCCTCCATTGAACGTGAGAAGAATATCATAGAGTCATAGAATCAGCCCATGGCATGTGCCTGCTTCTGTGCATCAGAGCTGCTGCTGTTCAGGTACTTGACTCTGTCCTGCTGATGGACTGCCTGATACCATCCTTAAAGCCTGGCATCAGAGCCAGGTTGTTTCCCAGAGCACCCTACAGTTGCTGAAACACAATGGTGCCACCAGGCACCCCAGTGTCAGGTTCTGCACTGCTCCCCCTCCATGGCCCTGCTCTGTGAAGGGAGCTGCCTGGCCAGGGCAGCAAAGCCCTTCTCTGGGGTATCAGTCTCCTGCCTGTCCTCTGCCCCAGGTGCCCCAGACAGTGTATCTAGGCCTGGAGTGCAGGCTGAACGCAAGTGTTCAGCACAGTCCTCTGGCCCTGAGTGTAAAGTGTTTTCATATCAGTGCTTTCTAGGTTCCTGGAGGAGTTTGGCCATCACAGCTTGGGAACTTGGCCTTTCCCTCTTGGGGGACTCTGAGTTGAGAGGCAAAATAATCATTGAAGGTCTCATCTCCACCTGAAGGCATAACCATGTCACATGGCCCAGTTTAATCAGTTTAAAATGTCTTAAAACCAATCTGGTTTTAGCTAAGCTTATTAAATGCACTCAATGAACTTCATCTGCAGCACAGCAGAGTTGTTCGTAGTTCTGCAGAGACGAAGTGAGCATGTACAGTGTCCCCCTGGGTGATAACACATCTCACACACACAGACTTCAGACCTGTTTGCATAATGTGAGCCAGTTCCAGCCTGTGCGGGAGAACAACCAAACTCTTGTGCTGCTGCCCAAAGCTCCAGGTAGGCTGTCAGGGCTGGGCTCCACCTGGGACAGGAAGGAACTGGGTATGCTGGGTGGGACAGGGGAGACAAGTGAGTGCCTGTGATGATTGGGCTGGGGCACTGGTAGCTGTCAGGATTTACGAGGAGGTCAAATAACACTGTGCTGGTTTGTTTGTTTCATTTTTGTCTTTCTGATTTGGAAATAACAAGGGTTCAGGGCCAAAATCCAGGACTGCGGGTTAGTGTGTTGTTCCTTCCATTAGGACACACATCAAAACTGATTAAGCGAACATTATGTTTTATATTAAAACACCAGCGTGAATGAGAAATGTGGTCAATAGCTTCTCACAGCTGTCTCTGTGTGAGCCCAGTGTGTTGTGTCTGTAAAGTCCACAGCTCAGATTCTTGTCTTGGCTCTGCCCTGGGTCTGTTATCAAACTGTGGTCTGTCCCTTAACCCTGTGGCTGACATCTTAAAATGCATTTAATGGACAACTGCAACTAAACATCCAAAGAGAAGTGACTCCCCAGGGCAGCTTTCAGCTCCAGGGCCTTAGCTGCTGCCTTGAAAGTATGCGGATAACAGTGCTCTCCGGCCAGGCCAGACTAAGTAAACGCATCTGAGCTCTGTTATCCCTCCAGAGCATGAGGCTCACCTACCCTGAGCAGTATTTTGTTGCTGGAAGGACCATCCAGACACCCATAAATCTTTGGCGTAACTCTGAAGCGGCTTTGCTGACAAATTGGCACCTAACTCCCCCCTCTCGCAACATGACTCTCACACTCAGGGCTGCTAAGAGCTATTTCAGGCCCCGGAACAAATGAAATATTCATCTCCCCTTTGCCCTGGCAGTTGCCTCCACACCACCCTTTCCCCTTCCCCCTGAGCCGAGTGCCTTAGCACAGAAACCCTAAGCCAGCAGTGGCAGCTGCAAAGGATGGGAGCAGGCTGGATTAGCGTCACTCTCCAGCCTCCGAACATCGCTGAGCCCTGGCCAGGCATCCTTCCTTTCCCCTTCCTCCTGCTGCTTCACAGCCCACCTACTGCTGCTTCAACCGTGGTTAAGAAGTTAGGCCCAGATTTCCTCTCTCCCTTAACAAACCATTCCTTTTTTATGGCACATGATCCAGAAATGACTGCTCTTTGGGTCTCTTCCTATCTGCATTCACCAAGAGCTGGGGCACCCAGCGACTATCCTGTGACACAACAGGGTGTACGATGGTAAAGGGGACCTAAGAGCTGTTGAGTGTAAAGTGGGGGGGGGGGTGTAATAGATGCACAGAGAAAAGTGATTATATGTGGTCATTGTGCTCCATGCCATTGCCAAACACCAACTGCTGTATAGCATGCAGAATAAAGACAGCAGAGACTTTCTTTGAAGTCTTTGCTTTGGCTATATTTTTTTTTTCCTTTTTCTGTGCCAAAATGCTCTTAGACACACATCTGCCTTAAAAACAACAATCTCCCCTTCCATTAGCTCAGTTAAAGCTTTTCTGCAAGCTTTTCATTTTGAAAAGACAAGGAAAACCAGAGAAAGAGAATGAGCCAAAGACAATCAGACATGTGGTTCTTGTGACAAAAAAGTAAATTGAATTTTAGTCAAGAAATGTGAGAGATTTAGAACAATAGAGTTAGTACTTAGTGGAATAGCTGCCTGACAAGCAGGTAAAACCAGGGTAATCCTCCATCAGTATATAAAGCAGACAGAGAACAAGAGCAAAGAAAATAGAGAGCAGAATCTTTGCTTGACAATTTAAATCCTAAGGGTACAATAGCTATGTAGAGCAGAATCGAACACACAGCAGTGGCAATGAGTGAGTGTATAATAACTCTTGCCGTGGGACATGGATATAACCTAACACTGGTCAGTGCCGATGTGGATGTGGCCATAAAATAGACTTCTCTTGCCAGTGCACCTGTGCATGTCTTGTTACTGTGTGGCATCAGCTAAAGCTTTGGCAGACCTGGGGAAATGAAGCTTTGCAGAGTAGAGCAGGAGCAGGCAGCCTTGCAAGAAGCTAGGAGTGTTAGTTACGGTATTCACAATTTCTTCCTTTCTTCTGGAAGCAAGTGATGATTTGGAAAAACGGAGGAGGCTGCAACCCTCCATACTGGTCAATGTGCTGGAAACCTCTGGTGCAAGACCCCTCTAAAGTTTCGTTTTCAGAAGCCACCTGGGAAGAACATATTTGTGCTCACAAGAAGCTGTGTGTCAGGTGAGACAGCAGTATTACTACAGCCTTACGTAAAAAAAATAGCTCCCTTAAAGCCAAAGAGTATTAAAGAATTTCAAGCTCAAAGAATTCATGATACAGCCAGGCCAGCACAGGTTTATTTAGCAAAATGTATTTGTTTTTGCAAAAGAAGCACTGCATGTCTGCAATGCTTCTGAAGGCCAGGTTCTCCAAAGGGGAACCCCAAGCTAACTCTGACTAGTACATAATTGTCTCAGGCTGGGTGATTTTCTCCACTTGCCAGTCATTTTAAGCCTCACATATGGCTGGCTGCCTTTGTCTTCCAAGTGCCTGCTTGTACAATGAGAATTACCTGTTGTGTTATGACAGACGAGTGATTAACATGAGAAAGACAAGTTGGATCTGGTGCTGAGCTTCCTGCATATCTCCCTTGCATGCCGTCACAGACGTTTCCTCGGAAGCAAAAGGAACTGTCTGTGCTCCTGGTTGCTCAGAGAAAAACATTTGTGGTGGAGTTTGAATCATCCTGTGTTTCTACAACTCTCTTGCCAAAGGACTGAGATTTCCACGGAGGCCACTATAATACAGTGACAGTACATTGATCAGCTGCTGCCTCCACTCTGTGGCATATCTGCAATTAGAAAAAAAAGCTTGGATTTGTGCGTCATGCAAATATGTGCTTTGGTACTGTACCTTCTTCCACAGAGCTCCTGTTCCTGAAGACCTTGCATTATCCCATCTGGCAACAGTTCCCAGTTCAGGCCCAAATGAATGTCCAGGATAGCTACAATCCTGTGAGCAAGGATGCTCATCTGTCTCTGGCACTGTAGTGAAATGTAACTAATAATACTTTTTTCCTATGAGTGAAATGTAATTCATGATTCAGAAGATTATTTAAGTATATGCTTAGCTTTTTTTATACAAATATTTAGGCTTCTTTATTGAGTAAGTGTGCTTTGCTGAACTGGGCTTTAAACTCGACTTTCTTGTGGCTTTTTCAATGATTTTCCTATTCAGAGTATTTCTACAAAGACATGTGCTTTGATGAGTCCTCCAGTTTTCAAATTCTTCATCTAGATCCACTGGTACATTCTATCTTTTATGACTTACTCAATTCCTTTTTTTTTGGTAATGATGGTACTTTACAGCTTTTATCAAAAAATCTTCCGTGACATTCATTTAATTATTTAATAAGCCAGAAATCAGCCCTGATATACCTGACACCATGTGTCATCTCTTTTTTAAGAGGCTGGGAAGCAAAGGGAAATAAGTTACAAAATCAGGTACCCAGCAAAACACTCTTGGGGTAAGGCCGGCGGGGTGACATTCCGTCCCTCCTGGGCACCCGCTGCCCATTGCAGCATTGTCTGAACCCCTGCAAAGTCGCAGCTCTGGTGGCACCTGCGCAGCTCACCAGCCTGCAGTCCCTGCACAACCCGCATCTCCCTTCTCTGGGACCTGTGGGATGCAGTGATGGAGTTGCCATTTACCATTAAAAACAAACAACAGGCTGTGGGAATAGGAGCAGCTTCCTTTTCCCTCCAGCCTTGTCAGGCCATTTTGGCATTGGCTGCGCTGAGCAGTTGCACTGCGAGGAAGCCCGGAGCGGCCCAGGCCTCCCAGGCACAGCACTGGCAGCCGGGGAGGATCAGGAAGTCAGGCAGGGGCAAGGTCACCTCTTGACCTCCCATTCGGCAAAGAATGTAACATGTAGTCAGGCACTAGGGAAGGCTTTTTTTCTTTCTGCAGCTTAAGATCCCTGTGGTTTCTGATGGGAAGAAGCTTACAGCACAATTTTTATTTTATTTTCTCAAGTGTTTTTTGAAAGGGTAGATGCCAATGAAATGGTGTAATCACCAGAGAGCTTTGGAGAGCGGCTGTTCACTCAATGGGTGCGCAAGGACAAAATGCTGTGATTAGTATTTTGTTATGCCATATGAAGCACTGAAATTCATTACTGATCTTGGCATAATGTGACGATAAGCTTTCAAAATAAAATGTTGTAACAAAGAGGAAAATCTCTAAAACACTTTTAAGTACCACTAATCTTTCAAAAAATAAAAATTGTACTCCATTTCTTCCTTAAAATTATGTTATTCCATTGCCACATGGGTTTTGTACCCATATAAGCGAGAGCAAAATCAGGTCCCAGTGGGTGAGTCTTAGTTCAGCTCCTGCGGTTGGTTTGTGCCATCTTGTCTCTTGGTCTCTGGGTTGTCAAACCTGGCTGGTTTAAGGGGAAAGGAGGGAGCATCTCAGCTCTTGCTGATCAAATTTTTAATATTATTGCAAGTCTATCTTAATAGACATGCCAGACTATCACCATGCCTTTTTCAGAGATGGGGAAACTGAGGCTATGTTTGTCATGCCCTGTCTGGGATCACATACCTGCTCAGTCAGGGATACAGTCCATGTCCCCATCATTCTCCTTCTGTCTTCCCAGCTGGAGACAGTTTTGCTGCCATTGGAGGATAAAAACAGGGATGTGTGCTTTGGAAACTGCTGTTTGCTTTTCCCTAGTGAACCCACTGCCAGGAACCCACTGCCAGTCTTGGCTGAAGAAAAGCTTTGTGGTGAAGCCATTCTTCCCCAGTGTCCCTCGATATCCCACTTCATCTTTTACTGTCAAGAAGCAGTGACATAAGTAAAAGGATCTAACTCCCTTTTCAGCAGAAAAAAACCTTCCCTCTGGGTCAGTATCTGATATTGTGTCATGGCTACAGAACAGCATGGTCAGACTTGTCCCTCCAAGCACTTTGGAAATGTCAGCCCATCTCAAAGTTGTTCTTTACAGAAATATCTATGGCCAAGAGGCAAACAACCTGATCTGAATGGAAACCTGCTGAAGAGCAGAGAGTCCCAATTTGTGAGCTGGATGCATAGCAGAGATAAACTGGAAAGTTTCTTACTAATAGTCATCAGTTCCCTGAAAACAATGTTGTGTGACTGGTTTTGGTATTGTCTATTTCCCTATGTGACAGTCAAAATCTAAATAAAGAGGCTCAAAAGTATATTCTTCCTTATGCTGACATAAACCTAGAGTGTATCTAACAGGTTCATGGTTTTGCTCTGGATTAAATCCAGTGTAAATCTGAACAAGCTTTGGCCCTGGTCTAATTTAGAGAGATTTTAGGGACAGAAGAGACCTACTTTGTAACTGGAGACCAAAGGACTTCAGCTTTGGCCAGAGCTCCAACAATATCTGTGGACCTGTAACAGCTCCTCTGGTCTAGTGCAGAAAGATCTCCACTTCTACAATTTAACAGTGTGAGTGATGGAGAAGCCACTTCTGGTCCAATTGTGAATACCACTCACAATTAGAAATTAATGCCTTATTTCCTTATATTAATTGATGTACTTTGAACTTAAATACCCTGAATTTCAGCATGCTTTCTCCTGCAGGAGAGAAAAGCTAATCCAACTTGCTGCCAGGTTTTTCTGAATTTTTTTCCAATGCTGGTATTATATTTTCTCACAGGATGTTGAAAAATAATAGTGAAAATCTTGTTGAACCAAACCCACAAGAATACATCTTTCCAAGATACCTCCAAAACCATCCCAAATCTCTCCCTCTTAAAAATGCTTTTTGTAGTGGTTTCAGGCCATTTAATGCATCCTGCACAGATTTTTATTAGCATTATTCTAGCTCACAATATCATGAAGAACTGACTGTAATCCTTCATAGAAATAGAGTTGCCGATAAGGGGTACATTGCTAGACCTGTCTGTTGCCCTGCTGTTGTCTACTCCATGCCAGAAAATGTTGTGTGAGGTCTGCTAAGGGATATGAGTCTCCCTTTACCTGGTGCTGCCCGATACCAGTGCTCATGCCATTCCTACATCAGCTGCAGAAGTTTAAAGGGGCACGTCAGCAATTCTGATTCATTTAGGTTTGCTACCTCCAGGAAAGGTGAATGCTCATTAAACATTGAGCTAGCCTGAAATTAGGATATATTTAATTTGCATCAAAAAGAGTTCAGCACTTGATTACAAAGTTGGAAGCACAGTTACAAAATAAAAGCTTATCTAAGAAAATTCATTCATACCTGAACCCAAACAGTGGCACAGTGAGACTTCATGTAGCTATCGCAGGTTCAGAGCTAACATTGGTGGAGCTCCACCTCCAGGGTGCAGACCAACTCTGCCATGTTCTTCTCATACCAAAGGATTACCAGTAGTGTTGTGTCTCAATGACCCTTCATAGCAGCCATCCCCACTCACAGCCATTCCTTTTTACTGGTCAATTTAATGACAAATTGCTAAACTAGAAAATTTGGTGAGTGCTGCTTATTTGTGAGGATGTACACGAAACTTTTCTCACGTTTGTTTGGTATTCAGAAATAACTTTGCTCACCCTAAGCTTGTCCTTGTTTTGGTATCTAGGAGATTAATTCTTTATTTTCCCCAGACAGCATGATGGGATATGTACCACCTCACAATAATTTTAACTTTAGTTTTATTATAGCTTTAAAATAGATAGGAGCAGCTGCAAACATTTCTTTGGTAATGTTTTGGGAGATGGCTAAAAGCTGGTTTTCCAGGGTGACCAAGGCTGGTGGGAGACCTGCTGGCTGTAAGTATGTCTGTAATGCTGTGGGGATTGCATTGTGCAATTTAAAGATAATTTAGGACACTTAGGTCCAAATCTTCAAAGACATGTAGGAATGCACATCTCCATTCAGCTGGTACATGAACATCTACATCTGTTTGGAAACAATATATTGTACAGAGCACAGAGTGGCTCTCATAAGAGATACGACATCCCTATGTCTGGCAAGAATCATTGGTCTTTTAAGAGGTGGGATAGGGAGGGAAAGAGGTCTCACACTCACATTAGGCATTTACTGTCTGCACTGCTAACCGCTGGAGAGAGCTCAGGGTCACAAGCAGGAGGAGGCACCTGCAGCTTTCTCTTTGATGACTAAGCCCTGTCTGTTGCCTCTTCATTTCATGAGGGCTCACCCACGCCCTACGTGCCCTGAGGTTTTACGGCTGGTGGAAGTTGCTGGGGATCAGTTCACTGTCCTAGCGTTGCTGTAGCACGTCCCCTCTAGCTTCCCACACGTCCAGGCTCCATTCTCTCTTCTGTCTGCAGCAGCCATGACCATATTTTTGTGCTATTTTGTGATATTCTAAATGTCAAATTGCTTTTAATATAGGTAGCTCTAAAACCAAATAGCCTCTGAGTGCCCTTCACATTGCTCTGGGTAGTCACTGAGAAGAGAACAGTCCTTGCCCCCAGGGAGGCAGGCCCAGAATATCTGCCCGATCTTTAAACATACAAGAGAGATGGCTGAGTCAGAAACTCTTCCCTCATGGAAAGAAAGGGCTCCTTTAGATGCAGCCTCTTGAAATCCTCAGTTACCCTTTGAATGGCTCAATTTCCCTCTCTGCACTAGTGAGGATGACAGGAATGGTTGGCCTGGGTGGATCTGCAGCTTTGATCCTCTGCTGAAGATTAGGAAGCATTGTCCCTCCACCGGGCTGGGTGAGATGCGCAGGTAGGCGCAGCCCTGAACTTTGGGAAGGTTCATACCTGAACTTTGCATCCATAGCCAACTGTCTTGTCCAGACGTGCTCCGGGAGAGAGTTTGGTCAGCGCCTGTAGGGCTTGGGTGGGGGTGGGGTGAGTAGCTCTTGAATAAAATTATGATGATTAATTATTATTTCATAATGAGGGATTATCACAGGCTTTGCAGCTAAATAACATAGTACTTAGCATTTCTGTGCTGTTGCACTGTGCATGTTCAAAGCGCTGTATAAACAGTAACTAAATTACTGAAATGCAAAGATTATTTAATAGCTCATGTCTTTGCATTTCTCAGAGAAGGGTGGGGAGTGTTTAGAAATTTGCCCTCGACCTTACCATGCAGTCACATTCCAAGATTGTGGCTCATGTTGCCAGGCCTGTGATGTGTTTTTTGGCTTTTACATTTGTGAGACTGTAGATATGAAAATAAAACTAGTAGGTTTACCATGTACAAGTGCTTTGCTGTCTTCCCCCAATGCCCCGCTCCAGATGTCTGGGTGCAGAACTAACAGGGTGAGCTCTTTGGCCCCAGTGACGTAAGATGTCAGCCTGGCCTTAAAGTCTGTGACCCTCCAAATATATTTTGTCCCAGCATACCCTGCTCACTTTGTCCTGCAGAAACACCCTGTGCTGCCAAGTGGTATCAGACTATCACCAGTGATAACAATTGGATCCCAACTCAGTGTCCCACTGCCTCTTCTGCAGCAGAGTTCTCTGTAACTCACAGGGTGTTCATTTTCACATCCTACAGTATTTATTGCTCCTGGTTTTGTCCTGTATTGCATTGTATTCCTGGTCTTCTTAGAGGGAAGGGAATTATGCCTTTTTTTTTTTTTTAAAAAAAACATCACCCTGCTTGTTATAGCAGCAGCATCTTCCCTTTTGTTTAATACAAAAACCCTACTGGGGAAAAAGCATTTTAGGATATTCCATGAAATAGATATATGGACCACCGGTGGGCCCCATGTTAGCAATGTACATTTGTGCAGACACTCTTTTTCTGAGCCATGCTGGTCTACAAAGTATTAATGGAAAAGACACTTCCAAATCTACAGCTCATTTGTTTCTAAGTCTATGAGCAACCAGGAAAGCGTATTCCATCTCAGTGTTTATCTATCTTTGAAGTGTTTGGGTTAACTCATACAACCAGTATTTAGCCCAGTTTACGGAGTCAGAGCATATTGAAATTTCATTTATGAATTTTTTTCCACATCAGCTGATTGGGGATGAGTTACTGCCAGCAGAAAGAGTAGGAAGGTAGAGAACAAGCTCTCCAGAGACCTTTGCAAAACCAGGTACATGATCAGGAGAATATAAGGCATGAGTGTCCTGGGCTTGCTCAGAACAGACTTCTGTAAGAGGAAGCTATTCATAGCTAGAAAGTCCATTGCTAACATGTCACCCCTTTGCTCCCTTCCTCACAAACATCGCATCATCAAAAATCTAGCAGATGCTAAAATCTTCAGGCCATCACAGAGCTGAGTAGCGCATTACCTTCTTCAGCTCCTTCTCTTGTAGCAATTCACCCTGTTACATGATTAGCCATCCTCCATGGATGCTTTCAGAGGGCTTGGCTTTCTCCTCAGTACTTCTCTTCAATAGGCACTGGGCATAAATAAGATTTTAGGGTTTACTAGAGGGACTAAACTGTGATGGCTGCAGATCAGATGAGCGGGAGAGCATACTGCAGGGATACCTAAAGTGCTTAGATGTAAACTAGCTTGGATTTGGATGTGATAAATCTCAGGGTTTACTAGCTTGTATGCAGTGCCTAGCTTACCCAAACAGTGTATTATGGCATTGGAGGTGCTGGTCTGTGCTGATCCTGAACTTAGAGCTTGCGCCTCTGTGGTCTCCAGTGTTCGTACCACACTCCATTTCACAGGGCAAATGCGCCAGAGGATCCCAGGCACAGTTCAGACACATGCTGTTCCTCTGTAAATCTCCAATGCCTTGGATTATCTTTTGTTAACTACAAGATTTGTATTGCTACACATTAGTTACTTTGGCTTGTGTGGGGAGTGAGGTTCATCCTTGTGCAGTGCCTGCGGTAACTGCTCACGCCATGGTGCATCTGGCTGGGCTTGTACCTTTTTCATATTACATCAGTTTGTAATCAGGATTTTGTTTGACACTACCATAGCTAATGTATTGACACAAAAGCTGAGGTATTAACATAAAAGCGTTGCCATCATTTCCTACTTAATCCTGACAGTAAGAGCTCATCAAGAAATGATTATTTCAATGCCCCTTTTCGGAGGATTTGGTTAGCAATTACAAGTGTTTCTTTTTTGTTTTTACACAGCAAAAGGTGTAGTTAAGTTCCAGAAATGCTGCAATCCAGCAAAAATGTAGGATCGTGGTATTTTTTCCTATGGGGGAGTGTATTTTCAAACTAATTTTAAAAAATCTTCTTGACTTGGATGATAAGTAAAAGTATTAATTGCTCTCTAATGAGCCTAATTGCTGTTGTAAGAGCACACCGAGGCACAATTCCTCTTGCCTGTTGGAGTGGGAATAAGCTGATGCAAAGGCTGATGGTTGTCTGAGCTCCTGTGAGATGTTAAGAAAAGTCCCTTACACATTTATTTTGGTGGAGTTTCATACATTAATTCCATCTGCTCTTGGGCTTTTCAGAGGATTTGGCTCTGTTCAAGCTCCAAAGCTACTGGGGAAAGAGAGGTGAGGTTACACCTTAGCTCCAGGTGCTGATTGCCACAGCTCCAAATTATTTCAGCTACTGTGAGCCATTAGTACTTTGCAAAGCTGGGAAAGATAGAAGAGTACTGCTTTTCCTTCTCTTTTCTAGACTGAACCATGCTGATTCCTTCAACATTTCTTTAGTGAATGTTTTCTTCTAAACCTGTCCACTCTGTCCAGTTGGTCCATGTCACACTGAAGCTCGGTATCCAAAAACTGGGCAGCGCCTGGCAAGTGGGGAGGAAATGTGGTCTCGCTGGTGCTTCCCCTCTTCATACAGCCCAATGCTCTCTACAGGAGAGGGGAACTCCTGTCTCAGACCCACTTGTGTCCCTCAGCTCCAGCACGGCTGGAGAATACCTCCGTGTCAGGCGCTGTTCCTGCAGGGGTGGATGCTCCCTGCACTCAGTGGTCCCAGGGGAAAATGTCCCTGAGGCTGATCAGGATTTGCTGTGGCAGTGCTGCTCAGTGGAGGGCTATCACACACCTGCAGGGTGAGATCAGGCCTCTGGGAGGCTGATGCCACCACCCAGCCATACTGTGAATTTGGGCAAGTCCCTTGTGCCTCGAGTTTTCCCATTTACAAAGTATGTATATATGTGTCAATGCCTTTGAGAGTCTAAGAAGAAAAATCACTTTGTAAGTACTCATTATTCATTAAATGCAAGTCAGAAGGTAGCACAGGGACTGTGGAAGATTTATGTAGCCTTAGGAAAAAACAAGGCAGCCTGCTTCCAGGACAGAAATGTACCATTTCTAATTCTAAGAGAAAATGTTAACCCTCTCTGTAAATCGCATAGAGAAGTCTCTTGTAGACAAGGTGAGCTTCAGTTTCAGAGTTGGAGATTACCGGTGTATCAATATCTTTAGGAAAATCTGGTTCTCACTCTTGTGTAGACTTGATGATCTACGAAAAGTAAGAGGAAAATATGAGAAACATAAATGTGGTCCTGTGGCTGGTGATAATTATTATTTTGTTTTGATTTATCGTTCACAGGAATTTTTTTATGAGAGCCTCAAAGGCATAATTCTTTCTCGCGCATAGTTTATTTTTTGCCAAAATGACGAGAGGACAGGATATTTAGCAGAATATGTCTGATGGGTGGGTGGAGAACGGAGAGGATTTGGACTTGTGCCAAACATCAGGAAGGCGAAAGAATGAAAAGAACCCAGCTTATTACAAGAGTGTATTGCTCTTTATCTTGGAAAGGGGTGTTTGCCTGAAGTGGCACTCCTAAGTCATCACGGGATTTTATGACAGCTATTGGTCTGTACTCCCACTCAGCCGCAGATTCAGAGGGCCCTTCATCCATTTACATAATTGCAAAACCCCACAGAGATCAAAATGTATGCAGCAGGCCAAAAAATCAAAAGTTTAAAAATATAATCTTCCTTTTGGTATCTGAGCTTTTAGGATACATTTGTTTTGCATTTTTAGGTGTTTCTCAGTAACTATGAAGAGGGGCAAGGTGCTCTGCTGTTCAGAATCTTCAATCCAGCAGCTGAGCCTTGGGATAGAAATAAGCAAATATTGTGATAGCTGTAAAAAAGTCACAAGGTTTGTTACCCAGCAGTTGAGCAAGTCAGAAAGTTGCCAGATGTTATAAAAAAAGCACAGAAGTAACTATGGAGATCTTCAAAGGGTCACTGCTAGGTGCCAAGTGTTTTGGAAGGGCTGTTTCTTATTTTGGATGTTAAAATACAAGTTTTAACTTTTGGGTGTGCTTTTGAAAATATTCCACTTGCATTTTAGCAGAGTGCAGTGCCAGCTGTCTAAGAGCAGGAACTCATGAATAAGTTGTCCCAACGCCAGGTGAAGACACAGCTTTCCAACCACAGCATTGTGGCTACAACTTCTCACCTTAAAAAGGTTTTAAACCTGTGTACAAGGTGCATAGGCAGTTATGGGATTTATGTATGCAAGAGAATTGTGGAGCTTGCCCTTACTTGCAAAATGAGAAGAAAAACCGTATGTTCAGCTCACCTGCTCCCTGATACCACAGTGACCTCAAATCACTAGAAAATGAACATGTTCATTAGAATTACTCATCCATCCTTCTTCCTAAAGTGAAATCAGTTTGTGAGTGGGTTTAGGGAAAAATCAAGTAAATTAGAACAAAATAAGGAAACAAAGCATTGACTAAGTGTTTTTATTCCATTTCTGGTTATGTTATTAGTTTTAGTATAAAGAATTTTTGCATTTCATTTCTATATGTAGTCCTGAAAACAAAGCTGAAAGAGAGCAGAGAAAGCATAACTCATATTTTGTGAAGTTTTACCAGCAATTGCCATAGTAAGCTCTTGTCCCCATCCTTCCCAGGGTTTCCATCTCTGAGCCTGAAGTTGATGCATTTAGGGAGGCTGCAAGACCTGTTTCCCTCCTAGAGGTCCTACAGGAGCTTCACGGAGAGTGTGCATTGCCCAGAAAATTTAGAAGTGCGATGAGCTTGCTGCCAGGAGCAGGCATGTGGAACACATCAACTTCGCAGGAAAATGCCGCCTCCAGGCACAGCCCATTGCATGTTTAGCTTCAGGAGGGATTTTCGCTCTGACTGACAGCTAAGGGCCACAGCCTCGGAGATGCTGAGCACCTCAGTGCCCGGTGCCTCAACAAGACATGAAGGTGTTCAGCAACCTCCAGAGTGAGCCCTGGGGCCAGGCTTTCAGAAGTTTGCAATGCTGAGCACCTGGGGGTACTGCACATTTCTGAGAATGTGCCTGTTCAAGGGTTGTTAATAAAGTAGTCTGCAGGAAATGAATTACATTTTGAGGCTGTTAGTAGCTTCTGTAGAATTTCCCTTGTTGTCCCTATTAGAGATCAAGTCCAGAGTCTCCAGAGCTCTTGTATACCTGACCCCAAAGCGAGTTTTTGCTTCACAAAGAATGGTTTTGGAGTGGGAACTGGCCTGGGGTGGCCTTAGGGTTCCACTCAGGCTCTGAAAAGGGATCAGCATGGAACACTAGGGATGGGATTCTGGCACTGTGTTACACTGGTGGGACTGATGCTAGGACCTGCTGGTTGGCCCATATTTGGGGTTAGCTCTGCACTTTTAAAAATGGAGGTGGGAGGAAGGGCAAGGTACAAGGAAGCTTACAAAAATTTTTCCAAGCTGAACAGTGTGAAATATTTAAACAGCTCAGTCCATCTGGTTTAGCAAAACAAAGTCTGAGAGGTGACTTGGTTACAGTAGATGAGCACCTTTTCAGAAGGAAAATACCAGGTACTAAAGGCTGTTAAATCTAGAGTGGAGAGGCAGAACAAGTATTAACAGCTGAAAGCTGAAGCCAAATAAAAATAAAATTAGGCACTTTTTTTCTCTTTTCACCAGTGAGCATAATTAATCATCAGAACATGGTTATGTGTACATTTTTGCATTTCTTGCTTCTTCAAATCAAGAGGAGGTGCCTTTCTGGAAGACAGGCAGTGAGTGGTCAAACACACAGTATTGAACACTGTGCAGAAATACTTCGGTGAAATGTGGGGTAGGGAAGGGATCTGACTGGAGCCTCTGATTCTCTCAACTGATTCTCTCTGACTCTATAAAATTGCCATCTTCTGAAACATCCCAGTGCTCCACAGCTGTGTTTCAAACACAGTGCATGGATGTAAGGTGGAAAGAAATGCTGCTGAGCACCACGTGAGAGCTCAGAGCACTGAAATGAAAGCGGGCACAGCTCTGCCTTCTTGCAGAGATGGGAAGGTACTTGCACAGCTGTATAGCCTCAGAAATTCCTGGTGATTCTGCAGAGGTCAGTCCTTCACTCAAAAATGTGTTTCTGATTACATTCTGCCCCTTTGCAGATAACAATGCAGTCAGTGACAAATCTAGGGGAAGGGAGGCTTTCGGAGCAGCTACCATGCATTTGCCTTCCACTGGGCTGACACAGCTCATATGGTTTAACTTCTGCATGGCAGCCAGGCACCAATCAAGCCTGTCGCAGCTTTCCTTGGAGAGTGCATTCTTCCTTAAAAACAGTTTGGCTCCTCCACCGGTGAAAGGATCCGCTATTCTCTCAGTAATACGACAATTACTTATAATGACTAATGTCTGGGTCAGACAGATAGGAGAACTCTTTTGCAAATAAGCAATGCTTTTCCTCCACAGCCAAATCACGTACTGTACTGAGCAGTACAAAATGAAGTGGCTTTATCTCAGAGATCTCCATCTGATACTTTATAAAGCATACCCAGGACCTCTTAAATGGGGCAGAAAAGCTTGGCAAAGACACTTATGAAATGCAGCTGCACCCAGTGAGTCTTTTACCCTCTTTTCTGGGAGAAAACTCCTGTCCTGGACAGCTGTGGATGGAGGAATGAATGATCCAGCAGTTAAGACTCTGTTTGAGGAACTGGGTGACCTGGATTCAATAGGTCAGATCTTCTGTCTGGCCCTGGGCTGGCTGATGTGATTTATTATGCCCCTCTTTTCCTGTTGAAAAATGGGGACGGCAGGATTAATTTGTCTGGCAGAGGTATGGGGGGGATAGGTGATCCACGTTGCTGGGTTATAAAATAGAAAAATTGAAGTTCTCAGAAAAGCAGAGCTGCAACCTCTGCTCCAGAAGGCTTTTGAGAGTCCAAAATCTAGCTGACATAGGGAAGCAGCCTCATGACAAGGGAGGCTGGAAGGTCCCAGGCAGGGATCTCTGCAGAGCCCTGCCAGCAAGCCCACCTGCTCCTTGCCAGCGCGCTTGGGTGGCGATACCAAGTCGACAGGTGGGCAAGGCTCAGCTGCCAGCTTTGTACCTTAGCCTCTGGCCTTGCAGAGTCAGTAGGTCTAGGACAGGCACAGTGCCTTCAGGTTTTTCTATAGCTTGTGGCTGCAGTTTGGCAAGCAGACTGGCTGCCAAGATCCAGAGCCACACTCCCTTCCTGCCTGTGTTTCAAAATGTTTTGGTTTTGCACTCAGTCCAATGCGTAATATCCATATCCTCCACGGAGGAGCATTAGCATTTCTGCGCCGCTCTTCTAGATCCTGATTGCTCTCACATATATAATTTCCACTTTATAGCACTCATTCTCTCTTATTTTTTCATTCACAACCAATTTTGTCTGGAGTTTAGCCTCAGAAAGTTGCCAGTTTTGTTCTAATTACAGGTGACTCTGAGCCAAACCCTCAGATATTATCATGTGTAAGCGGGTGGGAAGTCAGCAGGGAGAGCAGCACACATGCTTCCTGGCCTCAGCATCTCACCCAGGGCAGGCACAGGGCTGGGAGTCAGGGGCTGGGGTCTAACCCGTGCACCCCACTGCCATGAACACGATGCTGCAGAGCCATGCTCCCCGCTTGGTTTTGGGCCATGGTACGATCACTGTATTTTCATGCCTGTAGCTTGCACCCCAGGAAGAAAGTTTTTTGAAAGTAAGCCCTTAGATAACCCAGTATCAGGTGCAGAGAGAAATTAAAGACAGAGAGGCATGGGAGAGGCTGCTGAGGAAGACAGACAAAGGGTCTCTTACAGAAAGAGTAAACTGGGAGCTGCAGGCTACATGGGATCAGGTCACACAAGTTTTCCATATCGATCAGCCTGAACTCCCTATAGGTATTCTCTGTCCATTCCCAACTGTCTCATTTCCTGGTGGATTTTAGTTGGAGTTTTTAAATCTTTTTTTAATCTGCTGTACTTCTCTGCTTGAAGCTCCTTCCCTGCCTTTGGTCAGGGATGCTGACAAAGCTCTCTCAGCCATCAGTTCCCCTGTCTTTTCCCTGCAAGATGACAAAAAGTGGTTGAAAGCACCAGGGTGGCTGATGCTGTTTTATTTTCAGCCTTCATCAGGGGAAAAAAAAAAAAAAAAGAGCATGGAGAAGTGCATGGAGCGTGTCTGCGGTGGTGACTAATGACTATTAGACCCTTATTCCTGTCAGGTGAACTAGTAGCTGAGCCTCAGACATGTGGTCATTGTCAAGAGGAATTTTTGACTCCGCTCTTAGGAGCACCTCCTCCTCCCCTTCCCAGCCATTAATTACTTCCACCATCCTTCCAAACTGCCAAGGAGTGAGGAGCAGCAGAGCTGGAGATGAAAGGAAGTAGCGGCTGCCCTGGTTTCCAGGTCTTTCAAATAACCAGTCTGTAATAACTTCCACAGCCGAGGGAAATCGGCGAGCTGTGGGAGGAAGGTCAGCGCTGAGGGGAGGAAGGCTCTCGTGTAGCAATGATGTAGTGGCTCCTAATGGAAGAAACCTGTGGAATTAATCAAGCACTGTGCCTCATTTGTTAATGACAGCACGCCTGAAACGTGCACTAGCCTCTCTTGGTGGGTTGCTGGGACCCTGGAAGCCCGGCCAGGCTGTCAGCATGGGGACTGGGGTCTCAGCATAATGGACAAGCCCAGTGGCAGTGGACACTGAGAGTGATGGGGCACTGGGACAGGACATGGCTGTCCTTGTGCCTCGTCTCTCCAGTCTGGCTGTGAGGAAGCTCAGAGCAAGGCTGGTGCTGACCTCCCATGCTTGGCTTCCAGGCTGTCATGCGTGAAGTCGGTCATGCTCAGTTTCCCCCAGATTAGTGCGGGGTATTGAGATGACATTGTTCTGGCTTGCTTGCTGTGGAAAGCAGCAGCTCTGTGGAACCAGTTAAGGCGGTTTGGGCCCAGCTTCCGTCTCCTCACCCCCCACACATGCTCCAGAGTTTGGCCTTGATTTCAAGGGCCAGAGATGAGCGAGAATCAAAGTGGAATAATTACGGCTAGTGCACGGGGCAAGTCCCCAGCCCCTCACTCCCAGGCTGCCTCCATGGTCTGAGCACACAGACTGAGCAAGCAAAGTGTGCTAGGAGAGCAGTTCTCTTCACATCCTGGTGAGGGGTGCTGGGAGGCAGAACCCACCACAGCTTCTTGATTTATGGGAGAAATTGCTAATGTGGTTTTGGGGAACATTTGATCTTTGTACCCCCCAAACACTGTCTCTATTTTGCACATGGGTATGCACATCCTGGGGGTAGCAAAGTCATCCAGACCTCTTGAAGGTACCTGGGCATTGGCGTCCCTGTAGCAAACCAGCACAGGGGAAGTATCTGTGCAACCTGCACCCTCGTGCCCTGTGTCACTGCTCCCAACTGCACTCTCACCTCTGGCAGTGAGTAACTGCCGAAAGCATCTCTGAGGTTGCTAGGGAATGCTCTACTCCTGACAAAGACGGGCAGAGAAAGAGAGATCAGTCTTGGCATCCTGACCTGCTGGTCCTGCCACGCTGTGCTGTGTGCTCCTTGGACAGAAATGAAGCTTTGGCCCTCCGTGTCTGATATAGTTAACATATTAGGCCTATGCGACTCCATGGAGAATCGCAGATATGAATGGATAGCAAGTAATGAGTCTTCTCAGATATTATAGTCTTCCTATGCATATAAAAAAACAATCTGCAGTCTCGTTATAGGAAACATATGTGTCCTTTTTCCATAGGCTGGGCAGATTTCTGTTTGAAGAAATGACAGTCTGACCAAAATGCCAAGCCCCATATAGTATCACGTTACACCCAGGAGAGGGGCTGCTTTTTCTGAACCTAAGGCTCTTTTAAACTCCAGTCCCCTTCAAAGAAGTGCAGCTGCACACTGCCTGGTGGGGAATAGTCTTCCAAATATCTGTGAGGTCACTGTCTGATCTTGAATTAGTCATTTACTGCCCCATCCATACCTCAACTGCTCCGCTGGTAAAATTGCAATAATACCTATTGACCTTTCAGAAGATGTTCAAGATTGATTGCAGAAAATAGTACAGGGCAGAACAACAATGTAAGAAAATGTAAAAGGGTAGATTTTCTTATGCTTGTCAATAGTCCTGATTCCTTTTTGGGTAACTACATTAATTGATGCAGTGGATTATGAGCTCTGAAAAGTCAAATGACTGAAAATTATTCCCCTGAAAGATCAGTGCATGTGGGGACTCTCTCTCAAACTGTAGTCAGAAGCGCCTTAAAGCTCACTTATTTGCAGCACAAACATCACTATGTAATGCTAACAAACTTAAAAAGCTGAAACAGATTCAGTGGCTTGGGTTTGTATTTCCCAGCTACAAAAAATACCATCTCAAAATCTGAGAAAGATGGGAGGTGCTGAGCTCTGAGCCCCATGAAAACTCAGCCTTCAAAAGCCAGCCAAATGCCTTGCAGCGTTCCTGACACTGCAGTAACGCTGGACAGAGCTGGCTGGTCCTCTGGGAGCAGTGGCCACATGTCAGTGATAGGGCATCTTCAGTCACACACCGCCCCGAAACGGCAGCTCGCTGGCTCAGAGCCTGGGCATTTGCAGGTGCACCAGGACACCTCCAGACTCATCCCTGGGCTGACGCTGCAGTGTGAGTTGGACAGCTCAGAAATAGGGCTTCATCAACTCACAAAAACTTCTTTGGAAAGAGGCAAAGGTACTATGTACCTTTCAATGCGATGATCTCAAGCTATGCTTACGCTTTAGGCAGATAACATCAAAATATGAACAACTGCATATTCCCCCTTGTGCGCAGCGCACTCTGACTGACGAACCTGACACTCTGGAATTCTTTCATAATTGGCTGATGTGCGTATGTGCGTCTCAGAGTGAGCCCTCATGCTTTTTTTCTTTTTCAGCCCAGTGATAAATTAAAGTCTTTAGTCCCATTAAAGTATTAAATTTTAGCTAAGTCCTTAATTAAGCCCTCCTTGCTTTAATTAAGGCATTAAGATTTAATTAAAAGTTAACACATTGGCAAAATCTCCTTTCTTTTCTGCCTTAACGCCACCAGAGCAGGTTGTGGCCCCAGATGTCAGCTGATGCTGTAAAATCAGGAGAATCTTTCTGAATGTTTTCCCCTGTGTGCACAAGCAGGCTGAAGTGTACGCCAGCACTTGTCAGCAGAGCCCTGCGACCAACTGGTGCATCCAGTGTAGCTTTTCACAGTGCATCGGGACGGGTGCCGTGCACTCAGCCTCTCTTCCCAGCTCCTTTCCTCTGGTCCATGAGGCAGAGCCCATCCCAGCCCCCACTCTGGGCAGCGATCCCCAAGACACCACAGGGAAAATCCCAGTGTGTGCAACTTTACCCACAGCTCGTCCCAGGCAGTCATTAAGCGCACATTCATTTTGCTGGATCTTCTCTTTAGGTGCAGATTCTGGTCCCTAGACTGGCCAGGCAGATAAGTTTCCAAGAAAAAGGTTTTCAAACAAAAAACCTTGTCCCTCTCAAAAATAGATTGTTGCTATTTACCTGGGCACATCCAAGATCTTGGCTTTGATTTAAGCCCCAGAATTATTTGGCACATTTTTTATTTTAAATGGCCTTTTGTAAACCATGCTTTTGGCTATGACAAAGACCTACATTTGGAGCAGGGAAGGATCATCTTTCAGCTGGCCCTGGGTGGCTTTGTGCAGCTCCCATGGAGGTGTGTGAGGGGGAATCAAACTTGGAGGAAAATTCCACCCTCAGTGTAAAATTAAAATAAGAGCTGAAGAATTTTTAGCAGAAAAAAAATTAATTCTGGAAAGCGGCAAGTAGGTGTGAGAATCTGCCTTGTAGTAAGTACACTGCCTGAAAACTACAGTGAGTTAAAAGAGGTGAGGCTATCAGCCAGGACATGATTGGCTCAGTTCCAGGCTGGTCCAGCAAGAAGCCCAGTAAGAGAGTATGCTGGATTTTTTTATCTGAGCAAACATATTCCATGTGCTCTCCTGGACTTGCTGGTGCCTTGCTGAAATCCAGCATGGGTTTCTTGACACTTCAGTGCACCCTGCCTTGGTTGTTTCAAAGAGAGGTGAAGCACCTGGGCATACAGTGCAAAAGCATTGTACTCCATCTTAAGTCTTTTAGTCATGTTTCACTTAAATCTCCCATCAAAATCTGCCTACTCTGGCTTGTCAAAACCAGATCATCCCAGCTGTCATTGCAAAAGCCCCTTTCCTTGAAGCAGAACAGAATTGGCAAGGGGAAAACTGCATTTTTAATAGGTTGCATTTCTCCAGCACTTCTCTTCCAGGGACCTCAAGGATCTCTGCAATGCTAATGACACCCTTGCAGGTCATGTATTACTACTTTGTTTTCAAGTTGAGGAAACCAAAGCACCCTAGTAGAGCAGGCTCCCAACAGCTCCTCAGCATCAGAAGTCTCGGCTCCCAGTCTTGTTTTCACAGGGACCCTGGCTGCTCTGCTGCAGAGGTGTACATATGGACAGTGTTGGCAGCAAGCACGCTCTCTCCCTGGCCACATGGTGGGTGTTCACTTTGCCCTGTTTGGGAAAGAAATTGTATGACCTAGGCGGTTCTGGCCAGATGCATACCGATGAAGTACAAACATGCGTGACCTCTTCTCCACAGGAGAACTCCTCAGCTCTGATGCAGTGTCCTGCATCATCCCTTTTCTCAAACGTTAGGAAGGAGAACAACTTTTACACCCGTTCTGCGTAGAACAGAAGGCTGTCCCAGGGTCATCTGTGCTTTGGGTTCCTACAGCAATGACAGCTTCTTGAATACCAGCTCTACAGCATCTGCTTTGGCTGGCAGACCTGTGCATCCTCCTACCCTTGGCTATCTGCCTGGCTTGCTGTGCTGCTGCTGGGCTTTGGGTGCTCCTCCAGCGTTGCACATGCTCATTTACCCGCTGCATTGCACAGTTTAACAGCTTTGGCCTGTCAAACTTTAAGATGCTGGCTCCAGTACTGCTGGCATTTGTGCTTGGGCAGTGGCTCTTGGGAACAGTGGGGCTGGACAGGGAGAGAGTATCTGGCACACTGTGTAGTCATAGCTGCCAAGTTCTTCCTCAGCAGAGATACTATGAAAATTGTAATGCTTTTTACATTATCTTCCTATATAATTGCTTTAAAATTCTGACAGAAGTAATTAAAGGTTGTGTTTGAACCAGCACAAGATGGCAAGGGACCTGAAACCAGATCCGCAATGGAGATTTTTCAGTGAAAATGGGAAAAAACCCATTACTGGCAGCAACTCTGCAAAAACAACTCTCCCGGCCTCCCAGCACTCAGAAGGACGGAGGCAGAGGTCAGCCCGTGTGTCCCGTGAGCCTGACAGCGTGCCGTTACCTGGGCTGTGTGTGCCCACGGGCAAGCCCTGGACACGGAGGGAAGGAAGGGGACCCCCGTAGCGCGGCGCCCTGGGCTGTGCTGTGGGGTTTCCCCACTAGATGTCTCCGTGCGCTGCGCAACACGATGGCGGCGACGCTTGGTAAATGGTGGGGACAAAGCTGGAGCCGGAGCGGTGCAGGAGGCTGCTGGGTTGTACCTGCGGCTCTTCTGGTCTTAACACACACAAGTAACGTCGTGTAAAACAGGTGGTGCCAGGCGGTGTCGTCTGAAATATTTCCTGTAGATTTACGTTGGTAGGGTAGGAGTTACACAGAGCCCACCTTCCCTCTTAACACCAGGCCTCTCAGCAATGGGAAGTGAGTTTAGTTAAACAAACTAGGATTCATACAGAAATATATTTAAGCGCTGGCAGCATCTTTGGGAGCCCAGCTATGGAAAGCAAATGAGAAACGAGTAGCTAACAGCATTTGGAGACAGCAGTAAAACCATGCAGCCTATTGGCTGATGACCTGTAATAAGCAGCCCAGCAGTTTGTATTTAGCTTGTATCCACCTCTGTATATCACGTATTGGTAAAAACGCCTGAAAAATCTGTTCTCTGCAGGCTGTCTCTGGCTCATAAAGAGAATGGTGAGTAGAGCCACAACAGGAGGGAATTTCACAGATCTCAGCTCTCTGGGGAGAGGAGAGGGGCTGCGTGAGTGAGAAGCCTGGCAGCATGGTCCTGGGCAGTCAGGGAGAGCCAGTCGGTCTGTGTTGGAGGTCCCACACTGGTTCCCACTGTGAGATCCCAGGAGGGCTGGAGGAGATGGTAAGTTGTGAAGTGCTGCTGTTCTGGACTATGCATATATGCACCAAGGTAGAAGGCAACACAACACGCAGGGTGGTGAATTCAGCCCAGATATGTCTTGGCAACTGTTCCTGGAGAAAAGCTGAATGTTCAGACACTCTCACCTGAGCTTGATCTAGAAAAGTGCTTCGAAACAGTGACATCCTTGTGTAGCAGCAGAGCTCATGTGTGCGAGGCCACCTTATACTTCACTGGCTGATACTTCAGTGCTGATAACTGCTGCAAATCTGGTCTCTGCCATAAACCTGGAAGCACCTCTCAAGACTTCGTTGAGTTTAATGTGTTCATTAAACTCAAGAGCCTTCTGAAAGGCTCTTCTCTGTATTTTGTCATGCCTCAGGCAGTTTGCCCCAAGACCTCTAGCCACCCTCCATCGGTGTCCCAGGTTGAAGCAAGGGACCGCACACTCTGCAAGCACCTGCTTGTTATCCTGAGGTGTCTGGGCAGTCACAACAACTGGGAAGAAATCTATGCTTCTCTGCTCCCTCTTTGCATGGGATACATGTGATGATAGCAAGTGGGAAACTTGCCAGAGTATGAAAACATCTCATCCTTAAGGAAATAAGTCCCTGCGGGAAGCCATTCCTGAGGAGTGGGCAAGACAGCTTGGGAAGTGAGTGCAGGAATGCGGGCCGCCTGCTTGCCAAGGAAGCACCGCATCTGCCGGCTCAAAAGGGAGGAATTACTGGAATGTTTGGGGGATCCAAGCTATGTCATTGTGAGATAGGAACCGACAGGATTAGGAATAAACCCTTAATGGAGAAAGGTTATAAACTACCCCCCGTTCGGTGATCATGGGAACTTGGCAGGCTCTGGAGGAGAAGAGCCAAGATTTACAAGTAATCTGGGGTGGTTCAGTAAGTCGGGCACTCATCAGCAAGGCTGTTTTAAAGGCCTGAGTTGTGTGATGGCACTCAGGAAACCACATATTTTTATAGCATCTGATGTTAGCCCCTCTGCCCTGGCTCACTGGAGCAGTTCTCCCAGGTAGAGGAGCTGTCATGCCTAAGCTGAGGTGCTGGATGATGGACAAGACAGAGGCGAAAGAGCCTTTTTCTGATGGTTTAGCTGTATTTAAAATAAGTCTTTTGCCAACATGTCTATGTGACCTGAATTTTTTTTCACATCCAAAACCAGTTCCTTGGTTCTAGTGAGATGTCCCAGGGTAGGCAAAGTCTGGCACACCATATCACAGCAGCTTTTGGGAAACATTTCCAGCTCCATAGCCAAAAGAAAGACCACAGTGTATGTGTTAACATCCCCACTGCCTGACACTGTTTCAGCACTGGCTGTTCAGCAGTTCCTGGCCTTGAGACAATACTGGTGCCAAAGGATTCAGAAATGGATCAGAGATATGTGTGACTCCCCAAAATACCCAGAACCCTAGTATTAACTTAAAAAAATAAGAGTTTAAAGCCCTCCTGCTCCAGATCATACATGCAGATTTCAGGGAACAGGGAAAGAGACTTGTGTGCATTTTAGCCCCTAGCTGCAGAGCGTGTGGGTAGGTTGTTGGGCTGTAACAGCTGAATTTCTACATGCCATTTCTTGATTCCAGCTATCCAGAACTTCAAACCCTGCAAGGTGTACTGTGCATGGACACTGAACAGAGTGACCTGAGACCCACTCAGCTTTGCAGTCTTGTCCTAACAACCCCTAAGACCACCAGGAAGATATGATGCAAAAGCACATTTGCAGCATTATTCCACTTCTAGGAAGATCTGACTCCTAAAGATTCCCATGAGCTCTCTAAGTGTCTTTGGCTGACTGGGAGAGGCACAAACATGACTATGCTGCTGAGGGCACAGGACTGTGCTCTCACAGAACAGTTGTGTAGCAAGACTGATATTTTGCTTTGAGAGTACACCTTGAATCTTGGTTTGAAGAGTGCGAAAAGGAAGGAAAAGGATTAACAGGATGAGGGGGAAGAGCTTTTCAATTAGTAGGAGATTGCTGGGTTGGACATTTGCATGTCAGAGAAGCAGAGAGCAGGTCCCACCTAGTTATTAGATACAAGTGTGTTTAGCAAAGCTGGTTTTATGCCTTTCTTCCTGTAAAATTAGGTGGGTTTTCTAGGAGGTTGAGCTCTGATTTCCCACCAGGGTAAGATCTGTTTCAGGCAGTACTCTTGACTATATCTCAAGAGAGAGCCTGGGCGGTATGATGGGGGTGGCTAAGGAAGAGGCTCCGTTGCTTGTATTAGGAGTTTGAGGATACCTTCATAATAGTAGCTTAGCTGCGCAACAGTGGGGATTTCCTTTGTTATAAATTAATACATCACCTGTCATGGCTTCTCCCACCCACACACCTTGGATGTAGTCATTGACTTGCAGAACAAATTCCAAAGGTCTGTGGCGATTAGCATGATGCTAATAATCTAAAACCAATATTGAGGTGAAGGGTTGGTTTCAAAGAACCAAAAACCCAAATGTTTTGGAGTCCTTAATACGACCAAATACTTAAGGAGTAACTTTTGGAGTCCTTAATGTAAAAGGAGTAACTTTTGGAGTCCTTAATGTAAAAGGAGTACTTTTGGAGTCCTTAATGACCAAATACTAGGACAGCTGGATGATGACTTTCTTGGATTTAGTGTTCAGTTCCTACAGCCTGTTTTCCATGGAGTTGTGGTGTCTGCCTAATAAGCAACCTGTTGCACGGGCAGAATTTGAGCCAGAAGGCTTCATAAGACTGGATTACAGGGCACCAGATGTTAGGGAACCACAGATACCAGCTTATAACACACTCGCATGTCCGTAGAAATCCCAGCTTTCTGGCTTTTGAACTTACTTGCACTCAGTTCAAAGACTGCCTATGGAAATTAAGAGGGACAGTACCCTGGGAGCGGAGAGGGAGAGAGTGGTTAAGAAGGATGGGTTCTGGGAACAGAGAAGAGAGACAGAAACTCTTTTTCCCCCTGAGAACTGAGAGCAGGAGAGAGTCTGGGAGACATTTGGAGTGTGAGGCAGCAGTTGTGTTCCTGGAGCGCAGGACGATGCTGGATAGAGGCAAATGGAAAGCTGTGCATGGAAGTGTTGGAGGCAAAAGTGGACGGGTTTCAGCAGGCTGTGAGTGCCAGGCTGCAAATATCTATGGGGGAAAACAATCATAGGAAATTAACTTTCAGTGGCCATCTTTATACTGTAAATGCTTTGCTACAAGGTCTGCAATTGCCTTGATTTCCATAACACACCTAACTTCTCCACTACTTGACGTCATCCTAGAGCACTTTACCAAGGAGATAGCAAAATTCCCAGACCTAAAGCAAACAGAGAAATAAAGTGACTCATTTATGTTTCATCAGTGATTCTCTGGCAGGTGATATGGGATGTGAATTCAGATTCACAAATAAAGAAATTTTATTACATATATTAATTCTGTGTATTAGCATAATTCTACATAGTGATTCTATGCACTAATAACTATAAAGATATACCCAACTTTATTTATTTTCTTGAGGTTTTCAAAGAAGACTGTCTAAGAAAACTAAAGTCTAGGCAGAAGGATGTGACCTCTACTTAGGAAAGGTTCACCCGAAGACTAAAATTCTTCAAGTCATGGCCATCTTGAAGCTTGTAGGGAAGGGATAAGAGAATGGAGTTTGAAAGAAAAAAAGGCCCTGTTTGTTAGTTTTATTAGGAAGGCATTTTAATGATAATTTTCCCCTCTGTTCTTTCACAGAGTGATAAGAATCTCTTTTCTTCTTGTTTCTTGGAGGGCACTGGAAGGCATCATGGGTCAGCTAGACTGCCCTTTATCCTCTCCCATCCATCACAGTTCTGGCTGGTGATGGGTTCAAGGTGTTGCAGGTTTGAGATCCTAAGCAGTTCTAATGCCTCCTCCACACTCTGAAGCCTGCCTTGTTTTTTCAGTAATCCAACCTTTCCCCTTCACCCACGAGAGAGTTTAAAGCATCTGCTACCACAGCTTTCTGAATAGGGAAACTGATAAAGAGTTTTCATTGTGCTTTGATTTCCAGGGGAAAATTTCATCTAGTAATAGTGCCACACTGATACTTTTTTCTTAAAGGGTAAAAAGGAAGCACCAAAAATCCCAAGAAAATTACTTATAGCTGGCTTCAGTGCTATTATACTGTTATAAAGGACAAATAGGACACAATCATAAATGTGCCGAAAGATTTTATTTTTCAGAGTCATAGATGAGACATGGAAGCTAAATTCTACCTTGCAGCCCAACAACTTTAATGACTTCTGAATTGTCATGTCTTGATATAAACCAGACTGCCTATATATTTAGCTTAAGATGTTTAGCTCAGTCCAAAGAGACTGAGAAGCAACTGAAAATTACATTGTCAGCATATTAGCACCGAGGTTGCGAAGCAAACCCCAAGGCTTCTGAATGCTACATCAAGACAATTTTTTACTTCCCAGCCGTGCATTGCTGTAACAGCACACTCAGTCTGAGGTAGTAATGGTACAAGGTGAGGGATAGCTACCACACGGGCACCTGGGAACATTAGAGAGAGAATATAATCCCTAATTTGTTCAATGTTCAGCATCACACCCTTGCCATTATTTAACTTTACCTGATCTTTAGTGGGATAATTGGTGTTTAACATCTGTATTATACATCCTTCTTGAGAATGGTGTTGACAGTGCAGCCTCTGACATAGCCTGAATGGTAAATATGCTGTGGGGTGCCCTGCCCAAGATAGAAATCTCTGATCTTTCCTCCAGTCAGACTTGCCTGTTTCCTCTCTGACTGAGGTGTACCTTCTGAGTGAGCTGTGAAACTATGGGGTTGCTGCCGTAAATGTGAACAGACAGAAACACGTGTAGATGTTAAGCAGGGAAAGCTTGCCAAATAGATCTTTATGCCACTGCCTTGAACTTAATGACAGTGAGATTATAAACCTAAGTACCCCAGACTGCAGGATAATTCTTTTGGGACCAAGCATACTACGTCTGGATCAACCTGATCCCAGGTCTCAGTGGATTTTTGTGAAAGTGTGGATGAAGATTTAAAATGCAAACCATGGTAGGTACAATGATGTAAAAACTCCTCTCTGTTCCTTGAAACAATCCCTAGACACCAGGCTGCTGACGGCCGGATCTGGCAGGGTCTGAGCCATGTGCTTGGAAAGGCTCCATAAATCTTGCTCGCACCTTTGGAGCGTTCGTCCTGGTCTCAGGCTCCAAGGGGAGCTTTCTGCAGAATCCCTTTGTACAGAGTGCACAGACAATGACATTTTTGTCTTGGTTTTCATTTCATATTATTGCACCAGTTGTCCTGGATAAGATCATAAACTTGTCCGCACTGGTAATGTGCTTTCACAATGTCTGGAGGAGGTGGGAGGAGTTTAAAATTAATGCACCTCCTAGCATGAAATTATTCATGGCTCAACACTTCTAATTATCAGGACCAGTTTTAGGAAGGCCATAGTTGTGAGGAATTTGATATTTTAAGACTTAAAACAAATGTTTTATAAGCTTTATCCTTTGCCCACCGCAGAATACATTATGGTCTGGTAAAACTGCAGTGTATGTGTGCCAGACCCAGCCATTCCCATCAGCTGATCACACCTGTCAGTCATTCATCACTGAACCATTGCCCGTTAGATAATAAAATTCAGTTGGGGTGGGGGGAAGGTCAGCCCAGCCATTGTGCTAATTCCCCACCCGAGCAGCGGCTCCTGCAGGCCCAAGGCATCCTGTGCAAAGTTCAAAGCTTTTGGAAAAAGTAATCAGATCAGACCAATTAGGGTCTGTCTGCCTACACTGACAACTGTGTCAGGAGACCTGTTCACCCTATTCCCTCCTGGGCATGCCCTGACCGCATTGCTGCCCTGGCTTCAGGCTCCTCTCGCCATCCCAGGCTTGTTCTGACATAACTCCGTTGCAATTTCTCCTCATTCCCATTAATGCAGGAGCAGAATTTGGCTCCCGGTGCCATTTTATAGCAAAGAAGGGATGGGCTGTACTGAATGAGGAGTAGGGCTTAATTCAATATTTAATGCATGTTCTTAAATCTTGTATCATATTACCACCTTTTAATTCCCTTTGTTACTCCATGACTTGTTATGTGTTCTGGGAGACTCCCACACAACTCCTAAGTGCTTCTGCAGCTGAGTCAAAGCGATTCTGCTTTCACTGGAGACCAAAATACCACGGACCCACAGGGTTTGTGTGGGTGTATTTTCACACCAAGACTTGCAGCTTCTTTGCCCTGTGGAGCAGGCAGCTGGCCTGGCCAGTGCCTGAGCACCCATTACTGCTAGGTTCTTCTTCCACCAAGTAATGCCACTCTGCTTCACTCTCCCACCGTTTTGTTCAGTGAAAAGGGATTTGGAGTTCAGTCTGCATTTAGAAATTGTGGTGTTGTATCACTATCAGGTAAATAAATACTTTTGACCATATTTAACAACTAAAGGACATGCATTTCACTTTAGATGTCCCCTTCACATTCTTCTTATACTTTCAAACCAGGGAATGTATGAATATCTCAGACCTGTCTGTAAATGTTAGTAAGTCAATTTTGAACTAGGTATTCCAGGTTACCTGGACTTTTGGCTGAAAAAGGCCCCCAGACTGCTTGGTGTGTTGGAGTTCATTTGTTTCATGGTTGCAATTTGGGCTGTGAAAGAGAAATGGGTCAGAGCTACTGTTCCTACTTGTGTGTCTTGGGGTCTTTGAGTGCATCCAGCAATTTAGAATAGAGGATTCCTTAGACTGCAATATTATCACCAAAAGGAAAATCAGTTTGTATTTTCCACCTGTACATACAATGTAAGTTGTTACTAAATGATACATAGGGCAGTTGATCATTAGTGATTGCTGTAGTGTCCAAGAGGTCTTCCAAAACATTGTGACATCTTCCTCTCATCTGGTCATAACCATTTGTAATATACCCTGTTTATATGTATAAAATGCATGGCTTTAAGCATTTATACTCTCCTAGAATTAATTTATAAATGGGACCTTCATATGAAACACAGTCAAAATGATCTAGTATTGCAGCATCGCAAACCAAGTCGGTATTTATGGAGAAACCACATCCACCGACAAAGTCAAGCTTTTGAGGGCTGCATGTTTTTTTCTGGAATGAAGAAGGAAGCAGGCTGGATTGCAGAGTGCAGTGCTCAGGCACTGCCAGCCTTTGCAACGGAACAGCCCAACTCTGCTCCGGGGGAAGGCCTGCCCCTTTCTTGATTTATAAATGAGAAACTTAGTTGATCAGGAAAAAATATCTTGCTCTGCGTTTTTCAGTTAATGCTCAAGTATAGGACTCACACGTGCTATTATGATGTATCTGGATATCACAGGAAAAAAAATCATTAAAGCATATACTGATGAAAATTCAGGAAAATACAACAACATCCCAAGCTGTTAGCTCCCTAATGAGCACAATAACGCAGCCTCTCATTAGGCTATAAGTCCAGAGGCCAGTCTGCCAGAGCAGTGTACACAAGGCATTATACACCACAGAAAGGAAGGAATTAAAAATGATTTAAGACATGTCCTACTCAGGCTGAAGTACTCTGAGGGCAGCCAAACAGCATCACTCAGAGATTTATGTTATTCTAGGAGGGACAACTCCTGGAAACAGTGCATATGAGAACCACACGGGCAGACAAACACAGTCCCATCCAGACATTTTGAATTAATGCCATGGCCAAGTGTTTGGATTTTAAAATGCCTGTCCCAGTTTCAGGCTACCAGATGCCAACTCCCATCTTTCCAGGAGCAGGATTTGACCCTTCATAGGAGGACCTGTCAAGATCTCTGCTTTAATCATCCCAAATGGCCAAAAGAAAAATCAATCTATCATACTGAGAAAAAACTTTTGAGATCACCCCTCAAGGAGGATTGCAAGTAATCCCTGTGCAAAGGCCCTGTAAAGTGATCTCTTTCAAAATCATATGTATGAAATTAGTTATAATCTGCATGGTAACGACCCAAATTTTCAGCTTGACGTGCATGGCACGATAAGGAGAATACAGATGGTTCTAAAGGGGGGGTTCTACATACCGTTTAATTTGGCCATATTGAGATCTTTGCTGCATTTCAAAGGCTGTCCCATGAAAACATGCACAAGAAATCAAGGGTGACTCTGTTTTTCTGGTAGAGCCTGACCCTATGCCCTTTGGAACTAGTGACTAATCTCTCACTAATTTTAGTGGTACAGGATCAGCACTTCATAATTTAGGGCCTAATTTTTGTTTGCATGAAGGTGCCTTTACGTTCTTAGAGTCATGAACCCTAATGTAAAAAAAAAAAAAGACCCTACAGCAGGGACTGTTCAAGGAGCTTACCTTTGCAAGCAGGTCACCAGAGAGCTCTTTGATGCTTGCTGATTCTTTTAATTTTACGTAATTTAATGAAAGAAAACTTCTAATTAACATTCAGAGTACTGCAGAGGGACAAAATGCAGTGTGATGAGTGGTCTGGCTTAACTAGGGCACCTTGCATGCAGGAATAATATTCCAGAGCCACAGGCAGCAACCAGCACAGCTCTGAGCTGGGA
Source organism: Phaethon aethereus (assembly GCF_964289735.1). Lineage (NCBI taxonomy): Eukaryota > Metazoa > Chordata > Aves > Phaethontiformes > Phaethontidae > Phaethon > Phaethon aethereus. Next base: position 9,282,955 of record NC_138593.1, on the reverse strand, counting down.
CTGGGAATATTCACAGAACAAAATATGAAGGCGTTCAAGAACAGGGATACTGACAAGAAAGAAGGAATTTGGGGCACTATTCCACATGCACAATGAGTGGGAGCACACCCTCCTTTCCTGGGGGAATCATCCAGTGGAAATGCACAGAAGCCAAATCATGAAGTTGCTCTTTCCCAAGTACACACAAGGAATATACGATCCATGTTAGATAAATGCTTATCAGATAAAGAATGGAGTTTTGGATGAAGTGCAAATTGTCCCACTTGCTGCTGTCACTGTGGAAAACCTATCCCCTAGACCAGCATCTCTTGTTGAGAGAGACAACAGAAGGCAAAGAATTGTAAAAAAATGCAATCAAAACAACTGGAAACTGGGATTAAGTCTATCTAAAAGAGAGAAAAATGAAGCAGCCAACTGAGGACTTCAGAGGGAAAATCCACTTACTGGAACAGGAAAAAAGACAAACTGTTACGAAAAGATCAAGTGAAAAGAACCTGTCCAGGAAAAGTAAAATGCTATCAATTCTGTATAAAATATTATCAGAAAATTATAGTAACAGTGAGGGAGCCTTCATGAAAGAGCTGATATGATAAGTGGTCTATCTCCTCTGCTATCTGACTGGAGCAGCAGCATTATGTTTTTGCTAATAACCTTATCTCTTGTGGTCTAACGTCTCTGATAAGAGGCAAAACAAATGCCGTGTTTTCTCCTGTTATGTTTGCAGTAGGCAAGCAGCTTGCTAAGCTTGTTCCCTGTTCTTCCACAGACCTCAAAAGTGGGCATCTCCCCAAGAGGAATGGGGAGAAGTGGACAGACAGCTGAGGATGGTTAGGTCACGTGAGTAGGTCTTGGGGCACGTGAGGGCCTGTCCCTGGTTCTGTCCCAGACCTGCTGGGTGACTTCAGCCAAGTCTGCCCATCTCCTTGCACCTGTATTTCCTTTTGGTCCATAGCAGAGACAGTTTCTGACAGAGCAGGACTGGGGTCTTGCAAAGAATACATCAGAGGAACACCTGGATGTCAAAGGAGATCGTTTCCCACCAACTTGAGGGCCATGGGATAGTCAGGCAGGACTACTACAGTCCTGTCTACCATGACCTGTTCAGCAACTGGAAAGAGAACCCAGGAGTCCTGCTCCCAAGTTCCTCACTCTTACAACACTGGAAATATTTTGAATACAACCGCGTTAATTAAAACTTTGATAGTAGACGCTTGAAGTAATGAAACCAATACACACCTGCCAGGTCTAAAGACATTTTCTTCAGAGAAACTATTAGATCAACACACACTAAAACCTGGCCTGTAAATGTTTTGGCCCCAGGGCTTTTCTCATAGTACATTAAAAAAAAATGTCAACCCAAGTTAATCCTCCTTCTAACAGTTGGTAGATATGGTTTATCTGATCAAAACAACAGGACAAAGGGATTTTACTGACTTTATTTTCATTATCATTAAAGTAAATGTTTTTGCATCTCTGAAAAAAAAAGTTATTGGAAAGTTATCTTGTGCTGTGGAATAGAAATTGTCCCATGCAAATCTTAATTCAATATTATTATACACTACTGTAAATAGCATGGTGTTGATTCAGAGAGATCAGGGGGAAGGTGTATTTCAGTTAGTCTGTTCATTTGTTTCCAGTTCCTGCTGGGGCAGTTGAATTCCAGCTGCTGGCTCTGCTGGTTACGCTCCCCTTTCCCTAAGCCTGCAGGCTCTAAAGTTAAGCAGCCTGCTAAGGACATTCTGTGTTCCATGGCTGTTTTCTCCTGCTCCATGGTTTGTAATCCCACCTCCTTCCACTGGAAAATACAGATAATAAGACAGTGAAACTCATCTACCTTATTTGTAGTGGACTGATCACTGAGTTGGTCCTAAGCATATATTTAAATAGCTACATTCAGCCCTGTGCAGGAAGAAGAATATTGCAGGTAGATGAAGTAAACCACTCAGATAAACCTATCCTCAGAGCTCTGTTAGGTAAGGAAAGTCCTACACAGCACTGACCTTGCTAAACAGTTAACCTTCCCCACTTTGCCCTCGTTAGGATAAATGTATGTTACTATTGAATGAAAGGCAAAATCTCATTCATTCCCAAAATGGGAAGAGAAGGCAACAGGCAGGTCTCTCAGGAGAAGCCTGTTCAAACTAGCCTTGTATTTGATTCCACCTTGAGGTAGTTGCCCACTGCCTTGTCTTTGCTAGAATGTCACTGCTGGCAGAGCTACACACAGGGATTAAGATGTTAATCCTCTCTTCCCATTAGCACTGGCCAGTGTTGAACATACCTTCCAAGATGTGACACACGGCTGTGTGATACCTCCCAGGGTAAGAGCCTAGCTTGCTTTTCTGGTGAACACAGCACAGCTAGGTAAAACATGAAAAATGTTTGCATAAATCTCTGCAAAGCACAGGTACAGAGGGGAGACATGGCCCCAGACCTCCTTTTCATAGCACTGTTTCTTGGACCCATAAAAAGGGATCATTAACTAAAATCCCTTGGCATCGCAGACTTATCTCTCTCTGTAGGTCTGTATTTAGGAATAGAAATGGGATCTGGCAATTTTTAAAGATTCAGATTCCTTAATCGTTCATGGTGGGAGAATGTCACTGAATGGGGATCCACACATAAGCCCCCAAGATGGGAAAATACAGGGAGCTTTTGGTTGCTAAGGAATAAATGAGGTTAAACAGTGCACATATCCTTTCCTCATGCAGTGCCTGTCTTGTGGGAATGAGAAGCCCTTAGTTTGGTATGCAGTGGTTTGGTGTCTCTAGAAACATCTGGATGGCAAGACAGGACTGTGACTTTGACTATTGTTCTGCACATTTCTTGCTGCAAAGCCCTGTTTCCTTCCTCCCATCCTCTCATTCCTCTCCTCATGAAAATACCTCTCCCCATGACATGATGGGGGAATCCACCTTCCAGTGGGTTAAGAGATTTATTTCACAGCAGCTGTGACAGGGGTATAGGTAGAATGTACACATGCCGTTATGGGGCAACAGAGCCCAAAGAGCAGCTGCTCTGTACACACCTGCCATGGGGACATGAGGGAGGGCAGTGATTTATCTGCCATCATCAGTGGAAAAAAACCATGTACCAACCAGGCACAGTCTGCCTCTCTTATTTTTGCACTCTTCTGTGGAGGCTATTCTCCATTGAAATTAGGTTGTGCGGGATGTGAAGCCATGGTCAGGTCTCCATGACAAAGGCCAAGATGTTTAAATCCACTAGAGGTATTCAAATCCCCTGCTGTGGAAGGCAGCTTCCTTCCCATGAAGATCTGGATGCCAAACACATGCAGTGTTATAGCAGGAACTTGGCCCATTTTGAACCCAAACATGTAGATCAGATTTCTGCTTAGAAATACTTAGACACAGAGCAGCAAGCCAAAAACGGTGGTGTGGAAACAAGAGAAGCAATACTACGACACAGCCATCCTTGGGGCCTTCTCTTCAGTTTTCTCTAGTAGGTTTGTCTCTCTTGTTCTCTGTGTAATCTACAGCTGTCTGAGTCTAATGAGCTAAATGAGTGTATGAGCCGCAGTTGGGTGCCCGTTGGCTTAGCAGCTACAGCTGCACACAGGGGAGCAGCAACGCATCCTGGGATGGCTGGGCTGTGTATAAAGGGTGGCACCAGCTGCAGCTCTTGAACTGTGGGAAAGATGTGTGGGGAGGGTGAGGCTGCTTGGGTGTGTGGTAGTGCAGTGGCAGACTCTTAGGGCTAGCAGCTATGTATTGTTTGTCTCCTTGAGAGCCTTCATAGCCCTCTATGCACAGTTAAATGAGGCTTAGACTTTCTTTGATATAGCATTAGTTGATATCAAGCTGTTGAGTGAATTTTAGCTGTTTGCCAGGCCGAGGAAGAGGCTGGGCAAAGTGAATGTGAAATCCACATGCAGGGTGAAATGAAAGGCAGTTTCTGGGAAATAGCTTGAGGCTATAGCAAATACTCATCCAGACTTTCACAAATTGGAATTTACTCTTCAACAGGGCAATGTGTTTTGCAGCATTGCATACTTCTCTCAGAATACAGAATATTCTGAACACAGACTGATGATGAAAAAGTAGCTTTAGTCAGCACAACCTAATACACACAGGGACTTACACAGTAGAAGAAGTCAGATGGGAAAATGGAAAGTAAGTTTTATTATAGATAGAATGAAATGAGCTAGAACTAAGCTTTCCAGGGAGAGCAGGATCTGGTCTCCTCTCTTACAAGGTACGGGTGCACCCAAGAACAAGATGAAAAAACAGATCAGTACATGCTTGTAGATGGACAGAAACATTAGACATAAAATACATCAGCAATGCTCAAAATATATGAAAAAAAATCAAATAACAATAGTCTTTTGGTGATTGTAGAAGGGCTACATCAGGAACCCTGTCATTTAGAATGCTACAAAAAGAAATTAGAGGGGAGCAAAAAGGCTCTTTAAAAAATTGACTCTGTTTCCACATGCTTTAAAGGTCTGTTCTCATTTTCGAAACTGGAATAATAGCATTTTCAAATCTTTATGAGAATGGGATTTATATCAAGAGCAAAGGGGTTTTTCCATGTGCCAACCATTTACAGAATCTTGCAAATAACCTGGACTGAAAAGATCCTAATATTCCAGATAAGTTTTCGTATCAATGATCACTTTGCCTTAGTGAGGCCACGTTTATAAGAACATGTAGGATTATCTTGTAACCTAAGAATATAGTGTATGTGGAAAGGTTACAGTTGGAGGTTTTTATTCCTGCCTTCCTCCCTGCTGAATTCCAGCTGATGAATGCTCGGGCAACTAATAGAGGAGAACAGTGCTGGCTGTTCACATGTATACAAGAATATGAATTGCCACAAAAGACAAAAGGGTGGATGTTGAAGTATTTATTTTAGTGATATTAAGGCTTTGGAAGTTATGTATAACCATTGGTACACATGTAATGGTGCATATGGACAAGGTTCTACATCCTCTGATAAGTTTTCTCCCCAGTTATGATTTTCAGCCTGGGGTCTTCCCCAGGATGCAGGAAAGGTAGCTAGGAAAATCTGATTACAGGCTCACTGGCTTCAGTTCACTGTGCTATCAATCAGGTGTAAAGTCCCATACAGGGAACTGGGGGGGGCTGCCAAGCAAAAATGGATGAAAAGCACTGGGTAGGATTGATGGGTATAAATACACTGCATCAGCTGCATCATCAAAACTTGACCCTCTTGGGGTAGTGTGTGTTCAGCAGCATTAATTCAAGAGTAGATATAGGGAGACAAATTATCCACTCTAAACTCCAGTGGGAGGCAGAGTTAGACCACGTTTGAGCAGTTGGGTGAAACTGGTGTTTCACCCAAGAGGAAGGAACCATGGTAAATGACCCAAATGGCAGTGCTAGTTTAACCTTAGAACAAGCAGGTGGATGTCTATCCTAAGAAAAGTTATAAGGAACACAAAATTCAGCTAATCATCACAAAATCTTTACTATTTAACTGTAACTCAGTTTAAAATTAGCCAAATGAGAACTAAAGATTCCTCAATATGCTTAGTAAAGAGAAGTTAAGATGGGAGAGTGGCAGAAACTCTCCCCATCTGTCCTTGAAAACAGACTAAAGCCAATTCAGAAGCCTGCCCAGAGATGGCTCTTCTACAAGCACCATTACCCGAGCTTCCGAGAGGCTGGCTCTGCAGTTATTTCATGGGAAGTGTTTTGGATGCTGAGTCAGCACTGCCACTTCTAGTAGTCCTGGGTTTTCCATGGATGGTTCCTGTGGGCTGAACAGAACTTGTTTATCTGCTACAGCCCAGCCCAGCCCAGCAGGATTGCAGGCAACATGAAAAATAAACAGGGGATTCTAGCAGCATTATGTCACTCAGGCCAGCCCAAACACTATAGAGTCACTGCCAAGTTAGATCACTTAAGCAAATACTTTGAATGGGTTTAAGAGACAGATAGACATTTTTATGAGGAGAAAGGAGATTTGCAGATGCAAAGACAAAGCAAGGAGGTGCGTTTGAGGTAAACTTAAAGGGCCAGGCTCATTGGGCCAAGTGGCCATTTCCTGCCTTGCAATTCTTTGCTTCCTTGCATCTATTTACAGACAAAAGCGTGCTGTGGTCCAGTGTATAGCCAGTGCTCTGAGATACTCCTTTTGCAGAGCACAGAGGGATCCTTATTAAGAAAAACACTTTTCATGGAGGAGATGGCTGAAAACGGTCAGTAGGACAGTCCAGATTCAGTCAAGGTTGCTCCTCAGATTAGATTTTTCTATCTCATGAATAATATAAAAATACCTCAGTTTCTGCACGAGAGTAAATAAGGGCAAGATGGTGGGTAGGAACAAGTCACCAAACTAGTAAGCCCCTGGAGGAATCATTCCTTCTAGGACATACTCAGCTGGCACCAGACAGACAGCATTTCCTAGCATGACGGAGGAAGAAATGATGGCACTAGCTGTTCAGGACTGTGTAGCTCCACCAGGGACACCACAGCGTATCTGGTAATAGTACTTCCTTTACTTTATGAAGTTTTCTTAATTTTATGGAATTAAATGGGTAAACATCTATTAAGTGCGGAAGCTTCCAAAGACTTTCTGTATGAAATCTGGTAGAAAACTAGGTTACAGCAGGAAGGAAGTGACATTCTTGCTATATACATTTGATGAAAAGAAGGAAATTACTTGCAGAACTCAATATCTTGGGACAGATTCTGGATCTGCACTGCATCTAGCCTTGCTCGTCTCATTAGAAGTCTGAAATATAAGATTGTCAGGCCTCTGAGACCTGCCTCCTCCTCATTCCTCTTTACTTTTTGGATCCTCTCAGAAGTACCTACTGGCCTGAAGCAATGAACTCTCACAAATCATAACTTTTTCGTAAAATTCACAGTCCACTTTCTAGACAAATGTGGTTCTCCTCCAAACCTAATTTCTTAAACACTCATTTTCCCAGCCATAATACTAATCAGAGCACTTTGCATCAAAGAAATTTAACTCACAACATCACTTGAGCCTTAGACCTCCTTGCCATGACTGCTCACATAATTACATCAGTGTCATTTTTAAAGCTGGCAGTGGAAAGAAGGCATACCATTGGGATGTCTCAATTTGTTTTTCATTGCTGCTGCGCTTTATGTCTGGCAGAGCCATCCAGGCCCAGCCCAGAGTGAAGCCTTCCAGGCCTTCATCTTCTTCCTCTTTTTGTCTGGTAGGAACTATTTTGTTCTTGTTCCTGACCAACAGGTCTTCCACAGTGAAAAGTGAGGAGAAAGTAATGATGCAGTATGATGCCACAGAAAATAAGGGATACACTCATCTTTTATTTCTGTCCCATGTTCATGCCATTGTCTACTGACTTTATAATATATGTCTCCGTGGCTTTGGAACAAGGAGCTACGACCTTGTATTTTGATAGAAAACCATCTGTACATTAATGACACTCTTAAATAATAATTTCCTTTTAGTAAACCCAGAGGTTTTCCTCTTCATTTTAGCTACACGGACATAACAATATCCGTCAAGTTGCTAATACTCTCCCTTGGCAAGAACACATCCAGTAGCTTCTGCAGGAACAATCATGACGGGCTGGGTGTTTGTGTCAGCCTCCCTGCTGGCCCAAACCAAAGTAGAAGGAAGCAAACCTGCCTTCAAGTTTGAAAAAAAAATGTTTACTTCACATCTTCTTCCAACTCCTGTTCCCTCTGATAGGAATTGAAGCAGAAGTCTCAAGAGGTTCTTTCACGGCCCCTCTATCCTGAACAGAGGAGCAGCATGAAAACACTGAAGACTCCTGGCAGAATCTGTTTCCAAAGGGATTTCTGGCCCAACCTTGCAGGCATAGGCAGCTCAAGTTCTCGGAGTTTTACGTCTCCCATTCTCCAAACCTCTTGTGGATTGTTCCATCAGCAATTTGCTGTGTGGGAAAAATTCAAAGCCATTTTCCCCAATGAGCTGACCCAGCTAGGTGGTCAGTCTGTACTGACACTGTTACAGGATCTGTTGTCCATTTTTAAGAAAAATTGTTTCTTTTGCTCTTTGAAAATAATGAAAAATTTGTCTTATGTCAGAGTGGAGGTCACATCTTGGAACAGTTCCTCCAGCTCCAACAGAAAAGGACACACATACACACACAGGCGAAAGACTCAGATGAAAACAATTCATTATACAGCTTCCATGAACTTTCTAACTTTAAGCTCCTTTATCTTCTGAGCATGTATCTCCAAGGCAACCACTTAACTACCACAGATTTTTCAACATGCTACATTTCACATAATCTATATCTTTTTCCAAAGTGTGAGTTTAGATCCTTGCCTAAATACCTCAGAACTATTTGAAGAAAAGAGAGTAAAGAAAAAGAAAATAACGGTGCTATGTGTTTAGCAAACAAGCAGTATTGACTCACATGACAGTGTTGAGATATGCTAAAATTCTCTAGCTGTAATCACTTGGATAGAGGTAAAGTATTATTGATACAGAGCAAAAGGCTGGAAATTATCGAAATAAATGCTAAACTTATCTGACCCATCCCCTTTCTCTGTGTCCCCTGGGTCTTCAAACTGGGTTAGAAGTCCCAGTTAGACTGTATATTTCTGTTACCCCTCACTTCTGATTGAGCTACAAATACCTCAAGATGAAGTGTGTTGCTCTGTTCATTTTTGTTCATGTTCTGCTGAAAACAGAAATGTGCTTAGAAATAAAAAGGGGAAGGAGAGAGCTGCCTGGGCTTTTCTGAGTTAAGAGCAGAGTTCAGTTCATGTTGATTGGAGCTCATGCTTAGAGCATGGGTGGGTGTGACTGTGATCATTAATATGCTATAAACTTTTATAGAACTAATGTTTCAGAAGTTAGAAAGTATGGCAGCCTTGCTACTCTTTTCTGTTGTCGGCTATCAGGTTTATTACCCTTATCTCAACACAGAACTGATCTTTATCCTCTCTTCCTAATTGAGGCTGTAGATAAAGCATCATCTATTTACTCTTGTGCTCAGTCAGTCCCTTTAAGGCAAAAGTTCAGAGATCTGATAACTTAAAAGAAGGAGTTTGATACTGAAGGATGCTTAGGACATCTATGTGCTTCCTCAGCTAATGAAGGCCATGATGGCATATTCAGTCCTCTCTTGAGAACAACAGAGGAAGCAGAGTTTTCTAGGATGAAAGTTGTTTGTGCTACTTCTGTTGTCCAGCTTTGTACCAATCCGCAAGATGAACCTAATGTGCCTTGCATTCTGTAGCACTGTGCCTTGCAACAGAAAATCCCAGGATGCCTGACCATGGATTTTGAGAGTGACAATTATTCCGAATGTACAAAGACAAGATCAGTGTTGAAACGCAGTTCTCTTTGTAAGGGCTGTTCACACCTTTCCAGGTTACAGTTCTACAGGTTCATCCCATTAGGGATAAAATATGAAAAAAAATGCAGTAAGGAATTTTCAAACAGTGAATATAGGGAAGAAATTATGATCTAGTTCTGATATTCCATAACAACAACAAAAAAAACCACTAGCAAATTATTCTACAAGTAGCAGAACTAAGGAACAAGACTTGCTTCAGATCTGTGTTTTTTTTCACTAACTCTCGCACAAACACACTGTAATAATGCAAGTCTCCCCACGTCCTCCATGAGCCTCGATGGGACAAGCAGCAGCACACGCTGCAGTCAGCCTGGGAGAGTGTGCATGTGGCTGCCAGGCACTGTACATCAGCCGAGTACTGCCTGCCTTTCCCTCGCAGGGCAGTGAGTTCAGTCTCTTACCCTAAACCCCTGCTTTCACAGAAGTCCTGGAAGCTCTGTTATCTTTGCATCATCCACCATGTTTTTAGAATTTTTCATCTGATGAACCAGAAAATAAAATCATGTTCTAATGCCAGCTAATAATAATTTTTATCAACAGTTCAAAGTCCATAATGTAATTAATATTATCAATTAGAGAAGTTGCGTTTAAGAAAACCCTAATTTGGCACCAGCATATACGGAAAGCAGTTAGGGAAGTGGCAGTGTGTTAGGCCAAATGGCTTGTTGAGACACAGGCGCAGGGTCTCCCTTGCATGCTGAGTAGCATCTCTCTCTGCTACAGAAATGAAGTGCAGGTCTGTGTTTGTAAAGTAGGAAGGATTTTGTATGTTATTACCACTAAACTAGGATTGTATTGTAAAGATGGGATGTGACTGCAGTCATCTTTCTCTTCTTCATGAAGAGAAAAAAAGGCACTTAAAACAAGGGAAAAGCTTCATCTAGGCACAGTGGATATAAACTTTGTGTTGTAACTAGCTAACCTCTGCAACCTTATCTATCTGGAGACCAGTTCACACAGTATCCATGAAATGAAGGCCTCAGGCGAATGGTTTCTTGAGTGTCTGTGCAGACTCTCAGATGTACACAAAACATCATGACACACACAAAAGCATAGAAAGAAGAATTTGTAGTGAAAGGGACAGATCTGCCAAGCCCCCATCCTGGGATGATAATGTCTCTTGTAAGCTTCATTTCCTTTTGCAAGAATAGAGACCCTTTTTATTACACTTACCCACAAATGTTCCATAATGACTGAGTCCAGAGGAGTTTGATAGGGAGGTAAAGGCAGGCATTTGAATTTTCATTGTTTTTCATTCTCCCATATGTTCTTACTTGGGCTTTCCCAACTGTCACAAATACTCCTTTGTAGATCTGATGAAGCCAGGGCACCCATTAGTTGAAATCCAAAGAGGATTTTTGATCACAGACTGTTTTTTGTTCCTTGCAGAAGAAAAGCGATGGCTGATTACCTGCATCAGTTGTTCACATTTCAGTAATGTGAACAACTGAAACAAATTCCCTTCTTTTGCCTGACTTTGCAAGTCACCGTGCGCTGGTGGTGGTGGTTTCACAGGGTAACAACCCCCAGGGAAGGAGGAAGGTGTTACTGGTAAAGATGTCAAAAGGGGAATCTACTGCAAACTGGGATCATGTTTAGTGGTGGTGCACGACTGCTTCTGCTGCCAAGCTGGGTGCAGAGGCACCCTTACAGAAAGGGACTGCAGTAACAGAGCCCTTTGCTGCCGTTGGAAGCCACATAGACTCCACAGTTCGGTCATGTCTGTAAAGGAGAAGCTGTAGCCAGAGGTAGCTGGGGGAAGTGCATCCCTGTAGTCACTGTTGTTTGTGCTCTCAGGGAGACTGTCTGAGGTTGGATCTTAGAACAGGAGCAGAGCTGCTGGCCTGGCCAACCTTGCAGAAGGGCATTTGCTCAGAGACGTCTCTTCATCTATCCCAGACTGCACTGTCGGGGACACTGCAGTGGGTGGCAGGTGACATGCCAACAGCCTGGTGGGATTTGTGGCACATGCTGGCAGTGTGCTCATCTCTGTGCTTTGCTTTCATTCAGACTGATTTTTGCTGCATGTGGAGCAGGTGTTTTTGTGATCTGAAAAGATCTGTATTCAGCCCAGATTTGTCCTACAGACACTGATTTAGCTGGAATGTGGGAGGCAGACCCTTCCAGTTGCCAGCAAGCCTCTCTCAGGGAAGAATATTTAATGGGCTGCCATTATTGGTGGCCACTTCCCTGATCAGTGACTGTGAGCCACCAGCAGCAGCTTTTGCAGCAGTGAGAACATCAGCACTGTATGCAGAGAAGCATGGCAGAAACCCCATCCAGCTGAGCCTGACAAGCATTTAAACCAGATCCCTTTACAAATGGGAAGAAGTCATAAAATCTGCTGTGAAACCTTATTCCTAGCTTCAGCTGTTAGTGACTTTAATGGCAAAAGTGCCCTGCCTTCATTATAGGAGCCCTTTACTCCATTGTCTAATTCCCCAGGGTACTGGGAGCAGATTGATCCCACAGTAGCACTTCAACTAGTAGCTGAGCAATAAAAGAGGGGGAAGGAATAAGAAAAAAATCCCATGTGCTAAAGAGCAGCCATTCTGCTTCTGGCTTTCAGCACAGTCAGATGCTTATGGGGTTTTCAAATCCCCTTTATGGGAGCACTGCAGTAATGTTCCTCTCGGGATGTGCAGAGCCCTCAGCCAAAGGAGGACCTGCCTCTACCTGTACAAAGGAAAATAATTCCTACTCCTCAGTGACAAGCCAAAATTCTTCACAAGTATGTGCTAGGAATTAAAGGCCCAGCCCTATTAAGAGCAATAAATTTGTACCAGGGATGTTCTTGGCCCAATAGCGAGAGTAAATTGACACTTTCTGGCACTGTAGCCGCCTGCCAAAGGGTGGGAAGAAGTAACCCAGGTAATAGTAAAGTGATCTCAAAGGGGGTTTTTCTGCAGCCTGGCTTTTGGAATGAAAGCCAAATTCTAGCCTTGCGTGAGTCTCTCCAAAGTTTCTTGGAGCTAAAATACTGTGCTTCATTTATTACAAGCTGATCAGAAGTGTCTCTTGATCCAACATCAACACCTTCAGAGAGGAAAAGACAGAAGGAGGGAGCAAAGAACTGGAAGGGAGACAAAGCAGCCACAGACAGGCGTGTGCGCAGCACACAGCGCTCTGCATGGGCTGCAGTGGGGATTGCATGGAGCAGCTGGGCGGAAAGAGCCCTTTCGTCACCTACTAGGGACTGATACTGTCTGAACCTATAAAGACAGAGTGTCAAGCTCACAGGCTGGGGGACAGGCCCAATCCAGCTGATGTATTTATGCAACATTAAGATCTCCCGAGCAGCAGCTGGGAGATATGCCCTGGGCATAGCTGCTTGGAAAAATAGAGGCACCTACTAGTAGTGTGGGACTCGCTCCACCTTCCTCATCTTCTTGTGCTAGGAGAGATGTCTCCACAGCGCTGCACATGCCTTGTATTAATCTCCCACTGTTTTGAGAAGGAGCTGTTCAAATATTTTGCTGGGAGCAGTTTGGCGGGTGTGAAAACACGCAGGTTGAGGAAGGTGGCAGGGTGTTGAAGGCTGAGTGATGGACCAACCTGCTGACAAGGGACTGGAGGAGAACTGACAGGTCCTGTGGCCTGCAGCCGGTAAGGGAAGCAAGCATCAGCATCCTCCTTTTGAGTAGGGGTTAGGGAAGAGGTGCTCCTCCAGCCTGATGCACACTGGAGTGTGTGAAACAAGTCAGTTTGATAGGCAAGGGTCTGGCTCTTCACCTATGGATCTCAGAGCAAACCTACCTGGGAAACATGGTGATACTCCAAGTTACAGGGCTGATTCCCTCAGTCTTCCCACACCTTGTCCCTCGTCCCTTTGTGTGGTAGGCAAAGTTATACCCTGGGATACGTTAGTCAGGAAACAGCTGCTATGAGGGTATCTCGCTGGGGTTTGGCATTCAGTGGGTGTGTGAAGCTCTCCCACACCCACAAAGATGCCATATACCACAGGACACTAGATGAGTACATAAAGTGTGGCATCACCCCACAGCCCTCCACCTGCAACCATCCCTGCACCCTCCCAGGGTTCCTACAGAATTCCAGCTGGGGTCAGTTACACACTGCATATCTGCCCCATGCCTAGTCATAGCACTTTGCCACTTACACCTGTTTTCTGACCAACATGTAACCCACACTGGTGCTTATGTCACCTCTGAATTTTCTCTATGGTGTCAAATGTATTCAATTTATCATCTACTGTCTGTGGAGCAGACAGGAGCAAAGTGGGGAATCCACAGCTCACTTCCCAGTGGCAGAAGTCTCTGCCACAGAAGCAGCAGGAACGAAAACCACTCCTGATCCTGCCATAGTGCTCTGCAGAGCCTCACTAGCCTTTGGTCAGCTCCCCCTTGCAGGTGCAGAAGCTGCCACCTCCCCTAGGAGATCAGCACCATCCATCTCGCTCTGAAGGCTGTGCAGGGCACTGGAGGGACTCCCAGCTCTGGTGTGCTGTGCATAGATTTGCACTCCTCTTCCAGGGTGGACAAGAGACATCCTGTTCTCCTGGCTCCACATGAGGAACGTACATGACCAAGAGATCATGTCTCACACTGTGGGCTGAGTGCAGGTTTCCCTGGGAGGCTGTCTTTGTTAAAATGGTCGCTTTCCTTGAGCACAAATACCTTGATGCATGTGAGAGAGGGAGGGAGGTGGCATGACCATATCTGACAGCCTCCATTCTCCTGTGCTGATTGGGACTTTAATCTTCACTGCTTTGTGTGACTTCCTTCTGCTTTCTTGTTTGCTTCACTGGTGTGACTTTACCTTCTGTCTGAGCAAATATCACAGAGAAATCTCGTGTAAACAGGGGCACATGACATTTTTACAAGCTGAGTTCAAGATGCATTGCTTAGTTATTTGCTTTGGAGTCCATAGACAAACTAGACAAGCTAGATTAATGGTGTATTACCCCAGCCTTTGCCCCTGGAGGGAGCCATGCTCTGTACAGCCTGGCCTGGCATGTGCAGGTTCAGATGTTACATTGGCCCAGACCCTTCAGATTTCCAGTAAGGACTGCACGGAGGAAATCACCTTGAGCTCTCCACACTTTGTTTCTAGAAGCCACTGAGCTCTGTGTCTGTGTGCAGGCAAACCAGCCTGTCTGCCTTCGCTACCTGCTGCAGTTTTTCCACCCAGATGGATGCCTCATTCTGGTCGCAGACCCCTTGTGCAGATGAGTCTCTGATGCCCTGTAGCACTACATGGGCATTGTGTTACTTGATTGGGGTGGAAGGGTAATTTATCAAGTAGAAAATATGCCTGGCAAGCTGGACTCCTAGTTTCTTTCCCTGACCAGTCAACAGGCCACAAGTTACTGCTGTCATAATGCTTCCCTCTTGGAAGTACTGCGGGGATGTAGTAAAAAATTACGCTTGTTAGGTGTGGTTGCTCAAAGTGTACTCGGAGCTCAGATAATGTTGCTTAGCAAAGCACCTGCCTTGCGACTCCTCTGGGAATACCTTTGCAAGAAGGGCTGTTTCCACCAGATGTAGCTTTTCAAGACACTGGTCCTGGCTTCCCTGTGTCTCACTCTTCCTGTCTCTGCTCCATCATGGGATTTAATGATTAAATAATGTTTAAGAGGCTTCAAAACCAGATACTTTCATAGTGTGAGTAATGATAGAGGGGTTAGGGAGGAGCCGTGAGTAACATGCTGAACCAGGACTGCTGAACCAACAAGCTGCTGTGTGACCTTGAACATCTTTCCACTGGTCTCTGCCCTGGCTGCCTCCCTTAATCTTCATCCACCTTCCCTGTTTAAGGGTGAACCAGTTCCTACTAGGAGGCTGTATAATCCTAGTGTAGTGACATACGGACTCTCAGTGGGGCCTCAAAGTGTTACCAAAGCAAAGAATTTTTCTGTGTTATTGATGCTATTTATTAGGCTTGTACGTAAACCATCCACAGCAGGACTGTTTTTTTCTAGAGCGCATATAGGACAAATAAACACCCTTTGCTCTGCTGCAGGGCCTGCCAGCCCAGCCCCTACAGTGCCTTCAAAGACTAAGTACCTTCAGCAGGGCTTGCTGGAGGAGAAACCATTCCTTTGTCACCAATGTCATAACTCAGCACAGTTGATTTATTGCTTCCTGAGTCCCTCTCTCTAGCTCCACAGTGTTATCATAGGCTGGTTGTAGTGTGCGCTCTCCGGCAGGGTGACTTAAACCAGGACCAGTTACTGTTGTCTATGTCAAAGGAACGAGATCAGATTTTATTAGAAACAGCATGTGGACAGTCTGAGCAAAACCAGCATTATAAGCATGCCTGTGCCACTGCCGGCAGGGAGGGCAAGGCATGCAGCAATGCCTGGCACGCTCTTACAGGCTCTGGCTGAGCTGGGCTGGACACAGCTTCAAAGCCAGGCCAGTTCAGGGCACAGACTGGGATTACGTGATGCTCAGCATCATTAGTGAGTGGAGAGGGAGAAACAACCAAAACGGAATGGATCAAACATTTTACGTTCATGTTGCTTTAGTAGAAAATAGACTTTTTTCCCTCTACCTGGAAATCCCCAGAGGCAACATTTTTTTTTTTTCACCATCAAAATTTCCCTTAAAAACTGTCTGCCCATATCCCATCACCAAAAGGAATTTTTTTTTTAATCAAAGAAAGATTTTTAGGAAAACAGAAAAGTATTTTTTCTTGGGCAGCGAATCAACTTGCTAACAACTTCTAAACCAGATACTCTATAAATCTACATTTTTCCTCACAGTACAGAATACATAATACATATCTGTGCAACAACACCAGTGTCTTTTTATGTGTGCGGGTGACATTCCGCGCAAATCCAAGTAGAAAGCTCACCTCCAGCAGAAGAGCTGACAGCTTACTGATACATATTGATCTCACTCTCACTAGGGTTTGTCTTTATATTTCTTTTCTCGGAGCAGATGGGTTTTCCTGATTGGGTGTGGAATGTGTATTTATTGGTCCCACTGCCCTAGGGACTTTCATTTTGGCAAGGACAGCAAAGAAGATGCTAGCAGACAGGAGAAGGTTTAAAAACACTCCTGGTAGGTTTGAAGGGATGAACAGAGTAGTTAGCAAAGTTAAATGATTTTATATGACATGGTTGTCTGCGATTGCAGAGGACTAGACTCAACACGCAGATGATCTTTCCAGGTCTGGTTGCCAACTTGGGCATGTCATTCGGGTTCAACTGTAAATGCAGCCTGGAGAGCCCCTCTCCACAGTAGTGTCTACCACCAACCTGCTTGGGCAAGTCACTTCCCTGCTCAGAGATGCTCAAAGAGGAAGTTATATTGGCTTCAGTTGAACTTTCTTTTTATAAACTAGTGAGAGCTGCCCTGCTCTGTTTCAGTGTATTTCAGCGTGACCTGTCTCCCAGGGACATCCACGCAAGGCGTTGAGCCACTTTGACCTCAAGTGTAAAGTGGTACCTTAGGTTAAAGTGGTGATGGTGGAGACAAGGTCTTCAAAGCCAATTTTTCCCTATGTAGATGCCATCCACTGATCTGAGCCATTGCGTATGAGGCAACTCCCAGTGAGGGTTTGCCAGGCTTAGGCTTTCTCTAAACAGCTATTTTTAGGGTTGATACTATAAATCCCAGTCTCTCCCTCTTGCTGCTGCTCCTTATCTCCTTAAATCATACATAGTAGCAGCTGCTTGGCTCTACCTCTGACTTCTCCCTCCAAAGGGAAGAGAAACTATTTTGAAATGTAATCCTTTTCCTCTTTTTTTTGGCTGGAAAAGACCTGACCTGCAAAATGTGGGCCACTGAGTAACGGCACCTTTCTGGTACCTCAAAACTCCAGCCTTGCCGGCGGGTAAGAGGGAGCATGGTGAGTTATGCCACTCCTGGTAGGTCCCTGCAGAGTGCAGTCAAGGCAGCTCTCGTCTGGGTGCTCAGCTGCATGGGCTGCCTGCCCTGCACAGCCCTGAGCACGCGGTGCCAGGAGCAATGGCAGGAGGCAGCTATTCACCAGCTCTTCATATTTGCTGAATGCAAGCAGGCTCCTTAGCACCTTGCAGGCTAACTAGCTGGCTGTATCACAAGTGTGCACAGAGGATGCTCACTATACTGCCCAGGCTTGATTTCCTCACCTCCACCCCCGTTCCTTCCAGAGGGCCCAGGGGCAGTGCAAGCTCTCAGCACAAGGACTCTCAGGCCAGGCTGGGATGGTCTAGTTTTGACTGTTGAGGTTTGGAGAAGTTCTGGGGTTTTTGAGGATTCACAACACACGTCAGAGCTCGGCCTGATGCGTCAAGTCCACTGCGCCACTCTGGATGTTGAGGCTGGCGCTCAGGTGTTGGGCGACCGTGGCTTGTCCCTTTTGGTGTCAAATTATTTATGATTTATGTGTTGCCATGACATCACTTCCTATTAAAAACCTGTGCTAATGACCTAGCTCGTCTTCTGCCAAAGCACCTGGCAAAATGCCCAACTGCCTGTCTCCCTTTCACCAGCGACCTGCATGCTGACAGTGCAACTTGCCATCAGCCCCTTCCTCACATCCAGGGCCCTGACTCGGGCTAGTGGCTCGCGAGGGTGGCTCGCGTGGCTTACAGTGCCTGGTACAGTGGGAGAAGAGACCACGGCTGGGTGGCTCTCACAGCATGTGTGGGAAGAGGTTTGTGTGCCTTGTGAACATGTGTGTGTACAGGGTTGGCGTATGGACTCGCCAGGGTACGGCTGCGGGTGGGAGTATAGGTGCATTTTCACAGCTCCCTCTGCTACTGTTTGTTCAGCTAACACAGTTGCTTTCATTCAAGAGCTAAATCACAAGGGGATAATTTGCAAATAGCAACTGTATGTTAAATACTAATTTGTATGTACATGTTTGGGTTGCTTTCCAGGGTCCATTTATCATCTCAGTCCCCCTGCATATGCTGTTACAAGGCTTTCTGCCAACTCAGCAGAATGGGAACTCCAGCTAACCCTGCTCGCACTTGTCTTGCTCCCAGCACCTCCAGATGAGAACTGAACATGGCTGGGTCTGCCATGTGATGAACCATACCCGTGCTCGGAGCATGTTAGGGTTTCTATCCAACAGAAAATGCTAAACACGTAAAGTTTATCTGGGCTTGCTAGAGTCTGCACCCATCTCCTGTTGTCACTATTCTAAACTGAAAAACAGCACAGAAGGTTTACCTGGTAGAAACCATCAATTTCTCAGGACCCCTAAACTTGGTACAAATTCTGGATGTACAGAGGAGGCTGGTGTGAGACCTTCAGCCTGTGTCAACTTGTGGATTTGCAGTTCTACTTCTTTCCACTGGAGCTCCCACAGTGGAAAGCACAACTCCATGACATGCGCAGGACAAGCCCAGAGCCAGCCACTCTCCGGGAGAGCTTAGGTGCTAAATTGTATCTGGACCAATATCTAATCCGGGCAGGTCTAAAACTAACCATAAGAAAAAACAGCCCTGCAATAAAACAGATGGAGGTGAATTTACTACTATTTCCTATTTGATCCTAGGATCAAATCAAAACAGTCCCTGCTGCCTGTGGGCATGCAGGTGGCAAAATCGCCGACACCACCAGTTGCACAAAGCAGATCAATACAGCTGAACCCAGAGTCTGTTTTCAGGGGAGACTGGCATTGTATGTGAACTGGAATTTCCTGTAAACCAAATGCTCCTGCAATAGAAAGAAACGTCCAGGAAACAGCTGCACACATGCAAAGCACTTTTACTACTTGCCTGATGTTTTCCTCAGCATCACGTTTTCATAAATTTTTTTTAAATGCTTAAATCCTGTGCAAACAACCTTTTTCTCACCAGCTTCCTGTATGACAGTAGCCAAGAGAAACAGTTTCATTTGGGGTGATCTGTTTAAGCCACACACCATATTGTCTGGGAATATGGAGACCAGGGATTATTCAGTGGAGGTTGAAAAATGTTAATATTTTATCAGCCACAGAGTAAACAGATAAAGCGGAAACCACTTTATATTTTTCTGAAATGTTAATAATGGGCTGATAATCTCCAAAGCCTACATACTTCCTGTGATTCAAAAGGGACTGCGTGTACTCAACATTCACAGTGCAGGCTGGGCACAAGTTACACACCCTCTCCAAGAAAGGATATCGTTGGTCTGGATGGGAACACGGCACAGTAACCAAAAAGCTGCTTTCTACAGTTTTTTAATGGAAATTGGAGAGCCACAGGGAAGAGCAGACAAGGTGACTGGCAACCTCAGATACCTGCCTGGAGCCTGACCCACCCTTAGACCTGGGACCCAGCAGCATGAGTTTGAATCCTAGAAAGACCTGTAAGTGGCTTGGCAGCTGTATAAAGATTATCTTTAATTACCTTTAATTGTTGAATTGTGGAAGGACTTGAAGATTTGGGTCAATCCTGAGTTATTAGAATGAGATTCATAATGAGGCCCATGTAAAGGGCATCCCACCACACATTTGCTGCAGGACAGTTTTGTGTCTTCCTCCTTGGTGCTAGGCTACTCCAGGACCTTGCATCAAAGGCCGCATGCACTGCTGGGTTGGACCCAACAGGCCAGCTTTGATGATGACTGGTATTTGCATCCCACACTTAGCCCATACAGGGAGGCTAGTCCCTGCCCATGTGAGAAGGCAGAAGATGCACAAATACCATTATATGAATCTGGAGAATACTTGCGTGGAGAGGACAAAACTGCAGATCACCTTTGCCATGTCCTTAATGACACTTAGTTTCCAGTTCCAACATTCGAGCTCTAAGAGTTCGAATTAGACTTTTCCCAAACATCAGTGATTATAAGTCAATGTAGCTTTTAGATATATCTCCTAAAGAGCCTTATGTTGGTGCTTATACACTACAGGCTGATCTGAGTGCAGAAATGTAAGATGTGACTCTCTGTACCAAAAATTATTTCCATTTTAGATTAAGTCTCTGCAAACTTATTCAGCTCTAATACCCAGAGTGACTGTATTGAAATCAAAATCAAATTCTTGTATTTGTTCTAGATATATCATTTCTCTGGCTTTGTATCTGGGAACCCTGATGCTTTTCTGGCAGAAGTTGAAAGTTTCTGCCATTTACAGACCTGTGCAAAAACTGACAGGTATAAAATTCCTTTCTTGTGCCAACTTAATGCCATTTCTCTTTTGCAATCAAGGATCTAAACACACACACACACATATTTTCTATAACTATTGCCAAAGCCTGGGGGGGTGTTGCAGTCTCGCCTTTCTCCAGGGTTTCATTGAGACTCGGCATTTTTTGACAAAGGGTAATGTCATACTGAAAGACTAGAGCCTGAGCAGAACAAACCCTGCAGCCCTAACTGGCAGCACAAGCTGACCTTTCTTTCAGGTTAGACTTTTCCTCAGGTCTCTGCATGCACATCCCTGTATCTTTATTCAGGATGTACCCATTGCCAAGTGCAACAGATAATAACTACTCTTCGCTGTATTGATGGCTCTTCCTGCAAATCACAGCTAGATATCCCTCTTCCACTTTCAACAACAGGAACAAAGGACACCTCCCCTAATTTGTTGCTATATATGAAGCAAATAATATTCCTTGGAAATCACAGTCACCATTTTTCTTTTATTTTTCAAACTGAGTATAACTCAAATATAAAACTTACGGAGTTTTCCCATGTCCTTTCCTGTAATTAAAATCCAGTATTTGCCCGATGCCATTTAGGTTTTATTATGCAGCTGGTACATATTAGCAGCAGCAACTTAAATGAAGTTTAAAAATGCTGGGCAATTTTTTATGTTACTCATTGGAACTTCATTTGAAACCAATGTTTCACAGGTCTTATCAGGAAAAGTCTTTTGAGTATTATCTTTTTGTTCTTGTTGCTTTCTCAGTGCAAGTTGCATATGAACTGGAAGGTCAGGAGCCCCAGAGCTCCATTGCCTCTTCACTGCTGACAGATGCAGAGATCCCTCCAGCACCACTCAGAGTTACATAGCTTTGATCAGAAACACTCTCAGGAGATGCACAGCCCACAAGCATCATATGCATTGAAGCAGGGCAGGGCAGACTCATAAGCTGATGTTACTCGTCACAGCTCCTCTCTATCGGCCTCCAGCATCTAATCTAGAAAGCCTTTGCATTACACCAGTTCACTCCTGCAGATATCACCCATCTGAAAACAGAGGAGCTGTGGAGAGGAGCTGCATCTATGAGCGAGAGGTGCTGTATTGTTCCACGTCCAGCCCAGTGACCCTCAGATTCATGCACATGTCCCTGGTCCTCGCTGCCCGCCCTCAGCTCTGATCCAGCCTGCCCAAGGCCCTAGTGTCAGGAAGGGAACTCTTCTGAGAGGAGGTCAGGCTACCCCATAAGCCCTGGAGAGAAGAGGAGGTGGTAGAAAGCACAACAGCTCTGTTGCAGCTTTGGCCCCCAGCAGCTCTTCCAGGGACCTGTGCATGCACAGAGAATGCCTGATGGGATTCCCAGATGTTCTGGCTCCCACTCTTGCCCACAGTTTCAAGTAAACTTTCACTTCCTTTTTCAATTCCTGTTTCCCTTTGCAGGCACATGGGCAAAAAGAACTCACATTCCTGAGGCAAATGGGCAAACACAGCCAAATCTGTTGTGCCTTAAAATACTGTTTTCTATTCTTTCCCTCCTCTTTTTTTTTTCCTTTCCCTTTGCATGTGTGTTGCTGTTTCCACAGCAATGACTAAATGTTGACATGCAACATTCACCAAACAAGAAAAACGAGCACATGAATAAATATGAACTGAAACAGAGGGCTTTCCAGTGGCAGGTCTCACTGGTCTGCTCCAAAGCAGATGGTAGCAAGAAAGCACCTAACACCCGTCACCCCTGCCTGGGGCAGTGGGACTGCCCAGGCTGTCAATCCACAAAATTCAAATCTGGCTGCTGGCAGCACTGTATGTCCTATCACTGTGAATTTGGTGCTGGGGATGCTACTAGGATAAAATCTGGCTGCTGGCAGCACTGTATGTCCTATCACTGTGAATTTGGTGCTGGTGATGCTACTAAGATAAACTGATCATCAGGGAAAAGCCTTTCCCCCTTTATCCCTAAGAATCCATGTGAATAGTGTGAATTTACAGTATTTGCAACAGTCTCCATCCATCTACTTGCCTGCATTCCCCAGCAGGTGTTTTCACTGAGTTACTTTTTAGAAATGTAAAGCTCAACCAAGATGCAACATCTGTTTTTCAGCAAGATCTTGATTTTTGCACAGTTCTACAGCTGGACTGGAGGCTGGGGGTGGTTATATGACTTGCTCAGGTTCAAATTTTTGGGCAGGGGCTTAGGTGGGATTAGAGCCCAGGATGCTCACAGTTTAGTCCTCTCCTTCTCTAACCACTTCTCAGCCACATGTCCTCTTTGGGTGCAAGAAGTTGTTCATGACATCAGGGTGTGTAATTCTGCATGTGTAGCTGCATGCACCAGCAAATGATTTGCCTAGAAAGAAATGTAATCAATCTCCAGTTAAAATTCAGCTTCATGTTACCCTTGGCATAGGATTCGTTAAGAGGTTAGGATCACTGTGATGAGAACAGCTCAGAGAGCAAGAGATCCATTTCATGAAGCATGTCAGGTTTTAAAATTTGGTTTTACTCCAAGTGAAAATGAAGACAGAAAATGTTGCAGCCTTCCTCAAAGTCTGTTCTCAGCTTCTCCTCAATGAACTACATAGATTACATTCCATAAGCCTTTTATTATCTGGCGTAGTTTTGAAACCTTGTCTCATTTAGATATACATTTTTGAGTGCATCCCAATTTTTTCCACATCCTTCTGAAGGGTGGGTCCAAGAGCAGGACAGAATATTCTTGAAGTGGTCTCACTAATTCCTCAGGCAAAGATAATAATAATTTTTGTGTCCCCCAATAGTCTCTTCTTTTTGGGTTCAAATGCTCTTAGCTATAGTTTTCTGCTGCTGTTTTTGTGCTCCCCAGGTCCCTTCTAATGCTTTCAGGGCTTCACATCTTAGAAATGGGATGTCCAATTCGTTTCTTTTTCATTTGGTCAAATTCAAGTCCATATTGATCAAATGAGCCAGAGCTCCACAGCAGTCTATGAAGCTTCTCTTCATGCTTGTTACCAACTACCACATTCACTTGTTGAGCCAGTTCTAGGTGTTATCCCTACTTGAATTTGCATTTGGTTCAATATCCTTAAGAAACTGGCTAGTATTTGGTCAAGAGCAGTGCCTGCTAGGACGCTGCCAGAAACGGCCCCATTTCACCACATTTCCTCATTTACATGTATTTTGTGTTCTATCAGTTCCCTAATTGTAGTCAACTTAAGAAATGCTACACTGCTTCGTAGGGTGCTTACTATTTTTATCAGAATGTTTTGCAGGCAAATCTTATGCCTTACAGGAATGTCTCTGTATTATATCAACACAAACATTTTAATTAATGAAGCTTGTAATTCCATCAAAAAACAGTATAACATTAGTTTGGAAAAACCTGTTTTCCATAAAACTATGCTGACTGGCATGAAATATGCTACCTTTAAATTCTTCAATGCTTGTATCCAGTATCAGTCTTTCCACAACTGAACCCAGAATCAATATCAGATTAACTGACTTAATACCACCTGGAGTTTCCCGTCTACACCTGTTCAAATGTTGGCACAATTTGCAATTCTTTTCAGTCTCATGGAATTTCCCTCATATTCCAAAATGTCTTTAAAACCAACAGTAATGGGTCTTACAGCTCCCACCTCTGGTGATCTTAAAGCACTTGACTGCTTCCCATTGAAAGTTCTCCCTAGTTTCTGATGGACCAGAGAGGATGTCATTATCACTGAAAGATATAAATATACCACTTTTCTTTCTTTTCAAATTCAGAACAGAAATAGGTATTTATGAGTGCTTCCAGACTGAGGGACTGGTCATACTTGGTTGTAATGGGGTTCGTTACTTCTGGATATGTTTCTTAGTTTTCCATCACTATTCTTTGATTCCCTCTCACCCAAGGTAACAGTGGTTATGTTAATAACCCCAGTTAACTGCACCCTTAAGCACCATTAAACTGGGGGCGGGGGGCTTACTTTCCATTGCAGTTTGTCCTTGAATAGCTTTGATTAAGCATATGTTTAAGTACTTAATAAGAATGTGAAAGATCTCTTAACTCCAAAGCGGGACACCAACAAGTGTTGAACTCTCGTGCAGAATGAGTTGGTCCTTTCTGCAGAACTTAGTATCCAGTGTCTGTGCATAGCGTGATGTTGTATTATCTGATCTCCACTTTGCAAACTCCATCCATGGGCTTCAGGAGAGCTAGGACTCCATGCTTTAATTGTCTTTATTGAAACAGATCTTACTTTATACAGTAAATACTTACTTTACATATGCCACTTCGAACCCTTCATTTCAGGTACAGATGCTTATGAGTAAACATTTTGTCTCACTGCCAGATCTGTGGGTTTAGACAAGTATGGAGGGCTGTAAGTAGGATCTGGCTGACTCACAGAAACATTTATTTTCATCCGATAACCAACATGGAAGCCCAGTATTCAAAATTACGTTCTGTTGACTGCAGAGAGTAGTTTTCTGTAACAGGAAGTTTTAGGTTTGCCAAGCCAAGGAAGCTATGTCAAGCTTATCTCATCTGTCTGATCTTATTTCTCACTGAAAAAGACATGATTCTCCTTTGTCAGCTCATGCCATGGCATAGACATCCACATAGACTGAGTGATGCTCATCAAAGTGAATGGAGAGAGTTATGGCTCGATGCAGCTTTGCATTTGTGTTGAACACTGCTATAGGTTGTGCCCGTTGAAAATTTACTCAGCCCTTTTCTTAATGTGTTCCTAAGCAGAACCTTTGCCTTTTGGTTATGTTACCCAGACAAATCTCTGACTACGGGTTATTAGCAAATGATAGTGTGTAATTTGCCACCTTAGGCCCACATAGGTGTTTTTTTCTGCTTGGCCAGGGGCATTGTTTCAAAAGGGAGGATATCCAGAATTGTTTGCTAATAAAAGTCATCGATAATCATGTGTGTAAAGTTCATTAATTTCCTGACACTTGCCAGTGTTTTCACATTAAGCCAGGGGCTGTCCAAATTCTTGTAAGTAATAAATCACATGCCTCACCCTCCACACAACAGCAGAGCCAAGTTTATTGAATAAAATATTCACAGGGTGCCTATTCATCTCCTTGTGGTTAGGACCCATTCAGGTGAGCACAGGCATCCAGTTAGTAGCTGGCAGGCTGTTTGCTGGCTCAGGTGAAGGCAGCCTGGAGTTCCCACTTATCACACTCTCTGATGCCCAAGTGGCAATGGTTTCCGTGATGCTTTTGAGAGGGGGTTATGCACAGGGCAGAAAGAAGCCACCAACCCAAGGCTGCTTTCTGTACCTGCCAGAGGTGGACTTAGGCCATTCCTCTGCTTGCAAAGATGCTATCACCAAACTGTTCATCTAGGACTGTAAGTCCTCTAGTTCTTTGTGCAACTCTGTATTCAAACAAAACAAACTGCCTGCTGCATCCCATAAAGCAGACAATAAAGATTTAACAAGAATATTAATGTCATTGGCTAGGAAGAAAGATGCTGTCTAAATGATTATTTTCCTTGAGTATTTTAACAGAAGTTTTAGTTCAGCGTGAAGAGCAGCTTTGCCTCCTTTTATAAGAATTGGCAGAAAGAGGTAATATTTTAGCTGACGCGTAATCTATCTTGACTCTATTGCTTTTTTATTGTTTGTCAGAAAGGCCCTGGGGGTAAACATTATTTCTTTGTCTGTTTGGGCCCTGGCTTTGCGCCAAGGACACATTTCTCACACCAAGCATGTTTCTGCATACCGGTGGGGGATAGACTGGGTGAGGACAAATTACCAGCTCTGCACACAGGCCTCTCAGGTGGCATTTACACATCTGTGGAGAGGTCATGGGAGTCAGTGAGTGTGAGAGGGAAAAAGCTGTAGGGAGCTTCCCAAGCTCCCCTGGAAGTTGTCAACTGGTGATTTCAGTACAGCATCTCACACCTTGCTCCCAACACTTGTGGCTGAAGAGCTGCAAACCACTCAGCCAGCACTTAGGGAGGCCAGCGAGCCAGACGGATACTCTTGGCTGTGTACATAGATGAGCCCAGGCAATGACTTAGTAATGATTTGCTGATTCAGGTGAAAAAATTCTCTCACTTGATGTCCTGCAGCATTCAATAAAGAAAGAGCTGATTTACATTCTCAGCAAAGCTCTTGAGCTGTACAGTTTGGAGAGCTCATTTCCCTAAGTCCCAGCTCTGCAGTCAGTTTTCCTGGGACACCAAACACACAGCAATTGCCTAGCGTGTTTGTTATCACCCACACCTAATAAAAGCTTACAATTTTATGTCCTCTTCTGTGCCACTATCTCTCCCTATCACCTCCTGTGTGAACTGTTGAGACGTCGAGTCTGTGCTTTTCTGACCTATTCAGTCCTTGGGCCTTGCATAGGCAGTCTATCTCTTAAACTGAATGTGAACATCCCCAAGGCACAAGGTTTCCCATTCAGGAGATTACCATAGCTCTACTGTTGAATCCAGCTCTGTTCTCATCTTTCGCTGCTCCTACCACTGAAGTAGAGACTGTTTGACCTGATTTGACTAATGTAAATACTTCTCTTCTATGTGGCAAAACCAGTTGTTCTCACTCTTGCCTCTTGACTTTACAATGGTTTCTAGACCAGGATTGGTTTATACCTATTGCCAAAACCAGGTTAGTTCCTGATGTCATCTTCTGGACTCATTGGTATTAAAGCTGTCATGCTTGGCCTCAGCATCTGCTGTGTATGGCACAGTATCATGCAGATGCAGGCAGAAATCCTGGAGAACAAGTCCCCAAGAAGGTGTCAACTGCCCAACCTTCTCTGTAGACACTGGATCTCTCCACAGCAGACCTAGAGCAGAAGTCTGATTTTGCTGAAATATGTGATATTAACTGTTGATAGTTGTAGCCCTGGACTCTGCTTTTCAAGAGAACTGAGCATAAAGGAAGCAATGAACTAGTGGGTGTTTGTCAGTGAAATCCTGGGCTTTCAGCAGGGTCAAGGTCTTTCCACAACAGATCAGAGGCCCCAGGTATCCACAGCCTCTCTAGGTTTCTTCACAAGTGAGAGCCTTTTTGTTCAATGAGCTCAACAGAATTTGAAGCAGAGCTATAGGAAAACCTGTCAAGCAACACATTCTTGAAAAGGAAAGGAAGAGAAGGAAAAGGAAAAGGAGGAAAGAAGAAGTAAGAAGGACAAAGAAGGAGAAAGAAAGGAACACAGGAGAAAACGGAAACACTTCCAGGTGCTGACGTGCTCACCCAGCAGGGAATTGTCAGAGTCTGAAACATCTGTCTCATTGGGATGTTTTTTTGGGTGGTTTTGTCTCCCATCACCTAGAGCACAGCAGTCCAGCCAGCTGCCCCCTCCCTCTCTGCTGCTTTAGAAAGGCTTTATCTCTTGTCTGGCACCCTTCTGTCTTTCCTCTTACCCAAAGGACTGGAGGTCTCATCTGGGTGTATACAACTTTCCAATTTGGCTCTCAAAGTTTGTCTAGGTTGACAATATGGAGACATCCTAGAATGCTCCTTCAGCTCAGCAAGGGATCCAGTAGCCCTAGCTGGGTCCGGCTGGGTGGATAGACAAGAGAAGGATGCTCTCTACCCCTGCTGACCTTCCTCTGAGATGAGCAAGATCTGTGCGTTCAAACAGCTGAAAGAGTATTCCCTAAGAAAACCAGAGGAGGAAAGAGCCCATCTGTCTGCATATGATTGGCATTTCTTCACCAAACCCCTGTTTCAAAACTGGCTGCTGACTATGGATTTCTAGAAGCACTGGACACCTAATCTGGGATATTCTGCCAGCAGCTACTATGAAACATGTTGGTCCTAAGGATGGGGTAGTGTTAGCTGGCTTGCTTGGATGTGGAATTAAATTGCTTTTTCATATCAAATGTCTTCTAAAATCCCACTGCTTAAGATTGCTGAGGGGCAAAGTGTAGAAGAGAACACCAGGCTTCTTTGGAAATTACTCAATCTTTTTTTCAGCTAAGAGTTGATGGCTCCTGCGGTTGGTATATAAGCTGAATCCTCTCTCCAAACATGAGGAGAAAAACATAAAACATCATCACCTGAAAACCCTACATAAACTCACAAGAGTCTCAGCCAATAAACGTTTCCAGCATCCTTCTGAGTATCTATTTAGTACCAAGAAAATTAGGGGATAAAAAAATTCTTCAGTTATTATGAAACTCACACCCCAGCCATGAATATTCTTCATGATTTCTGTTCACTCAGATTTTTTTCAAAGTCATTTAGGGAAGTCCCTCTTTTTTCACAATAGAGATGGCAACAGGCATTTTATTAGAATGAAGGTGAAGAAACAGGCATATCTACTCTGCAGAACATAAACAGTCATTCTTCAGACTCGGTTTCAGTTCCTGGCTGTGCCACAGACCTCCTGGGTCAGTCACAAACTAACCCTGTGCTGTCCTTCTGTGTGTTGTGGTAGCTATTGAGTCCAGCAGGTCATTGAGGAAGGGAGCTTACATAGCCAGCATAGATGTAATATCTGCTTCTAAAATCTCCATCTGTAATCTTGTTAGAGGTCTCTATCTCATGAGCACCCTGTGTTTTACTATACCTTGTAGTAGCAAGCTCACCTCAGAGAAGTCCCACTTTACAAGCTAGCAGTGGTCTGTTGAACAAGAGATTTCGCATTCCTCACTGAAAGCAGGCAGTGATGAGAGTTAGCAGGAAATGGGCCTTTAGATCAGGGGGTTTCCTTACATTTCTTTTACTACATCCATTAAGCTTGCTTCCCCCACATCTGGCATGTTGGGGCCTTCTAACCCTTAAAGCAGGTAAAATAGAAAGAATGGAAAAGAAATTGAAATTACAAAGGAGAATATGCTCAGAGCTCCTCCTTTTGCAGGAGTAAAAGCAAGGAGAGTGAAGCAGGAACAGACTTTAATATATTTGCTCTTTCAGGGATGGGTACAAGTACGGGGCTGTTGTTTTTGTTGAAAGCTCTGGGGGCAAAGGGGTTTTTGTCAATGTTTTACAAGTCTCTGGATGACGGTTTGAAACTGCAGCAAGAAATGCGATTCCTGGCTTAGCAGACAGGTTCTGCAAGTCAAGCTTTCTGTTTATTTTAATATTTCAGGGATCCTTCAGTGTGTGTCACATGGACAAAAAGAAAGGGGGAAACTCCTCCTACTGCATGAACACGGCCACAGAATTGTCTTAAAGGTGCCGAGTTCCTGTGAGCCACATGCCAACACACACTGTCCACTCCTCAGTCAGACCATCTCAGCAGGGAATTCCTGCTGGGCCAGCTCTGATCCGTGTATACACCTGGCTGTGGACTTGTACTAACACCATGAGTGTGCTCAAGCTAAATAATAAGCTAAAACTAAAGGACATCCATCTGATGGGTTCTAATCCTCTTCCAAGAGAAGTGAGAGAAACACATTGTCCAAGACATTTAAAACTACCAGCGCAGGGTTGCACATAGGACTGTAAGGAA
Source organism: Phaethon aethereus (assembly GCF_964289735.1). NCBI lineage: Eukaryota > Metazoa > Chordata > Aves > Phaethontiformes > Phaethontidae > Phaethon > Phaethon aethereus. Next base: position 9,253,224 of record NC_138593.1, on the reverse strand, counting down.
GGGTTCTGAACTGGGGGACTTGGAGGGGACACACAGGGAGTTTTCTCCATCTCTAATGTAGGTGATCTCCTAAATCAACTACATAAAGGCTCCAGAGCCAACTGTAAGAACGTAACAATATATAATTTCTAGCTCTAAGTGCTTCTTTCTTTTTCTAATGGCTATAACTTGCAATTGCTGCGAGGCCCACCGAGGGTTTGCTGTGGTGACTGAGGCTGCAGTATAGAAGAGTGTGTTATCCTAGGGAAACGGTACATATCTATGGTCAGCCATATTTGCAGTTAATGTTCTCACATGCATGTTTGCTAGAGATGCTCATGAAGGCTGTGATCAGGTGGCTGCTACATGGTGGGCCGCATAAGTTAAATTGGCCAAGATTTTGCTGTCCAGATCCTTGAACTGTTTTAACAGCCAGGAAGGCTTTTGGTAGGGATTCCACCATTTTGGTTGTGATTTCTCCATATTTATGGTCAAGTGATTAAATTAATTGACTGATTGTCATGGTTTAACGCCAGCCGGCAACTAAGCCCCACTCAGCCGCTCACTCCCCCATGGTGGGACGGAGGAGAGAATCAGAAGGGTAAAAGTGAGAAAACTCGTGGGTTGAGATAAAGACAGTTTAATTGGTAAAGCAAAAGCTGCACATGCAAGCAAAACAAAGCAAGGAATTCATTCACCACTTCCCATCAGCAGGCAGGTGTTCAGCCATATCCAGGAAAGCAGAGCTCCATCACGCATAACAGTTACTTGAGAAGACAAGCGCCATCACTCTGAACATGCCTCCCTTCCTTCTTCTTCTGCCAGCCTTATATACTGAGCATGACATCGAACAGTATGGAATATCCCTTTGGTCAGTTGGGGTCAGCTGTCCCGGCTGTGTCCCCTCCCAGCTTCTTGTGCACCCCCAGCCTGCTCGCTGGTGGGGTGGGGTGAGAAGAAGAAAAGGCCTAGACTCTCTGTAAGCACAGCTCAACAATAACAAAAACATTGCTATATTATCAACACTGTTTTCAGCACAAATCCAAAACAGCCCCATACTAGCTACTATGAAGAAAATTAACTCTATCCCAGCCAAAACCAGCACACTGATGAGCTGCTTCTGAAATTCCTCTGACTTTAAAATGGCTTTCAGAAATACAAATGACAACTGGGCAATCAGCTGTTGAGTCTGTATTGCTGTCAGAAGTGGGAGAGTATATTTTCTGAGGAACTAGTTGATTTTTGTAACTAAAGTTTTCCCCAGCTCTAAACTAAAGTGGCTTCTTGGGTTTATACAGTTTCCTGCAGAGCTTTTTCATCCCTTGTTTCCTTCTACATCACGATGTCCAGTACACTTTATGCTTCATCACTGAATTTTTAGTATATTCCTGACAAAGTGGATCTGTCTGCTGGAACAGACTATGGACTGTTTTTAAACAAAAGGAAAGGATATGATGGCAGCCCATGTGCTATAGCTGATGCCACCTGAAATACAAAGATAAAGGAAGGATAGGAAAGTCATGCATCATTCTCAGAGAAGAAGGGCAAAAATGAGGCACAGACCTCTTAGACAGAAAAATGAGCCGGTGAAATTATAATCTAGATTCCTTCACCTTGGCAAGTACATTTGCCAGCTCTGACCATCTCGTTGCATCCCTGTGGAGGAGGTTTTACTTTTGGGCTCCGAGCAGTGAAAGGTGCTACAGTGACTAAAGGGAAGGAAGGTAGATCTGAGTCAAAGGAAGCACACGCATTGTCCCCGTCCCCCAGCCAAGCCCATTCCTCTATGGCAGTGAGTGACTGAACAGCAGCACTATGATAAGGACAAAGGGGAGTTGCAAAGTTTTGAATAACAAGCGGAAATGCCTTTAGCCTTGATTAATCTGATTGAGTTCCCAGTTTCGAAGGGAACTGGAGGGCAGACCTGAGAATTTTAGTCAAACAAGGGAAAAAGAAATCCTTGTTCCCAACAGGTAATTAATTTAATTTTACAGGAATGTTGATACTTTGCACCTGTAAGTGCTCCTTCATAGCCCATAAAAACTTCCCTGGTGCACAGATGGTTTGCTTTTAGAAAAACAAGTAAAAATGTGGTCCATTTGCTTAAAATAAGCCTCTCTAGTGAGAGGAATTACAGGACAATGGAGTAGAAGTCTGTTAAATAATCCATAACCACTGAAAAGCAAGAAGCTAACAGAGGTCTTCGTCCAGTAATTTCTGTTTCATTATGTGTCACACTTTCATGTATGAACATCCTTCCTACAGGGAGCCAATGCCTTCGTTGGGTTTCCAGGTTTGGGGACAGTTTTGACACGAAGTCATTAGACATATCAGTGTTTCTTGTCTGGGCTTTGCAGGGAATTTGGGTGGATTGACACAATACTGAACAAGTGGGATTCAGCCCTAATTCTTGAACATAGACATGTCTGGATGGGTCCTGGCTTCCCCACAATTGAGGAGTGTGCAGTTTATCTAAAGCCTGGTGAAACAGTGAATAATGGTTCTTTGCTGACTATGCCTCCTGGCTGATTTATGGAAGGACAAAGAGAAGTTAACAGAAATTACTGCTGCAAGCTCCCCTCCAAACAAAAAAATGGTACAGTGGCAGCAGGAAGATCATTAGGAGAGCTGGCACAAAGCAGTCACCCCATGCCCAGACCATTAAGACGACAGTCTTGCTCAGTCATAAATGGACTGAAAACTTGAGAAAAGTCCTGGTAGACACAGTACTTTGTGAAAGTGAAAATGTGAGCCTTCAACATGGGAGGGATGTATTTGGGATGTGGCCAGGGTGCTCGGAGCATTGGTGTGTGAGCCAGAGAGAGATAGGCCTGTAACACCTGACAAAACCAGAAAACAGCTGGGTGGAAAAAGGACAAATGAGATGATCTTCTCTCACACCAACCTGGCAAAAAATCAAGTTCCCCAGCATGATCCCAACCCAAGCACCAGCCAGAACAGAGTAAGACTCAAGCCTCCAGCAATAGCCAGTCTGCAGCATCCCCTCTCTACAGGTGAAAACAAGCCTGATCAGCAACCCATGCTTGGGGTCTCTGGCTCTGGAAACTTAAAGGTCTTTTCAAGGTGAGGAGCAAATCCCCAAATAGTCAATGATGTCACCTCAGGACGTGGACACTTAGCCAACAAAAACCCAGGCGCCTGCAGATGGGTCAGAAATCAGGGAATGTTTTTATGAGAAGAATAGGGTCCAGGCTGGAAACGAGTGTGTTTTAAGGACTGGAACAAATGCCAAGTAACTATTCAAATGGCTCATCAGACCTTTCTACCGTAAGTAAGGGCTCCCCCTCCTCTTTTCTACACCAGAAATATATCCAGCAGCACCAAGTCAGTAGCTAAGAAATTACAAGAATGATTCCCAAACCAACAGGAGTTACCAAAGGACCTATGTGAGACCTTTAAAGGATGTGAGAGGTCAGTTATTTCCACTGGAGAAAGGAAGGAGGACCTGAGAAGAAGAAATCTTTTTCTGTTGTGGCAATTAGATCACAGAAATATTTCCTGAAAGGTCCACTGGAGACCAGAGTGCCAAAGGATAAAAAATGGTCATTTTATATCAAGAACACAAACATTTTCATGTATGAGAAGGATAGTTACATTTATTGAGTTATGTCAGAGATAAGTAGACAGGATAGATGGATGGATGCTAGAAACACTTATGCCTCAAAGCATAGAAGTTAACTGCTAATTGCCAGTGTTAGGAAAAACATCTTTTCTTTTGATATGAACTACTCAGGTCTTTATTTTTTAATTCCAGAAAAGGATTCTTGCTTCACCCTTGAAGTACAGGTCCTAGTCTGCATCAGAAATAAAATACTCTGTTGGTCTAATTTATACTGTCTAAATAAGTGCTGACTTGGTTGAAATATCCAGGGTTTGGGCTTTTTTTCTTGCTAATGTTTTGGGCATTAGTAACCTAAATGTAAATTTTTTCTGTGTTTGCAAGCTTTCAGTTAAAAGGCAAAAGCAGAGGAAAATCCGAATGTACCGAGGAGTCTAGAGTTTAAAACCATATCCTCTTCCCTCAAAGCTATATATCCCTTCTCTCACTTTGCTTGTCCAAGCAAGTGCAATCAGAAGACAAATGCAAATCAAAATGAGGGAATAATAGAAAAATCATGGTGAAAACTCCTCAAAAGAGCAAGACAATGAAGTCACTGGAGTCTTATCTGCAGCTGGTTTGGGAACATCGGGGTAACTGGGGCAAGCCAGAAAACTGCATTCATCTGGAACAAGGGAGGATAAAGATCTGACAGCTCCCCAAAACAAGAGGCAGGTTAGTCTGATGTTGCCCATCTCTCTCACACTGAGTCCCCACAAGTTCATGTGGAAGGTGCTGAGATCCAGCAAATTGTTTGCAGACTTCAAAGAAAAGAGTTTTGCACATCAGCTTGTGGAAGAGGCTGCCAAGAACAACACTCTAGCTCTGGGATTTACGTACATATCAAACCATTTATAACACACCCCTGCACAGATTAATAGTCTGTGTATGAGTGAATGGGTGACAGGAGAGCAGGTACCACATCTGGTTCTCATGCCGAGGTTCTTCTGATTGCACTATGAAGAATGGGAGGTGTTTTGGGCAAAACTTGGATATCCAAATAAGATGAAGAGAGGATATTTAAAGTCAGGAGAGAGCATGGGCCCACCTATGATACTAGATCAAGCTCAGAGGCTTGGTAGCTGGCACGGGTTAGATCAGCCTGAAGGTGGCTCCAGCCTGTGTCAGAACCTGAGCAGTCTCTGCATCCTTCAAGGGCCAGGAGTACACAAAACTATTCAGCCAGTTTGTGCTCCAGCTGCCCCAGCTTTGCCAAGCCAGGGACTCTGAGCTGCAAGACCGAGACATAGGCTGTCTAGACTGCACGTGCAGGATCGCAGGCTCTGATCTTGGAGTTGGATGACCACATTTCATAGAGGTGATATTATATTTTCCTTGTTGCCCAATAGCAACAGGTCCATGTCAGGAGGACCCTTGTCAGGGCAGCTGAATTCCTGTTGGGAAAGCTACTGAGCCACTTCAGGGGATTTCCCACAGCGTGTAGGAGCTCAGCAGGCTGCCCAGAGCCCGGGATCCTCCAACCACAGCCCATCCGTCAGCACATTGCCCCATGTGTGATTACAATGGTTTTCCCACCCTTACTCCTCTCCATCATGTGTTTATAATCACCACCATTATTCTAGGGTTACAGAGCAGAAGCATCCTATGCAAATCAGGGGTGCCGGGGCCAGCTAATTGATTGGTTACACCCATTCCTTCCAAAAAATCCTGAGCTGTTGGAGGGATACTCACCGTGTGCCATAGGAAACACAAATGCAGTGGAACCCGTAAAGAGCTGAGTCACTGGTTTTTTCATAACACAGCTTTGCCCTAAACAGCTGAGTTTCAGATGCAGGAGCATGCTGGGTTGCAGTGTAATAATTTCAGGAAGTTTTCTTGGTCTCACAGTTCTGTCCCTCAAGTCTCATTCAAGAGATACAGGCTGGGCTCCTGGTTCTGCCCATGCTGGCAGCACACCCACTGTATCATCTCACTTTGCCTTAGTTTCCCCCATCTATAATCTCTAGTAATAGTAAAAAGCCCTTTTCTCAGGGATAGGCAGGCCACCCTAAATGCAAATATAACATCCAGTTCCAGCACAGTCCCAGAAATGCTATTGCAATTAGAATGGAGGAAATTTTTGTTTCTTGAAGGCTTACAAAAGTCAGTGCTTAAGAAACAGAACACCAGGGCACCATTCCCATCTGCCTGTCCTCTTAACTTGCATAGAAGAAGGAGAACTAAATATGACATGTGGCCCTGGGGTTGGCATTGAGACATATTACCCATACCAAGCTCATCACATATGTCTCCAGCTGTGAAGAAGGGTGCTGAGCCTCAGCAGTTTCCTGGTTTCCCCTTAGGGCTGGCATTTGTAAGATTGTCCCTATTAGCAGACTTGCTGCTAAGGTCATGTACATTATTTCTACTGAGCTCTGCCGTCACGCTTTTGTTCCTGCAGCCCTGAGTGAGTGAGCTCATGTCCCAGCTAGCTGCGTGGTGAGGACTGGGTTATCCACATGTAGGCTGGTGAGAGCTAGGAGAAAGGGGAGCCCTACAGCAAACGGAGCCTGGCTACCAATAGTGACACACAAGCCACTCGCTAAAGTGGCACGCAAATACCACCCGGGCATCTGAAGCCTTTTGATGGCATCTGCCCCTTGCTGTGGACCTCAAACACAAGGCTCTGGGGTCCCAGCAGTGATGGGGTCCTGGCCCCACCAATGCATCTCCCAGCATGGACAGTCACTCAGCAGTGCCCTTCCCTGTGCCTTGGTCCTGTCCCACAGCACCTGGACATCTCTGTGTTCAGGGTGCCTGTCTCACTGCCCAACCAAACCCCAGTGTGACAGTGTAGGCAAAAGTCACCCCATGGGTAACATGAGAGTGGTGTTGTGGTCCTGCTGCCAATGCAGATAGAGCAAGTTTCTGTATGACATGTTGTCTTACCAGAAAAGGTAGGAGACACTGCTCAGGACACATTAAACACATGCTCCAGTTAATTTATGCGACCTGGCACTCTGAAAACTAATAAAACCAGTTTATACTTTCACTTGCACATGATTAATGGCAAAACTCTCCATCATATATCACAGACCATGCCCTAGCTGGGACAAAAATATACAGATTATGGGAGAAATTAGGAATTAACAAAACAGCTGTTAACTGAACTAGAAATACTCTACCACAGTCCTGTTGTAAATCAGAAAATCGCCCTGTGACAGTTCTCCCTGGCTCTTTGTGCATTGGGCTGTTTGGAGCAGGACAGGCAGACAAGAGTAAAAGGGTTCTCTCCCCTAGGTCTCGGGCTGGCGCCTGCTCGGTGCAGGATGCTGGTTGGACCCGTGCTATCCATATTGCTGTCCTCAAAGAGCTTGTGACCACGGTAGGGAAAGACAGTGGCACCAAGCTGGTGAATGTCTTTCCTGTATTCATTGGGCAGGATGGTTCTCACCTGGCTCGCAGTTTGGTGTGTAACTCTCAGAGGGCAATTAACTTGCAGTAATATATATTTCCAAAGCTGTAAAGAAAAGAAGCTTCCCTTCTCAGGATAGGCAGGATGCAAAGTGCAAAAGTTAAATTAAAAATGTTGTAGTAAAAGTCATTCCAGGCATATGCAGGTTTCCAAGAGGGAAAGAGTCATTGTTAGGAGTCAACAACCTGGAGTTACTCTGGATCACAGGAGCCAGACTTGTGTGGACTCATATTCTCACAGCACTTATCCCGACTGGTGGATGGTGCCCATCTTGCTGTGGACATTCAACACAGGCAGCTTAATAAAATCCTGCCTTCCTGCCACTTTCCAGATAGGTTTATTTCCTGACCCAGGCAACATCACTGGGGCAGCAAGAAAAAACACTGGCAAACAGGCACATCCTTTGCCTGATTCTCAGAGGGACAGAGGCAGACCTTGCCCAGCAGGATGTGGGGAGCCAGGGCACTGCGATTGGTCACTTGCCACCAGCAGAAACAAAACAAAAAAGATGCTTCACAATGGTGAAAAATAAAATAGGGAGTAATGAGGGTATTTATGTCATTTCCTCATGGGCCATCATAGAGCATGATAACAGGATGGGGTCCCACTGTCAGTTCCTGGATAGCTCAGGCTATTTCCCATAACCCCAGTGAGTAAATAGTGCCATGAGGGGAGCCTGAAGCTGTGATGCATCCTGCTTCCCCATGCAGCTTTCCCCAGGCACCACAGCCAACACCTGGTTCATGCAGGAAGTGAGAAACCATCCTAGAGGGGTCAGAAGCGCCCTGGGAACCACAAGCCTTTCACTGGCCTTGAAAGAGAGTTGAGAGCAAATAAAAACATCCAGCTTTGGGAGTATTTGCCCTGCAAAGTGACCTGGAGATGCTGGTTCCCACCCACTGTCTTGCTAGTCAGGGCCTTGGCAAGGTGCAAGGAGACAGCACTCCATCCAACCATAGCTCCACCAAAGCCCATCTCTTGCCTCCAACAGTGGCCAATGCCTGGGGAAGAGCAGGGCAGATTGTGGCTCAGATCACTCTAAATTCCCAACCAGAGGTTATCTTTGTGTAAACTGCAGGATTTCCACTTGAATTATCTGAAGGGCCGCTTAGACTTCTGGGGATTGCTGTGCCCTAGGTAAGGCTTGCAGAAGGGAGACCAACTTGCTGATCATGGGCAAAGGCAACATTTTTTTGTCTGCAGACAATGAAGATGGCCGCAGAGAAAGATGGTCCTTCACATCTACATCATTTTAAGAACAAATGACTTGTTGCCACAGTCCTGGCCAGAGATGGTCCAAGTGGCATCATTCAGGTGACAGGCAAGGCTTTAAATACCTGCCCGTATACAGCAGGGAATTTGCAAGCTCTTATTTTCCAGTCCTATTACACTGCTTGTTTTTTTCCAGTAGTTTGACAGCAGGGAAGTGCAGGTCTGTTTTCTTCAGCCACACTCAGCTGTGTCACAGCAGCAGGAGCCCTGGGCAGGGCAAGAATGCGTGGAGCAGTTGAAGGGCTGCACTGGGGCCAGCTGCCTGTGACAGAGTCCTTGCTTTCGCAGCAGGGTTTCTTGATGGATCATCTGGAAAGACAAACCCCCTTGAAGCTTTTTAAGGATTCAGATAAACTTCTTATGGCCCACCAGGGCATTTCTACTTGACATGTTCCTCTGGATCATGTGTTTATGTCATTATTTTCTATCCCCACTTTCCAATTCCATGACTTGCTGCTGGTACACCATCCATCCGTAGACAAACCTGCCTGTTTGCTCCACTGAGACCCCACAGTTTCCCAAGTGCCCATGGTGAGCCCTTCCCCTGCTCCTGGAGAGCCTTAGACTGCTTAGAGAGCTGTTGCTAAAGTTGTCCTGCGACCTGGTCATGGCCCAAGATATGTTTGTTGCCAGTTCCCAGCAGAATTATTAAAAAAATATATAATTTCAGGTGAAGGTAGCAGACATTGAGAGCATTTTTGCAGGTACTGTATGGTGTCCAAAATTGGAACTTACTTTTGTTAAGACCTGTCATCCAAGGTTTTAAAAGGTCTGAAATTATAATCTGGCACTTTAATCATATGATAAAGTTTTTCTTCGGTTTTGACACGAGTGTTGTTTTGTGATATTAACTGAAGGGGAATTAGGTGCTATTTCAGTCACAAAAATTATCTGCTTCAGAAATGACTACATATCCCTTTTGCTCCCAAATCACATACACTCATAAAAATTCACAACCAGCTGTACAGCCTCTTACCAGGTAACAGAATCCCTTTACTAGCAACTTTGACATTTTAATAGCTGCAGAGATACTAGTAAAAAAGTTAGAGAGTATTTTTTAAAAGTTGGATTTTGTTATTCTCTTAAATGCTGTTCTCCTGAGGGGCAGGTACTGAAAGACTGATGAGGAGGTACTAGTTATGCCATTAATATTATTCAGCGCTATAAGATTGATCTCTTTATGAAATTAACACATCTGTATGGCACAAGGAATTGCTGACTACAGAAAAAACCTCCCTGCTCGTGGAGAAGTGATAGAAAGGGCCCTGGGCTGAGCTGCACTGGAGATCCCATCACTTTGGCCTCCCCTCTGCTCTGAGACCGTTTCTTTCCAAAAAGCAGAGACCCTTGGTATAGACAGGCAGGTCCTACCAGCAGCCCAGAGCCTTGTCATTAGAGCCCTGTCCTAGAAGTGCAGCAAACACAACGTGATAGTCTCTGATGGGAATGATGTCCCTTGCTCGTGATGATGAAGAGAGAGGACATGAGTCCTTCCTTCCTACCTTGTCCCCTACTTTTGCCACGACAGACAAAACCAGCTGGACCAAAGCAGCCTTGATCTTGGTCAAAAATAGCAAAGAAATTTGAAAACTGCTTTTATGAAGAGAAGAGAAGAGAAGAGAAGAGAAGAGAAGAGAAGAGAAGAGAAGAGAAGAGAAGAGAAGAGAAGAGAAGAGAAGAGAAGAGAAGAGAAGAGAAGAGAAGAGAAGAGAAGAGAAGAGAAGAGAAGAGAAGAGAAGAGAAGAGAAGAGAAGAGAAGAGAAGAGAAGAGAAAGAAGAGAAGAAGAGAAGAGAAGAGAAGAGAAGAGAAGAGAGAAGAGAGAAGAGAGAGAAGAGAGAGAAGAGAAAGAATAAGAGACAGTTTATTTCTTCCTCAAACTAAAGCCAGACTATCGGATACAGATTTTTTTCTGTGCCATATGCTGCAGACCAGCCACTGTAAAGAGAAGACGCTCCATTAGCCTGACCCCCACCAGCAGCCCTGAGCTTGGCTCCACTGGCGGCTCTGGCCCTGCAAAAGGATTTCCATCCCTTTGAGAGACAGACATTTTTTGCCTCGTATATGATGTAAAATCAGTTTCATAATACAAGCAAAATCTATCATAATCTCTTCATGCTTGGTGCTTATTTCAGAGCCAGCTGCAGCTGTCACAGCCTAATACTCTCTGCTTAGGGTCCGTGTGTGCACAGCTGGCTCCGGCCTGAGCACCTGCCCTCGGCCCTCAGAAGCGAGCCGGGATCCCCCCTTTGGGTCTGAGCTCTGGTCCTTGACTGCTGGTTTTATTTTGAAACCCCCCATTAAAAACGTGCCGAGGGGAGGGTGCCCTATGCAGAGACAGCCTGGTTGGATTATTTGGGCTTAGAGAGCAAAGTGTCAGGTTTGTGTTTAATGAATATCTCCATCAATCATCCTGGCTGCCCATGGAATAATTACCTTGCAGAGCCCACAGTGGCAGGTAAAGCACTTGGCTCAGGAGACAGAGCCGGCTTTATTAGAAGCCCCACTGTAATACTCACCGTTATTATCATTTGCCTTCAATTACGTTCATGGTTGGTGCTTTGCAATAGATGGCTATTTATTCCTTCTCGGGAGCTGCTTCAGCAGGTACCTTACATTCCTGTGGTGCCACAGTTCAGGGGTGCTCACCCCAACCTTTGAGGCGTATAAACAAAACTTGCCAGAGCTGTTAAGTTATCTCCCCAGATGCTGCTTTATTTGGTGAAGTGCAAACGAAAAGCACTTTATTCGGGACCTTTCAGTGTCTCAGGTGCACTGACTTGGAGTCTTTTGTGCTCACGTATACACGTGAGGATATAACTAGCTCTGAGAGACTCTCAAGAGCTGCAGGGGAGACAGGCTAATTTTGTAAAGCTAATGGTTAAAAAAAACCAAGCTCATTCCCTGTGTAAGCTCCAGTGACTGCAGTCATCTCAGCAATGAATTTGGCCCCTTTCACCTCTGCCCTTGCTGGCCTTTATTCCTAAGCATCAGTAGGATGAAATGCTCAAGCTATGGGCTTTAAAGGACTTTACAAGTTCAGTTTACAAGCTCCATAAAATTACAAATTCTCCCTCCCCACTGCAGAAGCACCTTGTAAAACATGTCCTGTATCGTTTCAGTCTGACAGGTCAGGCAGCAAAAGCCAGGCAGCATCTGAGTGGCAGCAAGCAATGGAGGGGGTGCATCTGGTACTGAGCAGAATCTCTGGCTGTGAGAGGAGAAAGCAGGAGGCGGACATGGTCAGCAGCAAGTAAAAATAATTCTCTGCCTCGTGCCCCAGGGAAACCCAAGGCCTAGTTCCACTTTCAGTTTCTCGTCTCTTATTGAGCAACTATTTGCAACATACATTTTGGTTGGTTTTCTTCAGGGTGTGACATCCATAAGAAGCATCTCTGCACATGCTTACGTCCTAATGGAGCTGTACCTGGGACCATGTGGCTCGATCCTTAGCTAAGCATCTGTCCCTCTGGAGAAAATTGCAGTGACTCTCCACGGCAAATGCCTGGCACTAACCTGACACCAGGGCAGCAATCCACAAAGACCCTTGCCCCATCTCAAGTAGTTGCTGATGATGATTGTATGCCAGAGGTCTGCAGAGGTTACGTACTACTTCTTTCTGTGTTTCGGTTTGGGCTGCTTTGAATAGGATAGGAAAACGAGCAACAGCCCCAGCAAATGCACACAAAACACTTTCACATCTTACATATGTCTACACCCAGAATTATTTGGTGTCAGGCTGAGCACAATGAGTCATAACTCATCTTTTCACTGGAGCTGGAAAAAATACTTTGGACTTGGTGCCAGTGTCAGCACCATTGCTGGTATTTTTAATGCCAAGGGAAAGTGTTAGTTGAAGAATAAAGCAAATAAGGTCCTCCCAACATCAGCTGAAAGACTGCCAGCAAAGGATGCAACGAAAAATTCTGGGTTCTGCTGATGACCTGTGCCAATCCATCACATCCAGAAAAATACTTGAGCACCTGTCAGGGTGGCTGGGCTGTGCCAGCACACAATGCTGGTCAGTCAGGGCCGGCAGGGAGGAGCGTGGAGGCATTGTGCCGCCTGTGACAGCAGGAGAAATTGGGCAGCTGAGGCATTTCCAAAGGGAAAAGCCTGAGGGAGCAATCACTGCCCCTGGAAAAATCTGTGGTTTGATTTACTCAAATGCACTCTGGGCAATGTGTGAATGGGAGCCTGTGGCTGGACACAATTTTAAAGATGTCTCTTAAAATACACTTGTTCCCAGAAATTATGACAGGTAACAATCTCAGGGGCACCCTGAGAAGAAAAAGAGGTAGAAAAAGCTTTGCCAACACAGATGGCCTGCAGATGCCACCCAGCCAGCCTGCTGTGCCTGGTGCTGTGGCCCCTGCAGCTCTTCCTGAGGTTGACAAGCTCTGGCTGTCCTCAATATGAGGTCTTGTGTCTGGGCCACACAGTCTCACAGCGTCCCCCTTTTACACCAGTTCAGGTATCTCCAGGGATCACCATTGCAACAGCTTCATGCAACAGGACTGAGCTCTCACAGGGGACAAAGCCATTTCAGGCTGTATAGGAAAGCAAAAACCCAGAAATCCTTTATGCAGTAATTACTAGATTTTATCCTTCCCCCCATTATGGTGCAGGATGTTTATGGGCATTTTTTTGCAAGTTTTTTCATTTCAATGCAAAACTCAGATGGCTCTGAGCAGGCACTCAGGGTAGAAAGGAGGATAGGGAGAGACCCAGGATCTGTATCTTGTTTTCACGGCTGTATATTGCGAGGGGTTCAGGAACATGGGGAGCAGGGTCAGGGCTTGAGTTCAAGCCCAGTTTTATGCCACTCCACAGCCACACAAGCTTTTTGCAAAGGGTCACCAGGTTTTCCAAAGTGCTCGTCACTCAGCCTCCTCAGAACTTACCCGCCCTGCAGTTTCTCAGCTCCGACTGCTCCTATCAGCCTCTGCCTCCCTCCTTCCCCAGAAAACATCCTTTTGCAGGTCTCTGTCTGGCCACAGGCTCTGAGATTAATTTCAAGCAGAGCAGAGGCAGCACATGCCTCTGGCAGGCAGGCACCTTGCAGGGCTGCAGCCCACAGTCCCACTCCAGCCTGGTTGTGTGTCCACAGGCAGAGGCAGTCATGGGCAGCTGCCTGGTGGCTACTGGTCTTTTCAGCTAACTTCTTAGATCTGCAATGGCAGTGCCAATGTAGCTGCAACATTTTTTAGATGTTCAAGAGGGCAAAGTTGATACGTGATTCCCCCACTCACCCCTCTGCTAACTTTGGATGCAAACTGTTTACAAACAGCTGTTGTAACATCCCCAAGGTCCAAAGGAAAATACTCTGTTAGAGAGAAAAAGATCTTAGCATAGACTATGTCTAGGAATTTCATTAACACAGTCAGGAGCTTGTTCAGATGTTTCCCTTCTCAGCTCTGGGTTAACTGGGTCTGTGGAGATGAGAGAGTTTATCATTCATAACAGCCATGACTGGAGCAGGGCTGCAATATGGCCTGAAGTGGAGGACAGCCTTGAGGGAGGGTGGCCATCAGGGAGGACAGCCATCAGAGGTCCAACCCATCTGCCAGGACTCCCATGGCAGCAGCAGCCACCACTATCCAGGTGATTACTACTTGGCCAAGACCCTGTGGGCTGCAGTGGCATCTCTACCCCCACCATCAAACCCTGCGGCAGGGGCAATTGTGGTCCATGGTCCCCAGGGTGCCACCAAGAGTTCTGCGGCCAGGCCATGCTGTGCTCCACCAAGGTGAGGCCCCTTGGCCATCAACTGTGCTGCACAACCATTGACTGTGACTGTGCCAGCCATGTCAAGGGAAAGGGTGCTGCCCCCACGCTCCCAACACCGAGACCCCTGGAGAAGGGAAAAGACAGATTGTCTCTCACACGGGGCCGGAGGAGCCATGCACCGATCCTGCTCACAGCTGGTGGCTGGAGTGCTGGGCACAGGGTCAGTGTGGGTGCTGGGACCCAGCCTGCTGCCTCCCTCCTCCCAGCATGTGGCACACTTGCTCCTCAGGCTGCCACACTGTAAGGGTGTCATTCCCACTGTATTTAAAAGAGAAACCATATTGTCTTCTTGTTCCTTTATTCCATGAATCTCTGCTCTTCTTGCCCCACTGCGTTTGCTTTCCATCAGCGGGATAGGCACAAGGAGCTACTTTCTCAACCTGGAGAAAACTGTTGCTCAGCCACACAATGGGGGGGGAAATAGCTTGTGAAAAAGAGGCAATCAGATCCCTTCAGCTAAAGTTAAATTTTCTTTTAAAGAGTCTCCCTTTCTGGAAGCAGTTTCCTGCTTTTCTAATTGGTGTTTCTGAAGGGAGAGAAAGAGGTCCCTGTTCCAGGGGTATTAAGCCCTTTAAAGATGCTTTAACTAACAAAGCAAAGATTAGAGAACACAGATCAGATGTTTTTCCTATCAAAGCCTTTTCTTTTCTTTCTTTCCTCTTTTTTTTCCCCACTGTGGATATTTTGAGTCTCCTCTGGGCCGGGCTTCATTAAGGCTGTTAACTTCGTAGCGCTGATGTCTCTTTGCCCAGCTCACAGTTTGGGTGGCCTGAACTAAAATCTCCCAAAGGGCTCATTACAGGTGGTAGGCAGACAGGGCTGGAGCCTGGGCCACACCACATATCCCTGAGAGAAATGTGTTTCCCTGACCAAAAAAGCACAATATTATATTCTTAAAACATTCCAACCCCGTCTGGGTGTTCTCTGCATGCATTCCTGTACGTGGGATTATTATTGTAGAGAATTTATAAAGTCATTCATTTCTCTGGAAGTGTATGACATGGGTTTTGGTTGAATGGGCCCAGTGCAAACTTAGAGCCATGTGGTGCTATAAAAACACAACAGTAAATAAATCAGCAGGGAGAATTTACACTTCAGCCTTCTGATTGTTTTTACATTCAGAGGCTCAGACTCAAGAGCCAGAGTGTAAAATAAATACCTGTAGCACCAAAAATGCAGCGTCACACTCTCTCCTGCTAGCAATCAAACCAGTGAAGCCGACATACGTGCAAAGCAAGGGTGTTTATAGCGAGGTTGCAGTGACCTTTTTTCTCTTTGGCTGCTTCCTATTTTTCTTGGTGATACCTCAGATCTTTATTATGGTATTGTCGGTCCTAGTGCTCCTGTGAGTGAAGGTTGTGTCAGGCCTTCAAGGGTTTGAGTGCTTGATTTTTTTCTTTCCGGGGGTTATTTTTATCACAGCTCTTTAGAGAGAAAAAAAAGAAATTACTCCAGGCTGAAACTTGCCAGCTCCTGGTTGTTACCAGGAGGAAATCACGCTTTTCATCTGTGAAAAACAGGAATGAAAGGAACCGGGAGATGGACATCCGGGCTCTGCACTTTCATGGTCCTGCCATTGCGCAGGGAGCTTAGGGTGGGAATGCCAATTCCCAGGAAGGAGCCACATGGGTTGAGGTCCCCCTCAAACCTGCCTTCTGTGGGAGCCGAATGGGGATCTCCTTGCCACAGTTATAAGGTGACCCTGCAATTTAGCGCTCCTCAATCAGAGAAATTTCTGCTGCTCTTGTCCCTGCATAACGTGAGAATGTCACTCAGCTGTGATTTCACCCATGAAGAGGCAAAAGGTGAAATCATCTTTGATGACATCAAATTGTTTTTGGAAAACCAAGGCTATTCTGAGATGGGTAGAACTTTCCTATACTGAAGTAAACCTTTTCCGGGCACAAAAATGGATCACAAATCCTGTGAGGCAGTAAAACAACCCCTGGATTAACTTCTCTGGGAGTCCCCCTGCATATCCCAGGTTGCTCTGGTTGAGTTCTCCTCTGCTGACCATTGCATAAAAACAGATTTTTGCTTCACTGCCAAAAAAGCACTAGGATTATTTACCACCTCAGAGCTGGGGCCATTGCCAGTTCCGATGGACCATTTCTCATTAGCAATTAACATCTACATCATTACCGATGTCTCCTCTAGGACCGATCTGTAAGAATGCCTGATTTTACCTGTCAGACTGAGATCACCTCTTCCCACACAAAACAGATGTGGGGGACATGTGCCAGCGTTAAGATGACTTTAGGTGACCTGTTTCAGCACAGTGCTTTTGTAACCCTCTGGCTGCCTCTGTCCCACAGCAAGGGACTCTGGGGCAACCCCCCTCGGGGACGGTAGCAGTGACTTTGCCGACCTTTCTTGCTTTAAGAGCCTGCTGTGCTTTTTGCACACTAGACAAAATGATGCTGGTGAAGGTATCTGAGCGCATAAGAGAATGTGGAAATTGGCTCAAAGGAACTTATTACTGGCATTTGCTTTTTCCATATTTTCTTAGTAAAACAAATCTCTGGTGTAATAAAAGGATGAGAATTAAGATAGTGTGGCTCCGTGCCTTTGGTAAAAAGAGATTGTTACACACACACCCACCTTGACTCCCCCGTGCATGCAAGGCTGAATGGGCCATCTCTTCAGGCAGGTTAAGACCTCGACAACCCTATTTTGGTGGCTGAGATCAGATTTAAGCCTGAAATTCAAATGTACATGCAAAAACGTGAACCCAAACTGTGTCTGCAAGAGAGCTTGTCCCCACTATCATGCTGATATTGTGGTTTTTAGTCTCTCTGAAGGTACAGAAACTCTGAAAACTGGAAACGCATCAATCTCTACGAATGCATTATACAGCCAGATTCCTGTTATCTTTAATAAGGGATTATTTCCATTAGCCAGGCAGTAGAGTTATCGGATAGAAAAATGGGAGTATTTTCCTCTGATGGGTCCCAGAACGCCACCCTGCAGGAACAGCTCCCCCCTCCTTCAAGCCCCATCCCCAAGATCATCCTCCACTGTGCATACATTTTTCATGGGTGAGGAAGATTTTGTTGAGTTTTTGGGTAATGGATCCTCTATGCTCACTTGCTCTCTGTTTGGATTGTGAAGGAGCCTTTCTAGCAAAGCAGTATTCAGTGGTGGTCTCCAGGAAAAGGCATTTCTTGCATTAAAAACAATAAAAGGCCCAATGTTTTACAGACAGATGTCCATCAACAGCTGGCGCTGGAGTGGGAAGAGAACACCGGATCTTCTCCATCGTCACAGTGCTGGGGCTCTGCTTAGCCACTTGTTTATTTAACAAGCTACGTTATTAAACTGGACTTTGGGTTGTGAATGGAAGCTCAACCCCCTGAAAAGCCACACAGACACTTTGATCGTTTATAAAGACCTACTCAAGAGACCATGCACTTCACCAGGGCTGCAGGGAAGGAAGAGGGCAAAGTCTGTATTTCACCAGCTTTCACTAAGCTGGGCCATTGACTCAGGTTGTCTTTGACTCAGATGTCTTTGGACTTGGTCTCATTTGCAAACTTAGCCTTATCAAAATCACGTAGCTGGGGCAGCGTGCTCTGCCAGGAGCATGGGCACCCAGATGAGCAGAGGCCTCTGTCCCTGTCCCAATCCAAACGCTCCACTGCAGGCAGTGCTTCGGCCAATGGTGGCCCTTTACCTGGCCTCGCAAATCCCACTTGCACTTGACGTTGAGCCCTTCTCTATCCCACTGCTCCCTCCCCAGCTGGGCACTGGTTGAAGACATACCAAAGTCCAGAAAGGCTCTTGGGGCTCCCAGCATGCAGGCGAGCCCTCAGCAGCACTGCCTCCTGCCGACGGATACCTGGGCTCCCGCAGCCATGTGCCACAAATACGTCAGTCCTCTCTGCGCGGCAGCTGCCCCCTAACTTTGTCACAGCAGCTGTTTCCCAGGACACAGCAACTCTTCCAGCTAGGAAGGGAACATTTTATCCAGCTGAGACTGTCTGGCAGTTTAAATGGGGAAATGTAATTACCCACACTTAAATTCGGCCTTGAGATGGCATCTGATGTCTCTGCAGTGAGTATCCACCGTGCCCCATGTCACGGAGGGACATCTCGTTGAGACACCTTGCCTGCCCATTGGAGGCAGGGCAAGCACTTGAGATGAAGAGTCCTGTGTCCAAAGGTGCCCTGATAATTCAAGGCAGAAGAAGTTAAACCAAGACTTCCAGAAAGACACTGGATATCTGTAATTGCCCCAGGTTGTATCTATTCTCCCATCATCTGCAGGGAGGGACTCATGGGGGAAGCACTGTGGGGCCGGCAGTGGGACATGTCTGGGAGCAGTGCCACCTCCCACAAAACCGGCACGAGGCCCCTCAGTTTGGGCCCCAAATTACTCCCACTAAGTCATGTTCTCTTCAGTCACAGCCACCATTGCTTTTGCTTGGGCATCTGTCCCCTGGATTTCCCTTGATTAAAGAGGTCTCTAGGTAAAGCTAGAATCAGCTGAACAGCTCTTTGTCATGCCTTCCCTGCCAGACCCCTGCTTGTGGGGGCACAGCGCATTGCTCCAGGGTCAAGGCAGGTTCTGCCCCCCAAAACAACTAAACTTTTCCTACTGGATATGGCAATAAAAGCAGGGCCCTTCCCTGATGCTCTCTACAGGCTGGAGGTCAAATTTGTCTGGATCAGCCCCCCACAGACACTGTGAATATCTGCCAGATGCCTGCTGAACTCGCTAAGCCAAAAAACCGCTCTCAGCAACAGCAGCACCCGGCCCAGCCTGCCTCCCTTGCCCCGGCAGGCTGTTCCCCCAGGAATTTGACATTTCGACTTGATCGCATCAGTTTGGCCACCTGCTAAAGCCCCACTCACTCCACAAATTGGGCAAGGCAAGCTGATGCCCAGGCTGCCATGGGACCCGGAGGCACTTTGTGGTGACCACGTGCCTTGAACAAAAGATTTTGCAAGGAGGCAGATTTTCAGTAAAGGAGCCTAAAGCTGACTCAGTTGCAAGGCCAAAAGGGAAGTTTGTACAAGCCTTTTGGGCACGGAGTAATTGTAGAGAAAAGCTGTCCTGCACCAAGATCTTTCTCGTTACACGCAGAGGGAGAGCGCTGCACTAAAAGCTGAGCATATTTTCCTGCTTCCACTCACCTTAAGAGCTGATTGCCTCTTCTGGCACAGCACAGTGCTTCACCTCGGACCAGGGTGAAAACTCTTGTAGCTTTGTCAGAGCATGAAATAAGGTGGAAATCGCTAAAACCTGGCATTGAAATAGAAGTGCTCTCAGCACAGCAACACCAAGAAAAGCACAGTTTCTGCGGATTATTTTGCAATGGCTGCATACTTTGATTGTTTCAAAGAGATTTTACATTCAATTTTTTTCTACTTAGCCAATTTATTCTTAGTCTGTGTTTTCAAGAAGTCTACTACACCACAACTCAGCCACTGGGCTGAAAATGTGATATTCCCAAAGCTGTTATGTACTCCTAGGTATTTTGGACTCTTCTCCTGACACAAGTAACAAAAACAAACAGTTGGAACAGATATGTAGTTTTAGCTAAAAGCCAATCTAAGTTTTAGGTTCATAAACAGCATAATCATTATTTATACTTGACTAATGTGTGTTTCAGTGAAACCTAAAAGTTCTGTTGCGTGTTCACTAAGGTTGCCATTTCAGGTTGGCCACAATATGCTTCCGCTAAAGAAAGCAAATGGAAAATAAGAAATTCAGACTCCAGTAGCACACTGAGGAAAAATAATTCAGCATTGGATACAAAGGTTGTGTTTACTCACTCTGAGCCCGAAGTTAATCCTATTCCATATATCAACTGTTGTACTGGAAAGGTTGCACTGGACAATTCATTTTATTGGATTAACTTTGTGCGTGAAGAGCCACCAGTGAGCCTCATTCTCAGGAATTTCCATTATTCAGCACTAGACCTGTGCTGCACTTTCTTACAGTCCCATATTTCACTTTCTGTGGTTTTATTCTTGGTGAACAACCCTCAGAATATATTTGGTCTGTTGAGCAGTAGGCACTCGGTGCTTCTTTTACCCCCATAGGTTCTTTCTGCCTGTGGCAGGGACTTGGAGGGATGCTCAGAAGTGATTGAACTGTTAGCAAAATGTGCTGCAGCACCAGGCAGGATAGCCCCATGGGGAAAGGAGCTTCCCAGTAGCCAAAGGCTGAGAATAGACATGGGATCTGACACCATCAACACACAAGTTATGTCCCATCAGCTGAGCTGCTGGAGCTGCTTTTCATACTTCTACCTGCACCTGGAGGTAATGCACTACAGCTGGACCCTGAAGAAATATGTTCTACTTAACAGCATAAATCCTACCGATAGTAATAGGACTCAGGATGGTATTTTCAAGAGAGTGCAAGCGTTTTGGCAGCCTGCGTCACATCTGCAGAGGTATATAAGGATTTCTATTTAATGCAGATAGTGCCTAGTGAAACTAATAAACCAGTCAAGAGGTCAGGACCAGTATTGCTCTGATTTATTCATCTTTACTCTTCTTTATTCTCTCTCTCCGTCAATGACCAGTGTCTCGATACCTTCAGATGGCAAACCTGTGGGTACTCAACAAACATGCACTTAAGTATTTTCTCTTTGAAAATGAGACTCCACCTCCTAAACCACCATGGTCCTATCGGGAAGTAACCCATCAGGTATTACAAGCAGAGCCCCTGCATCTGTGTGGAAATCAGTCCAGCCTCACTGACTCTTGACAGCTTCAGCAACCTCCACCAGCTCTCCCACATCATAAGAAATTTAATTACCATAATTTCTGCCATAAAGCATTTAATATCACAGCCAGACACATGGATCTATGTTTATCACTGCATGTTCTCTACACAGTTTCCTCTCCAGTTTCAGGAGACCTTGCTGTACCTCTAAGAAACTCCACCTCAGAGATCCCTGTGGTGTCCATCCCCACTGTGAGGTGGGTTTGCGGCTTTCCCCAGAGGCTGAGCTGTTAATGGGGAAATTGCTTGGGTTCAGC
Organism: Phaethon aethereus; assembly: GCF_964289735.1. Taxonomy (NCBI): domain Eukaryota; kingdom Metazoa; phylum Chordata; class Aves; order Phaethontiformes; family Phaethontidae; genus Phaethon; species Phaethon aethereus. The sequence continues at coordinate 9,232,155 of NC_138593.1, read as the reverse complement.
CTCCAAGCAGATTCACGTTTCCATCAGCAGATGCAGGCTGCTGCGGACTCCCTGAAGCTTCAGGCAGATTTTCCATGTGCTGCTCAGCTCTCACATAGCAGAATGATGCCACACAGGGGTGCTAAAACTTCTTCTATAAAACATCTTCTTGCAAACCCCATTGTTCAGCTATGGGAACCTGCCCTTCTGTCTCGAGGGCAGATCCAGCAAAGCCACTCCGGGGAGGCTGCCCCTGACCACCCAGGGGCTTGCCTTAGCCCCTGTTCTGCAAAATGATCTGATACCTCTTAGACCACAAAAGTAGAAATAAGATGATTAGTGGGGAGGAGGAGAGTGAAGCAGGCTTAAAAGGGATGAAAGGGAATTTTCTGTTTATAGAGAGATACAATTTTTTTTTAAAGAAACGCACACTGTCTCCAACTTGCTTTTCTCATGAAGCCGTAGTTACCTGATGGGTTAAAGATCTCTTTGGATAACAGAAAACTTAAGTCAGTTAAACCACTTGCTGAATAAATGCAGGTGTTCTGCAGTTATTTCAGAGGACAAACTCAAGCCAGACAGAGGATTTTCCTATCTTAGATCCTTAATAATCCAACAGCAAGTGCTGTCTGGTTGTGAATAAGCCAGTATAGAATATTGCATTTACAATATGTAGAATTAATTTCATTATAATATGGCTCAGGGATATTTTACCTGGATCCCTTACTGTGTAGGGCTGTATACTTCATTATCTTAAAGGGTGAACTCATCTCCTCACGGCTGTCACCAGCCTGGGGCCCTTGTCACCCACCATGATGCTCCTACTTGCTGCCAGGGAAGGACCAATATCTTTTTCCCAGCAGCAAGGAGTGACACCACAGCCATCCCAGCCCCAGGGTCCCAGCCTCCAGCCTTGCTGGGAGATGGGCTGGCCCCAGAGGCCACTCAGCAGCTGACCACTGCCCTAGCAGTAATGCGAGCCCTGGCGATGGCTACAATCATAGACAAATAGTAATAAATAAGCAGCAAAGCACTGTGATTTGACAAGCCTTGGGCATCCCCAGGGATTTGTAATGGGATATGGAGGTTTTCACCTCCTGGTCTCTGGTTCACATTTCAAATTGGGCCCCGCTCCGAAGTGACCAAAGGTCATTGCCAGGCTCACTCGCCCGTGTGAAGACATAAATGGCCTCATTTCTCTAATTCCTCAAGCGAGGCTGGGGGGAGGACTGGATTTGTTTGCTTTTTATGGTCCTGGTGGAACAGCCCAGCAGCAAGGCTATCTGTGTGCATCTCCATCCAGTCCCCATCCCAGCTGCATCTGGTGCCCGGACACCTTCCTGGCAGCTCCTGGGCATGGTGCCTGGCCCCAGCCCATAAAGCACAGAGGGGCTGGCTTTGCTCTAACTGAATCCTGCACCTCATTTTACTTTTTCCATCTATAAAGCTAAGCAAGAATGAGCATTTTTGATGAGTCTTCTGTGCAGGGCCTGGGAGATTTACAGAGTTTGCTGTAAGTGTGAAACTTCACTATTTAATCACAGATACTCAGCCTGTTCCCAGAGCTTGGTCCTGGTCCCTGTGGCCCAGATGTCACAGGAGGGCAGCAAATGGGTACTTCTAACCAAAGCCCTGCATGAAAGGTGATGGCACCAGTGCAGCCTCCCTCGCCAGCTGCACCCTGGCCCCGTGGGCAGTCCTGGAAAGTCTGGGTATGCTCAGCCCGCCATGGACCCTACCTGCTTTGATTTCTTTAGTGGCATCTCTCTTTCCTCCAAGAACCAAGCTGCAGCTGGGACCAGGGGAGGAGCATTCATGGCCCCCTTTGCTCTTCCCCTGTTTTGTTCTGCTCACAGGGAGGTAGCTGGGGCTGGGGTGTCCCTGCCCCTGTGCCCTTGCAGGATCATAGTGCTGGTGCTCATGTCTTGCACCAGACCTTTGCAGTGGCCCCTCCAGCCTATGCATTTCTCATACCTTTCAATGGGGTACAGGGTTCATTTGCCCTTTGTGGCAATCACCAGAGCAGCTCGGGGCTGACAGACAGACCTGCATAGGTTTGCAGACTGCTCTGGATTCCCAGGCCTGGAGGTGTTTTATAAATATCCCCCATTATTATGATGCTCTATTAATAACCACCTTGGGGAACAATGGGAGCACACGACAGCTTTGGTCATCTGATGCCAACCAGTCGATCCTCCACGGGGCCATGGGACATTCCCAGAAAAGCATCTATTTGGGGAAGCATAGCATTTGCACACAAGCCCAGGGGATGTGCGAGGCCCTGGAGGAGGCCAGGCCACGGTGCCTGCTCCTGGCGATGCGCTGCCTGGGAGCACAGATGCTCGTCACCAGCCTGGGCCCTCCCTGCACTCAACATGGGGATGTGGCAGGGCCCAGGGTGTCCACAGACCTCACTTCACCCCACTGTGAGGGATGCACCAGGGCTGTAACACCAGGAATCAGGTCCAGGAAGAGGAAAGCCCCTTCACCCAGCTGTGCCAGACAGGCAGGGCAGGCAGGGAAGGATTGTGGCTTGTGGTAAATTCGGTTCTGCCCAGACACTCTTGTGGTTGCAGCTCTTGCAAAATTTGACGAATGCTCCCAGGGACATGTTCTCCACATTGTCACAGCCACAATGTCTGCATCAACATGAGTGGTTCAGGATGAGACAGCTTTTGGGCAGCCTTGGTGCTCAAGCAAAAGGCATTTTGGGGGTGAGACAGGAAGTTAAAGAGGCTGATGGAGTGAACTAGCATGTCATTGCTTCCCACTCAGGCCAGAGATGGGGAGCTCATTGGGCACCCTTGCTGGCACGTGCCCCAGCATGCCCAGGCAGGGTGAGACATCCCTCCTTGTCGTGCTGGTGACATGGCAGCAGTGCCCAGCAAAGGAAGAGCAGGAAAATGAAAGGAGGGAGCCCAGCCTTCATTTCCCCATGAGGGGCATGAGGGAGTCCCGCTCCTGCTGGGTGTTACAGTCCCCACTTGGGATCCTGCCAGGTTCACCAGGGAAAATGGTACCGGGTTTTTTTCACATTGTTCCTGATGGCTGGGCACTTCCTGAGCCTTTCCAGTGGCGTGGGGAAGGGGAGCGAGAGGAAAACGGAACCTTTTTTTATTTTCCTTCCTTTTGCAATTTCTCTACGATCACAAAAAGCCATATTGCAGCTAATTTTCCTGCCTCCGTTCACACGGACATTTTGCAAGGGCACAGGAATTCCTCTATGAGGGACGTGGGCTCTTCTGATGCCCTGTGGCCGGCACTGTGCTTCTCCATGCTCCCCAAACCACCAACTTATCAGCATCCCGCACTCAGGATCTTGGGGTGCAACATCAGGCCCCACATCCCGCCTACTACCCTGTGGTGTAGAGGCAGGGAGCAGAAGCAGAGGCAAGTGCGGAGTCTGAGGCCCTGGGACCTTTGCAGGGGCAGAGGTGGGAATGCAGAGAGGCAGCGGAAAGGCTGCACCGTAGGGTCATGACTCACCAGCCCCAGAGCACCAGGAAGGGCTGCCATCTCTGCAGGACTGGGGAACAGGATAGTGCTGAGAACTAACATAACTCACCAGACACCACTTGCAGCTGCTGTAACTGCAGATCTACTGATCCCACTGCCTCTGCACTGATTTACCCAACTAAAGAGAGGTCTAAAAACGTGAAGGGAAATAAAAGCTGCAGAGTTTTGTGCTCTCTATTCATGACTGGGTCACTCAGCAGCTGCCTAAAGAAGTTGCAGAGCTCAGCAGGTACCCAAGGGGACTTTCTGTGTGATATAAAGATGAAAAATCTTTCAGTTCATCACTTCTGGAAAAACAGAGGTTTTGCCTAACCTGAATGTTTCCGGGACCCCAACGGGGGTGCAGCCCTACCCTCAGTGCAGGCAGGATGCAGCACGGATGCTCTTGCTCATGAGAGAGTTACGGTCGGACTTGATGATCTTGAAGGTCTTTTCCAACCTTAATGATTCTGTGATTCTGTGAGTGTGTGTGGCTATACTGGTTCCCTCTCGCCATGTTGCAGTCTGCCAGCGAGGGAAAGCCAGTGACTCCTAGGGTGTTTCAGCAGGGTCTGAGCTGGGAACAGGCCTTCTTCTTGCCCTGAGCATGATCAGGACCCTGAGCCAAGCAAGGAGACCTGGCTCCGAGCATCCACCACCCCTTAATTCCTCCCCGGTTCAGCTTTCACTTGCTTTCCCTTAGTAAGGACATTCTTTTTCTCTTTACCAACTGCAAAGCTGGGGAAACCTAATGCCAGTATTAAGAAAAATACTTTTCAAATTATCCTTTAGTTCCAACAGCTTAATGTCCTTACACATGCTTAGTGTGGAGTTTCAGCCTCATCTGTCTGCAGCAGGACAGCCCGCCCCAGTTGGGAGCAGCAGGACCCCTTTCATGTCGACGTGCTGGTCCCCTGGCCAGCTGCAGGGACAAGAGGCCACGTGGAGCATTGGGCCCTCCCAGGAGGAGACTCCCAAGAAGGGCTGAGCTCAAATAGCTGTTTAGGTTTTTAAGGTTAGTATCCACCTGTGCTGGAAAAGGTGCAGTGGGTGGAGTGGTCCTTCTTTCACTGTGGATGGTGCTGAGGGTCTCTGCAGCCCCTCTGCTCTCATGTTGGTTCTGAGAGCAAGTTCTGGTACCCATGACTTCAGCATGGATATGGCCATGCTTCGTGCTCTGTATGTGTACAGGACCGAGTGCAGGGAAGGACTAACCCATGGCACGAGGTGGGATTTCATGCTTGCCTAGCTGGAGGCTCTGCCATCGTCCCCTCGAGGTGGGAATGTGAGTTATGTGCCAAATGAGCCCGTGGAGAGTAGAATGATCAAGGTGATGACATCCAGAGAGTCTGTGCAGGCACAGATGGTCCTTCTGGAGAGTAACAGGACAGGCAGGAGCAAGGCTGCAAGGTGGTCTGCTGATGAGCCCTACGTACCTCCCCACTCCACGGGAGCCCAGATGAAAGCAGCCATAAGCTGGAGGGGATGGCTGGCAGCTTGTCAGGTGCTTTTCCAGTTGCAGTGGTTAGAGCCCGCACCCTCAAACCTGCGCCACCCTGCCTGGGCAGCTCCTCTGCATCACATGGCTGTCTTGCCTGTCTTACCCAGGCTTTTCTGGGTGAGGGAACGCATTACCCCAAAGTGGGGCAGCCCTCCGCCCCCTCTCTGCTCCCGCTCCTTCACCCTCCTGCTCCACAAATAAACAGGGAGGTGCTGACAGCTGACAGGTTTGGCCAGAAGACTTTTGACAGAAAATTGAAGCCCCCGCTGTGAGGAGGGCAAGCTGTGGGGGGTTGCATGCTTGCAGGGCAGCCAGGAGTAAGGCTGGGCTGAGGAGGCTGCATTTTTAACGCAAATTCAAATACCAGCCTGATGCTCACCTGAGCAGGGAGAGCTGTGAAAGCCCAGCCCAACATTTAATTTCCTTTTCTCTCCTTTTTTTTTTTCTTCCGTGAAGTAACATCTGGCATTCATCTTTTCTTTCCTTCACATGCATGGCAGAAACCCTGGTGTGAGTCATGTCCATTTAAATATGGAAGCACATCATAAAACCTAATGGAGAGTCCAAGAGGTGAGCTTTTATGTGGTTAAAACTCATAGAGAGGTCAAGATTGTTTGGTTTAAACATGGGGGGTCATTCTGCACATGAAGGTGGTCCTCTAAACCTTTAGAAAGGCTTGTTTGCTCAGTGCGAGAGCTCAGCTCAGCACCCCACGGTTTGACTGTCTGGCTCCCAACGGCGCTGTGACTGCTGCAGGGAAAGGCAGCATCACCGCAGTGCTCCCCGTTGCCAACAGAGGGGAATCACGGGGCATGGACCACATCCCACAGCCGTGGGGAGCCTACGGAGGGGTCTGCAGCCAGCAGCAAAAGTGGGAATTGGGGCTGTGCTGATGACAGGGTTTTGGGGTTGTCATCTCAGTCACGGCAAGAGGCAGTGATGGTCATGCTGCCTGTCCCACAAGACCAGGGGAGCTTTGCCTTCACCCGTCGCCTGTAAAACCCAACATGTTTTATAGGACAGGGAAGAGGAGGCGTGTTAACAATTCGTTTCTCCCTGTTAAACTCCATTTTTGTTTTATTGACTCTGAAATAATTTTTGGTGACCATTTTTTACTATTTTATTGGCTAGTTTATTGTGACTAAGCACATGATAAAGCAAACCTTCTGGTCGGGGCTGGCGTAAAGATGCTGTTTGATCTCTGAATTCTTTTGCCTGATGTACATTAGCTTGAGCCAAAACCAGGCATCTGCAGCCCGTCTGGGGTCGGACAGTCCCTGCCTGTCCCTGGGACAGAGTCTCAGTGACTATCCCGGCCATGGGCATGAGTGGGTCCCAGCCTGTGGAAGCAAGGGCAGGATCTGCCTCTCTGCTGCTGGAACAGACTGGCTCAAAACTTCAAGCTTCTCCTTGCTGATCTCCTAGGATGATTTTTGACTGTAAGCAAACAAGTCAGTCGGGGTTATTAACCCTGGATTATATCAATGTGGATGATTGGTATAGACAAGATCACGTCCAACTCTCTCTTCAGCACAGTCTTGGCTGTGGCAGGCACCAGCCAATCCATCCTCTGTCCTCAGACACCTGCTCCAACCAGAGGCTGCAGCTTTAGGATGTAATTAAAATAATGACAGCCGGGGGCAAAGTCCCTGACAACTTAGAGGCATTAAGCACTTAAGGTCTGCTCTGTGGTCCTCCCTCCAGCCTTGTTTCCATTACCATAACAACATCTCTATTTACTGCTGGTATCCCTGGTCATCTAATGCTAGCGTGCAGAGTGTCTTGACTAATATAAGCCCCTTTCTCACCTGTCTTTTGAATTTTCCACTCTTTAATCCCCAGTTGTCAAGTTGGCCCTGGATTGGATGATGGCAGCCTGCACAGTCACCTCTGAGAGTGAAGGAGGAGGTGTCAGTCCCTGCTCGAGACTCTCCCTCTGCCCCTGGGCTCTGCCCCAGTATCGTGTGGCCGCAGGGGTCAGTGCAGTTGGGTTTTGGTGTGGGACCAGCCTTTGAACAGAATCAAGGAGCAATGGCTGTCCCCCATGGTGGTGAGCAACTTCCCAGGTAACTGATTGGCATATGCTGCTCCTGGCCCCAAAGTCTGGGGTCTGATCAGCAGAGGCTGGACACCTGATGCTCTTCACACCTCCTGCTCCCTTCCTGCAAACCCAAGGGACAAATTATACCCTCATCTCACACTAACCTGCTCAATATCTGCTGCACTCGTGCTGCAGGAGAGCAAAGTGAAGCTGGGTTTCTGCACTCTGGCTAATCTGTGGTTTCGCCTCTGCTGAAGACATTTAAGTGCTTGGGAGAAGGTGCAATTTCATTTAACATCGCTCTGTCCTGTCTCTCACTGCTTCCTGCCAAGAAACTGTCAGTTCCAGCCGAGCTTCCCGTTTGCTTGTTCTTTGCCATACCATGAAGTCTGGGCTCAGTTTGTAGCTCCTATAACTGCAGGAAAACAAATCCATCCTGCCCTCACAGCCCAGAGCTATGCCTGAACTTCCCTGGGCCCTGAGTTTGCTCCTCCACTATCCTTTCTCTGCCAGCCTTGCCCCAGTTTGCTGCCAAAAGGCAGACTAAATAGGATCTCATTCTAATAAGCGATCCAGGTCAAGGTCTTGTTTGAACATAGTCAAAAATGGCCTCTGTCCAGCCTGACTTGCAGCCTTTTGCCTTGCCAAAGCTGAGAGAAGTGAGGAAGAGTCTGTCGAACTGGGCTGCTTTTAGACTCAGACTTGTGCAGAAGGGAGACAGGCAGCAGGACACTGACACCGAATCCCCATTGCTCCAGCTTCTCAGCAGGGCATGAAGACGGGATTTATCTTATTCCCTCAGCCCCATTCCCCTGTCACTGTGTCCCCTGCTCTTTTTTCATTTTCAGGTACAAGGTCTGCTAGTCCTTCCAAGGGGTTTCCATGCAGGTCTGGCAGAAACGCTGCCATATGTTTTTCATTTTGATAACTCCCCTATGGTGTCTGTTATCACCCAAGTCTCTATTAAGATTTATTCCTGTTATTGTAGCAGTCATTTTCCCCAGTACATGTGCATTGTATTTGGAGAGAGTCATAACCACTCTCCACATCCAACAGATGCTGTAGTCAGAGCGACTCCTGCTTCCATTTACCAGACCTTTCTACTAATATGGGATTTCACCAATAACCACAAGTGCTGTTCGCTCCCCAAGATTTCCGCACTGTCATTTCTTGACTGTGTTAGCGGCAAAACACTGATCAGAGCTCCAGTCCCTCATAAAGTGAAGGTTTTGCTTGGCTTTGCTTTTCAGACACTTTCCCATTCAAAGCAGTGAGAAACTCCTGCTCCTGATGGCTGGAGGTCTGAGCAAGGACGGGGGTGCACTGACCTGGGGTGGGCAATGGCCTGTGTGAGAGGCGTAAAAGGCTGGTTCCCCTCACTCGTAGGATTTGATGAGGGTGGGTTGGGGAAGGAGATGGGATCTGCTGGACCTGGTATATGGGTTTAAGAAGAGGCCAAGGTGCTTTGCATGTGGCTGGATGCAGCCAGGAGGGATCAGGCTTCACTGGCATCCATTTGGCGGTGCTCCACCACCGCTCTGCCTCTTGGCAGGAGGGTATGAAAAAGACGTCCCACTGCCCCAGGGGCTGGCAGCAACCTTGGTCCCACGGCTCTGGTCCCTATTGCAGGCAGCTGTGCAACCTGGGCTCCCTAAGTGAGGCAGCCTGCCCACAGCATCCAGAGACCCTTCCAATTTGCCCCTCTTTCATCCCAGTTTGGTCAGCTTGTACGGAAGAAAGGAGCTCCAAATGCTTTCCGGGCCTAATAATATCCATCAAAGCATTTCCAGGGCTGAGGCGTGGATATACACTGCAGCATGCAGAGCAGGAAATGGGCTCAGGTTTTCCAAAGCTGCCTCTTCCAGCCAGAGCAAACCACAAGATCACGGGAGGACAAGAGCGCTGTGCTCGTGGCTTTGTTTGCCCCAGAAGGAATTGATTTGATGAGAAAGGAAATTGGCTTTCTTTAATCTGTCCTTGTGCTAATTCCGCAGAGGAAGGCGTGAGCATTGGCAGTTCCCGAAACTGAACCACCCCTCAGTGCCAGTCGGTTCGTGCTATTTGTGGGGATGGTAGTGTTTCCCAGGCCATGGCCCATGGGAAGCGCCCGCGGACCTCAGTGAGCCGTGTGTGGCAGAGGCAGAAAGCCCTGTCCTCCACAAAGCCAGTGGCCAGCACAGCTCAGGCCCCGGGTGTGTTATGGGTCCCCTTACACATGTGTCTTCCTCAAATGATGGGGTCCTGCTACTGCCTTCACCAGGACCAGGTTTTCTCCAGCAAAAGCCATGAGGAAGGAAACAGCTGTGCTTCTTCTCATCTCTGGTGAATCTGACTGTGCGCCTTCACATCTCTTTTTCCAAACCTTGTCTCTGAGCCCAGCAGGACAAGAAGGAGGGTGTTCCTCATACATCAGCCACACATGTGAGATTTGAACACCCTTTTCCATTAAAAATCAACACTTGAACAGGTTAGATTTGAACACCCTTTTCCATTAAAAATACTCTTTGAGAGAATCACGAGAAACATAAAAAATCCATGGGAATGTGGGTTCCTGACTGGTTCCAGTCTGGCATTTCAACTAAAAAGGGGGAAATCGAATTAATGAGTAGGAAGAACAAGAGCTAAATAAGATGTCGTCAGAGAAGAGCTAGAAATGGTGCAGTGTTATTTTACACAACAAAACCTAAAAATACAATAAATAAATTATACAAAAACTTAAGCCAAGATTATCCTGGATCCCTTTCAATGTCAAACATCTTTCCTGAGGTGACTAAACATCATCACTGTTGCTTGCACAGAAGGACACTGAGATGCAACTAGCAAAGGGATTTAAGTGTGCCGAGTGACCCTGGAAACCCTGTGTTGAACTTGTTTGAGGCATCACAGAGGCAGAGTGGGCACACTGAGCCTTGCTCTGTGCTGCTCTCTTTCATTATGCTTAGTTTTGTAACACACCATAGCCCTTAGCAGGGCTTGTGCAGGGATTACAAAGCCTATTGTAAGGGCTTCGCAGAGTTTGATGAAGTCCCTGCCCCTTTCTTTCTGTGAGATGCCTGTTAAGGGGTGCCAGGTCTCCAGACAGTACTCTGGGCAGGAGCACGCAGGGTGCAGGGCATGTCATGCCTGCAGGCAGGGCTGGCCACCCGGCCAGCTGCTCTCTGTGCCTGGCAGGCCCTGACCGCAGTGCCTGCCTGCTCCAGCAGCCTTGAGCTCCAGCAGAGACAATTTGCCTCTCCCCAGCACCCACAGTAAAGTATCTGCCTGGGTTGATGGAGTGGTGGAAGCAAGAGGCAGAGAAATGGCCTGAAATCCTCAAATTCCTTGTGCCCAGGGGGAGGCATGTGCTGTCAGTAATATTGGTGGGGGTCTGCAGGCAGACAGAAAGGACCACCACTCCTGCCTCACCTGCCCCACCACAACTTGACCTGAGAAGAGGTGAGGTGTCCCCCAGGGCACGAGAAAATAGCAAATGGAGCTGAGAACAACCCACAGGTCACAAAATCCCCTGAGAATAGGCATGCCCACAAGTGGGTAAAGTGAGAAGGAGGAGGAGGAGGAGAAGGAGAAGGAGAAGGAGAAGGAGAAGGGAGAAGAGAAAGGAGTGGAGCAGGCTTGAAGAAGCAACACTGCTTTTTTGCAGACAAACATGGGCTCCAGGAAGGGTCCTGGGCTCATCTTCAGGTCTGGTCTCTTGGTCTCTGCTCTCAGAGACTGCACTCTCCCGTATGACTTCAACATGTGCGAGCTGCCCTTGGTGACACTGCAGAGCCCATTGCCTCTCGGCTGGATGCGTTCCAGAGGGTACAGCTCCAGCATTGACGCAAGAAGAAAAATCTCCAGGATGGAGTTAGTCAGTTTTTATGCTGGATTGGATTTGAAGAAGCAGCTGATGTCGGATGAAGCATCCGTTCCTTATGGTGCTTGGGTTAAGTTTGCAAAGTGTCCAATGAAATATGCAGCAATGCAGGGAGAGGATTTATCCCAGTGGGAGCCCTATAGATTGTGTAGCCTCCCATTAGCATGTTGAGCCCTGCAGTTTATTGTTTGTGTTAATTTGTTTGTGCTAACATACTGTGTTGTGTTAGTGATTAATATATAACATCATCTGCCATACCAAAACCCCATGAAAACATATGAACTCCAGAGCAAGTGATGTTGCTCTGTTCTTTGCTGTGACAGGGAACAAGGTGGAACAACAAGGAATGTCAGGGATATTTTACTGACTTAACAGAAAAGGGAAAAAGTCTTCACAAGTAAAAAATCCTTACAGGACCATCTACAGCAACTGCAGGCAGGGATCTTTGGGGGACACCTCATTTCCTGACAGTGACTGAGCTCCATAATGCCCCTCCATGTGAGGACTGTGCCCATTTAACTGCAGCCCCATGCAGGGTGGCACCATCTGGGCACCCCCGTGTGGAAGTGAACCTGCATGGCCGCAGCAGCTCCACCAGCGCACAGTGCCTGTGTGGGTCAGGCCTCAGTGACTGCATCCAAACAAGAACTAGGCTGCCTTTAGCCGAAATAAATGTCTGCACAGGATGCTGCTTTGGGACTGAGTGAATATAAACCTTCAGCGCAAAAACCACAACCGAGTCATGGAGAAATGCCTCCCCTTCCCTCTAGTGACTTGATTGCAAGTGAATGGCTTGAAAATGACTCTCACTCCATAGAAAGTATCTAGCAAGAAGCAGCGAGGCAGCTGCTTTCCCTTCGGATGCAGCGCAGCGGCAGTGTCCTCCTGCGCTCTGCAGGGCTCCTCACCGCTCTTCTCCAAACTTGTGCTGTGATAAGCAAACACGCTTCAACTGAGCCATTTTTGGCACCTCAGTACTGGTGGGGAGGGGATCCTTCTTTCAAACTAAAAGTGCCTCATTCCCCTGTAGCTGCAGCCCCATTTCCCTGCATGCTCAGGGAGTGCAGGCAGCTGGGCAAAAGCTTCCCCCTCCTTGCTGGAGCTGGGGTGTGAGTGAGGAAAGGGCCAGGCTGGAGGGGACAGGTACAAATTCGCTCACAGGCAGATGTGTGTGTCAGCCCCAGACAGCAGAGCAGCACCCCCATACAGAGCTTTCTGACGGCATTAATGAACGTTAATGAGGACAGGAGTGACAGAGAGTGACTGGTTTTAGAGGCAGCCCCTGGTGCACCCAAAACCAGGACAAGCTGGGGTGGGCTCCTGGGGGAGCCCCAGGCAATGACCCCAACTGCCAGGTCCCCTTGTCCAGGCCACCCTGGAGCTCCCAAGAGAGCTCTGCACTCTGGGGCTGGGTGGGGGTCCCAAAAACTTCACAGCCCCAAACCATGGGCCACACAGGGCAGCTGCACTGCAGGAGAACATGGATATCTCACTGGAGCAGCACAAGCAGTTGTCGGGGTGGGGGGGAAGGAAAAAATGGAAAAGGAAAAAAGAAAGGGAAAGGGAGAAACCCTGCCGGCTGTGTGCTGGAGAAGAGTAGCTGACAGTTTTATTTCTGAGAATTTCCCTGTGCATGATCTCTACATTGGGATTCGCAGACAAGTGACCCCATAAAACCAGCCAGAAATCACCATGGCAAATAACGTGGAGCCAAGGCTGGCAAGTGGGAGCCAGCAGGGGGTGCGGGGAGTGCGGGGGGTGCAGGAGCCCAGCCCCACTCCCCTAGGACCTACGGAGCCCCAAGCACAGCCCAGAATCCCACTGTACCCATCTACAGGGTCAGGCAGCCCATGGAGCCCCACAAGCCCCAGCTTTCCCAGGCACATCACTGCCTATTAGCAAGAAAACAACTGCAGTTCAGGAGGATCATGCTGCTTATAACAATAATTATTTATTATTGGATGCTTTCTGCCTCAGGGTGTTTATCTCTCTTCTTTTTCTTTCATTTGTTCTTTCTTTCTTTCTCTCTCTTTTGTTCTTTGTCTCGCTCTCTCTTTTGGTCTGTTCCTCCCTTCTCTTTTCTCCTTTCCCTTCCCTTCCCTTCCCTTCCCTCCTTCCGCAGGCCCGACTCCCAAACGCGCCCACCGGAGCGGCTGCTCTGCCCGCTCCCGCCCGCCGCCGCCGGGGGACGAGCCGCACTCCGCGGGGCCGCGCACCTGCCGCGCTGCCGCCGGACAAGACGGGGCCGTTCAAACACCCGCTCGGCACGAGCGGCCGGGCCGGGGCAGTGCCGCCCGCTGTGGCCTCCCGGGCGTCCCGGCGGCCAGAGGGGAGCCGCTCGGGGCGGCCGCGGCCGCTCTGGAGGCCGCGCAACGGTGGCGAGCGGTATCGGGGCGCCCCGGGGAAACCAGCCAGCTGCAGTGGGGCAGCGAGCTCCGGGGGCCGCCGGGGGATCCCGCGGGGCCCCGCGCAGGGCCAGTCACAGGCGCCGAGCCGAGATGCCGGCACCCCCAGCCCAAACCGCTGCCGGTGCGGAGGACCGGGTGGGCAAAGCGGCCCCGACAAGATCGCGGCCGCCCGCGCTGGCCCGCCTTGCCTTGCTTTCCCTTTAGCTGTCCGGGTCGGTCCGACCGTCTTTACGATGTCTTCTTCTGTCCCTCATTTTCTTTTTCCTTTCTCTTTCTTTGTCTTTTTTCCCTTTCTTTCTCTTTCTTTCTCTTTCTTTCCACCCTTTCTTTTTCTTTCTATTTTTCTAATCTTTCTTCTCTTTTCCTTTTTTCTTCCTTCCTTTCTTTTTCTGTCTTTCTGTCTGTTTCTTTCTTTTTTCTTTCCTTTATTCATGTTTCTTTCTGTCTGTCTTGCCCTACCTCTGACATTCTCTGTAAGACCTGGTTAACACATTTGATTTTTGGATTTGTTGGGCAGATTCGTTAATTTCGGTTCCTATAGTTCAAACGTCAATCGCAAAATAATACTAATAGTCGCCGTAGTCGGAGTAATAACGAAGATGACTGTAATTATGATAACAGTACTCATCGATAACGGTCTCAAATTAAACTCTAGAGGATCCTCGTTTTTCCCGGGACCCGGGGGAACTGCAGGCTTTTTTCACCTGCCGAGATCTACCCGGTCTCCTCTTTACCTCCCCGCCTACAACGAACCCGTAAATGTCGGCGGCTCCCGACCCTCTACGAATTATCACTGTTTCGCCAGCAGCCCTGTTACCGGCAGCGTTAGCCTTTCCCGTACTGTTCCCGTCGCTCGCCGCGCACGGGCAGGGAAGCGCGGGGACCGCGGGGTTCACCCCCGCCTGCCCCGGCCGGGGGACCCAGCCCGGGGCACCCCGCCGCAGGGCAGTCTTCTGGGAAATGTGCGGCGAAATAAGCATGTGAGGACGTGTGTGCGGAGTGCGGTGCCGCCCGCGCCGACCCTGCGTGGCCCCAGCCCCGGCTCGCTGCCGCTGAGCCCCCGCTAGTTATTTGCTGCCCCACGGCTCAGCGGGGAGCCGGGGCTGCCGTGCCAAGCAGAGCCGGGCCGTGCGGGGCCGCCCCCAGCTCCCTAGCAGGGTCTGCCCCCCACCGCGCCGCAACCTGGGTTCGTCGGGGGCCCGTCGGGGCGCACGGTTGAGGGCGGGAAGGACGGCGGGGCCGGACAAGGGCCGGGGGAGCGGGCAGAAAGGAGGGATCGCGGGAGGGACGAGAGGAGAGATGCGGGCGGAGGGGTGAGTGCGAAGGTCGAACGGGGGAAAGGTGGCGGGCGATGGGGCTGTATCCCGTACGGGCCCCAGGGGCGCAGGGGGAGCCCGTCGGGGCCGCGGAGCACCTGCAGCGCAGCCTGGGCTCAGGGTGAGCGGGGCGTCCGGTCTGGGGGCACCGCTGCAGCAAACGGGCCGTGGCTCGGTGTGAGCACGTCCCCGGCGCTAGAGCGGAGCTCGGGTGTCCGCGCCCGGGGGCGCCTGGCGTGGACCGTGGGGAGTGGTGCCGGCGGGGAGACCCATGCGAGGGAGGACGACGGCAGCAGCCCGCTGTGTCCGCCCCCGCCTCCCCTGAAAGGTCTCGGGGATTGCGGGGTGCAGGGCTCAAACGCGGGAGGGGGCGGCAGCGGCTACCTGCTGCGGAGAGAAGCCTCGCCGGGGCCGGGGAAGGTGATGGAGCGGCGGGGAGGTGGCGATGCTCCGGCTCCGGGGACCGCGCCGGGCCCGGGTGCTGCCGGCGGCGGCGGGGACATGGGGAATCGTTACAACGCACTGCTTTCCGCGGTGCTGCCACGGGCTTTTGCACCGCCGGGGCCCGAGCGTTTCGGGAGAACCAGACGTTTGTCCGCGGAGGGGGGTCCTGCCCCTCTCCCCCTCGTCGACCTCTCGGCGTTTCCGCAGCGCGGAGCCGTTCCCGGCGGAGAGGCGGCCGGACAACCCCGACCTCCCCTCCCACCTGCTCGGGCGAGGCGTGAGCTGGGGGCAGCAGAGAAACCCCCCTCGCCCGGTCCCTGGTGCCCTTCCGACAGGGCTCCATTCCCCCGCGCTGACCCAGGGACGACTGCAGAGCCGGGGGCAGAGCAGTACCGCTAACGGCGGGGTTAGCAGCCCCTCGTCGAGGCTGGATGCTCTTTGCAGTGCTCCGGCCATGCGAGGCGGCCGGGCAACGGGACAAACGCCTGCGGGACTAGGCGAGACGCCTGGCAAAAGCGGCCCCTGGGTTTAGGCCCTTTTAGGGGTGCAGGAGGATCCCGTGTGCAGCACAGCGCCGTGCCACCCGCTCCCTCGGGTTTGCTCTGCCGCTGCCGGGGCTGGTTTCGCCCTCCCGTCGTCTCAGCTCCGCCCGGCGCCGCTCACGCGTGTGTGAATCCCGCGCGGCCGGGGAGGCCGGGCACTGGCTGTGGGAGCGGGGCGGCGGGGTATCCTCTCCGGGATTTGGGGTTTCAGGGCTGCAGTTCCGCGGCTCGGCGGCGACCCCCGGCTGAGGCCATTCAGTCGCGGCCCCGCCGGGCGGGCGGAACAGGCCGAGGGGCCCGGCCGCGCCCGGGCTGCCCCGCGTTGCGCCGCTTCCAGCTGGGGCTTTGCCTAAGGAGCCGGGCAGGAAAAAGGGATAAACCTGGGAAACGGTGCGAGCAAGCAAGGCAGGGGCAGCAACACCGAGCTCCCCGACTCTGCCGGGGCGCTGGATTCGGGGCTGATCTGAATTTCCAGGGAGGAATATTTTATTTCCTCTTGGGACAGAGGCTGCCCAGAGCCACGCACACCCCGGGGAAGGGGCCGGCGCCCCACGTCCCGCCCGCATCAGCCATTGAGCTCCCGCAGGCGGTGTGCAGCTCGCACCCGCGGCTCCTCGCTTTCCTCCGGTAGTGCCCCGAGGTGTCCTAACGAAATCCCCTCCCCTCCTCCTTGTGTTGCCGCCAGTTAAGCAGCGCGGGTCAGCACCCGAACATTCTTCTCGGTGGCTTTTCCCCGGGCCCGGAGTAGGAACTGCCCCGGCCGGGAGCCGCGCTGCCAGCAGCCGCGAAGAAACAAAACGCCGGTCGTGTCACGCTCTGCCCGTATGCCGTTAGCTGCAGGAACATATGCTCAAATATGTAAGAGTAGTCTAGATTTTTCTCTGCAAATATTTTTACCACATCCAAAGATAATATTTCAACAGAAGAATCAAGCCCCGCAGGCTACAGACAGGGCAGCTATATATAACCCGCTTGCTCACTCCGGCTCCCCGCGCATCGCTCGGGTTATGCAACCCCCATCGCGGCGGTAGCCACCGGCGCGCCCTACGGCTCCGCCCGTCCCGTCGGGGCATTTCCCCCGGGACCTCGGTGCAGCCACCCACCCGGAGGGACCGGCACCGGGGCTGGGACCGGCTCTGGGATCGGGGCCAGGCCAGTCCGGGCCCGGCGGGGCAGGCGCGCCGCCTCGCCCCGAGCCGATGCGGAGGAAGGGCCCGGGGGACGCCGCGGCGCTCCGAGGGGCCGGTGCCGGGCGGTGAGTAGCTCCTCATCCCAGCCGGGGCAGGGAGGGGAACCGCGGGAGAGCGGCCCTCGGACCAGGCAGGCCGTGCAGGTGCCGCCGACGGAGCGGGCTCTCACGCCGGCCCGGACCAGGGCTCGCCCGCCGCCCCGCTGGTTCCTTCCCGTTTTCTCCGCTTTTTTTTCGGCGAAGGAAATGCTCCAACGCCGGCGAGTGCTTTGGGCATGCGGTGGCCCGGGGCTGGGGATCCCATCCCGCTCCGACGAGGCTCCCGCAGCGCACCTCGACGTGCCAGGCACCCGGCCGCTGCGGCGGCTCGGGCTGCGAGCTCCCGCGGCCGCCGAGTCCCCACGGCCGGGCCGGGGCAGCCCCGCGGTGGATGCGGGCCGGAGGAAAGGAGTAATCCCCCCTCTCGGTGCCGGACATCCGCAGCGTGACGCCGGGCTCGGCTCGGCTGGGCTCAGCTCTTCCCTTCCCGTCGGCCGGCTCCCTGCGCCGTGATTGACACCGCCGGCCCCTCCGCCCGCCCCGCAGCACATCCCATCCCTCCCCGCCGGCCGTTCGCCGTGCCCGGGAGGCGGGGAAGGGCCTCCCCAGCCCTTTGACACCGTCTCGGCAGGAGTTTCACTTCGCTTTCGCCGCCGCCGCCGCCGCTTCTGCAGGCAAACACCCCCGGCTTCCATGTGACGCCTCCCAGCCACTGAATGGGGGAAAGCGCCTATAAGGGAGCCACTTTCCCTGCGTGCGGGAGAAAAGGAGGGGACGGGGGAGAGAAGCAGGAGGTGGTGGCTGGGGGGAAGGGAAGAGAGAAAATAAATTAATAAATCGCAGGGAACGGAGTTGAGGGGAGAGAAACTGAGACCCCGGGGAAGAAATTCGTGGGGTTATTTGTTTATTCCTCCCCGGTCCCCTCCCGCTGACAGGACTTGATCCGGCCGTTGCGGTGCTCGGCGCTGGCTGCAAAGGGCCCCGGGGAAGTTTCTTGCTCCCCAGGGGGGTACAGGGGGTTTGGGTTGTTTTCTGTTGGTTTTTCATTTTTTTTCCTAAGCTTCCCCCCCCCCCTCCCCCGCCTGGAAGGAGGGGGGTCTCGCTCGCACCTCCCTGGATGGTGCGGTAGAAAGGAGGGGAGTAAGGGGGTGGGAGGGGGGGCTCGTGGTGGGAGGCTGCCGCGGCTGCCGCTCCTGCATTGGTGTCTCCCCTATGGACGAAAACAGCCCTCTGTCTCCCAAGGCAAATGCTTTCAGTATCGCCTCTCTGATTTCAGTCGCCGCCGCCGCCGAAGCAGGGAAGGGAGCGCTGGAGGAGCGCCGCGGCCGCCGCAGCGCGCCCGCCCGCCCCGCCTGCCGCTCGCAGAAGATGCACTTCAGCACCGTCACCAGGGACATGGAAGGTGAGCGCCGCGCTCGGCCCCGCAGCGCTGCGGGGACGAGACCCCCGCCACCGCGTCTCGGAGTGTTTTCACGCGTCCCCGGCCCGGTGGCAGGGCCGGCGGGGAGCGCACGGCGCGCGGCCTGCCCGCGGGGCCGGTCGGAGTGGGCTTTGCCGTGCTCCTTGGCACGCCCGGGCCCCCGCAGCCCTCCCTTGGAGAGCCCGGCTCTGCCTGTGCCCCGGTGGCGGCTTCCGACGGCTCCGCCGCTGGGGCCCGCGTCGCCTCGGAGGTGCTGGAGCATCCTCCGACAGCGCCGGCTGTGCGCGGGGCAGCGCCGGGCCGGGGCTCGGCCGCCGCCGGCTCTGCAGCCTTTGGCCGGCCTGGGGGCTGCGGCGCAAATAACGTAAGACCCCCCCCCCAGCATCCCGAGGAGTCTTTCAGCATCGGAGGGGATCCGAAGGAGCCGCGTCCGCCCCCCAGGGCGGCCTGTCATGAGCCGCAGGGCCCGCTCGGGCCGGCGGCCGAGGGTTGCATGGCCGGGGCCGCCCCGGCGCCCCTGGTCGCGCACCCGGAGTTTTGCTCTGGCCCCTGTCTGTTCCCCCTTTCTCGCCCGGGGATGGAAAGAAGGGGGGACTGCTAAACCAGACCGTCTTCCCCTCTCAGCCGCGGCCCCAAAGCGAGGGACGTTACCTGCAGCTCCGTAGCTACACGGAAATAAGAACCGGTTTCTTTCTTTGAGTTCCCCCGCTCCTCCTCTTTTTTTTTTTCTTTTTTTTGGGGGGGGGGTAGAGGGGGAGTTTGCTTTGTCCCAAGTCGTCTGCGGCAAGGGAGGCCTTCTGCAGAGATAGCACGGGCTGTGCACCGCCTCGGCTCTTGGTAGATCTCTCGGATTTGCAAAGAAAAAAAAAAGAAAAAGGAAAAAAAAGGGGGAGAAAAAAAAAAGGAGAGCCGAATCAGGCAGGCAGCGGGAGCAGCGAGCTCCCCGCCTGCCCCGGGGGGAGCGGGGCTGGGGCCAAGCAAAGCGGAAAGGGGGAGGCGCCCCGCTGGGCTGGGCGCGGGGCAGGAGAGGAGGCGGAGGGCACCCCGCGGAGCCGGCGAGGCGCGGAGGCGGGGGCCGCGCGGAGCGGTGCGGAGCTGGCGGGGGGGGGAAGCGGGAGCCGGAGCGGAGCCCTGACCGCCTGTTTTTGGAATGATTTCAGCTATCTCCAGCCCCTGGCTCACCCAGCTGTCCCATTTTTGCGATGTTGCAGCTTTCACGGCCAACAGCCTGAGCAGCCTGAGCGCCTCCGGGGGGTACCACCTCTCCCCCTCCCCGGGGGACCCGTACGGACAGCATGAGCCGCCGCACTACGAGCCCTGCACGGCTCAGCAGCACCCGCACCCGCCGCCCCAGCACGGCTACCCCTTCGGCGGGGCGGCGGCCGGGGCCAACCCGCCGCCTCCAGGCCCCGAGCCGCCCGAGGGCACCGGGGCAGCCGCCGCCGGGCCGACCGCCGTCTCGGGCTGCTCCGCGGGGGCGGCCGCCGCGGCCAAGGCGCCGGTGAAGAAGAACCCGAAGGTGTCCAACGTGAGTGTCCAGCTGGAGATGAAGGCGCTGTGGGACGAGTTCAACCAGCTGGGCACCGAGATGATCGTCACCAAGGCCGGCAGGTCAGTGCGAAGCCCCCGAGCTCTCTGGCCGCTCCCCCGGGCGGCGGGCAGCCAGGCTGGCTGGGAGGGGAGAGCCGGGCCGCGGGCCCGGCCGGAGGCGGTTGGCCTCGCGGATTTAGGGGGAAAATCGACGCTGTCCCAGGGTGAGCTGAGGGGCGGCCGGGCCCGGCGGTGCCGTCACTTGATCCTCCCGCTTCTCCCGGGGCGAAATCCGCGAAGGCCGCGGGTGCTGCGGCGAAGGACGCGCGGTTCCTGCGGGCCGCAGCCGAGGCGGGCAGCGGACAGGGCGGCCCGCGGGAGCCGCGCCGTCCGCTCCACCGCCGGGCTCCGGTCCCGGGCTGCCGCTTTCGGCTGTCGGCTACCCCGCACGGGAGTGAAATCCGTGTTTGCGGAGGACACTCTGCTCCCGGGGAGGACAGCAACGGCGGGGGGGGGGGGGGGGGTCGGGGACAAGAAGAAGCTATCAAACCAACCCGTGCGATACCTGTAACTAAAGAAATTTTTAGTACGGGTAGATCTTCTTTTTCCGGCGGGGACGCAAACAGACCCTAATTCTGCACCATGAAACGTCCTCCAGGACGGTTGCATTTCCCGACCATCGAGCAAGGAGCCCGGCTGAGTCCGGCTCTCCTCAGCCCTGCTCCGGCCGCCGCAGCGCGGCCCCGCCGGCGGCTCGGCGAGCCGGGGCCAGACCCCGCTCCCGGCCGGGGAACAAAAGAAGCGGCTGATGCGACCGCGTTAGAAACGAGCAAAACATGTGGGGGGAAGAGAAGCCCCAATTACGGTTTTTAGTTACCGCATTTGATTGCGATCGCCGCGAAGCGCCGTGGCGGCTCAGGCAGAGCTCTCCCCACGCAGGCTCCGGGCAAACGCTGCCTTTGTGGGGGGGAGAGCATTGCTCGGGCTCTGGTCTCTTCCCTTGATTTAAAGAGATCCGGCGCGGGGGGAGGAGAAAAGAAAAACAAATAAATTAACACATCCCCCGGTGCTTGCTCTCAGGCAGCCCCGGGGAAGGCGGCACTGCCACAGCCCCTGTCGCCGTGGGGAGAAGGGCTCCGCTCTGAAAGGGCCCAGCACAAGTGGTGACCGCGGCCGTGCGCTCCCGCTCTCCCTCCAGCGGTTTTGAGGGTCCCGATAGTGCAAAAAATGAAATATATTTATATGTACACAGTTGCTTAAAAAAATAGCAATTTACTAAAATAACAAAATCACCGTGATGCCCGGTGGAAAAGCAGCCGGCGGAGGGCCCGGCGCTGCGCTGCGGGACCCGGGCGTGATTTCCCGCAGACGGTGCCGGCGCCGGGTCGCTCAGCCCGGAGCCTCCGGCCGCGGCCCCTGAGCCCGGCGCCGGGCTCGGCGCTGCTTTCCTTAGCGGAAAAGGTCGTTCAGGCTCCGGGCGGAGGCTCTCTGCAAACAGGAGCTCTTCGATCTGACTTGTCTTCGCCTTCCCGGGACAGCGAAAAGATTGCAAGTACACCACTCCAAAAGGGCTTGGAAACGAACCAACTCGATTTGAACCAGGGGGCTTGCTTTCCTTCTCCTCTTCGTTTGATTTTATGATGCCGTCAAATCTATAGACAGGCGGGTAAAAACCAGGAGAAAAAGGGGCAAAACCAGCAGGAAAAGGCTCAGGGAAGGCGCTCCGAAGCCTGTTCTCTCCAGCGCCTCTGGGCTGGCCCTGCTGTTTGTCTAGGTGGGTCTTATCCTCTCAGATTGTTTGTTTTAAAACCAAGTTTTAAAACAAGAAACACCGGAACTGGAGCTAATGGGGGCTTTTACACCTTTAAAAATAATAATAACAGAGGGAGCGATTGGAAACGTCCTCCAGAGTTTGCTAAAGCGTTACAGAGAAGGAGGCGCAGCCGCCCGATCCTGATGCTGCCCGGCAGTGCCGGGCCCGGACTGGACGGAGCTGCGGGGCCAGAACCCCGCTGTCCCACCGTCCTGGCCGCGGTGAAGGCAGGCAGTCTCTCCTCGGTGGCGAACAGCGGCACACAACCAAAAAAGCCCCGGGAAGCCGCACAGCAGGTCCGGCCGTGTGCCCCGAGACTGAGCCGGGGGGGGGGTCTCGATGTCCGCCTTTGATCGGATTGTTTTTTCAGGGGGTGTTGGGAGTTTGGTTTTTCAACGGCTGCAAACCCTCTTCCCGCAATGCCGCCCGCTGTCGCTCGCTTCGTTTCCTACTCGGGGAGGAAAAAAAAAATCAAACAAAACCGCAGCCGTAACGAGCCCCGACGCGAGGGCGCATCTTCGGCGCGTCCCGCTGGGAGTCGCGGGCCAGGCCCTGTCCCCGCGCTGTGCAGAGGGAGGGAGCGTTGGGCCGCCCCGGCCCCTTCCCTTAGCCCACCGCCGATCGCGTTTGCCCCGCAGCCCCTCGGAGGAATCTTGCCCTTTCTGAGCCTGGGACCCGGGCCCCCGGCTTAGCCTGGAGTCCCCGGGGGTCTGCACGGAGCAGAGCAGCGGGGACAGCCCCGAGGGCCGACGTGCCCTGCCCGAGAGCCCCGTCCGCCTTCCCGCTCTCCTTTCACCCCCGCAAAGGTGCGGGACAGGGATCCCGACCGGGAGCCGGGTCGGGGCTCGCTGGGAGCTCCCAGCTACGCCCCAGTCCCTGCAGCCGGGGGCTGCCGTTGCCCCTCCGGGCTGCCGGGGGTCTCCCGCTGGCCGCAAGGACCACGCTGCTGCCGGAACTGCTGTTTTAAAACGGGCACAGATTTGGAGGGGGCAGAAGCTGCAGAAGTGGGAACTCGGTTCACTCACCTCGCCCGCAGGAGGTTCTAGACGTGCCCCCCCCGGGCTGCCCGAGCCTCCCAGGGCTCACCCCCCGGCTCGGGTGTGGGTCCGGAGACGGGGTAGTGCCTTGCGTCTGCCTCAAATCAGCTCAGCTGGAGGGATGGGGAAACCGCAGGGAGGAAATTCTCTTCACTTGTGTCTCCCCATGGTGGAGGCGGGGGCTCTGCTTCCCCCCAGCCTCTGCGTACTGCCGTGGCGGGGCATACCGGGTGTCCGACACAGGCGGTCCTGGAGACGATGGAGAAGCAGGGTCGCCCAGCGCTGCCCCGGCTCGTCCTTCGGGATGCTGCTGGGGGCCGGGGACCACGGCAGACCCTCTCCTCACGCTGCCCGGCAGCATCTACCTTTTCCTCCTGTTCGGGCCGAGGGTTCCTCCGAGGGGACATGACATCGCAACCGGGCGTGCGCCGGGCAGCTGGAAGTGAAGGGCCGGGAGGGCTGCGGGGATCCCGCACCCGGCCCTGAGCACCCCCGGGCACCCTCGGCCCCTCGGGGCTCCCCGCTGCCCTTCAGCTCATCTCTCCTCTCTCCTCTCTGTGCCAGGCGCATGTTCCCCACCTTCCAGGTGAAGATATTCGGCATGGACCCCATGGCTGACTACATGCTCCTCATGGATTTCGTCCCCGTGGACGACAAGCGCTACCGGCAAGTAACACCCTGCCCACCCCGCGGTGCTCGGCGCTGTAGGGGCCGGCTAGTCGCCGCCCGCCCCCGGCCCTCCCGGGGCTCGGGGATGCGCCCCTGGGCCCCACACGTGCCGGTGCGAGACGAGGAGGAGACGCGGGATGCGGCCGCCCTGGGGTTTGTTTCACACCGTTGCGACGAGTTTGGGGCCAGGGGCGGTGCGGACCCGCAGGGCCCCCTCGCCCTTCGCACAAGGGCCGGGGCGGGCAGGAGAGCAGGGTCCCGCGGGGCGGCAGGGCCGGAGCCGCCTCGCCCTGCTCAGAAAAGTCCTCCCCGTCCCGCCGCTCCCCGTCTCCACCTGGCAAACGCCCGTTCCCCCTTAACGAAGGTCCCCGGTGCTCCTCGACTGCCGCGACCACTCGGCTGGGGCAGGTGGTCCGGGGGTGCCGGCCCTGCGGCTGCGCCGTGCCCGCCGGGGAGCCTGCTGGGTGCCTGGGGCGGAGAGCGGGGCTTGTGCTCTGGAAAGGCAGCGGCCGTGCGAGCCACAAAACCCCTGTCCTTGTCTCCCGCAGCAGCGTAGGGAGGCCTTGGAAAGCGGCAGCTCGCAAGGCAGCCATGCGGTCTGGTTCGCAACCCCTTTAATTTAAAGACAGTGAAAGGCGCATTATGTATTTAGCTTCAGATCAGGATGCCGAGCAGGCAGCCCGCGTAGGAATCGCAGGGTCCGATATATAAATATTTAGACAGATATCCAAATTCTCAGGGCGTCCTAGAAATGTTTGCTTGTCAAGGGAAGTGGGATATATAACATCCAATTGAGTATATCTTTAAAAAGTAATGTTTCTGCTCGAGTCCAATGGTGTCTAATTCCGCCTGTGCAAACACTGGCTTTTAAACTAAACACGTGTATAGAAGATCGGTTTCTCTGTTTTAAATGTTACTGTTGAATATGTACTTTGAAAGAATGAAACAAGGCTGCTAAACTCCGGACCTGCTATTAATCTACACATAAATTTCCTCTCTTTGCTTAAGGCCAGAATGTTACTGTATAGTGGGCTCCCTTTCACCCTCTCTTTTTGGAGAAAGGGGGAGCTTTTGCAGCTTCTCTCACAAATCTGTGCAGGTAGCTACAAATTTCCTCTGTCCTGCAGATTTCTCTCCTGCCAGTTCCACTGGCGACCTGTTAAAGTATTATCCCCATTCCCGCCGCCCCGCCGTGAGTCTGGCTGTGGGGAAGAGCTCGTTCCTCTCATTGCTGTAGGAAGCGGGAGTGAGGGGGGAGGTGGTCCTTCCCCTTCCCGGGCCGGGGACCCTCCCAAGCCGGACCCTGCTGCGGGGACCCCCGGGCTGCGGCTGAGGGTGCCCTCCCCTCCCGGCAGGTATGCCTTCCACAGCTCCTCCTGGCTGGTGGCCGGCAAAGCCGACCCCGCCACCCCCGGGAGGGTGCATTACCACCCGGACTCCCCGGCGAAAGGGGCGCAGTGGATGAAGCAGATTGTTTCCTTCGATAAACTCAAACTGACCAACAACTTGCTGGATGACAACGGGCATGTAAGTGTTCCCGAGGAAAGGTGTCAAACATGGGGCTGCACCAGGGGGGAGCTCCCTGCGCCGGGATTCCCGTGGGGTGCCCCTGCCCGCACCCCTCCCCTGCCCGCTCTCCTCTCTCGATGCTCCGCCTGGATCAGTTATTGTCTCCTTGCTCATTTTATCATTCAGATCATTTTGAACTCCATGCACAGATACCAGCCGCGTTTTCACGTGGTCTACGTGGACCCCCGGAAAGACAGCGAGAAATATGCGGAGGAGAACTTCAAAACCTTCGTCTTCGAGGAGACGCGCTTCACGGCTGTGACTGCCTACCAGAACCACCGGGTGAGGCGGCAGTGGGGCCCTGGGCAACGAAAGAGGGGGCTTGGGGTCACCCCGGAGGTGCCAGGGTGCTGGCTCAGGGTGGGGGTGTCTGGGGGCATCCCCGCTGCCTCCTCCCCATCTGCTAAACCCATTCCGGGGCAGCGGAAGGAACCCGATAGCCGGGGGCTGCGCAGAGCTGCACCGCTGCACGCCGGGGAAGCGACGTGAGCTGCAGCCCCATCACCCGCTCCCCCCCGCCCGGAGGGCCCTTGTTACCTATGTGAACCCCAGACCAGGGCTAGCAGGAAAACAACAGGCTTCCCGCTGCCAAACGTGACTCCCAATTTGTTTGGATAAATTTGCGATTTTACTTCTCTAAGCTCGCGGCGGTCTAGTCCTTCCCAGAGTACAATTATAGCTTAAAAACCGAAAGAAAACGAAACAAAACAACCCACCCCCCCTAATCTGATGAGGATTTCTGGGCAGCAGTTAATCCAATTGCTTCTTTAAATTGCATCAGTGCAATGTAAAGAGCAGGAATCCCAGCCACGAGTGCAAATACGATTTCATAGAGGGGGCTTCTCAGCGCTGCTCCAAACTGCCTCGCTCTGCACTGATGCCGCAGCCCCGGCTGGGGCTGGCTGGAGGGGCTGTCCCCCAGCAGCTGGCAGTGCCGGCCTCTGCAGCGGCTCCGAGTACACCCACCCGGGGCTCCCTGGGGTGCTGCAGTCGGACCAGAGCAAGGCTGTGCCTTTAAGGGGCTGCAGAGTCCCTCCCCGGCTGGCATTCGCCTGATGGCTCTGGACAGCTGCTCTTTTTCTCCTGCTTTCTATCAGTTTGACCTCTAAGGCTGGAACTGTCACTGGGGGGCTTAAAGTTTGTTTTTCAACCCATTCCGGAAACTCACAATCACATACTTTATCCGTGGATTTGCTTAAATATAGAAAATGTCCTGCCTTCTCCCCGGTGAATTAAATAAATACGTAAGTATGATTTATCCAGTGATTTGTCTTAGCTGCTCTGGTGGTGACCCATATAATGTGGCATTTTCTTACAAGTGCATTTACACAGCTTTTGCACCCGACTCGGGCTGCCTCTCCCTTTGCCTTGAACACATATTAGATAGCATACAAGCCCACATTTTCTAACAGAGGGAAAGCACGTGTTTCTGCTCTGCAGCAGAGCGCGTCCCAGCTCGATGGGCCACCTGGGCCCTCTCTGTTACACCAGGCACCACTGAGTCCCAAAGCCCACTCAGGGACATCCTCACTGTCTGACCAGGGAGCCCCATGAATACCACTTGGAGACATTTCCCTGCTTCTCCTTACAGATCACGCAGCTAAAGATCGCCAGCAACCCTTTTGCCAAGGGATTCAGAGACTGCGACCCTGAGGACTGGTAAGGCTGTGTCTTTATTGACCATGACTACACCCCACGCTCACCTGCCCAGCTTACTTTTGCATAAGGCTTGCATGGAGTTTGAGGTATGCTGGCTTGGGCCCCGTTTGCCAGCTGCAGCTCACAGCAGCAATGCTCCAAGTGCTCATTCTGTTGTCATTTCTCCCCTTCTTCTTCCAGGCCCAGGAATCACAGGCCAGGGGCCCTTCCTCTCATGAGTGCTTTTGCCAGATCCCGGAATCCAGTGTCTTCCCCGGCCCACCAGAACGGGACAGAGAAAGGTGAGAGCCCCCAGTGGCCAGACCAGCCTGTCACCCTGGACCTGCTGGCCCAAACAGCCAACCTCAGTGCCTGTGTGCTTGGGGCCAGCCTTGCACCGCCATGCTGGTGCACAGCTGCCTGCAGCAGGCATGGCTCTACGGCTAATGAGCTTTGCGCTACCACCTACTTTTTAAACAAAAATAGCCACCTTTGTAGCCTAATTCATTCTTCGTAGCTCTGAAATGCTTAATGTTGTTGTGCTTAAGGAACTTTGCTGCTTTAAAAAACACCGCCCTGTTCCTTTAGTGTTCCATTTCTGACTTTTCGGCAGCAGGTTCAGCTTTTCAGGCAGGGATGCAGCGATGGCCACTGGCTCCTCCTCGCGCTGCCCCTTTAATGCACCTCGGCAGCGTGTTCAGGGTCGACTGGCTCCCATTCAGGAGCTGCAGTCAGGTCGAACAGCACCTCTGCCCATTGACTCCTTTTCCATTACGCAGAGCAAACAACTGCAAAGACAACCGAGGGCCTTTCTTCCAACACACTCCGGGCCTGCAAAATAAAGGGAAGTCTGTATTTGTTTAGTGTTACACAATTGCAAAAATTTCAGGCGTGTACCAGCTTGTCAGTCAATTCAGCTCCTACCGCAATCAGAAGGTCCTGTCCCACAGGCCCTGGTTCCTGCTGCATGCTACTGCATACTCGCAAGCCTCGCTTTTATCTTTGTGCACTGCTTTCTTATTTATTTGAATTTATTGTTTAAAGCCCGGCCCATCGCGGGCGGCAGTGCTGATGCTGTGTGCCCCCGCAGATGCTGCCGACAGCCGGCGGGAGTACGAGCGGGAGGCGGCGGGCGGGACGCCGCTGCACGCCGAGGCCGCGCACCAGCAGCTCATGTCCCGCGTGCTCAGCCCCGCGCTGCCGGGCGGCGGCGGCAGTCTGGTGCCGTTGGTCGGCGCGGGCGGTGGCCGGCCCAGCCCACCCCACCACGAACTGCGCCTGGAGCCCGCCGCTTCGGAGCCCCTCCACCACCACCCCTACAAATACCCGCCGGCGGCGGCCGCCGCCTACGACCACTACCTGGGGGCGAAGAGCCGGCCCGCCCCATACCCCCTCCCCAGCATCCGCGGGCACAGCTACCACCACCACCACCATCACCACCACATGAATGCGGCGGCCGCCAACATGTACTCGTCGGCCGGCGCGCCCGCCAACTACGACTACGGGCCCAGATAACGGTGCCACCCACGCCCCGCGGAGCCGCCGACGGCGCAAGAGACTGGCGGCTGCCGCGCGTGCCGCGACCGTTACCGTCCTCCCCTCCCTTCCCGCCTTTCCCTCTCTTCCCGCCTTACGAGTGAGCTGATAGGCCAGCTTGACCTGATCGACAAACCGAGAGCCCAATCGCAGGAAGCTGGGGCCCCAGTCCCGCTCCTCATCCGTCGGCGGGCCGTGAGGGCGGACGGCAGCGTGTGGTGAGGGGATCGGGGGTGGTGTTGGAGGCTGGCTGGGGCGCTCCCTATCGCGGTGTGACCCGTAGCTGCACTTTGATAAATGAAGCCATATGTCGTTATCTCCTTTCTCCCTACCCCTGCGCCTCTGTTCTTGTGGGTGCCCCAGGAGTGCGCCGGGCACTGAGGACTGTAGGGCCACTGGGAAGCGGTAGGAGGATGGGGAAGCGGCAGTGGTGAGGTGACTTTTCCCCTTTCTCACTCGCCCACTAGGAGATTTGGTGTTGCCACCAGTTTTGGTGCCACTGGTGTTTCCCAGCCCAGCGGGATGTGTACTATTTAGCACGGAGCAGGGAGGGCTGCGGGGCTGGGTGTGAGCACCCATGGACACCAGCCCCCAGCACTGGCAGGCCCGGGGGATGGAGTGTAATTCTGCACATGTCAATGTAAGTCTCTCTTACCTTGGGGATGCTTGGCCTTGTTCACAGTTGGCCGAGGTGGTTCTTCGAGGAGATTGTCAAAGGAAGCTGAGTTTAGCATAAGGGAACGCTTTGTATCTTTACTGTCAGAACTATTTGTACACTTAGCCCCTGGTCCTGACCTGCTCATGAGTTTCGTGGTTCTTTGGGGCATTTTAACTGCAACAGTGTTTTCTGGAGCTGTTGAGAAAAGCACATGGCCAAGAGCACAGCCATGTACAGCTTCTTGTTTTCACAACAATGGATACTAAGGTTTAAAAACCAGCCTGGGCGTGGGAGAATACCCACAGAACTTAGGCTGTGGATTCTCAGCAATAGTTTGTAAACTGGCTGCTTCCCAGGCAGCCTCACAGTACTGCCTTCCTACATCCTTTCCTGAGCTCTTGATGCTCTCCTGTTGAGAGGTGCCTTTTAGAGGAACTTCAGGGGTTTTTTTCCCCAGAATGCCTCACCCCTTATATATGGCTGCCCCAAGCTGCAGTAGTCCCAAAGCACCTATTCTGCACCTACCTGCTTGCTGCATCTTCCCTCTTAAAGCTGGTAAGTACCTTTTTCTTTTTCCCTTTAATATCTTCTTTCAGTAGTCTTTCCTTATTCTTGAAAAGATAGGCCTGTTCATCACAGTTTCTCCAGTGATGTGTTTTGAATAGTTGGCTTGTGTTTTTTGTCAGACGCTCACCAAATGGCAGTCCCTTTGTGTTCAGAGAAGGTATTGAACAGCTCCTCAGCTGTGTTGGTATACAGTATTATGAACACTTTTCTGATTCTTCCATGTGACTGCAAGAAAAGAAGGTTTTGGGTTGATGTTTTTTGTTTGTTATTTTTTTAAGTCCTCTAGTCATCCATGTTTGTGCATTTTCACTACAAACCTTTTAAAACATAGTCCTTCCCTTGTGCAGGTGGCAGTGATAATGGCAATGTTTATTCTGTCTCTGGCAGTGGGCTTTGGGCTTCCAAAACTCTTTGGAAGGGTTTAAGAAGGGATACAGGCTAACATGAATATTTTATGTAATTTTTTTTCTGTTATAAAAAAATATATCTGGATCCATGAAAAAGACTTGTGCAAGAAATATGTATTTTATTTGACATTTGCAGTGAATTGTGAGATTCTAAGTGTCTGACTAAACCATAATTAATGTTCTCAGAAAGGTTGATGTAAAATAGCCTTGTGCTTATTATTAGTCAGTGGGAAATGGCTCTCGGATGTGCTCTGTTGCTTTGCCGCTGTTATTTCAGAGTTTTCAGTATGATTTGTTATCTGTAAACTGATTAGTGCCAAAGCTTTGGTCAAATGTTTAATGAAGTTGTTATATTTATTATTTCTTTCAAAGATTATACAAACACTTTTTTTTGCTTGATAGTTGCAGCATAGGAAAAAAGTGAAAACCACCAAAGAATCATATCTGCAAACAGTGTAGATATATGTAGATATTTGTAGATATATGTAGATAATCTTATTTCACTTAAATTGAAAAGACATTGGACAGTGACATTTATAAATGTTTTTCCTCTTTTTTTCTTTCTCTCATTTATTGTTTGATTACTTGTATGTATTTGTTAGTTTGTCTGCTCTGAAGTCTAAACCTCCCCTGTAAAATGAGGTCACTTAAATAAGGAGGGATACTAAATTGGAGTTGTTTAGTCTGAGCAAATAGTGAATCTCCACAGGTGATTGCTCTCTCTCACTCTCCCTGGTTGCCGGAGCTGCCCATGTTGTAGCAATCAATCATCATGCAACAGCTTGCAGGCTTGGGGTCCCAGGTTGAAATGGCTACGGTATGCTTCCGTTTGTATTTGTAGGCACCTGTTTTCTTTAAACATACATAGAGTGCTGTAAGAAGTGCCACTGGCTCTCAGGGCAGACTGGCCACGCAGCTTTTCAAACATACTTTACTGCACAAGACCTTCAAGGACTGCGTGACCCAAGACACCAGGACTAAATTGTACTCTTTCAGAAAGTGGCTCAAAGTCCTTGCCTTATCTGTAGGAATTTGAATTTATCTCTGTTAGAAGAAGGGAAAATCACAGAACTTCAACCTATGGCTGTGAGCAGTGGGCTCTCAGGATGACTAGTCTATCCTCTGTGCTAGAAGAACCACTACAGAAGTCCTGTGTCTGAATGGGAAGGAGAGACCATGCAGCTGTATCAAGACTACAGTTTTAACTATGAAAATGGTATTTTTAACCTTGCTTTTAGGCCATTGACATGTAGGGTGCTTATATATGTTAGTATTAAGCATGTTAGCAGTCCATTTGCTGTCATGTTTTAGTCCTTAACTTAGTCCTTATACGGATCTCACTGGCTGGGAGTATTCCAGATATGGAAAGCAAGCAGGGTTACTTTTGTATCACACAAAAAAAATCCACTTCAAACAAACAAAAAACCCTATAATACTGCACATGAGTAGTAGAAGCCTTCTGAAAATCACAGAGGATCTCTAACTCTTTAATTTCATGTTACCTGTCAGCCAGTTAGTCAAGATATATCATGTACAGGCTATGCCTTTTCTCTGTCTATTGCAGTTTCATTGGAAAAATGACTTTGTATGATTTGATTACATGTATGTTTAAACTTCATCTAGTACATGCTCTCACCAAGGTCCATGTCACATACTTGGAAAGAAGGCTGCAGCATTTCCAGACAATACTTCCACTTATGGTCACCTCAGGTCACACGTAACACTGTTCTGTCAGCAGCTTTTAAATACACAGGCCCAAGAACAGAGGTTACAAGCACGCTTTGTCCCTTCCAAACCGGGCTAGAGAATAAATTAGCCATGTGGCTCCAGTTTCCAGAGGAACAGGATGAACTTACTGATTGCTCCAAAACTATGAAAACTGCATTGCTTACCTCAGTAGACATATACAGGATTAGGCACCCACAGGTGAAACAAGGGAGGTCTTTGCTTGATCACTTACCCCAAACACTGGGGATAGCTCAGATGTTCAGGAGTAGTTTTTGGTGGTGATTTTGTTTTTTCCTTGCTAATGGGTCTGACTCAATTCAATGTAGGATAGGAGCATGGGGATGAGACTTCTGTGAGCTTGCAATGTTCGTGCACACCATTTACACGCTTCATGGGTGTTCTTTTTAATCTTTTCTCCTGTTCAGGGATACCCTAGACTTGCTTTGGGTGGAACTGCGAAGCTGGTCCCCAGTGGGTGCCTCTCAGCATCCTGGGGTGTTGGCATCTCTTCAGTCAATCTCAAACACACATATGCATGGCCATTGCCAGGGGAGCAAGTACTTTGGTCTGTGTGAGGGTGGGCTACAGTGTGGAGAATGACCACAGGGCTACAGCAAGCCTAAAAAGGCATTTTGCAGCCACTGGGGGACAGTGTGTATCCCCTGTGAGCTAGGGGCTTCCTAGTGCATCCTAGCAGCCATGGCTAGTGGGGCTGCATGGCTCAGGGCCACCTCAGGTGATGTGCTGTCCTATCCCTGCCAAACAGACCTCATTCTCTCCAGCAAGTGGATTTCAGCTTGTGATGCCTGGATCCCTGGCTGAGGTGCTGTCACACCTTGCTCTGTTCTGAAATTAGTAAGAAAAGCAGGTTCACTTGTGCTGTGCAACATTCAGCCTATGTAATGGGATCCCTATAGCTGTTGGAAACAAATTAGGCACCTGCAGGTTAGCTTTGGGGGTTGGAAGCTGAGCCCTGCTGCCTGGAGGAGCGCTAGAAGAGCTAACACAGCATTATTTGCAAAGCAAGTTTTAGCACCTTCGTCTAAGGAGCTCCAAAAGTTGCTGTGAGCCGGTTGAACACGGCTGGGATGGAGGAAGAGTGGATGTGTGTGCAGATGTACGTGTTCTGGATCTTGCTGCTTTTCCACCTTTAGTTCAGCTTTATGATGGGTTGAAAACACGTGTTTTTGCTGGCAGAGCGTTGATGCAGTGGGTGCAAGGTCTGACCCGCCGTGTATGTTAAACTGCCCTGAGACGCTCTGTTGCCGTGGGGTGGGCTGTGGGGGGACCGGGGTGCCACCGCGGCTCCAGCGGGCGAGGGTGCTGCACACCCGCAGCCTCCTGCCAGCCGTGCCTGAAGAGCAGGCTCCCTCCAGAGGGAAGAGCTGTGCAGCGCACAACTAGATCATGCACATACGGAAAATGAGCCCTGGGAGAACTTTTGCCCAAACTTGCAAGTTTGCAGTCTGAGACAAAAATATAGATTTGTTTTAATAAAGGAAAGATTTGATCTTTGAGGCGTGCAGGCATAAATCAGGAAGGGCAATAATCTGTGAGTTAGAATTTGAGGATAATCAGCCAGCAATAATTCAGCTGTTGCTATAATTCTTACAAAGAGTTCAGTCTCCTAGTGTAGAGGCTTGTATGTGTGGATGTATGTAACTTTTCTCTAAATGTATGCGCGTTTTTTCTTCATTATTCTAATTCAATTGATCAGTAAGTTCAATTTACATGAGTGTTTGACACGACTAGATGAAAGCAATTGTACCCAAAGATTTCTATTGCTGGCCATTATCACGAGCACAGCGTGTGCTTATAAAACACGCTTTCTGTTAAAGCGAAAGACACCCATTGTCTGTGGGAGTCTAGTTAGTGTATCAGAGGTTTGCTAATCTCCAAGAATAGCATTTCATACCTTTTTTCTGTCCAGTATGTTGTACACATGGTCAATGCAAAAAACAAGAGCTGGTTTGAAGATGTCCGTATTTTTCAAAATTAATGTATATGTCCCATGTACATGTACAAGCCTGCTTTTCAAAGGTCCACCTCCCTTCAGGAAGTCTGTGCAAAGTACTGTATATGTTGCATATGCCAGAAAAATGCACTCATTCCCCCCATTAATAGAAATGACCTATTATAAATTTACCAAAGATACCATAATTTTATAAATTGGCCACATATGTCTGTGTAATATATTTATTATATCACATTTCATAGCATTTCTGGTTTATGAAATTCAGCCTTGAATATGTCACATATGTTTTGCATATATGTGCAATAGTTGGCCAAGTGTATCTGAGTAAAGTATGATAAATGTGTTCTTTCCATATGGGAAATCAAATCTTTTTCCAGATTTTTAAAAAAAGTTTATGAAGAGCAGCCTATACAAAATAATTACAATAAATCACTCATTTAGGTTAAAATTATGAATTTGAACTAGTAACAAAGTGATTAAGAACAAAAGCCGGAGAAGTCACATTTAGAACCTAATTCTGTAAGGAGATGGAGCAGCATGAAGGGAAAGAGCATACGTGTTATCATGGCTAGCTGCTACATGGTGTAAAAATCATGCAAACTTGTATAGCAACTTCCATCTTAGGCTCCCAGAGTGATCCTGTAGCTGGTGAACGATAGCCTCTCATCACCTCCGTGAGAGGACTAACATTTCCTATAGTGTGCCTCATTGAGAAAGCAAGTGCCTTTTTACATCTGTTCTAGCCCGAATTCTAGTTACAGAATTTTGTAGTTCCTGTGTGAACAGCTCTTAGTGGTCATTGGTAGATGGAGAAGGAAAGGGTATGTTTTCCTGCAACCAAATATGCTCTCACTGAAAGTTCTGGTAGCTAACCCATGGGTTGTTTCAGTGGGCAGGGCAGGACACTTCTGGTGCCACTGCTGTCTTCTGCACCTGCCAGTAATAGGGCTAATTGCACAAGCACCCAGGTACTCAGACCGAAATCCCTGGGCTGTATCTGTAAATTGCAAAATTAAGTTAAAAACAGAATAAACAACATGTAGAGCTTATTGAAGCACCTTCGTGTTGAGGTGTTTGCACTATTGTTTTTTCAATGGTCTTAGCTTGGCTGATTCACAAGGGCTCTGCATTTTTGCTTGCTTTTTCACTCTGCTTTGCTTAGTGCTGCCATTGTCCCTTGTTCTGGGGGCAGATGGTTCCCCTACTCCCTCGGTGCTCCAGCCTGCCTGTGTCAGCTTCCTTTTGGTGGGGGTGTGCGCCCCAACAGTGGGCAGTCAGAGCTAGTGCTGAGACTGGAGGGGTTGCAGGCGAAGCTGTCCTGTTCCAATCATCTTAAAAGAGAGAGAAAGGGTGGTGAGAGTGGAGTGCAGCGGCCCTCCTCTCAATCTGATTTTATTTGAGCACTGCCTTACACATTTCTTTTATTTCAGCAAACATGAAGTGAGTCTTTCATTCTATTCCCTTTCCTGCTTGTTGTCAACTACTTCAAACCAGATGGGCTCAAAAGGTAAAACTATAAAGACTCAATGTCTCTATTTAGTGTGATGCCAAGTCTGCATGCCATCAAAATTTCTGAGGCAAAAAAGACAATGCTTACCGTAAGTATTATGTTAAAAGCAGCCTAGATGCTTTTCTGTGAACACAGAGAATGTATCCATGAATTACTGAGATTTCATATCAGCAATTTTTTTAATTACAATTAAATTTTTTAATTACAATTACAAAATTTAAATGAAGACAAATTCCATGTTCACATTCTCTGCCATATTTAAAGTTGTTATTACATAGGCCCAATGCACCAACCTTCCTCCTACCTGTGTCAGAACATGTTTATAGCAAGCAGTGTCATGGGTGCATGGAAAATGTACCTTTGCATGCATGAGATGCCAGAGCTATGGAGCAGAATAATGGCTCAGCATTTTAACATTCTCCCTAGATTCCCTGAGCTGGACATAATCAGCACCAATTGACCCTGCAGCTGGTAGGAAAGAGATCATTGCAGTCCAGAAAGCGTTTTGCTGCCTTAATTTATGTATACTGTGAGTAAAAACTAGGATGAAACAGCATCCATCTGTAATCTCAATTTAATGTAACAGCCTTTATTTTTTTTTTAAAACTAGAACTTCAAATTGTAATATACAATTGTTAGAATTAATTTTTTTTTCACTGCTGTGTCACTCTCCTTAGTGGAGGTAGTCAGTACTGTGCTGGCATGGTTCTTCTGCAGTGTGTGTGGCTGCTTCAAGACCTCAGTCCCTCCCACTGCTATCTCCAGTGGCTCCGTAACACTTGGCATTAGGACTGTTCATAGTAGAGAAATAAATATATGCTCCTCTGGATCAGCACAGGCTTATTTAGAAGTGTAGGTTGTGGTTTACAGGATTTCCTTGTGTTCCAGCACCTTTGAAAAAGGATGGTGGGGAGGTCAAAGCAAATACTTCTGAAACTGAAATGAACTGGTGTACAAGTCTAAGAAGACAGGCCTATCCCCGTATGTTTGCTCTAGGTACCTTTCCTCCGTGTCCTTTTCCCGTAAGCAATCCGGTGCCTTGCTGGAGGTGGTTTGCTTCAAGGTCCTTCGTGCTTTCCAGAATATCTATATCACCTAACTTACAGGGGCAAGTTGCTGCTTTGTTTTGATTTGCCCCCTCACCCCCCTTTCCCCCTCCTGTTAGAATACCGAACTGCAAATCAAATTCCTCTTGAAGTAAGTCAGAATAAAGCAGTACACAGTAATGCTGATAGAACATACAGATATATCTCATACTGTTAATCAGATGAGCAAAACATTCACAACTGAGAGATTATGTTGCTATGGTCCCAATTACGTGGTCTAATAATATGTTACAGTGTCAAAGTTTTTGTGATGTATTGTATTGAAGGGGAATAAACCACTAATAGCTAAAACAGAATTTACCTCCTTAGACATGAGCATTACATGTATTTTGGGGGGGTGTATCACTATTAAATGTATTCAGGGGGTGTCACTACTCTGGAACAAAATTCTTAATAGGCTCAGCAAATGCAGCTCATAGCTTTAAAAATGCACCGGGGAGCAGATGGCTCAGGCCAAACAGGCCTGCTATTTTGTGGTGTTTGATAAGGGGTGGTGGTAAATAAAACCATGTACAAGAACGGCTGTGTAACTAACCAGCCCAAACTCTGGCTGCTGGTCTTGTCTTGACCAAAAGGGATGAGAGTATGTGGTCAGTCAGGGGACAAAGAATTTGGTATCCAGAATATGGCTACTTGCTCCATGCTTACTTTGATGTTGTTGTCAAGTTTCACAACTGGTATGCTTCAATTTAAGTCTGTTTAAAAAGTTACATTTCTGTCTGCTGTATCTGATGGTTCAGACATGGGGTTTTTTGTGTTTAATTTCATACTGTGAGATCCTTAAATGAATTGCCAAAAAAACCCAGTATGATCTTAATTCTTGATAGTTTTCTTCACATTATAAAAGAAACTTCCAGCATGCCTCAGAAGAGTAGGGCATGGATTAAACACAGCCAGGTTTACTTGGAAAAATCGCTCTAGTGGGGAACCCAGGCTGGAATTTCAGAATACTACAAACAACAGAAAGAATATGCCTTCTTCCTTAGTCGTTGCCATCACTTTCTTGGTAGCACAGTGGTCATGCTTAAACATCAAACTTTATGTCTCAACATTGCTGTAAACATTGTCTAGTATTAATCCAGCCAGTCATGTGCCATATTTTATGTAATGATCCATACTTTCACACCACAGACACACAGCCAGAAAAAGAAACACATTGATTTAGCGCTCAGTAATCCTTGTTTAATCCCCAGTCCTTTGGTTTACATCACTAGCATGGCTCCTGAAGTAGTCAGTGTTCTATCTTTGTTCTTGGCAAACTGAATGAAAGGAAAGATTTATTAATTTGTAAGTTGGCTTTGTAGACGCATCTTAAGTGTGCTAAAAACCAAAGCAGTCCAGAAACCAGTATTGACTTAACTATAAAAATTTGCTCTTTAAAACTCAAACCTTTGCAACAATCCAAGTCAAGCTGCAGAGAGTAATTTATTGGCTTACTAAAGCCGTTGCATTGTATAGGGCTAAATTTAACAACGCTCTCATTGCAGGCCCTCAGCTTACTTCCTTTTTCACTCATTACTACAAATACAATTAATCTCCTCTTTCCTTGCTCATCTACACCTAGGACTGCAATGCTTTATGGCTCATGTACTGATAAAAGAAAGGGCTTGGAACTAATGGATTCATTTGCAAAAAACGTTAGAGGGTCAGAGATCACCATTCATTCCACTGGTGATAAATATTCCATGTAATTGCTGCACAAATGCTAGTGTTTGGGATTTATTTCTCTTAGTTTACAAATGCTGGTTGCTTTCTTCCCTCTCAGTGCCAAAGATGATGATTCTTGGGAGGAAGCCTTTTGTAATAATTTAGCTGTCATCACCTTCACTCCTGAATCCTTTAGGCTAGGTACAGGCTAGCCCTGTTCCTTTCTGGCAGGTGAGATTCCAGAGCTAACTCCAGCAGCTTAAGGTGGCTCTTCACTCACAACCTTCCTGCTAGCAAGTCAGTTGAAATCTCGAGTGATAACCGTGCTCATGTTACAATTGTGAAGAGCTTTACTTTTTTTGGGGGGGAGGAAGGAATTGTTGATTTCCTAGCTGCAATCCGATAACTGTATTTTACAGTCTGTAGCAATACAGACTGTCCTTCCTGCTGGAAATCATTCTACTTTGGGCAAGTCCAGGTCAGTTCCTTAAGCAAATAAACTTTTAGAAGACTGTAATTCACTTCCTAACTATGGCATTTAGGCTCAACTCTAAATCAAGCTAATGTAGTCTGGTTGCTCATTTCAAGGAAACTATAATGTGAAAAAAGATTAAAATTCCCTTTACTGAATGTTTAAATAAAATCAGTAGGGATGTAAAGTGTTAATGAATTGTTGTAATGTGCAAAAGTATCACATGGATAGTGCTTTGGTAATGGGAAGTAAGTATAGTACGGGTCTGTTTTTGCAGGCAGGTCTGCACTGTGTCCTTCCTCTTGAAGCTGATGAAACTCTTTACCTCTGTGTCTGTCTGCTAGTAAGGTTACAGATGCAGTTCATGCCCTCATTTTCAATTTGTGTTTGCATGATTGAGTTTATTTTTAAATCTACCTAGTCAGAGAAACATAAATATTTAACCCCAAGCAAAGGGTGGTAAGTTAGATGTGAAGGCAACATAGTAATCTTCAGAGTATCTTTCCACAGACCTGTTAGTATATCTAAACATCCCTTGTGAGTCTCCCTAACTACTTTAGACACCGACATTAACAGTAAATGCCATTTTTCAGAGAAAAGAATATACTCAAAGGTTCCTAACTTTCAGACTCTGATCTAATAGCACTCTTATTAAGACATGGGGTATTAACCCATTCTTCCTAGGGGGCTGCCACTGTGTCAGTGTTGTAGTATTTGCATCAAAAGTTATTTCCTACAGTGGATGTAGGATGCACAGGCCTTTATTAAAGATGCATTTTGTGTACTTTTTGGGACCTGAGGCCTAGAACACAGGAGAGGAATACTGTGTGGGGGTGGCTGTGAGCCAGCCCATCAGCCAGCCATGCCCAGAGCAGAAGCCAGGCTGTGTCAAAGCCTGGGAGCCTCACCATGGCTCTGGAGCATTAGTGCTCATAACTGGCATTCAGAACAAGGGGTGTGCATGGAGCTGCCCTGAAAGGCTAGAGAGGTTTGCATCTTAGAGCATCATACTGCTCCAGTATTGAAACTGGCTTCTCACAGCTTACAATACTCTCTGGTGGCATAGCTGCCTTTTCCTGTCAAAAGGGTGAGACAGCAAGTAGTTCTCTACCAGGACCAGGCTTGGCCCTTCTCATTTGGTACACTAACCCTTTGCCCAAGGTGGGTGAGCCTTGGATTTCCTTTCCTTTTCTGCTGGATGAGCATTAAACCTACAGCTCAATTCTGTGGAAGTTGCTCAACAGTGTAGGCTGCCGTTTGCTGCGCTGGAGAAGAGGAATGCTTGCACCCTCCAGGCCA
Source organism: Phaethon aethereus (assembly GCF_964289735.1). NCBI lineage: Eukaryota > Metazoa > Chordata > Aves > Phaethontiformes > Phaethontidae > Phaethon > Phaethon aethereus. Next base: position 9,192,764 of record NC_138593.1, on the reverse strand, counting down.
CACCCCCATCAGTGCCACTGCAGAGTGGCTCTCAAGTCCATCTGGAAGAAGGGGAGGAAAAGGAACTTTGAATAGCTGGGATGCACAGTTGAGAGAGGAAGCTGAGTGTGGGTTCACAATGCAGGGACTGACTGGGTGTCTTGTGGGTTGGAGGGTTTTCGTGGTGGGTGTTTTTTTTTTTTTTTTGAGCGATAAGCTATGGAAACCTAAATTTTGCTCAGAAGCTAAGTTTTTCAGATAGTCTAAAAGCATATTGAGCTCCAGCACTGAGCAGTCCCATGCCTGTTGTACCAGGAGTCCCAAGAAGGTGTTCTTGGCCTTGATCCATGCAAAATGAGGGTAGCAGTTATACCTCTAACACTGTACCTTGGGGTTGGGGGGGGATAAAGTGCTAATTTTTGACACAGGACACGTAAATCCCTGCTTGAGGAGATGCAGAGCTGTTTTTTCACCTTCCAGGACAGTGCCCAACCACCAGCTTGACAGTGCTTTCTTAGGGCATGAGCCTTCCTCAGCTCTCACTTCAAGGTTGTTGATAAGAAGGGTGCAGTGATTACACAGGTTAAAGCACGTGGCAGGGCAGGCTCCTGAGCAGATGGAGGCACTTAATTTTAATATTAAACTTATGTATTTATAGTGTAAGTGTGAGAGGAGACTAAAACCCGAGTGTGTACCTACTGGGTTATGTCCTTTTGAAAATTGATTGTGAAATGGTTGTCGTACAGCAGAATTTCACTAAGTCCTGTTTGCAGAGCGCTACTCAAATGGGAGACACCAATCTCAAGGCTGCCTGAGAGGCTTCATGTGTGGTGTAGTATGAGACAGGACAGCCAAAAGGAAACCTCTTTGCAAACTCCCTGTGATGGGTCCATGGACCACACACAACAATGTTTTCTGTGCTTGTTTGTTTGCTTCCTTACGTCAATTCTGGCCTAATTTAAGAAAGGGGAAAAAGAAAGGGAAAAAAAGACAAAAAGGTTTCTTCCATCAGCCTGCTGGCCTGGAGCCTCTTGTAGGGTGTAGGTAGTTCCTCTTCTGCATGAGAGGTGGGTGATGGGTGGAGATAGAGATGGGGCACTTACCATCTAGGCAGCTCTGCTTACATCTGGTAGATGTAATGAACACCAGCACCTCTTCTTGACTCAGGGTCACTCAAAATTAGGCTTTAACTTTCAACTGCAATGTGATCCTCCATGCAGCTACTGAATAGTAAAGAAATAATCAAAGAAATGCATTATTTAAAGTGTCATCACACTCCAAATGTGTAAGGCCAAGTTTTATTTAGAAAAGCCTGGCAACAGTATCCTGTTTCTGTGTTTTAATGGAAAGAACATTGGGCTTGGTGCTTAAGGTTTTTAGTCCAACAGTATTCTCTGCCTGTAAAGCACAGCTGGATAGCAGATCCAGAACTTAATTTGCTTGTGTGTTTTCCCTGAAATAATTTCTAAAGTCTTTTGATGTTGCTGTTCGCTACAATTCTGGTGACTTTTTCTTTGATGTCCAGCTCTGTACAGAGGCAGAAACAAGTATTTCTAATGAAGTATCAACAGTGCATGGCCTGGACACAGAACATGTCAGTTTGTAAAGCGGAGTTCTCGTTTCCAGGCCACCTCCTTTTTAACAAACTGGCCCTGGCTAATTGCTTCAGTGGAACAGTTGTAACTGCAGCTTTGTGACTGAATACAACAGTAAGGTGTCTATGAACACACTGTTGTATGTCTAATATGCTTTAAAAGAATGCAAATGCTGCTTCATGATTCAAACAAAAAAACTCTCCTGAATGAATTTCAGCTTCCATGACTGTAGAGATGACAAGTTAATGGAGCCATTCGCACTGTGTGGATAAGGATTTATCCATGCAATTCCCCCTAACTGTTAATGGGAATTGTGTAGCTGAATTCCCCGACTTGCCGTGCTGAAACTTACCCCTAACCCTCCTAGGAGAAGGGTGCTAATTGGATTGCTGAGTCTAAATCCTTCAGCTAGTCAGTCTATGGAAAGGATTTAGCACTGGCTCTGTAAAAGGCTTTACATAGCTTTGCAGTGCAGTGCAGGGGAAGATTTTTTCCCCTTCCTTTCTTGTGATTAATTGTGAGGCTTGAGGTGACAGGAGACATAATGAAATTCATAAATGCCAAAGGCCGTCCCTCGTCACATTCCTGGCTGTTGGTTTAAGTTAGAAACTGACAGAAGTGTGAACAAATCAAGGTTGTTCTGATAGCCTTTCAGTTAGGGGGAAGAAAAAGTAACTGACAATGAGAAACCACTGGAGGTGGTTTAATGGGTATAAATTTTCACAAAAGAGTGATATTTTACACTGATTCACATTCTTGGATACATAAATGACTTACAAACAGACATATTCTGCCCCCACCTCAGACTGAGGGATTCCAGTCCTTTTTCACAAAAGAAGATATTGGCACAAGTTATTGAAGGAACCTGCCAAAGAAAAGCTGTTGCAAAACCTGTAGTAGGAAGGGACTTGTTCTGTGTCTTCGTTTGTGACTGGCCTTGCTCTGCTTGTTATGAATTTAAAAAATCCACTTCCTCCTCTGGAAAACAAAACTTGCAGCTCGAACAAGCAGCATAAAAATTAACCTAGGACTCTTACTTCAGCCTGGAAATATTTTCTACTACTTCCCACATCCAAGTTGAATTACAGTATAAAGAATTGCTTCACCAATCCTGCTTTCCTTGTCCCTGACAGTGCAGAACATGTCACATCTCAGTATATATTGACCAGATACTGATGCGGTGATCCTTTGAGCCAGCTGCCAGCAGTCTTTCACTGGGGTTTTTGTGATCTGAGAAGGACACACAATGGACAGTTGCTGTGTGGTAGTCCAGCACTGCTAAGGGCTTCAGTTTTTTCCAGCCGAAGATCCTTATGCGATGATCCCACCCTGCTGTTGCTAAAATCTTCTTGTCTGGACGGATGGTGATATCAGATATGCCAGCATTGACAAGTTTGTGTGTTTTGTAAACCTGTGTGAGAAAGTTATAGATGAGTTCTAATTGTTTAAAACAAATGAGAAAAAGGAACTTTTGGGGATTTTAGAAGGTATAGCGCCCACCCATATGCACTATGGGTATCGCACAGGTAGTATGGAGCTTTTCACCACATGGTGGATGATGCCTTAGTGAGAGCAATTATAGACCGACATGGAAAAGAGCTTAACTTGAGCCTTAACTCCAGCACTGCTGTCTAAAAATAGAGCATCCCCTGTATGTCTTTCATTTATATTGCATTTAAAGCTGTTTTTATATTCTGTCACAAGTGAAGCTCTGAGTAAAGGTTTTGAGAACTGGACTACACAGCTTTGCTCTTTTCTCCCAGCTATTCTTCCATGAGTTGCAATGTTCAGAGCTATGGTCATATATTTTTTCCCTGCTTCTGCAATATTCCCATGCTGAGATTCTGAGCTGATGTTTAAAGTACCTGCTACTTATTTCTACTACTGTGCTCCACCCGTTCCCCCCAAAAACCCCAATAAGCTCTGGTAGCATGGTCTTGAGAAAGGAATGCTTCCAGGAATTAGGTTACAGTGTCAGGAAATCTGTATTTCTAGTACTCCTTCCCAAGAGACTTTTATTTACACCAAATTCCAAGAAGGGTATTATGAACAAGTTATTGATTTCAATCTTGGAAGCGTTTTGTTACTCTTTGGAGACTACTGGGGCACCAGTTTCTGAGGGGCACAATTAAATTGGAAGGCGTTTAGCTTCCTTCAGGAGGCACTGGGGCTGTACAGGACTTAGTCCTTGGAAAGAAAAGTTTTCAGTGACATGTGCTTCCCCTGCAGCACAGAGGAAAGGCTCAATGTAATACACTTTTGCTGTTCTTACCTCAGGTAATTTGTATTAGTCAGCAGTCTACCTCTGAAACCTATGCAGTGTGTGTGCATGTGTGTTGAAATAGCCTAGCTTTTGTCACAATGTGGAAAAGGCCTTTTGAGTGTACGCTGACTTTGAAGAGCTGTTATCTGTAAGCACAATTGGAAATGACGTGCTAATGCCACCATCTCCTTAAGACTGAATCTGTAGCTGTCTTCTACCAAAGCTTAATAGAATTCAGTGAATGTTTTAATAAGCTGTATGGTGTTTGCTGTTTTTCTGAGGCAGGAAGGGATTGACAAGCATATTACATCTCAGTAGCTTTCCTCCTCGAAGGACATTCCATGATACATAGTTAGTACATGATTACAAAGAATATATTAATTGTAGGCAATTTTAACTATAATACTGGATGTAGAAAACCAAAACCCCAGAAATGCTGGGCAGAGCTGGTTTCAGAGGCAGTTTAACACATCTTGGAATCTTACCAGCACAAAGCTATAAACAATTATTTTTCAACTGTGTAAAAAGTGCCCAGCTACTTACTCAAACAGCAGGAGATGTGCAATTTGATAGGAAAGGCTAAATGAAACTCGATGTGCTTCTTGCATGCTCCACATATTCCCCTTTTAAACAGGACCTGACAAATGTGTCTACAACCAATTCAGGTCAGAGGACAGCAAGTTTTGCTCAAGCCTGATGAACAGTAGGAGGCTACATGTGGGCCTTTTTGTGAGGCTGCTACTGTAAAACCTGTGCTTTTTGCTAGTAACTACGTTCTTCAAAACTGCCCAGCTGCGTTAGTGTAGCATGGCTTTAGTGGGATTTGTGTTGGCATATGCGTACTGGCAAGGGAAGGATTTATTGCTTACATTGCCAGCCTGGCAAATGTAAGATGTGCCTTACTCTGTAAGTGAGATTATTAGCTAATGGCTATAACCAATCCTGGGCGTGGTGCTTCCCATTGTTACTGTCAATTATGTGGGCAAGATCCATACAGCAAAATCAGGGCGACTGGGAGAAATTGCATGTCATCAGCAAGCTACAACTTGAAAATGAAGCCTATAATGGTGATGCCTTTTGGCTATGGAACATGAGGGAACAGTGGGCATTTGTGCATGATCTGCAAATACAAGAGGTGAGGGAGAAAAACAAAACAAAGTAGAACAACTTGCTCAAGGTATATGCAGCCAGGTGAAATCCTAGTGCCAGAATTTGTGCCATCTAGTCACTTACAGGCAACTACTGTAGTCAAATGCATACCAACCTAATTTCCTAACCAGAAAACCAGCTTGTAATTAAGAAAACAAAGAGGTAAAAACAGGAGAGCTGCTTTCAGCCAGTCATGACCAAGGACACTTGCATCTACTAGCAGATGCATTAAGAAATGCTGACATGTTGAGGCCAACAGATACCCACCTCTCCTTTTCTCCTTAACACATGCTATCTGGGATTTGACTCTCTTTAATCTCCCTCTCCTACACCCAAATCATGTCTTTAAGCCCTATTCTTATTAGAAAAATAGCCAAGATAGTGGCAGCCTTAGCTTCAGCATTTGAGGGAAATGCCTCAGCATTGCCTTAGCAACCCGACCAATAAAACTTGTGCGCTTACTTACATTACAGCTTATAGAATTTTTTTTTCTTGTCATATATAAAGGAGCTTCTGTGATTATCAGATTTTTTTAATTCTGCTTTGTTTATTCACCTGCAGAAGCTGTTTACCTCCTACATTCTACCACAAACATCATCACATAATTACACTATCTTGTCCAAATCAGAAGGCTCATAACCAATCCAGTTATTTGCTGACAGTGATGATTTCAGCAACTTTCTTGTAGAAGACAATACACCAAACTTTCCCCATAGCAATAAACTATGAAGTTACCTTCATCATCTACTCATTGACACACTGGAACATTGCCACTTAAAACAGAGCTGAAGTGCCATCATTGCGTCATTATTTCTCCAACGGCAGATAGCTATGCACCACATTTACTTATTAAAACCTCTTAGAATAAAAATAATGTGCCACTGAGTGGCTTTCCAACATCTACCATTACCTCAGGTACCTGGAATGTCAGGGAAAAAAAAAAAATCCCCATCTGGTTTGTATTATTAATGCAATAGTGGAAAAAAACTTAATCTACGTCCTTGACAATCTCTAGTGCTCATATGAAAGATGCATTTTATTAGGGCATTCACACTATGCATGAAGCACAGAAACATTACTTATGGTTTATGATACTTGGCATTTAAATTTCTTCTGAGAAAAGCTACTATCTCTGTGTGACATGCTGAAGATGTAACTAATCCTACATCTCCTGGGAATGTGAATACCCTGTGGAAAACAATACCTGGAATATTTCAGGTGAACAACTGTGTATTTTTCCCATGAGTCATACCTGTACCCTTGCATTACGGTTAACTCATAACTGAGATGTACCGTGGAGAAAAAATATTTTCTTTTAAATGAGGAAAAAGCTATGCTATAATTAATGTGAAGGAACAGCTTCCTCTCCAACACCAGAGTATTTGAAGCTTTAAGAAGCCTGTCATTATGTCAGATTTCTGACACCTTGGCCTTAGAAAACTAGTCTCAATACCAAGCCTCCTTACTGGGACTTATCTGCTCACCTTCCTTCCAATTCCATGAGCTAAGGACCACCAGGTGCAGATGTGTGCCAACAGGGACAGAAAAGCTGGGGCAGGGGGAGGGCAAACATGACCCAAAAAACCCCCAAACCATTACAGTTGTGTATTGGACTTGTTAAAGCTCCTCTTTATCGCACTGGCGCTTAGAACATCTTTGCTACTTATTCAGAGTCGAGTGCCTCTTTTACTTCATGTCGTATTGCTTATTAAAGCTCAGACCTTCACGGTGAGTGCTGCGTTCCTCCAAACTTCATCTCAGTTGGATGCAATTACACTACATGCACTTGGCCTTAGTGCTCTACCACTCCATAAATGCTAGTTCTGTGGTGATGCCTAACAGATTATATAACTTTGCAGTGTCCCCCAGCTGATGAGTCACTGTTGGCTGTCCAAGCACCTGTAGCACCATACAGGGAACAGCATTAACTTGCCACACTATCTAAAAAATCTCCACAAAAGCAGCAAGCTGGAAGAGTGATTATTGTTCTTCCGTGAATTGGTGTATCCAGCAGCTCTCTTATCAAGGATGATACGGGGGCATGCAGGGGCTGGTTCAGGTCCTCTTCATTGTGTGTTCAGGGGACAACTGCCACTTTAAAAAGGGTTAAAGCACTCAGCAGTGGAGAGGCTATGCACAGGCCATTTTCGTTTTCATGAGCCTTTATTTATGCACTTAATTTCCACACCTAGTTAAAATCTACTTAACCCCTTGGCACTGTTGGAACACTTGCTAAAGTTGTCTAGATTAAGCAATATTTATTGCCATTCACTAGCATAGCCTGAACTGGTGATTATTGAGACCTCCTTCATTCCTTCTAAACCAGCCATTCCAGGTACTCATAGCTCAGACGCAAACTGATATATCCAATTAACTTATTTTCTCTGTCTCTAGCTAGGACTCTAAAGGTGCCAAAGGATGCTGGTTGCCTAAACCTCATGCCCTCTGGGTGCTAGCTGGGTTACTCCTACTCTTTTTGTTTGTGAAGTATTTAATGGAATAGCTCTGTCTTTCCCAGAGTGGAAAGAAAGCTCTATCCATTCAAGCAGAACCTTTGAAAAAGCAATCCTTTGTTTCTCATTTTTATAACCAACTCACTCATTTATAATGTTTAGGACATTCCGAGAGCTGGATACTACTAACGTGATAAATGAAGATACAGGGGCAATGTCTTGAGTAATGCTAGGCTTGTGTGCCTGTTGCAACTTTGGTAAAACCAGAAACATGTGAGAGAGGGAGGTTTTTTCTGTTTTTTAAATCCTCACCATCTTTTGCTAAGTCTAGTCACATAGCACAGACATTCTAACCAGTCTGTGATTAATTAGCTAGAGATCTGCAACAACTCCTCTTCATGACTAAATATTTTTTTAGTCTATCAAACTGTTAGTGCAAAGTGGGATAAATGACACTAGAGGGCCAATGATCCTGACCTGGAGGTTCTGTTGCTCATTGAGGCTCCAGATGCTAAGCACCTTTTCAGATGAGCCCGAGATCCCCTTGGCCTTCTCCGAGTCAAAGTCAAGGCTCATCACTGGCTCCTCGTGGCAAACAAGTTGGCTCAATGCTTTTCCCACTGACAAATTCCAAAGGACCACTGATCCATCTTCATAGCCAGCTAGAAGCAAAGGTTGTGAACCACAGTTGAGCTGATCAAGGGAAAAATAAAACTGTTTGAGAAGCAAATAGTCTGTTAGGAAAATTATCATCCCCAAGTACGTTTCAGTCCAAGCACACAGAAAATAAATGAAAATGCTGACTGGCATAAAAGTGAAACGTTCCTAAGTCTGAGTGTCAAATCTTGATAGTCTATCCACTTACAAAAAGCACTACTAGGTAACTGCTGACATGCAGTTACGGTTTTTATATCTACGTATAAAATTCTACGTTTTACCTATGTATTATATAGATAAGATGGAGAGAGATAGATATATATACACACGTAGAAAATTTCTTTCTGAAAAGGCAAACTATTGCCTTCTACAACACCTGAAAAAAGGCTGCCTGAAGCTTTCAGAAGCTTTATTTCATGGCCTAAACTTTGTTTGCGCTCCTTCAAAAAAAAAATTAGAGCAACTGAGTTCCTATCAAGCTGTACAAACCTGTATGGACACTGAAAGAAGTGCCATGCTTAAAAATTCCAGTTTCACATTGCCAAGTGTAGGGTTACATGTATGGATCGTTTACCCAAGTGCGCCACAGTGCTTAAAGGTAAACACTGAACCCCTCATCAGGAATCTCTGGCTGAGTCACCAAGGGGTTAACGGGTGCCCGAAGTCCCACTGTAACCAATTGAAAGCTATTTTGATTAATGATGTCACAGGCCAAAGGGCATGGCACCCTGGGCAGACACCTAATTTATTTAAGCCTCTGAAATAACTCAAAGAAGGGAACATTACTGGATTACATGTCACACTTAAGGAAAATATTCATCATTTCTCCAGCCAAAAGACTAATGACCCCATAAGCAGTAACTGGTTATGTGAGTGAAGATGCAAATCCCTAATGAAAAGCAACTAAAAACCAGGCATCTGTTAATGCCAGTTATTTCTTTAATAGGAGAAGAAACACCAAAATAGATACTGGGATTACAACCACCTCATACAGGCACATCTAAGAAATGTATCCAATAGGTTTGCTTGGTATTCAATTCAAAATAAAGGTAAAGGCCATTTATAAAGCATTAATTTTTACCAGTATCACATTATTGAATGAGATTCTTGAAACTCGCTGGCTGTCAATGTCATGATACAAACCTGCAGTGGCTGAAGGCTCACTGCCCCTGTTAATGCTCCAGACTATTCTCCCACTGGTTATTATTTGTTCTAGGGGGAGTTAAACTAACAAGAGATGGGTGGTCTAGGTAGTAAGACTGCTGAGTAAAAGCCTCATGTTCTTTCTCAGATTTATTCAGCCTAAAGAAGTGTTTAAATGAGGAATGGATCTCACTGAGCAGGAAAGAAAATTGCCCCTTAAAAGAAGGAAACCAAGGGAAAATCCCCTGCATCATCTTTCTGAACAGGTCTGCCCACACCTGGGATCCTGCAGGAGCCTCATTCCTTGCTTTAAGATCTCATGTCTTTTGAAAAGTTAGGGAGCATGCTCTGGCTAGACAGGCCCACAAAGAAGATGTCTCAGAATGCCCAGAACTGTGCACTATTTTTCTGTCAAAATTTGATTTGCTAAAAGTAAAATATTTTTAATGGTATAAATGGTATACATTTAATAGTATAAAATAATATAAAAATCAGAGGAATAAATATATGTGAATTCATGTTAATTCATCAGGTACTTTGGATGAAGAGTACCTGGTTTTTAATAACAGGTAAAAGTTAAAAAAAATCTGAATGAAACAAACATTCCAAATTTTATTTATATCTAATAAATGGCAAAAACCTTCAAAGCAAAGCAAAACAAAAGTATTTCACAGGTACTTCAATTAAGTTTATGCCCAAACTGGGGGCTTTTAAACAAACAAACAAACCAACCACAGTTCTTTTGTACTGCTCTTCTATGAGCTCATGATGCCCCCTGAGCTTTCATTAGCCAATGAAACAAGATTTGGATGGGCAGGGTCAGCTCTGCCTTACTCAAAACAGGATGGCCAGATTTTTATAGGTGCTCATAACCCTCGTTAAGGTAAGAGAGACAGGCGAGTGCTCAGCGTTACAGGAAATGCCAAGAAAAACCTTTTTGTGTGTGTGTGTGCTGTGAGTACCTTTTAGCTTAGATTTGAAAACCAGTAATTTGCAGGTGAGACCTAAGATTGGTCTATTTTAAAAACAAAGTATTGTTTTCTACAGAATGAAGGTCTCCCGGACTTCTTCCTGACTTGCCCTAACCATAAGAAGTGTAATGTTTCAATGAGTACATATACTTGAACTTACACAATAAAAGCTATTGAAAGATTCAGGGAGCTCTCAGTCTAACGCCTGGGCTCACCAAGCAGTGGTTCACAACAGCCTATTTATTTCAGTTCCAAATAACGGACACTTCTGGTGAAAAGTCTTCACCATTCATGTTTTGGTTTCAGTGGAAAAATTAAATGACAAATCATTGTTCTTCCAAAGCAGAATATTTTGTTGTTGCATTTCGATAACTGTCAAGGAAGGAAGAAAAGGTGATCTGCTGTCAACTCAACAGGAATAATTGCTATAGTTTATATAAAGTAATAACTCTGCGTTTCCAGTTTCTACATGTATTATTCCTGTTGAATTATTTTGTTTGCACCATTACACAACATGATGCCTTCCTGAAGGAGTGCAAAAAATTTAAGGGAAGACTATCCTTACTCCTGCAAATCCTACCCCACCCAATTAGCAGTAGCAGGAAGGTATGAAGCTGAAGGGACAATGTATTTAAGAATACGATCCTTCACAAGGTAAAAAAACCCAAAACATTGAATGAACTAATACATCTAAGGAAAGACCTAGTAAAGTGACGGGGGGGAAAAGTTTCAAACCAACAAAATAAACAGCTTTTTAACTGCTCAGGAGAAGCCAGTGAGGCTTAATCTGCAAGCCTAACCTAAGCCTCTATTTCCTTCTGCTCCATAGTAAAGTTTCTAATTCATGCTGCTGCTGGTAAGGTGTGTTGTTTCCCCGATATGTGCATCTTTTTTTATTGGCATGCAGAAAAATGTTATGATACACGGCTGCAGCCCCCAATCTCTTCTTGGACAACAACCCTGAGCATGCTTCCTTCAGACCATTATGTGGCTCTCTCCATGTCAGCTTCTGTTTCAACTTGTTAATTTACTGTGCCATAAGCAACGTCAGATAGTCTCTTAGGCAACATGTTGCCCATAAGCGACAGGTTAGGGAGTGCTCATCTCCTGGGTATGTCTGTATTGCCCAATGCAGTAATGCACAAAGAAATCCTGGATGGCCTCTATTCAGGAAGGGGTGCAGCTGGGTTAGCTTGTGTTCTTCTGCTTTTATGGTTACAGGGTTACTCGGTGAGCTGCTTCCAGCGAAACCACAAAACAGAACACAGAGCATCACTTCGGTACACCACATATAATTATTTGCCCTTAAGAGTACCCTCCTCCCTCATGCTTTTAAACCCAGTTGCACACATTTGTAAAAGAGCAAATACGGCTGTGAGGGATTATTTATCCTTGCCTGTTGCAGTCTAGGAAGTTGTGGTGACTTCCCAAAGCCAGAATTTGCATGGAATAATTTACCTCTTCCAGTTCCCAGTCATCTGCTTTATCCCCACTGGCAACAAAATTAAAAACGGCATAAAATCTGCACCTGCTCTGGCTTCCTCGAGGAATACCAATATTAATGCATGTAGAAAAAACAGCAAGACAGAGGACTTTTTATACAGGCAACAAAATTTTCAACACTGAACATTTCCTCAGTTATCTTCATCTTATTAAAATACGTCCAGGAGACAGAAAGCCCCATTCATTTAGTTGAGTACTGAACACTGATTGCATTTTTAGGAGAAGCTTTCTGTTTAATAAAAGGCTAATCAGTCTACTTAATTTTCCATCTATTTTTTTTCCTAGTTTTTAATTACACCATGAGACTTGAACTGTGGGCTCTCCTCCTTTTGGCTAAAGTCAGCACCTGAATTCCTCTAGACTTCAGCCATCGGTTCAGGACCTTGACTGCAGACACTAAGGCCTCAAATTCACAACTGATTGATAATTTTCTCAACTGAAACCAAGACAAATGTTCAGATGAATCTGCAGGAATAACATACTGGAAATCAGTGGGGATGGTGCCGCATGTGGTCAGGGGGTTAAACTGTGAATCAGCTTTGCCACCAATTCTTTGGAGATTTAGAGCCAACCACCTAAACTCCTTCCTCCCTCTGCTGCCACCTTTTTGTATTACTTGTCTTTCACTGGTGGCACCCCATAAGCAATATTTGCTGAATACTCTGCAAACGTGGGTTTTTTTCATTAAATGCTTTTATTTACCTTTCTGTCCAAAGTCAATACAACCATAAATACTTTGTTCCTATTGTATGTCTGGAATAGAAATGTTTATGGAGTGCTTCCTTGTCCTGAGGGCATTGAAGTGAATGTAACCTGCCCTTAAAATCACTGTTTTTAAGTAACCCAGTCATTTCAGATCATTCTTAATGCAACGAGAAACCATATCAAACAACTGGCTTTGGTAAGTCAACTTATTTTCCTCTTGATTGATGCAAAAACCCTATCTATCCTAAGGATACAAAGCTTTCCCTGAGCATTTGCAAATCTTCCATTAAAGCTTGGAAAGCTCTGAAAGTTACATTAAGGATGTTCACAAATCTTTCCCCCCTTTAATAGTATAATTACTTGATTGATTTGATAATAAATCAAAATCCAAGTGAAGAAAGATTCATGTGCTTCATATAAAATGAATCACAGGGAAAACATTTCACAATTAGCAGGCGCTCTTGCCTTACCTGCCATAACTTCAGACACATGGGCATGCCCAGCTTGGCACCCACGTCTGGCTTCAAGGTACAGACTGATGTCTTGGATGGCAGCTCCAAAACCTGAACCTGACATCAGGAAAACAAGAGAATTTGGTCAGGCTCCAGGTCAAAATTCTGCTGTTAAAAACACAAGTCTTTTAAGGTGATTAAGGCTAGCATAAGCTCTTCCAGTAAAAACTGTCTGGAGGAAACTGAGGAATGCATGTTAAGTTGGAGCTCTAGGGGAATCTACAGCTAGCTAAATAAATGCATTATTTTAGGAAAGGCCAGACAAAACTGCTAGAATGAACACATACCCTTCTTGCACTCTTCTATTTAATCTGTATTATAGTCTTCTTTCCATACAGTAGATGATATTGTGCATACACTAGATAATACTGCAGACTGCTTAATCTGAAAGCATGCCTCTCCTTCCTCTCCCCTTTTTCCATCTCTGTTCCTAATTTTTTTGTTATATTCACTTGTGGACACTTGCATTGTCTCCTCCGTTCTGTCACGGTAACACAGAGCTTGTGTGGCAATGTAGGCAATACATGTTTCTAAGTTGGACTTTTTATTTACTGTCTGACTGCACTAACAACATGTAAACCCAGAGTTATCTGCTAATGCAGGCTGGAGCAGCAATGGCATACAGGTATTTTTAACACAATATTGTCTGACACTATTCAAAGCAGGGTCAGACAATATTCCCTTAAACACCTGCTCCCTGTCTACATAGCAGCTTCCACTGTTGCCTGCACTGATGGTAATGAATTACGAATCTGATTTCCACGCCCCCCCCCCCCCCTTTTTTTTTCTTTCCCTCTTAGCATGGGGCAAGTCTTTCCTCTTCCAAGGAAGTAGCTCATTTCCACCTCAGGATGATGGCAGGCAAGATCAGGGGGAGTCTGCCTTTGCAATTTGGCACTGGAAGGTTTGGAGTCTCTCGAGTGACACAGAGTGCCTCAGTCTGGGCTGATTCTCAAGCCTGGAACTAAGGAGAAATAGAAGTTCTTAGGTGTCAGAAACTTGCTGCCAGGAACATTGCTGTTTCTCAAATGCATATTTAATCACTAAGATGATCTTTTATTTTAATTAAATAAACAATGGTCTGCATTATCTCATAAAAATTAAAGGACTTCAAACATTTGATAAATCCAGCATCATCAGCCATTCTAGGCTGTTGGACAGCCCCAGTCATGTGAACTTCCTTAAGCATCTGAGATGAGGTATTACACAAATATGGCTCCTCTGGGAGCCATCAATCAAGACCACGGCAGCTGTGATGGTTTTCCAATCCCATACCTTTAGTTCAAAGCTTGTCAGAACATCTTCCTATTTCTAGAGGTTGTCAGCTAGCCTGCCAAAAGCCAGCTGCACTCTAGGACTGCAAGTCGACAATGTACTAAACACAATATACCAAACACGTTCTAAAGCCACTTAGCAATGGAGCAGGAAACTTCCCCATATTTGAGGGATGGAGAGTACAGCAAAGAGCCATCTAACACATAGACCAAACCTATGAACAGACCAAGGTTTGATCATGTGGGAATTCTGGTTCTTTGGAGCTACACTCTTAACAAAAAGACGCTCTCCCCTTGGCAACTTTCTTGCTATCAACATAATGACCAGGTTAGCTATTGCAGGAAATGGGCTCTAAGTATGAACATGACCTGCTCTCATCTTCCATCTTTCATCACTGGCTCTCCAAAGGGCATTGCCTCCTAGACAAGACTGAAACTGCAACTTTTATGTAATAAGGAAGGGTAAGTGCGCTGTGACAAATGCACTTCTGCAAGTTAAGAGGAAAAAAAAAACCCAACCAAACTCCTTCGCTTTACTTTGATTAAAAACGGACAAACTGGTACAAGGGTTACAACTGGGCTTGCAAAGGACAAAGAAAAACACAACGATGAAAAAAGCTTTTTGCAGAAAGCAGGCAGGCATGAGCTGCCTATGCTAGATTGACAGTTCCAGAGACCGTCTGCATTAGAGGCAACTGAGCCTTAGAAATAAATACTAATTCATGTATTTTGACAACTGTAACCTAAAACTTGCAAGTTCTGTGTTTATATTGGTTTTGCTTAATAGGAGAAAGATTTGCCTTTGCCTGAGGTTAATAGTGTTCCTGGGTGGCTAAAACTGGCCACAAGGAAACACACCCTTTTTCTTTTTCACATTAATAAAGCTTTTAGCATGTTTCTGGCAAATTGGCAAGAAAAGTGCGTGTAACTCATAATTGGTGATTTAAATGCAATCATGAACAAATAAATGCCTGTTCAGATCTCATTATTTATGGACTGAACCTGCTTTAAGACAAAATTACCTTTTTTTGGGCACCAGCCAACCATAAACACTTATTAAGTCTTAATTTTAATCATAAGCTGCAAATGTACTGTGTCTCACACAGTGCTGCCTATTTGGAAGCACTATATATTATGGGAGCTTATGTGAATTTATTGAAACCTGACACAGTTCTAATGTAAAGGTTCACACACACAGTGGAACTCTCTTACCTCAGGAGACAGCAAATCATTATCAGTTTGCAGGGCCCAAGCAAACAAATGAAAATAAAAGAGAGATGAGTTGTAAGAGACACTGGGGTAAACGTCTTCTCTTTGGATCAGTTGCTTATTTAATTCTTCACTACCAGAATATGTGTGTGTGTGTACTCTTTGCCTGACACAACAACTCTCCGTCTGACACAAGAATGCACTCGTCAGTTTTGTTTAATTTAAATATTATTGAGCACTGCTGTAAAATGGAGGGAGTTCTTTGTTTTATCAGAACAAGGCACACGACTTACAATGGTTGTATTTACTGGTACAGTGGTTGTGTCTACAGGCTTACTCAGTTCTGTAAAAGGCTGAGCACTCTGGCTGTGAGCCAACAAAGTACTTAAATATGTGCTTAACTTCTGAATAATAAAAAGTTCACGTTTTCTTGCAACACAGGCACCATTACCACTTATTAGTTCATATATAAAATATGCATAAAATACACATCCTATAGCCCAGACAAGCATGTGACCTTTTATGCCCATGAACAATTTGCAATTAGCTACAACATTGCTTTCCGCATTTATGCCACTTTTTAAATATTCTTGGTATTTTGATTGCAAGTATTTGAAGTAACATTTTTGTGGGGATGTCCTCAAACAGTCCTTCAAAGAGAACAAAAGTACGATTTCTACAAAGCAGAAGTGGAAATTGCCAACAAAGCTGTCAGTCAGTGATTGCTGTGATAATGGGTATTAGATGTGAACTTACCCAGTAGGAACTGAAACAGACCCTACAATTACTTCACACTGAGCAAATCTCTGGCTGCTAATAGTGATTCAACTGTTTCCCGCCAAAGTACCAGTTAAAGAATTAGCCTGGGGTGAAAAACCACATATCACATTACAAATCACCTGCACCTCCCCTTCTCTCACCAAACACGACTTTCAGCTTCAGATGGAAGACGAGTACCTCGATCTGACGACAGATTTTCTGACCATTAGTTCCCCAGAAGGACTCTTGTTCCCCCTTAACAGTATTCAGCAGCACCAGAGGAGTTTTCAAAACTCCTGCAAATGAAAGACCAGCAGCAGCTGCAAATACTTAAATGTCAGACAAATCTTGGGGTGGTGTCCTTGTTATTAGAGCATGAGTTCTATAATTCAGTCATCTTTCTGGCAGGTAAAAGTGATTAGAACCCCCAACGGTTCCTTGTGCTGCCCTCTCTTGAGCAGAGTATTTGAGAGCAATGATGTTTCCGCTTCTGAATTGTCTCATTTCAAAACCAAAAGCAATCTCCCAAGCACCAGCAAAAGAGATACTTCCTACCTCCTCCAGGGCTTTGGCTGCCACGGCCATTAACCAGCGTCCCTGTGCCACCTTTAACAGAGAGCATCTGCAGAATCCCACATTCTCCGTGAAGACAGAATCCGTCACTGAAGTCCGTCCCTCTGCTAAATCCCATAAGCAGATCCTCTGGTCACGACCCTGACTGTCACAGTAAAACAAGTTATCCGTGAGCAGCAGGTCTGAGGAACACTGGCTTCCTGCAGGTTACCATCTCAAAGTTGGGTCTTTAACACGCAGTAAAGGAGTGAGCACACTACAGCTTCTGTGGGGGTGTTAATTGGGTCTTTCATGCAATGCATCACTGAGACCACCACCCTTCTACTGACGGCAAAACTGGCCAATAGGTTCAAAAGTTGCCAGGAGGAGGGAGGACCTGAGAGTCAGTCAGATACACTGCAGTCACAGTTGGCCATGTTTCTTTGTGAAGAGAGACTTGATCAAACACAGTTACGCTGTTTATGCATGTGTGTATATTTATGAAGTCTCATGAGTATTTGAACATCGTAATAATAAAAATACATTTTACCATTGATTAAGTCTAATTTAAAAGGAAACAAAAGTACCCAGAGAGTAACACATTTAACACTCTCTCACCCTAGCAATGAAACAGAAATGTCAGGCTTGTTGACAGCTGAAAGACAAATAGCAAGACAACAAAGACTGCATCAAAGATAAATAAAAAGCTACAGTTATTCAGTGGCAACTTCCCACAGCCACAGGGAGAGCACAGAAGACTGTTACAACTGTGTATGTGCGGAGACACAATAGGAGAGGGACTGGCAGTGCAGTGAGTAGCAGGAATTAAACAATGAAATGCTGTGGTTAAAACATCCAAAAACAGAGAACCAGCAGCTGCATTATGCATGTACTAGTACAGCTCACACAGAGGCTCCTCTGCATGCCACTCTGCCACACAGAAAAGTCTGTCTGTTGGTCCCAGACGGCAAGACCAAGGAGGCCAGACAAAGGGCACAGCATCAATTGCTACATATTTATGTGATCCCACCAGCTCTGGAACACAGTACCACTGTGGAGAAGCTTCTAATCCACAAACTACAGTAGCAGAGGATATGTGTCCTCATGTTATCACCTGGGACAAGGAGTCATCAAAAATCCCTTATACATTTCTTATTTTAATTAGCAGTATCACCTGATGAAAGTGTGAAACCTGAACAGAGGTAAATACAAATCTACAGACTGTTGGGACTTCTTCAGTATCAATACAGAAACTCCCATCTGCTGTTCAGCCGAGTGACAAACTGTCAGAACATTTATAGCACTGGGCATACAAACAATGTGGTATTGCAAGAAATTGTTGTGATTTAGCTTTAGAACGGAAACCCAAAAAATACAGGTAACTTGCTGTCTTAAAATTGCACTGCTATATGAACTTTTATAAACATACAGCAAAAACAGAGGTATGGAAAAACTCTATAATTATACAAACAATATGAGTTTATGGGGGAGAGTGTTGATAATTGTACTTAAGCAGATAACAAATATAAATGCTAATGAGTTCCACTGTATATTATAAGAGATGTCTTCTGTAGATAAACATGTCAGAACAACTCCTAGTCATACAGACACTTTGGCATCTACTTTAGATCACCTGTCTAATCCAAAACACACAAATCTTCCCGCTCTTTCCTTGCTAAACAAGAACAGAAAATATTTTGCAACAAAGGCGTGCAACTCAGCCTTCTTGCTCATTTTCAGTCTTCCATTCTCCATCTCTGATTCTTCTCTTCCTTACCTTTTTTCCTGTTTCCCCTCTATTTATAGACTCTTTATATAAATTTTGATCTTCCCTGAGAAGCAGTTGTGAAGCATTTGCCAACTTCAAATCCAAGTGTATTTCCTTTACCCAAAGACCTCACCTGATCTCAGTGCAGTAATAAAGACACTATGGACCCCAAGTTGTTGTGATGGCATCACCTATATATCACAAAGAAATTAATCGTATCATTTTTTCCACTTTTTGTTCTACAATTTTTCTGTGTTTTTATACTTCTGTACATTTCCATATATGTTGGAGAGACTTTCAGTAACTCCAGAAATAAGAAATTCCTTTTTTTTTTCTTACCCCCTTCTTGAATCCTGTACATCACAGAAACAAGAATAATTTATTTCACTGGTTTTTGCCTGCTTTGCTAACCTGAGGAGCCTGTCTTTACCACCCATTGTCTCCACGCAGTAGACAGATTTTCTTCCATGGCCATCCAATGCTGCTTCCACTCTGTGTGTTTTCATGTTCCAGACATGGATAAACCCATTCTCAGACCTGCCAGTAAGAACAGATGCTTTTAGTGTGACCACTGCAGACAATCTGATACGGCGGTCTGACACTTTTTTTTTTTTTTCCAAAACTGAACCTGTGTGTACAAAGATAATGCACCCATCATGCATTTTGTTCTTTTCTCCAGATACAATTTATCTAAATAATACACTTTGATGTAAAAGGAAACATCCATATGATGCTCAACTCAGCCAGAAATCCTGGTTTACTTACCCAGAGAAAAGAACAGGGACATCAGGTTCTTGGCTGCCACAGGAAAAATGCAGAGCGTGGACCGCAGCACTGGTACCTCTGAGAACAAACTGTGGATCCGGCGGTGGCAGAGCCATCCGAGCAATGAACTGGGGGAGTGAGAAGACGACACAGGATCATGGAGGGTAAGGCAGCCTACAGTGAAATTACGATGTTGAATATATTCTGATCAGGAGATCTGCTTTTCCTAGTCACTCGCCTCGAGTTATTATTGGATGTTATTTCTATTAGCTATACAGTTCAGTGTAAAGTATTTCCTCTTAACATCAACTGATCAAGCAGCCGTCAAATCTGCTTTTTGCTGCATTCTTTTTTAAGCAAGGTAAGTAAGTGCTGGGCTGGCCATGTGTATGCACCTCTTGCACACTTGTAAATACAAAATTGTTTGGCTCTTCTCCCTGCTGCAGAAAGGAAGAGCTACAAAACACAAGAAACTGGACACCCATAATTTCAGTGGGCAAGCAATTCATCATTCCATTTAGCCCCTTGGCAAGTCTTTCCCCGTCCTCCCCATGAAAATATTATTTCTGTGCTTTCCACTCACAATCATTTACAGAAAAGCACTGCAGTGAACATATCAACTGAAAAGAATTTCAGATGAGATTAGTTATGATAATTTTTACACAAGAATCCCATTACTCCCAAGTGCTTGAATTTTTGGTTCCAAGCACGGTTCCTTGAAAAAAGAAATGCAGTATTTCACACTAACTTAGTGACTACTGTGTTAACCATTTTATTCCAAGGTGTTTACATTCCCCAAAGGATCAATAAAGAGATGGATGCTTTCAGCTCTATGTCATTGGTTCAAATGCAGTCCGAGTCAGCAAAGACCAGTAGAAGTATGTGGGGAAGGGTGTTGCCCTAACACAGGAAACGTGAAGGCCAATTTACTGTGACCTCACAGGGATAGTTTGTGTTATCAGATTAGGCACACTCGTACTGATCTGGCACTTTCACCAAGCATTTCCATTCACATTAAGGCCCTTGCAGGCACTTGCACACAAGCCCCAAAGGAGGACAAGGACAACTTTTCTGTGTTCTGACTTGCTGCACATGACCCTCCAGACCTGTGCTGGGAGAAGGTGACCAGCAGCTTCTTTGACTGTAAGTGCAATTTGCAATTCATTGGGAAATGCATTATAACATGCATTACAGTAAGTATTTTCACAATGAAAAGTTTTTACTGCTTTATCTGTAGCATTACTAGCCCTGCTTGTGTTTCTGCTTCCTCCTTTCTGACCTGGCTTCATATGGAAAAGGACAGCTTTTGCCACTACAGATGTCAGCTTTCATCACCCTTTCCCATTCATGTGTATATTACACTGGATTAAACAAAAAGTTTTCTAAATTCAGTAAGGGAAGATCAGCAGGTGTTTTTCTGCCTGCTGGTTCACAGCAGAGGAATTGCAGAGAATCAGAATAGAACTACAAGTTACATGGTAAGTTAAAACAGCTCAACTTTTAATTGTCAGCGCACCTTAGTATCAGCTTTTGAATTGTGTTTAATGGATGCACTTGCTATTGCAGCTCATTTGCAGGTCTACCTTGGGTATTTATAGATCAGTCATCACCATGGTATCTATAGGTCCTAATTAAACACAATTATCTTTTAGGACTACTGATGAAACAGGACTATTCAGCATAATGTGCAGTTCTCCCTCAATAGCACTGTGTAATTAAGTATGAAAATAATGAGCTCAGTGGATAACCTCCATGTTTTAGTACCCTGACTCATCTGTTTTATGATGTTGTCTGATGATCTAGACTCATGACAGGCTGGAGTAAAATTTTCAGATGATTACACGATGTACAGGTTCGCCCCCATGGTGAGATCCAGCTCCCAAGTGCCTGTCTGTAACATTCTTCACCTGTGTTATAAACCTCTTAGATTAAGGATTTTGTCACCAAAGGTGACCTCTTTGGGACACTACAGCTGTATGCTGTTGCCCTCAAAACAACACTTTGTAGAACCACATAAATAAAACAGCAGCTATGCAGCTTGCCAGAGGAGCAAGGTCCCTCTTCACAGTGGAACAATCCTGGGTTACTGCACTGAGCAAGGAAGACAAAACAGAACTGAGTCAACCCAGGGGCTAGCTGGGATTACAAGGCAGGTTTTTAATAGCATTTTTCTAATTACTGACATAGAAGTTTTTGCTGACAGACAACAAGTGTGTGCGTGGCTGTGGGAAGGGTTTTACCTGGCATGAAACAGATGCTACTAATGCATGTCTTTACAAGGACAGTATTTCAGAAAAATCCTTGGTCTGGCTACAGGAAAAGAAAACAACTGAAAACATACTTTCAAGCTGTAAGCAAACGAAGTGACTTTTTGCTCCTTGGAGCCTGGTTCTTTCATTGCTTTTTTGCTAATCAGATGTGTGAATCTGGACATTTGGCTTAATGTTAAACCTATGTCATTTTTTATTTGGCTTATGAGATGACTCCATATTACTTCCTATCATGACTCAGCCGATGAATGGTAGGTGTGACAGTATTAAGCGTCTCATTTTTCTTCCAGCAAGTGAACTGTAAAATTCCATCTGTGCTGTCTTCTTCATCCATGAGCTTGGACAAGGCATTTAAGACCAAGATTTAATTACAAGTTCTTATGTACCTAAATCAACAGAAAGTCCTGTGAGGTTGCAAATAGATGGAAATTTGGTGCACAGTGCCTTAAAAACTCCAAGAAAGCATTGATTTCTTCCTGTTGACACACAAGCATCCGCAAAAAACTGACATACAGCCTATCTTCAACTCACCAGGTAGCTCAATATCCACTTTACTTACAGGGATAATGAAATACATTGTGGTATACTGATGCTAATAGATAATGTTTATACCATGCTTTGTTAAGCAGACAGCTACAAACACGCTAAATATGATGACTGTGCGATGGTTAAAGCCCCTGGGTAAATTTTTCAAAAGTGCCTAAGTGATTTAGAAGCCTAAGACTCATTTTCAAATGAATTTTCAATCCTAAATCTCTAGGACTTTTTAAAGTTTCACCCCAGGTGTCTGAAAATGAGTTCTCTAATTAGCACAACATTTATTTTCTTGTTAACTCCATCTAGCCTCAGGGAGACCAATCTGTTCTTGTTAACCGGGGATATCTGCAGCAAATTTAATTAAATGAATTTGCTTAGTATTTAGGCTGGTCTGAGAGCAAAATCTGGCTCAAGGGCTTGAACAAGCAAAGTGCAACCTACGGAAGGAAGTTCATTTAAAAGCATCTTTGGGCTACAGTATGTTTGTTCCCGAGATATCCTCATGCTATGATTCCTGCCTTGTATGACAGGATGTTAAAAGATATTAATCATTTTGCTTATGGCATTATTTATTTGCAAGAGGGTACCACCAGTAAGAGATGGAACACCTCATCATCATGCTCTTGTTTTTTAAAAGATATCCCACTTTTTTTTTCTTCCAGCCTACCCTGTGCAGGTAACAGCATCCTCCTTCAGGGGCTGAGCTACACTCTGATATGATACAGACAACAAAGTATTTTTCACAGGGTGCACTGCAAATCCTTGGGCTCCTGCATAGATAGTATTTGCTGCTTCAGTGAGAAGTGGAAAACCCAGCTGTTCAAATTAGTATTTCAATTAGCAAATGGCTAGGCACACCACACATTAGGTACTGAAAAGGGTTTTGTCTAGAAAATGCCTCTACTAAATGCCAGAACAATTTAATTTCCTTCAAAATTACATTATTTTAATGAACAATCCACTATTAATATCCCTCACAAAACTTACTTTGTTTAGATTGCAATTAGAATAATCTTCAAACCATTGAATGTCTATGCAGTGGCATTCCAGTATCATCACTTCAGCATTTGATATAGAAAAGTTAAGCTTTTATTTAATAAGAGTCATTTAAAATATGTAAATGTCAAAAGGATTACCTTAGAAAAATCTCTCAGAGAACTGAAAACATTAACAGATTCCCACAGGAAAAATTCCAGCAGAATTCAGCAACTCCCCTGTTCCCACTCCTGTCACTTGTATTTCTATCACACATTGAAGCAAAAACAAATTGCTATTAAAATATCATCGAAACACCCTCCTCCCCCTACAACAACCTCCACAGTTCAGCTTGAGATACCAGTGGCTCAAGCAAAGACAAGAAAAAACCCTCTTCTTTTTTTCTTTAGGCTTATTTAGAGTAGTAAAAACTCAGTGGTAAAAAAGCTTTTTCAGGTATAGAAGAAATAAATCTCTCTAGGCTTGTCTGGCAAACTGATTTGGGACTGAAACCAGCAGGTGTGCAGACATAATTACTACAGCAAAATATTCAACACATCCAGGTGTGCGCACAAACATATATGAAATCCCTGTTATTTTTTGAAAATTCCTAGTCTACCAGGTGCCACCCTCCCAAAAGAAAACTCGGAGCAAAGAATGAGTTGAGAAAGATATGACTAAATTGTTCTTCCCCATTTCCACACTGTTTCTTTTTCATTCATATAAAACCCCTTTTTTAGCACGCACTTCTGTGCCTACCTGCACTCACTCAAAAGTTTTGTGCCACACTGCCAAGTTGTATAGCGTAGCTCTAGTGCACGGGTGTGTTTTCAAAGTGGGTCGCTAGCTATAACTGCAGAGGAAGTTGATGGAAATATGAAACACCCTCAAATTAATAATGCAATGCAAACAATTTTGTTTATTCCATTACATTTACAATCTCCAGTGCTAAAGTAAAGTACAGCAGGCAGCCCTTGCAGTATGAGCCTTCCAGACACAATATTCCCGTTTCCAGCCTGTAACTCACTGCAGACAACTTGGTTTCATAGTGATGAAAGTATGAACTATCCTCTGCCCAAGAAACACTCTTACAACATAGCTGCTTGGTGAATACCATGGCCCTTCCTCATGTAGCCAACTATCAATCACCTTGCTGGTATGTGAGTTACTTGAGTAGCAAAGATATATCAGGAGGGTACCAACAGCACCCAATTCACCTCACTGAATTATGCCAGAAACACAGTGGGACTCGGAAACATCTTGGACATCCCTGGTTGATGCAAAATGCTGCCTGGGTATATGGCACTTCTAGGAAGCAAAGAACAAGAGTTTAGGGCTACAAGAACCCCTTTAAAGAATAGCACTTCCATACATAATTAAAAGAGATGCCAAATAAATCTGCACAAGTTGAATGAGTTAAAGTTCACCTCATGGGACTGCAAAAGTGCATTTTTATAGGTTATTGACTACTAAGGATGTGAAAGCAGGTATATGGTTTGGTAAACAAATAATTCTTCAGACATGCTGTGGCAAATCTTTAAGCACAGCTTTTCATTTTGCATGTGCAAATCAAAAAATGACAGAACACACTGAAACAGGGAAGCCAGCAATAGAAACGGATGTTGCGAGATGGTCATCTGAAGAAATCTCTTTGCACCCGAGGTGAAAAATAACTGACTGTACAAAGAAATACCTTTTTGTGTCCTGTAACAAGCTAACAAACACATACAAAACACTTAGGGAAGAATGAAACGGCCACTTGGGTTAAAATCCAAAATTGAAAGCCAGGTAGCCTGCTTTTCGCATTCTTAACCCAGTCCCCCGAAACACATGATATGTCTGTTGTGTGCAAAGCGGGAAACATGCACTAGTAAAAGTAAAATAAGTAGAGGCTTGTATAGCAACTGCCTGCACAGATCAAGAGATGTGGGAGGGCTACACAAATAGTTGCAAAGGTCAGAGCCCCAGAACGTATGAAAATTCACTCATCAGTCAACTAACCCCGCAGCTTTCAGTTTAAAGCTCCCTTTGCTATCTTTGGTGCTAAATTAAGCTATAAACTGTATGATACTTCTAGGATTTCTTTAAAGCTAATTTAAAAAATAATTTATTTCAAGTGGAAGTTAAAAATCAGTAGAAATCTTTAAATCAATAAATTGTTTTCAAGCAGAAATTAAAAATTAGTAGAAATCTCTGATTTAACCAGTAATATGTACTAATAAAGCACTCAGTTTTCAGGAGTAAGGATAATCAAATGTTTACTCTTAAATTGGGTATTTTTGCATATTACTACCTACTATGACTACCAAAGTAGAGATTAAACACAGTGATGTATATTTGTATTTTGATGTGACTTCAAAAACCTAAAAAAAATAATTAAAAAAAAGGAAAAAAATCACAATGGTGGACTAGAAGCATTCATTAGCGCACTTCTGCTTGCACTGGAAAATACAGTATCTAGAGATAGTGTCTATAGATTTCTAGATAGAATTCTCTTGCTTGCAGAACCTGTGAGTTAGAAACACATCAATGTCAAAGAGAATGCAATGATTTGTATGACCTAGCTACGCAATCCTTTATTAACTGATATCATAAACCTGTTGCCACACAGCCAACATTACAACTGACAAGAGTCCTTCCTTTTATAAGTTGGGAACACTAAATGCTGTCAGAGCTTTCATTCTAAATAGTCACCAAATCATTTCTAATGACTAACAATGACTGCCTGCTCAGAAAAACACGTCAAAAGTCTCATTTTGAGAAGTGCTGAGAACCTCCATTTCCTATTGACTTCAGGGGAAGTTAGGAGTTCATCCTCTCTCAGGAGCTCCACAAAATCACCTCTCTCCTGACATTTAGGCAACGCATGATGGAAGTTTCCACATTTTAATAGTAATAGTCAATGGACAGCAAACAAAATTGCTTATCAGCAATTGGTGATATGCCAAGAAATCTTATGGGAGCAGAAAAGAAAATGACTAACAACCATCATGCAATGCAACACATTTTTAATGATTTCCACTCAGATAATGGCTCCTCACAGCGTTAGCACCTTTTTTGTCTCTATGCATCCTGTAACTGAATGAAGATAAACCACAACCTATTACAATTTTAAGTGATGATGTTTGCAGGAAAAATGTATATAAATGTAACCTTCAGGAATACTGAAACCCAGGCCTGTGTCTTGAGGTTCACTTTCAAATACTTCCATCTGTGATTTTTAAAAAAGTCACCATACAATAATTATTTTCAATATGAAAACATAGATTCAGCATGGGAACGAAACTAAGAATGATTGTAATTATTTGAAAGACACTGAGTTAGCATATGGATCTCATTGCCACTTACACATTTTGGTCACTGAAACAAAAAGCTATTAATCAATATGTAAAAGCCATAAATTAACATAAACATTCATCATTCTAATACTCCCACTGTGTCGGACTGATAATTTTTTTTCAGTTTTTCATTCTGACATATTCGCCTTCAGCTATCAGCTGGTTGACCTTTTTTAACACAGTTAAACATTTTGGGCATTGCAAATCTTACTGAAGTAAACATTTTGGAGACAGCCAAATATCATGGATATGTTTATGCCAAAAATACAGGGTCTGAAAACATGAGAGCCCCTGCCTCACATCATTGCACTAGCTTTTAATAAGGGAGTCTAAAATATAGCATGAAATACAGCTGAAACAGATGAAATTCTAGTGTTTCATAAACAGGTTCATTTTGCAGATGCGGAAAAAGACACCCATCTGTTTTACTTTCGGAAACCATTAATTGCTTGGTAAAGTGCAATGATACAACTACAGACAGCCTTGTTTGGAGAAAAAAAGCAGGCATAAAAGCCCACAGTAGTTCAGCTCTGCAATACACTCTCCACAAAATTAATGCAAAAAAACCCCAAAACAAAAAACAACAAATGTCTAGTCACTTTGAAAAATTGAAGAATATTAAAACGCACAATATAAAAGAAGTACTTACATAACTGTCTCTCTATACCATACCATCAGACCTAAAATGAATTTAAGTTTGTACACTTGATAAATCAGTGTAATCTAGCAGAAAATTGATAAGCCAAGGACCATCAAAAGATTGTTTTGAGTAGGCTCTAGTTCAGCCGTGCATAGCAATCTGTCAGCCACAGGGCTCTGTCTGCCCATCCTCCTTAATTAGGGGTGCTGCATAGTGCAGCATCAGCTAAAAATTTTTTGGTTCCAAGAGCTAATAATGTCCTCAGATAGCATGGGCTTAATTAAACATCTTCCAGACATTTTAGCAGACATTTCCTGCAATAATCTTGTTTAGTAACAAACTATTAAAAAGAATTGACAGAGAAGAAATACATCAAGTTGTTACAGCAACTGAAGTTATTTGGGCCAGAATTATATGTCTGCAATTAAAGATTCTGTAACTCTGAGCAATTAAAATATCACTTTATTTGAAAACTAATTAATTCTAAACACATATTTTTCCCATGACAAACTTTTATGATTATTTAATTTATTCCATTCTAATTACACTTTAATTAATCTACTCTTGTACAATATTATACTGTTATTCTGGCATTTGACCAATGAAGACAATAAATTGATTGCAGTTCCCTTGCGCAAGAGCAGAAACTGTCATGCCAGTTTCAACACCGCGTTTATTTATTTGTCTGTTCTATTACTTTTCTTTTCCTCCCACAGGGCATACGAACATGAAACTCAGTACAAATCGGATGACATTTTGTTTTCCGTACTTTTTTCTTCAAAAGTGTGAAATAGAACTTAAGAGTTTTTAGTATTAAGGAAATGTATATGTAACATGATGTTACATAATAAAAATATAACCTATAGGAAATCAAATTATACTTCTAAAATGCATCACACAATGACTTATCAATTGATTCCTGATGTACAGGACCACGTCCAGAGATGCTAGAAACAGAGTTCCAGCTCAGGATCTGGCCTAATACAGTCAACTATAACAGAGAAAGAGACCAAATCCCGTTTTCACACTTATCTTAAAATTACATTAATTTCAGTATCTCCTTAAGTTTTACAAGACACAGCTTTTTAATTTTACATCATTACCTTAGATTAAACTAAAGAAAAATATATAAAAATACTTTTCTTACCCTATAAATATTAGATTTAGATTAAAATCTGATAGAAGAAATATATACAAATATTTTATTACACACAGACTTATATATACAGTGTTGTATATTATTTTGCTTTGGCCATACTTTAAGTAAAAATGACTGTCGTTTACAATCAGAAGTCCTCAAATTTCTTTGAACATGAACATCCCTGAAATTCACAGTTCTTGCGCATTTGGTGGGAGGAGATACTGAGTAGTGATTCTTATGAAGACGCAATGAAGCAATCTACTTTTCGTGTACTTTTAAAACTTCTGCTTGCATTCCTAGCTAGAAGCTTTCTTCTGTTTATGAAATAACCCCCAATTGTATACACCTTACCAAGAGTGAGATGCCTTGCAGAGGTAGGCAATTAAATTAAAATGTACTACAAGTTGAGCTCTGACAGTGCTTTCAAAAATATTTCCTTTTACTTTAATCATGCAGTTTTCACTTCATAGAATTAAAAAGACAAGTACAAAATATGCTCACAAAACACATATTAGGTAAAAGAGGGGAAAAAAAAAAAGATTTCTCACTTAATTGAACAGGCTAAGCACTTTACCAGCATTGCCATATTGGGAGATACACTTATATCCGAATACGGTACCTGTTTCCTACCGCCCATGTTTATATTCTCAACGCCTGTTTCATAACAGTTAAAAAATATACTTTGAAATTGCAAATAGCAAATGGGATAAATATGGGTAAACATAGAAGGAATATTAAATAACCAAAGGTAATTCCCATTTGTGTCGAGCTCATGTTTCAAATTGCAAATTTTGGATCTGATCTACACCCGTCCAAACTGCTAGCTGATATTGGTGAGACTGCTCAAATGAGGAAGGGTTTGCAGGATTCATTCATTACAGCAGTATTTCATAAAGCATTTTCTTTTGAGAAGGTTTCTGCTTCTGTGTAAACTACAGCACGTCTCTGAGACCAGCATTATTATGCGTCATTCTCTGTAGCTGGAGAAACTGAGGCAGGGACAGAAAATGACCTCCCAACGTGGCACAGTCATTAGGACTGGCATTAGGACTCCACTCACTGACTCCAGGCACAGACAGTCCCTGCCCACAGCCAGTGAGATTCACATGCCACATAGTATTTTAAGAAACAAAGCAATGTGGACAGTACTTTAATCTGCAACAATTCATTAGGCTAAAACTTTAAATCCTTATTCAGGTGAACTCTCAAGGTCAGAAGCATTTCAGTAAAGATCATACCATTTGGTATGTACGTTTTACTTTCTCCACGAACCCCTTCAGTATTTATAAAAAGGGAAGACATAGTGTACGTATATCACTTTTAAACATGAGTCAAAGTTAAAGATTATAAAGTATTTTTAATGTGATGTAATAGCCCCCAAAATTCAAGCTTAATTACTAATAGTATGTGTCATTTGTGTATTAGGATTCCCATGCAGTACAGCGTAAGTATTTGGATAAGCCAACTTATTGGAGAGCAAATTAGTCCAAGAAATCTAAGAAGGATCACTGTAATTCCAGTGCAAACAAGAATGACATTTACAAGGCAAATATTACCTGAATAACAATTTTTTAAAAAAATGTTTATTTTAACAGTTTAGGCTAAGCTTACACTTTAGATATGAACCCACAATTGTTCTTTCATGCCAGTTTGATCACGTAAGTCAATATGCATTTTGCATAAGCACATAAGGATGCATTAGTTAAATATGCTCATCTCCAAGGCTCTGAGATAAGAGTAATAATATGTGGAACAGTTAAATTGTTAAAATGTGAGGGATATTAATAAAAAGCTGCTCCTGCATTTAACAGCAGTTGAATACTGATCATGGTTATTTCCCAGTTTCTAGTACTGACTGTTTCCTATGTCTGCATGTTCTGATCAGTGAGTTTATGTTATAAGGAGTAACACTACCATTTAGCAAATGGAGAGAAATAAAAGCAAAGTTACAGAATAGAGTTATATAGTTTACACATACAACTTCAAGCTTCACTCCTCTCATCCAGGATAAAGTACTGATCAAACTAGTGAAAAATGCAAAACTGTTTCACTGTCTTAATTTGAAACTGAACAATTCTGCAGTACCTGAACTTGAACTCCCAGCCTTTGAATGTGTGCTGAACAGCCCCTTATTGTACCGCACTTTTATGCTGGCAGGAACTGAAGTGTCAATCTTTCATCAGATAATCAGATTATGTCATGTTCTGACCAAATTCATTAGGAAAACTTTTACCAACCCTATTATCTCAAACCAGAAAATCTAGATCAAAGTATAACCAATTTTACAGCACAATAAATCTGTTATAAATATTTAAACACTAATTAAAAGGCCTCTTTTGTTAAAAGTAAATAAATAATTGAAAGCTACTTCTTCTTCTAAATGCTATTCAATGCAACCATATTTATCACAAGCTTCTTAGAAAAACAGGACCTATATATGGTGGAGAGTGGGAAGAAATGCCCTTAAAAGCAGTCATCTGAGAAGACGGAGGGTTGTGAGGGTTTTAAATCATTTGCCTAAAGTAAGTTACACTGAGTGCTCATTTTAGTGACAAAGCATTAACCCCTGAATGTCTTTGCTAACTCCATTCATATTGGACAATCGTATCTACTTACTTCATGCAGATGTACTGAATGGATACCACATCCAAAAGGAGAGAAGAAATACTTTTTAAGGAAATCCTACATCAATGAGTAATTTCTCAGTAAATGCAATTATATTGTAATTTGCTTTCTTCCTAAAATATGCATGATCTTGTCTCCTAAAAAGGTAAATAACTGTAATTAAGTTTGGCAGACATATTTTCTGCTTTTTGAGCAGATATGACATCTGCATAAAATAAACACTGAACGTGAGAGTACTAAATATTTTCCCTTGTCTCCCTTTCAGGTACATAGCAAGCATGGCATAAGAGGGAATAAATAATTCATATTAATATAATTAACAGCAAGAACTGAGTTTAGACTAATCCCTGAGCAGAAGCAGCAACAACAAATAACAACAGGACAGTAATCAATATTGATTTCACTTATTCTTCAGTACTACAATCAGATTCTCCATCTGTAACTCATACTTTAGAAGTATGATAATTTACGGAAAGGAGATTAATTTAGCCATTTTGAGTCAAAGACTTATTTCATAGCTTCATCCCAAATCCTGTATATTGTTAGGATCCCTTTCCCCTTTGAAGACTTAGTGAATGATTGAAGCTTCTACTTTCTGAGAAACAGATAACACAAGACTAGTAATCTGACTCTAAGCCACTGGATAAAGGCAGTTTGTTTCCTCTTAGCCCATCTGTCAACACCTCTTCAGTAATTAGTCCTAATTATTACAAAGGGCTAGCCTCCCATTCGCATTATTAAATCAGAAATAGTATCATAGCCAGGTATCTTTCAACGCCTACCAGACTGGCGACCTTCGATTTCATTGAATCTTCTATCAGTATCCGCCTTTGGAAGAGCCTCGGCAGTAATTTTAGCATCAGCTTCAAAGATGCAGATCCCACAGTGGAATTCCAGGGATGCATTCATATACACACCCACATCATGTGACAGGAGAGCAAGCAACACAATTGACCTTCGCATTGTTCTCTAAACTCCTGTGATATAAAACACACATCTCTATTTTATACAATAGAACTGTTTTTTTGCCTGCGTGCTTAGAAGTGCTCCTTTGAACTAAATGCTGATAGGAAAAATAGTGAAACTGTGTCCATAAAGATGAGGGTCAAATCTTTGTTAAGCAAATAATACATCTGAAACTTTTTTCAGATCAAGATAAGTTTGCAAGAAGTAAATAGTAACTAAAAATATGCATAAATGTATTTAAGTGTGAAGAACATTTAAAAGTTTCTTTTGTTTATTTTTGCCCTATAGCTGAAGTACTTCCCCAGAAAACTGGAAAACAAAAAGGATGATGACATTGAAACTCTCACAGAACTAAAGCTCAATTAGCTGAGGCTTTAGTTGGACAGTTTTAAGCTCCTCATTTGTATTAACATTTATTTAACTGAAACAAGAGAAAAAAAAGATACTCTTAAGAACCAAACACTCAATTTCTTTTGATTAAAAGCCAAACATGTTTCCCAATATCACATCTGAGACAACTAGTGAGGATTTGTTTCACTGGATTCCTCATCAACAGCAGAGCACTACCACTTTCCTAAGACACAATGAACTGACCTGAGCCGCACTGGTACAGTTTACGGCTTCTGTAAGTATCTCTACTAAAAGCTCGGGCCCAGAGCAGAGGAGCTACACAAATATTCAAAAGTCCCCATGTGAACAAAGCCCATGTCCTCTAATGAAAACAGAGCATGTTTTTGTCGATATGCTTCATGTTTCAAAAAATAAAGCATACAAAAGACATTTTTTTTTTAAACAAAATGAAAAAAAATTTAAAGAACTTTTCTGTGTCCTATATGAAAGTGACTTAGTGATATTTTTTTTCCCCTCTTCGCAGGCCTCTTCTAAATGCTACAGATGTTGATAACAAACAATATAAAAATACAGTTTATTTAAAAATGTAAAAATATAAAATAGCTAGCTACTATATTAGAAGCAGTAGCCAATTATTTAGGGTTTGACTGAGTTGGGCAGGCACTGAACAGGGTGCATGAGGAGGATGCCCCAACCTGCAGGGATGTCACTGCAGCTCTGTAGTGTCACTAAGGCCCAGTGCCTGGGAACAGGGACCATATCCCCAGTTCTGGGCCCCTGATCTGCAGATGTGGTCAGCCCAAAATCCCTCTTCTGTCTCATTCTCTCAACTTGGCCTACTTGGAACTAGCACAAAGACATCTCAGTAGCACACAGTATTGGAGCATGAAGAAACTACTCTGATTCAGCTTTCTGCATACTTGTCCTGCATACCTTCCTGCCAGAGTACTCATGGCATCATACAGCTTCACTGCACCTGGATAGTTTTTCACTTCAGAGACAACTAAAACTCACTGCCAAGAAAAATAAACACACAAACTTAAAATTCATTTTCCAAGTTGCACGTTTTCCAAATAAATGCCATGTTAGTAACATGCACGGTAACAGGCAGGCATTTGACTATCAATGAATCAGACTTTAAAATACATTAATATTTCAGGTAGCAACAATGCAGTATTAAAACACTTGCTACCCATTTTTTCTTTATTATCCTTACGAGAATTCAGTGTACTAACAATATGAACCTTCCAAAGAAAAACATCGTATGGTTCTAGTACTGCAAAAAAAATACCCTGCAGGGTCATCTAGCCTAGTATCCTGTTTCCAACAGTGGCATGATATTTAGAGATGCTATTTAGGGAAAAGACAGAAGCCAGACTGCTTTTACAGTCCATTCCCCCCATACTCCTCCACGCACAATTACTGTATTAATGATGTTACAAAGCACGTGATTTCACTGTCCATTTGTAGTCCTGCTGTCTATGAAATTGTCTAATCCCTTTTGAACCTGCTGATACCATTGCCTTCACTACCTCCTGTGGCAAAAAATTCACTATCTGAAGTTTCAGCAAATGAAGGAGTATTTTCTTTTATTTGTTTTAAACCTGATCCCCTACTAGCTTCACTGAGTGCCCTCTAGTTCTTGCATTGCAGGATTTGGAGGGCAACAGTTTCACATTCAGCTTTTTAATAACTTCCATGATTTTGTAAATCTCAGTGATAAATATCTGTCTTTCTCTAAACTAAAGAGTACTAGTCTCTGCTCACATGACAGTTGTTCCATTTCCTCCAGTCGTTTCAGCTGCCATTTTCTGTATCATCTCTAACTCCACTAAATCCATCTGGAAAAGCAGAGAACTGAACATAGTACTTCAGATATGAGACCAGTGACATTTTCCTTAGCAGCAAAATGACATCCTTGAGGAGATAAATCTTCGCTGACCTCAAAAAAATCATATGTCACTTTCAAGAGAAAAGCTGCTTCTTTCTGCAACAGAGATAATTCCAGCTAATACACCTGGCAAAGGAAGTTATCTTTGCTCTCAATAGTTTAGGATTTCTGCTGCAGGGCAAGCCAACAGAGAAAAGGCTAACTATAAGAGTACTGTCCAAGGATCTACATCCAGAAGAAATAGCATAATATTTTAATATCATTTCCTGAAACACCTAGACTTCCTGAAATTACTAGTTAAAATCCCAGACGAACTGATAACGTTCTCTGTCCATCCAAGCCTAGCAGACTGTTTCCCTACACCACTGTGTATCTTTCAGGGAAGAATTTAAAGGTCCTATCTGCTCTACATTAGTGCTTGAGAGCTTTGGTCCATTTTTATAGCAATAAGACCTGTAGCGTCTCTTGCCAACTTGGGCCAAAATCGCTTAATACATCATGCTAGCAGCTGTCTCTCTCCATTCCCAGCTACATGCATTTAAGTGGCATATTTTACAGTAAACCAGATCCTTCTCTATTTTAAGGTTACTTTGTACCACACAAAAATGTTGGAGTGGCAACAGGTTGCCTTTTTCCCTTGATTTTCATTTCATGTCATTAACTTTCATGGAAGTACAAGTGTTTGGGTCAAAAAGAGGCAATAATTATAAAAGCATATGTGCACAATGTAATCTCAAAAGAAAAAAGAAATCAGACCCCAGAAGGAGGAACAAAAGGAAATATATCTTTGTTCCAGCTGCATGAGCCACGCAAGCACTGAGGAGACAGTGCTGCAATCTCCCCAAGGCTGTGCACATCACTGCAATGTAACCACAGCCCTGCCTTGGCCTCGCTTCTACCACCACATGCCCAAGTCTACCAGCAAGAATCTACCGGGACACAGAAGCCACATCTCCCTGTGGTCACACAGAAATGTCTCTGTCTCAAAATGGCAGTGAGATGGATGAATCCCACGGCCTTTATCTGGCAGTTTTGCCCATGTGCAGAGAGGAAGATGAGGCCCCATGTTCCCAGTGCAGTCCTTGCAGGAGGAAATGAGATCTGGATTTCATGACATTGCTAGCAAGCTACCTCTGCAAAGCTGAATATTCATTTTTAGATACTACACATTAGAATGTTTTATATAAATGTACTTCTGCCGTTTCCTCAGTTCCCACTAAGGTCCAAAATACTTACATACATCAATAATTACACAAAGGTAGCACCACTAAACTAACACTGATTTTAGAGACTACTCATAATGAAGATGTTCACACACATATGGAACATTAACTTAGCAACCGGCTTTAGCGCTCTCAGACACAAAAGTCTTCGTAATAATGTGTTTTGTATAAAACTAGATTACAGTTTAACCTGCAAGGTCTTTGGTATGTTACTTTTTCAAGACTGCAAGTACTAGTTTCAGGGAAGAAGTCTGTGCTGAAGTATATTATACCTACTATGGCAATAAATTCTTCATGGATGAGTCCTTCATGTACAGTCTCTGAATGCTCTTCTAAATTTTATGGGATAATATGAATTATGAGTACCCATGTATTTCTTGTAGGTATAATGTGAGATAGATTTTCTTCTACTATATGTTAAAGATTATGCAAGCGAGTTGTACTGTACACCTCTCTCCCCCTACCTGTGTTGAACAAATGCGATAACACAGACCAGTCAACTTCTTATGAGAAGTGTACAGGCTGCTATAAAGATATGTATGTATGAATTAGATCTAACTAGGATTAAACATGAATCACATGGTTAAACAAAAGCATGAAAAATATCTGAAAGGTTTTTTCTAAACCTTATAAACTTAGATTTCTTAATCTGTTTTTTCTTAGTTTAGTTACTGGTACATCTATGGTTTGGCAAAATAACTTTCTAAATAAATCGTACATTTAAAGTGCACTATTTATATTTAATTGAAGCTACCATTGTAATCTTTACAAAACCTGGCTGGATTTCAGTGGCTGGGCTTTAGGTAGTTTGCTGGTTCTGCTGGATTTTTAAAACCCTAGAGCTCTGTGAATGAGTCTATTCACTGTTACTATTAGTCACTAGTAAATACTGTTGGTGATGCACTGGAACCTAAATCCTAGCCATTCATGTATCTGTTGAACACTGAGTGCTTTGGACTCAGTTCATACACAACACATGCCTTAGAAGAAAAGTTCCAGGTTTCCACAGGAGCTCTAATTTCAGGAATCACTAGGAATGTGAACTGGCAAACAGTACCCGGACCCCAATTCTGTAAACTGCTCTACCCCCAGTACCTGAATCAGCTTAGTAGTTTCAAAGGCTTCACAAGAATAGGTCCAGGAGCAGCCATTTTTCTACAAGGACGCACTCTTGGTCCTCTGTATTAAACAGCAGCAACACTTCAAAATGCACCTACTCACAGCCACTGAAGCCAAGAGGCGAAACACAGCAGGAATGGTACAGATGGTATGGGAATGCTTGCCCTGCTCCCACGACAGCGGGGGAAGGATCAGGCATGAAGGCTCATCAACAAGATCAGACAAAAGAGAAAACACTGAATCATATTAAAGTAATTACCAGAAAATAAGACTTCTGTAAAATATTTGCAATCAGCTAGTTCAAGCCTTCAGGCTCAGTCTTGTATTGGGCTGCATGTAGCGGCACCACCCCAGGAGGTGCTCCAGGAAGAACGGGTGACTCAGAGTCACAGTTCCTCCCTGGCTCCCTTCCTCTCACATGGGAGAACAAATAATTTCACCCTATCCTGAATGCAGTGTACTCCCACGTTACTGCTAACTAGCTTGGTAGTACAAAAAGCCATATCCCTGCTCCCCCTCTGCTTGCCCTGCTCATATGACAGTGAGGGAAGGCTCAGGCATGAAGACCCCATTGTCTCTCCTTTCCCATCTCCCCACACCCAAAACTGCTGTCTAAAGCAGCCATATGGGACACATTGACTTCCCACTCCTGCCCCGAGGTGCTACTAGGGACAGGAATAATCTAGCATGGGGATAGTATCAGCATGAAAGAGAATTCTAGTTAGGAAGAACATATGTCGTCACTAGATAACGATAACCACATTTAATGGGCACAAGCATGAAGGCACGAATTTCGGAGATTTTCCCCTTACTTTAAAAAATAGGGGGTTGTTATAAAAATGCCCAATTACATCGTCAGGCACTATACAATATTTATGGTATAAAATCACTATAATTAAATGCTAAGTGCTGATTTCAATTATTTAGCAGCAGAGCAATAAAATAAGCAAGTGCCTCTAAAACGTTTTTTTTCCCCACATAGTAATCACAGAATCACTAGGTTGGAAAGGACCTTCAAGATCATCAAGTCCAACCATTAATCCAGCGCCACCATGTCCCCTAAACCATGTCCTAAAGCGCCACAACCACACGTTTTTTGAACACTTCCAGAGATGGTGACTCCACCACCTCCCTGGGCAGCCTGTTCCAATGCCTGATCACTCTCTCAGTGAAGAAATTTTTCCTAATATCCAATCTAAACCTCCCCTGGCGCAACTTGAGGCCATTTCCTCTCATCCTATTGCTGGTTACTTGGGAGAAGAGACCAACACCCTCGTCGCCACAACCCCCTTTCAGGTAGTTGTAGAGAGCGATAAGGTCTCCCCTCAGCCTCCTCTTCTCCAGACTAAACAACCCCAGTTCCCTCAGCTGCTCCTCATAAGACTTGTGCTCCAGCCCCCTCACCAGCTTCGTTGCCCTTCTCTGGACACGCTCCAGCACCTCAATGTCCTTCTTGTAGTGAGGGGCCCAAAACTGAACACAGGATTCAAGGTGTGGCCTCACCAGTGCCGAGTACAGGGGCACAATCACTTCCCTACTCCTGCTGGCCACACTATTCCTGATACAGGCCAGGATGCTGTTGGCCTTCTTGGCCACCTGGGCACACTGCCGGCTCATGTTCAGCCGGCTGTCAACCAGCACCCCCAGGTCCCTTTCCGCCGGGCTGCTCTCCAGCCACTTCTCCCCAAGCCTGTAGCGTTGCATGGAGTTGTTATTATTAAACCTCATACAGTTGGCCTCTGCCCATTGATCCAGCCTGTCCAGATCCCTCTGCAGAGCCCTCCTACCCTCCAGCAGATCAACACTCCCACCCGGCTTGGTGTCATCTGCAGACTTACTGAGGGAACACTCAGAACATCAATAAAGATATTGAACAAGACCGGCCCCTGAACTGAGCCCTGGGGAACACCGCTTGTGACCGGCCGCCAGCCAGATTTAACATTGTTCACCACAACTCTCTGGGCTCGGCCATCTAGCCAGTTCCTCACCCAGCGAAGAGTAAACCTGTCTTAGCCACGAGCTGCCAGTTTCTCCAGGAGAATGCTGTGGGAGACGCTGTCAAAGGCTTTACTAAAGTCCAGGTAGACAATGTCCACAGTCTTTCTCTCATCCACTAGGCAGGTCACCTGGTCATAGAAGGAGATCAGGTTGGTCAAGCAGGACAGAATACAAGAGGAGCTAAAAAATGACCTGTCAGGACCTTGGACATCCCATGGCGAGGCATGAGGTTTAAGGTGCAAGGATTCTCAGGCCCAGCATCACAATTAGGCTCTGCATCCCTCAGATCCACTTTTTTTCTGTAAGCTTACAGTGGAGCTAGTATATGGGAAAAGAGAAGACTGAATTCCTGCCCTGACTGGATTAGACTTACCATGTCACCTTAAAACTAGTCACTTGGGAAAAAAAACAGCTTACATAGAGACTAAAAATATTAAAGATCTGAAGCAGTGAGGTAGTTCAGTCCACAGTGGCCATGTCTGCACATGCCTCTCCACTGAAGGACCAGGGCTGTGTTCATTAGTGTTGGAAAACCTTGCAAGATTATATTAAAATAAATAATTTTAATTAGAAAATTAGTTCTAAAACATAACGATTATTGAGAAATATAATCAAAAACATAGGTGATAAAGGATATTCCCAGTAGACATGCTCAGTAAGCTATCTGTTATCAAGGGGGAAAAAATACTGCAATATTAAATATTACTAATTTTATTTTGGGGCTAAATAACAGTACTGAACAAATGGTGATAAAAACATCCAGCAAGCAGGAGCGAAGCCGTGATAAACCAGATGCTGTACTGTGCTTAAGCAGGATGCAGCGCATGCTGTCCTGAACAGGGATACCTCTGTCAGCCAGTGAAGGGGAAGTAGCTGTGCCAGCTTCCTTCCTTCCTTCTTGGTGTAACTGATGTTGCTTAAAGGAAAGACTTCCAGCACAGCTCCAAATTTGCAAGGCTCAAGTGCTGTCAGTGTGCCAGACTCGTACATACAGGGCAAAATAATGGGTGGATGTGGAGCTCCTAGATTGCCTTCACCTCAGCTGTGATCCTTGCAGAAGCTGGCATGGACGACACTGAAAAATTCTTCACGTTTGGCACTACATTAAAAATCTTTTTGTCAAAAAATAGAATGAAGCCCACGTCCATTCATGTTCCTGACAAACTTCTGTTTTTCTAGGTAGATTTTCAGCCAAACAAAAACTGAGATGAAAATGTCCAGTTCAAACTAAATGTCCTGTAAACTAAATATGACTGAGTATTCTTTGCTTCTTTACATGCTTCTCCTTTACCAAGAATAAAACACAACTTGTCAAAGATCACATTTCGAAGCAGGAATAATGACCATTCCCAACCCCACAGCTCCATTTTTATTATAAATAAAAAAACCCTGAAGGTCTTCCATTGACTTCAGCGGTTGGGAGGGAGTGGGAAGAATGATGTGTTAAGCTGCAACGGAGGAAGTACATACGCCAACTGGAAAAATGGACTATAAAAAGTTTTTCTTACACGAACACAGGAGGAAGTAACCAACACCCTCAATTGTTGAAGTAAAGGTGGGGGGCCTAAATACACAACTAGGAAAAAAAAGTAAAAATTAAAAAAGTCCTAAATGTTTCACATGTTCCCAATTACTCTCAAATTCAAGAGCCTTGTCAAACTGTTACCAACAGCAGACCTGGTGAATGTCATGCAAAGAGCATAAATTCTGTATAACAGTACCAGGCTAGAGACCTTTCTACACTTAAGACTGTGTATCACCTGTTTACGTGGCACAGCACTATGGACTCTCTCCCTCTCTGCAACCTACTGAGATTTGGGTAGAGAGCCCTCTCCACATGGGACAAGGACTGCAAAAGAAAGGCCATGGTGCTGCACTACAGGAAAAGTGTCCCACCACGGCAAGCCACTTCTGCTCCGAAGGCCTCTACTAACCAGCAGCATCCCCAGCTGCACACCAGGAGTGCATCCCCTCCAGTCACACAGTAACGTGTTTGCCCAGCTGGGAACCAATGTGGCATCACCTCATATGTCAGAGGACAAAAGAATCAAAGGGTCTAACACAGGTGCAAGAATTCAAAGTACAGCTCTAGAAGGTCAGAGGCCCATCACAGAAGAGAAAATTTATTAGAGCAAATAGCTAAACACTGGCAAGGCCAGAGATGCAAATTCTAACAAAGGAGATTGAGGAAAAAGGAGGCAGGCAGTGAAGTTGGCTGCACTGATTATACCTCCTCTGGAGAAACTGCTATATGGGCCTTTGCACTAGGCAACACCCAATTGGAATCAGCCATCACTGATACAGGCTCATACACTGCTGCGCCCCAAGCAACAGTCCCGTGCACCAAGTATTCTGATCCCTAGCAGACATAAAGTCTCTAAGAGATACAACCAGAAGAGAGCTCCCATAATGATCTACTGCCATTTCAGTAGTCTCATATTTTTCCATTAAGGTAATTTTCCTTATACATGAAAATACATTGGCTCATGGCATTTAGCAAGTCACAACCTTCTGGTTACAGAGCTTGAACTTGTCAACATTTATTTAGGGAATGCAATGGAGCCAGCTCAGAACATAGATGCAGAGTACGTAGATTCTACTAATCTTCACAAAATCATTCCTTCCCATCCAGCCACTACATAAAAGGACACAAAACTGACCTCAAATTAGGTAGAGGTTTGGCTTTCTTATGAAACTGTAGCTTCAAGGTAATTTCACTTAAAAATTTCTTACATGGTTTTGAACATCTACCATTTATAAATGACCACAAATGAAAACCAGAGAAGACATCACACAATATTCAAGTGGAAGCAGATAGCCCACATTCTCTCCTGCTTCCAGAACACATCAAGTTGTTTTGGAATTTTTGAAAATAACAATTAGAAATACAGTCAACACTTGGACAACACAGACCTATCTAGGATAAAACTGCACTTTTCTTCCTCTGCTGCTTACTTAGCGAAGGTGTTAGCATTGCTTTGCCCAGGAAAACAAAGATAACAACATAGCTTAGCACTTTAAACACCAGGACAGTCAATACAGAAGAAACCAATCTGCTTTGTCCCTGGCTGTGCTGGTTTTGGCTGGGATAGAGTTAGTTTTCTTCATAGTAGCTTGTATGAGGCTATGTTTTGGATTTGTGCTGAAAACAGCGTTGATAATACAGAGATATTTTCATTATTGCTCAGCAGTGCTTACACAGAGTCAAGGCTTTTTCTGCTTTTCACCCCACCCCACCAGCAAGGAAGCTGAGGGGGCACAGGAAGTTGGGAGGGGACACAGCTGGGACAGCTGACCCCAACTGACCAAAGGGATATTCCATACCACATGACATGAAGCTCAGCATATAAAGCTGGCGGAAGAAGAAGAGATGTTTTGAGTGATGGCATCTGTCTTCCCAAGTAGATGGAGCCCTGCTTTCCTGTAGACGGCTAAACACCTACCTGCCAATGAGTATTGGTGAATGAATTCCTTGCTTTGCTTGCGTGTGCGGCTTTTGCTTTACCTATTTAACTGTCTTTATCTCAACCCACAAATTTTCTCACTTTTACCCTTCCGATTCTCTCCCCCATCCCACTGGCAAGTGAGTGAGTAAGTGGCTGTGTGGTGCTTAGCTGCCTGCTGACTTAGACCATGATGCCGGTATTAATGGTCAGTGCAAAACTGACCAGGACACTGGTTCTTGAATATGTTTTCAATATAAACATATTTCAGTGAATATTCTGGAGAAGGCACAAGAAGAAGTTTTATGATAGGCCATTCTCCCTCCTGATTTCAAATTGAGAATCCATGGCTTTACAGAGGTCTGCACAGGCATGGCTCTGAGCAACCTCAGTCCTAGATGGCTCCTATTCTCCCACATTTATGTCTCTGCTCGCTTTATCAGTTTGTCTTGTTGTTTTAGGTGGGTTTGTGGTGTTTTTGTTTTTGGGGTTTGGGTTTTGCGTTTGTTTTGTTTTTCACATTGTGTCCATGGATCTTCTCCACAGCCCACCCTGTGTACACCTGAAATCTCCAATATATCTTCTTTGCAGCTCTACCTCTCCCACCTCCTAACAATAACTAGGACTTTTTTCCCCTCAAATAGTCTTATCACCTTCTCATGGCAAAACTGGCACTGTAGACTGCCAACCAATTCCTGACAACTTATTTATATGCGTAGAGCATCATGTAATTCTACAATGTGAATTAAAAAAAAAAAAAAAAATCCTCAAATACTTACACAAGTCTCCTGTTTCTAGTTCTCAAGAAGTTAGTTTCCTGATATTCAAACTCAAATCCTGATGATAGAAACTTGCATTTTAAGGAGAGGCAAGTAGAAATTTCTCATCAACTGAACAACTTGAGCTGTGCTTCTGGGTATGTATTACAATATCTTTTTCGCATCACACCTACTCTACTAAATATACAGAACACTGAGCAAGTGATAGTTCTGTCAGCCACCAACTAATCAAATGAAAAATTATTATGCTTAGAAAAATAATAAAAGCAGAAGCCAGCTGTGCATTTGTTGGAGGAAAATCCCAGTGTCTCCCATGTTAGCTCATGTGCATTTCAATTTCTGGGAAGAAAATAATGGGAGTTTCTCCACCCTTTCTCATGTGAGCCATAAAACAGATTTATTACCTAGGATATATTCTGTGTTTTCTCCTGAGGAAAAAAGAAAGTGGTGGAACAAGTTCATTTTTTTCCTTTCTACAACTAGGATTTTCTTTATAATAAACACAGAGCTTAATTTTGGTATCATATAGCCTTTCTATTTAATGCTTTGGTCACACTTTTTACCTTTCTAAATCTTGAATTGTAGCATTTCCATTTCAGTGGGGAATCTACAGCTGCTCCAGCTGTCTGAGTGCAAAAAGTCTGTCCTAAGATTCCTATCTGGTATGTTTTAAAGCCAAATCCTTGCCCCTCCTAAACTAAAGAAATGTAGCTTCTACTGAAAACTTAAGGAATAACTAAAAAAAAAAGCAAAACATTAGCCTATGTTTATTTCCAAATAGTTCTTGCTCAGCTTTACCTTACGCCCAACAGTCGCCCAGCAGCTCTGGGAAATGTAGGCTGCAAACTCAGAGGTTTAAGACAGGGTTGCATCTCATCTGGGAAGGTTTTCCTGTACAAATTACTATTTTTTGACTGTAACGGTCACCTTCTGACCTTTAAAAATAAATCATGAAAGGGAAAATTGTGCTGACTAAAAGAGTTTTTGCTCCTAAGA
The DNA here is from genome assembly GCF_964289735.1 of Phaethon aethereus. Classification (NCBI taxonomy): domain Eukaryota; kingdom Metazoa; phylum Chordata; class Aves; order Phaethontiformes; family Phaethontidae; genus Phaethon; species Phaethon aethereus. The sequence continues at coordinate 9,149,215 of NC_138593.1, read as the reverse complement.
CTTCTAATTTGCTTACAGTATGATGTTACAATTCTAAAGACCTGTGCTGGTAAATCCATTTATAGAAAAGGTGGTTTCCCCTATAACTTTCACTTTGGAGAAGCAGAAGAGATTGATTCATATTTTAAATGCTTCTAAATCATGACACAGCCTGGATTCTCCAGTTTAGTCGTCTGGAAACTTTCAAGGCTAATATATGCCTTTTTAAGTGACATCCAGTAATACCTCTTCTTTTAAGGAAATCTGTTGACTCTGATACTTGTAGCCTAAATGTGCTCTACAATCTACTCTTGATAACTAGCACCTATTGTTTAATGAGTCACTTTTCTCAACGCAGCAAACCTGACATCTCTCAAAGTTCCAGTTCTTTCAAATAATCCTGTAACATATGGGCGTTTACACCAAGTCACAAATGCCGTTGAAACAATTTACGAAATGACAAGCTATGCCATCATTAGCTGCATATAATTAAAATGTACCACAGGAAGTGCATTCATTACAGTTATGAAATTATTTTTATTGCCTATGAACGGCAAAAAAAAATCTACTTTCTATCGTACAACTGTGCCAGCACAGAGCTCAAAAGGAAGCTGGTTTGCTTGGGCAAAAATTGTGCAAGTTTTTTTGTAATTTATTTCTTTCTCTTTGCTTTGTGATCACTTTTACTGCTCCACAGAGACCAATAATTTGGGAAAAAACAGTAGCTAAAGTAGTTTTCAAGCTATTACTAATTTGAAACCCTTCATTTGTACTACCAAGTATACTTGAGTGCAGTCAAACTGCATTCTTACAAAGAAAGCATAAATCTATCCACACAGATTTTTGGGGGATCAAAACACTATTACTGCGACTAAACTTACCTTTTTTCTTTATAAAGACTTACACACAAACATGTAATATTGAGCTGAGGTTTCAAGTTTGTACAAAACTAATGTATCAGCATTACAACTCAGAAGCAGTGTCCAAACTGGAAAGTTCAGTGTGTTTTTTTAAATCATTACTAATTTTGTCTTCACAATCCCAGAAATCTCACTGACAATACATCTATAATCCAATGTAGCTACAACAAAACAATTTATTACAGAAGAGTAATCATAGTAGCTATTTTCCCCAGTGAAGGCAATGTTTCATAGGCCATAATTTTGGAAAACCATTATCTTCGGCATTAAATCTCCCATGTAAGCTAATTAGCGATAACTGACTGGTTTACAGTTCTAACTGTGCTAATAAAATAGTATGTTATTATGGCTGAGCTTGCAGAGAAATAGTACTCAAATTAAAAATAAAAAGTATGCAAACACAAAACATAGTATAGCCTGATGTACTATGTGATAGACAAAAAAAATTATCTTTATAATGTAAGAACATATATGGGTCAGGATTTAAGCGTTTCATTGCAAAAAGAAACTCACAATATTCTAAAATGGCCAACAGGGTCAGAAAAGGCGTAATGTACTTAGTCAACAGACCTGCTCCCTAATATGTTATGATTTTAATACTGTAATTCTAATGTTTAAAAACAAGTCTTTACACCAATTAATCAAAACCAACTATTTATCTGATATTAGAAACTGGCGTCTTATTCCAGTGCATGCACCAACATAATTTCCACCTGCAGTATCTTTATAACTGATAATAACAAATCCGAGCCAGAATAGAGTTAGATTTCCTGATCACAAAGATATTTTTACAAGAAAAAAATAGTTTACCTGTAAATCAATAAAAATGTTAATAGGAATCATTAAAAAACAAGAAGTTACTCAAGTAGTTTCTTCAAAATGTAGCAATATAGTTAAAATATCCTCCATACAGCTTATGTAGACAGGACAAATTATTAATGAAACTCTTCCCAGTCACAAAGTCCTCTCTAAAAGCCTCAGAGAAATGCTACTAAAATTGGAGGTTGGTGGAAGGAGCTTTGGAAGAATGACAGGTCACAAAGCGACTGTGCTAAAACGCATGGAGCAGTGCTCTTCAAAACAATTCCCAGCAAAAAAGTTACACACAGATTTCCATCTCTCATGTCCTCTATTTTTTCCAGAGCACACACCATGCCTGTTTTTTACCTTGTTCATTTCAAAATGAAGGTATTGAATCTGGACATTAAATTATTTTCTACTGTAAAGTGGCATACAAAGGAGTTGTATAAGACATTTTCTTCATTTCAATCAACCACTACTATTGAGAAGGAAAATATACAATAAAAGAATCCAAATGTCAGATATGAGTATGCAGATGTCGTCCAAACACTGCAAGATTACATTCAGAATGCCAGCTAGGTCCATAAAATGCCGCATAGCAAACGAAGTGCCCATGCTGGAAGTATCTATAACGTAGACTCTCACACACTTGCTAACCGTGCAATACTTCGCTGCAGAATTAGTCTGCCAGTAGAGGGAGCAAAGGCAAGCAAACTCCGCTACCCGAGAACACCAGTGCTGCCGCGCCCGCAACGAGGAGCGGCAGATTGTACTACGTGCAGGTAAACGAGCGGTGTTGATCTTTCCCCCCCCTCCCTTCAATAAAACAATCCGTGAAAAATCCATTAAGGCAAGACTTCCTCCATTTTCTGATAGTAATCAAAGTAAAAACCTAGGGATTCAAGTCAATCTGTTGAAGTGAGGCTAGTTTTCTAGATTTCCGTAGGCTATATCTGAATAGAAGTTTGCATTATAAAATTACAGTGTATTAATTATAGAGTCACAGAAACATTCTGGATGGAAGGGACTCAGGAGGTCTGCAGTCTGACCTGCACCAGGATCAGCCATGGGACCAGACCAGGTTGATCAGAACTCTATCCAGTTGATATATACAATATTATTTTTTCATATTACTATATTATATGTATTATTAACAATACGATGTTTTACTTTTGTAAATGCTTTCAACTGAAGGATATTAAAGCACTTAAAATATCAACAAGTCTTCCTGAGGCCTGCCATTACAATTTTGCAGATAGTGGGGGAAAGGCACAGAGCAAGCACCAACTACCTGAGGCTGTGCTTTCCATAGACAGAACTGGGTTTGAAATTCAGCAGATGCGCTGCCTAGCCTCACCCTGATCTGCAGTGTTTAAGGCAAGCTTGTTCTATCGCTTACTTGCAAATACCTTAAAAACACTAATTTCTGCTGGTCCTAAAAGCAAAGCACTGGGATTATTATGGAAGAGGTGTAAAAGTCAATACGTTAGAACTGTAAGCTCCATTACAACTAGGTTTAGTATTTATGGCTCACTGATACTAAATATTTGGTCGGGGGTACTCTGAATTTAAAGCACAAGGCATTAATGTTACTACTGCCAGAAGAGACCTTGCACAGAGACTCTCCAGGCAAACTGCTCCAGAGCAACTTAACCGCAATTAAGTAGATGCAGACTCTAAACAGAACATTACTTTTATCTAGTAGAGGCCTCACGTCAGCCACAGACGCTACATCTCCCTCAAGCATTCGTCCCGTCTGGGGCGTCTACCCAGCGCCATTCGCTCCTCTGGCCGGGACACGCTCCACGTACCCCTTCCAGTGCCAGTAACGGCCACGGCTATGCGGGACAAGCCAAGCGCGACGGCCCGCACAGGGCGGCCCCGGTCGCTGTCGCCTGTGAGGAGGCGCAAGGGGGATAACGGTCCTCCAGGCGCGCGCCCCGCGCGGCCTCTGCCGCCCTCCCCGCGCGCGGCGGGTCGAAGCACTCCTCCACTCTGCCGTTGCCGTAGCGACGATCCCGCGCAGGCGCACACTCTCTCTTCCCCCCCCCCCCCGCAACACCGCCCAAAGGCGGTGCAGCGCCCGTGACAGGCGCGTCCTTCCCGCTCCACCGCCTGCGGGTGCTGCTCGCGCCTCCCCACCGGTCGAGCCGGGAGTTCCCCGTGGCGGCGGGGGTGCAGGACCCACCCCCTTCGTCCCTGCCGTCTCTCACCGAGCGCCGCTCTGCCTGAGGCGGGGGAGGAAGCCTGACAGCGACGACTCGGCAATCTTCCGCTGTACTTAAGGCTGCCTCCCGGGAACCAGGCAGATACAGAGGAACGCCGAGCGCCGGCGTGATGCCCGCGAACCGTTAATGACGTCACGAGGGAAGCTGGGAGATGCGCATGCGCTCTCCGTGCCTGGCCGTTGGTGCCTCCCGGCTGCCTGTGGGCTCTTCCTCGCCGGCCTCCAGTAACCACGGTGGCATCTGGCCGGTAAGGGAGGCCCGTGATGCCGGCAGCGGCACCCTAGGGCGGAGGCAGCCCCACTTTGCGTGTCCCACGGCGGCGAGGGCCTTCGCGCCCGTCTGCTCTCGCTCCCACCTGCTCCACAACGCGGGAGGATCTTGCCTTCACCGGGAGGGAGGGCCAGGCTGGACTGAAACATGCCGCTGGTTTATAGAGCCAGACAGGAACACCAGGAGGTGTGGAGGACGAGCTGTGATGGAGTGGAGAGTTGCGGCACTGACGAGGAGTGCTTGAACCAGCTGGGAAGCCGTGGCTGGGGCACTGGTGTCAGGCTGTTACTGCTATCGAGCATGCATCAAGTCCGTTTCTGACTTTGGTGATTCACCATTTTTCTCATTATGAAGTTTGGTCAGTGGGTGCGTGCTAGGCAGTGTTTTAGGCTCTCTTCCACTCTGCTTGCACGTTATTAATTTGCCAGGGGTTCTGCTGAACACGGGGTTATCATGTTCCTGAATTCATTTGCCTCTTCTGGCAATCGCTGTTAATCTGGATTTGTTCTGGGATAAACGGATGCAGGTCTTTCAATGCAACATAGTCACACTTAGTTTTCCAGATGCTTTCTTGTAGGAGAGCCTCTGTAGAGAAGAAAGTTGCCTCCTGAAATGGTTCCAAATGGAAGTTAATGGTTAGGTGTCATAATTGGACTAAATCAGGCAACGGTTAAATAACCCAGTATGTACTGTTGCTACTGGAACAAAAATGCTGCTATGTGGGATTGGAACATACCCTGCTAACATATCTATCCACCCTCAGACAGGTGATGGCAAGCTCAGTGCAGGCATGTACACATGACACCACTGCAGACAGTCATAGTCTTACTCCTTAAGCATCCCCTATTGCTTTCCAGCTACACCAAGACTTGCTCAAGGAAAGCAAATAAACCATCATTTGCTTCTGCCACCTGGCTAGGAGATAAAAGCTTTGTCATTTATGTAGCTTATCAGAAGGCTATGCTGCTATAATTTCAGCTAGAAAGATTGGTACTTTATAAAACTAATGCTTTTCAGTTTTCCTGCCATTTTTGCCTATGCTAACTAGTCAAAGTTAAATTACACCTACAGTACCACAGTGCTGCTAAATAAGTGCTATTCTGTTCCACGTGCAAAGACAGACAGACATGGCGATTTTTTGTGAGTTTGTGAAGGTAAATCTGGGGCTTGCTTTTCTACTAAAATTATACCAAAACTCTTATCAGTAGGAACACTTTCTCTAAAGGGCTCTTAAAACAGCATTCAATGGTTATGAAAATGCACTACACTGAGGAGGCTATGCCGCTCATTATTAAGTATGTCCTAAGCACAGATAAATAACCACACATATAGCCCTATATTTCCTTCCATGTTTTGCTGAAATTATTTGACTTAAGAGATTTAGAGCAGAGATCATTGCTATAAAATGCTATGGATAATGAAACTACATGTGTAGTATACTTTCAGGTCTTTAATTTGTTAGGACCTAAATGTTTATTAGAATATGGTACAGTTAATATTCCCTACAGTCGCCTTGAAAATGAAATACCCCTTTCACAACACAAAGATAATGAGTTATATGGCAAGATATGGTGGTTACCAGAATTCAGGAATGAAAGAATCCAATTAATTTAACATGAATTAGTGCAAGATCAAATTATTACAGTTGGATGCAATTTGTAATTGAAAGTTCCATTACGGTGCATGTTTCCACATGTTATCTCCCATCAGTAAGATCTCAAAAGAGCAGATTCTCCATTTTGAAGAGCAGCGATATATTTATTGTATCACCAATAACTATTTCCTTAGGTGTTTGCTGCAAGGAACTTCAGGGACCAGCAGCCCAGTTGTGCACCAGGGGCTGTGCTCTTGCTCTTTTTCACAGGAGACCATGACAGAGGCTTGAAGAGAAACCTGGGCTTCATTTTCTTTGGCTGCTTTGCTGGGCTGCCCCTGCCTTGTTACTTGTTCATCACCTTGCCATTTTTCACTCTTCTAGGGGATCACCCCTCTTCTTTGGGTGGGAGGGGTGAAATCAGCCCTCTAGTCAAATAAACCTTTCAACCTCCTATCTTCAGAATAAACACTTTTACTGTGGACAGTCCAAGCTCCTTAGGTAAAGCTCTAGGTCGCAAATCCAAAAGATACACTGTATCCTTTTAATAATTTCGTAGTGGAAACCCTTTATTTGCTCATTCCTGTGGTGTTACGGAGGTTTTCAATGATTCTGGTTTAGGTTTCGGGATTAGGTGAAACCAGAGTGCCTTAAACCTCTTTAGAGGTTTGGGATTAGGTCTGCATCAGGCCTAATATAGCCTTTCTGTGCAAGGCTAAATTAAATGGCAGGAGTATTTGTTGTGCACTGATTCACAGGTGTTTGGCAAAATACCAGAAAACATAAAGGAACCACTGGAAGAATCATGAAGGCAAAGCCATCGAAACATGAGTATTAGCTAAGTACGGCAGTATCACTTGCAACTGCGGGGTCTTTCAGACTGCTTCTAAGTGATTTTAAGCATGGATATCATTTTTATGTGTCTCTTTCACATGAATGTGAGTAAATTGAAGATCTGTCATGCAAATGGATCATGGATTTTTATTTGGGTATCACATTCTGGCAATTGCTGCCTATTTTATAGCAAATGTATATTAAAGTTCATCAAACAACTGATATCACTGAAGCTCTATTGTTTTATTGTACATGTAAATTCTGCTCCTTCTCTGAGGTGTGCATTGCCCAGATAGAATATGCTAGGTCATGAGGAGAAAAGAACAATAAATTTATGCCTGTTATTAAAACACCACTCTGTCTAGCTCAGGAGGTAGAGACATTTGCTTCATTGATGACCATGGGCTAACTGGAGGAGATTCGTTGTGTAGGCTGTAAACTGTGAGGCTTTTCAGCTCTTTTCACTAGCTTTGTCTTTAGTAGGGCTATTTTTCCTCTATATGCTCAGCTCTGTAGTTTGTAATACTGGCAAGGTGTGACTAACTGGCCATACCCCTATGGTACTGTCTGAGCTGAGCAGATTTCATCAACCACAAAGCTCAGCGCTATAGTCTCAGGATCTGAGCAAACTGTGGCAGCTGGTGCAGCTGCATTTTTGGGGAAAAGCTGAGCTTGAGATGCCTGCCTCTGTGAAGCCTGGCCCTGGTATCAAAAGGAGTCCGATACATAGGTATGGGGAGGTGATGCACAGAGCCCAGTGGGTTAGTTCCTACAGCTGTCCAAAGTCAGTTACTACCTGAGCATAACTATCTCCTCATGCCAAAACATTCACTTTACTGATTATGTGCCTGTCAGCGCTCTCCAGAAAAGTGTATTTTGAATTGATTTCTCTCCCCAGATAGACAGACTTCAACTTCAGTTGTAGACTTGCCTGGATTTAGAAAGTTGACTACATTTCAGAATTACAGGGCTTCTCTGGAGTTTTTTTCCATGCCAACAATCAGTTCTCTTGCAGGCAAGCTCTTCTGCACTCCTATGGCGAGTCTTCTGATCAGCAATGCATATGGCCAGATCCCATCTTCTCATGTCAGCTTGCAAAAGCAAAACAGAAATAGTTAAGACACGTTTCAAAAGAATACGTTGCCTCTAATCAGATGAGCTGTAAAAGTAAGAGGGAAGCTAACTAGAAGGATTTAATAATCTTAGAATCTGTATAAAACATTATTTATGGTTAAAGAGCTACACAAGGCTTGAGCTTTAAATGTAAGTTCGTCCCCTCTTTAATGGTGCATGTCAGGAAGGAGAGAAATGTTCCAGTCAAGGACAAAATCATAAAATAATGAGCAGAGAAGAATGAAATGAAAGTATTAGGGGCCAAGGGAGGCTGAGTGGGAGTTTGTCTTCATACATGATTGATCTAAACTTGAAAAGAAAAAAAAAAGACTCCTCATCCTTAAATGAGATGGTTATTTGAGCATAAATAAGAGTCTCATGTCAAATATGCTGCTATTTCCAATGGAGTCTTTTCATTACAAAACCACAACATTCTTAGCCCCAATGTCCTCAGATAAAACAATACGGCTGGTGGCTGTGAATCAGCACTTTGAAACCAACTTTCTAAAATAGCAACACATTCAGGGAGAAGAGAAATGGAGGAGACAAAGAGCTGCTGTTTATAGAGCTTTGCAAAGTGAGGCCCCACCTTGCTTGTGTGGAAACACGCTGTAACACCCGAGAATTGTTTTTCTGTCTGGGTGGGAACTCCAGCTCCACACACCTACCTCAAGGGACTGAGGTTACTGATGTATCTGTGTTTAGTCCCACACCAGGCCTAGCTGTCACTGAATCAGGAGCAGTGAAACACCAAAATCCTCCTGGATTATTTTACCTTTCAAAACAATAAAGGCCTCTGACCAGAAATCTGAGGGGTTCTTGCAGTTTCAGAGCTCATGGAAGGTGGTGGGTGATACCAAGCAGAGAGGGGGAAAAGGGGCATGACAACGTCAAATGGAGACTTGCTCAGCTCCAGCCTGGGAAGGGTCCAGTGAGAACGAACAGCTGGGCTCTCTGTGCCAAAATGAGCGCTCCTCCTTTCCCAAACCATTTGCAGCCACATGCCCATGTCCTCTCCCTTGTGCTGGCCCTAGCGCTCATCTGAGGAGTGTCAGGACTGATGCAAGACAGGAGCATGGTGCCAGGAAAGGAGGGGGCCTGGGAGGGAGAGCGATCACACTGGAAGAGACCTGCCCTGAGCGGTGGCACCCAAAGGAGCAGGCCAGCCAGGACACAAAGGTTTCCATCCAGAAAATGACACCTCACCTTAAGCAGGAAGCTCATTTCCCTCCACAGCCAGTGAGGAAAAACAGGCTCTTAACTACATTGAACATCCCCTCCACCTTTTTTTTTCCTCATTCCACTGTTTCCTAGCATAACACACTTAAACAACAAGCTTTGAAATCCAGAGATGTCATCCTATGGGAAATGGAAGCAGACTTTGGTCTCAGCAGAGACCCCAGTACTGCTGTGCTCTGACTGGGAAGACCTTGCACTGCTGGAGCAGAGTGTCCTATGGCAGTGAGACCCGGGGCAAGACCAAATGGGGAAACACTGTGGCATTTGCATTTTCATGTGGGTTTTAGGGGCATTGTCTAGAACTCAGGGAAATTCCTGATGATCTTTTTGAGCCCTTCTCAAAAAAAGAGAAATGAACTGGGCATTGTTCTCCCCAAAGGGATCTTTGGAAAATGGCCTTTGGACATGGTCTGGAGGCATCAGCTGCACAACCACCCCACAAGTGCTATCCTTGCAGCAAAGCTCCCCAGGCAGAGCCCAGATGAGAACGAGATGCTGACAGGATGCCAAATCCAAACACTCTGGAACTAGGCAGAAAAGAGGACCAAAGGGAAAACCTATATCTGGGTCCAGCTGCAAAAGCCCATGCTTTTGTTAAGTCTGAATGAAAACCTTTGATCCAAACATCCCCACTTTTTAAGGATTCCAGACTCGAGTGAAAACACAGCCTCACACCTTTGATTTCTGAGGACAGATCATTTTTCTTGGGGTGGGGCACGTGGACAGCAACAGATACCTCATGTCTGGTTCAGACAGACCAACCAAAAGGCTTAAGTGGACACACACATACTACCAGCAGCATGTGATGGGATTTAGTGCAAGGAAATCAAACTCTGTGCCCCACCTCCTGAGCTTAGCTTTTAAAGACCAGTCCTGTGCTCACAGCTGGAGTTTATGTGAGTCGTGCCTTATTAATTAAGTGTAGCCAGTGCCTTTTTCCCCTGAATTCCAACAGAAGCAATTAGAAAGCAGATACTTCACACATAACAGCTGGTTCATTTAATGCCCTCCCCATGCTATTTGCTCCCCTCCCCCAGCCAGCTCATGTCCCCTTTTTCCATCCTTTCATGTAATGGAGAAAAAAAAAATCCAGGTGGCAAAACCAGGGACAGCAGATAACCACATTCTTATTAAAAATCACCTACTGTAATGCTGAAAGCAGAGGAGTGTTGTTGAGAGCATGCTTATGAGTAGGGAATTGTAACATTGTCCTAACATGGGAAAAAGAGCCTTGGCTGTCCACTGTGTCCTCCTTAAAAGGGGATCTGTATCAAAGTAGTAGCATATTTTCTTCACCACAGGCTGTTGATGTCATTAGAGCAAGTCTCATTTTTATTTAACGCCAGAGTTAAGAGTCACATAATATTGGCACAGGTGAAGGCACCAGGCCCGTTAAGTTGTGCAACATGACTCTCTGGGAATTTTTTGAATGTTCGTGCACCTCCAATTTATTTATGCTTGGGCAAGCCAGCCCCAGAGCCTCTCCTCCCTATTTCTCAGTATGAATACGGCCTCAGTCCTGCCATTAGACCTGTAAAAAAACCCACTCACTCCACTAAATTTCCCCCACTCCTAGGGAAGATCCAGTTGCAGGAAAGGCAGTCCTGCCCCTCTCTGTGTTGCATGCATCACTGCGAGATGCTATGGACGTAAAATAAAGGCCATAGCCAAACACACCCGCTGTAACACTGAAAGTGAAATCTGCCCTTGACAAACAACATTAAATACATATTCTGCTCCCAAACAGGTACTCTAGAGGCCAGCTCTTGATTTAAGGCAGGTAGAGCTTTTCAGAGGGAAATCCAGGTTAAGAGGAATGGAGATTAATTTGCCTCTACAAAACACTTCTGAAGCATGGAAGCAATTCCAGTGTATTTGAGGCAAAGAGCCACAAATACATTTCTTTTCCTAGCATGGCTGGCATTTTTTTAATGTAGAATTTATAGGTAAAATAGACACCTTGTCCCCCACAGGGCATCTGATTGTGACATCAATAGGAATAATAACAAAAGAGTAGACAGCCAAAGTACCCCAGTGCTATAAGATTTTTCTGCTAGATGATTCCTCTCTGGTCCTGAAATCAGGCAGCATGTGAGGACATTTTCAGTTATAACATGGGTAAGATTTAGGTCCAGTCATAAACTTCCCATTTCCTTTCTCAAAGAGCTAGCTGTCAGAGAGGCTGCTATTGCAGCTATCCATCCAGATGTTTGGCATCTTTGTTACAAATTTTTAGGACTCTTACAACACATATACTCTACAGCTGCCTGTAGCTATCTAATACCTACGTTACAGACAGGGAGAATAAGTTAGGAGGGATTAAATGATCTGCCCAGCTTCCCACAAGACAACACAGGTGTGGCTAGAAATCAAAACTCCCAGCTTTCAATCTTTGCTGTGTTATACTAATCTGCTTATATGCTTTGCTGTTAAAAAAAAAAAATCATTACTTCAGTAACACGTTTGTTGGTAACTAGTATGGGTACTCCTAATCAAGCAGAAAGATCATCATATTCTAGAAACTTTTACAGCTGATTAGTCAGCTGAACCCCCTTTTTTTCCCCTGGATCTTTCTAGAAGGAGAAAAGTAAAAGGGAAGGGCATTCCTTTATAACTGCAAAGGTTTCAGCTAATGAGAGCAGAAATTGCATTTTATATTTTGGCAGTTAGTAGTAAACACTATTATTAAAGCTATAATAAGATCAGCTAATGTTGTATGAAATATTAGTGATGTCTGAGCACAAAGTAGAACCTTCATCTCTTTAGTTAAAATTACAAAATGATTAACAGCCCAATTAAAACATTTTTGTTTTTGACATGATAAATTATACTTTATCTACCTATCTGTAGATATAATCGATTATTTTATCCGTTTGCTGTTGGCTGTCATTAAAAAAGACAGATACCATGGCTTTCTGGCCTCTCTCCCGCTGACAGAAAGAACAAATCCTGCTATTAACGACAGACAGCATCATTATGAAAAAATTCCATTTGCCACTAGGCAACATAGCCGAGTTCCAGTAATTATTGTATTAGTCAAGCCGTTGAGAAGTTCCATAAAATTGAGAGAGTTTTTAAGGAGCATTCAATGTTATTTGGCAACTTTTGTGATGTAACAATTAAAACCATGCTCCAGGCCTCAAAATGTGCAGGAGATTGCCAAAATCAGATAAAACCCTAGAGGGCCCCTGACTTGCAAAGAAAAAAAAAATCAAACTGTTTACTTTTAGGATCAGACATTCATCAACATTTGGCTTTTGTTTCAGCCAGTGTCAGATAATAACAGCACCACGTTTTCAGTGGGTTTCTAACAAAACTGTACACAGTTTGATGCCAGGCCTCTGAGTTAGCTGGGATTGACACCAGCCTCTCCTCAGGAGAGGGAAATCTTATGGGAGCTGATGCTACCAACCTTGCTTGGCAGATCAGAAAACTGAGAGCACTCAGCAGTACCTTCTGGAGTGAAGCATGTCTGTTCTCCACCACTGAGCATTAGGAAATCACTGGGGAGAAAGTGCAAGTTACTCCTTCCTCTCACGTCTAGGAGCTGAGCCAGGCAACACCTCAAATTGTCAGGGCTCCAGGGGATAAAGCAGAAGTCTTTAAAAGAAGACTTCTTAAAAGAAGTTAATGTACCCCATTAACATGTCAAGGAACTGTTAAAAAATATTTTTAAAATCACATTTTAAAACTGCTAAGGGAAATGGCTACTGAACCAACTTATGGCCAAGTTTATCATCTACCTACTTCTCTAGTTAACACTTCTCTAGTCTAGTTGTTAAGGAATAATGATTTACAGTACCAGAAATGAAGGTATAGTATCAGGCTTCTGCAGTAGAAGGTGAAGTTGGTTACAAAATGCAGACCTGGTTTAGCCTAATACAGACTATAGGAACCACCTCAAGAGCACATCTGTTTGTAAAAGGGATTGATCTCTCTTCCCAGAATAATGTGTCCAAGTCAGGAAGTCTCCACATATCAAAGAACTGTGATGGGAGCAGTAGTTTCCAGGGCAGTCAAAGGGAGCTGGGATTTGAACACGGTATGAGGAGCCAGGATGCTGCTGTTGTCACTAAGGTCTGCATTAGGGCAGGGTTTAGCACTAGCATCCTGCCAGTCTCCACCTGGAACATGCCGTACCAAGTAGGGCAGATAAAAAGATACACTGGAGCCTGCCATAATATGGCCTTTCATCACACAGCTCCCAGACTGGAGATGGCTGCCAACTGTTAGGGCCTGCTGACCTATTTAATAAAAGAATCAAACCCACAACCTTTGGCAATCATGGCTTCTATCTGATTTAAATGGGAAACCGGCACAGCAATACAGGCTAAGGGCCAGCCACCTGTGGCACATGGGCAGCTCTTGAACCACATGTTCCATTGCCAAGGCAAAGGAGCTCAGACTTGTGAGAGAGAGGGTGTGTGAAAGAAAAACTGCCCCTTTCTCCCAGTTCTGAGACTTATCTTGCTGCTATGCAAGACAGGCACGCCTGAGTCCCACTAAGCTCAGGAATCAGCAAATGCTGGAAGCTACTGCCACATTTTCCAGCACATTTAACCTCTAGTTTGGGTCTGGCAATTGCTAGGGTGTGGTGAGATGTGTTGCTATAGAAGTATAAAACCCTCAATAACTAAATAGCTGCTTTTTGGGAAGAAGCAGCGCCTTGCAGTTTTATTCAGCAGAGCTAAAGCATATATTGTGGTAGTATTAAATTTTCTTGCATTTGGAGCTGTCATCTGAAGTGAAGCCTCCTAGGTCAGCTCAGGAACGTAGGTCAGTATCTGTCAGTGTGGAGAATGAATAATTTCAGCTCTTATTCTTGAATTATATGAGTAAATTGTGCCAAATCTTCAACGTATTAGACTAGTACCAGATGAAGGCTTAGGAAGTTTTTTTAATATATGTGCTTTATTAACATTAAAACTTTTATTATTAAAAGAATTATGTTACAACATACATGCACAAGATCCATCTAAACTTAAAAAAAAAATCAAGTGAAAAAGCTACATTCCTAGCTACATTCCACTTTTTTGTTAGTCCCTTTGGCTTACAGCTCATCTGAGCCATGAGCGAGGAAAATGCAAACGCCAGCACACAGCAAAGTAGTCAGTGACGAAAGAGGGAGAGCGGAGTGAATTGACAGTGCATTGTTTGTGGGTATTGCTGAGAACAAGACAAACACATTGGAAAAAATCAAACTTTGTAGTGAAATTGTGGGGACTTCGGATCAAAGGCTACAAAGAAGGCTAAACTCCCTGATTCAGCCAACTCCCCTCAGACCACTCTTACAGCTCTCCTATGGACCGCAGGAACAAGCCTGCACAATTCAACCAGTTTCCACCCTAGCCTGGCCATTCAGGCTCTAGTTTGTAGGTTCTTGCATCTCCCCCGAGTTGTGTCAGCTGTCTGGTGTGGCTGTTGAGAAGGATGCCAGATGGCTAGTACTTTATCCAACCCGATTTTCAGATGACTGATTTTTGTAGCCACCACTTTAATTAAAATTAAAAAAAATATGTAAATGACACAAGTTTATCACCTGCTAACTCATGGTCGTCTCTTGGTCGATCGGCATGCAGCAGACAGAGACGCAGGCTTCTCTTCCACACCACCAGTATCCAGAGGAAAAAAGATTAGTCCATCTGCTAAAACTATCAGGCCCTTTGTGCTTCACTGTATTAATTCCTATTTATAGGATCCAGTGCCCTCTACTGAGCAGAGCCAAAAAAAAGCATTAATGTGTCCCGGACCCTGCAAAGTTGCTGTTAAGGTATAGCAGTATTAGAGATGAACAGTTGGAAGTCTACCTCTGCCCTCCATGCCCACACATGTACCCATTGCCCCATCTACCACCAGTGTTTCCAGGTTATTGTAAAGAAACACATGGAAAGTATAGAGGAACTTGCAATGGCTACAGAGCTGTCAGAAGAGTAACATGTCACTTTCTGGAAGGGGAAATCCATGTGGACATATGGTAGTCGTGAAAGGAGCTGGACTAGCAACCTTGGCAGGCTTGAGTCGAACAGAAATGTTGCTGCTTTGCCTTGATCTTTATTTACAATAAACGCCTCGGCTCCAGCTCAGCGTTTTATCTGGGAACAGCCGCCAGTGTTTCTGTGACCATGTTCCGTCTCATTGGTGCACTGACATATTTACACGCAGGCCGGGGCCCGGGCAGCTGTGAATAAGGGGCCATATATCAAGAGAGGAAAAAGGGATGCAAAGATGAATTTTATGAAATATTTTCCATTTTTCTTTGACTTGGTTGTGCATTTTGCTACGGCCCATTGGGTACTCACTCAGCACTTGGACACTTTGCTCCATGCAGTCTCGCCTATATTTCTAATTGTGTCTACATGCCAAGCTTAGCCCAGTACCTGAGGCAGCCCACATGGAAATGGAGATTCAAAAAAAGAAAAAGGTGGGTGGGAGGGAAATTTCCTGCCCTTCAATGACATGCACTACAGGAAAGAGAATGATGTCTTCTAAGTCACCAGTCCTTTTTGATTCCTGCAGGACACAGGCTGTTGCATTTGACATCTGAGTGCCAAAGTGAGAGGACTTATTTCCACTATGTGAGAGAAAACAATCAAGTCCCTTTTGCAATTTAAGGAGGTCATATCATCTTTGATTTCTTCTTTGGGCAATGGGAAGGGTTAATTCCTTGCAGTGTTGACTTAATCCTTTCCTTTTTCCCTGTGGCTGACTAATAGGTTGACTCTGTTTAAAAAGACAAGCTTTGGACGCAATATTAATGGTATTGTATGTGCAATAACATTAGAAAACAAACACAGAGGCACCTGGGGAGTCTGAAGGCATCTTCTGGCCTTTCTGAGCTGACAGCACAGAGTGGCCCTCCAACATTTCCATGTGGAAAAACATTATCTAGCATGAGGGAGTTTACTTTGAGTGACCCTCTCGCCTTTCAAACAATGAGAAGTCAGATGAATGGTCACTGTGAAGCTGAAAACTTGTTTCATAAGAATAGGCCACTGCTCAACTAGCTGAAGGGGGTGGGGGGGAGAAAGGAACCCAGAGAAACAATTGGAGAGAAAAAGTGGACATTGATGGACATTGAATGGAATAACTGCTGGTGTCCTTCCTCTGGCATTGACATCCAAACAAAGGGTGTGAGAATTTTCCCCCCCCCCTTTTTTTTTTTGCAAGGCGAAGATGGGAAGAGAGCACTGTTTGTTTATTGATTTGTCTTAGAGACCCAGTAGCACAAAAAATGCATTGCAAATACTTATCCAAGGCTCAGGTTCATCCCACTGGGATGGATGAACTGCATGCGCCCTTGATAGCCTATGTGAGATCCAAACCAGCATGTGGAAGTGCTTATTTCCCTCTATTGTCTATTTAGGAGGTCTAGGGGAGAGAAGCACAATTCCAGTTACATCACCTTGGTATGGTCTGAAAGCTAGGTAGGCTTAATTGATCACTTGTAGATACTCCTTACCACAGATGTGTACATGGCCTTGGTACAAGTCTTCTCACTTCAAAGATTTGTAAGGCTTTTTTCAGGTATCCCGTCCTAAGTGTCATAGTACAGGTAAAATAAACTAGATGCCCTACTGCTGCCGAACCATAGATTTTTCTGAAGCTGAATGGAGCTGAATCAAGGCAATCTCATCTTGGATGAAGGGCCAGCAGTTGCCAGGAAGAGATCCTCTCCACTGAGTAAAACATCTGTTAGCACTGTTGAAGAATCTTCTCAGACAGTTCTTTGGAACTCTCTTCTCTGGATGGTTTCATTACCTGCACTGGAGCAGCTGAAGTGGCACTGGAAAGGAGCACTGGAGGTCCTCAAGTATGCACAGAGCTCAGCAGGAGACTGGCAGGGGAAAAAGACAGTCTCCACTTTAAGCCAGGACACAGGGATGATTTAGTGACTCACCCAAGATCACACAGATGGTGCTTACACCAATAATTAGACCCACCAAGCCATCCAACACCTCTGAATTGTTCATTGAGGATTAGAGTGCATTTAGGAGCCCGTTTTAATCTATAAATGTAGGATTTGGAGCTAGGATAGAATGGTAAATTAAACACTGAGGAGTTTGTCACATCTCTGTTCAAAGCAGGCTAACATTTCATGTAAAGAATTACATGCTTCAGACAGTTGCAATCATCTTCTGCACAAATAATTTAAGCTTACTTTGTCTGTTGTATTCTGATTTAAATTTTTATTGGAAATATAAATACCTATGTCGGTCACCAAACCAAATAAAACAAACATATTGAGTAGGGTCTATTATAGACTAATATGGAAACAAATAATCTGCAAGTCTGGTTTTATTTATAAGCTTATTTGAGTTTTTACTCTAGGCTCATATTAATCGGGTTTGTGGTTTCCACATCTGTACTGCTGATGCCCAGTGCAGACAGCATGCCAAGTCGGACCTGGGCATCCTCCAAGCTCTAAATGGAAAACATATGCTTCCAACTCTAGCTACCTCAAGACAAGCAGGACTAGTAACCTACCAAGTAACCACAGCGGGTGCAAGCAGGCAGAGCAAAACTCTGGGGAGCTTTCTGAGGTGCCTGCTTGCAAGCTTCTTGCTTCTGACTTGCTTCAGGGGCAGCCAGGCTGCCGCCTGTATTATATTTGCTCTCTCTGATGATCAAGAGATACCAATTCCCTTCCGCAGCCTCCCTTTTCCTCTAGCTGTAGCTAGAAATTCCCAGACTGGACCAGTTAGTTCACAGTGTCAGCTAGTAATACATATTCTAGAGGAAGATGGAAGAACTCCTACAGATGATGGCAATGCAGTATGAATTCTTTCCAGAACTCTTGATTATTTTTAATATTTACAAAAAGCATTCTGAACGTTCACGAGAGCCATAAATATATATAAAAAAATGCCCATGCCCCTTGTCAAGCCAAAATGGATCCAGCTGTTCTGTGGTGCTCGTCTCTGATTGCAGAGAATCCCTGTATTAATGAAAGATGTATAAAGGGAATCCCAAACTAGAAATATGATCAGTGCTAAAGACTGTTCAAATCAACTATTAGAGAATATTCCAGGGAAGTATGTGAATACAAAGCTGATTCTCAATACAGCTGAGATCCAGTCCTGAGAACCCATCTCCATGAGGACATCTGTACTGCTTGCAGACACTTGTCAGAGCAAGCTGCTTCCAGACAAACATCTCCAGAGTTTTGTGCCAGTATAACTGCATCACTGCAAACCCATCCTCTAGGGCCCAACAGAACCTCAGCACAGTATGAGTGCCAGACCTGCTTCCTCCTTGAGCAGAGGAGAGAGGCCAGTATGCAAGCTGTAGCAAAATTACATATATATGACAGTAGTGAGAGAAAAGGAAGAAGTATCGCTGATGTAAACACTAGAAATTTGGCAAAGGCAGTCAAATTTATTCCCTATGTACCCTCTGATGGTCATCTGGCAGCCTCTGCCACCTGTAGTAATTATCTCTTTCCTGACAGTTTTGGCAAAAGTGATGCATAGCAGCGCCATAAAACATGTTTTTTCAAGTTACTATAGCATTGTCTGTGTGTGTTGTTCATACAGCAATGCCATGAGTCCTTTCAAGAATTCAGAGCAGGGAAAAGGGGATATGGGGGGGGATAAAAAATTAACACAACCTCAGTGCCCCAGCGATGTCGAAGGGAATCACTCCATCATCCATCATTCTCCTCAGAGAACTGCTTTGCCCAACACGGCTGATCTACTGGCTCCCAGGCAGAGGCAATTGTTATGAAACTGAGATGGCAAAAGAGCAGTGTCTGATAATGGAGGGGCAGATCTGTCATCAGCACAGAAGGCAGTCATTCCTTGTGGCAATGGCTAGAGAAAAGAAGAGGCAATTAACAATTAGCTTTGGTAAGAGAAGACAAAACCCTTAAAACACAGTTTCTAGTGCAGCAAATCAAGCCACAGACTTAGGAATTAATGGCTCAAAGTCTTGGTTCTTGCCTTACTAGATACACTATAAGATGAAAGAGAGAGTGAATTTCTCCTGCCACTTCATTCTGGATAGCTAACTGGGCCTTAGCCATGGAAAAAGGCCAGCCTCGCAATAGTTACAGGAAATGAGAATAGCTTTGCAGCATTTCCAAACAAATCCAGCATACCTTTAGCTTTGTATTTTAAGCACAAAATTCAGGCTTCTCACCCCAGAAAACAAAATGGAAGCTTTTCAGTGGGTGTTGCACTATCTTCCCTTCCCATCCTCCCCTCACAGCCTCCCAGTTTCTGAAGTTGGAACCAAATTCACAGAGCTCTTGTTATGTCATACAGGCTTCGTTTTCATAGGTTTGACTTCTGAGTTGCATCCTGCATCTCCCAAACTTGGTTAATCGTTCTGGAAAAACATGGTCTTGCCAGTTACACTGTTTGTATACATAAACTGAAGGTTTATCTACATTGCTTGCTTCTAATCAACTCTCTTAAGCACTGCTGTGAGTGCAGCCCTGGCAACAACTGACCCAAGAAGCTGTGTCCCCAAGCAGTGGGTCTAAGTTACGCTGTAGGAAAAGGCATGATTCAGAGGACATCATTCTTAGACATAAGTCATAGGTGTATTGTCAAGTGCTGCCTCAGAATGATGGACTGGATTTTTAGCTTAGAAATTCCAGCTATAATTTACATCCGTTGGACTCTATTTCCAGCAAAGACTAGATCCATGTAATTTAAATTAGCAATTCAGATGATGACATCTTCCACAAGCCAGTACTTGAAAAAAAAGAAACAAAATTGCTCCAATTTTTTTACTAAACATACCAAAAAAAGTGTCTTTATGATTATTTTTAATAATTTTTTACAGTTAAAAGTATATCTAACTACACTATCAGTGTTGCCCACTTGAGAGATGAAGTTTAGGCCCAGCTTGGCCTGCATCAAGGGCTATAGCTGCAGATTTTCCTAGAGCACCTAACTATTACAAGCTCCATGAGCACGCTTCTGGTGCGGCCACATCTAGAGATGTGCAAGGAGTATCATCAACTAATGTATGCATAAAAGCACTAGTGCTGGTGCAAAGTCAAGTATCTTCCTCTCCCTAAGACACTTTAGGTGTGGATTAATTAGGACCCTCAAATGACATTAAAGAACTACCTTGTTTTATGATTTCACAGTCCACAGGTGCAGAAGACCAAATCCAGCACAGCCTACAGGCCTAGCTCAACATCCTGTACAGCATTGCCAGCCATTCTCTTCTCCCTCCTTCATGATCACTTTGGTTCTTTGTGCCCTACGATAATTTCCCCTTCTATTCTCCACCTTCTTTTTTTCCTTTGTCCATAGCACACTACAAATTATTTGTGGTTGCAATGATTAATTTCACAACTCACACCTAATTTGACTTTAATAGCTTTGGCTACAAAGTGGCAAAAGGGACAATTCCTTGTTGATCCAGACAACTTATCAACCCATGAACACAATAAAAAGGCAGAGCTGATTATCAACAGGGAGATGCCCATTAGTATTTTTACAGGCAGAATGTCGGGAGGTCCCTTATCAAGTGGGGGATAGAGCTGGCATGTACTCCAGGCATGCAGGGGGGAGGCAGACTGTTTTCAGCCTGCAAGGCCACACAATATGGGAAGTGGTCGCTTGAAAGAGGAGTGGGAAGAATGACAGATGGTTTGTGCCTGTGCGTTTTTTTAGAGGACACCGGGTTCCTGCCATGGGAACAGGGTGGACAGTAAAGGCAGCGACTAGAAGTGAAGAGTGACAAAGCAAGTCAGCCATGGATGGCCCGTGGGAGGCCAGAGGAAATGCACCATTAGTCAAAGTTGGAGGAAAAATAAAATGCGATGACAACTGGGCCATTCATGTGCTTCCCCTTCAAGGACTGACTAGACCCTTCGCAACTCAAAGGACTCAAGTATCAGCTTCTTTTTCTCTTCAGCCAAGCTAATGTGCACTGGCACAGTCTGAGAAACTCCCTTGTCACTTATATTAATTCTTATCTTGTTGTTCTTGGCTATACTTCACTGAAGTACAGTGAGGGAGAGTGCTTCAATCAGTAATGTAGATCCAAGTGAGCACCTCCCTCTGCTGTTCTTAGGCATCAACTCAATACCTTAAAGCAAATGTTCACCCAACTTGAGAACTTGGGAAATATTAGGACTTCCAAAACTAGAGCTTTAGGCAATGAGGCGACCTCACAAGAGTGTTTAAGCTCCACACGGGGACAGTCTCATCACTCCAGGGTGGCTTTCTGCACTTTGAGAATTTGCAGCTTGATACAAAAAATGGAAGACCTTAGAGCCCTCAGTAACCACAGTGACAAAGAAGGTGGCCTTGCATTTCACAAGCAGATTTCATTGGATGCTCCACTTTGCCACTATCATGGAAACCCTGAGGCGCTGTTGTCACAGCTTGTGAATCTGATGCATTTTGTCATTAAGGAAAGATGATGCCCTTCAGAAGATCCAACTGTAAACACTCACAAATGGTTGGTCTCTTATTCTTCAACAGGGACTCTCCCACAGCTAAGGTCAGGACTTAGAACTGCCTCCTGTGGAGCTGTGGCATTTCCAGATTTGGAAAGTACAAGGGAGTTAAAGGAAGACGCAAGCAGAAAATCCTGAAATGCGCTCTCTGATTCTTACCCCATCTAAAGGGAATTCACTTATTAAATAGGGCTAAAAGTAACTAAATAGAATGAGCATCTTACAAAAGAGCAGAACAAGAGAAATTCGAGGACCAAAGAAGAATACAATTAAATCCCTAATTAAGGACAAGAATCAAAGTCCTGACATAAAACTTCAAGGTATCCTGGATATAAGTAGAATTAACAAAGCCAGAAATCAATGCAAGTGAAGTCTGAAATGTCAAGAGAATTCTCCTTATTTTCCGGTGTTTGAAATATGTCTAAGAAATAAACTAAATGAGAATTGAAGAGGCAAAAATCAAAAGCACTCTCATGATTTAATTAGATCCCAATCTGGTGTAAATTAAATGAGTAAAAAAAAATCCTTTGACAAGTTTCCAAAGTTTCCAAAGCAGCCTTTATTCTTTAAATTGCTTCCTATTATATGGTTAATAATCTCTGCTTTCTACATTATGGGAATCATTCATCTAAGCTAGCGAAACTGAACACTGCTATCAGAGTATGAACACCCTGCTGCCCAAACTACTGTTCCTAAGAACATCTTCCCAATTATTCAGGAGTCTCTTGCCAGCAGAATGTTAGTTGACTCCATTTCTCTAAGGAAAATGCCTGGGTTTCCTGATGTTTTCAGCTGTGTTTGTACAACTTGCCTTCGTATGAAGCTGAAAATTAATGCACTTCCTCTTGAACCTTTGAGAGAGAGACAAAAAGGAAGATTATCAAGCTTAAATAAAAATGCCAGAGCTCAGTCCTTTGTGCTGTTGAAAAAAGGTGTTTAAATAAAGATTGCTGTGCATCACTAATTGCATTACAAACTAAGGTGTCACGTATGACAGCTCAACATCCTGCATACAGCTAAAAGCTACTACATAACCTGTTGCTCTGACACAGTGTGCATAGGATATTGGTTGGCTGCATTACAGTTCATTCGCACATTAGTAAGATACAAAAATAAAACAAGCTTTCAATTCTGACTGTTTTGTTAGGAGTCCACAATGGAGTAATACATTTGGGCCTAGTCTCAAAGGGAGACTGAAAAGAAGGGAACATATTTATTTATTTTCTTAATTTTTGTTTAAAGCCTAAAAGCTGCCTTTTTTTTCATTGTTTTCTTTCCCTTAGTATTTTATTTTACTAGACTTACATGATACTCTAATAGACAAA
Source organism: Phaethon aethereus (assembly GCF_964289735.1). Lineage (NCBI taxonomy): Eukaryota > Metazoa > Chordata > Aves > Phaethontiformes > Phaethontidae > Phaethon > Phaethon aethereus. Next base: position 9,126,491 of record NC_138593.1, on the reverse strand, counting down.
GACTGAACAGGTATCTATAGTCCTTTTGTTTTAGATTTGAGTTTTGTTACCACCTAGCTAATTCCAAGTCCTCACACAGCCTTGGGAAAAAGAAACCTCCTTGTGAAACATCCCTTGTGAAGAGGGATCTTGCTGTTCGGTTTTTTGCCAAAACAGGGAAGAACAAGCCTGATTCCTATGTTACTTTAAGGTAAAGTGAAGGAGGACGGAAAAAAACCAACAGTCTTTCCTGGTCTTCATATGATCTGAAGGAAAATAGGGGAGGAGGCACAGAAAGGGTGAGTATCTTTACAGTTAATCTTTCATGGACTATAAAGGGTTTCCTTAAATTATTGTGTTAGTATATTGGGCATACCATACCACAAACTGCTGAGACTTTTACCTGGAAAATTTTCCCCCCACCTCCTCCTTGGAGATGCTGGTTCTGACAGGCTGCAACTCCCAATACCTCTACCTAGCTAACAATGCAAAGCACCTTGTTCAAACAAGACTGGTCTCCATTTCACACTACCCCCCAGGGAATATCCACTTTTCTTTTCATACTATATCTTTCTGACTGATGCAATCAGATTCTGGAAACCTGCCTTATTAGTTTATATTCCAGCTTCTTCAGGATGATGTTAATTTTCCATTGTAGGACCAGAAGATTTTAGATGTGCTTGTTCTTGTCTATAAGAAACAACAAAAAAATGGCACACACAATACTTAGATGCCATGCTTAGAAATGGACTTCCTTGCAAAAAAAGTCTAGAGGTTACAAAAAAAGACACTCTCGTATCTCCAACAGTGCTTGAAATTAGGTATTTTACAATTACATGATGAATAAATAAATATTAATTAACTTCCTTACTCACATGAGATATTCTGTTTAATTTCTGCACCAGTTCACCATCCTAATTGTTTTCTTCCTAGATCAGTGGTTTAGTACCAAGCCTTTATATTGCAATGGCCAGAAAGTTCCATTATATCCTTTAAAGATTATCTAATTTTCTTTTGTTTCCCACAGCAAATAGGATCCCATTCATGTCCCAAACAGAATGTCAGTAGTTGGAATGGTGTTTTCTTAAGGTGCATATAAGATTAAAGATTGAAAACAGATGCAGTGTTGCCAAAGCCTTTGTAATACGCATGTTTTCCATGGCAAGATGATTGACAAGAATTGCAGTAAGGTGCTGAAGGGGATATTTCACCTGGCCCATCAAAACTCAATGTAGAGGATTAGAACTAAGAAGAGCTGACAATATTGACTTTGAGTGCCACAACGGAAACATAATTAGCTCTTTGACATGTAGTGGACAGAAATACTCCATTTTTTAAAAATCAGTTAGAGTAATTACACTGTATCTGTTGAATGCTGCCCTGGAAATTAAAAAAAAAAAAAAAAAAAAAGGTCTGCTCTGCTGTTTCCTCTTTTCACAGTAAAATCCAAGTTTGGCACTAGAATAAGTGCATGCAAACCCAGCCTTTGTGCTGGAAGAACATCAGGAAAACTTTGTGCATAAAAGTAAAAAACCGCTCTTAAAACAGAGCACACAGATCTGAAAGAACGAAAAAGTCAATGAATTTTATACAAGTTTACTTATTGCAAAACAAACTGTCTGCACTATGCTTATTAAAGGCATATTTCATTGCCTAATCATAGATGTCTATTGTACCTTCTATGTTTTGAATCATAATTGCAGTCTGTTCCCCAACTGTAATAATGAACGACATTTTGGCATATGCTTATATTGATTCCCATTTAACAAAGCACTTAAGACACATACTTGCATCCCACTGAAATTAATGGCTAACATTAACTTTGAGTACATTGATTTCACTGGGTTTTAGACAAATGGCAATTCATATGGGCACCAAATTGCCTACTTTGTTGGATAGGCATGAGCCTCTGAAGAGAAGCCTTCAAACTCAAAAGTCTGTACAATGTGCAACTGTTTTGGTTAGAAATACATTGCAGTATGGCACCTATGTTTTTATCGGAATAGCTGTGCTAGCGAAAAAAAGTGTATGTGCTGTACTGAAATATCTTTTCAGCTCCTGGTCTGGAATAATCTAAACTCTAGAAACATTTTCCAGTAGGTATAATGACATATAGTGCATGCATAAATGGGGAAAGGCAAAACTTAATTGTACACAACACCTTAGCATTGAGAACAAGCTATCATTAGGTATAATATAAATAATGCAGTACATTAAATTCCTAATTTATAAAGATTATTGTCTGTATGCTTGTCTGTTATTCTTGTTTGCTTCAGGATTAGGTGGTATATGAAAATAAGGAAAAAAACATCAAGAATTATGCTTACCTTATTCCCTTTTTTAGCTACTGTTCCTAGCTCTCCTTATTAGTTAGAATCTGAAAAGAAATATTCCAGGAAATGAAAACAGATTAAAAATGTGGAAGTAAAAATGCCTTTAAATACAACAAAGTCAATATTCCATCTCAGCATCAAATCCAGGGCAAATACTGAGGTAATGTTAAACTCGCCTGATTCAGAAGCTCAGCATCACCTGGCTTAATGCGAACTTCTCATCAAAATAAGTGGATTTAAAGAAAATTGAGATAAAGTGAAACAATGTAGTCCCTTTCTCTTCTGCCAGAGAAGTTTCTCAGAGTTTTAAAATGTATTTTGCTAGTCATTTCCTAATTAATTTTCCAACATTTTTACCTAGCAGTACCATCAGCCACTAATTGGCTTTGCTGCAATGCATTTTTTCTACTACATGTTCTAGTTTAAAACCCAAAGTGACTACCTAATGCAGAATAGTTTAGCCCTGTATAATACTCTGACTGCACTGTATTTCAAGGGAGTTTCCTCTTGACAAGTCTTCAAGAAGCATGTCAACACACATGGACTGTGAAAATACCTGTTAGTCCTCATTAGTTGGAATAAACAGGAGAGTATTTGAAACCATACTTACCAAGGCTACAGATTCTCATCATCTAAATTTAAAAATAAGAAGGTCATCCAGCCTGGAATAATCTCTATGGCTATTCAGTTTACACATCAGAGACAGGTATCAACATTTCCTTATTAAAAGGTCTGAGTCTGTCTACTTATTCATCATTCAGAAATCACAAGGAAAAAAAACAGAAATCAAAAAAGAAATCTTTTGTAAGTAAAAGCCATAGGTAAAAAAATAAACAAATAAAATCAAACATTTACTAGAAAAAAAAAAATCTTTATTAACTCATTAATTCACAACACAATAAATACTGGGATCATACATATGAGGGACCCAGCAATGCTCAGACTTGTTTGGACCATGGTGTGGTTTGACAAACAAGCCCTCATCAGCTGGCATCCTGAGAAGAAGCCTGACTAAATTTTTTGTTTAGGTTTTTCTTTTGGTTTGGTTTTACATTTTCACATATAATCAGTAATTTGCAGCGTATATCAGTCATTTCAACTTACATTAGTCAGGCTTTTAAAAACAATTCTTAAGGACCATCCCTGGAGAGTCCTTCAGGAAAAAAAGCACAATCACAGTACTTGTCATTATTCTGTCTTGCTGTTGATTCTGACATTAGGGTTATGTAGGTGTGAGCGTATGTTTAGTTTTTCTTCATGGGGGCAACAACATTTTCTGATAAATGAGGAACAGAACTAGGCTGGTGTTCAAGATACAGGATCAATTTTCATGCAGTCTACTCAGCAGTTCTAAAACCAAGAGAGTTCTACTACTTCCGAGAACATTGACATGCCTTAGCTTCACACCCCATAAACACTAAGGACATGTTTCCTTGAGATCTCTTTACTTGTTGTCCCAAATCATTATTTTGAACTTCATCATGAATAAAATTAACTCATCCTTCCATTGATTTGTCTGTAGGGGCAGACAACTCAGTGTGCTGGATGCATTGATAGGACAGAGAAGAGAAGCAACTTCCACATCTTGGTGGAACCAATGTTTTCATTTATGGGTACAAAAGGAACTCTTACAGGTAATCACTAGGGGGGAAAAAAAGTCTTGCATGCATACACATTACAGTTTAGTCATAAGTGGGATGTTTCTCACAGCAAAATCTCTGTAGACTGAGATGCTCAGTATCTCAGTGTTTTGAAATACTAAGTAAAACATTTTAAAAAGATCTAATTTACTATGACCTTTTTTTTAAAAAACAGCTGAGAAAACCTAGTAGGATTTCTGGCTTTCTCATACGCATAAGACCTTTATTAAAGGAAACAGAAACTTCTGAATGTGCAGGTATGCACACATTTATATACAGATATAAAGTTTTCATCATTTCTTATAAAGGAGTTGCAATATTCAGGCAATGTTTCAACGGAATTTCCACTCAAAGTATTTCTTTTCAACTACAAGCTTATGGATGACTTCACAGATGAAAAATGGCATCAGCAGATCTGATAGGGAATGACACTTGCAGTCAAACTGTAACACTCCTTCCTCTTTTACAGACCAGAAATATCAGGAAACTTTGTAAAGAAAGCATTTAAGATTTCTTTTGTTGCTGTTTAAGTCAGAACAAACTTCTGAAAATGGAGTATTCTACTGTCAATAAGAGTATGATAAATGCTATTACATCATATTTTAGAAGGAAGGTTTGATCATTTTTTGTCTAATAGTTTCTCTGACAAGTACAATTCTCATGATAAAAAAGATTTCACACTTGAAATAAACCATTTGTCTGTGTTGCATGCTGCAGCAGTGAAACAGCAGCCAAAGAAAAAATAGCAAAGATATACATGATCATCAGACTATTCTTCCAAACTGTGCAACAAACAGAAGGACAACTATGAAAATACCGAATTCTACACACATAAACACTGACATAAATTAACTGCAGAAAGGATACATTTTGTTTCATCTCAAGCTGATCTTTTCCTACATGCACTGTTCTCCTGTAAAGGGTGCAAGAAACTAAATGACTATGCATATCAAAATGTTGGCAACTGCAACTTGGACTGAAATTCATTTGTTTTCTGTTTGCCTTTGTCGGGCTACCTATTTAACAGGGTTCTGCAAAAGAAGCTTCACTATCAAATTTCTGTTTCTTTATTGCCACAAATTAGCCAGCATCTCCCCCTTCTGGATAGCAGGAAAATAAGCAGAAAATTGCATCAGATTAATGCTGTCTTACTCTGGCCAATACTCAAAAAAAAGTTTGCAGATAATTATTTTCTATCTTTGCTCTGAGCAGGGCCATTTCTTTTCTAGACCATTGTTTAACAGAGTTCCCTTCAGTAATAGGTCTTATTAAAGCCACACCTAAATCCATTCAGATGTAGTATCCAGCTCATCAGTGAGAAAACCTTAAAAACAAATCCACAAAATACATCAGTCAGCCAGATTTCCGCATTCTATAAAACAGAAAATGCTGCATGAGTTGTGCTATTAGTGGTTTTGATTCTACTTGTCAGCGTTGCTTAATATATGGTGTTCAAGCAGTAATTTGTGAGATGTATCAATTTAATTTGAACTGAACTGAATTAGAAATTTCAAGAGTAGAAAAAGAAGTCACCATAAAATTAATCTCTTTCTTTAGCACCTCTGAGCTCATTCATTCCCAGCCATCACCATAAACGTTATGACCAGGCTGCCACTGATTAATCCATTGGGATTCATCCAGTAGCAGCGCAGCTTCAGTGATAAGTGATTTTCTATTAAACTCCTGTACATATTACATTTTAAAGAAAAAACCCAAAGATGACTGCTTACCCCTTGCTACACACTCTGGGAACTTGTTTCTACTAGTGAGTACAGATTCTCAGTGTTCCCAGATTACCATCAGTAATGAGCTATCCAAGTACTTAGGAGAAAGTATCATCACCAAAATTCTAAGGGAGGTCCTGTCTGATTCCTAGCATAAGTATGAACATTACATGAGACACTTCTCTTGGCAGTCAGTCATGCCAACAGAGAAGCTCAAATGACAACTGTTTAATTTGTAGATGACCTCAGATGTCACTGCCTTCAGTTATATTTACATATATAAAACTCTGATCATTCCCTAGCTCCCAGCAAGAGAACAGTTATAGGCACTTTGAAAGAGAGAGATTTGCTACAGCAGGACTGCATTGATTTTAGAACTGTGATGGTGTGAGGACAATTTCCTCGTCTGGCTGTGAAAAAAAGCTCTCTACAGGGAGAACAAGAAAGATTCCTGGAACTCAAACCATTAAAGCTGTTTCAACTTTAAGTGCCCCTTTTCTTTACGAATATATTTTGTGCTTTTTTTCCTTCTTTCCAGGGATGGTATTTAACCTCAGCAGCCTGTGACTGTTGCATCCAAGCCAGAACGCTTTGTAATGTGCAACTTGGTAATTTCTTCAGCACAGGTAGGGTGAATGCCAATTGTCTTCATTAGTTCGGGATATGTAGCACCACATCTATCAAAAAAAAAAAAAAAAAAAGAGAGAGACACGCACAAAGTCAAACACTATTCATCTGAAGCAGCTAGAATGTCCTAAAATATCAAAGTAATTCTGCTCTCGTCCATTTTATCACGTAGAGGAGTTGCATTTATTCTTCAAACAATGCTGTCTATTATTTCTCGGGCACTTACACAACAACATTTAAATACGCAGCTTCACAACACTGTTATGTAGGAAGAATTGTCATAAGAGTTGAGACAGAGAGAATTAAGCAATTTACCCCAAGTCACAACTGAGCCTATGGCAAAAACATATGCCAAAACTGCAGCCTTCAGCTTTTCTTGTACGTACATGTGTGTTTCACTAACCTGACTCCAGATGGAAAAAACGCGCACACACACACACAGAGGAAGAAAATCTTAATTAGGACTGCTGGCAAGAATCTGCTGAAGAAAGTAATATCAGAATAGTCTTCCATGATCTTAGAGAAAGTCTGGTGCTTACACGAAAATTATCAATGTTATAAGCAGGAGGAAAAAGTCTCTCATTTGCAAAAACAAAACAAAACACTAAAAAAACCCCCTTGAGCTAAAATCTCACTTGCTTAATTGCTTTACTTGTCCAATAACATTCTTAGACTTGATGACTTTCCTTTGAGCTGCTTTTCCTGGCAGGTCATGCTATAAGAATAGCTGAAATGGCCCTAAATTTAAGAATTGTTTCAAGCTCTCTGTGGCATAATGTTCTGTCCCTCTACAAAATACAGGGAAGAGAGCCATAAATGTCTTATGCCGTCCCCACCTACATCCAAAAAAGCACCTACAGGCAAATAATCATTGCTGAGCACAGATGTTACTGGAGTGCTAAGTGGGAAGGGAAGATGGAAAATCATCCTTTGGAGAGACTGAAGAGAGACCTAATATTCGACAAAGGACAACAGCAGCTCTTACAACAGCGGGTGTTCCACACTGAAAGCTCTGGATTTGTGGAATACAATAGAAACCAATGCAAGAATCTGACCTGCTGAAAACCTCTTACTGTGGCTAAAATTTTAATTTCCCTCAGGCAGGGCAGAAAAGCGCTCCAGTTTCATGTGCTTCCTTTTCACTGGTTATTTTGGATAAAACTTCAAAACAATGACATCCTAAAAAATGTAGTACTAGAATCTATACCACTGGCAATTAATGGACTACAAACACATGTTGAAAATGTGTACTGAGGGTACACTGCAATCAGTGATTTCCAAGATATTCCTCACATGATACTTGCGGTCTTGCCTTCTTAATCCTTTCTGCTTTTCATTTATGCTAGTCAGTCACGACTGTAAGACTAAAACTGCAATAAAATGGTGATGATATTTAGGAAAATGAACTAACACCACAATTGGGGGTGATTTCTTGTGTCCCAGCCTACTTTCTTCAAAGAGGAGTTAAAAACCTATAATTTAGTAATGTAAATATATGAATCAACATTTCTGAAGATGTGAATCAGCAATAAGAAGGGAAATGAAAGAACAAATAAGAAATAATTGTAGCACACAAGAAGCACAGGAAGAATTCTTCATTTAACCAGATAGGACCCAGAATCATTCCTTACTCCTTCAAAGGGAGCTCTATATTAATATTTGAGCAAAATCTTAAACCAGATCAGATCACAAAGGTTCACCTACTTGGCTAAGTTTGTTATTGCAATTATCAGATAGCTCCAGACAAAAATACTTCCCCTCTCCCATCATCTTACAGAGGTTTCTTTCGTACTGTATCATATTATGGTTAGATTATACCTCAGAAATATAAAAATTCATGCAAGTCCTTGCTGAGTTTTTGAGAAGCAGTGGCTGTGCACATTTAAAGATGAGATTAGGAAAGGAAATGCTTGACAGGTGTAAAGAAAGGTTTTTATGAAAAGCACAAATATCCTTTTAAAGAAATTGCAAAACTATATGGTGATTTCCTATCCTGTGCATAGGAAGCAAGAGAAGCTACACTCTGCGAAAACTAACATTAGTAAGTTAATGTTCAATTTCTTTTTTTTTGCTTTAACTATATCAAGCCGACAATATATTTCCCTCAGTTGTTCCATAACTATATCCAGTATTACGGTAACTAAATCCAGTACATCTTAATGAAGAACTGCAGTATTTTTAGTGAAAATATGTGCAATACTACATAAAAGTAACAAAAAGCATGGATCCTTTATAGTGTTGCCAAAACTAGGCAGCTATCTTTTATAATCTTACAATAACTTAAAAAGAAGGCTTTAGAAGCTAGAGACATTCTTTTGTACTTACTTGATTCCAAGAGCAAATCCTTGAATAACTTCGCCTGCATTTGGTCCAATGAAATGAAGGCCAAGTATTCGTTGCTCGCTCTCTCGTAAGCACACCATCTGAAAACAATACATTACATAGAGATCTTTCTTAGAACATTTAAAGATAAGGCATGAAGTTGAATTAAATGAAACTGAAGTGCCCCAAAATCCTGGTTCAGCCGTTTATTCCCAGTGTGCCAATAACCTACACACGTGCTTAAGTCTTACTGACTTCAGTAGGACTTATGCCTGTCCTTAAGCAGTTTCCTGAATCGAAGCTTTATTAGTGTATTTCTTTCAGACTTCAGGGTGCCACTGACAATGATAATTTGTGGTAAATTGCATCCTTTGTTGTTTGTCATTTGTATGAAATCCTCAAAATACCTTCTGTAGTCTAGTAACCAGACTAGTGTTATTTTGACACTGAATGGCCACCTTCACAATTCTCCAAGCCTGTGCAGCTATTCTCAGCAGCTAATCAGCTGTGTTTCCAAAGATGACCACTACCGATTATAGGATATTTTGCGCCTTTGTGATTTAGTCAGTAAACATTTACAGCGGCATGTTTGGTGAGATACATTTACCACATCAGCCACATAACCTAAAAAGGAGTCAAGCCTTGGAAGTAGCCAAAGATGAAGTTAAGTTAACAAGTATCTGGGAGGGCCTGAGTAACTACAAACTTAACCTTTATTAGAGAACTTAATGAAAACTTTTTAGTTCCTTTAAGGACACTATCTTTATAATTATGAAAAGAAAGTCTTTCCCTGTGTCCTCCCATCAAGCATTAAATCATCACTAATATAATAGGTTCTGCTATTCAGTAAAGGCTTGGATTCTTTCATTAGGAACCCCAGGAACAGCAGCAACCCTGACGTGGTACTTTAAATGTTGAGGAGTTTTAAAGAACAAACCCCTTTGCAATACAGTTTGAAACTTGAAAACAAGTTTAATGCTTCTTCTTTAGTATGGACTATATTCAATATAATCCAACAACTATTATGCTATTATTACTTCGCCCTCAAATATTTACTTTCATTGACATAATTTAAAGGGAATAGCTAAAAAGAAGTAGCATCACCTTAGTTGCCCTGATAGTTGGGACAGTTAAGGCAAGCTACTAAGGCACTTACACAAATCAGATGTGACAAAATGATCAGATGTGTCAAACTGGCTGCAACTATTGACAATGGATATTCCTTACATACACAACAATAACAACATAATAATTTTTGATGGACCTACAAAAGTTACTACATTTATATTCAAAAAAGGTTGTTCCCTGATACCAAGGAGAAAAGAAAGAAGAAGAAAACTATGATATATTCTACGAACACTACACTTCACCTTATCGAAGATTCTTACTATGGGCAAGTGCATCAAAAACCTTTTCAACACTGAAGCAACTGGATTGCTCTAGAAGATACATTTCAAGTCCAACACTGGTCTAAACCGGGAGCTTTTGGTTTTCATGAGTAAGACTGAACAGTTACTGTAGTTTTGTAAACCTTATACTTAATTTTTTTGAAGGTAGCATACTTTTCTCAAGAGATGGCAACTCAAATATTACATGTAGCTACTTAAGAACTTTGCTGGGGAAGCAGAGATTAATCTCTGTAGAATCTGGAATATTTTCTAGGACCTTCAGAGCAGTTCAAAGACGTTATCAATCAGCAGAATGTCAGCTCTGAAAAATGCTAATATCTGTAAAGCAATTTCAAGATGCAATATGTAATGAATATTAAACATTTGAAGTTATACTGGAGAAACAGGCTGTCACCAAGAAAATATCTCATCCAACTTGAGAAGTTTTTTTGCCAAACAGTCCTCCTTAAAGCTGGCTGTACCATATCTCTTGTTTTAAGTTAAAAGCAAGTTAAAAGCTCAAACACTCACTTTCATATAGCATTGAGTTGCATCTCTTTCAGCCACTGTAAACTCTAAAGGTTTATAATATGCATGGTATACCTGGTAGGGAAAACAATAACGTTTTGTGTTAGAGAGTACTATTATGTAAAAAACTGCTATTTAGTATTATCATGATGACTACTACTACTACATATTTATAATGTCGTAGAAAACATGCTCATTATTTTAAAGATAAACATGGAAAGCACAGTAAGAGTTTAACATAAACCTTTCTTAGAGAACCATTAGATTAAAACCAAAACTGAAAACAAAATCACAAATAATCATGTTACTCAAACCAATGCCACAAATTAAAAATGTTAGTTTTGTTCCTTTAAGCTTCTCCCAAAATTTTAATACCTTGTTTACTGAAAATAATGAAATCCAAGAAGCTTTCCATATCTATAATAAGGTATACCACAAGGCAACCCAAACTGTAATTTTTCCATTCTGAATAGTAAATGCTTATTTTTTCATTAATGATTTTGCCTGGGGCTCCAAACTAAATCCCTCAGCTGAATTTGCTCTCCAATAATACATAACATCAGCATCCTATGACACACACACATCAATTGTCTGCCTTAATCAGATGAGAACTATTGTTTTACAGTAATTTATATAATTCTAGATCGCACTAGCATCCAGAAACCCAGATAAGAGTTCTGGGACATATTTTTGAAGTATAAACTATAATCATAGAAGACAAAACTAATAACTGACTGGACATGAAGTATTGCATTTTGTATTTCCATAGCTTACTGAGTCATATGCTGACAGTCTCTTTGATGAAGGAATACAGGTAACACAACATATCTTTTCAAGGGTGACTTGTTTGAATTTTGTCTTACTATATAGTGACTGTGAATTTCTTCATCATGAGTATCTTAATCTCATTCCTTGTCTCAGAAGGGTAGGTGTGAATATATGCCGTAACAGATTTCTTCCTCAATATGCAATGTCCAGGCATATTGTATCAAGATATTTTAGCCTCAAAGACACTTAGCAGCTTGTGTCAATATTTCTGGGGACATTCCAAAAATTTAGACTGAAGAACCTGACCAGCAATTCTTACAATTAAAAGGAATGTAATCGTTATTTAACGATGGTACACAATATAACTTACTAAAATGGCAGCTAGTGTAAAGCTGTCACACCCTATCAATAATTTTAATCCCACTAGGTATCAATTTCCATTGTGACGTGCTGCAATACTTTTAAAGTCCTGAGCTTTTCTGAAGACACCAACTCCCTAACTGCAAACATAGTATTTTGAGGACCAAAATTTTTGCCTGATACAACAGCAAAGCTTCTGTCTTTTCATAGCGCAAGTCTGACACGAACTATAAAATTAAGATTGTTTTCATACCTCAATATTATCTGATCCATAACATTGCACAGCCGCTTCTTCTGACAGTCCAACACAACCATATTCCAAGGGAGTAAAAACCGTAGTAGGTACCTGTTTGTGAGGAAACAGAAAGTGTTACTGTTGAACCATATGGAGCAGCTGCATGTCAGGTACAGGGGAGACTTTTACATGACTGAGAAGTGTAGCTCTGTCACACGTATCTACTTTGGCTACTGTCAAAGCTGGATTCCAGATGACAAAATGCAATTCCTTTAAAAATTCTTAAGGAAAAAAAAAAGCATAATATTTGGGTTTTATTATTGAAAAAAGAAATAACAACTCACATTGTCATAGTCCATCAATTCTGAAGATTGGCCAAAAAGACGCTGAGCCAGCAATTTTCCTGCAGCTATTGCAGTGGGTGTCAATTCAGGACGGCCCTAAGAAGAGAGCACAAAGCTTTGTTTTAACTAAGAGAGAAACAGCATCCAAGGATTTCTCCTGGGACAAAAGTCAGAGGAAGGCCAAATCTTTGGAATTCCAGACTAGTAGCCAGGGCTCCAAGTAGAGAAGGCAGTAATAATTTCTGTCCAAACATGCTTTTAAGTCTCTGAGTTTAGTATCTGTCTTAATGGGGGGGAACAAATGCCATGGATGTGTCAAAACCTTGTATCTTATCATGTCACCTCTTGAAAATCAGAGGACATCCACATGCTAACCATTCACTTTCCCCTTTCTTTCCACAGCAAGTCTTCAAGAATTTTTTCAAATGGTCTTTTTAAAGCAGGAAAAGCCTAGTATAAAGCAACAGTGTTTTTATAACATCAGACCTTTTAAAAAAAAGTTGTCACATTTTTACAGAACACAGGCACAAAAGCTAGCTATTCGTAGGCACTATTACTGACTTCCTATGTTGGTCCTGAATTGGAGAAGTGGAACACTATTCTGCTAGCACTGCAACCTATAGGTTGAGTTGGTCCTATTCTCAGGCTCTGGTATTACAGAGGGGCATGAAAAGCATTGCTGTTGGCAAATGCTAACTTCCTGCAAGTGAAGGAATGGCATGATAGCAGGATATGACCAGGACATGCTCTGGTTCAAACCATGAAGCCTGGCTACTTTTTATATCCAAACAGGACTACACAGTGTGCCAGAATCCCAGTTTTGAGTGCTGGCACAATACCACTGGAGCATCAGAATTCCAGTGCTAGTTTTAAGGAAGCTGGAAATTTTTGCAAATTGAAGTAAGATATTTTCTAAGGAATTCATTGAAGTCTGAGGAAAAATAGTCCATGTAAGTTAGTAAGATCTAACAAACTTCAAAAATCTGGTAAAAAACATTATCGAAGAGTTCATCCAAGACATGTCATCAAGATGCTTGTCTGAGATGAGGAAAGAGGTCACAAATCTAGAAGGAATGATGTCAAGACAAGAAAGGTGTAACTGGTGTGACAACATAGGCTGCTTTATAAAACGTGTGAAGTTTTGATTCATACAGGTCCTATTTACATACAACCCTTGCCACACTCCTGCAAAGCTCCACCTGGAGGTAGTCATCCAATAAGCCCTCAAAAACAGTCTTCAGCAGACAATAAACCAAGGATGATCCACCACACACATTCAAGTTTTTCAAACTTTTTTTTCATTATCCTAAAGTTTTTTAGCATTTACTGTAATCCATTCCTCTTTCCCAGCTCATCTTTTCTGTATGTTGCTAGATAGATTCTGTACACGGTATTAGCTACCATTTACTTCAGTACACGTAACATATCAATTAACTGCATATTAATATGCTTTTATCTGTATTAATAACCACCTAAGTTAAAACATCCATGAAAAAACCAAACTGAAACAACATTATGTCTAACCTGGTAACAGAAGCTACAATTCTAATTGTTAATGAAGACTAACCTATTTTTACCCACAGCTCATGACAAATCACAAAACTGCAAGTCTATCCCTTTTCCCCCCCTTAGATCCATCAAGTCATGGTTTTTCAAATGCAGCACTTTGACTTTCAAGTCTGTAAATGTCATTTACTAGATGAAATTTGCCATTTGTTTTTTCTTATACACATTTGCCTGAAACATGGGTGCCAATCATTTCTGTAGCAGGAAATACAGATGTTGTTTTGGCATTCCAGAAATGAATAGAAGATTGGAACGAGAGATAAAATTGTGAAAGCACTGCCATGCATTCCATAAAACCCAACTAATTACCAAAACATCCATGCAGATAAAGCCCAATTTCTCATAAACAATGACTTAAAGACCTTCCTTGGTAAATATTTGAAATGAACATTCACTTTGCAGTCATGTGTAGAACTACTCTGCTGATTATTATGGATAAGAATTGTTCATACGAATCCTCCAATGTATTATACATTTAAAAGAGATGGCTCCTAAGAGAGTTTAAAAAGCTTTGAAGTAATGTGTATTTGTTCTAACACAACTCTTTTTGGTCTTATTTCTGTTCAAAGCAATCATACTGTACATTCCACTTTCTCTACACATCTTTGTTATAACACCCTTTGAAATATGACAGATGTATAGTGGCATGACCATATGATAAACCTCCTTCTGAAAGAACTTCTTTATAGTGTGTGCCATGCAAGAATACTACTGGAGGAAGAATTTTAACACAGAGAGTTTATATCAGCGGAGGGGTTGGGGGGAATCAAACTAAAACTCCAGCTTGATCTTCCTCATCCTAATTTCAGAAGATGAAATTGCCTAAATGCAATTTCACCTGTCAGTTGAAAATAATATTTAGCCAAAGCTTGAAAAACTTTTTTTGAGGGTAGACAAACTGACTGATCTCTGGAAGGTTTTTTTTTTCCCCCCTTTTCTCCAAATGAACAACTTGGATAACATTAGGATTCCATTTGCTATACAAGGGTGCAACAAGACACCCATGCACACATAGTTTCCCATTTGTGCAAGCTGGGTATGACTCCCAAATGAAAACAGTCATTCTGAGCATATCGGGAAACTCGCCTTTCCCCCCTCTCTCAGTCCCCTTCCATCCAGGGCACTGAATTAAAACAAAAAAGGTACTTCTTGCTATTTGGTAGCAATTTAGTGTCTATTCAGTGTGGTGGGGTAAAGGAGGGAGGAGGAGGGCTTGAGAACTACTTGCAAAGGTATGAGCAACAGCACTTTATGGTAGTAAAGAAGCTCTGACAGGGAGAGAACTGAGCAAAGAGAAATCCTCAGCAGGAACACTGGAGGAAAAAAAAAAAATCTTATTCTTATAAACAATATTAGGGATCACTAATGCTCATTCACAGGAAACAAGATTCCCTTTCCTGCGCTCTTTTGGTAGTTCTCACCCAGAAAGTATCATACTCCAAGTTCTACAGCTTTGTGATTCTTAGCAGGATGCACTCATGCCAATGAAATTTATTATCTAAATTAATTCTTTAAAAGAAAGACAAAATTAATTTAAGTATTCAAATAAAATAAACTTTATTGCTTAGCAAGTAGAATTACATGGTTCACATTGTACTGGAGTCAGATAAGATAATGGCAATAATTCCTTCTATCTTTAAACTCTGTAAATGTGTAAGTACTATACTGTGATTTCTTTAAATCCCTATATTGAGTCCAATATGCAGATAAAAGCTTAAGAGAATATTTCTACAGAGCACTGATTTAACTCTTCAGTTTTTTCGCAGTTGTACACTGGACACAATATAAAACTGTGTTGCTGTTTTTAACGCTTACATTTAGAAGCTCTATGGAACAACTCAAGTTCAAAAATCTGTACTAATAAGGACAAAAGCAGGAAAAGGAAATCCAAGTTTTAACAACAAAATGAAAATGACAAATAAATGAAGACCTGATTTTTTAGATCCAGAGTAGGAAAGAGGAGAGCATCCTGCCTCTAACTTTATATTTCTTACTTAACTAAATACTCAAAGGGCAGAATACAAAAAAGCACCCAAAAGGAAATGACTTGCCCAAAATAACACTGCAGATTGGCAGCAAAATGAGCAACAGAATCTAAGGCCCTGCCAGCATTGCCTCTAACAACTGCTTCTTGGATGAAATTAAAAAGAAAAGTTTGGAAAGCAGGAGGCCAACGAAGGCATATATCAGAACAAGCAGGTGTAGGAGGTCATTGTGAGCAGAAAGAGGACTTCAGGAAATATCCCAGAGCAAGAAGTGACAAATGCAGAGGGAACTTGTATGTGAAATGAGAAAAAAAAGAGAGGGATTGTACATAATCCCAAAGCTCTGAGTGACTGGACAGGACAGAGAAGCTGTGGAGAATAAGAAAAAAAAGGAGAAATAGCTGAGCAGGAAAGAGTTTTAAAGGAAATGGCAAGTCATTTGTGTGAAGATGGAGACAGACAGGAAGAAACACATGTCTACATAGAGGGGAAGAGGTCAGGAATGGTCAACAGATTTATGAGATTTAAGTGTCTCTGGCAGAGTCCAGTCAGAAATCTGCAGGGCTATTCCCAAGACATCATGTAACCTGTTACCTCTCTTCAAAAACTCAGAGCACCTGTAGGGTTTATAAATTTGAGAGACCTTTAAAAGATTTTAAACATGGCAGAATGAGAAATCTTTTAAAGGTCTCTCAAATTATACTATATATGGTGTTTTGATATTGCTACAGTATTTACATTTACCAGACTTTTAAAACAGATGTCTTCAACATATCAAAAGCAATCTTGATAGGAAGGCATGTGCTCAATTCCATGAAGTTAACAACAGGTGAGAGAATTCTGTATCTTACAGTGCCCAGCCTCTCTTTTCGACATATTGACCAAATTTTTCAGGAACAGCCCGCAGCTGATGAAAACAACCTCCTGTAACTGTATAGTTCAGAATCCAGACAAACATTATTTTTTATGAAGACAACATATTTGAAGATGCCCAACTTACAGTAGATACTTGGAGTTCTTCTGTAAACTGAAAATCGAGGGATTGAAAGTATTTGAGAGCACTTTGATCAGGACAAGACAGTCTGGTCATAGATAACTGTAGATTATCAATAGCACTAGATTAAGGCCACAGAATTCTGTTTTTGCATCTATAATAAATAAATTATTTTGCTTAAGTTATAATGTCCTCTCCTTAAACAAACAAACACACACACACACACACACACACACAAAAAACACACACCCTGTGCCCCACACCTCATGTTTACTTGGTATAATCATTCACAAATCAGGAACAGAAGTCAAATGCATTTAGTATTTGCAGCAATTACTTTTTCCTATTCTAGAGGAAGATACTTCGTCAGAAGCATTTTGTGTCAGGGAGCAGAAATGCTGTCTTGTGACTAGTCTCAATTAAACTCCAAAATACTAAAAAAGGAATTACAGAACTTGTCACGGTCATTCCCAGTAAGTATATTCAACTCCAGAAGGTAAGAACTGCTTTCACTCAGCATTCACAGGCAGTATGAAGTCATACATCTGAAGTGATAAAAACATTATTGGAAAGATAATTGAAGTGATAAAGACATTATTATTAGCCTCTGACCAATGATGCGTTCCTTGATAAACATCAGTAATAATCTCTAATGCTGAGATACTTCACAAGAACCATGTGAAGGAAATTATTGACCCAGGTGGCTGGCATAAACATTACAGCTCTGCAAAATGAAAAAGAGCAAAACACTAAGATATATGCTAGAGTATGACGACATCTGGGGACTAGTTATTAGTCAGGAACAAAGTCGGCTTCCTGTTATTGTAAAATAGTTTATGTAGACTCAGTACCTCTGTTATGTCTCCAATTGCATAAATGTGAGGAACAGAAGTAGCTTCACGGGCATCAACAATGATCTTTCCAGTTTCAGAATTAGTTTTCACTCCAACTGTCTCCAAACTGAGAGTTTCAGTGTCAGGGGCTCGGCCTTAAGGAAAAAAAAAAAAAGATTAATGTAAAAACTATTGGAAAACTTCAGCAGTGTTAATCTAAAAGGCTAGCATCCTCTGCTGTAGGTTTCCAAGAACTTTGTGCTGTTTGATAGTCCAAGTAGAAACACGACAAAACTTATCTCGTACTGAAAAAGCTGTAAGGGTGGAAAGAGTGGATATGAATTTCTTTGTGAAAGGAGCTCTATTACTATTACCTTTGCTCAGAATATTTCAGAGAAAGTTATCCTTTAAAAATGCGCAGGACAACATCCAGTGCAAAAAGTGCAAAAAACACACGGTGTAATATTTACTGCAAATTCTAAATTCAGTTTCCTAATGTAGTATGACTGCAAATTCTAAATTCAGTTTCCTAATGTAGTATGAATATACATATAGTAACTAAGCAACTTCTATACTGAAAATGTCCAATAAACATTATCAATACTAACAAACAGCCTGTTGTACACACTTGCGGATAAAAAAATATTAATAATGCTGTTCAGTGTTGAACATTCCTGAAGTCCTCTTTTCTTGTTATCTGATACATTTATGTTAAAGCTTCTTTAGTTTCCTCAGCTTGGATGAAAAAGTTTACCAACTTTGCTCTCAAGTCTTTAATGCTGAGTTATTTAGCTCAAACTCTGTATTTGAGCTATTTCTGTAGGGCTTGGAAACACCATTCCTAGAGTTTAGAAACACTATTTTAAATGGATTCAAAAATAAATGAGGCAAATTCTACCAAGCCTAGATTTTATTACAGTTTCCTCTCCCAACAATTTTAAATTACCTCATCTTTAAAAAAATGTATTTGTAGTGTTTTCTGCATAGAGTTACCACTTAGACCACCAAAGTCTTGATAACATTACATTGAGCTTTCTATAGAGTATCTGACAAAGCAATTCCTGACCCAGAAATTGGAATCTTAAATCCCACCCAATTTTTCAAATGTATTTGAAGTTTAATAAGCATAGTGAAATTATCAAGCACTCCCAACATTTGTAGGGACACACAGCATCACATAGAAAAGATTACCTGCATATATCCAAATGAAGGAAATTTTATAACATTGCATCCATTTTTAGAGGCTATAACTGAATACGGATATATCTATACCTACATATATAGGTCTCCTTTGTGTGAGTCATGATTTTGTGTTTGATGTTAATACAGAGCTATAGCAAAGCAAATCAAAAAGGGAAATGTGTTTTCATTACAAAAACAAGCTCTTTGATGTTAATGTAGGAAATTATTAAACAAAAGGAAAACCTGGCTTGTCAATACAGACCTAATTATATGTAAACATATGATTCACAGCTTTTTACATCTGCCATATAGCCAGGCCCCCCAAACAATGTCACATCTGAATGCCTCTGTGAAGACTTCTGTGTATTAATTTCATCTGGTGAAACCAACACTTCCTCTGGGAGTACTGACTGAAGCTGTCGGCACTTGGCTATCTGTCTGTCTTCCCTTCTGTTGTCCCCATGGGATGTTGATCTGCTGTTCCTTCTCTGCCCCCTGCTCACCAGTCCTGATGCTATCAGGCAACAAAAATAATAAACCTCCAGGACCTTATCTTGGCTCGGATGTGAAACAACTTCCTACCGTTGTATTTCTTTGTGTATTGAGAGTAAAGCCTGGATATTCTGCAAATGGACAACTAATGGGGTTTTCTAGCTTCCCCTTTTTCCTGCCAGGCAGAGCCAAGAGAAAGCTTAGCACGCAATGGCAGGCACTGAAAGAGGAAAAAAATAAAAACTGTCAATAGAGTCATTTAAAGACCTGTGACAACAACAGCTGAGTTTATCAAATCTGCAGGATAACACTTAACCTTTCAATTCCAGTCTATTTTAACATGTGTACAGCTTGGTATTAATAGCTGAGAGTTATAAAAAGTGTGTTGCTACTCATAGTGAAATTTTTTGCTCAACTTTACTGCCTAAATATTATTGCTGAAAGCAAAACCAAAACTTTAAAAAACTGAACTGAAGATTTATTGGCCTTTAGTCCCATGCTGGCTCAGCTCCATAAGCCAGAATTACACTTACTGATCTTGCTTCACCTCAAATTCAGTAGCTTAGGTTCATGATTATTCAATGTGTCTTGTTAAGTTTTAATGTCAAATTGAGTAAATTCTGGTATTTCCCAACATTCCCTTACTTGTATTATAGAACCAGTTCTCACCATATCACAGTAGTATTGGATCAGAATGACATCTGTTTCATACCCATAACTCCTAAGTTTTTTACATTTACAGCTTCAAGAAAGCATGAGTTTACAGTTTATTTCTAGGATCCAGAGGGCAATACAAAATTATACCAAATCCTACCAGGCACACACCACAGAGATGTCCCCCCGCCCCCAAAGCCAGCACATGTGCTTTTAGTTTGAAGATGTTCACTGCCTGAAACTGCCACAGAATAAGGAGTGTGTGATTGTATAAGAGACAAGACTGCATTTAACTTTCATTCAAAACAGCAAAATATTATGTCAGATATCTAGAAGAAAGGTGCCAATTCAAATCTGACCCTTAAAAAGGTTACCTGACTCGTGCACTTTCAATACCACATCATAATCTCCTCTTTAACAGACCCATACAATAACCACACATCTGTGAAAACCACACAGATGCCTGCTTTCAGGGCCCACCCCCACTTGCTTTTAACTTTAAAAGAAAAACCAGATTTTTCATCTGTTTTTGTAAAATCTAACAACATGGCTTCCTAAGGGGGCTGCCAGCCAGCTTGTCACACTGCCAGCCAGTGTGACAAGAGACTGGATAAAGCACCCATCTTGGTTATGTGCTAGGCTGGCATTTCTGTCCCATCATCTGCTGAGGGCCTCTGGTAATCACACTTGCACACAGAATAAGGTAAATGCAATAATAGGTTGCTGTGACCTTCAGGTGCAGCACCTTCAACAGTGGAGACTGAAGCAGCTAAACTGAGAAGAAACCACAGGAATAGGCATAGTCAAGCAAGTAGCAGCAGTGAGTGAGTGACAGCATACTCTTGCTTACAGTAAGATTTCCCAGGGTTATAAAGGTGCAGCTGACAGCAGAATTTTATAATGGGTCTTCTGCAGTTTCTTAATCACAGAAGCTGGAATGTCTGTTTAACCCGCCAGCATTTGAAAAATCCAAACTAGAGCCAACCAAGCATTTTATTATCAGGCATGATACTGCAGATGACGACTGTGGCGATACTGCAGGGTGACAGGATGGTTCTTCTGGCATAAAACTTAAGCCTGATAACATTCTCCACTTCTTCCCTATACATTGGCATTTTGACACATCACTTCAGAACTTTGCCCAATCCAACCTCAGTTTGACCTTAATCAAAATCTCATCTGTGTTCCCAGTCTTGGTACTCTCTCTCATCTTGTTCTGGGTGCCTGACACAAACCCCAAATTCGTTTCTAGACCACTACCCTTTCCTCCTTCAAATCCCTCCTCAAAACCCACAAGGTGTTCACTAAAACATAGCTAGCTGATAATGACTAATAAAGACCAATTCAGTGTAACTAATGTTCAGTTTACAAGAAAATATTGAATACAATAACTAGGGTAAAAAACGTTCAGAACCCTTACCACATTGATAGCAGCATGCACCAATTTTACAAGGATGTTTTTGAACATTTCATTTATTACTGATAAACTTTCAGCATGCCTGCCACAACTTGAAAAAGATCTGCCTCTTAGTCAGTGCTAGGGCAGTAATTGGTTCTTTGCCAAGTCTTCTAAGCTGTACTATTTCTTGTAGCATTGACTAGTAATACTTATTAAACAGAGTCATCATCTCAGGAGAGAGTTTGTGGCAGCCATGGTGCAATCAGTAAACATCTGGGCATCACCATCACTGTACATCTGAAGTTACTTGTGTCTGGAGACATGTCACTTTGGTCCTACTCAAACAACAACAACAAAAAAGCAACTCCAAGTGACATGCAACCAAATGAAAACCTTACAGCATGTCACAGACTTCTAACAATTCTATTTGTTTTGTTCTCAAGGTCCTGTACAAGGTAAAGTGGGATGGAAACACTTGCTGAGAAGAAAGCCACAGTTCACCTTTACATTAATTCTCCCACACTAAGCTTGCTTTAACCAAAGGTTTTTGTACACCCTTAAAGGATGGCTCTGCAATCTCAAAAACCAGTACCCAACCATGATTCCCAAGTGAGGTCATTGGCTTCAATCTCCTAGACACTTATGGATGAGCAGAACCTGTATTCTGTAGAAAATGTCACAGTAATTATACTGATTTCATTAAATTATTTTGGAGCATTTTCCACCATTTTTTCATTTATTTATACCACCACTCAAGTAAAGGCTAGCTACCACCAATCAACTCAAACAGCACGTTATAGTTCTGAATCCAAAACATTCTCTCACATGCAGATTAGAGGCATAGCCTAGCATCTAACTTTTCCTCAACATGAAGAATGGATTTTTGTAGTTACAAGTTGGTAAAATAAGAAGCATAAAATAAGAGCTACACTCAAAGTTTATGTGTGGGTTAAACAGAAGAAGGAAGAAGTACCATCTAGGCCTCTTTCAATGCAAACAAATTACTAAAACATTAAAAATAACCCTGTTGAATAAAGTCTGACTGAATAGCATTAAAACTAGATATTGGGAAAAAAACTGAAAGTACTGGCTAACATAATGGGAATGGCAATTTTCATTAGGACTGCAGAGAATTAAAATTAATGAGACACACACACGGGAAGTTCAGAATGAAGACCCAGAGCCTCAGCAAACCACATCACATTAGCACTAACAGTTGTCTGAGATCAGCCAAGGTGCATTATGTTTCTCTGAACAGTTCAAAGGTTAAAAACTGGATGGCAAGATTTTGTTTGCATAGACAAATCTAAAGCCCATCCTCTTTTCTATAGGGGCTGGCAGAGATATGCGCACTGGAGACCACAGCAATATTTTACCATATGGGACTTTTCAAAGAAAATCTCCAAACAAAATTTCTGTTTTCTTAGTTAATCCAAACTGATTTGGTCGTAAGACTTGAAGAAAACTACTATTAAAAACATGTTATGTACCCTTTCTTGATATTGAACAGTGAGAATCTTCTTTTACTGCACTACAAAATAAATCTGCCAAGCATCCAGTCTGACACAAAGAACAATATGTTTGATAGCACATGATGTGCAACACCTGACACCTGTTCAGCTTTACACTGAGATAAAATTGTAATTCCCTTCTATAGCAAAGATGATATTCAAAGATACAGTGGCTTTCCTCTAAGCTTATGAATGCAAAAGAACTTGAGAATGGTTGTTCCACTGCTCTCAAGGAGAAAACTCTTTTTGTAAAGCTAAACTTAAAATCTGTTGCTGGTCATTGCTCTTTATGTTAACAATTTACTAGCACACTACCTCACTTTCTCTGTCAAACTAATTCCAGGATATTTTGTAAACACCTGCTTAGTTTAATCATCAATTCAGTGTTGCTCCTCCACGCAGTAAGACCCCATTAGATATGTAGTAACTCAGTATCTTTTCTAAGGATTTTGTGAATAATCATATTCCAGTTACAGCAGTGATCTTTTGCCACGTATTGCAAATTCAAATGGAAATACTACTTGCCAATTCCTTTTATATATTAGCTGTGATGCAATTGCAGCATTCAATCCCCAGGATTCAGTCCTCCAATAGCTGAAACCAACTCACCCTACAAAGCGTGACTGACCTCCTGCAACTTTGCCCTCCAGCTCAACAGTTGCATCTGTTTATAAAGGTATCAATCTCTGCCCTTTTCTTTGGATGAAGACCCTATGTTCAATCTGTACATGCACACATTTACCATTGCTTTGTAGCTCAGGTATATTAGGCACCCAACATATAAATTTTTTGTGTGTCCCTGAAGGCAGGGGGAATACTGTATAATAATAAAAGTTTATTGGTTCCATATTAAACAAAGAAAACCAATCTCAAAATCTTATAATTTCAGGAGAATTCTCACAAAAGCAGAAGACAGAGCACTAGTAAGAGACAGACATTACAGGACTAGACAGGCAGAATCAAATAAAGGTCAAGAAAGAGCTGTTTCACTGAGCTAGAACATAACAGTATAGTCACACAGCAAGGCAACACAGGTCCATCACAGCTACTTACAAAAGCTTTGGATTGAAACCTTTAAATTACATTAAAAAGTATCAAAATGGGGGGGAGAGGGGCTGTGCCTCAAATACTTTGTCTGGTTCAAAAAAGCTGCTAGAAAAGCAGAGAGCATTGTGCCTGCTTTTATTGGCTTACCCATACAACAAGCAGAAAATTACACATTCCAAAAGATAAACAAAACTGTTCATAGAAACACAATGCAAATTTTTGTCAAAGGGCCTACATTAAGAGGTAATACTGTAGCTTACCAAAATTAAACTATGTCCCACTGTCAGTAAATATTTTTAACATTATTCATAAAATCCTATAAAAATTCCACAATGCACTTATAAAAATTAAGGAAATATCTACTATAATTCAGGCTACAATTAGTTAACAATAGCAGCTGCTTTTTAACTAACTCTACAAGCTGACTTTCTTCAATCAGTATTGTAACTGGCACATCTGCAGACAGGAAATCCTCAACACTACCAAGCTTCCCAGCCTATTATCTGAGACACCTGGTGTGGGTGTGTTGATACAGAGCAAAACAATGAATCATACGGACTGCACATCAATTAACCAGCTTTAACTGTTAATGTGTTTATTCCTTAAGGGTGGAGTGCCAATTAGAACACTGAAAAAAAAAGGTAAACACAAAACCCCCAAACCCTCAAGCTGTTCATTTTGCAGTTTCTAGATATGGATTATAACTCAAATCTATGACAAAAATTATAATACATGTAGTTCTGTATCAAAATGGTGAGTAAAGTCACATTAACACTGAGTTGCAACAGTATATCATGCAACCTTGGTCCATTATAATTAACACTAAACCAAGATTTTTTTTCTTATTATTTCAATTTCATAGCTCTTTTTTCCATCTTGGACAAAAGTAAACAAACTGACTTGACATTTCACAGGTGTGGCTCCACCTCAGTGTACTTTTACCAGAAAGCTTGAGAAAAATCAAATACAGCATTTAGAAACCCACTTTTTGGAAACATTTTCATCTCACCTCATGATTATTATTTTACAGTTTTTAGGATTGTCACATCTCTGGATAGCATGACCTTTTTTGCTCTTGGCCAGCACTAGTGTCTTTGAGTGGTTTTGGTGAGCAAAACCTATTATTACAGGCTGCTTCCACAATTTATAGAAGCCCATAGCACTTCTAAGAGAATAGTAATCGCAGTAAGCGAAAGAAAAAGTTTGTCACAACACACAACGTGCACTCTGGGGTATTAAGAAGATGTAAAGCTGACTTAACCAGGGGAAAGGAACAGGACAACAGATTTAGTCCATTGGACAAAATACAAAATGCTGTAAATTATCTATTCCTGTTTCCTGTAATGTATCTGTTCTACAACCACAATAACTTAACTTTATCTGTTATCAACAAATTAAAGAGTAACACTTCCCCACAACTCTAAAACAGTAGTGTCAGATAAAAAGAATAGCATAAAAATTAAGTAGTTAAAGGAATTGCTAAAGATGCTAAAGTAAAATTGATCATCCCTCTGCATCAAAACAGATTTCTTGGGCACTAAGTTTAAGCCTATTTACTTTGCTTGCCAGATATCATCTGCTTGCCAAATATCACTACTACCTTTAGTTATCCATTATTTAGCTAGAATTCCAGATACTCACAAAGCTTTATAAGCACAGAAGACAAGAGGTCTGCTATTCTAGTGGGCTTGCAGTCCATCTGACCCAGTATCAACAACTGAGGGCCAACACATAACAGCAACAAACGAGCAGCTTGGGGAGGCAATGCAGAAAGACTATTTTCATTCCTGAGGGCTGGAGCCTCGTACCATACATCATTTAGTGTGTTAATCCGTACAAGAAGTAGCATTTGATTCAAAGGAGGCAAAAACCAGATTTAATTCCCATTTCTGGTGATTATGCTCATAGCCATTTGCCACAAAATTCTTTTAAGCTGATTTACTCTGACTTAGGCATCACATATCAGTTCTGAGGGGTCCGAGATGCATGTAAGTTCCTAAACAGATTTCAAAAAGCTCTAAAGTTCCAAGGTTCCCTGCAATGAGCTTGGATTTTTAGGGACAGTTACTTTTCTTTCTCTGAACTGGATGATGGCTGCAGTAACAAACTTAAGCAGCACAATTTAGAAAAATTCCTAGAAGAAACGGTAGCCTCTTGAACAGGATAAATAGGAACATGTAGTGAACAGCTTCATGAATACGTCAAAAGTATGCACTTACAGAACACTACCTACACCACAGAGGTTACTAGAATTCATGCTCTCACCCTCTAGTAAATGTGAGGAAGACTAAATGGTCTCCCATTTATTGCAGCTCATGCAAAAACAGCTACCACAGATTTCTTCCATTCACTGTACTTTTCATGTGTTTTTAGACTGTAAGTGAACAAGTTAGGCATGCAAGAAAAGAATTAAAAAACTATCAATGTTTAGGTCACTAAATATTTAACATTATTTAAAAAAAAAAAAAAGGAAAAAAAAGGAGGTGGCTGTTTGACCCCTTACAACATGATGAGGGGACTTCATTTGCAGAATGGAAAGCGTTGCAAATAAATGTTAACATAATCAAGTTTACCTACTGCCCACATCACTGTGTCAAAGGAATCGGTTTCTTCTGTGCCCAGTTCAGTATTTTTCCAGGTGACCTGCAATCTGTTGCTCTCCAATTTTTCAACTTTGGTTGGGAAACATCTCTTTAAAAATTTTGTGCCATAAGATTCCATGTGCTCAGTTACTAAAGATGCCATTTGCTGTTGAGTAAGGGAAAAAAATTGTTTATTCTTAGATATATGACCTTTTTAATGTAAAGCCCTCCCTCAGCTGTCTTCATGAAAATCCAGTACACTGTGCATTTCAAACATTCTTTGTCACTTAGTATGCATTGTTAACACATGATAATTTATTGAGCCACTATGACGTGCAACTCCATTCCAAGAGGCATCTACATCAGAACATTCAAATTATTTTCAAAAAGTAAAATAGTATATGAATAAAACAGTTGCTTTTGAATAATTCGATGCTTGCATTAATTCCCAAATATGCATCTAGAGCAGATTCAGTTTAACGTTACCATTTTCTGGCAGCTTGATGAGAATTAAATACTTTCATAAAGCTAAGGAAAAAAAATATTTCCCTTTGACATGACACCTGTCATTTCTCTGCAATGACTAAGAATCGCTAAGATTTCCTGGAAAGTTGTAGTACAAAAAGGAAATAAGGCTTTTGTCCTAAGAGCCTGTTTGAAGTAATGCCACACCAGTCAAGTAGTGAAGTGTCATACTGACAGGTTTATCCAAAGATGTCATTGCTCTTTGGACCACAGTAAATCTGGTTGCACTTTGTCAAAGAATATGTCTATTACTTAAAGGATATTATCACAAAATCACTCACACAGAATAGCTACATGCAAGCTTTCAGGTTACAAAACTTTATTTTTGAAGTTGATATTAAATAATATGAAGATAACAGCAGGGTTATATCTCTTCAGGAAAAAAGATAGCTCACTAAACAGCTTCCATCAGACTCAATGTGGCTACAGACTGAACATAATTATTTTATCTCTGTTAATACTTTCTTAACTTTGAAATGTCCGTTGTGCTCTTCCTGCCTACAAAGGATCAAGTTCTCAGAGAAAGCCCTACTGTCAGTGTTTTAGAAGTGCCACACACACACTCTTAACACTATTGCCTGCTTGCTCAGATGTCATACTGTTACAGGTGTAGATTTCTTCAATGATGAGTGCAAATCCCAAGACACATTCTTATACAATGTTTTGCAAACTCTAGTACACATACCACTAGTTTTAAAGAAGCCACTTCAAAGTGGGAGTGTCTGGCATGCAACCAGAAGCTGTCACTACCTGCAGTGGTACTTGTCACTGCTGCTTCTAACAGCAATACTCCCTCCTCAAAAACTGTGCTGTTACACTAGAAAATAATTTTCCTATACACCGTGTGTGCAAAGAAGTTCTTAAAAACAAGCCCATAGTTCTATCACTCTTTCATCAACTTTGGGCTGTAAATGTTTGCACTACTGCAATTAAGCATTAAAAAAACCCCCTAACTCATGATACCAGGAATAATTAAGTTAATGTGCTTTCATTCCCATTCTGAAAACACTATTTTCAAGTGATTAACACAACACTTCATTCTTAAGGCTGACATTTTCCAAAGTTATTTGCCTGAGAAAAAAAATTGTTGGAAACTTCAAAGAAAAAGTTCACTGCACGTGTGAGTGAAAACCCAGAACTCTCTCACTGTTTTAAGAACACTACAGAAACTTTTCCTTCCAAGTAGCATTAGCATCAAATCTTGCAGGGACAGAAGATTCACAGTCACCTTTAACATACTCTCCCTACAGATCTAGGGACCAAAAAGAGTATCAGGCCATCAGAGAGATCACCTAACCTGTAGAACAGAGGCTACAAACTCACATCCAAGTAACACCTTTACTGGATCCAGTAAATTGTCTTTAATGTAAACCTGCTATACTATCTTCTATTGCTTCTTTCAGCAGTTATACCTTTTACACAAATCCTTTTTTTGTTGCTGTTACCTTTTCTTGTTGTTAATTGCTTTTATTCTCTTCATACAAGAATGGGTTTCTGGCCAAAACTGTTTTCTGTTTTGTCAGAACAATCATGACCACTTATACTTTTAAATAAAACTCCTCAAAATCTTTCCCAATTTTGAAACACATTTTTTGCTCTTTAAATTACCCTGCCTGAAATTTTTTACTTTTGATTTTCTTCAGCTTAGGGTTAATAGTTCCACTGAAATAACTTTTTTCTTTTTTTTTAAACCTGGTTATAACCACCACTGTTTTGAAAGTGGCAAGGTCAAGATTTACAATTCCTATGTCATTACAAACTTTAAGCTTAGTGATTTATTTATATTCATCATGAACTCCACACTGAACTACTTCATATTAAGTCCAATAATTTATTTTAGAAGTCATTATCTGTAATTCCTAGAAATTCAGGATTATTTTAAAGAGACCGTCTAATGTTTTTAGCAGTGGCATAAATCCCTCCCCTGTTTCCCAACCTTGTCAATCTTGTTTTCAATTAAGCAGGAAGAAAAAAGAAAGATTTACTTTTCTGAGTACAGTATCAAGAGATATGATAGAAAACAAGAGCTAATATTTATTTAGTTTCTCTTCAGAAAGCACGTACTAGGAAATGTTTGGAGAAGCCAATGACACTTTTTCTTTAGGAGACAAAAATAATCAAATATATTTTTTAATATATTGGATATATAAGGAGATGTAAGATATTCCATACTCACCTGATCAAACCCACGAAGTGGGATGCTTCTCATCATGACTGTAGTGTCTAATCCAATGCCTGTTAGAAAACCAGCACATTCAAGTGAAACATCTGATGAAGCATCAGTTAAGGAAATATAAACAATAATTTCATATAAATGCAATATAAAAGGGTAGTATAAAAGTGGGCTTTTTACCTACAGATATCAAGTTCTCCTTACACAGACATCTTTAGCTTGCTTTTGTTGCATAGAATAAAACTCCAAAGCCTTAGAATATTTTCTTCATAGATAACATTGTTTTTAGGATCCTGAGAATCCATCTTCAGCTGACCTGAATTCCCATGATGCTACTGCATTGAAAACTATTACTATTCTATTACCAACTCAACTACAGGGCATGAGCAAAGGAATTCTGAAAATTGAGCTTTCATAGGAAAGGCAGATATGCTGCTTATAATCATAAATCACAGCTTTTTCAAAGGATACAGCTGGCTCCAACAACCAACCTGTTACATAAAAAGAACAAAGCAGTGGAATGAGCATACTTCTGCACAACCGAAAAATTTATTCTCTGAAGTATGTATCAAAATCAAAATTACAGGTTTGAGGAGTGGATCTGATGTTGTTAGATGGGAAGAAAGAGCATGGCTTGTCAACTCCAACAAAGACAACACTATAACATGTGGGTTTATGTTATTAACAGAATGAGAAAAGAACAGGCTTATAAGACATAAGGAATTGTTTTTATATTGTAAAAGACATTTGAACACATACTCTGAAAGATAAACTGAAGAAAGCCATGAAAAACTCAGAGAAACTAGCAAGGTTAAGCGGCATCACAAGTATTCCAACTGCGTTCTATGATGTTTCTCCATTGGTAACATCTGGAGCAAACATTGACAGGTTCTTCCCCCAGTGCCTATTGCTACTGATGCCTCATCTTTACAGGGCCTCTTGGCACCACTGCCTCTGAGACAGTAGGCAACATATAAACACACAGACATCAGCAGTCTTGTGGGAACTCAAGAACATCACCAAATTTCTAGAGGTATCTTAATTACTAAACATATATTTTAAATTATTTTTAAGAAAACTTAGGAAGATTATGAATTTCAAACGTGCTATCAAAGTAGATTACCGTTCCCAGTAATCCCAACATTTTATTCATTGCTAAATTTCATTTTGATTTATAAGCATCTGCTTTTTCATTATCTTATTTATCCAAATGCCAAATATTTGCCCTTCCTCTCTTTAAAAGTTTGTGTATGCAGTTATAGAAAATACGTTTAATAGATTTACTTAGCCTAGTATTTACCAAATACATCCATTTCAGATCTTAAATAAAACTCCAGCTCCCATTCTCCCCATATTTCACACCATTTCAACCAAGAATTTTAATTTATGAGGTGTTATCAGCTCTCCAGCACAGGAGTTTCCACGCCTGTCCCCAGATGCCCTATACACTGCAGCAGTCCTCTTTCTTCTGACCATATCCTCAGTTCCCTATGTCTGCTGAGTACACAAAAGGCAGAATGCTCAGTCACTGTTCCGGAGGTAAAAGTGGGTCCAACTGGCCAGTCACTGACACTCAGCTGCTGGACAGGCTGCATTCACATTCCTTTGCTGTTCATGTGTTATGCAGACTTGTTAAAATCTCACAGGTTGGAGAGGCATTACACATAATATTCCCACTTACGACAAAGGCTTTTGTTAAGTTTTTTAATTAGGGAAAAAAGCATCATTAGAGATCAAAATTTCTAGTTACTATGAGAACAGTGGAGAATGTTAGGCTCTTTCTGACTATGATTTTCATTTATGGAAATACATGCGTTATAAAAAACTTTCATCCTCATGCTTTATAAAGGACTTTTCATCAAAAAACAGCAACACAAAACCACAGCACTTGGAACCCACCTGAATATTTGGCACATTTTTTTGTTTCTTTTGGACTTTTTTTTTAAAGCAGATCTCTCTCATACTGCCATATTCAAAAGTTAAAAAAATAACTGGATTTTGGGGCATGGAAGTAGTAGTTTGCTAATTGCATTTTGGAAAGCTAGAAATTTAAAATTTACTTTAATTTAGAAATTTACTTTAAAGACTCAAAGTACAAACTCACATAATCACAGAGTTTAAATAGGTTGTTTAAAGTTAGGAGGATAAGCAAGGTAGCATAAGCTAATGCATAAGCATAAGTCACAGAATCTTATCGTATTCTTTTACCCATATCCAACCTTGTTTAATTGTTTTGAGGAAGATAAGTTTTATCCACACAAATGAAATGCCAGCAAAGAGAACAGTTGCACAGAAATAATCCACTGAGTAAAGACCTTTTCATTCAGCAGTTGTGCCTCCATTCATTAAAATACTTTAAGCAACAGAACAAAACTATTCTGACTAAACATGCTTCAAACAAGTGAAAATTCAAAGTAGTCAGATCACAGGAAGGAATACATTTGAAATATCAACCTGTGGCCTACACAACCCACACTTTGCTTGATCCCTGGCCAAAGTAGCATACGCTAGTGTAGTGCTTCACAAAATAAACATAAACCCTTAAATCTGTGGAAAAACACACACAAACTGAAGGCCACCACAAAGTGGTGCAGGCATTGCAGCCTCTTTATAAGGAGGTATCATTCATCAATTTTAACTAAAATTTAAAAGCAATGATCCACCCTGTTACCAGGAAAACTACTGGTATACACACTTACAAAGACAGAAATGTGTTTCACAGAAGGACGTCAAGAACCTTAGGAAATTAAAATATTTTATATGTAAACATGTATGACAACTAAAAACAAATATTAGAGACATGATGGATCTCTGCAGACAGCAAATTTGGCTTATCTTTTTGGCCTGCCACTGACTAGCTAGCCCTAGGAAAGTTATTCTTCCACAATATTGCAAGAGAGAAACAAGTCCAATATTTGGAAAGTTCTTCATACACAGTCTATCCTATGCTAAGATAGCAGAGCAAAATAGTAGGTCAAACACTGGCTTGTGGACTATACTTTACCCTAAACCAATCTACACCATTGCCTAGTTCTAACAGAGATGCTTTTACACTTCTGAAAAGTGCAGACATGGGGGCTGCTGCTCTGCAAACCCCAGGGATTGCAGAGTCAGTACAATGTGTGTTTTCTCACAAAAGACACTAGATAACATCCATCTATCCTATAATAAAAACATACAACTTCTGAAGGTGTACAGAGAATAGGCTGAGCTAAAGAGATTAAAATCTGCTAGTGTGGGTTTTATGTTTGGCGAACAATTTAACACAGTGGGAAATAAATTCTAGT
Organism: Phaethon aethereus; assembly: GCF_964289735.1. Classification (NCBI taxonomy): domain Eukaryota; kingdom Metazoa; phylum Chordata; class Aves; order Phaethontiformes; family Phaethontidae; genus Phaethon; species Phaethon aethereus. The sequence continues at coordinate 9,094,013 of NC_138593.1, read as the reverse complement.
ATTAGGACATCTGATTCATCTGTGAATGGATGGTTACCCCCTCTTTTAGCATGTAGCTCCTGGGAAGTGCTGCAAAAAAACACACACTGCCCATAAAGAGATATCTACTGGAGATTCACAGGGAACAGAATGAGAATATTTGTAATTTGGGCATATGTTTGCCTTTTTTTATTTCATTAAATGAAAAATAGATGCCAGCTGGCACTCATTCATAGTATCAGCAGCACATTATTCACAATTTCTTCTACAAACTAAAGGGTTCCTGGGCATTGTCAGTGTCTAATAGAACATCTAAGAGAACAGAACCTAACCTCCTTCACACCTGCTCAATCTCTCACTCATTCTGAACGTATTTCAAGGCATCTTTTCTAATTCACTCTGCCAAACCCCTTCATCTCAGTAGTGAGAATTTCTTCACAATGTTTGTATATCTAAGGGACTTTTAAGTTGGTTAGCAGTTTGCTTTTTTTTTTTTTTTAATATGAATAACTGCAGAACTGACAGTTCTATAACCTCCAGGCATGTAATTTGTAGCTGAGATATGTACATTTGGAGAGAGAGAAAAGAAAGAATAAGTACAACACAGCTCAGACTAAAAACAAAAGGTGTTAAACTGAACCTTGGGAATATTTATAATAGAAACATATCCGACAGAAACAAACCTTTAACAACTCCCTCCTTCATTTGCTAGGACACAGCCTGATAAAGCACAGAAATGCTACTGTAGCCCCTGCAGGCTTATTTTGACTAAATCTCAGGAATGCAACACATAAACACTAGACTCCCACATTACACTGTTACAACTTGCATTAGCAGCAACTGGACAAAAGCCACATTTTCACAGAAACATCTTAGAGGGATAAATCTTATGTTTAATTTTTGTGTGGGGTTTTGGTGGTTTTGTTTTGTTGGTTCTTAAAAAAATAAATTTCCTCGCATAAATCATGTTCTCAAAATTCAAGAGGTGACTGTTATACTACAAACAAAGCAAATTTACTTTCCTTTTTAAACTGTACCGAGGAGCCTTGTTTATCTATTTGATGTTTAGCTTAACACAGTACATATTTTATATTAGAAAGTCACAGCCATGAATGGAAGCTCTGTTTTCTTTCAAAACACCAGTATTATAGTTTCAAGCCTCCTTTTCTTATATATACTTTGCTTTTTCTAGAATTGCTCAATAGAGAAAAGAAAAAAATAGTATTATCTGTCTTTCATGCTAGCAGATGTGCATTTCCTATCACAACTGTTTGCATCAGGAAATTGCTCTGTAGTGCAATGCTGACTCAGAATCTTACTGTGCTATGTGCTGTAAAAAAAATATCACTATGGCATTTTAGTATTTCAGTTAAACAATAGCTCCCAAAGCATAAGAAAAGGCAAAAGTAACCCAAATGTCTCATCGTATTTTCTTTTGTTATCAGAACTGCCACCACTTAAGAGAACATAAAATTATGTTGGAGTTTCTTTCCTAGTTGAAGAGCAATTTCACATATACCAGTAGGAAAGAATAGGGACAGTACAACCTTCGTTTAAGTTTATGCTGCCCTCTTGTGACTTCCATGTATAATTGCTACAGCCAAAAAGTCACCTTAACCAGATGGTGAAAATTCATATTTAATTTGATTTTATACAGGAATTGCATTGGGGGGGGGCATATCTATTAGTTACTAATGAAGGTTGGTAGTGTGATGTTGATGCATAGCTAAACAAATTCTCAGAAGGAAAACCAAAGGACAGAAAAATTGGTGTATAAAAGGCAATTTTGAACATTTTTCACCTTGCCATAAAGTAAGAATGCCAGCATCTATTAAAGCCATGGTAATGTAACTTACGTTTTTCCAGGAGATTCTTTTAACCAGAATAGATCATCACTTGTGATTCCATACTCCAGTGCACCTGCAATCTATGAACACACAGGTAAGATCCTGAATTTACAGTGCAAGTCCTGGCAGCAAAGAAAGCTAATAGACACTTGGGCTGTATTAGCTGAAGTATAGCCAGTAGACCAAGGGGAATATATCTTGGCTTGCCCAGATATGTTATCCAGTCTCCATCTTTGGAGATTTTCAAAACCTGCCTGCAAAAAGCCCTGAGCAACATCATCTGACCTCACAGCTGACTCAATAGCTGACCCCAACCTCCTTGAGCAGAATGTTGAACTAGATGACCGCTAGAGATCGCTTCCAACCTGAATTATCCTACAGCTCTAAGCAACATATTAAATTGATGCAAATTGTTTTCTATGGAAATGTTTTTCTGAAAAGCCTGTGTTTTATATAAAAGATAATTTTTCACGATACAAGCACAAAAATCTCTTATGTGTTACTTTATATTTACATTCTTTATCCTCCAAACATTCATCATTACCTGCAACAAAACCAGTAAAGCCACTGGAGTTGTCATATGTCAAGTGTAACTTACATGCATAGGGTATTTTGGTCTCCCTCCAGTAGCAATGACAATATTTTCTGCAGTGACAATAGTCTACAAACAAAAATACAAAATCAAAATCAAGCATTTGAAATTCTTTTATCTGTCTTCAGGTTTTACCTATGTACAAATGAGTGATAAATGAGAAAGCTGGCACTATCATCTGCTATTTAGATGACATAATAATCAGCAATGCATTAAAAAAAGGATGCAGATAAAATAAACCAATAAATGCAGAAGTTTCTCCTATACATTCTTTATCATTTTTTTTTTAATATTAAGCTTACAATTGTTCCTATACTGGACAAGATTCTGATGACTACTTGGAAGCAACAGTTGTGTACAACCGGCTGCTTTTTAAAATCAATTTTTGCTTCAGACAAAACACATGGAGATCACAGCAAGTGAATTCTGTCTCTCAGGTCTGGAGTTAAACTACCTCAGAAGTGGCATGTTTTTAGAAAATGCTACGTATCTACCCACAAAATTTTTGCTCTCTCAAGCTGATATTAACCAGTAACATTTTATAATTATCCTCAAAGAGGTGTTAAAAATGCATGTTAAATATGCAAAAATGGCTACCATTCTGTTACATGACCCAGTTGCTTGAAGTTGCGCATTCAGTAAAATGGCCTCCCACACACAATTTTGTAAGGGTACTTAGCTTTCTAATACAATTCATCTGAAAGAGGAAAACATCTCAGACTGATCTGATGCCCAGAGCAATAAAGAGATGTTGATCGTCTTTACATGTCTGTAAGCATCTGTCAAAGCAGTATGACTCTGACCAAATAATCTTTTGTCTCAGCATTTCTGTCTCCAAACAAAAAGTAATGGCATCTAACTGACAGGTTAAAGATTAGAGATTCAGCAGGCAACAGTCAAGTTCATAAACATGTTCTCTAGGTGGAAAATGCAAATCTCCCTCACCAAAACAACACTGAATACCTAAAGCAATTTGCAAAAGCTCCCAGTTGAACTGAAAACCAACACATGAAGACCTGAAATGTTTGAAGTGAATGGTACTGCAGAAATCAGCACAGCAGCTCACCTCTTTACCTGCTTTTGTTAAACCACGGATTGTATGTGGATCAGAAAAACTCCCCTTCATGTTGAAATATTTCACCTTCCTGTTTACAAGAAAACAACAACATAAATGCATACTTAATGAATGAAACACAATCAGCTACTTTTTCTGTATCTGAGGTGTTAAAAAGGATAGCAAACAGGCTTAGAAAAGTGAAAGGAAGAAAGCATCTCATTTAATAGGATTGTTTGCAGCTCTGTCACATAATTTAAGTCACTTAATTGTTGTGTCACAGTTAAATCCTCTACACAGCAGAGTACCTAACCTTGTAACATGCTTTGGGATCAGGTTATTGACCTCTTCAAATGATATGATATCCACTAGTCATTGCATTACTATTACTATCTATAACATTACTAGTACAATGTCCATTTAAGAGCACACAAAAGTGACTTAGCAGGAGTCACAAGACTAAATTGTCTACTAATATAATTTTTCTATAAAAGGAACTGCATGCTGAAAAACTTGGAACCACTTCTGCATTGAAAGCAAAAAAATCAGCTGCTTTTGTATAGTGTTAGCTGTAGGCTTGTATGGCATATAGATTTTGGTGGACAAGCTTAAAATTATCTTGAGAAAACCGGATTGCTTCATATTAATGCAAAACCTCTCCAGATTAAAGAGAGCTTTCCTTGATCACTACACTGTTAGAAAGGTTTCACATATGGTCACCTTCAACCACTATTTCCCAGAAAAGAAAAGGAAGGGGGGGCAGAAATCACTTACATGGGCAAGGACATTTACAGTCCTAGGCAGAAAGGACTCAGAAACTCAAAATACTGGCTCTAGTGAGAAACTCTAAAGGCAATTCAGCAATTCTACAAGGAGAAAGAGCTCCTTGACTGTGAGAAAAAAGATAAATTTCAAAATCTTATTTACTTGTCTTGTAGTTGCACTCTGTGTCCCCAATTCAAGGATTTCACATAATTCTGGACAGCTTTTGCCATCACAGACCTATCACAAAACAAGCAAATGAACATGAAGTCATCACATTACAAATTCAAATTATGCAACTCAAAGATATAGGCAATTGCTAGAAATTAGGAATGTTCTACAGTTATAAAAAAAGTAAATTATCAAGTCCAAATTAGCATAATATCTGCCCCAATAAACCAGTAAATACAGTTTTGTGTTTTAAACAAAGAGCAGTCTAAAAAGCTTCATGCAATATTTACTTCCCTAACTGTCCCTAAATATCACACCAACTGGGAAAAGCTGTTACACATTTGCAGCACATAGGAGTGGATACGGGCAATAAACTTTACCACGTATGATCAACAGGTTGGGCTATATTCCAGCCATAGTGTTGAGCATCTTTAAGGGCACTCCCTAAAAGAGCTGCTTGATGCATAAGCTTTTTAGGAATGCAGCCAACATTCACACAAGTTCCACCAAGTCCCCATTTGGTTCCTTCAGGGGGGAAAAAAAAGAAAGGAAAAAAAGGAAATGCATCAGGTTAGTGTAACAACGCAACTGGGTTACTTACATGCAATTAGTTAAAAAGATCTGAAACAACACACCGTTTACTATCTATCTCCTACGGATCAGTTTCTAACCCTGCTTATGTTTGTCTGTTTTGATAAAAAACATCTCTGTCTATTTTTCTTCTAAAATTCAAACCATCTCAAGACATTTCTCAGAGCTCTGAAGATCCAGTTACTACACATTCACACTTGCTTATTTGCATTTGCAGATTTTACATATTGTACATGAAAAGCCTCAACATGATGCAATTCATCATTTTTAGAAATTGTAAATGACATTTTGACAGAGACAATATTCTCACATATTTAAGGCCAAAGCCCACTACAAATGGTAGCACCAATCTAAGCACCTTAATGTGCAGGGAAAGCAGGCAGACCTGGGACATCATTGGAAGGAATGAGCACTACAGCAAGCTGGGCTTAAGGGCTTTTACTACAAGCAAAGCAGGCTTTGGCCATTTTGCTGCCTGGAGCAATCTGCTTACCTAGAAAACCATTTTATACACATGTCCAAATATTATCCTAGTATTTCTCTTCCATACCTTGTGGAGAAGGTTCCACATAATCCAAAATAGCCACTTTCCTTCCAAACTGAGCAGCTTTAAACAAAAAGCAAGACAAGGTATTTAGAGGAGGGAGAAACACACAAACCCAAACATTTTTAGTAGCTGAGGTACAGATTAAGTGTACAGGAGATGACGGCTGGTAGTTTATACTAACTCAAGATGCCAGACTAGGCACCCAGGCTGTCTATGTAGTCAGCAGATTCTCCAGAAAGCACTTAATAACCCAGACTAGAACCTCCAGCTTCCACCGACACTAAAAATGCAATTTGACCCCAAATGACATGTTTAAGAACCTTGTGGGTTGTTGAGCACATTATATTGAGTTACAAAGGGGCAAAGTTCTCTACAGCAGTTAAACGGTTCTTGGAAACAGTCTGAAGGGACTGTTGTTTTAACACATAACCAAGAAACAGTATAATTTTAAAAATACAGTATCTATGGAGGCACTCAGAGTATTTTACAATAACAGTGAAATAAAAGCTTATTAGATTTTGCCATGACAAAATAAATATTTTTTAAAAGTTAATAAGATAGCCAAACAAGATCACCCCGCCCAAGGGTGTGAATTAATCTGCAGATTAATTGCATGGAGCCGAGTTAATGATTAATGTGCAGGGACTGAAGTATACTATGTTACTTAAAAAGCTTTAGCATTACCAGTAACACTTAGCTTCCATAAACACCACATAAACTAAAACAAAACTTTTGTTATTTATTTATACACACAAACCTTCTTTTGCACAAGCAAGGCCTCCAGATCCTCCACCAATTATCAGAAGATCATACTCATTCTTTCCTGTGAAGAGGATGTGAAAAAAGAAGGAAAAGAAACAGGCAAGGAAGATGGGAGAGGTATGTAAGAAGGTAAATATAAAAAGTACACTATTTTTTACAATTTATTATTGCTGATTTGGGTTTTCTTTACTAGAGCACTGTGTTTCTTCAGTATCCCAATGCATTCTCCAAAAATTGTTAAACTACGTAGTCTGGTTTTGTGAATGAAATACAGAAAATAAAACAATCCAAAAGAAGTAAGGAAATAGTTTAGATTTTTACACAATGTCCCAAGAAGCTCTTTCTACATGATTACACAGTTGCAGCTAGGATCCAGCATAGGTCTTCTGTCTCTGCATGACAGCAGCAAGGTCTACACAGCCTTTTCAACAGGGTCACCTTATCAGACTCACACAGCTTCAGCCTTGTAGGGGTGTGGTGGTCAGAGGGAAGCTGGCCCCTTCTGCCACCTCAGCCTCCCCACAGATCAGCCCAGCCTTCCAGAGGAGTTTTACAGTGGCAGAAGACCACAGGTGAGCAATAACTCGTTTACCCCCTGCTTTCAGAGCTGCCAGCAGTTCAGGGAGGACAGCCGAGGCCTACAGCATCCCCACACCAGCTGTGCCATCGTATGGTCGGGTGGCTTCTCTCGGCAGCTCAGGGTGGGCAGTCAGACTGGAAAGGCTGATACCCCCGGCCGTTGGAGTTCAGCCTAGAGGAAAGGTTTGCTGCCTCTCGCGCTGGCCCGGTACCTCTCCGGCGAGCCCCACCGCAGGGGCGCAGGAGGCCTTGCCCACTTCACAGCCACCTGCGGCCCGGAGACTCCCTTAGCAACTCAGGGGCCGCGGGACGGCTTCGACAGAGGCACCGAGGCGGGGATGGCTCCAACAGCCGTTGTGGATGGAGGCAGCCCGCTACCCTTCCCGCCCCGGCTCGGCCGCTAAAGGAGGAGAGTGGCGCCTGCGGGGGGGGGGGGGGGTGGCTCGCGGGGGTCGCCGATCTCCGGTCCCCACAGCGGTCGCTCAAGTAAGGCGGCCGCGGGGCCTCTGCCCGCCGTGCGGGTGGTGGGAAGGGCCCAGGGGACCCTCTTCAAGCGCTTTCGGCGTCAGGAGGAGAGGGTAGCCCGCTTCCCGCGAGGAGTGGCGGAGGCGCGGCCTCTGCAGGCCCGAGCCCAGCGGGCACCTCGTACCTGAGAGGGCTCGTACCGTACGGCACAGCCCCGACACTGCCAGGACACGCTGCCGCCTCTTCCACAGCGCCGCCATGCTGTACGGCAAAGAGCCTCTGCGCCGAGACAGGACCCCTGAGAGGCGACCGAGCAGCGCCTGAGTGGAGGGCGGCGACGCTGGGTCGGTGAGGGTGGCGGAGCCCCGTGAGGGCGGTGGGATGCCGGGGTGCGAGGATCGCCGCGTCGCGGGTGCGAGCACGACGCCCGCCCTGCGCGCAGACCTGAGGGAAAGCGGCAGCTTCCCTCCCGGCGAGAGCTCTCGCTCTGCCGTCCAGAGCTCCGGCTTCTGGAGTCGCTGCGAAGACGCTAGAGGCCTTTTGATAAGGCGGGCAGAGACTCTGGCGTTAGAGGAGCGCGTTTGCGTTAAAACCAGACGTTTGGAAGGGGAGAAAAACCCATGCTTTGCTTGACTGGCTTTCCTCTGAGATGCTGCTGCAAAAGGGGTTTGGGGAAGGCCTTTTGGGAAAGAAGAGGAACACAACAACTGCCCAGAACCTTCACCAATATTCAGAGCCCTGTTTTTTTCCCTTCTGAAACCGCATATCCCTTTGTAACAGATGTGGTGAGAGGTGGGCTGTAACAGGCCCTTCCTCAGGTGCAGCATGAAGACCAAACGTTAAAAACCTCTGAGAAGGTGGCTTGAATAAAGCCTCTCCTTTCCACAAGGTATTACAGGCAACACGTGATGTTGCTTCAGATTCCTGTGGCTAAGATACATTCAGCATTGAGAGCAGGCGCTAGGGTCTCCAGTCCAAGAGAAGAGGGCTTCCTCAACCAAAATGGCAGAGCTGGGCCTGTGCTACACATGTGCCACATGCCAGCAATTCATTAAACAAGGGCGATGCTGCTGACCTACTTTGGATGGGAGTTATTAATGCTTGTAATATATTCTGGCAGCCTAAGGTAAAAGGCCTTGAAGTAGGCATTGATCAAAACAATACCACAGGGAGCAAGGTCTTTCTCATTCTTGAAGTACTGGCTGTTGGCCTTTACTGAAGCACAGGAGTGACCCTGCCTGTTGCTGTATGTAGTGAGTTGTATGTGATAAATGCCACCGTAGCCAAATCAGAGTTTGGGACAAAGAATCAGCCGCTTTTTCTTGGGGAGAGGGAGCTGGTGACAGAACAAAAGTTTTAGGCAGTCATGGTTCAGCTGTGTCCGGAGCAGGGGCCTGGCTCACAAGGGGGCAGCATCCAACCATTTTGTTTCAGAAACCGTCAATCATCTGGTCCACAGTTGAGGAGAAATGGCAGGAAATTATAATACTGAAAAGAAAGTTTTGTAGAACTAACATCACCTCCAGGGTAGATCTAATTAATTTTTTTCACTCCATTATGTTTGAAAATACTATCACTTTAGTAAATGGATTGACAACTTGTCCAGTATCACTGCTGTTAAAAAGGCAAAACCCCTCTCTCTTGCCTCCTGCAGCACTGATCAATAAATCGTTGATTACCCAATGCATCAGCAGTAGAAAGACATGACTAGAGCATACTGAGAGGCCTTTGAATTAAAGAAACTTCAAGCATATTCAGATACTAATCTTTTATGCCTTTCAGGTACATGCATGCAAAGTTATTTTAGCTATTCATTTTAGCCAGTGTCCTGAATTGAATCAGGCAGTGTTGAGCATGTTCTCTTCACATAGCATGTAGTTCAGATATGTAGGATCAAGGGTAGAATTAAATCTCCCCAAACACAAAACAAGTTTATGTGAAGAAATGTCCCTGCAGCATTATGGTACTTTGCTAATAAGGAAAGGCCTTAAATGTAGCAAAGCTGTTGATAGAAAACATTACCTTTAAACAGCACCTACAGTGGCAATTTAGGAAAGAATTGGTGATAAATTTGGAGTAATGCTTCTGAACTCCCACAGAGATAGGATATTGGCCAAGTGCCCATTGTCACAGACGCATCGTACACTAGCATTACTGATTTCTTTCATTATTTTAGAGCTCAGAGTCTAAATGAACCACAACCTACGTGGCAGTAGCGAGATTGTAGCTTCTTTTAGATCCTAAAAACATCAACACACACCCTCTCTTTTCTAGCTTGAAAGTGAGTCAGTTGCTTCCCTTTGGCATCCTTCTTAAGTCATCTGGGAACCAGAACTATCCATAGCTGCCGCTGTGCCACTGGCAGACCCGTGTGAAGCTGCAGTGCCACCAGCCCTCTGGCTGTATCTCACAGCTAACGATAAAGCACTGTGCAAGGCTTTCCCATCAGGACCGCCATCTTTGGAAGAAAGTACAAAGTCTGTGTAACACCGCTCTGTGTGTTCTTGCGCATTCTCTCAAGCTGATCATTGGGACTGATAGAGGCAAATATCAGCAATGAGAAGTAGGTTTTGCCTGTGGTGACAATGTAAACATGAGGAGTGGCCAATGATACTTGCTGCAGTCAGCACTGAGCAGGTGTGTCTGCGCTGCACTTCAAAAATCTTTCTCAGGGATCAGAGACAGATTCTGGTTATCAGGTATGGTTTCTGATGTGTCTTTGGCTCATCTCCTATAGCTTTCTACTCTTTTATTTTAATTCTTTTGTGGCTAGCATTAAGCTGACCAGAGTAATGAGTGGTATACATTTTTTTACATATATAAAAAATATATATCTTAATTTATTTTAAGAAAGCAAGCATTAAGTCCTTTAGTGGCAAATACTTTCTAGTATCAGGAATCGTGTACATGAAGTATTGTGTTTCTGCAGTGAAAGCATATTTTTTTGAAACGGGATTAAAAAAAACCTTCTCACAAGATAGCTATCAGACTTAACATTGCATTGACAGAGAATTTTGTCAGTTGTAGCTAGTCATATTTAAAGTCATAAATTAACTTTATACATTAAATGTGGTTTGGTTTATTTCCAGGGAGAGATGTTTATTCAATGTACTTTAAACAGTGTGGTATTAAAAGGGCAAAGGAAACACTACTGTAATACATTTCAGAAATGTATATAAATCCATTCAACAAAAATAGGGCTTTTGTAAGGCATGAATTAGTTCTGTTAATGGGCAGACTTTCTCCTTTTGAATTTATTATAAGGACAGCTTGGAATTCTGTACTTTTTTCCTTCATATGAAATACCTTTTGCTACATTTATCAATGGTTTACTTAAATTCCTCCTCATGAAGACAACCAGGACCAAATACCTTTTCTACCTTTCTACTATTTTAGAAATTTTAGCTTTTCAAACACGTCTTCTTGTCTTTCCTGTTCTTCTGGCATGGTTTGCTTTAGGTCTTATGTTCCCAGATTAGCGATCTGGCAGAGTGGGGGAAAGAAGAGAGGTGTCAGGTAGATACCATCTTTAGAAGTCATCACATTGTTTCTTTTTTAGTGGGTGGAGTGGGAAATGGATTATATCAGAGGCTGCATTTTCTGGCATGACCTAATTAATAATTTACAGGATTGTTAGTCAACTGTACTGGATCAGTGGTTGAACTAAGAGGTCTCTGCATGAGGTAGGACTTTTTGGTTTCTTACCATCTCTCTTGTGATTGACTGTACTCTTTTTTTCTTTTGTTTTTGTTTTTTCTTGTTGCTCCTCTGCTTGTCTGTAGCCTGGTGTCCTTAGCATTAAGGAGGAAGGAGGAGGGAAAGAAAGAGTATGTGGAAGAAAGGCATGTCAAATGCTGAATACAAAAGCGGAAATGGTGACATAGTCCCTGGCAAGTGAGAGAACCATATCCCAGAGCTACAAAAAGGACAGAGTAAATGGTAGCAGGGGAGGGGTGGTCACCCATCCTTAGATTTTTTTCAAAGCAATGTAAAACCTTCTCATGATTCAAGTTGCTAAATATATGGATAGTATTCTAAAAAGGGGGTTATGCTGACAAGTGAGAACCCTTGTTTGAAGACACAGATCCTGGGTAAACAAAGTAGGTATTTTAACCCCTTTTATTTAAGGCTTCTTAACTGACTTGTGTAGCAAGAATTTTCCAGTATTACTTTTTGTTGGGCTGTTTGCTTACAGTCTAACTCTGCTGTATTTTTCTGCATTTTTGATATCTGCTTTTAAGAGCTTTGACAAATGAATTGTTAGGAGAGTTAAAAGTCAAGCTGAAAAGGGAAGAAAATTACTAATTTTGGTTTATGAGATCGAGGTGGTGATCAGATTTCCATATGAAACCTACAGAGTTTACAACATTTTGTTAATATAGGACAAATACCATATCCCATTAACTAATAATTTTTTATGTAAGGTCTGTAAATGTATCTAAAACAACTACACTGAGTAAGCTAAGAAAAGTACATGCATCACAGAATTACTCTAAATCAGGTCATAATTTAAATTAAATTTAAAAATGTAATTCTAAAGGAAAACCAACCATTCTAATAAATGCTAAGTGCCCCAAAAGGACATCTTCTTACAAAGAATACAACCTTCAGCTAACAGTGTTTCCTCTGCTGGAAACATTTGTGCATAGGTTCATAAACCAACAGAAATGGTTTAACATTTCAGCTTTGTTGTTATTTCCCCCTTTGTTTGCTTTTTTTTAAATTTTCAGAAATTTGTGTGAGAGTAGGTCTTATCGTTGTTCAGAATTTAATCTATACCATTTTATTTCTTAGTTCCTTAACATAGGATCTTCTGTTCATAGTTTGCCCTAAACAACTAATTGATTACAAGCAGGGGATAAAAAGAGAAGGAACAGATGAAGTTTCAGGTAACGCAAGTTCTTGACTTCATTCAAATGCTTCAACATATATTATCAAAAAATGAGGGGAGAAAAGACAGAAATACGGTAGACTTAACTGAGCTTGAAAGTTTTCATGAGGAGTTATAAAGTCTTTGAAGGCAGGAAGTTTTTTTCAGTCTACATGATAACCTTTTAAGATGCATAGTAAACACAAAATAGTCAAACTGCTTGTATTATCTGTTAAAATTTAGAGTGCAACTTTGCTGGCCATCTCTCTTGTTTTAGCTGTTTCCTATTTTAGATATCTCCAGGCAGTTTCCCGATTCATATATGGGTGTTGTTTCCTTTCTGAAAAGTCCTCTTTTGCATATTTCTCAGGGAAAAAAATGTAATTTGACTGTGCAAAACAACAAATTCACATAAAAGAAAATCCCTCCTGCTATTCTGAAAATGCAAGCTCAAAAGAATTTTCTTCCACTCAGTGTTTCACATGATCTGTGGGGTTTATGATAATGTGCTAGCTCTCCTGTCTCCCTTTGTTTAAGCCTTTAAAAACCAGCCTTTGGGCAGGATTATTAGAAGAAGGGAATGCCATTTGTTGTTATGCCAAGCATAGATTTACTGGGAAAGCTTTAACTCCGTGCTATGCACAGCAAGTGGGGATAGCACTGCCATGTTGCATCATGTGATTGCAGCTGTGTAGCCTCCATTTGAGACTGAGAGCTCTGTACATGAGCAAGTCTACACAAGTTTGTGCAGACAAATCTGAGCTTAACTCTGTCAACTGTCAGAGCAAGTCAGTCTGAACTAGCCAGTTACTCTGACCTGTTGCCATTCCTGAGATGTTTCTCCCAAGCTAAGACATACTGAGTCTCTATCTTTCCATAGATGTGTCCTGTGAATGCAGTATCCTGATGTTCTGCAATAGCAAATCCATCTTTTAAGATCTTGTCCCTACATAAAAATTGTATTACAGCGGTACATTTATAGCCCTCCACAGTTCTCTAACCTGGATGTATTAATATCAGGGTAAATTTTTACTATCTAGACAAGGATAAGTCATGTGAATAGTGTATAAATTTATGCACTCTGGAGTATGTAACATTGTTATTATCTTAGTAAAAACTTACAAACTATCCATACCTATATAGGCCCTGTTTTAGGCAAAAAGGTAAATTAAAGAAAAGCATAAGACAATGTCTATCAGCTTACCAAAGAAACTTCTTTTGTAGAAAAAAATTACCTCGTAATAACGTATTACAAAATTTCAACTTTCTATTAACTTGGAAGCAACTTATGGACATTATCACACAGTTTGGGTCGTTCAACTAACTAAACCTCTGGCTTTATCTGTTTGCAGTTATTGCCATTCGCCATTTTTACTTATGTAATGAAATATCTAGACAACAGAAAGGGTTACTTTGCAGGCATAGCTTTTATCATACAAGTAAACAGTTGTGGGCAGGCAGAAGCAAGTTTGCTCCTCCCATGCTTCTTGCCTGAAGAATATGATTCAGCTCAAAGTTAGAAGTCCTTTAGAAGTGTTGTCATGGGACACTGCTCAATCTGGTAAGTCTTGGCGCTAATTTACACTGCTAAGAAGCTGGGCTGATACCACCCACCAGTTAACAACTAGCTATAGTTAACTGCAAGGACGTCTCCAAAGAATAGATTACATGCTTACAGAACCAGGTCACTGCACAGAATAAATTCTACTGTTTTAAGCTCTTTTCTCCACAGCCCAGCAGTAAAAGAAATTCTCAGTTAATTTTAACTGTGGGTGGCATCAGGGATTGTGCAGACACAACCTGTCATGCTTTCACAACCAGCTTTTGACCAGACAGGAAATGACTGTCAGTGAAGCTGGAATACAGTATTGCTTATTTCATTCTTTGTTCTGCTTGATGTCTGGATTATAAGAAAATATTTGTTGAGCTAAAGCTCTGTTATACATGGAAGGGGTACTTCAGAGTTATTCTGTATTGACATTGGGTACTGTGCTATATTGCAGAGTCTTAGTTATGTTTTGTTTAGAGTTGCTAAAACCACTTTGATCTTCACCTACCCCTTTTTCCCACAATTCTTTATTCAATTAATGCACTTAAAAATTTTTATTCTTCTCTTGTCGTACTCTCAGGTAGTCCCTATTTCTTTCAAGGACATCCTCCCTCATGTGACAAAGCTGTTTTCAGATCTTCAGCTCTTGTTTCTGCCACATTTGATACAAACCCTTTCTTTAAATCTTTAAAAAGTTTCTAGGCTAGAGCTTCAAACACTCACTGACTAGGTCTGAGTTTTGTAGTGAGAGTACAGCAGGAAACTACTAACATGTTGTGTTTGGTTTTTGGTTTTTCTTATTTTCTTTTATAGTGCAATTTAATTGCAGCTTGATTATATTGTTTCCACCTCAAAGGAAACAATATAGACAGCCAAGCTGAGAACGAGGTTTACTAGAATAAGCCTCTTCTTTTATCTCAGAGTGGTTTGTAGCAGAATATTTTTCCAGCTAGGAGCTATAGAAATTCAAATGTACTGTTTATAATGTATTGATTGCACCTCGTTCTGTAGCTGCTGTTAAGCAATTTGCTATACATGCCTCCCCTCCCTCCAGCAGCACTCTATATTTAACCCACATGCCTAGGTCTTGTTTCTACGAATTCTCTACTGGCTGTAGCATGCCACATCTGAGCTGAAAAAAGAACTAAATCCCTTGGGCCAAATTCATTGGAGTTGCTTGACTGAACACAGTGCATTTACACTGAGGACAGATTTGGCTCATACCTGACTTTGTCAGCATTCACTGTGCTGTAACTAAGTAACAAGAACACTGTCATTAGGGGACAGATGAATAGCTTTCTCTAAGGTTATTAGAGCACTGAGCACCTTTAAGGAGTGCAGAAATCTGTGAAAGGAGGAGTTGGGGAAAAGGACACTGCTCCTTTTAGAGTCTGTGTAACAGAACTGATAAGCTATTCCTGTGATGTGATCGAATGTGACTGAATACTGAAGGCTCTTGGACTCTTATTCCATAAAATCCACATCAAAGCAGCACAGGAAAAGATCGAGAGAACAGCTTCTGCTGTACTGAGAAAGGTACATATTTGTATTTTCTTATTTCTTAGACTTGACATGATTTGTTATCTTAGATAATGTCACTATTTTAAACAGCGGTGAATATGAAAGAAGTAGTGTTTTCCACATTCTGACTGGTACTTATTGTCAGGAAGCCAGTCCGTGGGCAGCAACAGCTTTCACAGAGAAAGAGTAGGACATATTTCTGTGTAATGCATTTGTACTGTATTGTAAACCTTGACAGCTGAAAGAAGTGAGATGAGATAACCCCGACTAAATAGAAATGTAATTTATGGCTATAAGTATGCTGGAATTTGGCACTCATTTGTATTCAAGAAAAAGCTGAATGCAAGTCAAGCTTCAGTTCAGTCATATTTGAATGAATAGCTGCTTTTATAAATGTGTTGCTGCAGCTGTATTTTATGGGGGTCTTCATTCTCAAGAGAGAGTTCTGCTACAGCAAAATGTCTGTGAAGAACAGACAAAAAGCTAGTACTTTTGCTTGCTAGCCCTGTTGCTGCTTATAGAGTATCTTTCTGATGCCCTTTACAGACATTCTTCACCTTCTGCCCTTTAAAAACAAACTCATATTTACCAATACTGTCAACCACATGTCATACCAATGATCTCCATAAACAACCTTTACTCATCTCTGCACTTAAGCTTACTTTCTTCTGCTTACTCGGCCATGGACTCCTCTAACAAAGCCCTCAGGTTCAGAATCGTGTGCATTTGCACAGCATTGCAGTATTTAAATGCAAAAGAAAATTTTCCTGATTTACAGCTTTAGTTTGCATCAATGGAAAAAAGAGTTTAGCGACACTAACAACTAACTGCAAACAATTTACTTGTCACTCAAGTTTAGCAATATTTCTTAGCAGCCTGCAGCTGGTATCAGGTTTATCTCTGCCAGTCTCACACTGTTGTCTTTAAGCATTCCTTTGGGATCACTGGAATTAGAACTGACTGGGAATTTTCTGAAAAAACATAATTTTGGCAGCGGTCGTTGAAAACAGATCTTAGTGTGTGAGGCCATCCAGACCAGTTTTGCTAGAACTCTCTCAGGAGAGATTTCTCAGAAAGCAATTTCTAGCTAAAGTAAGAGTCACTCTGCCCACTCCAGCTACTTTTCTGGGGAGGGCATTCACTCAGGATTTGAGACCAAGGTCTCATGCTGCCTCTTCCCTTACAGTGCTTTGGTTACCTGCTGTTCTGTGGTGGATCCCACCTTGCCTGGCCTGTTAGAGCTGTTCACTTCATAGAAACAAGCCATCATTTCAGCAGCGATTTCCTTCCTACTTTTTCAGATCCCTTAGTGGGTGTCCTCACTACCAAGTTTCAGTCACGCATTTCCCCTGGCCTGAAGAACAGCTTGTGGAGAGTAGAAAGCTGTGCTGGGAGACAGATTTACACTAGATTAGCTGTTAGCCTTGGAAGCAGGGCAGGAGCATGCAGTGGGGATTTGGGACACTGAGGATTCAGCCCTTGGTCTTTGTGATATAAAGAGAGAATGTGAAATAGGTCTGTCATAGGTGATTATGCTGAGGACAACTAGCCATTTTAGTCTTTCCTCTTCCGGACCTTTCTCCCTACCTCCATTTGGGGCAAAATCATTCAATAGGAGCTTGTTTTACCTTGTGTTGAACATGAAAATCTCAGGTGAGAGAACCTTTACATACCAGCTCCTAATGTGCTGTCAGGGCAAAGCACTTTCTACTTTTAGCAGTCCACTGTCTCCCAGGTGGGATTTGTACAACTGCTGCGCTAACTACTGGCCTCAAACACTAGTACAAATAGTACAAATGCATCTAGAGTTCTGGAGTGGGAATAAGGACTATTAGAAACCAATGCTTCCAAGGGGTACCTGAAAGGGTCTTATTCCTGAGAAGCTGTCTTTGCTCAAGGCCTGGTAAAGTGCATTTCTTAACCTTGAAGAATTCTCTCACCCTAAGCTCTGGCTTTAATCATGCAACGTGTTCACTAGGCCAGTCTGGATCAGAATGCTACAGATCCACGTGAACCTGCTTGTTGGATGGAGATGAGGCCTCTCTGTGTGGCCAGTTTATTCTAAACCCCACTCTTCTTTATGCGGCACATAACCATTATATAAACCTTTTCCTTTTGGTGATAGCACCAAATACCACTAAGACAAATGCTACTATGAAGGGAGTTTTAAGTGGGTAGCAATTATCCTAATTGAAATCTATCTGGGGAGAATGGATTTAAACACCCTTATGAAGCTTAGTTGATGGGGCTCCCTAGTAGGCAATAGGCACTTTTCTGTTCTTTTCCTTTCATTCAGTAAGAAGAATATCAACCTGTATTTGTTTCCTTTCAACCTGAGAAGAGGGAAAAAGACAAGACAAAAGGCCCAGGGGGGAAAAAAAAAATCATCAGAACTTTGCATTTATAGAAGTCAGAATTTTTGTAGTCATGGTAGTGAAGCTAAATTGTAGTAACTTGAATAAAACCTAGGAAGAGGGAAATCTAGATTTCATGCAAGAAATACTTAGTGAAAAATTATATAAAGCCTGTTCAGCTTGTTTTCATGATGTCAGTGGAAAATCTGAATGTCAAACTCCCAGACTAAGTTTCCATTGACATACAAGCTATTCACATTTGGCAATATGCTGATTATTCTTCACAGTGTTGCACTCATTTGAAAATACATAAACAATAACGAAAGGAGGTAAAAAGATTTTTTTTTTGACCTTTAAAAGTACTAAAATATGAAGCTGTTGAATTGTGTTGCCCACAGCAACAGGATACAATATATTTGGCAGAAGTTAGTTTAGACTTTCTGACCAAAATACTCTGCCTTTTTCTTGCTCTGGGAAAAGATCAAGAAAAGCAAAATGCCACAAACCAGAGATTGCCTCATTCAAGACAGCGTAGGACAAATCATAGTACCATATGAATCATAGAATGGTTTGTGTTGGAAGGGACCTTAAAGATCACCTAGTTCCAACCCTCCTGCCATTGGCAGGGACACCTTCCACTAGACCAGGTTGCTCAAAGCCCCATCCAACCTGGCCTTGAACACTTCCAGGCATGGGGCACTCACAACTTCTCCGGGCAACCTGTTCCAGTGCCTCACCACCCTCATAGTGAAGAATTTCTTCCTTATATCTAATCTAAATCTACCCTTTTTCAATTTAAAGTCACTATCCCTTGTCCTATCACCACATGCTCTTGTAAAAGGTCCTTCTCCAGATTTCTTTTAAGGCCCCTTTAGGTGCTGGAAGACTGCTATAAGGTCTTCCTGGAGCCTTCTCTTCTTCAGGCTGAAAAACCCCAACTCTTTCAGTCTGTCTTCATAGGAGAGGTGCTCCAGCCCCCTGATAATTTTTGTGGCCCTCCTATGGACTCGCTCCAACAGGTACATGTGCTTCTTACGTTGGGGGCCCCAGAGCTGAATGCAGTACTCCAGGTGGGGTCTCATGAGAGTGGAGCAGAGGGGGAGAATCACCTCCCTTGACCTGCTGGTCATGCTTCTTTTGGATATGGTTGGCTTTTTGGGCTGCAAGCGCACATTGGCAGGTCATGTTGAACTTCTCATCAACCAACACCGCCAAGTCCTTCTCCTCAGGGCTGCTCCCAATCTATCCTCCACCCAGCCTGTAATGTTTGGGATTGCCCTGACCCAACTCTTTGAGTACGACCATCCAGCCAATTCCTTACTCAGCGAGTGGTCCATCTGTCAAATCCATGTCTTTCCAATTTAGAGACAAGGATGTCGTGTGGGACAGTGTCAGATGCTTTGCACAAAGAATCAGGAACGCCAGTCCCAGTCATGGCACAGCACAGATGTCCTTTGGCCTAGTGTACAGCAACAGACACTGTTAAAATATGCGTAGAAATGTGCTGACTCTTCTGCATTGATTTCACAATGCTTCTTAAACAGCTAATATGTCCTTACTAATATGCAAAGCCTCTGCATACTGTAGTGCATGAGCTACTTAAAGGCATAATTTCAGCAGAAGCTTTTGAAAAGTTTGAACTGGAGCCTTTTTAACCCTTTTCTAAAGATAGGGTATACACCTACCTCCTTCACACAGGTACATGCATGGGAGGGTTTAATCTGTTATTTTGCATGTCCTTTGTAAAAAAACCTCCAGAAAATTGTTTGCATTATTACATTATTCTCTCTGCAGACTTAACAGCAGTGTCTCTGCAATGAGTCAGGCCCTGTTGTCCCTAGTCACTCTATGTAGACCATTTCTATCATCCTCAATATCATCAGACAGATGGAGAGATTTTTTTGTGAGAAAAGGTTGAATGGTATAAATTTACCAAGCACTCCCCATTCACCAGGTATGTGAGCTAATGAAGTCTAAAGTAGATTCTAAACTCTTTAGCATCAGAATGCTAAAGTACTGTCTGGATGCTCGGAGACTCGTAATAAACTGTTAACCAACCAACCAGTGCTTGGCACTTAGATCAAATGCATGAAAAATTATAGCTAGATTGGATGTAACATCATCTTTCCTCAAAGGCCTGATTTGTCAGCAAGCTGAAATCACTTAAGGAGAGTGTTCGAAGCAATGTTTGTCTCCACATTTTCCCTGTTATTCATAAACTCAAGCATAATAATATCACAAAGGTGTTTGCTGTCTTAGTATCCCAAAATTGATCTCTTTAGTTAATGCAGATGGAATCACTTTGCCTTTCCTCAGGTGTTATCCATATATCCATAGCAGGGCCTTTTCTCACAAAGATTAATTCAGCTTTGCAACACCTTGAAAGTTACAGAAGTAGCAGTAACTTTAACTTACTCTTGTGGCAACAAAGACATAGGTAAGACAGCTCACCCAAGATCAGATCAGAAAAATACTGCCAAAATGAGACTCAACCCTAAGTGCCCTGACTCAGGATCACAAAGTTTACTCATTCCAGTCCTGGAGAATAGCAGTCTAATATACTTTGTAGAAGAGATTTTGTTGTGGTTATGTTTAGGACTTAATTGTCAGTACAAAGCAAAGCAATGTCAGTTTATCCAAGCTAAAATTGTAATGAGACGTTCTGTAATTAGGCTTATAAGCATTCACCTTGATTAGAAAAATGTTCTATCAAATAGTTTTCAACATACCAGGTATTTTAATACCTGCCATCTCTTATTTTTGCATCTGTAGGAAATGAGGTCGTTAGTTAGTCATAATGTAATGAACTAAGCTTAAGAATATATAAATAATCAAATTTGGTGCTTTTTTAATCCACTAAGTGTGAAACTCACTAAGGTATATGTTCTTATTACAACTCAGAGCATTTAAAGGTGCTTACTTTCAATATGTTTATTTTTCTTCTTAGTAAATATCAGGTTTTAGGAGAGGGAGGCTGTTTGGAATCTGAGAGAGAAACAGTAGCAACCAGTAGTTTAGATCAAATCTCCATACACCTTCCTCTGGCAGTGTTATGAAAACTTCATGCAGTTTTTATGAAACATTGAGAAAAATCTCAATTCGATTCATCTAGTTACTCAGAATTACCTTAAAAATTGATGTTACCAGTTGTTCTAATGCTTAGTTTTTCAATTCAGGGAATTCTAAAACCAATTATTTTTTAACAGTCTTGGAAAAATTTACCAGAAGCATTACCATAAATAACATTACTGAAAAATCCTTATTGTAACCTTTGGTGAAATGGCTGGAGTCACCTGTACAAGAATAAAGAACAGGATGTATTGTTTTGTGCTCCATCACATGGACATTTTTGTGTTTTTATAAAAACTGGAGATGACGTAATAGTAAGGGGGTAGTGAATCCCCTAACTTAACAACTATTGCTATAATAATAGATCCCTGAGTCTGAGCCATTCTCTTGAGGTTTCTTTTATAGCCATCGGAATGACTTAGGTATTTTATCTTCAAGGGCAAGCAAGTTGGGGCAGCAGATTCCCACAATTTGTGTTTGCCTCTCTCTTTGAAAGTGTCTTTTTAAATCTCTGTAAGCTGAAACAGAGGTAATCCCATTCTAATGCTGATTGTTTGATTATGGTTTGCAGCAGGGGAAAACTGCTGAACTGCATTATCAAGTTATGATTTGGTCTTATGAAACCTGCCAAAATTAGATGCATAAGAAAATAACACAGTGCTTTAGAAAGACTTGTCAGTAATTTGACAGGTTTGGGCATGAAGTTTTAATATGTTTTCTTTTAAACTCTGTCTTCTCAAAAATAGATTTAGTAATATGTGTTGTTCATTCCTTCCCATGATGTTATACCTCCAGTCTTCTGTTTATTCCCTTGCTGAAGTTTTCATTTTGCCTAATATTTTCCACTTCAAATTTTAGCTTTCAAAGAGAAGACACACTTTGTCATGGTGTTTCTAATGCACAGAAGAGGTTGCAGTGCTAACCTGTGTATTTGGAACCTCAGTACAAGCACTAAATAATAAGAGAGACTGCCTTGTAATAAGTGGTTGTGGGAAACTTGACTATGTGCAAGTTCAGTTTTATTGCATACTTAATGAATCTCATGAATCCACATTAAAGCTAAAATTACAGTTGCATTTTCTAAAGCTGTCATAACAGGACTGTCTCGTTGGTAGTGGTGTTTTAAACTGGCTGAATTACACACTTAATTTTCATATCAAATATTTTTCAGCTAAGAATATGAAAGCAATTATCTATTTTGGTACAGATTTTTTTTTTCCCTCTGGGTGCATGACCATCACTGATGCATCTTGCTCTTGGCAGCCTGCTTTTATAGTCTACTGGTATCACTAAATTTATTTTCACATTTAAGGTGACAGAAATTAAGAGGGACTAACTTTGAAAATGAAACTGTGTTTAAAAAAAAGGAAAAGAAAAACAAGATACGTCTGTTTTACTCCTTTTGAAAGTTACCTTCTCTGGAAAGTGGTTTTCAGGATAAATGCCTGCTAAGAACAACCCATACTGACAGTTTATGAAGGCATTGGAGTATTATACAGCAATAATAATACAAAAACCCCAATAGTTGAAAAACATTCCTTTATACAACAAAAGCAAGTGAACTTGTCTAGGAATGGAAAAAATCAACATGTACTGTATCGGTCATTGCTACCTGTGCGCAACCTCTAAGGATCTGTGGAGGCAGGTGGCCGCTGCTGTTACGTACGGTAGCATTCATGTGGGACTCAGAAGTGCAAAGATCTGATTGAGGCACGGTAAGAAATAGATCCCTCTGAGCACTTGATCATAGGAATGGCCAAGCTGAATCGCAGAAAGAATCGCTTAAGTTTTAGCATCTAAGACCATCCCCAAATCACATAGATTTGAGCTTAAATTTATAGCTTTTTTTTGTTGTCTTGACAAATACGTTACACAAAACATGTAAACAAACCAGTGCTAAGAGCCACTCACCAGTCTAGGTCTGAAGAGACACAAAGATAAATACAGGTCAGTATTTTGCCTTCAGAGGGGATTCTTGGGTGAACTTGAAGTGACAAGATTTCACAGCTGAAGATCCAAAATTTGTTTCCCAGGTGGCCCAGCAGAATTATCAGTTGTTGCCCTTTCAGACAAGCTAAAGGGCTGTCAGCCTGCTCATGGTTTTGCATAAGGAAAGGCTAGAAGAGATAGAAGGCTATGGCTGTCTGTGTTGTTCAGAAGCATATCCCAATTTACACCTTTTTGTCAAGCTAGTTGCATCCTGGTATCAGGATGTCACACTGCAGTACCTTCTGTGGGTCGCAGCAGCCTAAATACAATCTGTGCCTTTGCAAAGATAGGGCATGTACATCTCCAACAAGGCATCTTTCTCTGCACAAAGTACACTCTTAAAATGACAAAATCTTTAAAAGGATACTGCTGTTCAGGTAAAGGTGACAGATATTTGTTTTTTTTGACATTAGCTGAAGTTACTAAGAATCAGCAGGTCTAATCCAAGTTGAGTGCTTTTCTCTGCTCTGGCTAACAGAGACATGTTAAGAAATAGCATTTCACAGGCTGCAGACAATGGAGAAGCTGTCCTTTAACACATGGGCTTTTGAGCATGTGGTGTCTTGCAGTTTTGGTGTATAAAGCCTGTAGCAGCATGGGAAAATAAGACAACAGAAATCTGGTTGGCTGACAGACCCTTCCATGCCTCGGAAGCAATGTGAAAATGGAGGGGCAGGATTTTACTGTCAAGCAGGTCCTTTTTGTTAAGGTATAAAAAGAAGACTTCACAGTCTGTTCCCTGTCTGAAAAAGAAGTCTCCGCATTCCTGCAGGACAGGGAGTGGGGCTGAGTTAGCTTACAGATGCTATCTCTCCCTGTTTTGAGAAATCTCACCAAATGGTTTTATAACTATACTAAGTAATAAAGGAGGAAGCTGTTCCACAAAACATACACCACCTAGTTCTGTCTTGCAACTATCATCCATTCTTGCTATCTAACAGATCTTTGCAGAGCAGCCCCAAACACACTGGCAGAATCTCTTAGTGCCGAAGCACCAGCCTGTGGCAAGTTGTACTCAGAGAATGCCGAAGTATCCATTGTAACCAGAGGATTATGTCTGGCAGTAGTCTGAAAAAATTCTGACTGCCAACAGTCTTCAGTTCTAGAGGGACCTGAACATGTTTGGACTGCTACTGAGTCACTGGTATGCAGGGCTCACGCGGTTTCCCTTGTCTGGAGGCAGGAAGCTTAGATACTTGCTGGTGTCAGTAAATGATTTCTGGGCTCCATCCATTCACTGAAGTTCAGAATAATTGTCTCTCAACTATGTCAGTAATCCAAATCCATCAACAATGACCATACAATCAACTGAGCCATGAAAACCAAGTGAAGACAAGCCAAGCAAAGCTAGAGAGATATTTTTGTGTAAAACTAATGATATTTTCATAACCCAATCCAAGCTCTCAGTGGACAGATAATGTAGAACATCTTCATGTAGAACTAGAAAGAACAGAAGGTGCAGGACAATTGGGCCTGATTGGTAGAACTATTAGTGCATAGAAGGAAGGAAGAAAAATTGACATCCAGGCCTTCAGGGTCCCTGTTGAGGTAAAGAAGCAAATTCTTATTAGCTAGGAAACAATATACAGAAAGTCCAAGAAGCAAGATTTTCATGTGCTAATGATTCTGGCAAGCCCTGAAAAGAAATGTCTCAGGTCAGATTTTGCAAGGAAAGCATTAAAGGTAAGTATTAACACTGATGAATACTTAAAAGCAAAAGAAATAGACTTTTAACTGCTCCAAACAAATCATACTTGCTGTGCAACTAAGATAAGTGCATGGGTGAACAAACATTGGATGTAGTATAGGTTGAACCTATCTCCATGGAAACTCAGTCATCTTCTGAACTCAAAATGTGTTCTGCATGATGATTCAAAATTTAAAACAGTGGGATAGATTTCTCCCATGTGTAATATGTATGTGCCAAGTCCCACTACAGAATGGAGGTCTGACCACCCATAAAATTTAGGATTTTCCTGGGACAATTTTGGGGGATACAAAAAAAGGAAGCAAGAACAGGTAGGAAGAGATCTGGGAGAATATTTGGCTAGTCATATAGCCCTTAACCTCTGGTCTTGTGTAACTTAGGCAAAATTTTTGAGGATGTTGTAGCTCCTGTTGGAGCAATGGTTTTGCTGAACTCCAGGTAGGTGGAACATTAAGACAGGTGCAGGTGGAAAAGTGTTCACCGTTTTTAGCGAGCTAGAAGAGAAACACTTAATAGAAAGAATCAGAGACTAGAAAGAGCTGAGTGTCATGTTCTTTAAAAATAACCATTTAAAAACCAGTGCAACTCAATCCAGCCTGCCGAGGTTAAGAAATTGGTTCTGAATCCTTCACACCCGTGTTCAAATGCCTAATTAGACCTAAAGAACAAATAAACCTGGCATTCATTCATCCTAATACTAACTGGAGCACATTACAACTTGTGCTCTCCTCCCAGTGTGCAACTGTGACTTGTGGGAAGCAGAAGTAGAAAAGTGGAAGTGTTACAAGCCACATAATCAGACATGAGGTGTGTTTTGAGTTGTACAAGAGGAGCTTCACACACAGAGAATCCTCAGGCAAATCACAACCCTTAGTTTGGCACCGCCTCAAAGGCTAAGTCAATTCCTTAATTTTAAGAACCCTGTCTTTATCAGATCTTTTTGTGCTGTGACTCCTGCATGAAAATAAATGCACCTTCCTGTATACTGGCTTGTCTGAAATCCATCAGAGTAAATGGCTTTGATGGGATTTATTGCTTGAGCTGTACAGGGTGACATGCATCCCATCTGCTGAGCTTTATGTTCAGGTGCCCTAAACTCACAAACAGAAACACACACCACCCATGCTGCACACACATAGGCACCTGCAGCTATGACACTAAATTCCAGGGGGAGAATAGGCACCATCCCATCAGATAATTTGAGCTGGCCCACCAGAGAAGTACAATATGCCCTTTTGTTACATCTCTTCAATTACATGAGCCTGAGCTCGGCTCTCATTCAGGGATTCAGCTTTATGTTTTTATAACCAGTGAGAAAACATCCCCACTTCGTAAAAGGAAATGTATCTTTTGTTCTTGAAAGTATCAGCTTGATGGCCCACGTCAAAGGTTCTATAAGAAGGAAAAAGGCTTCTATTTTCTGTAAACCATTCCACCTGGGTACCTTTGCTGCAGGCTCTGGAAGGAAGGAGTCCTACTGAAACATCAAGCTCAGCTTCTCTGCAGAGCATGCAAGAATGGCAGGTACTGGCAAAGAGGTCTGCATGCAAGGAGTAACTCGCAACCTGCAGACTGATTCGAAACAGAATGTTACCTAACAGTGCCCAGTTTCTGCTGATACTGTGCTCAGAATTAATGTGTGGGACAGTCCACATTTTTTTACCAAGGCCAGCTTAGAAGTTTCCCAGTCCTCAAAAATTAGGAGAGTGGGATCACATGCAGGCTCCAATTTAAGATTTTAAATCGTTTGAAAAATAGTTAGAACAGATTCGGTCCTGAGAGGCTCCTTGTGCAGTGGCATGCTTAGAGCCAGGACTGAGCAGCTGTGTGGGGGAAGGGACCAGAGCATTAAATAAAGCTACTTGTTGACTGCCTGTAAAATTGTCTTCTAAAGGGGGTGCCACAGAACACCATCCATTACCAAGTGACAGAGAGTCGTTTTCAGCTACTCTGGACAATATCATAATTAAACTCTGTGTGTTCCTGATCAGTATGGTTGGTCATGAGCTGTTCAGCTTAATATTTACAAAAAGCATAACTCTCTCCTGTGCCACCTTAACCCTCGGCTGTTTTTCTCTTTCCTTCCAGATGCTGGAGAGCTCTTCAATCCTTTTGTTCATTGTCCTCCTCCTGCTTTTCATTTTGCTGCTTTTTGTGGTACTCATCAGGAAAAACGGCACTGCTGCCCTTATCTGGAATGAAATAATCCGGGAGAAAATAACCAATTTCATCATGAATCAGAGCAAAGAACAGAGGATTTTAAATTTTGTGGTGCAGAATGCAGTCCGAGGAGACCCCTGTAGTGTGCTGGATGCTATAGATAAATACTGCTCCCAGAAAGAGTGGGCCATGAATGTGGGCGATGAGAAAGGTAATTGCAGCAGGGATCAGCACTTGAAAGATCCTTCACGACTAGCACAGTACAGGACATCTTATTGTATTCACATGGTAATTTCATCTACTGCAAAAAAAAAAAAACAAAACCCAAAAACCACAACAGTCTTGTGGTCAGCAGAGTCATCCTGTAAACAGTAATGCATGCTTGTGCAGGTGACTCGGAGGAGGAGTAATTCAGTGAGTAATCCAGGAAGTCGTAGGACCAAACCTGGGTTTGTATGTTGTGTACGTTGCAAGTGCGTAAGCAGAGGGTGACAATTTATGGGAAAAAATCTAGGGTTGTGTAATTATACTTCAGTTCCTATATAGGAACTATACAGGTGGCCTTAAGGCATAATTCATTATATTAAGTACTTTCAAATCATTAACGGGAAGATGGTAAATTGAAAAAAAAGGTATTTTAAACTATATGAATTTTGCATATGAAAGCATAAATTGTAAGTTACTGTTGAAGGGAGAAATCCTACCCATGTACTACAAAAAAGCAGCTATTAGACATTATTGCTACTTGGCGAGTCAAATCATCTTGTTCCTGCTTCCTAAGGGAAAATACCTGGACAAAACATTTTTTTGTTAGTTACAGGAAAGTGACATTTGTTTCAAAAAAACTGTAATGGCAAAATGTTAACATGTTCCCTTATGAATTAGACACAAAAGTACCTCTTGCTGTGAAATTGCAGGGGAAATTTGCTTAGTCTGGGATTAACATAGCTAATGAAATACAACTGTAAGCATTGGAATAAAAATGCTTCTCTGTCATGGATACATTTTGTGAAACTAGCTCCTCTGCATACCAGGCTGGGGTGCTTAGGGCAACAGAGCAGTAGGTGGTAGCTGAGTGGAATTCTTAAGTCTCTGAACTTTAATCATTTGGGATTATATTCTTAAAAATTTTGCTCCAGTTTTGCTCTGACAAGATGAACTTTCCTCAGATAAGAGCCATCAAAGTTAATGCATCTTTAGTTCCAAAGATATCAAGAGTGACCACATGATCTCAAGATGCAAGCATCATCAACACACTATTCATAAACAAATGACATCCAGGAAAATATAATGTAATGAAATGTATATGTACACTGAAAAATGTCATGGCTCAGTGTAAAAATCCCTTCAAATAGTTTTTCAGGTTAGTTATCTAGTTTCTAGCCTTTAAAGTAAGAGGAAACAGTTTTCTCACAAATAAATCCTTTTCTTCAGAAGGACTGAATATAGTACACCGTCAATTCTTTTGGGAACATTTTTTTGTTGTTAACAATTGACTAATGTTTTCCATCCCACAAATTTATCTAGTGAATCCAAATATTTTGCAACTTTATAACTAGACTTTTCCCTTTAAAAACAAGTATTTAGGATAAGAAATTTTGTATCAGACTACTGCATGCAATATTTGCAACAAATATGAGCGCTCAGAATTCAGGAGTTATATATTTCACAAATATGATCAGTTTCTGCAACAAGTTCTTGGGAAAAAAATGCTGCATTTTTCCCTTGTCACACTATAAATATTTTAGTTAATTTAGGCACTTCCTTACTCAGAAATGTTTATATTATGAAACTAAGTAAGATTTTTTTAGTTGAAAGTTTGCATTTTGAAAGTTACAATATCTGTGATTAACTTGATCACAGATAAGCCAATTTACAAATGATACAGTATATAATTTGACATCAACCCTTAATTTTTGAAGGTCCTGAGCAACTGAGTACATGGACTTTGTAAGTTTCTTGTCACTAACTTGCTCTTCTGTATGTGAACTAGTTTGATTTTGTCAAAAGTTAACCTATTTCCATTTTATTCAGGTTTAATTCTAGACAAGACAGTGGAAGAAGTCAATCCATCAGTTGCACTGGAGCTGGGAACATACTGTGGCTACTCAGCAGTTAGGATTGCTCGGCTACTGAAGGAAGGAGCTCATCTTCTCACTATAGAGTTCAATCCAGAATTTGCTGCTATAGCTAAACAGATGATTGAGTTTGCTGGAGTACAAGATAAGGTAATACCATTTGTCTCTGGTTGGTATGAGGAAGCAATACATGGAGAGTGGGACTTTATCCATAGAAACAACAATAATAGGTTTAAATTTGTTTTTTACTTGTCAAGCAACAATGACACCCTAAGTATTTGGGAACATGCAGAATTTAACCATCAGGCTACTGGTGTCCATGAAGAGGACCAAGCCTGTCTGCTCTTTTGTACACACAGTGCAAGTGAGCTAAATTTGTTAGCATCAGTCAGGTGTCCAAGTACAATGGAGACCCAGCTGAGAGTCAGGGTAGAGGTTGAGGCTTATCAAGATGTGTGTGTGGGACCAAAACAATCACAGCTGTTCTTCAGAGTTCTTTGCTGTGTGAGTCAGGATGAAGATTCAGAGGGGCAAGACCAGAAATAATCATATACATCCGTATCTCCTTAACACTTTGAAAGCATCTTCCAGTTTGGCCTCTTCACTATTCACCGGTTAGTACAGTAGACAGGCCATTTGCTGAGAGCTATTTTCAAAACGCATAGTGACTGTAAGAGTAATACAGACCTGGAGGGAGGCTCCAGAGTCAGTTATTTCACTTACTATAGTCACAGGACATCAGTACACATAGTCCTTTTCATAAAATTAGTAACCACTACTGCAAAACTGGTTAGATTTACTGCCATTATTGAACTGCAATACTGCCCCACAGATTCCTCCTCCTGATAATCAGAAGCCTTTCTATGATTTCTGTCCAACATTTATGCATAGACATTTTGTATTCTTTTTTTTTCTTGCCCCCATAGTCCTTACTAATTTTACTAGCTTCATACCTAGTTACAGTCCCTGACCTCTCACAGCACTACAGCTGAGGACTTCACTGTTACCTCCCAAAAGCTAGAATATTGATTTTTCTCTATATAAACTGAAAGTTTCAAATCAGCGTCAAGACTGAGTACAACAGAAAACCGAACCATATTCTAATTTGTTACAAAAACTCACAGTAAGCAGTTATATTATGTGCAGTGGACTTCAGATGAGATGTACTTACCCAATTCTAGTTGGTCACAATATATATACCTAAATTTTATGCAATCTGAGGTGTTTTGACTCTGTACGGTTGGTTGAGATGCAGGTATTTCCAGTCTATAATCCATCTCAGCCCAAGGCAGACATCTATAGCAGGTCAGGGGATTCATGCCCGATAACTGCCTGTCTATTTGACTAGACAACTCACTTCAACATAGATGATAAAACTAGAGGAAATAAATCCCACCATGAGATCTTCTAATGTGTTTCTTAACTTCTTAAAGAGAACCTGAAGTACTAGTGACATCTAAAATTGCATTTTCCCCATCTGATTTAATCTCCTGATCAGCTATGAATCATAAACCAGACAGATTTCCTTACCACTTTTTTCCTCCATGCACAGTATATGGCACTTGCTTTACAAATCAATGCGCAGCAGCTTTTTTCAGTTTAACAGTACTTGTGCCAATAAACCTGCGAGGAAGATGTAATAGTCTCTGTCCTGCCTTCTCCCTCTACTGGCCATATCAATTTTACATGCTGTAGCCTCCAGCTTTATTCTAAACTAACCTGTTCTCTGTATTTTTTGCTTCTCTTGGACTACAAGATTCAACTAAGATGTAAACTAAAAAAGTAATTTTAATTACTTTTAAATTATGTTTAAAATGACAATTTAATTACTGGTTTCAACAGGAGAGTCCTGTGTTTCCAGTAAAGAATCACATTATCCAACAGAAACAATAGGTCACTTATTCTGCTATTATTTAAACAAAAACCACAAAACCACCGAAATCCGTATTTTGGAACATAACTGAGTTGATTTGTCAAAAAAAAATGGTACACTTGATCTAAGCCTGTGAAATAATTCCACTGATGCAATATTGAGCTATAAACAGGATTGCTGATGTCTGGCCACAATTTAAAATGAGCTGGAGGCGTGCGCTTTTTCTTAATGGTTCACAACTCATCAGATGGATTTGCATTTCAGGTAAAACTCCTAGAAGGCCCTTCAGAGGAAATTATCCCCCAGCTGAAGAAAAAATATGAAGTGGATACTCTGGATTTTGTCTTCCTGGACCACTGGAAAGACAGATACACACCAGACACCATCCTGCTTCAGGTCAGTTTGCACATTTTCAGTGTTAAAAGTGAAGTAGCAAATGCCTTGATGTCTGTGAGGCCTATATTCTTCATAAAGGACCTCATCCTCTGTAAAATGAGTAATGGCAGCCAAAATAGCAACCTTACAAGAAAAGAAGATCTGGGGGACAAGCTCCCAAACTTTTGTTACGGACAACTGCTGACACTACATAGCTCGGGACTTGGCAAATACTGTTGAACCATTTTGTTTCCTGAACAAATGGGTCTGCAGTAGAAGTCCTAGCTGGAGGAGTGCATGATCTAGGTCTTACGATCCCTAGGAGGAGTGTCTGCATGGTCACTAACTGGAACACTTGACCCAAAATCATCCTGATCCTGGGAGCAGGTGAGACTTAGTACCTGCATATCCCAGCTCCACCTCTCTAATTTCATCAATATCCCTTTTTTTGCCTGGGTCTATAGTGCCAGCAGAGCCTTTTGGTGAAATACTATTTTGGTAGCACAGCTGGGTATCATCTTTCTGTAAGTCTTTACTCCACCTAATTAATTGGCTGCAAAGCAACTTTTGGAGGAGTACAGACTGCCCCAGTCAGGCACTTGCTAGGGAAGTGCTGTCCAACTTTATCTCCAGCCCCAGATGTGGAAAAATTGTGCTCATTTCTTCCTAACCCACCTTAACCATTACTGTTAGCATTACAAAGCAAGTTGGCTGTAACAGGCAATGAATAGGTGAGATAACTACTAGAGGACTTCTGGATAAGAAGGTATTTTCAAGTGTTAAATAACAGAGATTGACAACATCTGTATCTATCAACACAACACAACTCCCCTAGCTTTGGAGCTGCAGGCTGATAAAATTTTCTACAACTGCTTAACTATTTGTATGGAAGTGTCATTTTTCAATTATTCTCTTCACGAATAAATGCACTTTTTTGAGGCTGCCTCTTACATTGAGAGCCTGCCAACTACTTCCTGACACCTGCTTGAGGACTACAAAATTATTTTCTCATCCAGGCTCCCCTGTTTTCCAATTTCAGCCCTATCCTCCAGATAGCTGTTTGAAAAGGAAATTTGTTTGGGGTTATGAACAGCCAGTACTGAATTTACACAGCAGTAGCTGAAGAAAATGCTCCCTCCCTACAGTTATTTTGTACCCAGAGAATGTTTTCTTTTAAACTGGCTGTCTAAGGATGACTGAGCTCTTTCCACTGGGAAGAGCTAGCACATCCTTATCAGAGCTTAACCTTCACAAACACAGCCAAAACAAACGGGTAGATTAGTTCCCTTGTAGTGGTCAGTCTGATGCAACTGTGATACAAAGGTGCTTTGCTTAAAAAAACATACAAAGTTAAAAGGAGAAAGATGAAGAAAAGATCCCCACGTTTTCTCAGATGTTACAAACCTTCTAACATGCAATTTTGGCATGTATTGCAATATGAATAGTGAATATGAAATATGGATATAAAATATTCAGATGAAATATATATTGAAAGTGGCCCAGACAGCATTCCTTTTCATGTATTTCTACAAAAGCCTGACACAAAGAGCATCTGAAATCCTGACGACCAGTGGAAAATACAGCACATTGTCATTTGCGGGCTTCTATAAGCTGTGTGATAGAAACAGGCCGGGGGATATTTGCCACGTCTCTAAAATTGCTTCTACTGTGCTGACTGGTGTTCAGTCACCAGAGGCAAAAGCAGTAAGCTAAACAGCCTCCACAGTACACTCATCAACAGGACTTCTCTAATATACGGAGAGCAACAAAACCCACCCCATGTTAGAGGCTACAGCTGCTGCCTGTAACCACAGGATAACAAACCAGCCTGATTAACTTCAGACTTTCTTTTTTAAAACAGCTGGTAAGCTCAGATAAGCAACTTCTACTGGACAAAAATACCAGTAAAAATTAGGTTTGTAGGTTTACTGAGGATAAACATTGCATTTGAAGTGAATATTGCAAGTTAATTATGCCTTGTGGAAGTCTGTCAGTGATCTTCATTGTGCACAAACCCTGCTTCATGACCAGCTCCTGAACAAAGCTGCAGGAAGTTGTACAAGATGAAAGGGAAACAAGCGCAGAAAATTTATTTTATTCTTTTAGTGGTTTTGGAGTTTGACTGAGACTGACCAAAGCAGACTGGTACATGCCAGCCTCTCAAGTGACCGTAAGGGCTACTGCATTTTAATGCCATATTAAAAAAGTTTTCAAAGATTAGGCATGAGAGCCAAACCAAAACCATCTTACTGATCGTGTAGACATAGTTGGAAACAATCTGATCAGCAAACTGCACACCTCCACTGCACTTGATTTGCTATTTCAGAACCTGAATGACCCAAGGTTATCAGCATCTCTAATATTCTACTGATTATGTTAACAGAAAAAAGTCAGCATATTAAATACGAACACAAACATGATCAGAGAGTTACTCAGCTTCTCCCATCTCTTTTCTTCCCTCTAAACCCGTAGTACAATGGATTTTTGGATGCAGGCGCTTGAATATGACATGGTTAACATGAAAGCACATTACATTCAAGTCAATATCTGCTTAACAGCCACCATGAAGCAATTTCTCTTCTTTCTAGGAATGC
This sequence comes from Phaethon aethereus, assembly GCF_964289735.1. Taxonomy (NCBI): domain Eukaryota; kingdom Metazoa; phylum Chordata; class Aves; order Phaethontiformes; family Phaethontidae; genus Phaethon; species Phaethon aethereus. The sequence goes on along the minus strand of NC_138593.1, from coordinate 9,060,524 downwards.
AACTTGCTGAGGAAGGGCTCGGTGGTTCTGGCTGACAATATCATCGTTCCAGGAGCTCCGGAATTCCTTAACTATATCCGCAACAACCCCCGTTTCCAATGCACTAACTACCCATCTCATTTGGAATATATGAAAGTGGAGGATGCTATGGAAAAGGCTGTGTTTTTGGGATAAAGAGAGCCATTAGTGTTCAACCTTTGTTTCAAATGATGTAAATGCAACTGCACAAGTTAACTTGTCCATGCTTTAAATTTTGGGATTTTTTTGTATTTTGGAGCCTGTAATTAAAGCAAGCGCTAGTGGAGATCATTTTAGACCAGGTGGAAACCAAGATCAGGAGTAAGTAGGATAACTGCTCAAAGGTCTGTTCCATTTTTTCACATGATTCAGCAAACCCAAGGTGATGCACATTGCCTTGCCTTGACCAACACATCATCGAACAACACAGTCTGTTATTTTCAGCTCAAACCCGAACAACCACAGTTTGGACTTAGTGTGAGGTGGAGAAAGCTGCTGCAACTTCTTAAGACTTGTGTCCACAAGCTAAACTGATTAAGTGTTATCAAGAGTGAAAAAAAGCATGTGTGTTGCAAGAAAAGATTATTTCAGGAGCCCTGATTTTGCTAAACGACCAGCATGCTACTTAATGCCGTGAAGGCTCCTATTGTATCAGAAACATTTTTGCATAGTTACTGCAAAAGTTAGTCATCTCTATGTGAGAGAAAAGGGCATGCACTGAAAGACACCCATGCAGTGATAAGAAAATACAACAGAATTTTGCAGAAGACAAAATTACTAGTCTGCCTGTGCAGAGGTAGAGAAAAATGAAGTAGTAAACAGATTAAAATAAACACAGTAACAGACAGATAACAAAAGGAGTGAGCTCTTTCCAAACGAACACCAAAACCACATAATATCAGAGATGTTGAGAAAATGCTGTTTATCCCCTCATATTTACTTACCCCCTCATTATATTGTATATTTGCAGTATGTGCTTTTTAGGGGCAGGGAAAGCTGCTTACTCTGAAGGGCTATGTATGTTTAAGACGCTGTATAAAAATAAAGACCAGAGAGAATGCGTTTTACCAGGTGGGTCCTGCACACCTTGGTTAACCTCAGTGCTGTTAACACTATGTGAATAGCGAAGGTTGTTACTGAGAAGATACAAAGCCAAATCTGAAGTTTTTAACTCACCTGGACAATGCAAAAATTCACCGGCATTTCCTGGCATGTCCTGCTGTGATTATATGAGGCAACGGTCACATTTATAAAGAAAAACTAAAAAACAATAGAGCAGGCACGTGACTTTGTTTCCCAGGAATTCTGCACTGCACTTGGGATTTCCAGCCTTGGAACAGCCACAGAAAGATCCAACAGAAAATCACTGAAAATGTGAGTGAAAATCAGAGTGAAAATCAGGGATAACCCTTCTCATCTCTCCCCTTACGGATACTTTCAGACTTGTTATCAGCTTCTTCCTTTTATAGCCCACCTTACTGAAGTGGCATCTACCCTGGCCGGTGTGCTACAGCAAATCCATCTCCAGGACACCAGTAATAAGCACAGCAAGGAATTGCCCAATAGTATAAAAGAAAACTAGAACAGGCTAAGGCGAGAGTCTCAGTTTCAAAATGGACCAAGCAAACCATGGTGACTTGGCCAGCTTATAATGTGTACATTTCACAGGGATATGAGAAGGCAACATTATCACAGTTTCTTAACAATTTAAACTCCGTCACACTGAGAAAGACACAAGATTACACTGGATTAGATTATGCAGAAGCACCCCCTTGTGACTCTGTTGTATTGTCCTGCATAGGAGCACACACTGACACTTCAATCTCACACTGTGAATGTCAAGGATTTGTTCTGTAAGCTTGCTTAGTAGCCCATCCTCTTGGTATTCAGGCTCAACTGAAAGTCACTGGGCCAAAGTCCTTCAGGTGATTCCAAGCAATTTTTTCAAAAATTTGCAAAAGTGAATAATCTTTAAGCCCATTTACTGGCATACAAAAGTTTCTAGAGCACACTGGAAAATCTGGATATATACAGTTGACCAGAAATTTCATCTGTACACCTAAGGTCATGACTCCAAAGAATCCTCTTTTGTTTCTAGCTTTAAACACTTTTGCTCCTGAACAGACACTCCTGCCATAGCAGGGCACTTAACACATACTGATAAACTAACCAAAGTCTCGGATACATGCTGAAGGATGCGTAAGAGTAAACAGGTAGGCTGCTCTGCACTTTACAAGAGAGGATCAGAAAAACTCATTCCTACTGCTAGTTAATGGCCAAAATTACCATCCGATAGACTGTCAAGAAAATTAGGGAAGGAGGAAACCTGTAGAGTTAGCATGGATATTTCAAAAGATGCATTAGTGAATAATGCATGTGTAATACATGTGCAAATGTAAGAGCAACCTTTTAATATAAAAAAAGGTATTTTAATTCATTAGAAAGGCTCTCCCACATGGCAAATTGTAAAAATAAACACAGTGTATGTATCATCAGATTATTTACAGAATTCCATACCCAAGAAAATTTTTTCAACTTGACCACACTTCTGAAATAATTATTGGTGGCAAGGGATGAAAACGAAAAAGCCTGACTGTTTGCATGACTGATGATTAGAAAAAAGGCTTTTGGTCAGTTGAGCAAATATGATCTGGAGTCACTGACACCTAAATGTGAAATCTCCCAGGGAGAATAGTTACTTTTCCAAATAAACTCACACTTTGAATTCTGGGAGAACAAAAAGTAGACAATGGATCTTCTAATTCAAATATATTCTAAAAACCTACTGAGTGTTGCTGCAACATCAGCCTATTGCAGTTAGAAGACACAACCTATTCTTGCATGAAGCAGGTATGGAACTGTGCATCTGGAAGAATGCGTTGTAAGACTGGCCACTGAGAACATACCACTGAGAGAAAGCTCCCAATGGAAAGAACTCCCCTAAAATAACACACAGCTTTCAGCCAATTCTCACAGCTCCTGTCACAAATGGCTGATCCCACCAAATACTGCTAATTGAGATCTATTCTCCAAATGAGACGCTACTCTCTAGGTTGTCTTAGAGATTCAGGCAACATGTGAAAGTGAGGTCTGGTTTCTGCCAGAGCCTCTGTTACCTCAAAGGGACATGATGTTTGTCTTTCAAAATATTGAACTGATTCTTTAAATCACTGTACAAGGGAGGAGGACGATTTATGAGGAAGTGAATCCCAGCACTAGTCCCTTCTGCTTCCTAGTTTAATACCAAACTAAGCATGACAGTAACCATGGAGCAATCCTTACAGCAGAAATTACTCATCAGAGCAAACAGCAGTCATCATACATTTGTACAGGAGCTAGTGCTTCCTCCGATTGATATGAGGAAGTGAAAAGCACCCCCCTGAGGAATTTTGAGCAATGAATCAAGCATTAGATGCAGTGAAGGGAACATACAGAAACCCCTAGTAGAGCAGTAAGGGAGAGACCACTGAGATCCCAACTCTCCCATCAAAGGTGACACCACCAGGGCAGTGATGCATGCTTATTTGGCTGAGTAGTCAATCAATTAGGAATCAATTATAAGATTATCTTATGAATAACAGCCAGCTATGCTTGCTGTGCATGTATACTAAATGTAGCAAAAGAGTTTTAGTCTTTGCCTGTCTCTACAGCTCAGTTAATGGTCCTATTGTAAAAAAAATCCCCTCTGTCAGCTCGTACCAGAATGAGATTCTGCCATTGCTGTGCATCAGCGACATGGAGACCTTCACAGTTAAGACACTGGGGACAGAATAATCCTCCAAGACACTGCTGAAACCTGAAAGAGATGAAGGCTGTGATATTTCTTCCTCATTGTTACCAGGTTAACCTTTCACCTGCAGGACTCACTGCTTCCATTTGCCAACCTGCGATAAGCTTGACATGAAATCACTTTGACAGCTATAAAAGGTCAGTTGTGGAAACAACGTATTTGTTTTATCTCAGTACCTTACCTACAGCACCTGTTACTCATTGCCACATTAGTGCATCCACAAAGAAAAAAATTGGATTCCTTGTTGCAGCAGAACACCGATACCTAGGAGCAAGATGCTAAACCCAGGAGCCCACATCTTACCATAGCACTTAGGAAAGTAAATCCTCCAGCTGCAAGAACAGAATCTGGATATGTTTTTACAAAGCTCCTGAGGATGCATTCAGGACATATGAAATAAGGAGGCAAGGCAAGCTGAAGATGACCTTCCAAATGCTGTTTGCAAGCATTCACAAGTTAATGGAACCTTACGGTGCTGTGAATGGTACAATCAGGAATTAACATATGGCACATTCTGTTACTGGCAATGATTCATCAACCTTTCACTCGCAGAAAACCTGACCTCCACTCTATCTTTAAGTCCTTGCAGAACACTTATGTCAAGATTTACTGCCAAGCTTCCTGAAGGCACAGCGGTAAGTATGATGTGTTTAGGTGCCTGTCTCCCTATTGATCTTATCAACACAGCTGAATGTGCCAGGGAGAGCCAGTCCTCAAGAGAATTAAGACCTGTTGGTAACTGGCTGTTACTCGAAATACCTTGTTGACTTTTCAGTACACCAACACAGCACAAATGTAAATTATTTGGCACATTCCCCAAATAACAATTTCTCCTGTCAACTAAACCTCCTATGTCACTACAATAAACATAAAGATTTTCTGTTATTCTTACATACTCATACTTATTAGAATACTTGCAGACATTTCAGAAATGTGGAATCTTTGTAAAATTACATGGATTTTATGACTAAATTGGGAAAGGTTAATAACTTCCCAAGTAGAAAAGCTATCAGCAAGTTAGGCATGTGGTCCCAAATGCCCAGGCCTTTGAACAGTGATGCAGATGTCTTTCCCACAGAAATATGCTTGTATATTAAACAGGAAAAAGACCCATGATCTACAGTCCAAGGTCCTTACAGGACTTCATGCTACAACTCCAGCATATGGCAATGAATAAAAAAACTTCAGCTATACTAGTTTAAAGGACATTCCAATTGCCCTCATTACCACTGACCTTTTACTAACGCCAAGTGCTGACCTGAGCTAGGGTTGAATAATCCCCTGCCACAGAAAGTTGCTGTTGCAAAGCCAAAGAGTATCTGAGATACCTGATGTTAACAAAAAGATAACAAATGGCACATGTATTCTTTCCAGGCATGGTTTATTGAAAACACACCAAATTGTTATCCTACATACCTGGTTTCTAACAAGCATTCTACTTGTCTGCATTATGGAAAGATCCTATAATAATAATACATTCTGTCACGGTAACATTTGTTCTATGAAAAGCATAATCCACCTTTTTTTTCCTCTCCATACCTGTAAAATCAAACCATTCTAAGTGTTTCAGTTTATAGTACAATGTAAATACAATGCAAAATTCCACCAGTCTAAACTACAGAGAGAATGTTGAGCAGTATTACAGAAAACACATTGTTGATTTTTTTTTTTTATTCTCCTACCATGAAAATTTTAAGGCACATGATAGTTACAAACACATTAGCTACTAATTACCAGTAAGCTTCTTAGTCTAGTTATTTTGTTTTTCTGAACAGTAAGAACCAGATTGGCAGGCCTTGTAGTATCTGCGCTATTTTCCTCCTCACCTTGGACTTCAGAACATCCTACCCTGATGTAAAACTTAAGACAGAAAAAAAAGGTTCATAATACCTTCCCCTTAAATGCACTAGATTAGTTACTGTAACAATAAATCAGAGAATTTCTGTCAAAGATAAGGAAACACCAGATTTTAGAGGCATCAAAACCCTCATCAAATCAGAAATTTTGTGACAAACTATGCCTATATAAACACCTTCAAAAACTGTGAGAGCACGATTCCATCCCAGCGCAAAAATGCTGGCTGAAGTTATTGGCACACTATAGTTTTCACTGAGTGGGCAGTCGGAAAACAGAAGAGACTATAACCACTCTAATGTGCCCATTTGGCTCTGAAGCTTTGCTTACTTGAAAGGTTTAAGATGTGCGCCTCTCACAGGTTAGCTGAGCCGATCTGCTCAACTTTAAGGCAAGTAACAGAAGCTAACTCACCACCTTTAATCTCACGGAACTACTCTAGGAGTGAAAACTGCTTTGCACAGCATAAGCCTTGCATGCTAGAAAGCATTACGGAAAACTTACTCCTTAGAGTTAGCAAGAACTTACTCATCTGCTGTAACAAACATGCCACCCCCTGCTTTCTTGATGTGTCACTCAGGGGAAGTCAGTCCCTTTTGTGATGTCTTGGCAACAGAGACAAGATTTGCTTTCCTGATACAGATGCATTCAGAATCAGTATGCCTGAGTGCACGAATAGAACTAGGATGGGGAGGTGTTTTGCCCAGAAGACACTGAAGATCAGGACCTCTGGCTGCCCAAGCTGTTCCCCGGGGAGCACTTCAAGCTGGCAACACCATCTTGAGCTGTCAGGTGACACTTATGGCTAAACTGCTACTTAACTCCAAGACAGAAACAAACTGTCCTAAAGTCTTGTCTTTCCACTCTCCTCCTCAGATTCTGCAGACAGACCAACCTGGGAAGCTGTAAGCACAAGTACAATTGATCACACACTCAACAGCCAAACTTGATGAGTCTCCAGGGGCGTCTTGACACACAATGGTTTTTTTAAACCTCCACAGCTTAGTGAAGATGCTTGGGAGATGTGCAAGCCACATCCCTGGGAAGAAAGTTCTGCAGTAATTACTTGCCATCAGAAGTTTCCCTCTCCCCTAGGTTATCTCAGCTCTCGCTGGGCCAACACATTTCCTCCTCCTCTTTAGCAGGAGTCTTGCAACACCATCGCTTCCTTCCACAACCATCTCTCCCACTAGAACATCTGCAGGTAGAAATCTCTTCTACCCAAGCCCTTAGCAGGCAGATTCCCTCCAGTTTTCACAGTGGAGCCAACAGGAAAAGAGGAGGTCACATACCTGAGCCCTAAAAGCCCCTGCCTGCCTTTTAGCAAGAGAATCTAAACCCTACTGCAGCTTTAGTCACACACACTGCCGCTTTCCCTTCTTTACATACAGTCCCTGCTGCCAAAATACAACAATTACGGGTTCATCCACCCACATCCCAGAACAGCTCAAAGAGCCAGTCGCACTTGCGCCAACAAGGGGAGAGGTAAGGGCAGGTGCGGGCACACATCCCACCAGCGCTTTCCACAAGTCAGCTTGTGGCCATAGATAAAAAGGACATTAAATCACCAGACCTTGTTCAACCTATCTTGCTTTGGACTTCAGCTGGTGGGCCAATAATACAAGGCAACAGTCTCACATGCAAGTCACCCCCTCAATCCACTTTCCTTCCTCAATATCCAAACAAGAGTTTGGTGAGAAGAAAAAAAACCACAGAAATGTAAATGATGGGTTATTGCTACATACTTGGGAATCTGTTGTTATTGTAAGGCATGGGAAGGGCAGGGGTAAGATGTATGATTCCCAGGGGAAGTCTTGGCCCACAGACTTGGTATGTGATTTCTTGATATACCATCCTTTGCTTTTCTGTAGCAATAAACCATATTGTCAGCTCACAACTACGCTGGCTGCCATGAACACTTACACCCAGGGAAACAAAGAACAGTTTGCTACAATGACCGGGGCAGCCAACGCCATCTAACCTGACAGGCAGGTTTGCTATCACAGGATGCAGTTTAAATAGGAAAAAGACTTTTGGGAGAAGTGGGATAGGGTCTGAATTTGCTTCTCAAAGACTCCTCGGTGTTGTAAGCCCACTAATGACAGAGACCAAAGCAGATTCCAGTCCAGATTTTGAGTGTCCCTGTAGTGCCCCACTGAGAACTATGGGATATCTGGGACAGGAGGTCATGGACATAATTGGCCCCTAGACACTTCACTTCCCCCTTCCTGCAGTTTTCTCTGTTAACCTCTTGCTGGCTTTGAAATGTCTGTACAATAACTAAATCACAAAGTCTTAGCAGAGACTCCTTTCAACAGTCAGGTCTTTATTTTAAGTGAACTTTTTCCTCAGACTCCTTTGGTAAATTTATGGTTTGAAGTAGATCAGGGACGGACAGACTGACAGCACGGCCCTTCTCTTACACTGTTCTAATCAGCTACAAAGCAGGTTCCATTGCTAATTACTGAACGTTTTTAAAAAAATCCTTTCATATACAAAAAGAATACACCAAGTACATAACCAAAAGTGATATAAAACTCTTCTGTGTAGCTTGGTTAAAAGGGTCTCCGCATATTGGCAGAACAAGTATGAAAAGAGCACCATTGATATAATATACAGTCAGACTATGTATCTGGTTTCATTGCCACACTTTATGTCTACACATAGAGAGGCACTGCCCCGACACAAATGCAGATAATCACAGATGTATCTCCTTGATCCGCTGAGCATCTTTGTCCCAACAGGACTCTCATGCAGGTGAAAAAACAAATCTTTGTTATCTTAATTTGCTCAAAGCAACTTCACCTTTCCCAGGATCCAGAAGTGACCACTGCAACGTACGTGGAAGATGAGGGTCAAAAAGGGAGGGTGCGATGGAGCACACATATCATCCAAATCACTGACAGCTTCTAGCATCAGTCTTTTTCCCTGAATCAACAAATGCTTCCCTTTCCTGCAAACTACTTTACATGGTTTTGTTAACCTATCCTCTCACAACAATATATATATATAGATATATAGATTTTTTATTTATTTATATATATGTTTTCATGTCAAATTTTTTAATATACTCAGGAAGATACAAAGCTCTTGGTACTTGCTTTTTTTTAAGTTTTAATATTTTTTTACAAAAATTTTAGATGTTTACTACTACAGTAATATTTTGGGGGAGGTGAGGTTGTTGGATATTTCCCCTTCTTAATTACAAAGGAAACGGCAGGCACTGAAAACCGCAAATGATGTTTACTAGATTCAAAAATGTGCTTTCCAGTCACACCGTTTTTAGGAGCTTGTTTAAAATAAATGTGGCAAAGAACAGTGGCAACCAAATAAAATCAGCAAAAGTCCTCTGATGCTACTGGTGAGACATTGCTTCCTATTCTCATCTGCTGCCCTCCCTTAACGAATGCCTGCAGAAAAATCAGTGATCTGAAGTCATTTAGTTCACGGCATTACCAGATACCATATATGCAGAGTACGTTCTTGTCAGCTAAAATTCCCCCTTACACAAAGCAGACCTTGGCATCTTAGAGGACAACTGTTGCACATGGGTGATTTTCACACCAACTGAAATACGTAATCTTGAAACAAAACCACAGGAACACAGAAATCATGATGATTATTTAAAAAACACCAAACCAGTTCCCTTTGTGGCATTTTTCCTCACCATCTATGGCCCAAAGCAAACATGGATCCAACAGTGATAAATCTACTATCAAATACAAGTGACAGACCCCTGGAAAATTTATAGTGTGTTCAAAATAAGACATCCTACGAAAAAGCTCCTATTTTCTTCCAATGTGTTAACAGCTATGGAGAAAGAAATTGTTAATCATCATCAGTGGAACACTGGTACATTTAAAATGTAAAAGCTCCTTATTGCAATCTTTGAGAACTAGAAAATAAAAAGCTAGCCAACTCCGTTTCTCAGCGTAGATTTCTGACCCAGGGACACCGAAACCTTCGATAAACTGCTGTTCAGAATGTGGAAATAAAAAGAGCCATTACAGAATTCAAAAGGCAGAAGTACTGTACACCAGCTTATAATGATAATATAGCACTGTGACTGATACAGCTTACTCTAAAAGCAGATTATACAGCTCGCATCAATTTTGTCATCCACTCTCCAGTTCATTTGACCAGCGTTTAATAGTTTTTGTTCTGCATTTTCTCCCTTCCCTGAAATCCAATAAACCCACTCAACATTCCTGCATTTTCTGTGGAAAGAATGAAGAAAACCTAAACATTTTCCAAAAAGCCTTTAAAAATGTTAGATTCACAGTTCAAAAGAAATCCCCTAAAACAAAAAACAAAACAATGAGTCTCAAACCAGAAAAGTGCTATTATCTTCATGGCTACACCTATGATACTATTTCAAATATTCTGCAGTTTCTCTTTCACTTGTGAAGCTGTCGTCTTTGCTGCCACATGACCTTCACTTCTCACACTTGGCACCATCCACACCTAACAGTCACCTAAAAATGCAGCCAGCTAGATGGAAGCTTGGATTCTCTTTTCTTGCTTGCTTGCTTTCTTCTCGCAGGAGTGGGAGGGAGGGAGAGGTGGTGGCTATTTCTGGTGGGAATGTAACTGAGTTAAAAAGCAAATTGTCTCGCTGTAAGGCATGGTGCTCCGGGGTTGGCAATGGCAGTCTGCCGCGTTTTCTCCCCGCATCCTCCTAGAATCTGCAGCCTGGTCAGTGATGCAGCGCCCTCCAGATCTGAATGGCAGTGGTGACTGATGAGATCCTTTGTGTAGATTCAATGTTTGTTTCTCCCCCTTGTTAAAAAAAACGTGGTTGGACTCTAGCCCTGCAAAATAAAGTCAAAACTGATTAATACCAGCAAGTAACATGACCTTGGCGATCTCCATCACCCAGTGGTAGGACAGTGACTGGAAACGCCAACCTATCCCCAATATATGGGCTCCTTGAAGGGTACGCCTGAGACAAAACCAGCACAGACATCATTTTTCAGAGTCTGTACTCCACCTGTAAGCCTTCACTGCTCAGAGGAAGAGTGCAGGAGTGGAGCATATGGGCACTACACACATAGGTTGGGCCAACAAGGCTGACCACACAGTGCTGACCAGCTGTGGGAAGCCAGTGCTGCCAGGGCCTGTTCTGTGGCTACATAAGAGTGTTGGGCAGTGCTGAAAGACTGCTCTGGGCAGGTGCTTCCAACCCAGGAACAGAAACAATCTGTAAACACTCCGCACTTATACTAGACTCTTAAATGAAGAAGCAGGGGGGAAAAAATACACCCAAAAACACACAGAGTTTTCTCTCCCACTAATGCAAGTGTTTTCCATGTAGAATTATGGGAGCGAATGATGCTTTGGAATTTGGGCCTTAAAGGCCTGTTGTCCACTCTTACGGGAAAGTTGCCCCGTGCCTTCACAACAGTCACTAAGACTTTCTTTTAGTCGTAGCCAGGGGCACAAAACCTGCTGTTCTGAATGAAGTGTCACATCTACTGGATTGCCAGAAGGTGTAACTAGGGTAGAGGGCTGTCCAGCAAAACAGCAGGAGACAGCTTAGCAGTGGCAGGAGCAGAGAAAGGCCAGTGACATTGCTGAGGAACTTGGCACGTGGCAAAGGCAGGTAACCAGAAAGTGACAAAAAGGCACCTTTCTTTATTGACGGGGCGGGGGGGAAGGAATTGAGAAGTGGGAGTTGTGGGTCAATGTTTATTGTGTGACCAAAATCATCTCTCCTTGCAAAGTTGCAAAGTAACTTGTGTACAGCCAGCAGCTTTCCTGCAGGTGGGCAGGGCTGTGTAATTCATGGGTACCTCAGGGGACATCCATAAATAGTCAAGGATATGCTTTTCCTTAAGTCTGAGGCTAATCCTTATAATGAGCATAGAGGGGGAAAAAAATGGTGGGAAGAAGGAACACACTATTCAAATTCATTCCCATGGGCTAACACCAGAAATCTTTCACATTTCATCTGACAACCAATCATTCAGGATATTAATTTTCTGTCTAGTTATTTGACAGGTTATTTTTTAATCAAACAGTGGTGTTTGCATTTCATTAAAGATACACTGAATAATATAAACACTACTTTTTTTTTCAAATGTATTTTCATTTGTCTGAAAGGACCCAGTTAGCCTCGAAGAGATTCCACAGCGATACAGATCATGCACGAGACAAGTTAATCACTAGCACCAATTACCATTAAAAGGACCTACCATGCATGCAAATTAGACCCAGGAGTCAACAGGCTGGGGTTTAATGTCACAGGCATCCACCAGATTCACCGAAGCCCTGTTACTCCTGTTAATGTTTTTCCTATTTGTGTCATTCTGCAGCACAGGGTGAGGAGTTAAAGGCAAAACAGAGTGGATTAATCAAACAAAACCACCAAACAAGTCAGCTTAAAGGAGCACGAGGGAAAACTAGTGGTAGAGAAAGAAACAAGATCAGCAAAGGCACGATACTAACAAAAGCATCTGCAACAGTCAAAAGGCTGCACTTCCCTGCCATGATTATTCACAATTCTCGACCACCCTTGAGCCTCAGAGCCATTGTTATGAAACAGTTCAGAAGCCAGAAGACCCCACAGATAGATTTCTGTTTCACAGCATAGGGAGAAAGATGAGTAGCAGCTACTCAGCTCTCCCCAGCTGAGGGCACGGCAGCGCATACCTTTGAGGTGTACAACAGCCTCAATTCAGGTTACCCTCTGTCTTTGAAACCAAGAGGCAGCACAGACTATGGGAGAGACATTGATCGAGGTGGAATGCTTTTTCTCTTTTTCTCCTGAAAGAAAGTAGCTACACACCAAACTCTGGGTTGTGCTTCACTTCAGACATATACACTGGAGTTTGGGCTGCTTATGTGATTTTGAGGGTTATATCAGACCACTTTAATGGATTTTGAGTGGCAAAAACAACAAGTATTTGTTAATTTTCCTGCCTTAGCCTATTTTCCTTAGAAATACATTTTCTGTCAAGCTCCTGTTGATCAACATTCTTGTATCACTTAGTGAATCCATTCCCACTGCATCCTCGCAAAACATATTAGAACTGCGATGAGGGAACTAAAAGGTTTATTTTGTTGATACTGGTTCAAGGAGGGCCATCTTGTGCCACACTGGAGAAGGGGGGCACACTGCATGACTTAAGTAATCAGCTCAGTCTTATCAGTTCCAAAGACAAATGAAGGAGCACAACCATTTCTACCAAGAAGTCCAGCTGGGCAGCCTTCAACAGGGTGCAGCTATACCCAGAACTGGCAAACTGAAGAGAGTGATCTGTGCTTAGAAAGTGACCAGCTGGATTGAAGCCATTCTCCAGCAGAACACAGCAGGAAATGCATGACCAGGCAGGTTAATAACAGGCAGACTGATGCAGCAGGACATCTTCGTAATTCATGATATATGGAAATATTTTTCTCAAAAATAACATTTTTAGTTCCCTAGTTCAGTAATAGGGGGGTTTCCTTTCAATTGACTGAAGTATGATTGTTTCCACTGAACATCAGTCACCTGGATTTTCTGATATTATCAGTAACGTGCTGAAGGTTATTAAGGACAGCGTTCTGCAGACTAACAATAGTGTTTCCTACCACTGACTCTTGGTTCACTCTTCTTCCCCTTCCTCCTCAAAATTACTTCCCCAGGGGAAAACATAAGCTTGTTTTGAGGCCAGGGAGAACTGACCACCAAAGCATTAAGCAACTTTTCCAAAGGTCTGCTAAAAAGGCATAGCAATGCAACAGAAGTTACACAGAGCCTACTAAGCCACATTTGCACACAACCCACAATACAAAGAGCTTTGTGAAGCAAGATTTTTTTTTTTAATTATAAAGTTGTCTAAATTTGCTTTTAGAAGGCACACACGTAACTATGTAATTCTCTCCCTCCCTCTCCATCTCCTTGGCCCATGCCCATATTCCTCTGTCAGGACTGTGAATGAGTGCTGAGGAACCAAATACTGTTCAGCACACTGCTGTACACAGACACACAGGCTCACACCTACGTCTCATGCTGAAAAAACAAAGCAGTGTGACAGTCTGAAGTGACTATTCTCAGAACAAAGTCTTGAGCACTCTTATATGCTTTAGGGCTAGGGAATCCTGCCTGGATGAGGGTGACAGAACAAACACTTCCTATTTTTACCTCATCTGTTTACAAGAATACAGTGATTGCCTGCATTTGCTCCTGCTCTGGAAAGCAGTATTTTGGTTTTATTTCTGGTTAGCCCAGTGCTAAGTTACAAAATGGTGCATTTAAAAAAAAAAAAAAAAAAAAAAAAAGGGAAAAAAAAAAAAGCAGCAGCGCCCTTTACAGCCTCCTGGTGAGCCTATCCTATATTTCTTGCTAAGGACACCAGGCGTCCTTTCTTTTAAAGGCACTAACTAGCATTCAGCAGCAAGAAGCAGCTCACTTTTAAAGGTTCTTTCTCCGAGGGATCCCCTGTGTTATCACTGGTCTTGTATTTGCGTTCCTTGTCCCGGTGATCGATGGTGGAGTACCCATCTGAGGAGAAATAATACGACAGTCAGGAATGAAACACAAATAAGAACAAAGCCAGAGCTGATGCTAGCAAAATTCTTCAGCAAAGAAACAGGAAAATGAACTATCACAACCTGAAGATGCTGGCAGCCTGCTTTTCACATGTGCTCCAGCTCTGAAATTTCATTTTTACCAGCTTAAAACAAAACAGAAAAGCCCTCTTTTTATATCACTGCCAGATGCTGGCACTCATTAGCAAGCAGCACTGTTTTCATCCCAGTCTGCTGCAGTTTTTAGTGTGCCCAAGGAAAGCAGCAAGTTGTCATCTTGCACCCTGTGGCTAATGAGCTCCAAATTCAGCCCAAATCTTGTGTTCCTTGCTTAGCCACCTGATTAATTGGCTGTGTTCATTCTTTGAATGCTCTGCAGCATGTTCCCACTCTTCCTGAGCCTGACTACTAGCAGGACATGACAATAATTTGGAAGAGTCTCTTTCAGAGCACTGAGAAAAAGGGCCTGTTGAGTTGGAAGAAATCTTGATGCAAATCCTGCCGTGCTTGGACTATCTTTCATTATAAAGTAGCACCTGTTGGTAGTTTTGCTCCTGACAACTAAGAAACTTTGAAATTGTGATGAACACAAGGAAGAAAAGTATGAGAGGATTTTATAAAGAAATGGCTCTATTTCAGAACCTTTGCTTTGAATCATTGTCAGCCAATGCAAATCTTAATTTGATGCATCAGATCTCCTCATTATCCATGAGGATATCCATAGATCCTCTCCTGCTCTGCTTTGACAGCATTGTAATCTGGAATAAATGACACTCAAATTTATAGTTCCCTGTAGGCTTTTATTTTCCCCTATGTAATTGAGGGATCATTAATGTTTTCAGGTCCTGACAAACTGGGTTCTTAGAATACCACAAAAAGGTTTTACATAAACTATCAAAATGCTCCTCTCTTGGTTTATTACTTGCCTGCAACAGGTCGTTACGAAAAAGCCAGTCATGTTTTTTGTGGGGTTCCCACGGTATGAAGAGGCACTGTTTGCTCACGTGACAAGAGCACATGCAGTAGTGACTTGTACCAAACACAGTCACAGAGCAGGGTCCTAAATGATGTTTATGCTGCCCACAGCCAGGTTTGTTTTAAGAGATCTGTAGTTTTTCTATGTACCTCATGAATCAAAGTGCACACAGACCTGCAATGAGCAGCTGAAGTAGCATATATTTATGACATCACGGATAGTAACAGATTATTTAACCATGCTGCCTAAAAATAACTAAAGAATTTTGGAGTTATACATGTAGTACACAGGTCTTAAAGCATGAAAATAATTGCTACACAGAGCTTTACTTACAATTATTTGCTGACAGTGAAAATGCCTAACATTCTCGGCTATTCCTTTCAAACAAGAAGAAAAAACCTAAAGCCTACCAGCTGCATCCAGCCACCCAGCCAGCATTTGTGGAGGAATGCATGACCAATAATTCTCTTTCAAATGACAGGCATGAATACTGCTAGTAAGTCATATCCTAATCTAAAGATTCAACATTTATTTAGGAGTAAATAGTTCACACAGGTATGTGTTTAAATGATGGAAACATGCTCACTCCCAAAAAAATCAAACTCGCAACCACTAAGCGGTAGCTTTTTACAATCTAATATTAATTATACTCACAATGCTATAATGGAACACTTTGCATTTTTGTGGTGCCATCATCATGGGTGATCCACAAACATTTTTTAAATGAATTGCCAAGATACAAAGGAAACATTTAACCTATGCCCAGAAAGTAACAGCTGCTATGTGAAGTATGGCAGCCCTGATACTTCCCAGGGAGCAAGGTTAGAAGTAAGGACTGTAATCACAAAAAATTAAAAGCACCACAGATCTTTAATACTACTAAAAAAAACCCCACAAAACCCCACGCTTAGTCAGGACAGTAGCAACAGGATGATCAAGCTTTTGCACAGGGGCAGTCATCTAACAACAAAGAACGGTCAAGAACTTTGTTCTTCATTATCTAAGTTCCAACCTGTTTTGCAATTCATACTGTCAGCCCACTGTTGTGTGGTCTGCATGCTGACGGTGCTGCACACATCAGCACTAATGGATTATGTGTTTCTAAAAACCACACACTGTGCTATGAGTCTGTCAAGATAAGCAGGAGCAGAGATAGAAAGTTCATTGTTTGACCTAATAAAATGAGAAATATCTTGAAGGAGGCTGCATCAGAGAAGTAACACCTTAGTGCAGTGCCTCAAGGACCACAGCTCTCCAAAGAAATTAATGAGTACTGTTTCTCCCATGTTTCAGATTCATTCTAAAAAGTGATCTGAATTAACTCTCCTTCTGTGGCATTGAGGAGACCTATACAGATCTTAACTGCTCCAGGATATAAAAGTGCATAATTCTGATTTAATACAATCCAATGTATAGACAAAAGTTGTATTGGTCAATAGAGGCACATCCCATTCTTGACTTTTTTATTCCTCTCAACTTTCTGCTTGTTGTTTTCTGTATTGCTTCACTCAGTATCTCCCATTCACTCTGCAGCAACATTTTTATGTCCTGTAACAGATTACAGGACCAAATGCCTGGTGAATGTCAGTCCATCCGGGCCCTCACACTGCTCTCAACTTATAAAGATCAAACTTCGGGACCCATCAGAAAGGAGGAGGAAGAAAAAGGAAGTAATTCCTGAAGATGGGCATGTAGGACAGGGGCATCCGAACTATGTGTCTATGGTCTGAGCAATTCTCAGCTCCCAGATGTTCTCATCTGAATGACTGTAGGTTAACTGAGGCACAGACACTTTTAGAGAACTCACAGATTTGGCATACAGCCTTGAGATCACAGTTCTGCTGCTTCTACAGACAGCTCAAGGTCACAGCTGCCCTCAGGTGGCACTGTGACAATAACCATTGATGATCTTCAGATTACTCTGTGCAGAGCCACTAGTCTGGAGCTGGTGAAGTCTGACAGACCTGAGCTACCTCTGCACTGGGCTGTCTACTGCATCCCACAGGAACTCATAATACATGTTTTCCATCTCCCAGGATGTCCACGGTCTACCCAGGCCCTTCCACTGCTGCAGACAAGAGGAATCTGACTAGTCTACTACTGCCAGCTGATGGGGAATGTATCTTTCTGCCTCCCTAGCCACACTGATAATGAATTAATTTCCTTTACAGAGGAGGAGGACCCTCACAGCATTAGCAAACAAGCTGAGGTACCAATAGCAATTTTCTTTTTGCAATCTTGAAAAAGAGTCAGCATGGGTTAACACTGAAGGCCCAAGCACCAAGACAGCTGAGCCCTGAAAAAAGAAGCAATAAATGAGTGTCACACAGGCGGTGACGTTTTGGAACAGTCTTGTACACTGCAGAGGAGCAGGATGAACACTCTGGGCTGGAAGGACCTGGCTGAATGGATGGTACCTCTAATGAGTGCAGCAAGCAAATCCACTGAATTCTGCACTGACACACTGTACAATGTGTTTGAGGCAATTACAGTTCAGTACCAAAGCAGTACACCAGAAAAATAATTATGCAACCTGGAATCTGAATTAAAGGAAACGGACAACGCAAAGCTGGAGCAGATGAGAATTCTAAAAGATAAAAGTAGAAAGACCTTAGGGCAAGTGAAGTCAGGAAGACAGGAAGCCAAGGGAAAGACACACAACTGAAATCAGGGCACAAGACTTTCTGCAATAAAATGAAATAAAAAGATAAACTGGGATGCCAAACAACTTTCTCTAGTAGTCTACCATGCATTTTCTTTGCAAGCAGAAGTGAGGTCACTCTCTCTGACTCAACATAGACTGGTGTAGTGTATGTGAGGATACTGGAGGTACAAACTCAGAGGACTGCATGTTGATGTTCTGTTCCTTATATCTGCCAGTTCACTCCAGAGTGGAAAAAGAACAAAAACTCCAGAATACAACAGTTCACAATAAAGTTAAAATCAGAAAATATAGTCTAGAGCAGCTCCTCATGTAAGTATGCCCACAAGGCAAAAAAATATATGGCATTTGGAAGAGCCTGAAGGAAAGAGATGAAGTACTAAGTTGCTGTTCCAGCTCCTTGGAATTAAGGACAGTAAACTGGATACATTAATTTAGTCCCTTCTCAGCTGGTCTCTGAATCAGCACGAAGTTATAGTCATATTGGAGTTAAAAGGCACTCAAGAACTGGAGTCTGGAAAACTTGACAGATTTCATCTTCTAATAGCGATATAAAGATTGGAGAACAGAACAGCCCAGAGAATCTGCCTGATGTTGTACATATGCTGTTATTTTGCATTTCATTTTGTACTCGGAGCTGTACCAGTAGCTCCTGAAAGCATAAGGCAACAATTAATATTGAGACCATAAACAATCAGCACTGCCCATACTACAGCACCTGCTAGCACACAGCTATTCTGACAGGCAATCTTCTCTGAAGTTATTTTCTTCCATTGTGAGAACAAATGTTTCAGTGTTCCTTTAGGCAAAATACATATGGACAGTTGATTCATGGCAGGTGGCATCTCATTCTTCTAACAATACAAAAGATAATATATACCTGTTATTTTAACTTCTGAACATGTTTGACTTTCAGCTTCGTTCTGACTGGCTATTTTTTTCCAGCTACAATCACAAATAGCAGTATATTAAACTGTTTGATTTGGAGGCATTAATATAAATATTTAAGTCAACTGGAAGAAGTAAAGCAAATTCTCAAGAGACCACACAGCACCTTTATCTACCTCAGTAAAGAAAAAAAAACCCTCTACAAGTCTTAAACTACAGAGCTTATCAATCTCAAAGCACTTCACTGACAGTAGGTGGCTGTTCTCAGCCTATAGGAAAAGTCAGGCTTGGCTAGATGCAGGTAAATGAAAAGTGGAGCCAGGAATATCTTAGATACTAACTTATTTTTGGTGTTACCTACAAAGAACAAAGGCAGAATGGATTTAAACACAAGCATTACATTGAAGTAAAATTTCAACTCTTTTTTTCCTTCTGAACCCCCAGACTTCCAGATCTGTAATAGGGAATGCAGCTGCCTGAAGCGCCAGAGACTAGAATGAAAGCTAGGTCAGTATATCTCCATTATATGCTTAAAGCAGTGGAGAAATTGGTGTGTACGTTCCACATGTATGTAAGAAAAACGAAAAAAGACATGGGAAAAAAAAAAGATGACGACCAATCTTTTGTAAGGTAACGTTCTGTTTTTAAATGTCAGCTTTATCCATCTGAAAGAATATCACCTAGAGAAATAGCTGAACTTTCCCGTGAGTGACAGTGTGCTCTATTGAAGCAGACAGAGGGTTTGATCTATGACTGAATTCACCTGGGCCAAGTTCATCCATAGGTATCATATCGCGACTCCCAGCTTTCTCGTTATCTATAAAACAGAAACATTGAAATGACTTGAGTTACATTTGCTTTTCTCAACAACTGGTAGCTTTAAATTAGTCATAGGACCAGAGAGGTCCATAAAGTATTGAACACAGAGACCACAGTGAAAAAAACGAACCCAAACTATTCAACTGTTATCTATTCCAAAAGAGAAGTTTGATTTAAGCTCTCCAGAGTGCATATGTAATCCTTATGTTTTCTGCTTTGGCACTGCAATATAGAGCTCCCTTTCTTCAAGTCATAACAGAAACTGCAATTCTGCTTTGGACTACCTACTGCTATTAACAAGTTTCTCTCTGGTCTCTCCAGAATAGAAGAGAGAGTAAGTAAGTAAGGTGCAGCTTCACATGGCCCACAATCCAATCTAGCAGCTTGATGAGCCAACAGAAAGCTAACCCACAGAGAAAACAAGAAGTTTATTGTCAGATCAGCAAACTGACCCAAGTCATCCTCTGTCTGCATAATCTGCCAGATTTAATCAAAGCCAGGGAAGGTGGGAACAGAGAGGGCTGTCCTTTTTGCAATAATCTGCAGTTAAACCAGGTAAAGTGCCACATGGCAAACTCTGCTGTAGGAGACTAAAGATTTCTGAAAAGAAATTTTGACATCTGAGTGTTAGAAACTAGAACCAGATTCAGAGACAAAGCAATGACAATGAAATTACAGCTGGAGCTACACCAGCATTGGTACGGCTGCATTAGGCTTCATAAACAAGCACAAACAGGTTTAGCTAGAGTCTGGGTAAGTCATCTCCAATGGAAAAAACTGAACGGTAGAGGAAGAAGCACTGCCAAAACAAGCACATTATTTAGAAAGGAAAAGACTCCAGTACTGAGTAAGGGGTAAGGCCAAACCTACTGCCTGGCTGAAGGTGAAATTTATTAATATGTAACATTGTCAAACAAGGCTGTTCATTTTGAAGTTCCAACTCACGTCTATCCCAAATTCTCCCAGGAAGATTTAACTGATTATGTTGCATAAAAGTTGAGAAAACAACATCAGTAGTGTACATTTCACAAGGGAAGAATACTATCCCTACCTAGCTAATAGGACTGATCATTTTGGGACTGTGGGGTAAAAACCACCACACATAAAATACATTTTTAGCCCTTCATGCCATAACACAGGGGTGGCAAATCTAGAAAACAAGCAAGCAAAGCACAATAGAAAGTGATAAAGAGCAGAACTGACCCTGACTTTTATCCACCAGAGGCAAAGTGCTGTCGTCATAGCCAGACCTGCCAGCAGTACCTTTGGAACCCTTTGGAGTTGCAGAAACAGACTACAAGACAAAGATCACATAAATACAAAATTGAACAAGAAAAATGAACAAACCAACAGTATGGAGAGAGATTATGGAATGCCGCTAAGCCCCCCTTCTGTTGATAACATGGCACTGGAGTATTTTTTATTTTCATACAGATCTGTTGGTGGAATTTTCTTCCTGTTATCTAAATGGCAGCATTGTTAGTCTGCAAAAGGAGTAAAATCTTTTCACAGGGAAAGATGAGGAGGCTGCATGTCAAGAACAGGTGGCTGCCCTGCGCTGCTAGATGGAATGTTTCAAGTAAGAGACAACTAACAAAAGACATGCTAATTCTTCCTCCAATAAAGCATGGACATTTGGCCTATATGAGGTGCTATACTTCCAAAACCTAAAAAGCTACATTTCATAGGCCACTGAAAAACATACCCAGCAGGTATATGCATGATGCTGTGACTGAATAGATTACAATACGTTGTTCTATCACCTTAGAAGAACGGAACCAAAGCCCACAATTTATCAGATAGACTGCAATATTACACTAAGTTAGGACATCTTCCACTCAGGTGTTTCCATAACTGAATCTAAGACCCAACATCTTTACCTGGAAGTGTGATTTGTTCCACCCATCCTTCTGCAGGGCATTTCGTAGTTCTTTATAGCTCCAGATCATCTGAAGAACGTGAGATGCTGCTTTTGTTTCTCTGGGAGACTGGCTGATTTGCAAGATAAAATTAGAGCCTAAGTATCAAGCACAAGACTATTCATATGTTGTCCTCTTTGCACAAAAACAATATCCAGGATATACCTAGTACTCCATACAGCTTTTCTTTGAACCTATAAGCTATAGTATATATGTGAAATCATTCAGTGACTTCTTCATATCTATAGGTATTTGCTGACAAAAAATCCAAACAAAAAGTTGTAAATTGTGCAGATTTATGGGTTTTTGCATGTATTGCTGGGCAAGCAATTGAGGCCAGGGTGACCCTTTTGTCTTGTAGCTGTCATTAACAAGAAACAGATGGAGTCCATCCTTCTGGGATTTAATTTGGGGGGCTGGGGGGCAGCCAAAATGAAAAAATAAAATTTCTAAGCCACTTTTCAAATCTTCACCCCAACTTCCATATATTCCTCACAATTCAATGAAGTTGCTTCATGGTTTAGAATACCTTACAAAGCAATTTGCACCAGCAGAAAGTAAGCAATTTTTAAACAGAAAATGAAATTTTATCCATTCCTTACTAAGTCAGTACATAAGCACCCTCTATGGAACAATACAGGGCAAGATTCTTGGTTGGCTCTCATGTTTCATAACAATGCAACCCAGCAAAGTCTTCAACTACTCTCCTAGAAGTCTGCTGAAAACACACCTATAAAGAAGCCCATGTCTAACTGGCTGAACTATACAAAACAAACTTTTCTCTAAAGCAGCCAGAACACAGTTTTCAACAGAACTGCAGACTGAAAATTTGTCACTTCAAACTACCACCACTAGCCCTTCAGCCAGAACGATTACTGCACATCATTAACCATTTTACTTAAAAGAAGCAGATTTCATCACTGGCATTCCAGGAATGGAATGCTGTCACAGGAAAAAGGCCTCCCACACTAAAAATAAAGGTCACTGCTTCACTACAAATGATGTCTGCTAAATGCATACATGGTGCTAAGATGTACCTGACAAGGAGTGACCATGTCTTAACATGACTAAGTGACTACTCTAACTTTTTTCTTTAATCAGATAAACCTATTAAAGGTGCTAACTGTTTTTACTGTGTATATATTAATTGCAGTGAGTTCTTACCCATTTTGCTTTCAGCTGTCACTTACCTTGACTTGCTGATAGCTACCAGCTTCTGAATGCCCTGTGTCTGGATCAGAGACCTTGCATTTTCCGAGCTGTCAGTAATGATTTCATGGATGGTATTCAACACCGCAACCACTGTATCCTCTTCCAGGTTCTTTGCAGATCTCTGCTGCCTGCTAGGCAGATTTCTTACCAGCTCGCCCATGGCATAACTACCTAGATAAGGGGAAGAGATACCATTAGTCAGCCCTAATAATAATAATAATTTCAGCTTCCCATCCTGAATGATAAAAAACTCAAGTGTGTTTCCCAGGTCAAAAAACTTTATAATGTACATGTTTTGAACCTCAAGACTGTAACTTAGCAGCGTATTTATGATTCGTTATTTCAAGGTGATTGAGAGTTGATACCCAAGACAAACTCCTTCATCACGAACGCTAAAAGGTATTGAAGGGAAAAAAAAAGCAATCTTTACTGATAATTTTACAGCCAGCACCTATCATACTTTGCAATGCCTGAGGCAAAAAGCATCCAGCAGCTGCTGCTAATGCCATATATCCATGCTAATATACATACATGGCTTACTCAGCCTTGTAACAGGCCTTCTGGGGCAAGGTGTACAGCCATGCATTTATTAACCTTCCCCCAACAAAGGTAAGAGCATTTTCTCCTGGGCGCAGTTAGCCTTCGCAGTGCATAGTACTGAAGAAAAAACAAGGAGTCTGGAGTTTATCACTCCCAGGTTTCTGTCTGTACCATTTGCCTAACTACACCTCCAAACTATTAAGAAAAGAACCTGATGTATTAAGGCAGAATGCCACCTTGCTATTTGTTAGTATCAACTTGGATGATGGCCCTAAACGTGTGACTAATATTTCCTGGCCTGACAAGGTTATAGTTTAAACAAATACAGCAGTCAAATACAGAGGCATCCAGAGGAAAACTCAGCTCACAGCTGAATCTCTCAAGATTCCTACTTATGGGCAGGTGAATGCTTATTTACCCCCGTGGATAGGAGCTAGTGAGCACTGCTGAAGAGCTAACTTGAAGAGTAAGTTGTTTGGTGTCCAGCTTCTGCAAGTAACTACCACACAAAAGGATAAGAAGGGAAGGAGGAAGCAAGAAAAAAGGGACAACTTTAGGGCCCACTGCGCTTCCACAGGCTATCTCAGCATGCCATAGGCAAGACTCCCATTCTAATCTAACTAGCAGGCCTAAGGAGCAACGTCTCTGTAACCACCACATGTGAGTAGCAGCGCAAGTGCCATGTCAGCCAGAACTAAGGAAGAGACAAAAAAAAACCTCTTAACGCACCCAGTCCTCTGCACACCTACACACACTCCCCTGTCCTGCAAAAAATCTACATCTGTTTTTACTCCTGAGTTAGAGATTTCCCTCGAACCACAGCTTGTTTGAAATACATTCTGAGATGACAGCGCTCCACTTGGTGGCTACAGAGTAATCTTAGATAGCGTGGGTGGAAACTGCATACAAAATGAATCCTCAGCACAAGTGACAGAAAATGTGAGGTCTCTCAAGGGTATCCAAGATCCCAGCCTGGTTAGAAAAGTTCAGAAAGTACCTATAAGATCTTTATTGCGACGATCCATGGAAAGGTTTCTCAGAGCAATTGACACAGCCCTCACAACCTTGTCAGAGTCGGACTGCAGCAGCTCCACAAGCACTGGTAAGCCTCTCTCCTTCCGCACTGTTGCACGGATGTACGTGGACCACTGATCAGAACACACAGGGGAAAAGAAACAACATAAAGGATTGTGAGTTCACATACCTGCCCTTCCTTTCCTTGCCCCTGGCATTTCTTTTAGTGCTGTAATTAATTTTTTCCCCTGCAAAGCCTAGTTAGGTTGTGTGTGCCAATGCATCCACAACTTAACCCATCATTCAAGTTCATCAAGCACCAAGGAAGAACGGATGTAGAAGTTCATCCTATAGCTTAGGAAGCTGCTGGCGAAAGAGGACAGAAATAGAAGGATGGAGCTTCATCTGCCAGCATCTATTCTGTACACACCTCAGTGTGAAAGAACATCCTTCTGGATTAGGAAAAAAGAGGTCATTTGGAGGGAACAGTAAAGCATCCAAAGCATCTGTTATCTTCCCACACCTCCAATTTCATGCTTTTATTCTGTTTCATGATTGATTTTAAAATAAACTGTATTCAAGACAGCTGTGAAACACCACTCTGTTGATCCTCAGGCTGCTGATCAGTCCCACTTTGCCATGTGGTTCTACAAGTGATCAGGCATACCTTTGAGAGAACCGCCTGATTAGTGCTGTGGATGCTTCAGAAAGGATATCAGAGGACACTTTGGAGTGCAGTTTCCTGAGCAATCTGACAATCCAATGAATTAAGTATTCAGGACCTTAATCATCTAAACCCAGGCTTTTCTAAACGGACAAAGCAATGGTTAAGTGGTTTAAGAAGAAAATCTGCTCATGGTTAAATTGTCATGAGTTCAGTGACACTTCCACTATGTAAACACTATCTATCCAGAAGAAGCAAAACATCTTAAGTGGGCAAACAAGATGGAGATAATTTCGTTGGAGTTCCCATCTCCTTCCTTTTTAAAGGGAACGTAAATGCACAAACAGTGCACTTACAATGGGACACAGCATTGTTCTTTACTTACACAAAGGAAACGAAAGAGACTAAAGAGAAGACTGCACTCACTGTCCAGTTGCCAGCACTGAGATTCTGCAAAGCCCCTGCTGCAGCTTCCAGAGTGTTGAAGTTTTGACTTTCGGTGAGGATGGAGAGGTACAGTCGGACCACATCTGGCTGGTACAGTAATTCAAAGCCTGCAGGTAGGGGAATGGGAGAACAGAAGCAAGAGAAGCAGAGAAGGCAATGTATGAATAAACACGTAACATACCTTTATTTAATCACATATGAGAACAGCCAAGAGAAAGCTACATCACAGAAAGTAGGGCTTCTGCCATATCCAGGACATTTTATCCACAGCTGTTGAAAAAGGTGCACACAGGAACTCATGCACAGGATGTTCACCTGGGCTGAATGATCTTTTGCTTGTTTTCAGGCTGACCATTCTTTTTGAAATCGGTGCTACGTTATTTACTGCCTAGCAGGCTGAGTATACATGTGTAACAACAAGGTGACAAGACAATTTTTGTCTGCAACAGTTCTTACTTTGCATCTCTAGATTGGGTTGCAAATTCACCTTGCGCTCTTGTTTTCATTCAAATCTTAGTACCTTTACAGACACAAACAACAGGGCCAAATAAGCCAAGCAAGCTACACAATCATATCAGCCACCCCGTTCTCATACCTACGTGACAAAAGAAAGATGCAAGATGTCAATTCCCAGTTGGTAGGGACAGGGAGAAATGCTGACTCCAGTTCAAATATTAAGTAAAGAAATCATACCACACTGGGTGACAGACACACACGTTAACTAAATATGCCCAGAGCCACTGGATCAGCTTTGCAGTTTAAGCACGACAGGAATGAGAACTACTCCCAGCTCTGCCACAGATTTCCTTTTGTGATGCCGAGTAACTGACAGCAGCATCTGTGTCTTGACTTCCTCATCCAAAGGATTAGGATTTATCCATCCGCCCATATTAAAAAAGGGGATCTTGGGCAAGAACTTCATCATTCCAAGTTGTTGCATATTTTGAAGGCATTTTTACCTATCTTTCTTCACTGAGTGTAGCATGACACACTGCATCAATGAGGGAAGAGTATGCAAGCACTCCGTTGAAGGACTTGCCAGACAAACATGATCTCAAAGATCATGGTGCTGTCCAGATTATATGAACAAAAAACTAAATCCCCTAAAGTGTCTTAGTGAGTGCAGGAATGCACAAAGCAACCTATGGTCAACATAAGCTCATCTGCAGTCACTGTAGCTTGAAGATATTTCTGGGTTGGTCGCTTTTAGAGTGTTTGCAATAAATAAAAGTTCGGCTGGCATTACCTAGGGAAAGATTTTTGGAAAAACACGACACGGAAGAAAGCATAAAGGTGTGAATGAGCTTGGGCAAAGAGGAAATTTGAAGCTTGTTTTGAGCAGAAGAATTTTTTTATTTGTACACATGTAAAGAATGTTTTTCACATAACAAGATGCTGTCCTAGAAGTGTAGCATAATTCAAAGCAAGTTTTCCACTAGCAAGACAGGAAACCTACAAACACAAATCACTTTTCATTACTTTCTCTACAAAATCACCCATCTCTCATATACATATTTTTCAGCACATATCACAGATTTTTGTATTTCAGACATCTTAGATCAAACCTGGAAGCAAGAAAACTGAACAATGCTATCCTATCAAGTGGATATCCTATCATTTTTTTTCTTTTTAAAATCCTCTGTTGCTAAAGGCTTTCTGAAATTAAAGCCTTACATTTCAAATCTAATTGTTTCTCTGTATTTTTCACACTAGTTATTGCTGTGGGACTATATGAGTCAAGGTCTCAGAACTCAGTACTTTAAACCTCATATAACACTACCCATAAACATGGGCCATGTTAACCGCCTGGATATATAGGGCTTATTTATCTCATTGAAAGCAAGAAAACACACTTAATCAGCCAAGGGTTTCTTTGCTCCATACCAAAACACTGATCTATGCATGAGGATCCATAAGCTCCCATGTGCTGGCTCACACTTTCCTTGTTCAGCTTCTCACATGCATCACAGCACGCCTGCATTCTTCTCAAAAGACTGGATATTAACCTGCTCCATGTCCGTGACTGGTTTTAATGCCACCACTTGCTTGCTACATGACACCCTAGATATGTGCAAGCTGCAACATATGGCAATCCCCAAAGGCATCCTGCCAATCCATACCACTTACTTTCCTATTCTCCTATGTCCTCTCCTTGCATTGGGATCATTGCCCTCTATATTGAATGCTGAGGAAAACCGTAGTTACACGAAGCATGAACAGATGTATAGCTTTTCTCCATTCCTCAAATAAGTTAGTGATTATCTGACTCCAATATGACCTTCATAACACCCTTTTCCTCTGCCACTTCACAAGGTGAATTGGCAATCTAAGAACTCTTCAGGAAAAAACACCACTGCCTGATAAGCACGCAGTATTCCTTTCCTGAATGCTAACACTTAAAAAATCTCTTAGGATAGCTTAGTGGAATTTTGACACTGTTATCTTTTAAGGAAGCTTTGCTGAAATGTAAATCAGATGAGCAAAAGAGATGAAGGCAGGTTCATTAACAGATAATATTCATAGAGAACATTTACCGCTTCTGTTATGAGAGCTCAGACTTGTCTGTGGTTGCATAGTATGCAATTGTTCAGCCAGCCTTCTCTGATGGCTTTGTTTTAAAGTGTCTACTTATAATTTCAGCATACTTGGAAACAGCCCCACATGTTCACTCTCTGCTGTTATCTGTGTGCAGTCTACAATGTGCCCTTTCTGTCAGCCTTTCCCTTTCCTTTCTGTATGTTCCTTTTTGGCTGACACTCTTCCTTCTTTGCAGCACCTCACTGTGTATGAATACTAAGATGCAACAACCCTCTCACCACCGCTCATCTCCTGCGGACAGAGTTGCATTCCAGTCACGCACCTCCCACCTGCTTTCTGTCATGACTTCTCTTCATGCATGAAAGCCTCTCTTTTTTCCTACTTACTAACGTAAGAGCATCTCAAAAATGTCCTCACCTTCTCTCTTCAATAACTCACAGCATTTCCTCTACCAATTACCAGTATATTTCTGCTTTGGGGCATAACCCCTTAGCCAGTTTGGTGGATGATTCCCACCTCACTCCACACATCCCCGCTTCCCAACTGCATTTATGCCTCTGCCCCATTAGCATCTGTTTTAAACAAAGTTAGCAAGTGTTACGCACCATACATGCAACTCTGTCCTCCCTCATGCCTCCCTCGCTCCCCTCAACTGCTGCACGCTTCCAGCACTGCAGCACTTCTGGCTACGCCAGGAAAAGGCAGGCAGGAGTTGCTAAAACAAAGTATTATGAATGCCCCTCATGGACGGCTGCTCATTAGCAGAGATGAGAACCTAATAGCGAGGAAGTTACTGCTGCACCGGAGGGTTTTTCCCTCATTGACAGCAAGCTGACACTTTTCATAAGCATTACAGTCCCTTAAAAAGAAACAAACAAGTTTTATATTTTCTCCATCTGCCTCCTGTCCTAATGAATCCAGCTCTGCTATTTATAGGATGCAATTTGTCTGGATTATTATAAATTTCCTTCCAGTGTTGTGTGGAGGCCTCACACATTTCTCCACTAAGTGCTTCAAGCACATTCCTGGGAAGCACAGCTGGTCTCACCTCCATTAAGCACCTGCTTCTCTTCAAAACTGATTTCCTTAATTTCAAGATCATCTTAATTATTTTTTCAGGTAATGCTACTTTTGTGCAATATATGGATAATTGCTTATATACATTTTTTTAAATGGAAATGAGAAAAGAGGGTCATTAGTGATAGGCAATACATCAAACAAGAAAAACATCCACTGTTTTTCTTTTTCTTTAAAAAGCTGTTTTAATTACAGCCCAGATTCAGCACTGCCCTTAAAAAGACTATTTCTCCTGGAATAAAGGAGACTTTTCCATAGGTTATGGATTTGTGCTAAGTTTCAATCTACACAATTTCCTCCCAGAAAAGCGTGAGGATAAGTTATTTATTGCTTTTTTCATTGCAGAAAGCAAAGTAAACAAGTTCTGGAAAATGCCTTGGATGCTGATGTCATTGTGAGTGGCAGACGTTTTATAGCATCTAAGCCTTGCCCCCATCTAATGGCATGAATGTGTGTACAAAGGAAGATCTTCCCCATTAGACTGATCTTCACCAGTATGCTGTAGTCTCATCTTCCTGAGAAAAGGAAGATGAGCTGCTTTGCAGCAGAGTTGCTCAAAACTGGCAAATGGATTCGTTCTGTGTGAAGTTCACACTACCAGGAGATGCCACAAGGATTATCCTGTATTTGCCCACAGAACAGTGACAGCACAAACAGCAGTTTCAATGCTGAATGGAAAACACCTGAGAATTAACTGGGTGTGATCAGGCATCTCAATCCATTCAGCAATCAGTGCCTGTGCTGAGAAAAATGTAGCAGTTCCTGGATTATCTCCTCCACAAACCTATTTGCTTTCATCTTGGCAAAGCTCATCCTGTGCCTATACTTGGCTACATTCTGGCAATAACATAAAATATTGAGCCAGGTGCCTATCTCCGATACACACAGCTTAATCCCAAATTCAGACAACTCTCTTTGGAGCAAGGGTTCCAAATCTATTCCCCTTCACCACCCATCTCATTTAGGATTTATTCTTTTCCTACAGGCATGGGAAATCATGCAGATGTAGATACTGGTCAGATGAGGGTTCTCCTACTGCTGTAACAGAAACATGTTGCTTCATTTTTACCCCTACAAAAACTCCGGGTTGCTATTTAAAAAGAGAGGCAGTTTCATACGAAGCTGGCAACACTGTAGGAAAAATAAAAGAGACAAACCCCTAGTCCTGGGGAAAAAAAACCCAACAAACCAAACCACTAAAATGAACTCTGGTAGCTACTCATTCTTGCAATGTTCACAGGCATATTTGCATCAGCATCATGACTCGGGCCAGTTTTGAAGCGAACTTCCCACTTACTGTGCTTTGGTTCCCAACACGGGGAAGCAGCAGCACCACCTGGACTCCTTTTGGGATGAAACTAAACCAAGAGATGCACTCCAGGACCAGACCGAGGGTGTGCTGACCAGGGATGGAAGTTCAAGGGCTGATCTGCCCGCCCTGAGCCACTCCACGCACTGTGCCGGCCAATTCGAGCGCAAGATGTGACAGCTACCGGCAGATGGAGCGAGAGGAGCCCGAACTGCAACTTCTCTGCGAAGTCACGCACTAACAGACTTTGCAGAATAAAAAAGCAGCTCCCTAAGCAACTAGGAAGTTATAAGCCAGGAGAAAGAAAGAAAAGACAAAAAGGCAAAAAAGAAAAAAAAAGAAAAAAAGGAAAAAAGAAGAGAGCCGTGTCAGTAAAAGAAATGAACAATTCGATTCTGCAAGAAAGAAAAGCTCCACCGATCTTGGACTCCTGCCCTCTGCCGACAACAGGCTGGTAACTTCATTACAGCCTGTGTAGTTCCTTGTTTGCAAGTTAAACGGTTGTAAACCAGAGTTCAGAATTATTTGCTGCAGACATGTTTTCAGAACGTGTAAGCAGCAAATCAGTCCAGCAGTTCAACCCTCCCCTTCCAGGAACACCTCACCCCGCAGTATGATTTTATAACAGACTACATGAAAAACCCCACTGAAGCGGGGAGGGGGGTGGGTGGGGGGTGGCACCTGGCTACTTTTATAAACCAGTAATCAGATCCTTAAAAAACCCGACCCAACAGCTCCATTCCACCTGTATGCTGTGCTTCAGCACCCAGTGCACAAAGCAGCCTGAACGCCAACATAAACTTGCAAGATTCTTCTAATTGAAAGGCTTAATAGTAGCAAAAACGCAGCCAGCTCCAAGAGCCAAACGCCTGGCATAATCGATGTCGAATGCAGCTCCATACAGATACATGTAGAATATCGAGTGTCATTACAATAGAGGCACAGCAAACTTCCACAACGAAGAAGAATTAATAGGTGGACAGTTCTGAACAGTCCCTATAGCTTTCACTTCAAGGTATAGTACAAGTCAGGATAGGTATTACACTTTACTGCAGAGATTCCGTCAGGAATGCAGCATCCGCCACTGAGCCAAGGCTCTGAAGACAGACAGAGCAGCCTTTGAATAGTATTGAAAAGAACAACCAGAATAATATGGGACATACAAGACTCAAATCAGGCTCGAGGGAATGTTTAAGAGGAGCTTTTCTATTTAGAAAATGAACACCATAGTGTGTGACCTTCCCAACTAATCTACTAAGTCACACACAAGTTCTAAAATTACGTAAGCTCTTCCCAGCTTACTGCCACCATGAAAGCAGCAACGGCATGCTAGTTAGAAAGGGAAGCAAGCAACCCCCACCCCAGAGGATGCAAGAGGAATGTTACCAGCACTACCAAGTGTGGAGGTATGCAAAAAATCAACACAAGGAGCTAGACTGACTGCAGGGGAGACAGAAAGGAAAGGAAACGGGAGGGCGAGGCAGCGCAGGAGAAATAAAGATGCCTAGGAACGCAAACTGTCTTTTGCTTTTGCTATTATTCTTTACGTTTCCTAACCTCCACAAGCTGTCAAAATAACTTCTCTTACAGAGTGCTTTGTAAGAGGTTGGTTATATTCCACCTCATATCCAAAGAATATGCAATTTAACAAAGAGAGGGCGCAATTAAACACAACCCATTTTGACCTTCTGTGAGTTCTAGCACTTCTGTTTTCTGTGACAAGACATTTTAAAGCTAATACAGTTTTCCCTTTCCAACGGGCCTGCAAGCAGCATTTGTCCCAACAGCGTTTGACAAGCCCAATAACAAAGGCTTTTTTTTCAAGCATATGCAGCTAAGTCTCTTGGCAACTGGAGATGTTCCAGTTCCATTAACAACCTTCTCTCCTCTGTTCACTAATCAGGAGCGAAGGCTCTGGAGGATCAATACTTAATAAGCCTCTGAAGGCTGCTGCTGCAGGTAACTAGAGCACCACCCAAGCTACTGGTTCAAAAGGGGAACGTGCTGTCCCCATAGGCCTGTACCAGGCTGATGCAGAGAAGGGAGAGTTGGTCTCCCCCAAAAGGGAGAGGAGGCATGGGGGTGAATTGCAGCACATTTAAACATTTGTAGGTCACCTTTGGCAGTGTTTTTTGTTTGTTTTTGAGAAACACCATTGTTACAAGCAACAATGCTTTGGACCCAAAGTTAACATTAAGTCCTTTGGCTGAATGATTAAAATGGATGGTTCATGTAAATAGCTTCCTTTACCCCAGGCCCAGACTTGCATATGACCGTGGAGACTTTTAAGTACAGTACATGAAACGTTAACACTTGCTCTCTCACCAGTTTCTCTAATTCAAAGTTATTTTTATTTATTTCACAGTGATAACTGAATGCATTTTCTTTTAAAGGGAACAGGTTAATCATGTTATTCCAAAAGCAAGTCTGTTCTGAAATGCAATTTGTATCTAAAAATCCAACATTAAATAACCTTCTCTCCCTTTCTCACACACACAGAACACACATTGGAGTCTCTGCTTTATGAGCTACATATCAAACACGATCTGCTTGGAAGCGCAGGTTCCCCTTTTCCCATAACCAGCTTACCATGGTGTTTGCAAGCCCCCAGCATGCATTCCAAGTCCTGCATCACCACTGTAAAATGTCAAAATGGGACTTGGTTCAAAATCCCGGCTCACATGTGCATATGAATAGGCAACTAATTCGCACCACAGGTCTGCCAGCTCTGCAGGGTGTCACAGCGTGACACTGCTAGCTGTGTGAGGGTAGTGCACTCCTGGGTAGCTCAGGCACACCCGAGACTCTAAGCTAGGGGTGAACACTCTTTTACCTGGAGAAACTGTGTCTGCGGTTGTCCTTTACTCTTGTCTCAACCACTACAGTATTTTAAGACAAAAACCAGATCAGGCTTATGAGGCTGGTGATCTCACTGACAGTGGGTCAATATGCCAGGAGAGCAGCAATGCGAATCCTTCTAGGTGTGGGCAATCTTGCCTGCTGCCTCCACGGAAGCTTCTTCCTGAAGCTTTCAGGTTGGACACATGCCTCTAACAGCTGATACCCAAAGGCCAGTGGGCACAGTGACGATGCCCAGTGCACTGGGAACTTCTTAGACAGCAATTTGGCCCATGCATGCAAGATCAATACCAAGTGTGTCATCGATCACGTTATGTTTCCCTGGGAGGGAAAACCTGAATTTCGAGATGCTGTCTGCTAGGTAACAGGGCTATTAGAACAACACTGGTCAGGGTCAAACATCCATGTTTATTCTTTTAGATCTTTAGTTGCTACTATTGACCATGGGTGCTTCTGACATGTCTGTTCTTGTCTCTGCGAGGGTCCGACACAACTGACATGTTTTCTCTCTTCTCTCTGAAAGGACCCAGATGGTAGTGCTTGGTGACTGCTTACACGCCCTGAGGAGCGTCTCCTTGTGCGTGGCACCAAACAGCATTATTTTGTCACCCCTCCTTTTCAGACATGGATAGCAATTGCAAGGACTGCACTATCCATACTAGAAATAAGAACATTGCTGGCTTGTCTGGCTTCCGGCGTTTGGTACAGTTACAGCAGTAGAAAATGCGGAAGCTCAGGGAGGTGTCAACTTGCTGTCCTCAGAGCTGCAAACAGAAGCCATGAACACGTGGGGACACCATAATAATCCAAATCCATAGCACAGTCAAAGATGGTTCCCTATTTGCAACTCTGGAAAGATGCAGTAACAAGGTGACACTACAGAAGGCCTCATTTGATACAAGCAGGTGTGAAAATGGACTGCTCTCCTTAATGGGGAAAGCTTTTAAAGGGAGGAATCTATAGGCTGGAACTTGCTTACTCTCTGCTTTGGTAGAGCTTGAATTCACTGCTTTTTGGAGCACATTGCAAGCCTTTTCCATTTGGCTAAGCTTTCCCAAAGGAACAAAAGAAAGAGATGGCTGGTAAAGCTAATAGAGATTGGCAACTTGAGAAAAATTACTACTTTTCTCGTTATATAAACAAATGTGTTTTTAGAACTGTACGTTCATGTATACATACCAGAACACATGTGTTTTCACAGACTTTTCCTTAAAGTGAATAAACAAAACCCAGGTAAAAACATTTTCCTTACAAAACCCACATACAGCTCAGTAAACCATGCTACTGCTTTTCTGATCATAGGTGCCATGTGATGCAGCTGAACAGACCTGAGATCTGAGACAGAGTCTTTTCACTGCCATTACTAGTACAGATGCCTAATTGTCCGGACCAAATGTCAGAAGGTTTGAGCTTACTGTATAAAATGTGTTTATTAAAGAAAAAGGGAGATACTGAGTAACAACCTGAAGGAAAGACCATTAAAAAAAAAAACAAACCCAAACCAAAATCACACCACAGCTATGTCCGGTAATAAAATACAATGTGTTGCTGCTAGTATCTTAACAACTCCAAGAACTTCATAACACAAAAATGTCTCAGAACAAGTCATCACTGAAAATCAACAGCACTGTTAAGGGACTCCTTCCTTTGACTTGTGGCTGCCTGGACTTAAGCATTTTCGTTCCTCTGGTCTTTTGTGTGTGTTTAACTATGGATCATGTGTTCCAAACTGCCCTTTTTTAGCCTCAAGCCCCCATAAAACTCAGCTTTTTGGTTCCAGATGCCATCAGCTGCTTTGACTCCAGGAAGCTAACGAGCTTTTAGCTTCTTCCCAGCTCAGTAGTAGAAACCTGTCTGCAGAGAAAAGCTTACTGCAAAAGGAATCATGTATTAGTCCTTGGCTCCAGATGCCACTTACGTGAATTTATTTTATTGAAAAGATTCTGACATTATTCAGAACTGTTTAGATGTTGAACAGCTTTATAAACTTACTGTCAGAAAACCTCAGCAAGTAGGGAAGTACAGAAAAGGGGAAGAAACACTACAGAAGACAGCTTTAAGGCAAAATAAAAACCACCTACATGGTAATGCTTATTTAGTTGAAATATCCACACACTCTCAGACGCTAAGTACTGAGTTACGCAAGATAGGTAGAAAAAGCACAAGGAACTCTTTCTCAGCTCTGCACACCTCTTATCTATCTTCTTTCCTATCTCCAGGACAGACTGTATGAAATGCACTGGTGGATCATGAGGCTGGGTATGGTCCCATTAAGTGCCCTCCCCTGCTACATGACTTGTATTGGACATAGTAGGCCAGTAAATGAAAGCTCCTGTGGGGCTGTGGAGTGGAAAAGAGGCCACAGCACTATGCAGTGCAAAGCTGTAAGATCCAGCATCAGGTGGGAACCAGCTGTCAAGACTGGAGAGCTCTGCACTTACCCACCCGCAAAGGTGCTCCTCCAGCAGCCAGGGCAAGGCAGCAGCCAGGGCAAGGCAGCAGCCAGGGCAAGGCAGCAGCCAGGGCAAGGCAGCAGCCAGCCATTCAGGCAGCCTGGCTGGTGTCAGAGGGGGCAACCGCAGCCAGCGCCCACACTCCTCCAGACCTCCATAGACGCTATTTCTCTCCACCAGGCCTGTGGTGAGTCAGGGTGTGGGGGGACCCACAGCACCTTGTGGGATCAGCCCTTCTCTGCCTTTATGCGCTGAGGTGCTGGCACTGAATCTTAACCAGCAAGGCAAAACCAAATCCTCCATCACTCGGGAATTTACAGAAACGGCATTGCTTTGTCAGGTATGGGACTAGGGGGGTTTCCACTGACTGCGCTTCAACACCCTGTCCTGCTGCTGAGGGACTTTCTGGTTTGAAAGCCCGCGTGCTCCTGACAAGCATTTGGATGTATCGGCAACAGGCACTGCTTAGAGTTGCAACAGACAAGGATCGACAGACAGTATTTCCACTCGGGCTGGCACCTGTCAGGTTCTCCCCTTCGCAGCCTGTCTGGGTTTCTTCTTCAGTGCCAAGGGAAAAACAACTTCAAGGAAAAAACCAAAATCCTTCAGAGCTTACACACACTGAACTACGCTTGGAAGCCAATTTGAAAGCTTCTTTCTGGGTTACTCATGCTTCACCAAGTCTACTTATACTTCCACTTCTCATCATGATTTTTATATAAAGTCTCATAAATGGTCATAAGACATTACACAGGTATTTGGTTATTCATATAAATTCAGTTGCTTGTTAGAGGCCTGTCTGCTTAAGGCAGTGAAGGGCTGCAGAACTCCACAGCTTGAATTCCTCAAGTAAGAAGGAAGAATACATGTGTCTATTCTCCAGTGGATCTACCTTCACAGAAACATCAAACACTTCAAAATACTTCCCAGTAGGAAGGAAATATTTGGATATAAACAACTAACCATTTTTTGGGAAAGGTTACAGAATCCAAGCTGAGGAGCAGCTAGCAGGTCCAGTCTCAGCCTACAGAAATGAAAGGTCAGTGATTCCTAATCACCAAGACTGAAATCGGAAGCCTGTTTGATTCATTACGGAGTCCTGCAATCTTGCCCTTATAAGCATTTTATAAGCAAGTGCCATATGGAAAGACTCCCTCACATTATTAAATATTTTATTATATGCCAACCCAAACACTTCCTCCAATCCTATCTGTGTCCTGAAATTGCTAATTAGTTCCTGATACAGTTTCCAAAGTCAAAGAAGTGTTTCAATTCCTCTCTCCATTTCATGAAAGTTGCCACATGCACCCAGAGGCAGCCCAGTGCCTCTCATCTGTCTCAATTACAGTCACTATGCTGCTGTCAAGCAACTCAAGTATCTCCCAAGCACCCAAGAAAAAGAATTTGATGTTTTCAATGTCAAATAAATGTCAGGCACGAGTGGAAGCAGCAAGAACCAAAGGTTTTCTTCAACTTCTCTAACAAAAAATGGACCTCGCAGCCCAGGTTTTCAAGGTACAGTATGTGGGTACTTAATTCTCATGGATTTTAGCATAAGCTAAACACCTTAATGCCTTCAAGAACAGAGATTTCCCATCCATCCTCAAAGCACTGTATCCAGGCAGGGGTACAGATGGTGAGAGGCAAGAGAAGATGCTGCTGCTCCTCCCTCACTTGAATTGGGATGCACCAGGACATACCAACATTGAAGGCGTGGAGCGAAGGGGTACTCTCCTCCTTTATGCCAAACATTCTCTGCAGCTTTTTAGAAAAACAGGAAAGTTTCTATTAAATGTAAACATGTCTGATATTTGATGCACGGAGTATCTGATAATCACAGGCGGAACTGACACAAAACCACCTTTGGCCATAGAATTACAGGTTTCCTGGGAACATAGATCTTGCTATAAAACTTAAATTTGGTCCAAAAAATGAGATAAGACAACATGATCTGGAGAGAAGTAGCTCTCTGAAGCCGTGGCTGTCCAAACACACACATTTTACAACCAGAAATAAATCTATTTGCAAGTTAAAAAAAAAGAAAAAAAGATTGGGGTCCCCGCTTGTAGCAATGATACTTAGTTGAAATGAAGAGGAAGCACAGAGACATTTTTCAAGATGCAGCAGGAGAACATTACAAAACATCCAACTGCAGCCTGGCCCCATCTTTACCATCATACAGGCATGGCTCACAATTCACAAACCACCAGAAAGTCGTATGAGAAATTTTACAACAAAGCCACAGCAGACACTACTCAAAGCAACTCTGACAGCTTCTTTGAAACCACTTCATTACTGTTAAAACAGTGAAAAGATCCCTAACCCAACAGCCACTTTGTTTAGGACAGTTTTGAATTTCAGTGCAGCTTTCTTATGGTAACATTATGCAATCAAAAACTGAGCTTAAAACTACCCACGTAGAGATTGTTCATGCCTGTAGAAAACTCTGAAAAGGTCAGTATAGGTGTAAATAAGGTGAAATGCTTCCTCAAGAGTATTGAAAAGTCCATCATGTTACAACTTATTTCTAATCACTTATATATGCAACACAGTGTTATGAATGCCCTGATAGCTTCTCATGGGCCATCTGAATCAGTAGCCAGATCTAGAAAGAGGCCTCCAGACTGCAGTGAGGGGCGTGGCACCAAATTTTAAATGTTTCAGGGAAGCTGAGATCCAGCCACACAGAAAACTGCCAATACAGTTTAATCTCAATGGCTTTACTCTCAGCATTGCTTTCAGCAAGCAGGTATGTAGGATTTAGAAAGGACCTGCTTGTAAGGATTTAACTATCAAGCAAAAATTAAAACTATTAAGCAGAAATGCGCAGCTGTAAGCCACACATGCCTTTACCAAAGTGTTAAGTTTCAGACACTAGCACTAACCTGAAGTGATCTCCTGGAAGCAGTGCTCATACAACTGCATCAATGGGATTAAGTCTCATGCTCCTAACACCTACACCTTCTCATTCCTTGAGAACTCCCAAACACACTGCAATGCAACTAACACCTCAGTCGTCCTCAACACTTCTCATCTCTCCTCTTACACATCTGCAAGTTGCCTTTTGTGCTCTGCAGTGATCACTACCACATTTTATTGACTCAATATGCAAAGTATCCCCAAAAGAGGAGGGGGAAACCAGTATTTGCAAGGATTGCAGACTTCCAGTTTCCAAAGTGTTTAAAGGTCATTGGGGACACTGCAGTTAGGACAGATCCTTTCTCTAGATCTTATTCTTGTCTCCCCGCATTTTGAATTAGTCTTTGGAGATGCTTTTCTTGCTCATAATTTTTAAGCTCTCAGCAGGACAAGATGCAATTATAAGCTCAATCATGATTACGTATTTGCTGGTTTGATTTTAGAGGTCTCAAAACAAAACTCATTACATTAAATAGTCTTCCTGGAATTTTATGAGAGGGACAAGAAGAACTGATGTTTCCATATGGAGTGGGCTTGCTACCTGGCTTGTTAGGCATGACCCAGCAAGAAACATACTGCTTTAGGAATCAGGAAACTTTATTTCTACTCCCAGCTCTGCCACTCAAATGCCA
The DNA here is from genome assembly GCF_964289735.1 of Phaethon aethereus. Lineage (NCBI taxonomy): Eukaryota > Metazoa > Chordata > Aves > Phaethontiformes > Phaethontidae > Phaethon > Phaethon aethereus. The sequence continues at coordinate 9,021,423 of NC_138593.1, read as the reverse complement.
TGTAACTGCTCAACTTACTTCAGCAGTCCATGTCCCCCTTTCCCCTCCCACTCTGTTTCTGTCTTGCCTATCCAGACTCGGCCTGTTCAAGTAGACTGTCACAGTGCATCAGGTACTTACACTTCACTGAGGCTACTGGTAAAAAAGAATATGGAGTTGCTCTAAATGTCTTCTACAAAAACAACAACAACATATTCAGTAACGTAAGGAGACCACAAAGCATGCAAAACATGACTGAACTGGTCATGAGGTGGAAAGGATTGCTCTTCACATACCTTCCTTCCAGATAAGCCTGAACATGGTCTATTCCTAAACAGACAAATAACACTTCATGCTATTACAGACTTCCAGATTTCCCTATGACCAAGACACAGAAAATTCAGGGCTGAAACTAATGGTCTGAGAGCCCCCACAAAAAAAGAATGCTCTCCTTTCTACCACACACTGATCAACATTCACACTGATCACCCGAAAAATGCCTGGGTTGGAAATCAGGCTCTCAGTGGGTTCAGAGCAATGAACAGCTGGATTGACATTGCTTTCGAAACCATGCAGATGTAAGATTCCTCCCCTCCAGCTGAGAGGTAAATGCGTCTGCTTTACAATGTAAAATGCCTGCCTCTCAGTTCAAGGTCATTTTTCTTCAATCCACAGTTAGAGGTATATGGCACATTAAGTCATATCATTCCCCTGTCATGTTGGAGAAGGGGGGAGCTTTTAAGCCTGTGCAGAGCACTCAGGGTTTGAGAAAAAAATACGGCTTTATATAGCAGCTTTCACATTTAAGGTATCTGAAAGCAGTTTACAAAGTAATGAGTCAGATAACAGGACTGCAGTAGCTGTGTAGGTAAGCGCACTAGAAATTAATGCTGAGAAAACAGAAGTCTTAAATTTTTTGATTCTCTTTATTTGCCTTTCTGCAAAACACGACTGCAGCTTCAGTCTGACTAATGAGCGTCAGTGACTTCTGCAATTTAGAATGCACAAGTTATTTGACATTCCAGTTTATTTTAATTTTCGGATTAACTCCATGATTAAAGCTTTCCATTACCTGTAATAAATACTGTTCGAGCAAAAGTGAAAAAAATGCTAGACACCTTACTGCACGTACCTCCCCTGTCTTGGCTGCATTATAAGGAAGGCCTCCTTGCCTGATCTCTACTACCTCAATTTGCAATTAGTTCAGAATCACACAACTATTTCATTTTTATTCCCCTTTCTCTATCCCATCATTAGCTGTTATAAGCAGACCCTCAAAGATTGATTAACATAGTGCTGTGAGGACTCCACGGTTTACTGTGCTGGCACCACAGAAAATACATGTTGTAAGCAACCATATATTTACCTTTTAAAATAGCCATACCTTGGAGAGGGGAGATAAAATAAATCAATCAACCTGAGATCCACCATTTAAGATGCATTTTGCATAAATGCTCACTTCCACGGTTCCATGGGCAAATGGGCGCTCTCATTCTTCTTCCCATTTGGGTCACCTAGCTAGCTGTCATGGATTAAGTTATTTTGGAAAAAACTTGTCCCTAAAAAAATGTGCTGTGTTCTTCCAGACAGACTTTTTTTGGTTGACTTTGTAATGAGCTAATGAGAGTCACACAGAACAACTAGGTTGAAAGGGAATGTGGGATGTCACCTGGGCCAGCTTCCTGCTCAAAGCAGGCTCCATGCTGAATTTAGACAAAGTTATTTATGGCTTTGTCCAGTCAGGTCTTGAAACCCTTCACTGAGAGAGAACCTTTCAAAACCTCTCTGGGGAAACTGTTCCAACACTTAATTATGAGGCATTAGCCTGCATTTTTGTGGGTAGAACAACACCGGACAGGACAGACAGAGCATCCCGGACAGACATGTCAAGTGAGATTCGAGAGATGTCTGTCTAGCGTTGAGTTTTGAAAGCATCTGAGTCACGTAGGCCTCTGAGAAAGCTGTCCAGATTCCCATTACTCCTAAAGGTACAGCCTTCGTAACACTCACCCGGAGCTGTAACTACTTCCTTTACTTATGCGCCATGCTATTTCTGGAAATCTGGCAAGGGATTTAAATCAACACTACAACATTTTTCTGCCTCAGCTGTTCTGAAACTTTGTGCTGTTCTCTTAACTTGTCAAGTGGCTTTGTCAGCAGAACTTCACTGCGGTACTTTTGATGGACACTAGAGACAACCGTAACTTTGTGCAACACTATTTTTGTAATTGATTTTGACATGAAATTTCATCTCTAAACTCAGATGGAAGCTGAGTTTCCCTTCCTTGCACTTCACAACAATACTGGCTAAGCAATCAGGACAACTTTCTGATTCGCACCCCTCTTCAAAGTATCATCTCATTTTTTATCCTTATGCTAAAAGGTGGGGGGGAAGTCCCTGAGCTTTCATTGTTGTTTTTTCTTAGCCGAAACGGAGAAGTGGCACTGCAGAAATCTGACATAATACAACAGGGATGGATGGATGGATGGATGGATGGATGGATGGATGGATGGATGGATGGATGGATGGATGGAGTTTTTCACTGCAGTGACTAAGTCCCAAGACTGAGGCAGTTACAGTTATGTGTGATAAGCACCTCCACACCAACTCCAGCTTTTATTCCTGGCAGCCTTTCTTGGCACACTCTCATTTTACAAACAGTCCTTGAGCAGCATCTGTATAATGAGTATGCTTTGTAATAACAGGCATTCTATTGTAGAGTAACAATTAGAATTGTTTGTAGAACAGAAATGCTAAATGAGACATGCAAAAACATATACACAAACCAAAGGGTGGGGAAAGAGTATTAACCGTTCTTAGCTGGGGCGAACAGTGCCGGGAAGGCTGTGAAAAGAAAGACAAGACTGACAACTATCACTTTCGAACATCAACTATTTTATCATCAGAAATGGTAGCCACGTATAAAGAACATGAAAATCCAATCAGCAGTTGAAGGGTTAAGATCCTGCACTGCCAGAGAGCACAAATTGCTACAACTAAAGTAAATGCTGTAGCTGGGCTGTAGAACTTGGCAAGGTCTGGAGTTACGGATTGGTTTCTGTATATACCTATCTATATAGGGCATCATAAATAATACAGTTGAACTTCTCCATAAAAATACACAGGAAATGTAATATGCATAGCAAGAATACAAAGCAATGCATAGGATTATGCATTTTCAAAATACTCTCTGCAACATGAAGTCCTCAGTCCATTCACACAATATCCCACTGGGGCAAGCGATTACTATCCACCTTTAACAGAAATTATGGTTTTATTCAATTTTTCTATCACTGTGGTGCTAGCACCAGTTGCGACACACAATACTGTGGCAGAATTTTGCTGTTTTTACAAACATATCAGGCGCGCTCCATCTGCGCTGGTTATCACAGTAGCAATGAAAATACCAGTGATTATTCTAGTGAAGGCAGTGGAAGTAGCAGACACGTGAGTTCACTCTAGGCCCAGCATCTGAATGCAATTAACTTGCCTGAGGCCACTCAGCAAGTCAGTAGCGATGCTGGAACGTGAAAACGAGACTTTCTTACTTCCAGCTCTGCCTTTTGATGAAGCTCCAGATCACTCCATCTCCTTAGTAGCTGCTGTAATTACTGTGTGCTTGAGTGGAGCTCCTGCTGTTTAGTTTTTCATAGGCTACTTTATTATGCAAGTATATATAGGTTGTTTTAGTTTAAGATGTTATAACCACATGCATACGTCTCATTTTCTGGGCATTTATAACTTACCCACAAATTCACATCAAGCTGGAAAGGGAATGTACCACCTGGGATTCTTGCCTTTTGAAGACACTGCTAGTTATTATAATAGATCTACATTCTTGGGTGTCAGCCTCAGGCAAGAAGGAGCTGGAAGCTGACTACTGCAGTTATTTTATAGTCCCATGAGAGCCACAGGTGAAAGAACCTAAACATGGAGAGGGAGAATCTTGTCTCCAACTGCCAGCTTCTCCTCTCCACACACCGAGGAAGACTGAACAAGAACGCAAGAGAAGGATAAAGAGGAGGAATAGTTGTGGATGTTCATTCACTATTTCCAGGATAACCAAAGTACCTTAGAGTGAGTCAGTTTTTTTTAATTCAGAAGAAAGAGTTTGAAACAATTCAGAAAGCAAGCTGTCTTCCTAACTCATCTTGCATGTGACCTCTAGCTGTTAAGACAGAGGTAGAAAACATACAGGCAAACAAATTATAGCAGAGCCAAGAAGTTCTAGACAAGAAGAACAACCTTATGACTTCATGAAGAGCTTCACATTCTCAACTGTATATAAATACACATATATATATATAACAGCATATAAATATAGGACTGGATGAAGTTCTTGTATCACTACAATCGCTCCTCCTGCCTCCCCATCCCAGCAGTTGTTTTTCACTGTTCCCTCAGCTTAAACTTCAAAGCTACATAACCTAAAACTGAAAAAGACATTCACACTATGAAGTGTCCATACTGGGGGTGGGGAGGTGTTAGAAGCACATAATGATCACAGTTGAAATTTCTCCAGTTCACATTGGTTCTATATCCCCTCCACGTAGGCAGAACTCTTCCAAGTTCCCAACTCAAATCCTCCTGGTACAAAAGTAAATCTCCCTTAACTGAGCAACTTATAGGATAGTCTAGTCACACAAACATTGTATTTCCCCTTACTACAGCTGCAAGAGCTTTTCTGTTCTGCAGGTGCCATTTCACCTGTACCAGGAATCTAGCCTGTCTCATCTGTAAATACAATTCCTGCCTGGATGTCCCCATGGATGAAGCAAGGGATCGGAAAGCACAGATCAGAGCTGCAATGTCAAGGCATTCTCAGAAGCAAGAGAGGAGAAACTTGACAAACATGGTAGCAACTAACAGAATGTAAAGCCAAAACTATTCTTCACATTCCTGAGCAGACAGGTAACACCTGAGTAAACAGCTGTTCCTGTAATGGTCTCAAATTCCTCTCACGTGATTTGATGGAACAACTACACCCCACACAGAGCTGTAAGAGTCTCAGCAGCATTACTGTACACAGTTACTGTGTGTAGTATCAGTCATACCATTAGTATTTGTGCCAGAAAAATATCTGTCGTAGTCTCCACAGTGAGAATGTTGTAAGATGGAATGGTATTAACAAGTGAAAATAATTAGTGGCAGAATTCAGAAAGGTCATACACACTTGAGAAAAGTCCTTATTGATATTATAATATTCCTGGAAAAATAACTACTATGAATATATAATAGTAAATGCCTACATGAATGCAAGTGACCACACCCACCAACGATGACAGTAAAACTACAGATAAGGCAGATGTGCACCTTCCACGTCAAGGCCATGATGATTCCAAGACAATACACGCATACATCCGTGGATTAAAAATATAAATTAAAAATAGTACCTAGTGGGTGACAAACACTGCCATAACTAGCTAGCTACTGAACTAGAAACATCACTTAAGTCACCTGTATGTCCAGAGAGGGTTAAAAGGGTATAGCACTTGAAGAAAACCACTTTTGGTCCACAAATCATAGAACCATAGAATCATTTAGGTTGGTAAAGACCTTTTAAGATCATCAACCTAACACTGCCAAGTCCACCACTAAACCATGTCCCTAAGCACCACATCTAAACATCTTTTAAATACCTCCAGGGATGGTGACTCAACTACTTCCCCGGGCAGCCTGTTCCAATGCTTGATAACGCTTTCAGTGGAGAAATTTGTTCTAACACCCAACCTAAACCTCCCCTGGTGCAACTTGAGGCTGTTTCCTCTCATCCTATCAAATCAATAGTAACATAAAAACCAAGCAGACCATAAAGGAACCCTGGACACTCAGTGATGTTCAGTGATATAACTTACCTCCCTCTACAAGCATTTGCTGACTCCTACACAACAGAGCACTTTATTAAATCCAGATTCTAACAATATAATGCCATAAAAAAGCATAATTGTGTCCTTTACACATTTGCAGAAGTCCTGTTGCAGCAGCATGCACCAAGATAAAAGCCCAAAAGGTTTTGTCTAGTTGCTGCTGTTTAATGCATTGCATGGCAATCTCTCACCAGGGGTACCTGTGGGTAAAACACACTATCTGGGGAAAATCTGCTGCTTTCACTGCTCAGCTAGTTCAATATCTGTTAAAAATAGGCAAGGGGTTGTTTCGTTTTTTTAAACTTTATGCCACTGAGTTACATAGAAGGGACCAGAGGTCATTCCATGGACAGCATCCTTCAAAGGCCAAGCTGCTCAAGGCTTACTACCTGCACAAAAGCAACCTTAAGAATTGTACTAATGATTTATTTCATGCAACATCTGTGCAGCACGAGCTTATCACAAGACAAAACTGTGAATCACTAACTACTAGGACTGCTTTAGCAAAGAAGTCCAGCAGCTTTGCGTGGGTTTGACACAAATCTACCACACAGAACAGACTGATCCCAGCAACAGCCAGCAAGAACTGAGAATAGCTAGTGACAGGGAACATCATGACAATGAAGCAGAGTTTATTCAACAGGTTTCAAAGTCAGCTGTCCCTGAAAAGTGATGCAGACCCTTCTACTCATTCTTCTCCCCTCTTGTTGGCCTATCTAAAACGTCTCAAGCAAGAACTGCAAAACATTTCTAATCATGTACAATCATACAGCAAGTTTCCTTTTAGGTATCCTGGAGTATGGACTGGGACTAGGACTGAGACAGAAGTCAAGGAACAACACCAGATGAGTCACCACCACCCATCACTCCTCACCTCATGTAGGGTTTACAGAGAACTTGTGCTGTCTGTAAATTCTGTGAAAAAACCTCTGTAAAAAGAATGATATTCCTACTGGAATGATCTTCTGTTTAAGGAGGTTTTATCAAGTTAACTATTGGTGACAGAATTTTGCACTCCATTTAAAATCCGTGCTGAGTGACCATTAAACCCTCTCTGTACTTGACTCATGCAAGAAACGCACACATCATGAAAACACAGAAGGTGTCACAGTATATCAACAAAGGCTACAACTCTTAAAGGCTTAGGCCAGTCCACTTGAAATGAAAATAATCATTGTTCTGTAGTACATTTGGTATTAGTCCAAATTGCTTGAGTTGTCATCTTAAGAACAACCAGAAGCTATTTCAGACTCATTCTTTTCATTGCAAGAAGATATGTTAGGGCAGAAACAATACAAAAGACATAACAGTACTCCTGAATCTCCAATTCACATTCCAGCTGCAGCTTCCCAAATGATTTTTCAAACCCTTCAGTTTCAGCCCTAAATCTACAATTTACTTCCTACATAATCAAATTTAACAGATCCATAAAGATCACAAATAAGGGCTTCCACATGTAGAGTACAGCTCAGCAGGCCAGGAAGCAACCCACTGGCACGTTCCAACCCAGCTTTTAACAAACAAGTAGTTCATCACAAGAATTGAAGATTATGACGATAAAAGCAGAGTATTCCAGAACTATTAGCAGTCAGCTATGGAAACAGTGTGTATGCAAGAAAGGAAAAATCCACAGGTGCCTGCTCTGAATTCGTTGCAGATGTTGAGAAGAAGAATGAGAATTTAGTGTTACCGGGCTGGAAAAGGTTTGGCAAGGGCATGCTCCATATGGGAATTTCCCCATTCAAGGTAATACATTTTCTCTGACTCAAAGCATTGGAAGACAGATGAGAACTCTTTCACTACTTCGTAAATTATGAAAAACACGGGACCAAAATGAACACTGTATTTAGTAAAGCAACAGAAATAAGAGATACTTAATTCTGATAGGAATTTTCAACAACATGCATGAAATACTTTAAAAAGTTAATACAAGAATGTGCTACTTGCTCTCAGACAGATCTTCTCAGTCCCTCAACTTCCACTAGCAGGCAACAGGAGGGGTGTGGATGGTACCATTCATCAATCAGTTCTATTCACTTATTCACAATACAACAATCAAATGATTGAAGAGAGCTGGAAAGGGCAGGTGAGTGCTTCAGTCAACTTGTAAAGATTTAAAGAAAGCAAATTAAAATGGCAGTGAAATGAGAACAGCAGCTAATCTTAATTACAAACCTAAAGTCAGAGTAAAGCTTCAGTGAAGTTTCTCTCGCCCCACGACATGTTGCCTTTAGCTGAAGACAAATTGCCAGCATTTTTGTAATCTACTAAGTTAAAGTCATTACCCTGACAGTGCCAGGAAGTCTAATTTCCTGGAGCAGTAACACAAAGATTTATAAGTGAATTTAAACACTCACCTTCTGGAATAGAAAATCTATCATCAGCATCAGGCTACAAGGAAAGCAACTGAGCATTTCAGATAATGGAGAAAGAAGAAATTCACCTGCTGACAAGTTCACCCAAAATCTCACTCCCTACCTACATAGGCTGCTCATCAGGGCAAGAGTACACACAAAGCTGAGCTTCCAAATAAATTCAGCTTTTCTGTGATGTCCCTGCCCCAACAAAATAGACTTGTTCAACTATAAGCAGCTTTAGCCCTAGTTCAGTATTTCTGCTTGACTCTCCTAAACTTCTGTTCCCATTAAAATGGAAGTAAGCTTAAATAATCAAAACGGAAAAGATAAATTAATAACTACTTTCATAACTGATTTAAAGGAGAGAATGAGTTAGGTCATCCACCAGGCTGAAATGTACCTGCACATGTCTCCTTATGGCTGAAAACTTTCAACTCCCTAATGAGATCAACTGAAGCCACAGCTGAACTTCAACACCCAAAGTACCCCAGAACATCTACTTTGATGCCATTGGATGTGTGTGCGCATAAACAAGAAGTCATGAGATTTGCTTAAACCAAATAGCACAGAGGTCTAGATTTAATTAGGAATAACTTCCAGATCCCATATAAAAAGCTGTTTTGCTCTTTTGGAATTTTTCCTCCCATGTTCCAGCACTGATGAACAGAGGCGGACAATCCAACACTTTCACATCAGGAGGATTAAACGTTACAACCTTTATAACATCTTCAGAGGGTTGACACATATCAATGCTGATTCTTTTCAGAAAACCTTATCGCACATTCTGCCATCCGAGACACTGTTTTCCTCTGCACAGATATGATTAATCCTGATCTTCCCCATAACGCATGAGCCTCCTGTCACTTCCTGCTCAGAAATAAGGACTGTGAACAAAGCAAAGGAATTGTACTACGCTACGTATTTAACGTGCACACAGGAGAAAGCGGCATTCGCACTGTGGTAGTGCCGAAGAGAACACACTGCAGAGGAGACAGCCAACGCCACGATCAGTGACCTGCTTTATATCGAGGAAGGGATTTCAGCAAGACTCCCCTCCGCCCCAAAGCAGGAACTTTTGAAAGTACTAAATTTAGCAAGGTCCCAAGGACAGCTTGGGATTACATGCGTAATTTCTTGTCAGTCCTGTCCTCTTCTCATATGGCTCTCTGCAACCTCTTACCACCACCCAAAAAATTTATCTTCTCTCTCTCCAACTGTCAGAAAAAATATTCTCCTTTCAACAAAGAGGAAACAAAAAGCTTCTCTTCCACAATCTTTCCTCATGAGGACAGCGGTACTCTGGACACTGCCAGAGCATATATATTTATTTTTTAATATCAGATGAGACAGCTTCTGAAAGCACTGTAAGTTCTCCTGTCTGACATTATCCAGTTTACCACAGATAACAACCCTGAACTAGAAACTTTCCCCTGCCAGAATGCCTAGCCCATAAAATTATTAAAGGCTTAGAAATGGTTTCAGGGCTGCTCAAATGCTGTGCTGCAGCAAAAACTGATTTCCATTAAAAAACCAAGAGCAATCAGAAGAAAAGGAAACTCTAGTTCATCATTTTGAAACAAAGAATTGCCTTCATTCATTTATTCCTCTCTAGAGCAAACAAGTTCCAGGAAAAAAAAATTACTAGCATTCTAAACTAGGTAATAACTCACAAGACCCTTTAGACTGTTCAGGATATGAACGTGTTCCTAAACTGTCTTGAACAAAGACTGAGAAAACCTCTGCCTCCCACACAGACACTAACCTGCCCCCACCCTATAACTACAAACTATGAAAGTTTCTCGTTTTATGATGTTCGGTTGCAGGTAATTTGGAGAGCAAACGAAGTTTCCAGAATGATAGAAAACAGGTCTGAACTAGTTCTCTGCTTCTAGTTCACGGTTTTTCAAGCGATCATAAGCACACTATCAATTAAGCTCAGTGATCATACCTAGGAACATTTTATAGGAAATTCATGATGTCAAGTTCTTGAAATCTCATCTTTAGATCCATCAGATAAGGACATCGGTGTTAACTGTAAGATTACAGGAAACTTAACACCACTGCACCCCAGTATTTGTTTATTACCCCAACCATACATTTGCTGCATCGCAGGAACAAATCTTCTTACTGCAGTTACATTTGCCCACAGAGATTCCAGCTGAAAACTCACTTTAATATGGCTTTAATAATATATGAAAGAGATTAATCTATAATTGTTGATTTTTGAAATAGCACTTCATTGTGTCACTCAAACTGAGTGCTTTTTGATCATTAAAACTTGCATGATTTTTCAATCTTAGTAACGAGGTTCTGCTTCAGCTGAGAGCTGATCTCATCAGAGCCAATTATACTCTATGGCATAGATCTGACCAGAGCTTTTAAGGGTTTTAAAACTGCAATTTTATTTGTCTTATCTTATGGAACAATTCAAAGTCCTAGCAATCTTGTTAGAATCTTTAATATCCAGAAACTCTCATGTAAACTAGATGCTTAGCAGGAAACTACTAGTAAAAAAGTGAACAAAAATGTATAACTGAATTTATTTTTTACTCTTAGCACACAAATGAATAGTTTCTCATGCCTTTTTCCACATCAAAGGGCTTCTTTCAAAATGCCGTCAGATTAGTCTCCTAACCTAATCTAGCAGGAGATATGTAGTCATGTGGTGGGTTGACCTTGGCTGGACACTAAGTGCCCACCAAGACCGTCTATCACTCCTCGCCTCAGCAGGACAGTGGGGGAGAAAATATAATTGAAAAAAATAATGGATGAAGATAAAGGTAGTTTAATAAAGCAGAAGCAAAGGCCATGTGAGGAAGAAAAGTGAAACAGAAGATTTATTCTCTACTTCCCATCAGCAGGCGATGTCCAGCCACTTCCCAGGAAGCAAGGTTCCAGTCCACGTAACGGTTGCTCCAGGAGACAAATGTAGTAACAAATGCCCCACCTGCCCTCCTCCTCTCTCGTAGCTTTTTTTGCTGAGCAGACATCATGTGGTATGGAATATCCCTTTGGCCAGTTTGTGTCAGCTGTCCTGGCTGTGTCCCCTCCCAAGAGCTTGCCCACCCCCAACCTACTGGGTGAGGCAGGGGGAATGTTGGAGAGATAACTGCAGACCCCCAGCCTGGAGCAGGAGGGGCAGGAGGGCTCCAGGCGCCAGAGCAGAGGGTCCACGGCAGCCCCCGGGGAGGCCGGCTGTGCCCCTGCGGCCATGGAGCTCCATGGGGGAGCAGATCTGCACCCGCACCTGGGGAGGGCCCCACGCCGGAGCAGGGGGATGCCCGAAGGAGGCCGTGACCCCGTGGGCAGCCCGTGCTGGGGCCGGCTCCTGGCAGGGCCTGTGGCCCCGTGGGGAGAGAGAGGAGCCCCGGCTGGAGCAGGTTTGCTGGCAGGACCTGGGACCCCGCGGGGCCCAGGCTGGAGCAGCCTGTTCCTGAAGGACGGCACCCGTGGGGGGACCCGGGCTGGAGCAGTTCACGAAGAACTGCAGCCCGTGGGGAGCTGGAGGAGGGGCAGAGGGTGAGGAGTCCTCCCCCTGAGGAGGAAGGAGCGGCAGAGACAACATGTGATGAACTGACCACAACCTTCATTTCCCGTCCCCCTGTGCCACCCAGGGGCAGGAGGCAGAGTAAATTGTGAGTAAAGTTGAGCCTGGGAAGAAAGGAGGGGTGGAGGGAAGGTGCTTTAAGATTTAGTTTTTATTTATCATTATCCTACTCTGGTTTGATTGGTAATAAATTAAACTAATTTTCCCCAAGTCGAGTCTGTTTTGCCTGTGATGGTAACTGGTGAGTGATCTCTCCCTGTCCTTTATCTCGACCCATAAGCCTTTTGTTGTATTTTCTTCCCCCTGACCAGCTGAGGAGGGAGGTGATAGAGTGGCTTTGGTGCACACCTGGCATCCAGCCAGGGTCAACCCACCACACCAGACTAAAATTATTCTGCTTAGATTAAATGGGGGTCTCTCAAATTTATCAAACAAAACCTCTTCAAGAGTGTGTGATTTCTAGCAATTGAATATGATAACGAGCTGTGTAAGCTCAGAGACAGATACGTCTCCCATCAGATATGCCACATGGAAGATTTTTATCTTAAAGTTACGCAAGATCCATTTCTTTGCAGAAATCCTTGGTTTCCATCTTTCCCCTTTAGTGGCACCTATGTTCCAATCCCATCTGGAAAGGCATGAAAGCGCTGAAGCCCTTGCTGTGTTTTGCATTCCTTTCTTTTTCTGCATCCTTAAGAAGGCTCCTTGCTCTGCAGTGTAACCAACACTCCACCTTGAACTGATGGCACTAAAGTGAAGGTTGATTAGGAGAGGTTTCCTGCAACTCCCCAAATAGGATGGCATTGCACCTTCTACAAAGTGCATTAGTATCTTATGCAATAACAGACCAACTGAAAATTAGCGTTTAGACATTAGCCTAGAAACTGTACCCATTGTACAGGGTGTCTGTAAATAGATTAGATCCACCTATATATAGGATTAGTTTGCAGATTGTCAATCAGAGCTTCACTGCCAATGAATTTAAGTGAGAGTGCGGCACTTTACACGTGCAATTACTATACCATTACTGACTATCAGAACACCTCTAAGGATGTTAGATATGGCCTCTGTTGTCACGCTCAGTTTACAGTAAGGAAACTGAAGCACAAATTAGTTGATTCAATCAAGGTCACTGAAGTAGCATAATTGAGGCATCTCAAGTCCAAGGATCTCTCCACTGAGTCACACTGTCTCTTTATATTCTCTGAAATTGTACAAGTGATGCAGGAAGAGTTTAAGGTTTTCCTGCTGGAGAACACTTGGTTAGTTCTGGGCATGCACAGATCATTAAGGTGAGGGTGCTATGGGAGAGCTTTTCCTGCAAGGCTAAGTTGACAGGGTGGCACCGCAGCAGTTGCCATGACAATGGCTGAATCTTTGCAGTGACACTACACACACTTCAAATGAAAAGCTGTGCAAGTCTCAAAACACCGTCCAATGCTGTAAGAAATCTGACGAGATCCCAAATCTTTTCCTAATCTCCAATTAAACAGAGCAGTGTGCATGCAGAAGGGAACACAGACTGACTGTGAGAGATTTCACCTCTCCCAGAACTCAAATACAAAAGCACAATGCAGAAGAATTTTTCTGTGAACTTCACGATTTTTGAAAACTACAAGTACTACTCACTATAGACAGGGAGCAATACAGTATTCAGGAGAAGACTGACTATCAGTAAAGACAAAAAAACCCCTGAACTCATTCCCTGCCCTCAGTCTCCGATTCATTGGAACACCGAAGAAATACAGAGATGCCAGGGAAGGGAATAGGTTAGTGATAAGTACCTGATGCATTTTATAAGTCCTTACAGTCACATCTAGTGCAGGCAATTTGCAAATGAAGTTGTAAAGGAAGGGAGCATGCACTCACCTCTCTATGGAGTTACAATCACCTAACACCAAATCAGATGGGCTTCTACAAGATTCCACCCATTTAGCAGCTTTATATAAAAGCTGGTTATATCCACTATTGAATACTAGGTAACAACAAGCACTGACACATCTATTATTTCAATTAACTGAATACAAAAGAAAGATCGTCATGATATGCTCATGTCCCAAGTTCCTTAAAAGCCTTCAGCTCCCAGGCTACTTGCTATTTCCAAAAGCACAAACATTAGCATTACCTTTTGCTGCTTCAGACCGCTTAGGCAAATCAAGTGTATCAAAATTCCTGTCCAAATCGCCATTCTTCTTTCCTGTGCAAAAAAATAAGACAACAGATGGAAAAGACAGTCAGCATACTGACAGGTAAGTTACTGTCATGTGCATCTACAAGACGAAAGAAGATATAGACTCAGAATATAAATCACAGACTATTACCCGTATTTGTACATATCTGACTCGCAATCCAGCTGCATAGCTGTGGTTTTAGCATGAGCAACTGAGGAACAAAAATCCGTGCTACTTTCAGGTTGATGGACAAACTTGCTTAGCACTAGCATTTCAGTGGGTCTTAAGAGTGCTTAAAATCTTGGAAAATTGTGCCATTTCTCTTCTTGGCAAAGCTGTGCCCCTCTCTCAGAATCCCAGTATTTACTTGTTATTTTCACAGAGGAATTTTGATCTGAAGCTTAGCTGAAACAGAAACTGAGCAGCAGAGCAATATACAACAGGCTTGCTTTGCAGCCTCTATTCTCATTGTGACTATCAGGCAGGAAGGCCTAGATTTAATATATCATACAGACAGCAGCCAACAACTTAACCTTGAATTGCCCTACAATCAATAAAGTGCCATTTTGACTATTTATTAGAAACTAATGGAAACAATTCCATACTTTTGCTAAGAGACAGTTTCAAACCATTGCAACAGCTTTAATTTATATAATCTTTCACAGAAAGCAGAACAAAACCTGGACTCTTTAGTTTTAGTTAGGTTGGGAATTCAAGGTTATGTAAACAGCTGGGGAGGGAAGGGTTAATTTTCATCCTCTCCCCGCAAGGAGACACACTGCCTTGGGTAAGCCTGCATAGATGCTGTGGGGTAAGCAGGCATCTTGCCATCAGAGAAGTACTGACAGCAACCAGAGAGATCTGAAATGCGGCAATCTGCAGGTTTCTGAGGACAGCAGTGTGCAATTTAGCTTTCCCAAATTATTTTGAGGGGGAAAATGAAGTTATTTAGTCCCTCTCCCTCAAGAGCAGGGGAGCCAGGTGCGATGGGATGAATTCAGAACAACACAATTTAAGCTGCCAGAGGTGGCTTCTGAACAGACACTCTACCAGGCTGCTAACAGAGGTTTACAGGAAGGGCTGAAAGCTCCACCAGTCAGGATGCTTAAAAGCAAACAGGAAAATGGTCTTTGAAAATGTAACATGCAGATTAGTCTGACTCTTGGCTGGGAATAGGTCACGAAATGGGAAAGGCCAATCCCTGCCCTGTTATAGCAGGGAGCTGGTACAGCTTCTGCACAATGAATTCAATGGGTCACTCTATCTTTCCTCTTGCCAAAAGGATAAATGTATGCAGTACCATACAGAGAAGAAATATAGCTTTAAAATACCGATATGAATATTTAGGAATAACATTAAGAGGAAAAAACCACCCCTCAGATAGTATCCCATACCCTCCCTTTCTTTGGAAATACCATACACTGTTGGTTTGAAATGCCAACACAGAATACCAGCCAACTGTGCAAAACAGAACATGCATCTAGAAATTCTCTTCATCTGAAGTAGCTTAATTACACAGAGTATGAAAAAGCCCATCCGAGCTGCCAAAAGGTCACGCAGCCAGGTACCTTGCCAGCCCTTTGAAAGGTTTCTTTTCTAAAGGAAGGGACAGGAATTAGTTGCACTTTGCAGCCCTCCATCAAGTTTTCACTTCATGAAGGCACCAGAAACACGTTGCTTGGGGAACCAAATACCAGAAGGAAAAAACACTGTGCATCACCAAAGGACACTGCACTTCATAATGGCAGCTGAACCCAGTTACTGGCTGCAAACCCTTGTTGACCCTTAGAGCACTGACAGGAAAAAGCAGGGCAGAGGAAGAAAAGGAAGGAAGCCAGTGTTTAGGAAAGATTACAGACTTAAGGCAGACCAATAAATGTGACTCCATCTTACCTACAAGTAGGACATGCTGTTTTTTCACATGACCTCGAATTTCACATCTCTAGCATTAGCTAGTTTAAACCTCAGAACATTTATTCAGAGCGCCAGACGTTATTCAATACAACTACTCATTTCAGAAGTTCTCTCTATAATTTAAGGTTGGGGTTTGGTACTTCTATTAGCCCTGCAGAACCGAGATGGCACAGTCAGAGTTCCCTCCTTTCCAGTGCGCTGTTTGGTGAGCAGTATATATTTGTGCACAACTTCTTAAGGAAGAGATTGTTCAGCAGAGCAGTGTTGGCTGCTACATCTTTAGAGCTAGCAGTGCAGAAGCAGCTGCCTATTTACTAAACGATCTTTCATTAAGACAGCATGCTCCACCTGTGCTCTGTGGGCTTCAGTTGCTGTCTCTCAATTTTGGGGCCAGATTGCAAATATTGTCTGTCTTCTATGAAGCTCTTGCTAGTTTGTCTCTCAGGCCTCCAAGAAACTAACCCACTTTGCAGGAAAAAACACATCTGTTCAACCCAGAAGCTGCCAGCTGTTTACAAATGGACGCAATTCAGAACACAAGAGCTCTGACCAAGGGGATTTCAACTCTACAAATTACTTAGCTTAATCAAATTGAGCAAGGGCCAGGTTCAGAAATACCCAAGGCACCTACATTTTCCAGGGCTTTCCTACAAAGAGAAGGTGATCAAGCTGTAAGAAGACTCCAGAAGAAACCCATCTAAAAGGCAAAGGTTTCAATCTGTGGCCCAGCTCGTATTTTTCCCATTTGATTTTCACAGGACCCAAAAATACTGGTTTGGCATTTCTGAAAAGGTGACCAAATTTAGCAGGTTCAAGAGCCTACCAGTTACAAAGCTCTCAGTCATCCCCTGGCCTCACTGATATCATAAGAAAACCAGCTTCACTGACAGCTTCTGTATCTCTGAACATCCGCTCTGTCACTCAAGCCTGTCAGTAGTGCTGGTGCACAGGGATGCTGAAATGACCACACTAGCAGTAGCAAAGAAGTTTAAGACCCTGTTTTTGTACATCTCAATTTCTGCCATTCTATGCATCTCCCTGCTCCCCCAGTTTTCCAGCCCAAGGTAAGCCAGAGAAAAGACGATGCTTTTGGATCAGAAGCATGGCTCCAAACTTTGCCAAGAGACAGACAGCTTTGAACATGCCTGCTGACAGGTCTGTTTTATGAGACCTGGCTGTAGGAATTGGCACAGCACTCTGGTTTGGGAAAACTGCCTGACATGAGACTTGCTTGCGCAATATGCAATTTACAGTCTGAAACAGTGGGATTAAAATTCTTTCCCTCTCCCTCCACCCACTACTTTTCATTATGTAAGAAACAACCAAAACATGACCTTCGGCATTTTCAATCTGTCAGAAACTCAGGACAGACTTTGAAGTGTGACACAGCATTATTAACCACTAATGTTGTTGTTGCTCTTCCTCAAATGTCCTTTTGCTTTACCGAATAATCAAAACAGCTATTCAGCTAGACCATTTTTGCTGAAGGATTAATTCCCAAATGCTTTCTTTCTGGTTTAAAAAAAAAAAAAAGTTGAAGGGAACAAGATTCTTCACAACACACTTCCCCAACAGTCGATACTGTGTTGGTTAATGTACCCACTGAACCGGACTGCAGCGGAGCGACAGAAAGCAAGGGCTGAGCCAATTGAAAGCAATGTCTTGCCAACATGCCCATCCTCCATAAGCTCACTAGTCACAGTCTGAAATCAGTGTCTCGCAGCACACTACTGAGCACCATTTGTTGGGTGGACCAATTAGATTTTTTTTTTTTTTTTTTGCCCCCCAACATTTCTTCTTTGGCTCACTGATCTGAAGCAAGTGTCACAAACTGAAAATGACCCTGCCTTTACCCCCGAATCAGTCTCAGTGACACAATGGAAGTCTCCAGGGCACTCACAGCTTAACAACTTCCCAGATGAGAAGCAAGGGAGGGAAACTTTAGCCTCAGCCTTGTGTATTCCAATTGCAATTTTACTTGTGCTGGGACGAGAAACTAAAGGGCATAACCCCCGAGGCATTTACTAGCTTCATCTAGCTAGTCGGAATGCCAGTAATAATGATGCAGCAGCCCAGGCATGTGTGCCCAAGCAGACAAAATACCAAGAATCCCTCAGAATACACGTCCAAGCTGCTGAGTCTTCATGGCTACTGCTACCCAAACCAAGCTAGCAAAGGCGTACTTTGATGTCATGGGGCTGGTGAGGCAACCTGCACGCTTAGGTGTCCCCTCTTTCATGGGGTTATCAGGCCAGCTGCAAATCAATTCCCTTACTATACTTACACCAGGAATGAATAAAACTTGGTCTTTTTTACCCTCAGTGTGGGAAAACCAAACTGCAAATGCTCACTCAGAGGATTTCCATGCCTACTGAAATGAACAGGAGGATGCACTGGGAGAGCAGAGGAGAAGGTGAATGAACAAGACCTTGATCTCAGCTCTTAGCCTTGCATGTAAAAGCTGAACAAAGCATATTATGGCGATGACGAAAAGAAAGTATTGCAAAGACTCACCTTGATTGAACCATTCCTCTAATTACCAGAAAAGCAGAAAAAGAAAAACAAAAATTTACAGGAAGGCAGGCAGTACAAAGGAACAGTCACAAAGAGGCAGAAATTCACAGAATAGGTTCAAAAACTGAGTATTACAAGAATACTACAGAACTTTCATCAATTAAAAAAACAAACCAAAACAAGATATTCTACTTTCTCCCTTTTGTTCCTGCTGAAAAAACCCAGATCTTTCTCGGCATAGCCTTTTTTTCCCTCCTCTTTTCATTAAATGAAAAGGTGGTCACAGAATTGAGGGGACAGAAGGGTGACTAGCCCTTTGCAGAGATGTTTGAAATGCTATGACCAATGACCATGAAATAAAATAAAACAAACATGGAAACACTGCAAGATTAAGTGAACAAGAGGGGCAGAGAACTGATCTATTTTAAAGCCCTAGACTGAGAAAATTAAGGCAGGTTCAACCAGTTATTCACATAAATTCAATGCTGAGAAAAGGAGGTTTCTTTTTATGACTTTAAAAGCACATTTATTAATGGATTTTTTTTTTTTTAAACACTACAGTTGCATGTCCCCCTCTATCATTCTGATCTACATACTACCAGTTGTGAGCTCAGCATTATAACCAGTTGATTTCCCTCTAGAGAACAGCACACTAAAAAGAGCACTGCAGACGGGTGAGGGGGAAACCACAGTAAAATATACTTTGGAAATTGTTGTTTCCTGCTGAACACGCAGAGCCAAAGGCAAGCTGTCACTGAGCGCCTGCCTTGCTCACTGAAATCTGCGGGTTCATCCTCAGTGTCAGATGATTTTGAGACCAATTTGTCCAAAAAGACATGATCAGATACTTTGGCTGATAAACAGAAACTATCAGGGCATACAGACACAGATGGTATCTATAGGTTGGCCCCAGAGGAAACAGGCAGACCCCTGACAGAGGACAGCCACCTGAGAGCGCTCTCTTTTCACTGGCATCAAGAGGATGATGACAGTTCTCAATCAGCATGCTCCCCTCCTCCCACAGTGCACGCTTACAGCTTTTATGTCTAAAAACGTTTTTACTGACTGTGTTGCTCTCAAGCAGCAAAACAACAGGGACTGCAAATGGCAGGGAACAGGCTCGAGTCAGCATATGTTCAAGGTTTCCAAAGGATATCACACTGAAGTTTTAGTCATTCACTGTGAGAACAGGCTGGCCAGGCAGGTAAAATACTTTCTTCAGTTTTCCCCCTAGTCATTAAAAGATTCCCATCAATTTTTATTTATTTATTTTTTAAACACAGTTTAAATCCAGTTGATGACAGACTAGTCTGCAAAAGCAAGTTCACACTGTGATGACCTCCCTAACACATACAGAAACACGTAACATTTTAATAACATGTACAGGTCAGATCAAAGGAAGAGTAACACGCAGCACACAGTCAGTCAAGTTCAAACAACTCTGTCTGTATCAGCTCTTCAGGACCAAAACCTCCTTAGACCTGGCTATAAATAGTAAGCCAGGATATGAGTACATATGAATGAGGAGAATGGAGCCTAGAAGACAATGGAGTTAATTATCTCCGAATTCATCCTAGCATAGTCATTTCTCTAAAACAACAAAGAAAATGGATGTAATTTGAGTGTCTCTTTCTAAAGGAAAGATGGAAGGGGAGTTACAGAGACTATTAATCCTCTCTTGTAATGAAACTCATTTGCAACACTCATGCCTCAGAGGAGAGAGCAGGTCTAAAAGTGACTGACAATTAAAAGCTACAAAATCATGTTTGCAATTTAAATTACTTGAAAGAGTGACAGAATTGGGAGGTTGTGTGTTTTGGTTGTGAGCGGGAGGGTAGGCTTTTAGTTTGTTTTCAAATGTGAGAGACTGGAGGCATGGAAGACGTACAGACAAGACTACCTATGTGTGGGGACAAACGATGCTGGCCTGGCTTCCAGAGGCCGTGACATGTGCTATACAGCCAAGCAAATGGACTAAGCATAGATTTGACAGATGCAGGAACACAGCAACGCAGAGAAGAGGCAGAGCACATCCACCTTTGTCCAACAGCAGTGCGTCATTTGTCAGCATGCACCACTCCTATTTAAAGCCAAATAAAACTATAGCAATTGTGGAAAAAATTCCCAAATATCTAGTAGTAACGCAACAAGGGAGATGAACACGTGCCACGACACTACAAACACATACCTCTACAAACTGCATCATTATAAGCCAGCATGATGAATGTGCTTGCAAGAAGCAGGCCTACACAAGCAAAATTTACCCCTCAAATTAATTTCCAGTTCTCAGCTCTCTGTAACACATACCTTTAGCTTTTTTCCCACCAAAACAACCAGCATCATCTTTCTTCTTCTTCTGAGAGCCTCCCATGCTTGTAGTCTGACTGGCATCCAGTTCTTGGTACCTATCAGCTCCGGGGACCTCTTTGTGGACATGATAGGAAAGGTTCCGCATGATGCACACGCAGTTCTCCACAGACTGTTACAGAGAAATTTATGTTATAACAAGTATTGCACCCTCTTATTTGCAAACCATTGTATTATACAGTGGAGGGTTTCTGGGAATTTAAAAAAAGCCCACCTGCCCCGTGAAAAGAATGTAGCTTTCAAGGAAGATTTAGTCACGAACCCTTAAATTAAGGTTTGTCCTTGTTCTAAAACCAATTTTATTCTTCCAGAAGTGAAGCGCTTCATAAATAGTACCCCTTCGAAATGAAAACTCTCTAATCAAAAATACCACCTGATATTACATAGAGAATACAATTCACCCAAAGATCAAACACACAGTGGAAAATGATCATAGAAGAATCTTATTTCAACACAAGCCTCTCTCCCACTCTTCCAACCTTTACAATCCACAAGAGACCAATTTTAATAAATTTCCTCTGGGTCAAAATCTAGGCCTTGTGAGGATTTCTATGAGAACACACGTTGTCCTGGAATAATAGCTAATCCACAGCACGTCAGGTTCTGACAAGAACAATGCTCTGTGGACTGCAATGGAAACCACCAGGTGGTTACAAAATCCACTTCCAAAATTATCTGATTAAATGACAGGGCTTTAGAATTCCCTTGCACAGTCCACCACATGGTGGGACTCAAAAGGAGTAAAATAATAATGCTTTACAAGCCTTACTAGTGTTATAAAGCAATAGTAGGCTCTTTCTTTTTTAAACAGGTTAAACTTATGCTATTCCTTATGCATATAAATATGCTTTTAAGCACCACAGGATGAGACGATGATAAAAACAGATTAATCAAAATCTGCACCTAAAAAAAAAAAGCCATAATGAAAGTGCTGTAGGTCTGAAGACACATCTTAATGTGCAGTCTTTAGAGATGGTGCTGAACAAAGTCTGTAAAATGGGAACTGACTCTTTTGCTGGTATTCTGCAAAGCACAATACAACAGGACTCAATTCTGATTTGGAGACTGCACTTGTAAATGTCAGTTAAGTAATGCAGAACAGCAGCAATAATGTCACTGACAATAACAAAGGACTACTCTCCCCACCTATCACAACCACTTGCCTTTGCTCATCTCATCAGCCACACAAGGTAACATAGCAGCATCATGCTGATACCCCATGTAGTACCATGGATATCACGACAGAGATGAGAGAAGGACAGCTACGAAATTTTTTGAGACAGGCATAATCCCCTTCTGATACTAGCAAATAAAAGTCAGATCCCAGTCCAACACTTCAACATAAATTAATGGAAACATCCATTAAGCTTGAACTTAAGTTCACCTTATTGTCTGTATCCTTCTTGCCAACTGCAGACTGTAGAGCATGAAGGAGGGCATCCACCAAGCCATCACACTCCCTCAGTCTTCTGCGTGCTTCTGCTCCATCCGAACTTACATTCCTAACAGGAGAGATTTAGAAGAAAATTTAGCCCTCTAACTTTGACCGTAAAATTGAAGGTGTGTCGATTCATACTACAATTATTAAAGAGCTCATTATGTTGGATGAACAATTTAGAGGCAAGGTAGTCTGAAAAACCTACTAAATCTCAGTAAAATATGGGCAATGCCCATCTGCAACTCCCTAAATCTGAACGAAAAGGGGAACACAGTCGCAGAGGTGCCTGTGACCTTTTTCAAAACACATTTTTCCAAGTGGCTGGCTAGTCCAGTGATATACCTTAAAGTGGACAGGCGTTTTCAGAGCAAACAATACTCAAACTAAGAATTTAATTTCAAAGCCAGAACTTTTAAGCTGAAAAATACTTTCACCACCTAAAGAAAAACATGCAAACTCGTAAGACTGCTCAGCAGCATTCATAGCCACATAAATTGAAAAATGAAAAAGATTAAAAACAGGTGTACAATAAGCTATATTATATGTAACCAATCTGTATATAAAATTGTTCTTCACTTTCTTTGGCCCCCATCTGCTCCAAATAAGTCGGGTGGGAGTCAGCATGTACAACTGCTGCCTCCTTGACTGCTCAAAGTGTAGACTGAGTACAACCATATGATTGGGTTAATGTCTAGATAGCGGTGACACTGTTTAATTTAGATCTGATTACTTTGTATGCCTTACTAATCACCCACCTCCAGAGGAGGGATTCATAAGAGGGTCTTCAAGGAGACATCTTGTTACAAGGAAGATAACAAGGACAGAAGAACACTACTGGCCTGAAGTCAGCAAAGAGCCACAGTAACTGGGGTAAAGTTAAAGGCTGCAGGGGGAGATCACGACCACCAACTCAATTGAGGGTCTATGCAAATTGCCCCCCCCACCTGTAAAGAGCATGCGTGCTAATTTACATGGCAAGAAAAGCTAATTTAAATATAACAAGCCAATAGCAAGCGATATGGTGATCACTAACCAATGAATGTAAATTTGGGCGGGTTTTCCATTATTTCTGCTAATCATGTAACAGGATAAATATGTTTTAATTCCTTCGTGTGGTACGCTAGCTTTGTGGAATTATCCCCTAGCACCCATCTTTGTGCAAACATGAAATAAATAAATATCTCTGCTCTGGGTGTAAGATTGGCTTATTGCACACCGGACCCCATTTGAGGGACAACAAAAAGGTTCTCCAAATCTGTTCTGTATCCTCAGCTTTCTGACTGGAAGTTACTGCCACCCAGTTTAAATCCCACGTTTTGATATCTAAAGCCCACCCTTTACACTGTGTACAGCAGATTCAGCACAAAGCCTGGATCAGTCACATTTAGAAAGTGAAAGATGACAGTCAGTATGTTTATATGGCTTTAAATTTCTCGAAGTATTGCACAAGAGAATGGCACAGGTAGAAGACGCAAGACAGAGCAGTGAAAGGCTACTCGGAGTTGTTAAAGTTGCATGTATATCAATGACTGCAGAAATTGTTAGAGGGGAGCTATGAACTTAGTCTCACTTGGTCCAGTGAGCATGCACACTACATACTGAAGCCCAGCCTTGCATAAGCATCAACCTGCCATGACCCAATAAATAAATAAAATTCAAGTAAATTTTCCAAATGCTGCCTTTTTTTCCTCCTCTCTTTTTTTAAAATTTTATTTTTGGAGGGGAATGAAGTGACAGAACGACTCTTAATAGTGTTTACTGGTGAAACCTATAAGGGAAGTTTTGCCAAAGCTGAAATGTACTAACTTCTGCAATAACAGAGCCAACCTTTCAGCTTTCAGGGTCTTTGAATTCCACAAACCTGTGTAAGGTTAGCTCTCAAAAGCTCAGGGGACAGTCATTACCTTCTGCTATCAGGACCGTGCAGCCAACTTTCTTTTTAACTAACTAGAGGGACTGCCAATCTCCAAATAATTAACAAATCAATCATGGTCCCCTCCCATGTCCCCCCATCACCCAGGCAGGCTGGTATGTTAATTGGATGACTAGGAAAAAAAACGCATTTTCTCAGAGACCTCTCAAAATCTGAAGACACTTAATTGTGAGCTGGTTGCTGTAACAGCACATTAACTTTCAATTAAGAACACAAATGAAATGCACAGATAAATGAATCCTTTCCCCAAATCCTAACACACAGCCTCACCTCCAGCAATGACTGATACGAGGCAGGTAAAGTGGCTATTAAAATATGATTCCACAGGATATATGGAAGAGAGAATTCTACATGCTGTTTTTCCATCTCCACTTACACTAATCCTTTCATATCAAAAGCCCAAATGTGAATTTTAATGTAAACTCTTTATGAAACTGAAATTAGAATTCAAATTCTCCGTGATACCTTTCAGGAGTTATAACAATAAATGATAACAGCTCCACCTCCAAGCACAAATATTAAAGTGGAACATTACTTACTAAGCTTGAGGGTGACAGAAATGCACTAAACATGGTCTTATCTGGAGCTGTGTATCACATTTCTTATTCCCTCATTAAGTCTTAGAAATAGAGAGCTAAAATACATATGGAACACTTGCAGACTTCAAAGAAGAAATAAATCAAATTGAAAAATAAAAAATCCTTCACACCTTTCTTGCCCGATGGCCCATTCATAAGAGATTTCTATGGTCCGTTTGTGCTACCATATTGTAGCCCATTTGTTTTACTGCTTTGGTTATCAACAGCATCACAATATTTTGTATCCTGCTTTCTTATTTCTTGTTCTGTATTAGGAATAAGGTAGACATTGATAAGGTTATAATTGAAAAAGATACTATAAAAGTGCATCAGTAGGAGTGTGGCTTGCTGGTATCACTTGCTCTATCTTCAACTGTAGAAAAATTTACTGAAAATTAATGCCTCAAGAAAAAATTCCCACATATATCACCCATAAATAAGCATGAAAACTCTGCAGGATCAAATTAATAGCTAATTAATGCTATGAATAAGTTATGCAGACATCAAACTTTGCAGTTTTAATGTCATAGCTAACACATCAGAAAATGTATCCTTATGAGGATGTCATGCAGAAACATCTGCTTTATAAATACCCAACACTCGAGATTCTGCCTAGTCCTCCATCCTTGGGCAACGAGATTGCTGCAGCCCATGGGCTTTATCTAACATGGAACAACAAAACCTGTAACTATAACCCAGACCTACTGGAGAGCTCAGATCACGTTCTTCTCCACAGAGTCTAGGCAACAAAAATCTCTGAAAAACTAAGCCCAGAGAGAGCAGCACCAGCTTCACAGAGTCTGGTCTTTCTGCTGCTCCAATACTGCAAGAGGCAGCAAAGATCTGCCAATTCCCATGGGAACATTTACATTTCAGATGCACGCACTAGTACGCCAAACACCCCTAAGTACAGGCGGGCATGGTGAAAATGAAGACAGTATGCTTTGAGTAAGTTCTCATCTGGCAATCCCAGGAGATGCTTTCCATGATCCAGAGCAACCTTCAAAAGCTCCTGCAACCCAGGAAAATGCCAGGTTGCACTTCTGCCTCGGGGTGTTAAGACTCTATACTATCTACCTCCTTGAAAAACATCACCTGGTAAGTTATTAGTCAAATTCACATCTTAGGTCTTCCGGAGGGACTGTAGCATGGAGACAAAAGTGATTGCATGGATGAGAGACCTAGTGCTAGTATTGGTCATTAAAAAGGACAGAAATTGCAATGGTACAGCCAACCTGATATCGCACTACTGGCCAGAGTCAGGAAAAATCTCTTCCAATTTCACATCTGCACCGCAATTGGTCTTGACACACCTTACGCACCTATTACATGTTATGGAATGAAAGATGTAACTTAGTCATGCTCCAAAGGAACCTTTCAAAGCAAAGTTTCTAAACATCCTTCTTTCAAGAGTGATGAAAATCAACAAATAGACAATAGATTCCAGCGGACACTAACAGAGGATTTGTAGTCATCTGACACGGGGTGACACTTCACAGAAGGAATGCAAAGCCTCACCCAGGGCAGAAACTTCCTGAAACTCATGCAACAGATAGATATGCAACATATGGCATCCAGACTTGGATAAAGTAGAGAGTTTTGCTTTTCACGGAACTTTTCTACACATTAGACAAGCATTACGTTAAATCAGAAGAAAATTAATTCTTCAGTTGGTGGAGTGTTTGATACAAGACACTGAATAGAAAAGGAAGCCAAAACCCTAGCTGAGGTGCTTGTTAGCTCCGTTACTTAGGAGCTAGGCTGCCATGCAACAACCCGAATGGCCCAAAGATTTTGGAATTAAACACATGATCTCAGTGAATTGCTTGCTGGGGCAGTTTAATATCAAGAACCTCTACAGATGAAGTCAAAGATACTTTTAAAGTTTGAACAACTTGAAACAGTAACTCTGCAGGGCTTTTGAGGCACTGATGATGGGCAAAATCCTGTTACAAATGAAAACAAAAGTTGATTGCCTGTTCAAACGGGTGGGAGGAACTACCTAAACTAATTTTACACAAAACAGTGACAAATGATACCTGCCATTGATCTCTGGTGTTCTGTACAGTCTGCTTCCCTTGTCTCATCTCTTCACCCCCAGAGAGGCCTCTGCTGCCTTCCCTGACTTTCCCTGCTTTTCAATACTTTTCCAAGAGTCTATTAAATGAAAAACGTATTTTAAAAACAACAATAGTATCTCTCTCACATCACACTTCAAAGGGTAACAGAAAGCTTCACAGTGTGCTTACTGTAAATAACATGCAACACACTCAAAAGAGCAATTCTAGGAGCAAGACATGGAATACTCAAATTACATAGGAAGGAAACCAACTGCATGACTGATTTTATGGAGAACAGTAAAGCGCAAATCTCATTCCAGAGACTTTAAATCCACAGCCTTTAGCTGGAAAAAGCAACCTGGATTCTTCCTCAAATTCTTGGAGTCCAGACTGTAGACAGGACTAGTGAAAGAGGATTTGTAAGGATATTTAAATATATGCTTTCCCTGGGAAAACAAAACAGAGAAGCACTAAGTAAATGTTAAATAAAAGTAAACACCTACCAGTGTAGAAACACATTAGGCTAGGAATCCAGTCTGTTGTTATTAAAGACTTCAGAAAATGGCGGGGAATGTGCTGAGAAATCTGTTCATGTTTTAGATGAGGTTATCATTATCACCAAGTAGTCTTCTTAGTAATATGCAAGTCTGAACGTAACGTTTACATCTGCAGAACAGAGCTGGTATTCATTACCTCTAGGATAGGTATCTGTGCCACACACCAAAATTATCCTCATGAGAAAAGATTTAGAAGTAATTAAATGCATGGCACTTAATTTGCACTATTTCAATGCAAATCATGTAGTAATGCCCTGACTGTGCTCTCCCTAACAATGTGAAAGATAGAGTGGAGACACGGAGAGCTTTTGGGGTTTTTTGGGGGTTTGTTTGTTTGTTTTAATGATAAAGAGAAACTTGAAAATACAAACATCGGAGAGAGACATTTTTTCTGAACATTAAAACTAATATTTCCAAGACTATTGCTGTGCCTGCCACCTGGCTGGAAAGGGCCATCAGCTGTTATCCCACAGTGCTGCAGGTGAAACTAGAACTAGAGGTTAGCGCGTTACCGAACGCTTACCATCCTGCTTCAGTTCAGCGGGTGTAAAAAGCACTTTGTTTAGAGGCCCAGCTGGGGACGAAGACAGAAGATTGAGGACTTTGTTTTTTATATAAATAGCTGAACTGGAAATTTTGAAGACATCCTCCTAGAAACATTTCCACCTTTCTCTGGAAGAAGCGTGGACGAGAGCCGAAGCTGAGATGGTGATGAGCTCTTTTCAACAGTCTCTGTGCACTCCGCAGGGGCTCCGACTGCCCAAATGAATCCTACTTTTTACTAGTAGAGAATTGTTTACGGTAGCTATTTTTGTGTTGCCAGGCTAAAAAGTAACATTGGCTCCTCTATAGTCTGTCTCAGCACTGTTGAAGAAGATAAGGATACCTGTAATCGTTACAAGCCAGCGAGATACAAATGACCGCGGTTTCCTGCTGGGTTGAGTGAGTGGCAGTTCACGAGTGGGCTGAGTTTTGGCAATGCTGTGCTGGAGCTGACAGGCAGTACATACACCTCGCTAGACCTTGACTAACACCATCACTGAGGCTTTGCTGTCCCAACACTGAGTCTTATATACCTCAGCTGACATAAAACTACAAGGGTCTCACAAGTCTAATTTAAATATATTATTTATTCTATCCACCTAGTCTGACAGTCAGAACCCTTGCCATAAACACCCCCTTCCACACCCATACTTTGTTTCACTATTAAGAAGTTTTTATTTGGATGTCAGCCAAAGGAGACTGATAAATTATAGTTGCATTAAATGTACTCTATTTCCGAGCGTGCTTCTAGGTACTGAATGTCCCAATGGAGGAATATACAGCATTTTAAAATCATTCCATCATTTCATGCAGAAATAGAATGAATTCCATACTTCAGTTCACATGAAATACCGGAAAGTTTAATTGGTATTAAGTTCATCATTCTGAAAATAAGAGAGAAAAAGAAAGAAGCTGCTTGTGACACAGGCTGATCCAGGCAGCACTGGTCAGAGCGCCCTATACAACACCATGGAACTTGGCAGCAGACAGCTGAATGGGAAATCAAGCAGAGAATATGGTAAAGAAAATAGGAAGAAGCCAAAGTCCAAATGAACAGAAAGATCGGGGCGCGCTGCTGATGGTGACATGAGGTAGGGAGCAGCTGTTCAACTGCAAACAGGTGTATTGGACCTGGGCAGGAGACCCCGCTGGAGATTTCTGCTCTACTTAAGCATCCACTTACCAGCTAGACCCAAGGGAGAAGCAGAGGAGCAAGCCCCAGTTGCCTTGCATGTAAAACCCTTCCAGCTATTTGCATAAAGGGATTGGTTTGGTTTAGTTGGTCAAATGCTCAAAAGAGGACATACCAAAGCCCACCCCTGAAAAAGGACTTCCCAACCTTAGTCTGCGCTCCAGCGACACTGGCATAGAACAAGAGATTTACAAACCACAGTCCCACGTCTCTCATTCATGTCAGCACTGTCTAAAAGAGCTCCCTGCAAAAAGCAGGGGCTCGACAGCCAGCAGGTTAACACGGTACAGATGTCAAGTCCATCCTTTGTCATTTCTGGCTTTCTATATCCAAAACATCATGTAATGCCTTTTCAGTAAAATGTTGACTGGTTACCTCCTGCATGACCTGCTTGGAGTGCCTTAGCCCACTCTCATGTCATGCAAAACGATGCTGAAACACACTACAAAAGAATTCCATGATGGCCAGCAGCTACTTAGCTTCCAAATTATTTCAGCCTCAGCTTGGAGGAAAGACTAAGGGGTTCTGCTTGCTTTATCACACATGCTTGCTGCAATGTGAAAAGAACCTCAAAAATACACAAAAGATGCAGTATTTTTCTAACAAAGGATCATGGCTCACATGCCTTCCAAAGGAAACTATGTCCATTACAGTGACTGCAGTGATCTTTGTTTCAGTCTTGAAAGCAAAGTCTTCAGTCAGTTTCTGTCTCATTCCACCACACCAACAGACGTTTTTGTAGATTCCCTTCACTGACAGCCGAGGGAGAGGGAGCTAGATTCATTCCTAAGTCATGACAGAAGGCAGTAAGCAAGTGCACAACTTCAAATTTATACTTCGGATTTGATTGTAAAGCATTAAGGTTGCATGTAACTAGGTTATGTCTCTGCTGCTAAAATCTATGCATAATTTATTTATATTACAAGCTAAACATCAGGAACTGTCAGGAGGAACCCTAACAGCTCCTTACTAGCACGAATTAAACGCTCTGCTCATCATATAAGCCCCAGGACAGCCATATGCTGTGATCCTGCACAGTATCAGTAAGCTAATTAAAAAACTGCCTTCGCTCACTCGTCTCTGTTGTGTGGATTTTTAATTTGAGTTGGTTTTTTTCCAGTCTGGGTTGGGCAGATAAGCTTCTCCCTTTTCCATGCTGCTTGCTGCCTCCAAGTGAAGATTCACAGACAAATTTCTGTTCAGTTTTTGTCTTTCCCGAACTATTCCTTTGCTGAAAAGTCCAGTTCAGAAGTACCTGTTGCACAACAAAACACTGACAGTATCATTAGCTCCCGTTTCTGGAGCGGCGATCTCCT
The DNA here is from genome assembly GCF_964289735.1 of Phaethon aethereus. Classification (NCBI taxonomy): domain Eukaryota; kingdom Metazoa; phylum Chordata; class Aves; order Phaethontiformes; family Phaethontidae; genus Phaethon; species Phaethon aethereus. The sequence continues at coordinate 8,991,089 of NC_138593.1, read as the reverse complement.
GAAGGCTACACCAAGCATGAAAACAATATGAGTGCACCAGCCTCCAAGCACAGTGGGTGGGTGGACAGAGACATGGCAACATCTGCCCTCATCTGCTCTGGGTGGGACAGAGAAGTGCTAAGCTTTGTAAGAAGTCCTGTCCAGGCCTCCTTGGTTAAAAAACTGCCCTAAGAAAAGCATACAAAAGGACTACTTGAACTATGATAGGGGATCACACCAATTAAAGAGGAAAAGGTAAATCAAATGACTTTGACAAAGAATCCTTTTTCGAGTGGGGGAGAAATGTAGCTGTTGCAAGGAGGGCTCTGTACTAATGCTAGACTTGTGAAGCTCAATTACTAATTTGCTGCTGAAAAAAATGAGAAAATAAAAGCTGGCAGCTGAAAACTCACATTTACATATCTTCTCTGTTCTGCTACACTTCAAAAAGCAAAGTTCCCCTGATACCAAGGGCAGCTTGGCTGGCAGCACAGCAGCAGCATCACCTGAGCTTCACCTCCTGCACTCTGCTCTTCACTAGACAGTGCTTCCAGCTCAAAGATTTGCACTTAAGTGCCTTCTTTCTTCAGTCAGTTGGAGATGAAGGCTGCTGCAAGTATATGGGAGTGCAGGTAGGACAAATATTATGTGACTGTCACCACATACTATTACCATGCCTGCAGGATTTAAAGATGGATAGAGCTTGAAAGTAATTCACTTTGAAAGCTCCAATTCCCGAGCACTTCTCTTAAGAAAAAAGACATACATTAATCATTAAGAAGAAAGGAGGGCATAAGCACCTGGCTTTGACAACCTTCCTTTCTTTCTTTCCTTAAATTCAGCATGCAGACATGGGAAGAAATAATGGACACACCAGTATCACCAAGACACTCATACAGTTGTTTCCAGAGTGCAAAGAGAGAGGACTTCTCTCCCAAAACAAGACCCCAGACTCTGTTTGACAATCTTCTTCACCTCACAGATGCACACACACTCCTGCTACAAGCAGTGTGCTGTAGGTGTTTGCATGCATAGGCATATTCACAAGTATATAAAGACATTAGGATTTGAGAAAGGAGTCCATTACCATTAAGAGGCGTTACGTATGACTGAAGCACTGTAAGTTACACCTGCAGGACAAGATGTACATGTGTGTACCTTAACGCTCTCTGTCCTCCTCAGAAAGTCTTAAGACATTCTCATAGAAAAACCTCTATTTGGCACATCCTAAGTATTTAGATTTACCATCAAGCTCCTGCAGTCCTCTTACCTCTGAAGTACATAAAAGTAACAGGAGCCTGTGGATATTTACCCATCATTTCTCATCCTGGTGGAGTGTGTTTTCAGCTCTGAATCTACTGAGTTCTTACCTCATGCCTTCAAATACTGTATCACGTACTTACCATTAACGCTTAGGTTTTGATTCCATGCGACCGAACTCCTAATTTATACCTACAGGAGGTGCTTATTCCCCGTTGTTGTCTCTAGGATCAACCACTTCAAAATCCTTGAACTACTGGTATTTACCAACTTCAGGGGAAGGCAAGGACAGAGGTGCCAATCCCATGTTAAAGACAGGAAAGTGAAGATCAGTGACTGAAGTCCAGATCTACTCAGGTACTTACAAGCCTGAACCTCACTAAGACCAGAAGAAGATAGGGCTAATAAAAATTAGACCACAAAAAGGTTTATACCATTAGTCTTGCCTGTAATTATGTCAGAATAGTAGCAGAACAGCAATTAAATCCATACTTCTCAAGTCACTTGTTACAGCTCTAGCCACCAGGTTGTCCCTTCTCAAGAGCTGATGTTGGACAAGCTGTTACGTGCAATTTCGATCTGAAGAGCGCATGTTTTCAGTGGAAGTCAAGTGGGTGCAGTTTGTTTGTGTTCGTACACCCACGGCCAGGTCTCTGAACCCTGAGGCTATTTGTGAATGCGAATTTCTGTGTACTTGGAGAATTGACAAGAAATGCTGCAACTACAGATGGTACCCTGGAAAAAGGAGCACTTTGCATCTGTTTGCTATGCAAATTAATTCATTTAACATTTGTTGACAGCAGGTCAGTTTAGCACAGGAATCAGGCTAGAAAGTTGGCAATTTAGGAACTCAGTTCTACTCTGTCCTCTTAGAAGTGAAAAAATCCAAGGGAGAATTAAAAGTAATTAGGCAGAAAACAGCAGTTAAGCCCAGAACGAATTTCATTTTTAAACTATTAAAACCCCTGCTGCTTAAAGAGAACTAGGAATGATGGTGGATATCGACCCAGAAAACAAAAAAGACAATGTGACTGCAAGCGGCACTCTCTGACCCATAGATGCGGCACTTCCCCTCTAAAGCACAGCAGCACCTTAGAGAAACCTGGAGACACAGCGAAGGTCTCGACACTGCCTGGGTGCCTGTGAGCTAGCTGGGGCTCCATCAATCCTGCAATCAATTCAACTTGTACGCTTTTCCTAAAGCGCCTTAACGTCTGGGTCAAAGCTGTAGGAAGGATCATGAAATAGCCTTGTTAAGGTGCACCAAATCCTTACATTATTTAAAGTGGAGGACAGTACAATTTAAAAATGAATGCTTCTGGACTGCAAATCCCAGTAGGGATTTAGGGTTTAAAAAAAAAAAAACACAAAACAGTAACTACTAGAAGCAACATTCAGACATTCTCCACATATCTAAAAAAAAATACAACGCAAAGACATGAAACTTGTACTCCAAAGGAACATCTGTGCATATTTAATGATTCTCCTAGCAAATGTCTTCCTTACCTCCTCCTCAGTCCTATTCTTCCATAACCAAAAATCCACTTAATTTCAATAAATCAGTCTTTGCTTTGTTTTTTACTGTTCCTTTCCAGATTCTCACCATACCTATTTCTCTCAACAGGTTCAACAGCATATAAGAATACCTTTATTTTATAAAATTATACTGGAGGTAGCATCTATCACAAGGCTCACGACCACTTTAAGTAGTAAAACTATTACAGATATTGCAGATCCATTCATCATCTAGGGTCTGCCCCTAGAAACAACACACAGCAATGCAAGAAGAAACATCTTTTTCCTAATCTCAAGGCAAGAATGGCGACAAAATTATCATCACTTGCACTAGTTTCTGAAAACTTCAGTGTTTCTTGGTAAAGATAACAGAAAAAGCATGCAATAAATTTTATTATGAGATCATAGTTTGCAGCTTGGCTGTGCTGCCAAGTCTTTATTTTGCAAAGGGGAATACAAAATTCCCAAAACATTTGTTTGAAGTGTTTTTGGCCAGTCAAGAATGGAGTGGGATGGCACACAGAACCCACTCATGTTCCAGATGATCAGGATTCAAAAGATCCCTACAACGGCCACAGTCATGGGAAAAGGCTTCACTTTAGAAGGAGTCCTTAAAATAAACACTGCTCTCCAAAGTCAATATAAACTTCAACCAGTTGCCTTTTCTTCCTTTGATTCTTAATGGCTATGTATACATTGTCAGTTAGCTATGGTAGTTTGGTATGGACATCACAAAGTATCCCAGGTCATCTCAGAAATATTGAACTCTGCATGAAAGAGTATCTGAATGGCTTTCTTGACGATAATAAACTTTGCAAAGTTTCTCTGATTTCCAGCTTGTAAACGACCAGGTCCAACGTTACTCAGTATCATGCACAGGGCTTTCTCAAATAGCAGCTCAGATCCATTCCTGAGCACAAATCCTTCATCTATACAGACTAAAATCAACATCAAGCATCACAGATGAATTTTTTTTGTTACTTCAGAAAGTGGGTACAAAGCCAGTAAGCTACTTCAGCTTTGGATAAGGGGCAAAAGAATGCATGGATCATGCTTCTCATCTTGCAAAATTAATTCCCAAGTAAAGCAACTCTGGTGCGGGTATAGACGTCTGCTAAGATACTGGCCCAGTTACTGACCCTTCTGCTAAAGCATTCTCCCACCCCACACATACCTGCAGCACTATCTGTGCTGCTAATACCCAACGTGAATCCACCCACAGGCACATACAGGCCAAGTTAACTACGCAGGATGCCGTTCACCCTGCCCTACTGAGACCTGGACATAGACCAGCACCTGAACTCCAGCCTAAAGTGAGGAGGGAGAGACACAAATTACACGGGGGGAAGGTATTGTTGACAGCATAGGACTGGAAAGGAAAATGGGATGGATCAGAATTTGAAGAAGAGGTAAAGGCAAATAAGTGTTGGGGTTTGTTTGTTTGTTTTAATTACTTGTTTTCAATTATTCTGAAATAAGTGTTTCCAAGGCTCCACATTATCAAAGGAGAGATCTAGATCAAGAACAAAGTAAAGATGAGAAAGCAGTGTAAAAAAAAAAAAGGCAAATAATTAACTGGCAGTTCATGCTGCGAATCACGAGTTTGAAACAAACTTACCTACATCTGTTGATAAACTTCATTAACTGAAAAAATGATACTGAAATGAATGCTGTCCTGCATGCATAATGCCCATCTTCCGCTTAGGTATCTAAACCACAAGGACTTTTGAAACCTCAGTAGTTCAAAGATTCTCTCAGTTGTTTTGGAAGACAACGCTGTGCACACCTGAGGCTCACTTCCAAAGGGGACAAAGGAGGCTGGTGCACCATCAAGAGGACTAACCTCCCAGTTAAGTATCAAATTGGTAAACAGTTTGTAGTCTGCAATAAGCTCCATTCATGCAAAACTGAATGTCTAGGACTCACTACGGTGTCAACAAGAGAGAAGTAGCCAAAGGGATTTTTAAACACTGACGTCTGTCAGACAGATGGCTGCAACAATTTATTCTTTGCTGGCCTTAACTATCTTATCTTGCTGGTGCTGTTAAGGATGAGCTGCAGAGGATTTCAACAAACAATGCAAAATTGTTTCCAACAGTAGTAACGATAATTACTTTTGAGATGTCCATTTTTATCCCTAGATCTGGAAGTGCTCTACAAAAGGTATGTAATATCACCAACATCGTAACAAGAAGTACAATCAACTGAAAGACAGCTCATAGCTCGCTCACTCCTGCATCTTTGTTGTCCTGGACTCACTTTATCTCACTGCAAGAAATAAGGAGACAGCAAGACACTTCTTCCCCTTTCCTATGCAAGAGGTTGCTCTTTCCACGGCACAACAGAGACATGGACAAACTACCTTTTTCAGACTACCCTTCCCTGCTAACCCGCCATCACATCTCCATTTACCTTCAGCAACTACTTTCAACCACAAAATCATCTTGCCCTACATCTGACTGAAGCTTCAAATTTTCCACAAGGAAGCAGAGAGTCCCACATGACTATGCCAGCAGAGACTATAGATGAAAGGACTGAAATCCATTTCTCCCCTTCAACAACAGAGGCAGTCATCATTCACTGGCGGCTGTCCTGATGCATTTGAAGTGCATCAGGACCACTTTTAATTACCAAAAGTTCAAATACTCTAACGTACGTGTATCAGTACTACTATGCTCCACACCCCCCTTCATTAGCCTTAAAAATGCAATGTCCCAAGTGGCACAAGCTTTTCCATGTCCTGTAAAACCAGTACCTTACTTTAAGATTAAAAAGCCCCAAACAAACAAAACAAACCCAAAGTTACCCTGGAATGTAGAAGTTCAAGTGGATGCACATAATAACAAAAATTTATTATGTGGATTTAGGTTAGTCTACTAATGATCAATTTATTGTCTACACTTACTGGAGAACCTCATATTCATTCAGTTAATCCTTTTATCCCCCATTACAACTAATTTCCTCTTGCAGAACACCATTAGAAAAGGAGACACCAGTAAGTAAAAATCTGTGACGTCTGGAGCCTACTTAAAGGACCTTAGTTTCCAGTGGGACTGCAAATAATTTCAGTAATGGACCCTTTCAGAACACTTCTCATTACTTTCTTCATTTGTGAAGTTAACTCAGGGGAATAGTTACTGCAATTTAGAGACCACAAGCCCAAGAAACAGAAATGAACCAACTTCTGAAGATGCATTAATAAGTAGAGATCTGACAGAAGTACATTTCAGAGCAACAGAAGGTATGATGCCAAATCTTTATTAGTTTTGCTTAAACTAATTGACTTCATCCTAAAGCTGAAGAATTTAACAGTGCATCTCCACTATTTTATCTCAAAGAAAAACAAAATGAAAGAGACTGTGTTCAGGAAATGTTGGTTCTTCAGTTTTTTTAGACTGCATTTGGACTCCTCCTGACCCCAGCTTCTAGCATGTACTGTCCTACTCTCAAGGTGCTCTCAGAACTGCAAAGACAGTTTCTAACCAGAAAAGGCTCCTTTGCAAGGAATAATAGGTTCAGTAGATCACGTTCTGAACTAATTTCCCATAGGTCCTTAGTCACTGTAGCTTAAAATATGAGCATGTTCACAAAAGTGTTTGTGGCCAAAACTAGATCCATGTTTCAGACTCAGTGTAATTCCACGAAACTAGCTCCCCAGCATCTGCCAAAAAATGCCTTTTGATAGGAGAAGGCCTAAAACCAAGGGAGCTGTCTGAAAACACACTTCTCAAATAAATAAAAACATCACCATCAAGGGAAGCAGAGAAAGTACTCAAAATTTGTAGGAACAGCCCACTGATCAGAGTAGACAAATAAAAGTGTGATTCTCAGTCCTTGTGGCACAGTTTGCCTTGCAAAATGCTTTTTTTGTACTTAGTTTGGCAATTAACCTCACCTGGTTCACTCTCCATTGTATTATAAACCGCCTCATATAGATCCACTCCTCCTAACCTGCATAAATGACCTACTCTTCATACTGGGCAGACCTACATTGACAAGTCCTTGTTCACAAGTCCATTGACAACAACAGAGTCTGTGGCAGGCAAATATCTCCAAGCATTGCTACCGTGGCCACTGAAATGGGGATAATCTCTGCAAAAATGAAAGCTATATGACACCTTATTTCCAATCAAAATAATTTTAACAAAATCCTAAACACAGGATGTGGTGAACAGATTACTACTAAACAGTTCTGCCTTACCGTAAGCAACCAGAAGTGTTCTTGAAGACAGTTGTCCACTCAGCATCACGAGGCTTAGAGTCCTCATTTGGCTCACTCTCCCAACCTGAATGGGGTATAATCACCTCATTGGTAAGCGTCTGCAGACCATGGTTGATGATGACCATCTTCAGGGGCTCGTAGGACGATAAATTCCACAGGGTTCCTGAAGGAGAAACGGTGATTATTAAGTAACAAGAGAATAATAACTATTTAAAATATCTATATTAAATAGAATCACTAGATTCATAGAGAATCACTAGCAGGTTAAATCATAAAACTAAACGCAAAGGCGAAACCACTTGATGAGACGCCAGACTCACACAAAGCTTAGGGAAAATTCCACAGTTGCTGCAACAGAAACATTTCCAAAAGCATGGATGCATCTTTATCAAGACATGGATATTGCTGAAGTTAAGTCTTACAACAGAGTACAGAAACGTGATGTGCTATTGGAGATTAATCAGATTTTTCTGCTGTATACAAATTTTGTTATGCTTTTAAGTCTACCTATGCCTCAAAAAGTAAAAATTCATCCAGTGCAGCAGACAAGTGTATTGAGCAAGTCTTAAAAACAGGGATGAATTTATGGACTGTCATTGATCTTACGCTTACCCTTTGCACAAAACATTATTTCACTGAATACTCCTCTCTATTATTTACTTTCACATTTTCTTGTCACAGGCGATCTGTGTTCAAATCACGTGGTGCCACAAGCATATGATTCCCTGAAGAAGCTGAGAACCAAAACCCCTGTCTTTCCATTTTTACCTCAATTACGAGCCAAAGTAGACAGAAGTCAAACATCAAAACAACGTAACAGAGGAACAGCCTTAGAACTGTAAAAATACCCAGGCTCACATAAGGGATACAACTTCCCAGCAGACCTCTCTCAGTGTCCTGACATTTATTGCTCTTTAGCTTAGGACTAAACGAGGACATTCACTTCAGAGATAATTTCTGCATAGGCCCAACCTGGTAAGATTTGAAAACTATCAGTAACACCACGTGGAGGGAGCCAGACGCACACTTTCGGTCTCCAAGGAAAGGTGTGAAGACTAGCAAAATTTCAGCAACCGAATGGAAAAGCTAGATTCCCCAGAGCACACGGGAAACCTTTCCTAAGCGGATACAATATTAACCCGAGGCTCCCTGTGTTAGTACAAGTGTGGATTTGTGCGTGTTACATAATATGCGCAGAGAAAATTGTAGATACTCACCTCTTGGTATACATGTCTAAAGCAAAAGACAAAAGAAAAACAAGGGTGCAATCTTTTGTTTCAGCCCCTTGCAATCACTCCAAGTTTTAAAACCTACAATTTTCAAATTAAAAAGACTAGATTTTTCAATCTATCACTTTTGTTACACAGTCTAACAAACACACGGACTTGCCAGACCCTGTCAGTCAGCGGAAAGCGTGTAGTAGCGAGGGAGCCCACAGCTGCGCAGTGACCCAGCACACCAGAGAACCGCCAGAGCCACCACACCTCCCTCCAGACGAGCGGAGGCAGCCGTCTCGTGGGGACTCTCCTACACGCTCGGGCTTTCACTGCTACAAGTTGGAAGTGTCAAACGCCAAACGCCCTATTTTAATATTAGGGTATTATCCATATCCAGTCATGACAGGTACCAGGTCAGGACGGGAATTTTATCTCCATTTGAGTAGCGACTGGCACTTATACGACAACCTCGAAGGCTGAGGAGTAGCAGAGCCTCCGAAGTAAAATGCTACGGTGTCCCCTATTCAAAGCGATCTTTATAAAATCCAGGCATCTGTTCAGACTGAGGAGACCGTATTAATTAAGAAAGAAACTCTGGGGCAGATGACAGAATGAACACCATGTTTCTTTCAGTCTTTTTCTAAAACCATACAAAAACTCGCTTTTTTGGCCTACTGCCCTTGCATTTCATAGACAACACACTGTATGAGATTTTTATAACCTACTTTTTTTAGCTTTCAAACAAGACTATATAGGTGAAATACAAATTAATTTTCTCTTCGTACCCATTACAATAAATCACCTTTGTCACTACCAAATGAACAATAAGAAAACAATGGACAATAAGAAAAAAACCAAAACAAGCAGAAAATGCTAATTGGCCCCATTTTGTTGTGGAAGAAAGCCTTTACTTCTCATAACAGATTGGCTCAAAAATATACATCATGCAAGAAACAAACGCAAGTCAATATTTCTAAGACGACTATGAGCTGACATATAAGCTACCCAATTAATTTTAAATACTTCACTAGTTGAGTCTTTAGTTATTGCACACCAATTCCTTAAGCATATCAGAATCACTGACATAAAAATAATAATTACAATTAAATCTCTAAATGCATTGCTGACTCAGTACTTCAAAATTCAAATGCAAAATCCAAACATCCATCACTCAACAAAATAGATAAATACCAGGAAAATCATCTCTGGAGCAAACCTAAATTCAAACTGAGAACAGTGTGTGCACAACACCCTGGTTCTGGAGGGTTATGTCAGGGTTCCCTCACAGGATCGTAAGCGGAGCATTCGGTATTTGCAGTGGTCAAAAAAGCACTAGGAGGAAAAGATGGCATCAAATGAGAACCTAGTACAGTGTTCGCAACGATCCTGCATTTCTGTTCTTGTGAAACTGCAAAATATTGCAACTAGAAATAACGTGGAGACTTAAAATCATCTGTATGTGGAAGAGTTAAGTTTTAAAATCTAACAGCCCCTCATATTTAATGGCTCTTTCCTTAAATGCACATACTACTTTTGCACCTGAAATGAGATTCTGCCTTTTCCCCTTTCCTGGAAGAATGACATAATGTGTTATCCGCATAGTGAAACTACAAAGGCAGATTTCACTGCTTAGGAACAATCAGGCAGACATATACTTAAAACGCAAAAAAATACCTATAAAATTTCCAAGAGCTCTAATATTACAGGATTGCACAAGAGTTTTCCAATGCTCAAAGCTTTTTCTTGTTTTAAGACTGAGATATTTGTGTCTAGATTTCAAGACCTTCAACCCCAATGTGTAAAATAAAATCATCACCTCCAAACTCCCTCTTCTATATTCTCATTCACCAGTAGTCACCTCAAGAGATGAAATACATCTGGGAGTCAACAGCATTCTAACTGGATTGCGACACTGAAAACAGCACTAACCTGCCAACCCATCACACACAAGTCTGCCTCGCTGATGGTAGTAACCCCACCCAGACCAAAAGAACTACCTGCCCCTACAAAAGGGGCTCTTGTACATACTTATCCAGAATTTTTCTTAAAATCTATGCAATAAACCATTTAAGGCAAACACATTTTGACCGTCGATCTCATTGAATGGCTACCAGACAACAGGGACTGAAGTTAAACAGAATGCCTTTTCTCCATCCTCTTTGAAGAAAAAAAAACCCCAACAGTTCACAAGCTTTTCAATTTCTCATCTACCTCCCATCTCTCAAATGTTTCATAGAAAACTCCAACAAACTGTGAAGAAGACTAAAAGACAGTCTTATTATTAAAAAAAGCACAGACTATTCAAATTATTCAAAAAAGACAAACCACTTAAACTTATAATAGTCATCTTATTGTTGCATGAGGAAAACCAAAACAATGTCTCTGTTGAACAGCATTCAGCAAAGGAAAATGTGCAGCACTTAACAGAAAGGTAGCCCAAGATAAACAGGGATGAGGGAATCTTGTGGTTCCAAAGGCAGAAAAAAACAAAAATTCCGATTCGAGGTTGACTTCATTGGGAAAATATTCCACAAGAAAGGATACAGAAAATGAACAGTGACAATACATTTTTCTTACTCAAAATTATGAAACAGAGGTCTAAATCCCAGCATCCTTTCAGCTATTGAGAAAAATTCCATAGAAAACACATTGATAGTGACAGCCACAGAAACTTCAAAAAAGTTAACAAATTCAGATCACACTGTAGGTTTTAGCAGTGTAAGAGAAAATCTGAGTAAAAAAATTAAAATCCCTGTAAATTTGACATCCGTGTCATAAAATCATTCCCTGTCTCTATTAGCATAACACATTAATGATCTAACAAGCTGGAAATACTGTTTTTAAAACTTCAAGTTTAATCAATTCAAATGACTATCACTTGAGAGAAATCAAGTCACTAACACAGCAGCATAAGGGAAATGAAGTTATCTAAATTTTCCAGGCATTTTCACTATGCTTTTTGACTGCAGATTGCCTGAATTTTAAGACTAGATGAAGATGATGAACTATTACTTTTCACAAGATGATCACAATAATGACCAATCTTTATTTTATTCATAAATACTATTTGTAATATACTTACATATTTCTAACTACAACCATTAGCTCTACTCTTTGAGGATGTTAAGCAGGGACAACAGCTACAAGTTTTTATTTCAAAAGTACTGATTATTGTAAAATATATTAAAAATTACTATAAGCTATAAACATTAGCGATACGATTGACGTAATTTAAAAAGTGATTAAGGCCACAGCCATAATTTCCTGTATCTCCTCCTCCTTGGAGCTGTGGAAAGATTCCTAAGGAATTGTGGGAGAATACATACATGCTATTATCTTCTGAAATCCAAGGGAAATCTTTTCCTGCTGTGCTCGCTTACTTGCAAAAATCCAATGTCACAAAGAAATTAGAAAAAGCTGTTTAATTCTCCATCTATGGTCCATACCAAATAATTCACCATTTGGAAAAATAAAAGTGCTCCGCATCATATTCACCAAGGACTTCTTGCTGCATGTTGGTCCTGTATGCATTTGTTTGACAGACTTGTTTTTATCATTCTAAGTCCTGAAGATTGGAGCTGTGCTCCTTCAAGTTAAGTCATGGTAAAGTCCAGAACCTCAACATGAACTACTGTGTCAGAGAATACACCAGGAAAAGGGAACTTCTTCTGACAACCTTTCTAGTAGAAAATGGAAGGGGTAACCTGATGTGTAATCAGAAAATTCAAGACAGCATGGTATTTAAAAGAGAAGTTAGTGTATGATCAGCTGACAGGATCTTAGATACATAAATGCCCAGGTGTGAATTCTGAGCAAGTTGATCAATCTGCAAGCTTCTAATATAGTGTTAGATCAAAATATTTCTTCTGCAGAGCATTTTGAAGGTCAATCATTTTTCAATCAAAACCAGTTTGGCCACATACAGCATCAGGAAAATCACGTTCTGCACCACTTAAAATCAGTGCAATGTCGTTAAACAACAAAATTACTTTTTATGTGCTCACAAAGAACAAAATTATTCATTAAAGCTACCAACTTCTGATTGCTTTTCAAACAATGTAATAGAATTTTGGTCTTGCATGTCTGATGAGAACACTTCCTCCACAAAAACAACTTATCACTCAAGATAAAACTTTTGCAGCTTCTCTATTGGAACAGATTTAACTCCTTATCAGTTTAATCCTCCTTTCTCTCTGTATCTCAAGAAAATGATTCACTGAAAGTTCAGCAGTACAGTTTCAAGACTATAAAGGGATGCAAGGAAGAGTTTTGTGGGATATTTCTCATCACAACTCTACTCATGATTTACTTATGGACACACTAACAGTTAAATCAAGCTTTTCTCAATGCAGTAGATGGGAGGTATTTTGCAACTCCACACTTTCAAAAGAAAGAAAAGTGAGATCTGTGGTATTTTATGAATGTAGCCTGAGTTTTGAAGGTATTTTTACATACCTCATATCCGACTAACTTTGAGGTACATCATGTTTTAGTGCCATGTGCAGATATATCAACAATGTCTGGTAAAACAGAGATGGCATTAACCCAGAGAAGGTTCTCAAATTCTGCTAAAACCAGTGCTATCTGAAAGAAAAAGCTACAAACTTGCTTAATCTGGCAGTAGTGTTCTACCAGTATGGAGCCTGCTTCCAAAATTGCATGTCAATACGTTTGCCTAACTTGCGTTCTCCAAAACATATATTCCGGGAAGTAGTCAAGTAAACACACTTCTGACACATCAAGTCTCCCTCATTCAGCACTGAGCGTCACACGTCCGATTCCTCCCTCACGCTCCCTTGCCACTGCATCTACCTCGTATGTGTTTTTAACATATTGGTGTGGCTTTTTTCCCACTCCATTAACCCACTGACCAGACCCAGCTGGCTGGCCTGATTCATACTGTTCTGGACAGCTGTGGCTGCTGTGTCGGATCACCAAGTTAATGAGAGGCCATGGAGCCGTACTGAAGCCAAGGACTGACTCTCAAATTAAATGAGAATGATGCTCTCTTTTGCCAGAAAGCAGCCTCTCCAGCAGCAAATAATGTGTCTTACTGCATCCTCCCATGTACCTCTTGTCCGGCAGGCAGGCAGTGTCCCACACCCAGAGAACCAAAACTTCAAGACTGAAGCGCTCTTGAATTCAGACTTCTGAATTACATCAATTTCTTTAAATTACTTAAATCTCTTTGGAAAAGAGGATTATTTTATCATTCGCCCACATGTGGGATGACCAGCTGATGATTACTATTCAGCTTTCAAAAAGCAGCCAGTATTGAGTTTAAGAAATATTAAACCACAGAAAAATCAATGTGTCATACCAAACTTGAATTTGCAGCCTGTTAAAAGAAATAAACAAGCAAACCCTGTATGCTGTTGTCTTCCCCCCCCCCCGCCTTTTTTTTCCCCACTGCTGCAGAAGTCCCCAGAGATTTCACTCCAGACAGAATAAAAAAAATCTTTCATTGTGAAGGTAGACTTTGGTTTATGACTAAGGAAAAGTACTCAGATAGGAAGTCAAGATTTCTACCATAAGAATATCAGAATTATGATCTGAATTTCTGAGGCTGCAAAACACAGTTCTTTTTGTAGCAGCTCTGGTTGAATGCTCCCTTTGCACTTCAAGTTGGCTCTTGTTTCTCTCTGCTGACTTTTAGACCTCATTTTTCGAATGGACAATTCCACATTATCAGTCTAGGCTTTGAACACTGACTGCAAGTACACCAGCATCAGTCTCAGAGGCATTGCTGGAATACTCTCCTTTTCTATATTGATGCTTGAATGTCTCATACCAGATCTGGTGATATCATTTTAGAAGTGGAATGAAATTCTTCCTGGTTAGGTGGAGATTAAATGCACATCACCTGTTGCTGGACATCTATTTAAGTTAATGCCCTCAGTATTCCTGGTGTTTCTCAGTAAGGGGAAATAAAGAGCTTTAAGTAGCAAAAACCAAAGAGGAATAAAAATACTATATTTAATTATCAGGAGCTACTGTCAAATAAAATGCATTTGAACAGTAAAACTAATTAATCAACTGGAAATCTAAGCAATCGCCATTTAGAGTGAAAACGGAAAACATGCAGTTTGGTTTTGTCATCTCAGAAGTGACTGATTAGCACTTAGCACTATAATGATATTCCTTCAGAGTAAATTATAGACTGGCTTCTCCTTTCTTGAATCTAAAGAAATAAATTAATTCCTTCTCAGCACTCCAGAAACGAGTTTTGAGTAAACTAGAACAGTAGATAAACAGATATTCTTTATTTAAAATAAAAAAATTAAGTCAGCCATCATACTAAATGAGCGCAACAAATGGGATATAAATACTACCTACAGAGTTTCCATGTTAAGAGACAAAGCACAGACAGCAATCAAAGCACAATCACCACATGCTACTTCAGAGGTTCTCTGACAAAACAGACAGCTCTCCTTTGCCAGCTCACCAGAAAAAGACTGGAATAATATCCCTGCTAGTTTCTAGAATGTATATTTAGATGTAGTTTGCTAAATATCCTATAATGGCTGGGGAAGAACAGTTGGAACGGCCAAGGCCACTGTTCATCTCAGAGAATTATGATTACCAGTAAAAACTTGGAGAGCTACTATAATTTTTTTGAGGCGATTACAGAATTATGAGGTTTACTTCTAATGGCTTAATCCATGTTTGCAATAGGGTCTGCCTGGAGAATCCAACACTGATAAGTTAGCTAAACAGTTTCAGCCCTGGACCCATTTTCACACTTTGAAAACTTTCTGAAAAATTCTGTTCTGGCACTGAAAGTCATTGCAACTGCCCTGGTCTCCATCCAAACATCCCCTGCTACTTCTGAGAAGAGAAAGAGAAATCCATTTCACTCCTCATGAGTTATGGGAGACTGCAGAACAATATAATTCTCCACAGTTTAAGAGCTGACATACTTTTCCACCCTTCTCCACTTAATGGCTGAACTTTGAAACTTGGCATATAGTTTATTACTCTTTTTGGATGATGTCCAAGACTAAGTTCAAATAAAAACCAGGTTGAATAATGGAGTTACATGTAATTGAAAACTCCCTGCAAAGTGTGCATGAACTCAGTAACTTCAAAATGTATTCTCCCTTTTCTGTTTATTGCAACAAACGAACCCTGTGTCCAGAGCATCTCAACAACAGACTCTACACTCCTTAAAATCTGAGTTTTCCAGCCCAGAAGTGCCACAACTTTATATACAGCCTCAAAGTCCCCAGCACCGGGGGCTGGAAGTGTTCCTGAGGAGACTGTTCTATCAATATGAAGTAGTGGGGACATGGCAGCAGGATTGCTTTATAAGAGATTAACAAGGAAAGTTTTAGATTAGCATATTTTACCTCATGATTACAACACACTGAGGGCAAGCACACTACAAATTACCTGTCAATGAAGTTGCTATAACTCATTTAAGCTTCAGCAACTCAACCACATGCAGTTGCATGCTACATCCAAGAAGCATCATCCATCTCTCAGCATCCAGGGAAACCCAAGTGTGCTACATACACAGATCATTGCGATTTCCTCCTGAAGGGCACATTTGCCTTAGGCTTTCTAACACCACAACTGTGGTGCAACTAAAGAAACAGCTGCAACCAGTGATCTAAATTCTCCTTCGATGCTCTAATCTCCAGAAATTCTTGTTCCTGAAGCTGAAACGAATCCTCTAAAGAATAATTCATTAAAGAAACTACAGACACTGACCTGTAATTAGCTCTCTGACTTCCATGTCATTTGTTTTTCGCAATAGTCTGATCAATGCAGGGATCCCATCACAGTTCTTTATAGCCACCTTGTTTTCATTATCCTTCCCATAGGAGATGTTTCTGAGAGCCCCACAGGCTTTACGATGGACCTCCGGCTTTGGATGATCAAGTAGGCCCACCAAGATAGGTATCCCTTTAAGGTGCCTCACGTCCTTTTTGATTTTATCATTCTCGTAGCACAAGTGCTGCAAGTAGGCTGCGGCGTTAGACTTGACTGGATCAATAGGGTGGCTGAGCATGGCAATTACTTCAGGGAGGTCAGGGTCCCTCCACCTGGGGTCTTTACGAATGCTGTCAATAGAGGGGGAGCGCTTCCCCAGACGGTCAATACTAGCCATGCTTCCTCTCTCTGGCTGTGCCAGTGGTGCTGCGTAGCCACCATGAAGGTAAGGGATCCGCTCTTCAACCACCTCTGTCTCAATGGGGTCATCGTAGCCCCTGTAAGAAGCAGCAGTCCCAAGAGAAAGAAAGGGGAGGGAAAAAAAAGCACATTTAAACACTGTGTACCTCTAAGCCAGTATGGAGATTTCAGCTATGAGCAAACCTTTTAATATCAGAAACATCATTAGGGGCAGCATATTTACACTTTCAAATAATTTATTTGTAGTAACTTGAAAATTAACCATAGCTGAGTACTCAGCAGTGATGGGAGTACAGCACAGTATTTGGCTAGCAACAAAATGATGACAGGAACTGCAACTCATCAAACAGATTGTTTTCATTTTGGTCACTTAGTAAAACAATTATGATAGAGCTGGATTACATTTAGTAGGAAACACAGAGCTTCATTAATGCTGCTACTTCTTCAACAAACCAAAACTCTAATTAAAGGCATTCAAGGCCTGGGCAGAGACCACAGACACTTTTCAGCAAGTCTGAAAAGTTCCACTACATTTCCACGTTGATGGTCACACAAGTGAACTCATCAATACACATAATGTAAAAAATGATGGAAAACCTAAGTCCTGAATGCAAGCATGTAATAAAAATCTATCTTGTACAGAATCATTTGGAATACAGGTAAGAGGCTGATGGTCAGGAGACCTGGGTCCAACTTTTAAGATCAGAGTAACTTGCTGGACACCCAAAACGAGTCCAGGACTCTGAGCTTTCCTCTCCAGATCAGCAACTAACCTAGATGTTAGACACTCTTAAGATCATTTACAGCACGAGAATGAATGGCATCCATCTCGTTGTGCCATAATTCACTGTGTGTAACTGAAGGAAGGTCAGTCACAACCAGCTAACACACCTATTTAGATATTACTGTCCTATTTCACACAAAGGGCGAAATTACAATCGACACAGTTGAAAATATTCTAACATAGGCACGTTCTCACACTACAAATGTCCATATTCTTTTAAAAAATTAAATAAACTGGTGTTTGACAGATATTTCTTTTTCTTTAACAACCACTGCTGCAACTACAATCTCTCACCTTCAGAAAGAAATCCCCACACCCCACAGCCCGCCCCCCCCAATCAGTTCCTACAAACTAGCTGCTAACAATAAAACATTTCTGCAAGAGATTTGTAAGGAAAGGAATTTACAACTTCAGAATTTGTTTGAGATTCACTGATATACTTAATTCCTTATTCAAAGTGACACCTTTCGTCCTCCAGAACACGCACAGTTAGTGCAGGGGAGCTTCAGTGCGTGTGCGGTACACCCGTCTGAGGCTTGCACACAGTGACCCACTGCTCACAAATTCTTCAACTTTGTCTGTGAATAAGCCCACGGGGCAATAAGGTGACTTACACCTAACAGTTATGAACTCCCACAAACACTTTGAACTTCACAATCCATCCTCTCTCAGACTTTGCCCCTGAGGCTCACACCAGCTCACTAACCTGGCTGAGAAGGATCAAGACCTGAGGTGACCCACAGGGGACCCAAATCAAAATTCCAATTTTCCCATTGTTTTAAACCTCAAGTCTAGAAATGTTTCTTCTTCATCCTCCCCTCCCTCTAATACTGCTCTTAATAGATGCTAACATAATCCGACTTCTTAGATATATATTTACTCTTTAAAAAAAGCAGCAGCTTTTTGCCCTACTGTATTTTCCTGGACAGATTAGCTACTATCTCAGTATTGTAGTTATCTCAGTCAAGCAAGTGGTTTTAATTGCTACAAAATCATTCTTAAAAACTTTCATTTTAAGCACTGACTGTTGTTAGTCAGAAGGAAGTATAGACCATTAGAACTCAGAAAGAAAATGGAGCTTGCTGTTATCCTAAAGGGACTGCTAATTAAACTAGACTCTGGGGAGAAGAGCAACCGGAGGTGGAGACTGAACTTAGTCTTGTACAATTAACGCTTTTAATGTTAAAAGCGCCTCTACTGACTTTAAGTTGCTTTAATTGCTGTTCTAAAGCATAAACGGAATGAAAGGATAAAAATGGGCCAGTATCCAAAACTTCAAATGAATCTGAAGAAATCCTTTTATCGATGCAGTTATTTGTGTATGTATAATTCAGTACTTGCTCTACACAGTAATTTACAATGTCTGGACAGCTGTTGTATTTTCTGTTAGAGAACAAAGCTGTTTCCATCATTCGAAGAACAAAGTAACAACATTGAGAAGATTTACTTTTGTGCATATACACAGGGCAGAAGTAATAACAAAACCCCTGAACTACTCCTCAAACGAAATTCTGATTTTTACATATGCAAATTTAGGACAACCAGCATTAAAACTACAACAAAAACTCATTTCTCAAACTCATCCTCATGTTAAAATTCTTATTGACTGCATAGAAGAAAAATAGCAAAGGATTAATTTTAATAATTGCCCTCTGCACAGCTGTTGCTTGCTTGACTTGGTAACTCGCAATTCGGCACACCTCAGTCCTATGAGCTGCCCACAAGGTAACTGCACACTACCTCAACTACACCTGCACAATTAAGTTTCTCTCTCCTTCTCATCTGTGCAAATACATAAATGTAATTCTTGTCTTGGGATGCAGTTTGTTTGCATTATTCCCACAAAGCCTTCCAAACAGAACCACACGGATGGGCCCATCTTCCTCACGTTGTATCCTCTCCCCTGTGCCACATAAAGCCCCTCAGTTTCATTACATTTGCCCAAAATTTCGGAGTTAGGTCTTTAAATTGCAACACTGTCACGACAAGACAGCGCACCAGATCACTCTTGTACCAACAACACGAATTTTTTTGAATTGTCAATCAATAGTTATTAAATATGAATATGAATATCTGAAGTAACCACTCATTAAAAAAAAAAAAAATCATCACATCCAAACTTGCTACTTATTCTAAGAAAGTTTTTTTTTAAAAGGCGTTTTTCCTTCCATTGTTTCAATACAAAGCTACTGATGCACCAAAGACAGCCAACAGGCTCTGATGATCATTGCCTTTGATGATGCCTCTCTGATGAAGTCCCCAGGGCTCAGAGCTGGGGTAGAACAGGATATGGGAAGATGCCAAGTGTTTCATGCTGCAGGGAAGAGGTTGCATTCCCGAGTGCCATGGGTACGGAGAGCTGTGGATGGTTTAGGATGAATCACGCAGGTGGTGGTGGGGAGGACATCATTGCTCAGAACCCACCAGCTACTGCTCTGTGGTGAAGTGCTGACCACAGCACATACTGCTGGCCCCAAACCCATAGCAGAAGCAAAGCATCCTCAAGAAAACAGGCCCTGAACTATAAGTGACTTTTAACAACTGTTGGCATTCTCATAACAGTCTCATCCTTACATGAACCATTCACTTATGACACTATTCCTGTCAATCTCAACCTGATTCTGCTGGACCATCTCCTTAGTGGGAAAACAAAAAAAAAAAGAACTGCACATCTAACATGACCATTTTAGTACACAAAGACAGCTACTTTGAAACAAGACAGTGTCTCTCAAGTATTTGTAGAGAAAGGATGAACACAAGAAACACTATTGCTGAAATAAGCCCACACAGGACAGATCCAACATACTTCTGTAGGATGAAACAATGTCAAGAGCCGCTGGTTAAATACACAAGTAACAAAACCCAAGGACTTTTAACTGGCAGCAAAGAGAACACCTGCACACATGACCTTCCAAGACCCTGAGTAACTATCTAAAAACTCTGACAAATTTTACAAGGGAAGCTCTAAATGCCAGCTCTGCCATTGCTTAACAGCATTGAAGGGAAGCAGTTTATCAAAGCGGATCATCTGCAAAGGAGCAAAGTAACTGATCGGGCAGCATAATGCTGAACTGCCAGAAGGCCTTTGGCTGCCTTGGCAGACAGAGATCCCCCACGCTCTGCACAAGCAAGGACGGTCTGGCCCAGGTCAAGTCCCACCTCCCTTCCTTTAACAAGGGGCTTGGGGACCATAGAAGTGCAGACTAGTCAAACAGTTAAGTCAAAAGCAAGTACCTCTCTGGAAGTTAAACACACCCAGTTTCTGAAGACAAATTACTAAAGTCAGCAACACATTTATACACAGAGAGAGTAAAGAAATCACCTTTCTGAGCTGGACTGGTGGGGGCCAAATGTGATTTTTCACTTTCACACCAGCAGAGCAGCTACGTTGCAAAGACAAGACACTTGAGACAGAAGAAGGGCTAATGAGAGCTTCAGCAGATACAGTCATCTGTGCTCAGGAGGACAACAGCTCTTTACTCTTGGGACTGAAGAGACCTGGTAATATGCCAGAATTGTTGACTACAAGCATCTTGCCTTCCATCTGTTTGTAGCAAGGGAGTTTTTAGGATGCTGTGGGTCTCACTAATCACCTGTCTCGGGGAACTGATCAGAACGCATCCTAGCATAGATAAAAACTGGGAGAGAGCTTGTGAATTTATCATCTTCCTTGTGGCTTCAACATAGGCACATTTGAGTAAACAGGTGAAGGATTTACACATTTAAGCCTCAACAGTTTATACAAAGTGATATGTTCATCACAGCGTGCAGCTGGTGTCTGCTTGGGATAAAAGACCAGAAAGGCTTGGGATTTCAGTACAGAACTTGGTGCCAAACATTGAAGAGGAAATCTAAACACTTTGCAGAATGAGGTCCTACTTTTGCCAGCTTCTGTTCCCTGATAGGAGGACACACAAGAGGATTCAAAACCGGACTGAATCATCTGCTGAGACAAGTCTGAGTTATGGGTCATATGGTTAAAACACCAACCACCCCTTCACTGGAACCACCTAAAAGCTGCTAATGGATGAGCTGACTCAGGTTTCCACCTGCCACATAAAACTCAGCCACACATCAGTCTTCCGCTACCAGAAGATCAACAAACTGAGATAGAATTCACTGTAAGGAGGAGCCTCAGAAAAACACAAATCTTTTCCAAACTGACTGCATTTTTTGCTTTACCCCATGTCTATACAATCCTGCTCCAAACTAGACAACATCCCAATGTTGCCTACATCCTGGTATTCACTTATGGTTGGTCATTAAACCAGAGGCCTACCTACAGTGATAGGTATCTCCCCAGCCTCAAGATGTCTGCATGGGTGCTGCTGTGAGACCAGAGTTGAAATGGGTCAAGTTAGGCCAGAAGTGCTGACTGAAAGTTTATATACAAATATAAGCCTTTATAGTCTAGATTGAAAAAAGAGACCAGAAGCAGAATGTGACTAACATATATGCAATACCAATATTCTCACACTGTCTACACGTAACAGAAGCAAGAGAGACCTAGCGTTACAGTTATTGAATTTAAAATCTGGCTTGTTTCCTGGTAATTATTATTTGGACCATGAAGTGACCACCAAATATAGTCTCAGTGTCTTAGATCAGGCTTCTGTCATAGAAAATTTAACAGCAGAAAACTCTTCTGTTGTTGATTTAGCCAACATGAAAAATTCATATCCTGTCTAGTCTGGAATGGTAACACTGGCAATAGCTGCTCCAAAGTTTTTAGGGAAAAAGAAGTCCCATGAATGGTAGTGTAAGCGCAAACTGTAGCGATCCACTCTGGAAAGAAATTACCACAGAGGCAAGAAATGTGAAGTTGAACAGAAGATAGTTTAGAAAAAGAAGATGAGTCTATGACTTGCCATTTTTTCCTGCTCATTTGTGTTAAGTTCAATTTAAAGATTAAAAATATTCATATAATAGTAGGGATGGTTTTTGTGAATGAACAATATTCAGTACTTCCTGCTTCTCTTTCGGAAAGGACTGTATATAAAACACCTAGCAATGTAAGACTCCGTATTTTTGAAGACGGTAATAAAACACTCCCTAATTTAATACGGGCAACCTACCAAATTAAGAAAAAGGGGCATAAAACCAATTAAAGATGTGTAAATACCTTCACAAGTAAATTTGGGTAGTATTAAATCAATATTACACACCTTAAATCCTTTCATTTCACCCCAACTTATTATGCACTCTGACTTAAACCAAACCAGAGCATGTATTGAGGAAAATAACATTAAGGGCCACGTATACTTATTGCAGAAAATAATACATCTTAGAGCAGAGACTCAGTATGAAAGAACACAAGAAACATACCGAGCCACAAGCACTAAAGAGCCAACAGAGGGAATGTTTGCCTTTGTGCACTTAGCTGGATTTGTAGATGTTTGTGAGGAAGCACATTTTTCCCCAATTTAAGATGAAATATAAGTAGCTTAAAATGAGGCTGGTAATGACAGAAGGAAAGCATGATAGATATTTATCTCTGTGATGAAATGGAGCAAGCAAGGGATGGAAAGAACAATGTGTACTTGTAATCCCCTCGACTAGAATCCCCTCCAGACACAGCTGGGTTGGCTCCTTACCACATAAGGAGTGAGACTCACTACTGCAGATTCAGAAGAGAAACCTCCACTCAGTCCTCTCAGACAGAACAGCATCAAAACTAGGAACGGACAGTAAGGGTCCTTATTCTTCCTTCAGACTATTAACAAATAAGCACAGCACTTACTGGGAAGAAAATGAGAGAATAACTTAAGTTTCTGCAGTGAGTTAACGAACAGAAGAATTCTGTTTGCAACACGATGAAGGTGCCCAAGCCAAAAGTTGGCGCGATGCAGAAAAGCTTCTAACAGTGTTGTTGCTATATGTACTCTACACACACAAACTTTTTGAAATCAAAAGTGCCATCAATTTATCAGATTCATTTAGTAATTTTCACAAGGAATAACTTATTTAAAAAGAAAAACCTACAGAGGAATAATCAAGTAGTAATCACCCTCATCTAGTACAAAGCACTATTTGTAGTCTTTAGTTTCTCGCAGATCAGTAGCATATCTGAAATGCAGGTTTATTGACTTGTTCAAGTATTTCTTTGAAATGTCAAAAAGTAACTACTTATAAAGAGGCCCTCGTACAATCTTCTTGTGTTCTCACTAGCTAAAGTCTGCTGCCACAGTCAGGCTAATTACTTGTCAAAGCCTCTTGATCATGTTAAATGTGGAAAAAACAAAAGAAACGTAAACCACAAGTTTTGAATTGATCCTACCGAAACTGCAAGGAACAATATATCATAGGGATGTTAAAAACCCACCACTTTAAAAATGCAAATGGGTATGTTCTAAGAATACATTTAATTATTCATCATGCATACAGTTTGAAAATTATTAATAAAAATTTAAAAGCACTTCTGCCTGACTGTCTTTAACGAGAACTGTAAACTTGCTTAGATGCAGGGGAGCACCAATTAAAGTCTGATAGACTGATCAGTATTTTGGCACCCATCGGCTGCAGGTATTTCCTTTAGCCCCATAAAATGTTGATGTGGTTCCACTGGTTGGTAAGCTTGCAAGATCAAAGATGTCACAAGGGACTTAAAGGCGATTCTGGGAGATATGCCCCAATACCTTTTATCTTTCTCTCTTTTTTTTTTTTAATATAGATGACAATTTGCAGGTGCTTGATTCCACTTAGCTTTAAAATGAACTTCCAGAAAGGTGAAGAATGAAACCATGAATGACATAACATGTCCAGGGAGGAGCGCTCCAAGACAAGAGAGCAAAAAGTCCTGCCCAAATCCCACCGACAGCTACTGCTGATAAAGTGAAGCCTTCAGTCAGAAGCATCAAGTCTAAAGACCATCTACACACACAGAGGCAGGTGGGTTCCAGACTCTGTTTACAGCTCTGGAAACTACTCTAAATGAAAAAGAAAATAATGAGAACTAAATCATATCGAAACATGAATCTTTAAGATACGACTTCATGCAGGCACACACAAAAGTTTGCTTGGAACACAAAGTACACAAGTTTTTCAAGTTCATACTCAGAAGACTACTTTCAGCTGAGTAATAAGACTCTCTTACCAAGCTTGTTTTTCTTTTTCTCCAAATGCAAGAGATGACAGCTGTGAGCCCAGCTTAAACAACTAGTATCAGAAAATATGGCATAAAATAGAACATCCCTTGTAAAGGGGACTGAACCAGAAGTAATTTGTGACTGGTCACTTCAGTTACGTTAAGTGCAACACAGGTGCTCTTTATCTCCCCTTTATATAGGCACAGAAGAAAATAATGATCTGGTCTTACAAAATGTTGAAATACTTCAGTGAGGTTCAGCACAACCTGGTCATGCAGCTGAGGGTGTGCAGCTAACACAGGATCAGAAGCTGAGGCTGTCAAACACCTCACGAGACAGCTTTTATATAATGAGGCATCCCTTCACCATCACGTATCAGCTTGTCTGCAATCCCAACCAGCTGTTCAAAATTTTTGTTGGCAGATGTGCACATAGCCAGTCCTGTCAGAAGTCTCACAGATTACAAATGCCTCTTTTCACCTGGCTAGTGTGGGATGGCTCTGGGACAACGTAATGCAGTCATAACTCTTTTGTAGGAAGGCGGGGGGGGGGGAAAGTAACTTAGCCCTCTTCTACAAGATTATCTCTTTCTTTCTAAATTCAGAAATTTCAGAATAAATTCCAGAAACATTGGAAGTGTTCTTGAGCCCTACCCTCACTCCCTTCTGTATTTCATGTGCATTTTGCAGTCACTTATGGGCTAATGAAATGATGGGTTCTACCTGGTTTTGTGTCACGTAATTCCAGAACTTACCAGACCGTTAAGAGTTCAAATGTATATGTTCAAATAAGCAAAACAGCTGCAGATTAGCACTGTAAAAAACAAATGGGTTTTACCTTCCTTTGTGAGGTTTTCCTCTCTCCGGCACACCTGCAGATGTCCTCCGGTTCACAGTGGAGTAATCAGGATCCAGTTCATATCCTTCATCATCTACTCCAAGGCTGCGGTTATCATCTTCCAGTCCATAGGGCTCTGGCTGGAAGCGTTCTGGCTGGGAACGGTTTAAGTCAATGTTGCTACCCACTGGCACCTGAGGCTGGGCAACAGGACCATAGTTATCCCTTCTGCTTGGCAAAGTGAAGCTACCATCATCTGGCCTGTAAGTGTTTCCTGGCACGTAGGCATAGCGAGGACGGTAGTTGACACCACGAGACAAGCTGCCATAGTTATCTGATAGATCTCCATAACCATCATGACTGATATAAGGGCGATACTGGCCTTCATGGTTTTCAGGGTAAGAATCGTTGTAGTTGTTGTAAGATCTGGTTAACGTTGATGATGCTTGTGGTGTGATGTACCGCTCCCCATTCTTCATGTACCTTCTGTCTATTGAATCTGTGTAGCTGCCCATGGGAGACGAGCCATCCATTGATGGCAGACCATCAGGCCCAAGTGGCACCTGCCGCACTGTTCTAGTGGTGACTGTTTTGACCATTTTGGTAACCTGTGAGGAAGCAGCAAATAAATATGTTAACTTTCTCCTTGCTGTACAATGTGATGAGATATATGGAAAGGTAGAACAGTAAAATAAGGAGAGAGCATCAAAAGCATACTACAGTGACAAGCCTGTAGAATGGAAGCACTGGTGTAGTCATGAGTTCACCTATTAGCTTTAGGATTTAATAGTGGGAAAACATTTCTATAAAAAGCTGAAAAGACATGTGAGAGCCAGAGTTAAGTGCACCTTGGGGCTCTTACTACCAAATGAAAAACACTGCAGCCATGTGACAGTGCATGGAAGCAGTGCAAACTCATTGCACCAGTTCAAATTTGCCCAAAATGTTTTCAGGAGGTATCTTTCCTAGAGCAGACTTTATGATGTTGAGGAGCCTGTCCTCCCACAATTAGCATAAACAGCACATCCCATTCTCTAGTTTGACAGAAATACAGTTGTATGCTCCTGCCTGATCCGGATCAAGGTTGTACCACTGTGTAACTTGATGGAGCTCAAATCTTGGCGGTAATATTTAGGAAACCATGATCTCAAACAAACGTTTTGGGCTTCAAGATTTTAGACAGCACAACTGCTTTCGCTTTAAGATATGCTTACATCTGGCCATGACTATACAAGCCCAACAAGTAGTCGTTATCATTCCATTAATTTGGTGACTAACAAATCTGCAATACCGAATGCTATCACTACCCAGCTTTTGCAACTGCAACTACTCTAAACATAGTGGGCTAGGTAAGGTTGTTTAAAACATAAAAAAAAAAAAATGTGTACACAGATACATCTTTATCTTCTTCCTATGAATCACATTTCATTTCAGCAGGGATAGAATTAGACTATTGCACATAACTGACAAAAACTGGAATTGGTAAGTGTCCAGAGGACACTTGTGTTCAGGGTTTCTTGCTAAAGGGTAAGAACAAAGACTCCTCAAGAGTTTCCAAGAATGTTCTGCCTTCATAGGAAAGATCTGGTAATCTGCGTAATAGAGTGCTAGGCAAAAGCCACTACTATTTACAAACTAGCAAAAGATCTTCTGTTTTGGTTGGTATCTGTGGTCCATCAGCTTCTGTACTGTCTTCCAGAGTGATCAACAAAAGCTCCTTTGGGGAGAACGCCAACTGCAGCAGAAGCCAATCTATCCTTGGTTACCCTAATCCTAATAAAGTTACTTTAACCTATACAAAGTTACCCTAACTCTAGTAAATACAGACTTCCAGCCCTCTGTAAAAAACCAAAACCACACCAAACACCAACCAAGCGACAACCTACAAAGATGAGAGGGATAATCAATCCACCAGAGTATTACACACAGGGAGGGGAGAAACACAAAACAAAATTTTTAAGAGATATTTTGGGTTTCTAAAGTATTACTGAGGTAAATAAGCATCAGTAAATGACACTTCTCTTCATATAAACTGCCCAATGAAATGCATACATCAAGAGAAACAGTAACTACAATATGTAGTCCTGGATTTCTTCGTGGCCCTGAAGTCCAAATAGATATTTTGACCTATAACCTCCGATTTAAACATTTAGGATTGGCACCAGATTAGCCAAGCTGCTGCTAAAACTAAATAATTAGAGTATATCTCTCGAAGCGGCTCCAGACACATCCTCTAGCCAGATGTTTTCACACAGAAACCCCAAATAGAAAAAATTCACCCAAACAGCATTTCTTTTCCTAGAGACATCTGTGAGCAAATGATACTTCAGTCTAATGAAGTAATGAAATCCTGCAAGACTGAAAGCAGCGCAAATGGCTCTCCACCAGCAGCATAACTAAACAGCATCACAATGCTGAGTAAGGCATAGCCAGGTACCAAGACGACCTTACTATCTAATCTTGGCCACAGCTGAAAGAATCATCTTCTTCAACCCAAAGGGATTTCCTTAGCCAGTAAACATCAGGAAAGACGCTAGTTTCCATGTCTCCAAATCTTCTTTTGCCCCCTTTTTAAAAAGCACACATTTTATTTACTAAAAGAAAGGAAACTAGAAATGAAACATTTATTTCATGACATAGAATCCACTAGCAGTTTTTGCCTATTACCTGCACACAATACTTCCACCTTCTACTCAGTTATCAGCATGACTACTGTCAGGGCATTTGTAAAACTAGACAGCATTCAGAGAAGAGAAAAAGAGCTGGCATAGCTTACAGTAGCTCTTTGTAAAGTGGATCTACATAAGGCAATACAGCTGAGTATTCTCCTACTGAAGCCTGTAACAATAGTTTTATTCAAAGTAGTATGTTCATAAGTGATCTTCTAAGAGCAGAAAAAACAACATTTCTCAGGCCTGAAAAAAGCGTGTTTTGCAAAGTAATGACAAAAAAGGACACAAAGTGCTGGGCCTTTGCATTCTTGAATTTGGGAACCAGTAACAGGAACAAGAGGAAATAAAGCAGCGTTTCAGCAATTTGATGAGTCAGAAATGGATACTTTTGCCCAGGAAGGAACAAAGCAGCAGATTTCTAGACGCCAAGAGGAGCACTCGCATAACCTCAGAGAGCCCTTTCTTTCAGCACTATTCAAGAGGAGACAGATATTTTAAAATGTAACTGCAAATTTTGCTTTTTCAAGACATACGTTGCCATGCATGCACAGTTTGTCATGTGTCATTTTTCATAAAGTTGTCAACATCAGACAGTGTAATACACCACATCTGGCTGCAGCAATAGCACAAAAGAAGGAACAATCTTTGACCTGCAGGATCCTTGGACAAAGGCGTTTTTGCAGAGGAGGCATCACTGCTCTATTTCTTCAGACAGCATTCCTACTGCCAATTCTGGTCTCTTGCTCATTTTTGACAATTTTTTTTTTTTTTTTAAAGAATCATTGTTATTGTCAAACAGGATGAAGTAACACAACACAGAAATGTCATGGCAAGGACAACTGTCTACCAATATTCAGTACATGTACACAAAAAAGACAAAGCAGAATTTCAGAACACTTTGAAAATCAATTCCTAGACAATTTGTGACCTACCAGTTACACTTAATGAGTTTTACACCATGCTCTGGTACTCCACAGAGTATTTACAGATTTTTTTTTTTTTTCATATAACCAAAACAGAATGCAGGAGATAAATTTACAGCTTTTCCCCAATTTGCCTTATTTTCCTGGCTTCAAGACTAGCATAGTCAAGTTTTCAATGGCTGTGGCTAGTCAAGAAGACATGCTTAGCATCAGCCAGCACATGTAAGAAAAAGTTTACAATGTTAGCACAGCTTCACATCTATTATTTTCTGAATGCTGCCCCTATTAATGAGTGGAAAGAATCAGGACAATGAGAACCCCCTTGTCAGAGACATAAAAAGGAACATTCCACTCAGGCACTGAAGTACACATTTCTCATAGCGTAAAAGCATTCAATAATGCTCAAGGTGTTATGGTGGGGCAATCAAACCAAGTCTTTTTATGTTTTGAGAGAGAGGGAGTATTTGCACTCATGCCTCATTTGTCAGGGGTAGGCATTGAGATAGAAGATTTATCATGTCATAAACAGCCTTAGTTGCCTACAGGACAATAAAGGGAAGCTTTTTGGAAGCAATTAGCCAGCACACAGAGGAAGGTCCATTTATTAGGTTTCCAAGCAAAAAAACCCAACCCAAACCAAACATCTTTATTTCAGGAAATCCAGCTCAGGGGAATGTTTCATTTATATTTCTTAAAAGAACACAGGCAGTCTCAAGCAGCTGGCAGCACAGTAATCTTCTCTCTCAACATTTTTGTGGTTTCTTTAATACTGATGCATTAGCCAGAGAGAACGAAGCTGTTCCAAATGGGAGTCCCAGCAGACTGGCTTATCTGAGAGACACCTGATCCTCCAGATGCACCCAATCTTGAGCAGGATTTATTAGCATGAACTCCGCACTACAGATATGCTCTAATGAAAAATCTAGAGATACAAGTTACTTTGAGAAAGTGTAATTTGACTTCCTCTGTTTACCTTCCATCTCTAAAACTTGTTTAAAGAGGTTTTTCAGCCCAATTACAAATAAAAAGGTGCTCAGTTATACCAATGCTACAATCTCAAAGCACCAGATAAAAGCTTCAGAATGCTCCCCTATAAATAGGTTCTCCAAGTATGCTTAAAATATATTTGCAATTCTTTATTCCCTGTAAACTACATTAAGGTTTCAAACACAGTAAAAAAAAGAAGTTCCAATATACCAACTTATTCAGGCCTTCTACAACCAAAATCTGATGAGACTCCAAGTTAGTGCTTTCCCTGCTGCTCTCCCCACCCCAGAATATAAGTACTTTTCAGGTTTACTAACCTCACTGTTGTTGTCCACACAAGATAGCAATTATTTTGTTAAATAGTTCCCCTATAGGTCCCATGACAATGTTTTCACTAATTCTGTTTCTGGAGACACACTTGCCAACAGAAGACAAAGAAAGTATTCACACATTTGAAGCAGCTTCTATATTTTCCTGTCCCTCATTCTTCTATTTGCCTTGAAGAATGGGAGAACAAACATGAAAATACACGACAACTGGACTTAACCGGATGCACGTGCAGATGGTACAGGTAAACCCCTCAAAGTGCACAGCGCTCAGACACAAGAGGAAGACAGACAGTACTGAGATTTCAGTTGAAGTGGGCTATCATAGTTAAATGCAGTTATCTTAACCAGTACCTGTAATTTCACCTTCCGTTTTGTTATTGAGGTTGGTTTTGTCCCACTCCTCCCCCACTTTCCCCCCCTGCTTTTTTAAAATAAATTAAGTACATTATAAAAGCTGACAGGTCTAAAAAAATTGTTGAAACTATGTCATAAAACAAAAAACAGACAAGAAGTAATGGACAAGTATAAAAGCATTCTGACATTTCTGAGAGCTTATTTTTGAACTATGCACTGTAAAAGTTAATAAGCCCAAGCAGGTTGAAGCTATTACCTTTCTATTAAATGCTGTATAAGAACTCACCCCGTAGGTTTTCAAAACAACAGCTCAGATTTCTCCCCTTCAATTTTAAGCTTGAAGTTTCACATTTTGAAAAGGCCCTCAACTTTGGCTGAAATCTGTTCCTGCTCTATTATCCAATGCCCTTGAATCTTCTGCAGTTTCAAAGAACTGCGTCGCGGGTACCTGGCACTGCCATAACTGCAGAGTTTCAGTCACAAGCACTTTCCCATCGCTGGTGCTCGGAAGTGGTGGCAGCAGTTAATCACTGTTTGTAAGATCTGGTCTTGTTGAATATTAGAAAACACAAGGCAAATAACTGGACTACAAATTAAACAACTTTGTATACAGATTGATTTCACAGTTTGTTATCATAAAGTATCATTTTCAATGAATAAAAGGGACCTAAATCTCTCCAATCTTTCAGAATTTCAAAGATAAAAATAAAAGGTGCCTGAATAAAGAAAAAAGCAAACATTAACACAAGCACACACACATCTAATTTGCTTTACTGAGTTCTCTTGAGCCACTTGCAAAGAGGCTCCCTTTCATACATGGCAGCGTTCCAGCTGACAGGCAAGAAGTGGTAGTCTCTCCCCAAGGTGACTTTGACTGTTTTAGCATGATAGGTATTTGGCTTCCAGAGAGATTATAAAGTTGAAATGAAGTATTATCTGCTACATCTTTTGTGCAGTGAATGTTATGTAGGGACTTAGTATAGTACTAAGAGAATAACAGTTTGGGGAAAATTACTCCGAGATACCTCATTTTGAAAAGGCAGATGTTCTCTATTTAAAGTATGTCAAATATTAAATTCTATTATACCTTCTTCCTGCTTCACAGCTACAGGCATCTTCAAAAGATGTGGGGAAAAGCACCGCAAAACTGTCAGTGCTTCTAGACTAAGGTTGTTTACTTAATACACTATTGAAGAGAATAACCTCTATGGATTACAGTTTTGAAACAACGGGGAAAGGGGGAATAAAGGAACAGCAGCATACAGAAGCATTCACATTTACAGCTTTTGCTGTGCTTCATCTCAAGAGGAGGAATTTCAGAGGCATCACTCTCCAGCAAGCTAAAGATTCATACAATTTTAGCAAAAATAAATGGCAAATTTCTTTTGAAGAATCTAAAAATGCATACTAAATGGAATCAGTTTGACTAATCCCCACATAAGCTATCCAGCAAAGAAAGCATACATTTGGAAAATATCTCTGGTCTCTTTGGCTCTTAAAAAACCATGACCTGTATTATTTACTCTGTCAGAGGAAGCATCTTGTGCTGCTACTTTTTTTGCAAGACAAATACGCTGGAGATTGTGACCGGCACCACCCAGTAGTGCCTTCTAGTTACAGAGATAATAAAAATAGCTTCTAAACCCTTTCTCAAAGAAGCTTAGAGCAAGCACAGTAATGTAAAGCATAAAAACATTTATTTGTATGTTGTGCTAACTACCTTGACTTACACCAAAGAAAAAAGCTGAGCATAAACCTAACCCCCTCAAACATTTAATGAAGACAGTGTGACTTCATTGTCACA
This sequence comes from Phaethon aethereus, assembly GCF_964289735.1. Lineage (NCBI taxonomy): Eukaryota > Metazoa > Chordata > Aves > Phaethontiformes > Phaethontidae > Phaethon > Phaethon aethereus. Next base: position 8,958,985 of record NC_138593.1, on the reverse strand, counting down.
TTGAGATATGACCATCTCAACTTTAAACATTACCCTTATTAAGTAACAGATTAGATATTACTGAAAATAGATGTGAGGATTCCTACCATAGAAATTGCTGCTCTTTTACAAGGATAAGTACCACCTGTACACTAAAAGCAAGACCTGAATCACTGGGGGTGGATGGGTTTTAATTGGTTTGGGGTTTTTTTATATATTATTAAATTTATTAATTTATTAAATAATTTTTTTCCCCATCTTTTCTTTCTTTTTTAAATCTAAGACACAGAACAGCAGTTTCTGGGCTCAACACTGATTCTACTACTGCACACTGCAGACATGTGTTTGCATCTCTCATCCCAGAGAAATGCTTTCCTTCACCGTCCTCATCTGAGCAGCAAGGTCAGAATTTTGCCACTGCACAGAGGTACCAGGAAACTTAATTTTCTCACATACAATAGTATAACCTATGAAAGCACCACAATGATACCTATTAAAAGTGATAGTAAGTCAATGTCAATTAACGCCAGGACACTTAACTGATGCTATTCAACCCCAGTGACAACAGTTTTCATTTTCACATTCCCTACCAAAACAAAAAGCAAGTTGAAGACCAATGTGGCTAAAAAAAATTAATCTGGCTTCAGATTCATATTTAGGAGCTGTTAAATCTATGCCGTATTATCACAGAAAGGAAAAGTCAAAACAAAACCATTTCAGAGGCAACAACCACCTCAGCAAAGTCACAGCACCTCTTCTGACAACTATGGCTAAGCCAACTCCATCTGTGTTTTGACATTTCAGAATAATTTTTTTCAACAACTGGATTTTTTTTTTCAATTACTTTTTTTAAGAGTCAGTCTTTTTAGCAATGAAATACTAGGAAACACCGCCAGATAGCATCTAAGTTAAGTCAGCGGCATTATTTGAAACAACGTAAATGCAGAGCAAGACAGCTATGCACCCTCCCCTCATTGTGTGCACACTTCAGTGCCTGGAATGAATTACAGTTAACAGAGAAAGCCTTGCTCTTACAAATGGAACAGTAGTTCTAGGGTTGCTGGTTTTCCAATCCCCCTCACCCCCCATATGCAGATACAATGCCTGTTTTGGAGCTGCCATTGTCCTTTTCTGTGGGAAGATGGAAAAATAGCAGGTACATCACACACAGGAGAAAAATCACACCTTTTATGCTATGACAAACACGCAGCTTTATCAGTGGCATGACTATTTCGGACAAACTATTTCATTCCATGTGGTCCCGTTATCTAGGAATCACTGCATGGCCTCTCCTCTATTTTTACAGTCGTAGCTATCATTTTATTCCCTTGCATAGGGAATAAGACTGCACTTACAGTCTCCTAAAACTATGTACTACTATTAGTGTATATAAAAAGGTGTCCATCACCACTGTAATTTTATCACTTCCTTCCTCTAAGTAACAGTTGTTCTTGCTGCCACTGGAAAGAAAACAGCATTTCTTTCCAATAAGTCACAGATTAAACAGGTTAGATTATTTGAAAAGCTAATTAAAATTTGTGGTTCTTTGGTTGTCTGTTTTATTTTAAGACCTTCATCTCCTTCCAATAATGAGAAAATAGGACAGTTATATTTATCTTCTAACTAATCGCAACAACATTAAACCAGATACTCAGTTTACAGCAATCTATGCAGGCCCACTGACCTCAGGAAATCAATGTTCATTTAGTCCAACCTGAGGATCTGATGTCCTAAATAGATCTCTTAAGAGGACTGAAATTCTGGAACACCAGTAAAAATAAACATTTATGCAGTGACCTCTGTTCAACTACTTGTAACAGAGAGGGCAGTCGGACAGTCTCTTTTTTTTATCAGTGCTGTTCAGGAGTTTTTAAAAAGGGAATTATCCTTAATATTTCCCAAGACCAAAACCTAACAAAGATGCCAGCTCAACTTCCAAGACTCAAATGTCAAGGTGCATTTGTGTTCCAGTGGCACCCGAATGTACATGAGGCAACCATGAATATACAGTGCTTTCTCAGCAGAGACTGCAAAATTATCTTAGACAAGGGAACAAAAAAGACATCAGGAAAATTAGAACATATGCAACATCTATAATCCAGCAGAACCTGAGGTACAGGTCACTTGAGAACACACCCCGGTTTCCCCATGCATCAAGAATAAAATTCCATTCACAAGCTTGTTGCAGGATTTAAATGCTATGGTGTTATTTAAACAGAATGTTTCTTGTTCTAAAGAACAAACACATGACCATATATTGTTGTTACAGATCGTAACTAATTTGAAGACATATTTCCAAGCACATTTTCCTCAGCTGCAAAAGTAATCTGCTCCAACCCCTACCAACTCATCTAATTCTCATATCACTGTACGTGTTTGCAGGGCAATGCTATGAGCTGTATTAGTAAAATGGAGTGAATCTTACAAGAATAAAGAGTCTGGGAAAGGGTTCCAGTGTTTTTGTTTGGTTAACCTGGATAATTTCTACTGTTCAGTTCACAGCTCCATAAACAGCTGTAGCAGCACAGCTGACAGGGCACAAACCAGACATAGAGGCAAAACTGAAAAAGCCCTGAACTCAGCTTTTCTGGCAAACAGAATGTTCAAAATCACTGGGGATCATAATAGCATGATTGTCCTCACTCACGCTATTCCCTGCTATTTTAATGTTGTGATTAGGTAGTATTTTGCCATTTTCCTCATTGGTTATTAATCTCTCACCTTGGTTTCAGTTCTCCTCGTGGTTCCATCTTCAGAAGTGACAACAGACACATGGGAAGTGGGAGTGCCTGGGTCTTCCTCCACAGTAACTGTCTCTTCCACCATTTCTTGAGGCTCTTGCATCATTGCTATTGATGTTTGGTTACTGGGGCTTTGTTCCTAAAGAAGCAGGTAAAAAAAAAAAAAAACAAACCCAAACTTTTAACTTCTGCCATCATGGTATAACTATTCTATTGATTTCAACTTTCTCAATTTGAAAAACAGTTTACCCAACAACTTGCAAGTAGAGATTCAGAGAAGGAAGTATTTACTGTCTCAAAAAAGCATGCTGCAACTATGCTGGTACGGCTGGGCTCAGCTCAGTAGGTGGAAATCATGTGAAGCATCTATCAAGGATTTCATATTTATAGGCAACCTACTACAGACTGGCAGACTACCTCCTTATATTTAACCGTGCTTTAAGCTTTCTCTTCAATGCCTAGCGTAGGAGGAGTGGAATTTTCGTCTGTAAAAACATTAATTCTCTTCCACAGTTGAACAGGGTCATTGGCTTTCAGAGCAGTTAAGCTCACACACCATTGAAAGTTTATTTCCATTTGATAAAATACACTCAGCTGCAGCCTACAAAAGGCTATAATACATCCAGATCTTCTATTAAACTGACACCTTTCTCAAACTGTCCAAAACAGTGATAATTTTAAAAAATGGATAGCTAGAGATTAATAGCTGAATTACATGAAATGCTACCCTTCTGACATCTTTCCTTCACCAAGTCCATGAGATGTAACTGGCTATAAGCTTATTTAAAATTTATAACAGATAGACAACATGAAGAAACACTAAACAGAAAGAAAGTAGATCAAAGGCCAGTTCTTGGCAGAGATACTGCCCAAAGAGAACGCTTCTGCTTTTCACCAGCACTGATGTCTGGACTTTCCTTTCCTTATGCAATTGGGTGTCTCAGCACAGAAATCAGAGAAGCCTTCTTTTGGTAGATGAATGTATTTCAGAAGTTTCACAGCAAGTGGCCAATAAAGAACTGGCTTACATACTGAGAATGATCTCGGATGTCAGATTGTGTCTTCTGCCCACAGCTCCAGAAGGGAAACTAACTCCTGGGACAAATATACTAATCCCTTCACGCTTTTCTTTAAGATAATATATTCTAACTGCAACTCCCTTTTCCCCACCCTCCAGTAAAGCTCCTCTCTAAACAGAAGAATTTACACAATATTGCAATACAGTTAAGACTCAGAACTTATATTCATCTTCATGCAACCCCAGCCTTGCCAACAGCAAAGAAACCAGTTAGATGTAGAGATTTTTTCCATTACACTTTGTCCCTGTAAACCTCATCATCATCTCCAAGGCATCGAATGCCAAAACTGCTTCAAGGTGGGATCTTCTCACTCCTCTCACACATGCATATACATACACACATCTCATCCATCAACCTCATTTCTAGCTGCATCTTGAGGTGACTGCATGAATTTGAAGAATCTAGAGGGGAACAGAGTCGTAGAGGCAAACTCTGCTTTGTGATAACAAACCTGAGGAGATGGAAGGTGGAAGGAAATATTTCGCTCTTTGAGCTTTTGCAAAACTTCTTCTTTATGGAAAAAAATGAAGTATCTCTTTGTATTCAGACTGCCTGTGGGCAAAGGAAACCTTTAGAGCTGGGCACTTATACATGAGCAAATTGCAAACTAGAGCATATTGACTTTAAATGAGCACTGCACTAGTTTTTATGCTCTGGCTGCTTCTAAAATGAAGATTCAGGGAGATACGGTACAGATCTGCATTCCTACAAGAGAAAACTATTGTTAGCAAGAGACTGCCCTAAGCATCAGGAAGAATAAAAGCTTGCAAAGTGCAAGGTAGATATTCCAACACAGACAACTAACCAGACAGCATCTTCTTGTGTCTTCCTTCTTACAATGGGAGCTACTGAGGACAGCATATGAGCAGTGAGCAAAGACGATGGCATATCATCCAGCTTACTCTTCCTTGAATTAGCTTAAGGATGTAGTTCTTTGATCTCCAAACCCAGTACTTGCTACACATTGCTAACTTGGAGTTGTCACAAGCTAACATTAATGTGGAAAAGATGCAAAGATTTTGGTATTTGTTTTTAGTTTCCATCATTAAGGATTTTAGGTCATCACGAATTGCAGAAACTGGGACACATTACCCCTTTCAACCATCTTCCTTTGTGCTCAGCTAAGTCAGTATTTAGGACTCTCTTCTGCTAAATACATCCCAGCATCTCAGATTCCAAACATTTGGCAGATAAGCCCAATTATTCAAAGTAAAACACAAGCTGCCAGGTAAGAGCTGGAACATGCTCTCTAACGAATAATCCTACCAGTAGTTCCCTGCCTGCTAGAGGTAGGTAACTCCAGTTTAGAACAACATGCACTCCCTCATTTACCTTGCTGAGGGCTTTCAAAGCAAAAGCAAGTAGACAATTCCTCTTTTCCTACCACACTGGCCAAGACCCCGTGGTCCTTCCAGTACTGTCAAGCAAGAGTGCGTTCCCCAGCACGAGAGGGATCTGCCATGCTACAGCAATCACTGTCGTCAGCTGAGCATCTGGGAAGACGAAATCTTAAGGGAGCTTCTTTCCAGTCCTCTTCAATGGGAGACCATCAGGATCCTTGATAGTTCCTGAAGTTTGGCTTGCTCCTCCTCCTGGGACCCTCTCTTTGAAACACTCAAGGCACAACAGCTGAACTATAGAAATTGTGTCACAGGGAGCATCAAGGACGAGCATCTCCCTGAGGGATGTGGTGCTGAGGGGGATCCTTCGGATGGCTGGGCAGGGTCCTCTCTGGCTGCAGCCCACTTCCACACCACCCCAGCGAGGTGAGCAGGACAGACCTAACATGACAGCCAGGTCCAACCAAGAGGCAGTATCACAGTGATGGGGGACGCTGAAGGTCAATCTGGAAAGCAAATCTGCAGGTCAGGGTTAGGATCAGGTCCAATGATAACCAGGCAGGTCTGCAGTGACAAGGCAGGTCTGAGTCAGGCTAGGAAGTCAGTCTGCAAGTTGATGTCTGGATCAGTGTGGTCCACGGCCAGGCACAGGCATGGCTGTAGCTCAGCTGGAGACCAGTATTCTTCCAGCATGGCCCGAGCATGGACTGAGGGCTCAAGGCTGAGCATAAATAGAGCTCCCAATTCCCTGGGCGGAAGCCCCATGTGAAGCTGGTCAGGGCCACTGAGGTCTGTCAGTACTCTCAGGGCCCTGAGGGATCCCACAGACCCTCTAAAATGGCAGCAGGAATTCTCTTGCAGTAAACACACACATATCAAGGTGATACCCCCCCTTCTGCCCAGTTGCTAAGCATTAACCATGAGGTCCCTTTCAAATAATAATGTTTGGCTCCTTCCAAGAACAAAACACCACCAAGTTATGAGAACAGATTCCAATCCACTTATTGCACAGGGTGTCAGTAGTCATGGCTTTTCTCCCTGCTTTTTTGAGTACCAAATTAATTCTATCCTGTTGGTCTGTGCCTGCATCTCCAGCATGCTTTAAAAAAGCCAAGCTATTTAAAAAGCAAAACAACAATCAATTTATCCCCAGCCTGTAAAAGTTAAGTGCAGATGAAACAGCTAAAGACCTTGTAAAATAAGCAAGAATCATAAAATAGAAGTGATTCTTTTTTTGTTAAAAACCAGAGCGATTTACCATTTAGGGCACATATCTCCTAAGGCTTATTTTGCATTAGAATACTACAGCTTCTGTAATCATCACCATTTCAATTCCTAGAGTTATATTTCCATCAAAGCTGCTATTTTGTATCTTTTTTTAATAAAAGAATAACCTCCCCCAGGAGGATCAAACATCATACTTTAAAACAGTAAACAAAGTTCTTTATTCTCTGCCTATGAAACAATTTAAACCACTCTGGAAATAATATGGAATTGCAGGAGACTATTACTTCCACTAAAACAGTCCCTCTTCAAAAATACTGAAAACATGCACATCGAAAGCATCATTCTCCCAGAGATGCCCTTTGTTCAGTAGATCGCTGTGCAGGCTATTCAGGCTACTATCAGATACCAAATTTGAAGGTTTTTGCAGAGCACAAAGGCTGGATTCTACACCAGTGGACATACTTGTCCTCAGTCGACCCCAGCACAGACAAAGCTCAAGTGTATCAACTCCTGTGAAACACATTACAAGTCTGGGCATAATTAATGGCATTGGACAACAATGCTAATTGAATTAATTGTGGATACTCTCTCCTCCTCCTACTCTTTATTTAAATTGCTTATTAAAGCTTCAATCTCTGCGAAGCATGAGATTATAAGTGCAAAGCAGGCAAACATCGGTTCTGTCAGAGTCAAGTCTCAGGCTGACTTTCTGCCTCACTGGTCTCCTTCCAACTTCGGCCTGCACTTCCAGCTCAGTCATGTCCTCAAGCTGTTATTTGCTGAAGGCATGCGGAAGAAAAAGGAACACCAAAAAAAGGCAAGTCTGCAGGAACACATCAATCCAACAAGTCTTGAGATAGCCATGTTCCTGGTTTGAGCATCAGATTGATAACCCGATAGGACATCAAAGCGCAAGAAAATCACTGGTGGAGTCTGAACTTGGTGTATTTGTGGCAGACCTTTCTCCAATACAAGATCCAGCTCCCCAGCAGCTGCAGACTCTCAAATCTGATTATTATCACATTCTCCTGCCTTTTCAGAGCTCCCTTTCTTTCACCACAGCCTGAAGATCGCTGCTGTGCTCTCTGCCCCAGATTTGTCCAGAGAGTTTTTTGTGCACCTCAGTACTGCAACAGCTGGAATCCAAGCTAACCAGCATATGCACACCACTGAGCCTGTACCACCTGAGAGGCAGCCATACAGGGGACTCTCTTACTCTCTTTAGATCATGCTTCAGGAACAGAGAAACAGGTAAGCCCTCACATACAGCAGTGTTTACACTACTGTTAGGCAGGGCACCTTCTGGAAAAATATGGAGGCCTTATTTTCAAGGACTGCCACACGCTGCACTCCTCCAGTTCAACAAAACACAGCACGGTCCAGGCCTTCAGCAGCAACCACAGGTGCTCAGTCACACCTATCCGAACTCTTCACCATCAGGGGAAACTGCTGCACAGCTGGGATCAAACGATGACACCTTTTTCAGGCAAAACAGCATTGGAACAACGAAAAGCACACGTACTACCCTGTACTGAAACCCAGGCAGTGTGTAACACTGGAGAGAGAGAGATTGCAAGATAGACAATGATTTTAAGATGGGTATACAGAGATACCTGCTTTGCTGCAGATAAACCGATCTCCACTTATTAAGCCTACTTCTCTGGTTAAATGTCATGTGAAATAAAATGTGGTTTTAATATATATAAATATATATGTATATATACAATGGATTCAGCTCACTTCAGTGTGAACCCAAACACATTAACCTGTAACAGGCTTCAAGCTCTCTGTTCAAGCCCTCACATAAGCTCTATCCTAGGGCTGGTCAGTTCAGAACATAAGGAAAATGTTAGCCCTAAATGAAAGCAGGCTGTCCTGGCATGGGGTGCCAGAATGAACTCAGCCACACACCACAATGCACTAACTGTTTCCTGAACACTTACACACTTCCTTTGTCCTTTAGAAACACACACGACAAGCGCCTAACAAATAATGCCAAGAGCTTTTAAAGCACGAAGGTTAAAAAGGAACATTTAAGCAACTGAAAAAACTCTCGACTACAGAAGTTTTGAAAAGCCACAAAGAACAGCTTTTTTGCAAGCAGGCATGGCAATTCACCATCTGAAGGCATCACACCTTTGAGGGAAAGCAAGAGGCGGAGGTGAAGGAGAAGGAATCAAAACCCAGACAAGGCCTGTAGTAGTAATATTCATCCCTCAAGTACTGCAAAACACACTGGGGTTCTGTTCAGCCACGCGGTAACTGCCCATCAACAGGGAAATCTACAGTGCTTGCCCAACGGTCAACAAAGAGGACTTTTATGCTATTTTAAACAATCTGAAGTGTCTCAGTTAATGGAAGACCGGGCAATTGGCCCTCAACTATTTCTAATTGACTGGAATGATGGATGAAGCTAAAGGGAAAGCTGACCCACTGAACTTTTCCATAAAAAGCTAGAAAACTGAAGGAGATTGTAAACAGTTTATAAGAACGAGAAGTGGGAAAGGCAGAATCCCAGAGGCTTTGCTCCTCTCAACCTTTTCTTAAGTTGTTTCAGACGAAGGAAAACAAAGAGCTTTAACTCAGAACAACAAACAACAAAAAATACAGGGGAAGGCCTAAACAAGTAGGGTATTTTTCCCATGCTCTCCTCCCCTTTCTCCAGTAGCTACTTAGCTCTGCCATGCAAGCTGGTCCTTTGAATCAGAAAGGGCAATTTGTCACTTTGACAAGTAAGACGTTTCTCAGGGCTCTGCATTGCCTTGCCTTGCTTTTCAGATTGACTGGGTGTTAACCAAAGATGTCAAGACATTACATCTCAGTCAACTTCAACAGATGCAATAATATGTACGTAAAACTTAGCTGTTAATCAATCCCACTACACTAAAGGTAATGCTCAGCAAATCACACATGCCCATTGATTTTCAAAACAAAACAATCACTAGTAGCTTTTGTACTGCAGAAGGGCAATACTGCTGCAACGGGATAGAGCAGACTGTTGGCCTCAACAGCTCCTAGGAGGGAAGAATGAGGACACACATCTTCCAGGTGGGGAAATGGATGCATAACAGGTTCAAATCATAGCATTTCTCTTCGGGCAGCTTAGCAAGGTATCTAAAATGCACAATAACTTAATTCTTCCTCTTTAGTCAAAAAGAATAGGAGCTTCAGAGAACAGTTCAGATTTTGCACAGACAAAATCACCTCCTTGGACATACCCAGCTCTTGCCACCAACTTTGCAGGGAAATTACATCAAGCACTTTGAGAAAGTATTACAGCTGGGGGATGAATCCAGGTTCAGTAAGATCAAGCAGTAAAACAGAAGCATAAACCATTATTTTTAATATGAAAATGATAAAGATAAAAAAAGGAAAAAAGCAAGAACACCTGGCACACACTGTCAGGGCTGGCCCTGTTTCTCTTAGCTGTCAACAGCATGGCTAGTGTTTATCTGGCAAGTTTGCCCACTAGGAAACCATACTAAATGAGCAGGAAATGACTTGTTTCTCACCAAGATTTGTACAGAGAGTTCACTGTGATTTGCCAAACTACCCCCCAAAGACAAACACAATGCAAATCTACATGCCTAATCTTTAACCAAACCCAGAACAGATCTGACTTGCTTCCTCTCTGGAGTCTTTCAGATGAAATCACCAAGGCTAAATGAGGGAGATTTTTAGTGGGATGAGGTTACATCATGGATCACAATTTTCCAGCAAGCTTTTTCCTTCATCCCCACCTGCTGCCTCTACAATGCTGGCATTAAGGGTGGTGTGGGATGACTCATTTGTACATTCCTTTCTGCAAGACAGGCATTCAGCTTTTGTTTTTTCTTGGCCCCACGGAGTTTGGGTCATAAATTAAACTGATGCATGTATGACTAGGTATCAAGTCCACAAACCTATATACACATAGGTGTGAGAAGTACAAGTTAGATCCTTCATCTAAAACAAAAAAAGAACCATCAGTTTGGCATAGTACAGCAGCAAGTTTCTTGATGCAGTCTGCATGTCCCAGACTCTACCCCAGCCACTTAAACACATCACCACTGCATTAAACCAAAATCTGCCAGACCCAGCCTGTCAGTTTTAGGCTAACACATGCTCACCTACTTGCACTGCTACAAAACTACCTTAAAGAATTGCTTTTTTAACTTCAAGGCAGATGTAAACCATCTCTGCATTCTTTGAATTACGACCAAGACTGGAACATTATTTGGGTGTCCTAGCAGCCATATCAGATCAGTGTTAAACTAATCTCCTCAGCCACCCACAATCTTGCCTGCAGACCTGAACTACACAACAAAAATGCTTTTTGTGGCAAAACACACCGCCATAACACTAAAAGCAAAAAAAAAAGCTTTTATAATCTTGAGGGAGACAGAACAAAAGGACTACTGATGAATTTTTAAGCCTGCATTCCAAGTAAGCTGTTCCTTAAATAAATTATTTCTCATTCTAGGGAATACAAAGTGATTGACAATAAATCTAATCACTCTTCTCATGAGGAATGTGCTTGCCAGTGTCTCCCTCTATTAAGCACCAAAGCAGGTTTGCTTGGCACCAAGACAGCACAACTGCTTCAGTCCAAACAGCTCCCCAAGAGATTACCCATGTGAAGTCACATTCTAATTCTTCCCTCTGCATCTCGTCCCCCTCACTACCAGCCCCACAGCAATACCCAATGTCTAAACAAAACATAGCAGGAAACGTGTGAACGGCCTCTAGCAGAGGCCTGGCTCTCAGTATTATGTAACCCCAGAAAGCAAAAATGTGACAGCAGGAAAGAAACTGTGCGGGAGGTCTCTGAATGACTACAAGTCCATTTGAACAGCAAAAGACACAAACGAGCCAACAAAGCCAGAGGCCACCCCATCTGCTGTAAATCTTCCAAATAGAAGAGATTCCAGCAGAAAGACAATTTTCCCAAGTGTAATGCAGTTACTGTGCTATTTCAACTGCCCGAGAGAGTTCACCAATGCCTCCCCACCCCCCCCATAGTCCATTTACTTCACTCATTCTCTGTGTATTTCATAAGACTGAGCTTACAACTACTACTTCTACACGGACGGACTTCACACACAGACTAGAAAGACAGGAGGTACACTTGCTAAGCCAGTGTTCAACTAGCCATGAACAGTAGAAAGAGAAGAAAAAGAAAATATGAAAGAGAGCACTTGGGTATTAGTGAAAATGCTGAGTGATAACATTTCATCATTTCTATTTGGCATCTGCATGGTTGCTACTGGGACAACCTGTTCAGCTCTGCTATCCATGGCTGGGGAAGGATGTGGATACGCTGCAGCGGGCTCAGAGCACAGCTAACAGAAGAGCTGAAAAGACAGATCAGAAAGGTCTCTCATCCTCCCCTAAGGTTCAAGCTATTCACCTCAAAGTGAAGGTCAAGGGGCAAATTGATTATAGCTCAAGTGCCTAAAGGTGTAATGGAAATTTGATAGAGATCCCTTCAGTCTCAGAGATAAAGGTTTAACTAGTCCCAATGTCAGGAAGCTGAGGGCTGACAAGACACACACATTTTGTTTTAATTTTTAGGCAGCAAGTATGAGTGGTGCAAGTAAGAAAAACATACATGCTAAATTTTTCCTAACCACTTAATAGGCTGGACTTACTTATTTTTAAGAAACATGTTCCTATTTCATCTGAAACCTGATAATGGAGAGGTGCTCATGTGCATGCACACAAATACTCCTACTTGACTGCTGCATTGCTCTGAAGATGGTTTAGTCTAAGAACAAACTACTTAAAGCTTGTGAAGGACTCCCCCCAGCTCACCCCCAGCAAATTAAAGTTAAATGCAATTAAGAGATTTTTGTCAGCCAGGGAAGGTGCTAATGAAGGTTTGCCATTCAGCAATGGAAAACCATTGCTTAAGGAGCTCCCTCTCCTCCCACCAGTGAGCCATGGTGAATCCCCTTCTCAGCTGGGCCGGCAGTACTTCGCACAAGGCCACGTTGTGAGTCAGAGCATTGTGTCAACTGAGAAACCACCATCACCAAAGTCTGAGACTGTCTGTCTCATCCCCTAACCTTTGCTATCTACAGCATAGCTCCAAAACCTGTTGTGCCAGCGTAACTGAGATGGTTGCATAATAGTAGGGACCAGTGACTGAAGGAAAGCAGAAAAAAGAAGAGATGAGGACCATTTAGTCAGGCACTGTCACCTAGAAAATACACAGGAAACCACTGGGTCCATTCAGTGTATAATAAGAATGCTAAATATTGACAGTCAGGCAATTTAGCAAGGACTGATATTACTGCATGGTGAGCATGAACCTCAGAAAGGAAAAGTCATTTAAACTAAGGTAGAAGTCACTTGCTCAGGGTTAAATATCTTCACTAGTAAAGTAAAATAGCTTTCAGTTTCTTAGTTAAACATGTTTGGCTTTTTTCCATTTTACATCAGCTGTGGATAAGTGTTCCACATGCTTGCTGGAAATACGCACCTTTGTGTGACCACTCCTATTGGCACTGTGTATACAGTCAGCACTTTTGGATTAAAGCATTTGAACTGTAAAATCCAATCACATTTGCCACCCTCCCAGTTATTTACATAGTATCTTTTTAATTATTATTGCTGATATGCTTTTGTTTGGCACTTCACCATGGAATTCAAATATGATACAGATTAAGACAAGACGCAGCCCTAGAGCCAGCAATCTAAGTCACTTTCAAACAGGTTCTCAGTGGGCTTTTTCAGAGCACCATTTCTCAATTAAACACACACAGATAACAACAAAAGATCATACAGGATGACATTAAGGACTTGCTACTAACGAGCATCAGTCAGAAAACTAGATCCATGCTCTGAACGCTGTGCTTCCCTCCAGTTGGCAAGATAAGCTGCAAGATTGCTGTTTCAACCCATGGATAGGACAGCTGTTGTTTCACTCCCACTCCTTGTTGTCATTTTATGCCAGGAAAGGGAATCTTTAATTTTTCCAGAGGAGCCTTGCCAAGCTGAGGCTGCAAACAGGATATGGTGTGTTAGTAAACTTCTAGCCAGCTTGCTCATACACCGGCCAGAACTCCTCCAAGTGCCTTATTCCCTACGTACATGCCGGCAGCAGCCAACTACCTTGCTTTCACGCAAACCTGCCTCCTGTGTTAGTGTCCCCTTGTTATTCAGGATTGTACAGGATATGCCATTTTCACCTGTTCTGATGGAGTATGTGGCCTCCAAGTACCCAGCCTTGCCTTCTCTCCTTTATATAGAAGGAACTGCTTCCATAAGACCCACCTCTACTACTAAAATTTTGGCAGAAATTAAACTGGTTCATACAGTAAAACTCCCCTAAGCGCATTAGAGGAACAAAGTTCTCCATAAAGCACCAGCAGTCCTTGTATCATCTATATACAGAGCTGTCCTTCTCAGAGTTCAAATGAAGTTGTTTTATTTTTCTTCCAACTCTTCACAAAGAATCAAAGAATCAGTCAACCCACCCACCTTTTTTTAAACACTTGGACAGACTCAATCAGTACAAATTTAGCAGCAGCGAGCCCACCGCCAGCGATGAACACCCTGCCATAAACACTGTTCCTGCCTCCAGGACTCACCCTAAGCACAGCACTGGAAACATCCTCAGAAATACACACTATCAGGGTTCATTTTCCTTTCGTTTTCAGCTTTTGGGTTTACTCTGATTCCAAGAGGAGAATGATGCCTTTTAATACCTTCCCAGAGTCCCCAGCAACACAAAAATATCTCAAAAAAGGTGCTGCTGAATCCATGAGTCAGATTTGCTAGTCTGGACTAACCCATCATTCACAACAATGTTCTTAACAAATGAAGACATCCTCAAGAACAGTCTGACAGAAATCCGTAACATTGTGCAGCTTCACTTGTTAAATCAGACAGTACAATAGCTATCAACAGACAAAACATAAGGATAGAAGAGAGGAAGTTTGGCAGAAAGGAGATGCAAAAGCAACGCTGAGAGCCAAAAGCACACCGAGAAAAGATGGGCAGAGGAGAAAAGCATTACAAAATGCACGAGTCTAACCAGGGAGGGGAAAAAAACCCACAATAAAGCATGGCAGGGAAAGGGCAAAACAGGAAAAAGATGAGAAAAGACAGAATCCCTAAATGGGAAGAGCAAGTGCCATGTGAAAGCCACTGATTTGGCTTTCACATGAAAAAAAAGCAGTAGGAAAAGGGGAGTAGGAGGAAAGTATGAGAGAAATATTTCAGTCTTTAATTTCATGTTAACACTGCTTTAAGTCACCGTATAAATCTTTTGATGAATAGTAGCTCTCTCCACACACGGCAGTATATTAAGATTCTTTTTTAAGGCTTCCAAACAACACAATATCATTCTTTGGCTTTTTATGTGGTTTGCCTAGACTATGTTTTTGCTGTTAAGCTCTCATTAGATGCGTATCTTGTACTGGTACTTATTGACAGGGAAGAGATTATAAAATACAGGAAACCCAAATACAAGCCCACCATTTGATTTTATGCACGCAAACACGCACAAGCAAGAACACAGTGCCTTGCTTGTGACTTACTAATACTTCTATATACATTCAGGGTGAACTGACTGCACCTGAACTGTTCCATACTGGCGTGTGAGCAATTCATTTAGCAAAGGACAGAAAAGGTCTTTTTGAGACCCTCCTGGAGAGCACAACTTCAGATACATCACAGCCCATCTCCCACACTGAAAGCTCACGTGCCAGCCACACCATTTTCTGCCTCCCAGCAGGCTGGCGCATGGCATCCGACCCATGAGTGTACAGGAACAGGAACAAAGGAACAACACAAAGTACGGGAACAACACAAAGATGGAGACAAATTAATAAATCTTGCTTACAAGGGATGACAGTTAGCAAGTCAGGAAGGGCAAATGTAAGACTCTAGCTATTTGGGTAGAAGACTAAGATATCCGTCCTGAACGGCAAATTCTGTCAAACACCAATGAACACTTCACACACCACAGGCAGAAAACTAGCCTGATTCTACACTTAATTCAATTATCCATATCAACAGTGACCAAACACATCAGTATTTACAGCTTCCCACCATTTAACAGTTCACACATGCAGAAATTAAATCAACTTCTGAATAAGGAATCATCACCAACTCTGATCACAGAAAAAAAATCCAGAAAAATATTTTTGCCAAGTTTAAAGTGACTACAAGCTCGATTTAGAAAATTAAAGGAAAGCTAAGGATAACTGCATCATTCCCTTAAAAGCCACCCAAGATATTAGAACAGGCTCTTAGTATACACCTAAAATGTGTTTGGAAAACCAGAAAATACACCAGATAACATGCTCTGTATACCCTCAGCAGTAGATATTACAGCTGTTCTTAATCCTAGCTTTGTAAACCTTGTAGACATAATTCATTGTGCTTTTGGATCCATAATATTTTGCAAAGCACTGCAGTTTGCTGGCTTATAAACATGCCCTGCCAGCTCACTGGGTAGACAGATTTCTGCTGACTTCACATATCATTTCAGTTGCACTCATCAGGGATTAATAATTTTCCCCGCTAAGAATATACGCTGCAAGTACTAAGTAGAAAAGGTTATGTATGTGTCTGAAAGATTGGTGACATTTTGATATGTGGTATTTGACTATACCAATAAAGACATTAAATATCAATTTTACTAATGAAAACCAGGGTCCTCCATTAAAAAGTGAAAAGCACATAAACAGCCCAGAAGTAACTGAACACTGCACAGCAGTGCTTAGAGCATTGAATCACAATCTGAAATAATCAAATGACTTATTTATTTATTATTCACTATTTATAGGTGTATTCAGTGAGTTTTTCCTTGAGAAAGGGGAAAAGGGCTTGCAGCAGCTGCTCTATCATACTAATTTATACATGACCACATATATTTAAATATTCATAAAAGATTCTTTATTCTCAACTAATTAATTTAAAAAATCTCCAACTTTTTGACAAGCTGCTGAAGTAAGTCCTTCCTCTAACCCAGATACCTGCTGCACTTTAGAAGATGAGACATTTAAACTCGGAGCTCTCTACTTTCTCTGACCCATCGTGAGCAGCCGTGATCATATCGAAGTGGCACAGCTTCAGAAGGAGCGCTGGGGAAGGCAAATACAAGGCTACTCCTGGGAAATACATCTCTTCATCCAGCATTTGTGTCCAGCTCTACTGCCTCCATTCATTCTGCCAATCATTTACAATACAGGAAAACAGTCAGATTGACAATTAATTTTATCTGTAACAGAAAGTCAAGTTGTCCCCTACTAACAATGTTTTGAAAATCCCAAAAGAAAAACTGACAGCAAAAGCCACATAAATACATACAGCAAACAAGCACTGAAGAGGTACTTCACTATTTCTTTTGTGAAGTTCAAATAGGATATTTAAATTTCAAATCTTTTGGAAACCCTACTGCTTTTTAAAAGCCTTGTCATCATGAACACATTTCACACCCATAACTTCTCCAAGTGGAACCAAGATCATCAGATAAGCCTCTGTATTGTTTGCAGATTTTCATGAAGAAATTTCTCCTCTTTTTCACACAGTTGCACACATACCACAAGAATCAAGACCTTTTTTTATGGAAGAGTATTTCATACAATAAGAAGAACCTGAGAAACCATAAAGGGAGACTAACTTAAGCATTTTTGGCTCAATCCTCTACCAGTAAGGTCACATCTCAGCACGCTGCCAATTCTGAAGCACTGCCATATTTTGCAATGAAGGTGATTTTCCATTATAGGGTATTTGCATTCCGATAAAAGTTTCTATCTTTATACTCAGCAGGAAGTAAGAATACAAATCCACATAATTAGTTTCATGGAATTTTACACAGTTAAAAAAAAAAACTTCAGGACAAATCACTGAGTGAATTGCTTCACGAACATTACCTTCACACCTGCAGCAACACCATAGCAGAAAAAATCATCAGTGAAATCCATTGCTTAAAGCATTAAGCAGCATTTTGCAGTTTCAGCAGTCAAGCAAATTCAAATGGTCAGTAGCAAATAGCTTTTGTAAACCATTTATATCTTGTTACCACTAAAAAAGATTCACAAGAGAACTAATTCACTGTCAAGACCAGGTGGAAAGATTTTTTAAGATCTTCGCCATCAAATCACCATACTACAACACAAGCATTAGTTTACTATTCTCTCTCAGAGCTATATGATCTTGACGACAGATGAACGTCCTTTTTTCTAAAAGGAGATAAATTAAATGGAGGGTTGTAATTCAGCTGAATTGCCCTGCAGTGCCTATTAACTATTCAGTCTACAATGCTCAAGCCAGCGCAGTACCACATACAGATGCAAACAAACCTGCTTCACATTAAGAGGAAGGCACGGACAATACACTACCCATTCATGCAACAGCCCTTTTTCACAAGCGTATGTATATGCTTCAATACATAAAACGGCTATATTCAGAGCTGGTAATTCCTCATGCACACCACTGATGAAGTGTGCTTCTCCAAACAAAGAGACCATAGACTGCCGGGAGCTGGCCAGACTCAGCTAAAGCAGTCCACAGGGCAGTGGTGAAAACCGGCATGTGTTGACATCAGTTATATGTGAGAACGCTGGTGGCTGAGAGACAGCTTACACTTTAACTGCAGTCTGTTTTTCTAAAAGCCTGGCAGCAGTAGTCTAGAGGAGGCAGTCCCCAGCCTATCAAGAGAAATAACAAGTGACAATTCAGGAAAGCATGTTCACTATCCATTCATGCATGCAAGCAATCTTGGGCCAAACAGCGGATGTGCTAAAAGGTTTTCCCCAGAGGAAAAGTATTTATTAATTAATATCTGCTGAATTAATTGGCTCCCCATATGGTCTGCTGTGTTTCTAAGTCTGCAGCCCTTACCGATATTACTGAATGGTGTCACATGTGGCGACTACTCAGGTAGTTCATCAGGACAATTCAGTCAACCCAAAAAATTCACTTATGTTTTTCTTTTCACCAAATTCAAAGTGTGTCCATCTATGTAGAAGTAATTGAAAATTAATTTAAAATCTCCAACCCATATCACTTAAAAAAAAGCCAACACATGCTCTTCAGACACAAGTGTGGCATATAGCAGAAAAATAGAAGGAAGATGCTTATCTGCAGCCATCAGCTCACCTACTGGCCCATTACCTGCAGTAACCCTGGTGTTCCTTTCACACGCTAAACTGTTACACTCCTCACATCAATCTATTCCCAGTACCTGGTGCCACTACTACCCAACTAATCTTTACATCCACCATATCCTCTCCTCCTACTCCCTTTCATCAGTGCAAGAGAGGTATTTTTGGATTCTGACTACACCTGGCACAAGTCTGTACAGTAACATAATTTTTCCAACGTTATCAATCTCACTGAGACACTTTATTCTTCACATCAGTGTCAGCTGGCAGGGTCTACAACTCCAGCCATTCCTGGTAGTCATCCTTCGCCAGCCTGTGTAAGTTCAGGCTGTAGTAGCAGAGGAGGGACAGCAGTCGTACAGCCATTCTCTTGTACACACACGCTAGCACAGGTTGTGCATTCTCATCCATGAGGACAAATTACTCACCAAGACGTTCCTCCTCAGCTGTGATGCCACCTTTTGCAACCCCTCTGGATGCGCCGACACAGTGCACAGGCCAACAAAACCCTTTGTCACATTAAGGGAGGACAAGCACCCATTATGGCAGGCTCTCTAACAGATTCAAAGGCCTTTGATGTTTATTTAGTCCAGGTCTCCAATTTCAGCATTCCCTCATGTACGCAATACTCACTTAGTCCGATCCAGAAACTTGAACACCAACAACTATAATTACCACACCCAGTGGTGAACTCGGCAGCAACAGCATCCATGATGCAGACCAAGTTAGCTGCCCCGGCTCCCTTTCAGAAATATTTTGAAGTCAACATCTATAGTCGAAAAGTACTGTCCCAGCTAAACTAAAACACTGCACTCCAAGGTGTTATTACTGCACCACCAGTACACCACCACACTGTCTACTGCAAGCTGACAGGCCCAAGGACCAGATGTCTGACTGCTATTTAGACAGAAACTGCTCTCGCAACATCAGAAAAATCCTGGGTGCAGCCATACACCATACTTAAGACCTCAAAAAAATTAAGCTGAAAACAGCCTAGCTGTAGAACTTCAACAAAACAATTCTACTGCAAGAAGTGGTTAAAGCACGCCACGCAAGAAACTTCTATTACATTGTACCATTTCAAAACTAGCTTCCTACAGAGGAAGGGGCCGCCAGGTCGTCCTGGTAAGAAACAGGGGCTGTAGAGAGGCTTAAAAATCACATTCCTAAATCAGAGGCGGTGCTAATAATAATTTCTTTGCAAGTACATAATAACTAGAATAAAAGTTAAAGCTACCTCCAGAGAATAACGTTTGCTGTGAAGCAGGCTGCAAATGGGAGTCACCAGGACCTACGCTACCTGCCTGGCAAATGTATTTTCATATTATACTGGGCATATGACAAGCAAGACTTTTGAAGTGATTGGTATAAAACATCAGCACACAATGCAGTGGTTAGGAATGCAGCAAATAAAAAAGGTGGAAAGACTCCTCCTGTCTGGGAGAGTTGTTTCTGAAAGATTTGCAATATGCCACATGAAACTAGGTACAGCGCTTCACCTTTCTGAGAGATGGTAAATCCCTCAAAGCTATAAACCGCTCCTCTTTAATTCAGAGTATCTGCCCCATCCAATGATTAAATCCTTTGACATTTCATTTAGGAGAAGGTATTTCTCTTCTGGATGCTAGTAAAAAGTACATCACAACAAAAGTGACAAATGTTCCGTTTCCAGCCACTCTGATACAGCACAGGCCTACACGAAGGATTTGAAGAAGCGGTAACCACACTACCCACAACATCATGTCAATACAACCTCAGTAACCCCCTTGCGTACAGACTGAGCTGTTCCTAGAGGCACCTATTTGCTATTCAAGGATTCAGGCTTGAGGGGATCTTTTCCGTGCACTGCACTTTGTCTTGGTTCACTACCCTGCATGCAGATATGGAAGATTTCATAACACATTTGCTGTCCACCTGGAAGACATTAATGATTAATTTCCAAGCAAATTAAATATAGACAGCTCTTGGGATTTCCTGTGTGTCTTCATTGCTTTATTTGAAGAAAAAAAGGAACAGAAACATCATTCAAATCCAGCTAGAAATATTAAAAAAATTGCAGTATTTTTCAGTCTCCGCATAATAGCTGGGGAGTCAAAGGTTTTAATCAAAACCCATGGATTAGGAGAAATGATTTCAAGTACATGAACTGCATGCCAGATCAAATCTTGTCTTCTGTCATACAAGATAACCATCATACAGTGGATTAATTTGCAAACATTATTTTAACTGGGTTTGGTGAAGATGTGATTTGCACTGCCTAGGAGCACAGACACTGAGGAGCACGCAAGGACTTAGATGAGGTCCATGCTGAAGGAGGCTCTGCATGCAGGGATGACTCCGTTGGTGCTGAAAGGTTACATCCCCCATGCCTCCCCACCCAGTCTTTTGAAAGATGTCACATTCATTGCTTCGTGTCTGCAGTGCAGCTCTGGGGAATGGCTAAACACAGCCCAAAAGGCAACCGACAACAGAAGCGACACACACTCTCTTCGTTAAGTGCCAGTTCAGACCCTTACAGACAGCTCTTGCTCTAAAGGTGTTTCAGAGGAGCTAACTTGTGCAGGCCACGAGAAGCTAAGGCATCTTAACTGCCAGAACATGAAGGCGTCTGACAAAGGGAAGGGGGAAATACCAATTAGGGATTAGTGAAAAGGAAAGAAGGCACAGCTACATTTTCATTTATCTATAAATCCATGGTTTGTGCAGTCAGTGGAACCAAGCCACTTGATTTAGATTTACCTCACCTATCAGCCTCTCTGCTCTTGAAAAGGAAAATATTGTTCAGATTTTTCAAGCCAGAGTTAAAAAGAACTTCCTGCAAAGATCTCCCCAGACAGAAAGCGCTAGTGACTTCTTGCAAGATATAAATATACCAAAAACTCTCAGAAAGTTTCTGACTCCAACTTTTGCTTTCACAGTACAGCGTGTCAGATGAGTTCTTGATGTCTTTTGTAGTTGTACATTACCTGGAGGCTGACTGTAGGAAAAGATACAGTTACAGCTTCTCAGAGTAACTTCTGATACAAATACTCTGTCCTGAAGGAAAAACGATGCTCTTTTGAAATAAAAGTACAGCACTGGTAAAGCAGAGCAATTACTCTGGAGTGAAGTCACTTTTAATAATAATAAAATCCATGCAACAACACTGTAATTTATAAAATTTACACTGGAATAGACTACATGTATCAGCACAGCTATCCTAAAATGTCTGCCTTTGCCCAAATTCACAAGATTTTTTTCTTAGTAGAAAGGCTTGCAAAAGGAATTCAGGAGAATGAGAGCCTTTGACAATTTTATAGATAGAACAAACAAAGTATCAAAGTACTAAGACAAAAAATAATCAAGAAGCAGCTTTATGGTGCATGCTTAAATGCCTGGTTTCCTGCCTGAAATTTGCCTCCTCATGGAGCGATCCATGACTACAAATGACAAAAGTGTTTTTCCCATCCAGTTACCATTCCAGATCTCGGAGATGTTCTGGGAACAACGGGAGGTAACAGTCCTAGCAAAAAATAGCTGTATGACTAGGGAATGCAAAGTACCAAATGGCTGGACTGTTTTAATAAGGAAAGGCTAGATGAACACGTGTGACAGAAGCACTCACACATCACATGCAAAAACAGGAAAATAAAATTGCCTTAATTGATCTGATTTAACATTGCTGAAAACCAAATCACAGCTAGGGATTTACTGATAACCTTCTCCCAAGATAGGCTTCACACAACAGCTGCATTCCGTCTCTCTGACAACACCTTTAAAAAGAAAGCCAAACCACATGTAGAGTACATAACAGCAGCGTCAACTCCCAGTACCGGTCTGTGCAGTCACAGTCAACTTCCTAAGTCTTCTTCCCTTTGTTCTTTAAAAAAAGTAAAGAAGAGGGGGAAAAGATCACATCTGTGACATACCTTAAAGTATCAGAAACTCGGTCAGCTTTTGCAGTAACCTGAAACACTCCTCTGAATCCCCTTGCATTTTCTCACAAAATACGAGTCTTGCACAGATAGGATGCTGTATTGCAACAGATAAAGACAAAACCCGCAGAATTGAGGTCAGGGGTTTACAACACTGGTAACTGCTATTAGTGGTCACTGGGAGAGGCAGTGGGCCACACGTGGTGCGTGTAAAAGAATGAAAGCTAAAGCAAACAACTTGCAAGTCTTGTTATCTGTACAGGGCAAGAATCGTAAAAGCGCGCAACATACAAAGAGACTATTACGTTTAGCTAAACCAACATATGCTGATCAGGGAAAGACATTAGAACACTGGCAGAAGTCCCATCATGAAAGATTTCCCATTTAGGATCCAGTCACCAGGTGTGAAGTATTTGGAGTCCTACAGCTGACTAGGGGTTACAAGACAAACCCATGAGCATTCTAGTGCAAGCAGCTGTGCTGACTGATGGCTCAGGCCTAAAATCATTTGAGGGAAAAGAAACAGCAGCTCAGAGAATGGCAAAAATGTAGACCAATTTCTACATATACTCTAGCTGTACCTGGAAATTTGTGTTATAAACTAATTAAACAGTAAATCATGTATCAGCATTTGATGAATTGGTGATCTCTACTACTGTATCAAAGGACCTGAGAATTTTTTGACATTTAAGAAAACCAATAAAGTATTATCAGAAGCTGCATGTGAGTCACTTAGAGTCTCTGATGTTCCTCCTCTAAAGGGAGCAGACCATTGTGCTGTCTTTCCAGTGAAAGCCACACTGCGTTTTCTCTTTGTGGTATTTCTTCATTAAAAAGAAAGGGGAAAAAATCCTTTTCACTAGGACGCAGCTAATGGTAGAATGAACTACCTCATTCATCTAAATAAAGCCAGCTCTAAAACCTGTAATAAACATTTAAGTGTCTACTTTGTTAATTATTTCACTGTTTATCTAATTCATTATGAGCATCTAAATAATAAGCTCATTCAGCATAAGCCAAGATCAGAGACATTGAAGACACCCGTTCAGACTATCTAACCTTCTGCTCATTGTGGGTCTGTCCCCTGCAGTCTCATCAGCAGCTTTATTGGGTTTCTATCCCCCTTGAGACTGTTCAATCATTCCACAGCTCAATACAGCTTTATGAAAGCTTCCTGTGTCTCTTCTAACATCAGTTCCTCTATAGCCTTTGTGTGGACTTTTGGGATGGTTACCTCCAATTTTCCAATTTTATTTCAGGAAAAAACTTCACCTTCCAGCATGAACACGGACAAAATTCCCCAAAGGAGAGAACATGTGAACTGCTGTATTATTAATCCACTTTCCTTTTACTCACCTGTTGAATTCATTACTTTGCATATAGCTGCAACAACTACTGTTCCTCTGAAAATGAGGATTTCTACAGATACACTGTAGTAGTGCTCACTTGGGAAACAAGTGCAACACACCTTTGAGAGGGCACAGGGAATTGCAACTGCACCTCCCACATGCCCGCCATTATATCCTCCATCTGCTCCCTTTCAAAAAGGCATGGCACTTGTGATTTCCGTGAGAAAAGACATGGCGCATTTCACCTTTCCATGCTTCATTTCAGTTTGGAATTTATGTAGCTCAGAAGATAACTACACCTTTCTGGCAATTTTAACCTATGATTAAGTGTACCTCAAATTGGGGCACTTTCACCTTTCCTGGAGCTGGTAATTGAAGTTAGCACACATACTGGTCTGAGAGGTTGTATTAGCAGTTCAAACACTGCTCTCTTCCACTCCTGAGGAGTAATCAAATCTTCAGGTAGAGTGCAATAGCTGGACACTTGGAGAAAAATAAAAACAGGGAAGTGACTGCGAGCCTTTTACTTGGTGGACAAGCCCATAACAACCTCATTCCAAGTGGCAAAACACAAGTGGAACAAATCAAAACAAAGTCCCAGCCACACTTGAGTTCCTACTAAGGGAGTGGTGTTTTCCTCAAGTGTTTCCAAACAGCAGTCAGTGTGGGTGGGTGTGGGGAGTCAAAGCCTTCAGTACAAACTGTTTATTTAAATCACTCCTTTTAATTGTCCTTCCACACATAGCAGTTTTTAGCCATGGAATCACTCCTGCTCTGAGAAGGGGTGAATATGTACCATTGTGACTGTAATTATAGCACAGTCACTAACACCAATCTCTCAGTTTCTGAAATAAAAGCTTCTTAGGCTAATAATGAATTAAAGCACTAAAAAGCTGTGAAAACTGATTTTCCATTTAGCAGTAGTAGAGGAACTGCCAAACAGTCTACTCTTGACTGTTTACCGAGCACCTGAAATGATGCTGATCATTACCTCCAGCAGGCACCAGGGATGTTAACCTGAAGATTTAGACAGGAGGCAAAAAATGATATTGTAATATAACCACAAAAATGCAACTGTGAAATGTATGCAAGCTTTATATAAAACAATATGGTCTTCTAAGAAATTACAGTAATTTGGGTGCAAGAAAGTGAGAAGACTTAAATCTGGCCAAATACCGTTAGGACAGCCAGGGCGAATTTACACAGCACACCAAATGCCAATTAAAAATACTACACAAAAGCCAAAAATCTCAGTCTGTAAATTTTTGGCTTCCAACTGCTGTGAAGGTACATTTTTTAGAGCAGTTATGTTGTTAAAAAAAAAGCTCTTATGCACATACACAATTCTGTGCAGAACTTTGACTTCACAGTGAAGGATGCAGTGTATGTTTAGGCCAGCAGAACCTACTTGACTAGTGTCCCAGAGTTAGCCCTGAGAGGAAAACTCATCTAAGCATAACTCTATTAAATGAATGTGGCTTCATTTAAGTCAAGAGCCAAGTCTGGCTCATGTAGCCAATGCACAATTAAGTATCAGGCAAGCATAATGTTGGAAGAGAAATTTCTCAATTGAATGTTATAAACCAGAATAAATAAACCACAGTGACAAGATGCAGGACACCTTTCATCAAGAAGCCTCCCTTAGCTATCACCTATACTGGAACACCTAAGGCACAGCTCTGCTAAATCCATGTCATCACAACAGTACAAATGAAGGAACACATTGCTTCTGTTAGGATAAAGCCATCAGAAGAAAACAAAAGCCGGAGGAAAAAAAATAAATCCAACTGGAACCTTTTACAATTTTTTCTTGAGTGTTATACTACTCTCCCCCACCTCTGAAATGGTTCAGGAACTCACACAAACACATTCAAAAACACATATTTGAAAAGACAGAAGCATATAACAGAGTTTGTCCTGGAGGCACAAAACAGAACTGGGTCAGAAAATTGGGTAACATTTGACTTCCTCAGGCCAACACAATCAGGCAAAAAAAATGAAGTTGTGATTGGATTATGGCCATGCTGGCTTGAAGCAGTTATCTCTTACACTCACTTCAGTACAAAATGCCTTGAGCAATAACACTACCATGTTCCACGTTTTGAAGAGGATGTGCTTGGTTTCACCCCTTCACTTTTGCACATGCACAGCATCCGTTCTTCACCCGAAGAGGAACAACCGTTCATAACCTTTTCCTGAGCTTAACTAAAAATCACCTGGTACTTGTCAACAGAAGCAAGAGCAGCCAAACACCATCTTAGAGCAAGCTCTTGAACCTCCTCTCTTGCAACACCTGAGTGTGCCCAGGCAGGTACTGCCATTCACGTTACACCATGCAGTGGATATGAATGAAGCCCCAAGTGTCCTGCTTCTCTCCATTTCAATCAACCCATTTTGAATACCACAAGTATCTTAATATGAAATGACTTCCCAGAATGATTAAGCCTGCACTGTTTCACCTATTCCAAAATTTACACTGCTTGTCTACTGCTAGAGAGAATCCCAGGGGTAAAAATTTTCAGCTCTGTTCCTATCCACTTTCTCTCTAATGGGCTTTCTGGTCCCTTCTTTTTTGTTTTTTACTGTTCTCTCCTGTAGGAAGAAAGGAGGTAAGATTTATTCCCCCAAAATTGTTGAATCAATACAGCTGAATACAGAAAAAAAATAGCAGTGGGAGGGTAGCAAAAGTGGATAAACACAAAGGTGAAAGCACAAGGGTGGGACCCCGCTGGGAGCCAGCGTAAGAGCTATTAACACCACGCAGTGAAAACCATGTTTAGACAAACCCTGAGGATACACATCTGGATGGTATTGACAGAACTGACCTTGCTATGAAGTAGGGACAGCAACAGCTCTCCAATACTGCAGGAGATGTCCCAGGCAAAGGCCCTGTTTTCATTTGTATTGTGTAACTTTAAATAATTAAACCACCTTCCAATAATATTTTACAGTTCACAATCACCACCTTCTCTACATCCTGAGAAGTTCAAAACCAGCATTCTTTTTAAAGGCTATTTATTTCACAGAAGAGGAAACTGAGGCACAGACCAGTGACAGATTCTCCCCCAGGGTTTCAGTGCCTCCAGTTATGCTGAGCTTGTGTGACATGTTAGTTGTCAGCAACAGCCAGTAAGTGGGGCATCAAGGGCAACAAGGGCATCAGTGTCTGACAAACAGACTTGTCTCTCCCATCACACAGTTTTTTAAACTTTTCAGGCTACTGATGAGTTAGGCTGATGAAGTTTATTCTTTTTGTGCGGCAGATTTTGTCAAATGTCCCACAAATGGAAGGTTGCCTCTGGAACTCATTTATCAGGAATTTCAGCAATGCTGTACACAGATGTTGCATATCACTTTAAGCTCCTGCTAAAATTCAAAATGTTGCTGCACTCAAATATGAAGGATTAACTACAAGGGACTTTAAATTGCAGAACTCTCATGGCAATGAGAATATACCAGCATTAAACAGTGAAATGCCCAAAGAAAAAACTCTACGGTCCTCTGAAGTTCACTGGCATAACATGCTTGGCTAGGGCCAGTCTTTCCTCATCTTGTCCTCTTCTCCTCATCCTTTTCTTCCTTCCATTTAGCTACAATTCAGATGTTTTTGCTAAACTTTCCTAAGCGTTCCCCATGCCAAAAGCACTCGCTGTCCTCAGTATCTTGTCAATTTTCTTAAATTCTCAACATCAGCTACCATTTCTATAGCACTGCTGTTCTAATCTCCTTCGATATTTTCAAACAGCATTTTCTCTCTCTGCTTCTTTATTGCCCATCCTACCTTAACGTCTGATGCCCAACATCCATCTCCTTCAGTATGTGCCTGAAGCACTCAGCCTCCCATTTAGTAACTCTGAAAAGTCAGCTCTTCGACCAATACATCAGCATGAGCCATTTCTTCCTCGCCTTTCACAACCTTTTACAACCATCAAATACAATTCACAGGGGCTCTACCTCAGAGTTTTTATGACCAGCCCCTTTCAATCTAAGGCATTGGGCCAAACTACATAATCTCATTTATTAGTCCTACAACCTACTGTCCATCACAGCCATTCTTAGCATAACTGTGTCTTTGTTCCACTGTGTTCTAGGGATTGCTCATTTTAAGAGAGGTATAGGAAACAGGACGCTGAAGTGGGACACCCGACTCCACCAGTAGCATAATGGACAGCCTTGGGTTAGTGTAGAGCAACTAACCCAATAGCATCCATCTAATAGACATGTTTATCTTCTTTACAAGAAGCTTTATGACAAGTGTTCAAGTTCAGGTTATCTGTAGAGTCTCAGTTCCAATTCCACAAAGCCTAACCTCAGTTTTTGCCGGAAGTTGCCCTATTAATAGCAGCTTCTTTCCTCCTGGGAAGTATCAACACAATCATCTCAGATTCTTTAATACAGGCTAACAACAAAATGAGGCAAACAGCAAAAAACAAAGGAGACAACAATCAAAAGACAAAGGAGACAATCTATCTTAGAGAAGTTCTTACCTTTTAGTTGGCCAGCAAGTGAAAACTCCATATCTACAAAGGTAGATCAAGTGTTTCAGAAACACTCCCGGTCCCACATTTCTTGTTCCTACACACTGAGAAGCCTTTTCCATTGGATTGAAGTCCTTTAGCTCAATCTCAACACTAATACGAACTTCTCAAGTATCTTCTCCCATTGCAGATCATCTATGTGCTTTTTAAAAACTTTTTTCTCAGAAAAATAACAAAGTTCTCCTCTAGTCTCTAAACTGAAGCCATCTCTAGAGAATTCTCCCAGCCACGTGAACATGAATCCTGCTTAGGCTAACAGCTGGAAAACACAGCATCACTCTTTAGATTTTCTAGTCTTACAGCCAATTTTGGCCATCCGTTGTACATGCACTTACATGCTTCTCTTAGGAAGTCTCTTCAGTCCTTTTTGTAGCTCACCAGCTCACTCCTGCCTTTACTTTATAGTGAACTTCTGGGGAAAACTCTTTCTTCTTTGCATCCTTGCTGCTGATTTGTGTTAATTAATCAATAGATGTGGTTCAACAGAAGCAATCATGGCACTAGTCTCACCATCTGCTGCACTGGTGAGGCTGGCTTGTGCAACAGGATCTGCTTGGCAGGCTGCAAGGCAGGCAGCCAAATAGCTGCTGGTCTAACAACATCATCATCCTTCTCTGTTAAAAATACCACATCCTTCTCCCACAAAAACAGAGCAACTGTTCTCCAGCTGAGCCATCCAAATCACTCTACTACCTTAGCATGAAGATATATCCCAAGCTTTGAAACAAAATGTTTCTGCCTTGGAAGGATGTCAGGGGTTGCACACAGAAACCTACCCGAGTATTTCCCTGTGTTGTCAGAAGGCCAAGTACAGAACAGCAGTCAGTCTGACAGGCTAACAGGCCAGTACCAGCTGTCTACAGCAAAGAGACATTTTGTTGGTCAAAAGCGTAGCTTTACAAATAAGTAATTTATGTAGTGGTTGAATGATACCCATAACACTTCTTTCATTTGATGCAGATGAAATAAATCACTAGTCCTAGATTTTTTTTCAAGCTTCAATTTTTTCTTTCTAGTTTAATGGGCAACATTTTCATAAGCACCTGAGTTCTGCTGACACCCAGTTTTCCTCCCACTAGTGTTACCAGATGCTCACCCGGAAGGAATACAATCCTTTAGAGTACAAAAGCATTATGTTGCTTGTAATAAGCAAAGAAACCTTAAAGTAATGAGAAATTTCATCTCCTATGCACAGGAAAGCATTGAATAGGGCAACCATGGTCTAAGGAGGTGATAAAAGATGGAGCAAAGCGTTTTAGGACCAGCTTCCACAAGGGCAGCTTATAGTGACTTGTATGCACAAGCAAACACGTGGCTAGCACCCAGCAGTGTGAGTGTAAGGATACCTTGTGCTTCAGCCAGCTTCTGTATGAACACATCCAACAAGCAAACCACTTACTAAAACACATAATACTCTTTTGATGCTCTTAAGCCCATAGGGGCCAGATTCCTCAATATGGTAATACAAAAATAGTACAGAGGACAATTCCCTTAACATGGTGGATCAAGATTATACAGTATGAAAATCCTACACTCTGGATGTTTTGTCCTCTAGTAACACAAAGTACTTTCCATCAGGACAAGGGCAGTCTTTCAGTAGCAGAGTAAGATTTCAAGGCAGGGCGGAGGAGGGGGATGTTTTCAGTTTCTGAATAGAAAAAAGCATTTACAGATATTATTTTGAGAAAGGACAGCTGAGACCAATTCTGTTGTATACTTCCGAGACTTCTAAAGGACATTTTATAATTTCAAGCCAAAGCATATCAGTCTATCATGAGGAAGGAAGAGGAAGGAAAGAGGAAAACAGTGTAATTTCCCCTGCTCATCTCAACACGTATCAAGTAAGCCTTTCAATAACCTCATAAAAATGGGCAAGGCAGACAGAAAATAATTTCGGATGCATTTAGAATTTATTGACTTGGCCTGGTCATACATTTGATAACATGTCTCGCTGTTGGTATGGCAAGTGGGGAAAATAAAACGAAAGCTGATCTGTGGAAATTGGCAGGCTTACTTTTAAATGGAACTTAAAAACAAACCAAAACAAAAAATCCCTGACCTCTCATTGGAAAATACACTCTTAAACACCTCCAAATTAGCCATATTTCCTCTAAAGTAGTTTCTTAGACAAGAAATGGGCTCCAAACCACTCCTGCTGGTAGATATGAGATTGAGCACTTCAAGGCTAGTCACTTGCCCTTTCCTCCTACAGTTCAACGCAGCCAGTGGAAGCTTCATTTACAGGAGGAGAAGCACTCAGAACTACTAACTGAAAGAAGCCTAGTATTCATGTCCTTCCTATGCCAGCTTGACCCTGCCTTATCTATTACCTCCCTCTTGAAGATAGTCCCAGTATTTTGTTTGGAGGTGAGGAGGGAGATATTAATTTACTGGGCAAGGTGGGGGTGGTTTAAGCCAAGAAGAGTCTGTAAAGCATGGATGCATGATCTCTGGCTTTCTATTATGCATTAAGTCATCCTTTACCCAAACCCTCCCCATCGCACAACCAGGATCTGGCAACTTTCCCACCATGACTTTTTGCAATGACAGCCTTGCATGGCAAGGGACCATGCCACTAGCTGCCGCTGCAAAGTTATCCGCATCTCTTAAGGAAGCTCAGTACTCGCCTGAATTACTTCTAACTCTGGTGGTTCTACAGAAGAGCTTTGAAAACAAAACCTTAAGTTCTCTCAAGGCTCAAGTGCAGAAAGTATATTAAGATGCTTCAATTTCTTTGTGCTTTTTTAATTCATCAAACTTAAGTCAACTTCTCTTCTGGATCTGGGTAATTTCTGAATCCCCAGGTTGCCAACATAGCACACCAATCAGTACACACATGCAGATCCCAAGCTGGAGGGAAGATTCAGGTACAAGAAAATCCAGACATGGCATTCAGTCTCTCTGGCTTATGTCTGGAGTGAGTCAGCTGAATTTGATTGTTTTCACAAGGAAAAACTAGAACACTCAGTGGCTTTTTTTTTAATTTAGTTTTGAATACACTTGCGAGAAGCGGCTGGGGAAGAAGCCTCGTGTTGCAATGGGAAGCTTTTTGCCTTACAGCTAGAGAGAAAGCAATCCAGCCATCTACAAAAAATAAACACAGCAGAAACCAAAAACAGCCAAAAGCTCTTGAAAATGATAAAGCATGGTGTTTCCTTGCACTCTACCTCTTGATTAAGGAAGAAGTTTGGGATGCTTCAAAGGGTACAAAATTTTACTGAAAATGCCACCACCTCAGCATTGACAACCGAACAGCAAACCTGCTCCAAGTTCAGTGCTGAAAGGTGCCAGCCCTAACAGCCTGTCCCCAGAGGATTATCTTTGTAGCCTCCTATTCAATGCTGTTTAACACACCACAGCACACATTTTGGCTGCTAATTCAACTCTCCAGCCAAAACAGGCAAGAGAAGCAAATGGATCATTTCTCCCCAGACCTTGATTTTAAACCTACAATCATTTATTTATACACAGCAGTGTTCACACATTCATCCTCGGCAGCCTCTGAAACACAAAGCTCAGTAACCTAATAAGGTTAGCACGAGTCTAGATACATACATTGAAGTAGAGCCCATTTACAAAAAAAAAAAAAGAAAAGAAAAAGCAAGCAATAAACTCCAAGGGAAATGCTGATGTTTCAAGGCATGTAGCAAGGCTCTCCAATTGGTCACTATGCCAGTTTTTTAACTGAGCCATAACTGAAAATCCAATTTAATAAGTACCTCTCATTTCAACAGGCAGGATACCACCAGGCACCAAGAAATGTTGCTGCTCAGCAGAAAGATAATGCAGTGACCATTGGGTGGGTATAATAGAGGGATTATTTCACAATTACAGCAACAATGAAAAAGCAATTTATACAGTAACACACTGATGTACTGGCAAGCGCCTGTCCAAAGGGATTAAATAAAAGTCTGACACAGACTATAGACAGAACAATGTCTTTAGCAAAAGGTTT
Source organism: Phaethon aethereus (assembly GCF_964289735.1). NCBI lineage: Eukaryota > Metazoa > Chordata > Aves > Phaethontiformes > Phaethontidae > Phaethon > Phaethon aethereus. Next base: position 8,926,762 of record NC_138593.1, on the reverse strand, counting down.
ATTAACTTCCCTAGACACTCATATTTCTCTGCAATGTCCCTTAAAGACAGCGTTTTGCATTTAGATCCATTTTAGATAAGAGGCACAACGCACAAATAAGAAATAAAGAGCATTTAGAGAATTCTTATTTATTTAAAGAAAAGCAAAAGCATATATGAAAAGGAGAGGTCATTTTTCATTGCTTCAGAAGGCATACTTCAGTAGCCCCCAAAATATCTTCATTTCTTGGGTTAAAAATTGTCAAGGAACCCCAGAGGCGACACTGGTAGTTCTTGGGAAGTCCTGTTGCAGCAGTGGCTTTGATAGGAGAATACTCTCAGAAGCCCTTAGCCGGGAATACTAGCAGCAACCATGAGAGAGGACAGCTAGCCAGGAACACCATGTGGATGGAAAGGATGGTTCACAACATCCCATGTTGCTGAAGCAATGCCCCCTGTATTCTCTGAAAAAGATCTGCTTAACAGAAACAACTTGCAAGAATAACCTGCAGGTAGATCAGGCACTCTTCCAGAGCAGGAAAAAAATCCAACTGAGAGGAAGGGGGGAAAAAAAAAAAGAAGAAAAAAAAAAAGTGTTTCAGAAGATAAATTTGGGTAGTTCAAAGGGAGGGCAGACGAACACTTTTACAAACCACAGAGCTTTTAGCTCTGGTTGATTTATTAAATGGGTCGTCCTCTTTTTACTATCACTTCAGGCAACAGCTGAATTATTCAATGAGCTCCAGTTGACTATGTTGTTTCTAAAACACTTGGGCCACCTCTGGGGGAGGAAGACAGAAGGCAAGGGGGAATAAAAACATGTTTAAAAGTCAAAGAATTTAATAGAAATGGGTCCTATCCATTTATGTCAAGTCTCAGAAGCAGGGAGGGAGTAAGTATTTCTGTAAGCCTCCTGCTAAGGAAAGCTGTACCACATAGGCACTGCCAAGAACTGGAGATGTGCAGCTCAGCTGTAAAGCTAGCAAAATGAAGATGGCCGTGTCTCTCTAATACTAGTACAAGTGTGATAACCCTTCTGTTGCTCCAACAAAATAGGATACATGGTTTCAGCCTTAGGGATACCAACCGTGTTTGGAAAGAAATATGTGCTTTTCCCCTGAAAGTTTCCCATCCCTAACAGAACTGTCAGAAGAATTTCTCCTGCAGTCCAGTGGAATGAAAAGCTGTTTTCAGACAATCCTTCACAGCTTAGAAAATGCTTTTTTGCCAGCCAAATCCAGAGTGACTCTAACTGGACAAGGGAGAACCAGAATGAAGCCAGACTACAAGTGAGGCAAATACCAAACCATCAGGCTAACAAAAATGACATTCCCCTGAATACACAATTTCTGATGGATCACCAATTCCACGACTAAGCTTCATAGTGGCTCACAGTGGCATTTAATTAATGAAAACACTGTGTGATGCTCATGTGATCCATGGTTATTTTCCAGATTTCAGCAGTAGCAGAAGTGGTTGGTCATAAAGTAGCAGAACAGGTCTTGCAAAACTCTTCCTGCCTTACTGAAGAGGCAGCATTTGCTCCAGAAAGAAGCGGCTTGCTAGAAGAAAGCCTGTTGACAGGAGAGAATCCTACTATCATTTGTGTCTAGTCAGTAATCAGAGCTGGTTGCAGGAAAACACAGGAATCAATCAGCATGTCAAGACAAAACCAAATTAAGCCATACACAAAAAAAATTAATATAATCAGAAATGTGAAGGGCTAGGCAGCCAAAACCACGCACAGTTCTTTGCTACACACACACAAAAATAAAAATCAAACGAAGAAACACGAAAACCTGTTGATAATTTACTCCCTTATGACGTATTTTACTACTGCTCCCAAAGAGCAGCTCCCTCGCAAACTAGATATGAATACTTCAAAATCAAACTTGAGTTATTTATAGCTGCTTTGCCCTTCAAAGATGACAAGAAATTTATAGGCACATAATCTATAAAGACACAATCAGAGAATTTTGACCGGAGTAAATTAAAGAATTCCACATACCAACTAATTCTCAAATACAAAGATTAAAACCAGAATGCAGCATTGACAGCTAATAAGCGCTTTGGACCTTTGGACCTTTATAAGGGTTTAATGTTTTCTTCTTAGCATCTGTGAGAAACTACTGTACACAGAGATCCTTCCAGACTTCTCCCAGTTCTCAACATCACTGGCCCTGGAACTGTCATTTATACCTACGCAAAGTGACCCTAAAAAGGTATAAATGCTACAGCTAATTATATAATAAAATTGTCTTGGGAACTTGATTTCCTTCTTCCTGCTATATCCTACATGTTTTTTATTGCAAAAAAGATGAGATCCTTTGCCAGAAGTCTTTTCATTATTTCTTCCTGTGTCTTGATCTTATTAAAAGTTCTTCCTAGCTTTTTCCTTGGTAGCCATTTATCTTTTGCACACATGAAGTCTGTCAATTCCAGCAAATCCAGGCTCTCCCATTACTGCAGAAACAGCATTGATGCAGGAATTTTAAAAATGTGGGTTTAGTTTGTGCATGCTCATTGGGATAACTATTAATGCCGTGTAAGAATTACTCATTACAATGATTTCAAAAGGATACTTTAATAGCCTTTATGTAAAAAAAGTTCAAGTTTCTGAATCACCTATGTAAAACAGTCAAATCCGCTTTTTTTTTTTCTTTTTAAAACTAAGAACATAGTCTTTTGTTGTATTCCAGTAAAGCTGCTTCATTGTAACCATGCATATTGCACAATGCCAATTTTCAGGCTCTAGTGTCACTGGGAAATTCTCACTTCAGTAACTTCATTCAGTCCTAGCCAAGAGCATTAGAATATGTATTAAGCTGACATGCCATTACCCAGAGAACAGCACCCTAACCAATCCATTTCAAACAATCAATGAAGTTTATTATACAGACCCAAAACTCAATATTGAGGACACATCTTTGAAATAAACTAGAATACCATCACTGGGAGAAAATTATTCACTAAAGCCACCTTCTTTTCAGACTAAGTTACTTCATTACTTTTGCCTCCCCCCCCTTTTTTTTTAAATGAGCAAACAAAAATTATGACAGCATTTATGCAACAGACAGAAATGGGCTTATATAAAATAATGTCTTCTGCTTGCAACAAGCTGAGAGCATTCGGTAGGCTTTTCTCTCTTTTTTTAAGAGCAACGCTCCAGTTACAAATCAACTTTTAGAAGAGATTTGCAGGTGAGTAATGACTCCTTTCTTGGTGTGGCCACTCTCATGGCACCACTGAGCAGGAAAATTGACAGGACGTGGTGCAAATTTGACTGTGAGCACTTCAGACAACAAATGCTGCCTAAACTCGCACACGTTTTAATCTTCACTTTTTGGAACACCAGATACATAGAGAAGAGCAATGCAAGCTTGATATGCACCAATCAGTAAGCTTAATGCAACTTAAGATTTATAGAGAGTTTCTATTCAAATAATTCTACCTTTCTCAGACTTTCAGAAACATCACTCCATCACACAACCTTGAGACAGCCCTCTCGAAAGACACCTTGCATTAAATCAAACTATGCAGCACCAGCAGATTACCCTCTTTCATATCGGGCTGCTAACAGGTTTTTAGTGACGAAGAGCATAGGGGCGAGAGTCTGTTCCAAGATCAGTAATGAGTCAATACCCTCTCTACAGACCAGTTCCTTCAACAAGTCATAGGCGGTCACATTTTCTCCTGATGGTCAGCAGAGAAAGAAGGCTGAGACCCATGAAAGACCCTGACAAAGGGAAGTAATTGCTCCCAGGAGAACGCGCCTCACATCAGCCTGGGAACAGAGGAAGTTGCCTGCAAAAGCTCCCTGACAACCAAAGAGGAACTGTCAGGATCTGCTTGCAGTGTTGGCTTGTGTACCTACAACTTCTACAGCATTCACGCTTCCGCCTACTCTCTCAAACTGTACCCTTCAGGTAACCAAGGACTCCAAGCTGCCAGGGGACCTAGCATAGCTACATTTATTGTGCTAACAAAACTACATACATTAGCACTCTGATACACACATACTACCAAATAAGCTAGAAAAATGGAGAAGACAGAAGTACCATGGTATTCAAATGAGATCTTTCACACAAAAAAACTATCCAGCAGCAGTCAGGACAGCAATCTGACACCATCTCCAACAAGCTAGTTTAAAACACTATACAGGAACCGTTCCATGAGAGTCAGCTCCTAAGTTTCACACCAGGATTCAGGTGATAAAACAGCAGCTTACGAAGAAGGCTTGCCCTCAAAGGGTTTCATCCAAGCCAGTGCGCCAGCTGCTGCCCTGCCAGGAGGGACTATGAAACCTCCTTTTAAGGCCAGCCTAACTTCCAGCTTTTGCATATGTCCCCCTTCCCTACTTCCCACTAAGTCTCCAGGCTTTTTGATCATTACGGATGTAATTAGTAGCAGTAAACAAGATTCACCCTCTTCTTACACCAATGAGGAATCATGGAACCTTCTTAGGCCCAGGGAAGGAAGATGGCGAAAGCCCAGAATGGTAAGCACATGAGACTGGCCAAAGACACAGCAGTGCTCACAAGCAAGGCCTGAGACCCAGCTTGTACTAGGGCAACCTGGGGAAGAAGCAGAAGTCTGGGGGAAGAACAGATGAAGGAGGAGCAGAATAAGGACGGGCCAAAAGACATTCTGAGGGTTCAAAAGGGCTAATGGTTAGGAGAGGATGACTTTTTTTTTTTTAATCTGCCAGGTAGAGATGGGTTCGGAGAAAGCAGGTAGGAGGCCTTGCTGCACAGAAGCAGCACACATTTATCCACAAATTTCTCTCACGTATTGTTTTTTTTATTACTATCCAGCAGAAACAGGTCAGACGTCCTACGTATGTGCAAAAACTTCTTATATCTGTACTTTGTGGACAATATTTACTACATATGTTTACTTGCCATGTCTGTTACCACCTAGTGAACACACAGGGATGAGCATCTGGAAGCATCACTGTTGCTGGCAACACAGATACAGCTAAAGGCCTGATTTTCAGTCCTAGAGCCATGTGTGCTTCCTGGCACATCACCTGCTTTCATCTAAGCCCACATCGCGCAGGTATTATGGACCTTGCCAAAATGTTCAGAGACATTTAACCTGCCCAAGGACTGCCCACTTGTCTCCCAACAGGGGAGGGGACAGAAATTCATCATTACAAAGAAAGAACAAGAAGCTCCTATAGCTCCTTTTTCTCTCTGCTCTGTAATGTGCCCAGCTGAAGAGATTCCAGCAGATGCAAATACCCTGAGCCCTTAGAGATAACAAGAAGAGGGAGTGAACAGGGGGGCATACCTCTCCTGGTCTAGATCCCTAAACAGGGCAAGACATTACAGGATGTCCAAATATACCTTTTGTCTTTATATTGCTACTTTATGTTATCTGAGTATAATAGAATGTTATCTAGGATTTGAATCAACCGACTTAGTACCTGTATCATCACAGATTTTGCACATAGAAGCCTTGAAAATCATGTCACCCTGGGAAAGTGAGAGTAGTTTTTGGCTAATTTACCCCAAACTTCAGAGAGTAACTTTCTCCTGATATTCTCTTCTCACAGAGGTAGTCAACAAACACACAGGATGACAAATTAGTTCTCCACAGCTGTGCTAACATACTTTTCTGTAAGTAACACACCAGAATGGGGTTCCCCAAGACAAGAGCCAGTACCAAACAAAAATAAAGACATCAACCCGGGTGGTAACAATGCCAGTGACCACATTCATATATGGCCTCAAGTTGCGCCAGGGGAGGTTTAGATTGGATATTAGGAAAAATTTCTTCACCGAGAGAGTGATCAGGCATTGGAACAGGCTGCCCAGGGAGGTGGTGGAGTCACCATCTCTGGAAGCGTTCAAAAGACGTGTGGATGTGGCGCTTCAGGACATGGTTTAGGGGACATGGTGGTGCTGGATTAATGGTTGGACTTGATGATTTTGAAGGTCCTTTCCAACCTAGTGATTCTGTGATTCCAAAAGCCATGGTGCAATTAAGGTACCTCACTGTTACATCAACATCATGCTATGTCCTCTTCATAGCAGATATGAAACATGGAGGTGGAATTATTCAAAAGTACAGGAATGGAAATCTCACATCAATTCCAGGAACAAGCCAAAAAAAGTCTTAACATTTCTTCACTTGATTGGCATCTGTCACATTTAAAGGAAGACAAAAACCTCTTTGGGTTCCCTTAAAGTCTGGCTATTTCACAGGGAGCATTTCCCCAGCCATGATACTCCTACACTTGGCTAACTGGTTTGCTGCCATTCCAAATGCCTCTGGAAACATAAGCGGGATCCATATACCACAATTAAAAGCTGGCATGTACTCAACCACACTGCAGAACTACCAAATGTTTGCCCTCCAATTACTGTACAACAACTCCCTCTGCAAAAACGCCCCTCCAAGCACTGCATTCTCCCATTGGCAATAGTCGGGTTTGGAAATTTGCAATAGCTGTAACTAAACATACCACTTTCTGAACCAAAACAGTCAAGTTTTTGTAGACATAGTACAATCAGTTTAGCCCTCTTACTCACAAAAACTTTTTAAACCCCTCTTCAAGGCTCTCCTATCACTCCAACTATCTTTTACTGGATAAAAGCAGATCCATGGAATTTAATTTACACCCTACTGATACAAATGCCTCCTGTCTTCATCTCCCACACCCTGACCTGCTAGAGCAGACATTACCATTAACTGAGGCCCCACCTTCAGTAAAATCCACTGCATACAAATGCAGCAATAGGCAACTCAGAAGAGGGAGGGTCACAACCACACCACACACAAAGTTTGCATCCAACATGTAGATCATGTATGGTAAAATAATGCCATACACATATACGCTTGGCCTTCTCTACAAATCAGCGCTCTGACTCACGGTTCATGAGGCTCTCACAAAATGCCTATTCTGGAAAAAGTATAGAGTACGCCTTTGGAAGAGGCAGGCAAAGGAAAAAAAGTCAATTATTTCTAGATATTAAGCTATACAGCTAGCACAGACAGTGCACCCAGTACAGAAGAACAGATGTCTTCCATTTTCCTGCTGTTGCTGAACTCCTATATTTTATCATTATCACAATTCCAGGTTATTTCAAAAGATCCTGCTGCTATTCCCATCCACAGTAATCTCTAAATAATTAAAAAAAGTACTAATGACAAGAGAGCTGCATCCTGCCTCTGTAAGCTTACAGCAATTCTAATCCAATTTCAGCTTCAGTTAATTTAATTGAGACATTTCTGAAAAGAAAGGAAGATCGATCATTCACAGAGTTTCAAGGGTTTTCAGCCTGAACTCATACTGACCCCAGGGCTAAAGCACCCACGCTGACAGGCCCTATACTTCAGTGAGAACCCACTAAAACCTACTGAGGAGATGGGCCATGGAACAGCCTGGTGAGGATAAAACAGGCTTAACATGATAGACGCCCAAAACCATTAAAGATGCGATGAAAAATGTGACTTGGGAACTTTTTGGTTAAAACAACAACCTAAGTCTAACAAAAAGTCTAACAGATATCCTACCACACAGGTACAATGTAATGTTTTATCCTGTGAAGATGCACTGTCATTGTATAAGAACAAAAAAACCCCACAGCATTTGGCCTTAAATCATTGGTCCTACAGATTTAAATCAAAGTCCTTATCTCAGTAACGCTACTTCAGAGTTGAAAACTCAAGATGAATCTCTTAATTCTTACTGTCACTAGAAATAGACGTGGGACTTAGCTTGAATTTTCTGTCTTTGCTTCCAGCTGCACCTCACAACTTTTTTTTCCAGTCTGATTTGGTAGAAGTGAATCCAGATTTAAAATTCTTTTTATCATCCTCTAAAAGAGTAAAACATTCAATTTTGATTTGGGAGGGAGGGAATCCTGACACGGGCATATGTTGGCTATCCGCATTCAAAGAAATAAAAAAATTCCACGTTAGACTTTAAGGCACCAATGACATCCACCTTCACAGAAGATGATTAAACTTACTGATCAAGAGTGAAATATAAACCTTATCAAGTATGCAGTTTTATTTTATTTGCCATCTAGATGAAAGGAAGTGAAATATGAGAAGGTTGTCTACCTTTCACACCTTGTCCCTGGAAGTCCAAAGTGTTCAAAACATCTGTTCCTTATTCTGCTGGACTAGAAAGAAATGTCAACATCCTACAAGAAATTATAATTAAAATACATCTCCTGCAGTTTTTCCAATTTAGTAATTTAGTCTTCCTACCTTGCTGCTCTTCCACACACCTACAAACAGTTAGTGAGATTTCAATTTGAATTAGTCACATTTTCTCCCCATTCGTGCCATGCAGGGAAGAAGAAAAGCAACACCAGGACTATTTTGCCTTGTGGGATTGCACGAGATGAGTCACTCAGAAGAACAGCCAGGCATGCCCCTTCCAGCAACAGCACACCTTGAGTGTGCACAGAGGCTCAGAAAAGAGAGAGATGAATTAGGCCCTGGAGGTGCTTATTTCTGCTAAGAAGCCCCTCAAGGCTTCCCAACAGACAGAACACCTACCCATCATGCAGAGGTTCCCAGTTCAGTGATTCTGAGCCCCACTGATCTGCATTTCTTTTTATACACAACGTTCAAAGTTTTGGTCCTTTTCTCTAACTGAAGAAGCTCCAAGTATAGAAATTGAGAATTATAAAAAAGCCTTAAAGTGGATGCACTAAAAGTAAGGTTGTTTGCAGTTTCTCTACAAGATCCTTGTAACTTGTTCAAGAGAACTATGGAACAAAAACCTATCAACATTTCACAATCAATTTATTTACATTACATTTCCCTGAACAAAAAACATCCAGATGGAAACCATAAACAATCTACTTGAAAAGAAAACAGTGAACTGTAACATCTCCTAAGAGCTAAAGTGCATATGCCTTGCAACCGTTCTCCTTTGAGCTGGTCACTTGAACAGAGCGGTTCTGGAAACAACAAAAAAATACTATGAAAATCAGTACTCTGTTTGCTCCAGGCTGTGAGAAACAAACATGCACCCTTCTAATTTAGCAGATTGGTTTTAACAGCATCATCTGAGCTTAAGGTGTGCAAACCAGATTTTTTTTTTTTTTTTTTTAAAATAGGCTATGCCTGGAATTTTTCAGCATTTTGGCATGCTCACAGCACTGTTTTCCAATGTTTCAGACCAAAGGTTATAGTTTAAAAACAGTATCTAAAGATATGCCAAAGTGTTTTCACTTCAACAAGTTTCACTTCAAATTTCACTTTGCATTTCCCCTTGTTGAACTGAAAGTCCTGCACCTGGGGAGGAACAACCCCAGGCACCAGACCTGTTGGGGGCCACCCAGCTGGAAAGCAGCTTGGCAGAAAAGGATGGGGGGGCCCTGGTGGACACCCGGTGGAATGTGAGCCAGCAACATGCTTCTGCAGCAAAGGCAGCAAATGGTATCCTAGGTTCCATTAGGCAAAGTATTGCCAGCAGGTCAAGGGAGGTGATCCTTCACCTCTACTGGGTGCTGGTGAGGCCACCCCTAAAGTGCGGTCTCCACCTCTGGGCTCCTCAGAACAAGAGAGACACGGACATAGTGGAGAAAGCCCAACAAAGGGCCATAAAGATGGTTAAGGGACTGGAGTACCTCTCATATGACAAAAGGCTTAGAGAGCTACGACCGTTCAGCCTGGAGAAGAGAAGGATCCGGGGGGGATCTTATAAATGTAAATAAATACCTGAAGGGAGGGTGCAGACATGACAGAGCCAGGCTCTCTCTAGTGGAGTCCAGTGACAGGACAAGAGGCAATGGGCACAAACTGAAACAAAGGAGGTTCTGTCTGAACATCAGCAAACACTTTTTTCACCACAAAGGTGACTGAGCACTGGCACAGATTGCCAAGGGACTTTGCAGATTCTCCATCCTTGGAGATATTAAAAAGCCATCTGGACATGGTCCTGGGCAACTGGCTCTAGGTGGCTCTGCTTGACCAGGCGGGTTGAACCAAATGACCTCCAGAGGTCCCTTCCAACCTCAACCACTTGGTGATTCTGTTGTTCCATTTTAGGCACCAAAATATATCCTACTGTTTTTGAAATTATAAATTTGCACTCCAGTTCCTCTCTAGACACTCCCCACCTGAAGCAAGCCAACAGGAAACAAAAAACTCAAAGCCTTTCCCAATTGCCTCCCCCACCTTCAAATCTGCAGCAGCTATAAATGCATGCATAGTAATTATCATCTTTACTTGGGGCTAAATAAACATACTTCAGTCAGCACTGCCTTCTTACTGTGACACAAAAGACTGAGTTTCCTTTTGCTCATCAGACAGGCAAATACAGATATAAAAATAAGACTGGAACACTTCAGAACAGTTTGTCTTCCAGATATATCTACTCAATCCACAATTTATCCGTCCAAGTAACTAAATTAATATGCCATAATCTGAAGTGATACAGATTAAAACAAGAAATTCACTCGAACACCTGTTCCACATAGTTTAAAGCATATGTCTACTCCTTCTATATACTTTCAGGTATGGTCTGAAAGTTAGGCTTCTGAAATGCCAGAAGTACTGAGGCTTTCCCTCAGATACCCCCAAAGTTACATTCCCTTATTTCCTAATGGCAGAGCACAGAAAACTGATCCAGGAACTGTAACATGCTTACCTTTATATCAATACAAAGTGTTGACAACCCCTCCAGAATTCATTGCCTTGGGTGAAACAGCAAAAGGATCTCTCAAAATTATCTTTAGGAGTTGACCAGAAAAGTGGAGATGTCCTTAAAGCAGAGATGGCCATAAAGCCTGCCCATTCTTTCACATCTCCACTCTCCCCAGCTGTATCAGATGGCCTGGCAGAGCTGTCCCTGCACACCTTCAGACTACTGTGATCCTGCTAACATGATTACTTTAAGAAGCCAAAGCAAGCAAACATAGACTCCACAATCTCTCTTTCAAAAAGCTCCTTAAAATCCAGCTCTTCATCAGTCGTCATTATAAACCCTCTCCACTCTCTGCCTATGTGACCTGACTTCCTTAGAGAACAGCTTTCTGAGGTCCCCATCCTGCAAATCAAACCCCTTAAATCAGGCACCTTTAACCCCATGGACAACACAGAGCCTGGATCTAGTCTGACAGTTTGTAGCATTTAAACCACCTACAAGGCCTTTTGGAGTGTAAAGATGATGCAACATCAAACAAAAGGAATTTCCTCAAAACATCTAATTCCTTAGAACACCATAAACAGCATCACCATGTCCCTAGTGTGCTTCTGACATCACCTTTTCCACTCAGTAGCAATTTCAAAGCATACCAAATGGTGGTGGTTACCACTGGATATCTACTGCAAAGTCCAGAAGAAAACTGAGGAACCATTTCTTCAAATGCTTCATGCTTTTATTTCACCCCTTAAGAGAGAGCCCAGACATATCTTGCCACCGCTACTGACTCGTTTGTTTTCCAAGGACATCTCAGCAGGAGGTATAGCTGACTCTCCTAAGGGTCACACTACTCCCATGGCCATTCCTCAGACATCATGACTGAATCTGCAGAACGGCCAGAGCCCCCAGGCCCCAGTGCTATGAATTACTTAGGTATTCATGTGGATGACTTCCAGTTCTGGAAAACTATAAAGCAAGCTGAAATTTTCAAAACATGTTACAACAAGGCAGACATCCCATAGCTCCCAAACTTTCTTGATAGCTGACAGCTAGCTTTCTGCACTTACAAAAGTCCCATGAGTTAAAGGAAGAAATATTTGGCTGTTTGTATTGTACTGTCCCTCAAAAACCAGGCTATAGAGGTTTATCTTCTCTACATCTTATATTACTTCAACAGACAGCTAAATATAGTAAAATGGTGATTATTTATCACATCTTTAAAGCAACAATTTCCCTCCCAATTAATTTCCAGTTCCTCAGATTAATTATCTACACAAATTTTCTTGATGCACATACTGCAAGAAGCTGAATGCGTTTCCTGTAAATTAAATTGCCTTCAGAGATAACGATGCTCCTAAAAGAACTTTGACTAAGCAAAGAATCAAAAATCCATTCCACTGAATCTGCCTGGAAGGGTAGAAAGAAGGCAGAAACCAACGTCTTCAGAGAGTGAAACTCCGGAGCTTGAACCCAAACACACTTGTCCTCAGGGTAATGACCCTAACTAACATAATAACATGAAGTAGTTCTTCACTGGCCCAAATAAGAATGAAACTCAACCAAAAAAAAATCGGGGATAATCACTATTGCTTGCAACTTCAGCCACTGTGGACCTGTACTCAGAAGTCTTAACGTCTACTGAGCCTGCAAGATGGTCCAGACCTGTTTCTGTCACGGTTAGTGACAAAGCTCCTGTAAATTCCTGTAATACCTGACTGGAAACTTCAGGAGAAAAGTGGAAAGCTGACCCTCTGCAGAGAGATCAAGTACCTCCTCCTCTGCGTCAGATGAGAACTACCAAAAGAGCAGTTGCAACTGTATGCTGCTGCACTCAGGAGCAGGAAGAAGAAAGCATGTAGCCCTTTCTCCACGCAGAGCCAGGAAAAGATTGATTCCAACAGCTCCTTATTTTTCCTTGGCATTTCTTTATTCTCCTACTGCCTGATCCTAGAAGAGGCAGTGCTCTGAACTCCTTAGGAACAAAGCAATAAAGTTGTTCAAGCTCAGTACCTGTCAAAACCGCTTTGCTAAGAACAGCGGTTGTATTAAAACCATTTAGTGGAATAGAAACCACTGTCTTTACAGGGAGGCGAACAGCACGAGAGCTGCTTCTCCATCCCTGTGCAGAGCCAAGGGAACAAAGCTGCCCTGTACAGAGGAGCACCCACCTCTGTGTGGCATTACAAAGGTGCCAACGGCTCATTGTTGGACTGTGCCCAGAAACTGCAATCAAAGCTTGTTCCGCTATCTAGTTTCTTACCATGTTTCTTTCAGATTGCTTTGTTATTGTTGAGTGTTGGAGTCTAGTTCTGTGGTCATATGCCTGAAACATTACTAGCGTACGCTGACTGCTGTGCAGAGACCTTCCTTTCATAGGACGTACTCCTCACCCAGTTGCGACAGGACTCACGTTGAAGCAGTGTCTAAAAACTGCTTTAGTATTTTTTCCTACTAGCATGAACCTGCATGGCTTTCGCCTCACGCTGGAGGCACGAGGGGACAGGAGACATCCGTCTTTACAGATACAAGATTACTTCAGCATTGTACAGTCAGAACATGAGGAAAAAAGTTTCTTACTACTGAAAGCTCTGTCATTTAAGCACAACAAAAGGGAACTTTCAGAACAAAGCATGTCTGAAATCAAATATCTGCTAAAAGCTTACACACTTCAAGGATGTCTAGATTACTAATGAGGTATAAGTGGAAATGCACAATCAGACGACTGAAAGATGGGAGGGTTAACATCGTATACACTGATCTTATAAAATATTTAAGCAAAGCATGTGACCATTGATAATACGCGCTTTGACTGAACAATAGGCTGCACATAAACAACTTTTTTTCCCCAGACCTTTAGCATATGGGTATCTGTGGGGGAGGGAAGAAAAAGTTCGTTTAAGAAAGAAAAAAACCAACATACATGCATTTGACACATTCCAAATTTTCATGGTACAGCCCATGTAAAGTTTATTTGCAATATTACGCACATTCTAGTTTAGAAACGGACACATGTACACGCCAATAGATTCTGAAACCTTTAGGTTTTTGAGGAAATGTACACAAGAGGAATGATTCTGCTGAGAACAAAGCGCTCATACTCATCTCCAGTCAGCAACTTCAGCAGGCTGTGCTCTGCGCTGAAGCTGGACACAACCAAGAAAGTCCGCGCTTAAATAATTTATAAAGCCCCCACCCCAGCTAAGGCAGTCAGCCAGCTGTACAAGAGTAAAAACACACTAAATTACAGCATTTTTAATTAATTTGCTTAAAATTCAAACAAGAATTTTCAAATGGAAGCAGAATACTAAAAGAGGATGACCAGGTAACAGAACTAAATTTAGTTTCTCCTCTTCTGCATCACACACTTTGTCAGATCACAGTAGCTATTCATGGAAAGACCCACAGACAAAGCCTAGGCAGGCTCCCTTCCTGCTCTAAACCTCAGACCTCTTAGTAAGAACTAAGTCAGTACTGATAATTTCTACTAAGGACCACCCGTTCAAAGATGATCATTGTTCCCATGCCTGCTAAACAGACTGGAATCAGGCAAAAGCAAGTTTTACAGGACTTCATACAGCACACTAGAAGTAAAATCCGCTTGCTTACCAACCAGAGAGCAGTAGAAAACCTGCATGCAGGAATATACTGCATGCAGTATATTCCACATACAGGTATGTGATGGATCAAGATCCATGGAAAGACGTGATAGAGACTATAGGCTCTAGCTATCAGTTTATGGATGTCAACCTAGGGACAGGCATTTCTAAGTAGGAAGCAGAAAAAGTGACCATGAACCATGCCCTCATTTCCAGTCATCACTGGGAACACTGTGTTGAACTGCACCATTTCTATATTATGGCTGACCTATCAGCTGCAAAAATAAAAACAGGGAGCTTTGTCTCCTTTTATCTAGAGGCATTCAAATCTTACCAGAAAACAGCCATGAAACAGGCTACTGGAGGTTTTTTTGGTGGTAAATGAGGAAGTCTACATGAGAAGCAATGCTCAGGCTTACTAGGAAGGGTAACTCACAACAGTTTACTTCAATAAATAGTAACAACAATACAAACCCATGTTTATTTCCCATGTTAAAACACAACACATCCCATTTATGCTCAGTGAGAAAAAATAAAACACTTAAGAATGTAATGTATCATCCCTTTTTTCCTACTTAGTCTACCTATATTACCATTAATAATTTTTCTGGAAAAGGTGAACAGTAGGTATTATCTAAAAAAGCCAAAGCCTTGAGAAGACTTAAATTATTGTCTTTAAGATTAAGAGTAACCCTTCATAAACTGAAGCATTCTTGTACAGATGCATTAAATCTCATCATCATCACAACCACCATCCAAACACGACATGGTTTCTGTGATGGAATTGGTGTTATGCAAAAATCCAAGAGATAATGAAGACCATTCTCCAAAAATCATAGCTACAACACCTTGTATGCTAGCAAAATGCTGTGCCAGCTAAAACAGCTATGGAGACAAAGAAGATGAATAACAAAAAACATAAAAATATAACTAGAAACAAATTCTACTCTGGAAATTTATATTTTCAAGGCATTTAGACCTGTAACCAGTAACCCTGTCCATTAGAAGCTGGAGTGGTAGTCAAAGTCTACATTGCAATGAAACTTTCAATGTTCCAGATTTGCCTGCAGTTATCCTCATCTACAAATTAAAAACAAATTAAAACACAAGTTGATATTCTGAAGCACAAGCTTTCTACTATATTTATGACTATTGTATGCATTTAGGCTCTTTGCCATTTTCTAAGTGTTTCTTTAAACTGATGCCCATCAGATACAAAACAGAGACAAAAGCTGTAAGAAAGTTAATTAATTTCTAAGATAATCCCAATACTGGACAATAATCCAGTTTATTTGGAAAATTCAATCAATACTGGAGATATAAAATATTAAAAAATATTTTAGGCAGATATCTCTACTCCTTACAATTACTACAGGATGGAGCTGCACAGTTCTGCTGCTGTTGCTGGGTTTATAAATAACTGGATTTGAATTAAACCCAAAGGAGCAATGAAAAATTGATGTTACACCAGAACAAGTTTTTGCTTGAGGTTCCTCCCCCCACAACCAAAAAAGTTGAAACATTTGATGCCATTTTTACTACCATGAATAAAAGAACTACTTTTCCGGTACTGAAGTTGCAAGGATACCCCTGTCACCAAGGCAAGGGGCTAACACTTCCATGAGACAATCACTTCTATCTGTTCAAAAGCATCCGGGGGGGGGGGGGGGAGAAAGAGGAAAAAAGGAGCACTGTCGGGTCATTAAACTGAAATCCCAGGAGATGACCAACATCATATTTAGGGAAAGATTCATTCAAATTTCCTAAACCTATTGAGTGAATAAGGTAGGCAGAAAGGATGCTGGTATCAAAAGGGAAATTAATGATGACCTGAATTTGAAACACAGAAATCGCCCACACAGACAGACACTGACTCACAAACATCTCTCTACTGTAAGGATTCGTAAGAGAAGGTTGCATTCTGGGACATGTCAATTAAAATTAAGAATGAAATAACCCTGTGCAACGGTGCTGAATGGCATTTTCTCTCAAGAGACCACAAGTTCAAACTGAGATTTCAGCTGTGCAATCAGGTTTCTATTCTTAACTCTTTCATTCCCAATGCAATTACTCAGCTCATGACAGCCTTCCCTTTCCTTCAATTCTCAAGTAACTCCAAAGACATCTTAGAGACCTGTACCTGCCTGAAGCCCGAAGTCCAGACTGTGGCAGTACTTCCACCAGAATTAATGAGACACAAGTTCTGCCAGAAAGGAAGATCAGCCCTAAATTACTGTAAGTGCTATCAGAACTGAATCTAGAATTTCAGGGACAAGTAAAAAAAAAAGGAAAAGTGCACTGTAACAACAGACTGAAGTGCGCTGCTCAACTACTCAATTTGTGCAACAATTTTGAGAAATTTGGCCCCAGTAGTTGCCAGGGCCAATATTTAGTTTCTTTTGCCCAATGGAGAATTCAGCCATCAACACCTTGCATCACCTCCCACACACTAACCACGTGTACAGTCCAATCTCAACCATGCTTTGCAGCAAAGTTCACAGCCTGCATACATTCTGAATGAAAGCAGAAGTCCACACGATCCTATGGGCATTCAATACTGCATTCCCACTGCCATTAGGGAAATACAATGCAGCAGAACCACAAAACAGTACTGCTACTTGAGGTGTACTGCGTGTAGTGCCCAACAAAGCCATCTTGACATTTTTCCTCAGGAGAACACAGAGTTGAATTTTAAAAGGGAGGAAAAGTACCTTTTCCCAATTTGTTAGCCTCCCAAAAATACTGTCTTTGTAATCCACAGGAAACATTAAAAAGCAGTATAGTTTAAGTGGTGTGTTTCCATCATTAACTTAAATTTTAAAGGCACCTTTTAAAAGCATTCATCTATAATTTACACTCTGGAGAAAGTTAATTCTCCCTGTCCCTTTAAAAGAAAGCTGCGGATTTTTTTAGAAGAATAAAACATTTAAGAGAATTTTAAATACAGGAAGGAGGGATAAAGGCATGGAGGAAGAACCCAATGGTCTTTACAAATATTTTTGTGACTCCAGTTGTCAAAACAGTATCCACATAACGCATCTTGGCCAAGTTTCTTTGAACACAAGAAAATTTAAAAAGAGCAGCAATTCATGAAACATTCCCACACATTTGCAGTGTATTTAGACAAGCATATACAGCACTTCAGCTGCTGTGGACATGACTCTTCCTTTAATATCTTGATGTACATGGCCGATGCTGATTTTACCAGTGTCTCTTTCTGGAAAGTCTCTGGAATCCAGCCAAAGTTGGGATGAGTGTTACACAATATTTGCCATGCCTCTTGCTAGAAGCAGCAAAGGAAGAAAATTACATTTTATTTGAGTATTGAGAAGTTTGCATTGGCACTATTAAGTTGAATTTTTAAAGCGTTGGCTTTGTGAAAGAATGAAAAAGAAAAATAAACTGATCCCATGTAACTGAAACAAAGATGATTTTGACTGAACTCTCAAAAACCAAAAAGCAAAAAATTTACTGGATTTTTAGTGTGTCACACTAGATTTACAGCAACTTGCAGGCAGATGCTTCAGTTCCTACTGATGCACCAACACCAGCAGCCAGATTCTCAAAATTGTGCAGTGGATTGACGCAGTACTTTTTAATTATCTCCAATCATATTTGCAGTTTGTGTATATACTAGCTTGAAAATTTTGAAAGTCTGTCTCTCATTTTTCATTGCCTATATAGATACAGTTTTCTCTTTGAAGATTTGGCCCTTGAAGAAATGGCAGGAAAGAATACATTTTTAAATCCAACATATTAAAAAGGACCATAACATTTTCAACAAAGGAACTGAACAACACTCTCACTTCACATTCTCACAGAGTTGATGGAAAATACTTACTTCTGTATGTTAAAATACACAAGCTGCAACTGCAAATACAGAAGTCTGCCTGTCACTACTACACAAATAATGAATTAGCACTTCCTTGAACCTCCTTGTACGGTTGCAGCCAAGAGAAGGGTGTAGTGTCACCTTCTGTTTGCTTCGTATTTACTGAATGTTATCCAAGGAGGCTTTTTTTGCTATCTCCTACATCTAAAATGATTGATGGCTGCTGTTTTTGATGTAATTACAAATGGCTCTTCCCTCCAGAAATAACCTGCTAAAAAGAATATTGTACCTTAGAAGCAAAGTATTACCCTTAAAAATTGCCGATGGTATGCACTAATACATAGTTCTGGTATTATTATGCCACTAGCTGGTGTCATGACTGTCACTGACAGATGAAAAGCTGAATAGGAAAAAGAAAAGAAATGGGATGTGATAAGATCACATCATAAAATACAAGATAAATGTGTCGCCAGGACCCAAATGCATTGTAACTTCAGGTAATAAAACAACATGTCATGGTAGAAAGAGAAAGAATGACCCAGATGAGATGAAATTGCTAAGGACAAATGCGAAATCATACTCGTCTAGCATATATTTACATATGCTAATGTGAGAAATACAGTTTTTTCAAACTCTTGTAAACATACCATAGTCCATTCCTTTTGGGCAAAGAGGAGAATGAAGAACCAGAAAGTATAATAAGCTTATTAAAAAGCACAGCGAGGGCATGGGGGGGGTGGCGGGGGGGGGAAGACAGGAGCTGTGGCATCAGGTTCTGACACTTATTGCTAGGACACAATCATCCTGCAGAAGTGAATTAATGCCATAAATAGCACACTTAAAATTTCCATATATTTTATTAAGTATCTACTAACTTGCCTGCCAGTGCTAGAAGGCCAGGACAGGCTTTCCACATAACCAAGTCACTGAAATCTCATCCAGGAAACTGTGTGCTTAACTTCAGCCAACCATCAGTGTTAGTTGGCAACCATTCCCATCGCCCAAGCTTGCTGCTTCCCTTCCTGGGGAGGCAGACAGAACTTTGTTTCCCCCTTCTATTTGCAAACTAGCCATAGGGTTCACCCGGAACTGCACATGAACTATGCAAAGCGCTTTTGAAGCCCTAATCATGGCAATGCAGGTTAGAATGCACATGTAAACCAAGGCATTATGCATGTCTTGAATTCTTAAGTTTTGGGAAAGTTTCAAGTATTGCCATTCTGATGCCCTAGTAAGGTGACAAGGTTACACCCTCACGCCAGCCAGGAACAGGGTAGTCTACTGCTGCTTTAGGAGGGGCTTTCACCTGCTCACTTTTTTCACCCAAATGAGCAACAAGTGAGAACACCCAGAGGGAAGTATCTCACCCGTGAAGAACAATCACCTCTTCCATGAGCATTCAAGAGTCACGTAACTCACGTGATACGAGGACCGATTCTCCTCAAATATCAAGATACAACTGTATTTATAAGATCTGGTAGCAAAAAAGGGAAAAAGCAACTAGATGGTAAAGAATTTCTTTTGCAGTATGCCAGCTAATTTCAAAATATTACCAACTCAACAGAAAACAACCAAGGCATGATAATGCACAAGCCAAGCAGCATTTAGGGGAAGTATGAAACCATACAGCTTTTGAAGTTATCAGCACAGAAATAACCATTCCCTTCTCATTAAAGGCAACTTTTAACATCATTAGTCACTCTTAAAAAAAAAAAAACCAAAGTCCATCAGCAACTGAAAAGTTCAAGGGGACATCTCATGGCCAGATGCTGTGAAAGCAGTGAGAGTTAGATTTTACAATAGTAAGCAGCATCAACATGTACTTTATAAATAAAATCTACAATTTACAAAGTCACTCTTTACTTTCACAGCATCTGGCACTTAAGTTGAAATCTTTTACAATCCAGAAAAAAAGAGTATTTGTAACTATTCCCTCACAGAAGCATCGTAAAAAATGATCTATAAAGAGTTGCGCTCTGAAGTAGTGAAAACCGTATCTAGGATTCATCAGAGACTTAAAACGGCAGAGAGATCACAAAGACAGCCCAGCTGGAGAACACTGGTCTCCCAAAACATATTGTTGGTTTTACAGATGAGCTGATAACCAGTGCAACTGAGGCCAGTAACATAAAGCATCTGTTGGATTAAGTTTAAATGGTAATACATTCCTCCTAATATAATGTGTATGAACAATAGGAGAATTATTCTGGTCACCATTGCTACCATTAGTAAGAAGGTTTAAGATGGACAAAATGCTAAGAGAAGTCAACAGGGTGACGGAGGGTAAATGATGTACTTTAGAGAACATCAGCATGGCTTGATGCAGAACCAGGGCAGTTTCTCTACAGAATTTATGCTCATATGAGACAGTGGTGCCATGAAAGAGCTTCTAACCACCATTTCAATTTAAAGAATTAGGGTCTGGTTTACCAGTGATTAACAAGGATTCAGGAAGGCGTTGATAGAGAAATCCAGACACCGGCATAATCTATTCTAGAAATAAGACATTTTGTCCATTCCAAACAAAATAATTTGTTTTCCATTACTGTAATGCAGTCTTATATACTGGTTTCCTTATCAAACCTTTCTCCACAGCTACTTGGAATTTAATACACTTTCAACAGCCTGTATTAAAACTCTTAACCAAGTAACTCCATCTCATTCACATTTGCAAAGCTCTCATCTCTGCATAACATTCTGGTGTAAACACTGGTTTATGTCTTTGTTAAATGCATCACAAAACCCAACAGTTAAGGCCCACATACTGCCATGCCTGGAAGCCAAAAGTGCCTTTATTCTCCTAACACTGCATTTCCCTGAGAATCGTATCATCAAAAGAGAGGGATGCAAATAGCTTCAGATGCAAAACTTGCTAAAATAATTTGAAAGCGTTTACATTCAAACAGCAGAATTATCCTGATCGCACAGAGGAACTGTTTACATCTCAGGACTCTACCATCCGTAAGAAAAATTGTGCTGCGTATCTTTTATCAGCACCTTAGTGAATTACAAGTTTGTAAGTTAAAAAGTCTTCTGAATGTTCTGGATGATTCTGATCAGTGTTACACTACACACAGCTCTATAGTAATGCTACTTAAATTAAATCATCTTCTCATCTCCTCCATATATATTTTTTTTATACATACATACACACACATGAAAATACATTCTGTACAGCATAAAAATAAGCCCTCACATTCTGGTTTCATTTCAGGCTTTCGGAATATCTCTTTCTCTGAACATTACAATAGTTTGGCTGTGGAAGTTTTACTAAAAATAAAAGTTCAGAGCTGTGCCAAGCAATTTAGCTTATGGAGGCAGAAATTCCCAAGCTCAAAAATTCTCCAGGTTTACTTAGAACAGTTTTTACTTTATTTTTTGAATGCCAAAGAGAAGTCTTCTGATGCTAAGGATAGATGTGTGGGATTAGCCAAAAGGGAAAACTCAGGCATTTAAATTTCCTGCTGTAAGCAGGTGTGGGCTTGACTCAAAGAGGCAGAGAACACCACTGAAAGTAATGAATTTTCACATTACTGCAGTACACAGGGAGCACTGAATCCACGGAATCACCACCCCTTAGTAAGACAGAAGAAATCTTGCCTACCCATTTGTAGATACAAAAGATTATGATTCCTCAGAGAAAGTGAGATTTTAGCCTCTGCGTGCTCATCAAGCTTCTCTCAGGTACAGTTACAGCTGTTCACTGCTGAGGCATGCAGACAAATGAATTTAAAAAAATCCCAAAGCCTGGCTGCAACCTAATGAGACATGTGGGACACAACGGACACTGTGAAATTTAAAACTATCAAAGTTTGAATTTCAGTTTTACTTTTATCCAAGAATTTGAAATACGCTGCCTCTTGTCTCAGGATTTATTTCAAGGACTCCACTCACTCTTAAAACTCTCCTCTTGCTATTTATTCCATGGTTGGGACAAAAGGAAGAATCATCAGATCCCACTCATCCTTAAAAGGAAAAACAAAACCAAAGAAAACCTACTAACAAAATCCTACTTTCCATTTCTCCCTAGGAATAAAATCTTTGAACATAAACTAAACATCACCTCTGTATCCTAACCTTACAACTACTACGGTGTTCCCCAGGGATTGGTTCTGGGGCCGGTCTTGTTCAATATCTTTTTTGATGATATGGATGAGGGAATTGAGTGCTCCCTCAGTAAGTTTGCAGATGACACCAAGCTGGGTGGGAGTGTTGATCTGCTGGAGAGTAGGAGGGCTCTGCAGAGGGATCTGGACAGGCTGGATCGATGGGCAGAGGTCAACTGTATGAGGTTTAATAAGGCCAAGTGCAGGGTCCTGCACTTGGGTCACAACAACCCCATGCAATGCTACAGGCTTGGGGAGGAGTGGCCGGAGAGCAGCCCGGCGGAAAGGGACCTGGGGGTACTGGTTGACAGCCGGCTGAACATGAGCCGGCAGTGTGCCCAGGTGGCCAAGAAGGCCAACAGCGTCCTGGCCTGTATCAGGAATAGTGTGGCCAGCAGGAGTAGGGAAGTGATCGTGCCCCTGTACTCGGCACTGGTGAGGCCGCACCTTGAATCCTGTGTTCAGTTTTGGGCCCCTCACTACAAGAAGGATGCTGAGGTGCTGGAGCGTGTCCAGAGAAGGGCAACGAAGCTGGTGAGGGGGCTGGAGCACAAGTCTTATGAGGAGCAGCTGAGGGAACTGGGGTTGTTTAGTCTGGAGAAGAGGAGGCTGAGGGGAGACCTTATCGCTCTCTACAACTACCTGAAAGGGGGTTGTGGCAAGGTGGGTGTTGGTCTCTTCTCCCAAGTAACTAGTGATAGGACAAGAGGAAATGGCCTCAAGTTGCGCCAGGGGAGGTTTAGATTGGATATTAGGAAAAATTTCTTCACTGAGAGAGTGGTCAGGCATTGGAGCAGGCTGCCCAGGGAGGTGGTGGAGTCGCCATCTCTGGAAGTGTTCAAAAAACGTGTGGATGTGGCGCTTCAGGACATGGTTTAGGGGACATGGTGGCGCTGGATTAATGGTTGGACTTGATGATCTTGAAGGTCCTTTCCAACCTAGTGATTCTGTGATACTAAAGCTACTACAATATTAATTTCCTTCTCTTACCTCCTGTAGTATAAAGAAGTCTGTGCAATGCTATGAAAAATACAGTAGGCTAATATCAAATAATGAGGAAGACTATTAACAAAAATACCTTGGAAGGCAGAGTTAAACAGAAAAAATTTCCTATCCACTATCAATCCTCATATTGGAACCTTAACTTTTTCTGTCATTTTTCCACAAAGTCATTGTTGGGCACAGCTGAGCTTTGCTTACAACATCAGTCACATAGAAGAAGCTACTGAAACAACAGTAGTTTTCAAAAACATGAAGAAGAGGGTCTTTTTAATGGCCCCCTCTGTCCTTGGGAAGCTCTGACCAAACCAAACATATACAGAGTTCCCAGGCCAAGTCATTTGAGACAGGAAACCCTTGTATTATCTTGATGTTGTTTCACCAGCAAGAGTAGCTACATGAGATCCTCTGCACATGCTTCTGTTCATTCCTTGCCCTTTTTTTTCCTCCTGCTAACCTACTTAATACAGAGCCACTTCTCCCAGCTTCATCCCCAGGAGAAGGCACAGCTCTTCCAAGTGCCTCAAACATTAGTCTGGTTCAAGATACCACTCCTCTTTCCCTCATGCATACAAGGTTTCCTTCAGTTTTTAAGATAGATGAATTCACTTATCTTGTTCACAGAATGGCCCTGAAAACATGTGTTTGCACAATCGAGATGGCAACCTGTTGCATAATTCGGGAAACCAACAGCCAGCAGCAGCAAAGGATGGGATCTTGTTAACCCAGTGAAGCTGAAGCTCCCATCTCACACAACCATATACTCAGAAATGTTTCCAGAAAGGAGTACAAGCATCGGTGGAGTCTGAAATTTTAATTTCCTTCATTAAATCCACATTATCTTAGAAGTATTAATTCTGTGTCTCAGACTGGTATCATAGGGGGTGAGGGGAGGGAGCAACATCTCCTTAAATTACCATAGGCATTTCAGAAGTTTTGGAGTGGAAGAAGCAGTAAGTGTGGTATTTTAAGGTACATGCCCTAGACCTTTATGGCATACTTCAAATGAAACAGGAGCTTTTTAGACGTTTTCCTGCATATAGTTGCACAATTTTGCTATCACAGAGGAAATTAACTTAGAGCAACTGAGGAACAGATGCAGGAACATGTAAAGAGACACTGAGAACAAGCTAAAATCCTCATATTCAGAGAAATGCCTTATTATTTAACACTCAAATATAGAAGACAACTATTTTCACCCAGTGGCCCTGACCCTACTCCTACTGAAGTCTGTATTAAAACCTTAATTTAATGGCCCAAGTGAACTCCTCAGAGAAGAGTGTTTAAGATTAAATGTTTAAGAACAGCCTTGTTAGAAATGTCCAGCCTGTGCAGTTTCAAATGTGACTGTTTAACATGCTTTTCTCCCCCCCCACTTTATCTTCAACAATGAGTATATCTACATTATGAAAGACGTTGAGTGTACATACTTTTTTGTTAAAAAAAACCCACCACTTTTATTTTTAGTAACTGCAGTGTAACTTAAGCAAAAAATGCAGACAGCCTGATTCTCCCTGTACACCAGTTCACCTCATGACCTTTGGGACAGGTGGTTAAGCAACACGGCCCGAGGAAGTGCAATTGCTGGAATGCTTTGCCTGTATGTCTCATGCTCTTACAAAGCTGTATATGCACAGGCAGACACACAAACTGGACATTATAAACCCTCACATCCCAACAGCTCCAACAGCACTTTTCAAAGAACACAGTTCTTGCAAAAGCATTTTCAGAGGACTTCCATTCTCACAGCCTACATGCTGTGTCCTGCTGCAGCTCCAGAGCAACCTAGTCATGGTGAAGGACCCCACTGGGCAATCCCCTATATCAAGAAGTAAAGGCACATCCCCACACCTGAGTTCCAAAGTTCCACACCCGAGTTAGGTGGTAACAACCTTAAAGAGTTACAGTGTCCACCTTCCAGCAGGGAATTACTGCCTCTCTGGCAGAGCTATCAGAAGGGAACATGTGCCTCCACTGAGCTGTTGCAGTACTTAGTTCAACATCTCAGTAACTTGAGTCATGAAACACACTCCCTTTGCCCAGCTCTGCAACAGAGGTCACAACTGCTGGCAAAGGGTTTACTTTGGGGAGCAGGGATGAGTCAACATTGTGGACTGCTGCATCTCTCTTACTCCACAGGTAGTTAAGCACATTAGAACTGTTTCAGCCCTCATACCCACACTAGGCAGCCCATTACATGTGAGAATACATGTGTGAATCCATACAGATATCCATGTTAAAATTTAAGGTCCCTTCTCACTTTGTTTTTCTAGTATGACTTGCCCAACTGTTTGGAAAATGAGACACTTCTGCATGCTGCACCGCCATGAACATTTCTTCCACAAGATTTCCATCACTGGTACTGGACTCATATCAGGTATGCCACTGATACATAAACCACTTTTTCATCCTGCCAGATCTACAATTTCATATTCTCTCACCTCAGTATCATCCTCTAGCAAAACGCTTCAGGAACAAAGTGCTGAGGAAAGGCAGCCTTACTGAGTTCAGTGCCTGAATTAGGAATGTTACCAAAATATTTTCTGAAGCAGGAATAACATAGAACTGACGAATTTTTTGGCAAAAGTCACTTTAAGTGACTCCTTTCCCCTACATACCTTCATGGCCCTGAGGCAAGACAGCATTTAAGGTTTCAGATCCAGATGGAAGCTGTGTGTCATATAGTGACCAAACATTAACAGTTCCCAACTTCAAGATCCCTCTGAATTTCATAAACTCTACCCTTACATTCAGGCCACTGCACAATGTCAGACTGCAGATACTCAGCACAAACTTCAGCAGTCTTCATCCCTCATCAGCAGGAAGGCGAATGGCCAACGGAGAATGCCAAGAAGGTGACACCTGCCCTGCACGCTCCTGGTCACAAGAATAGTTTCTCTGCATTTGTTTCTTCTCCCAGTGCCCTTGTGGCCCAGAACTTCAGGAAGCATGAGCATTCCCAGTAGAAGCCAAAAGCATAGTTGTAAGTTGGTTCTTTTTAACTACTATTTCATAACTCTATTTACTCATTTTAATGCGAGGAGTCTTCAAACACATTAGGTTAATGTGGCACAAGCTAGTATCTCTCCCATTTTCATCTGTATGGATTGTGCAGACTTGCCATTCACCTCAAAGTCATTTATCCATTTGGTTTAGTTTTACTTAACTGTGATCATTAAAGCTAAAAGATTACTTTCTAGAGGTCCTGTAACTGCACAATAAATTTCTCTGACAACTCACAGTTTAAAAGTACTGCCTTTCATTAAGCAAAGCATTCTCCAATACGCTGCTGCTGTATCAGGCTGACCAGTTATACTGCAAAAAGACCTCAGACTGAATCAAGAACCCTTGGTCCATCAGAAAAGATAGAATAAAGTATCTCTGTCTCATCCTCAACTATGACAGGCAGCATGAAAATTAAAAACATGAGATTTTTTTGTTCCGATACGGAAAAATTTCCAAGTTAACTGAAACGCATGACCTAAAGTGATCAACTACAATCTTCCACTCTCGCTTTTCCTCTTATCAAAATAGAAGACCCAGAAGACAAAAATACAGCTCTACTGCACATGTCAAAAGACATCAAACATGTTTTACAATTAGCATTCTGCTCCTTACCTCCAGGTTTCTTCTTCATGTATTGAAAAGAAAACAAAACCAAAACCCTGAAGAGCTCCTAACTAGATCTATCTATCTAAAAATCAACAACCCACTGCTTTTAATTTGACAGGTCCAGTAACTTCAGGTCAGGCAGTACCAACAAGACCACATATACAGGTAAAATCCCTCCCTAAGAAATCCACAGGTAGCGTAACACACAAACAAGCACCCAAACAAAACCAGGAATCGGTCACCTCTAGCAGGCAGGGCAGCGATTCCAGGGACTGCCTTCAGACAAAGAGATGATCATGCAAGGGCCCAGCTGAAAGGGACACTTTCCCCTCAGGAGAACCAACATCCTATTTGCATCGAGAAACGATTCAGCCTTCTGTTACTGAGATGGACAACCTGAAACACGGCATGATCAAACCAAACTGAAACACTTCTAAAAATTCCAGTGCACTGAACATAAACAAATTCATAGATGTATTATCAGTGATGTGTTACCGTTGCATTTTCTTATCCTGAAATACTCCGTTTTAAATTGAAAATGAAGATTAAAAAAAAGATAACACCTCATCCTAGTTTGAGAAGTAGCTCTACCCTGGCGCCACCTGAATTTATAGGGCGTCTTGATGCTTACAAGGTAGATAAAAGAGGTTAATAAGGTAAGCACCTATAAATTATAGGAGTCTACATGATCTCTTATTTATTTAAATCTAGTCTGCAACAGCTTTACTCTGCAATACCCAATGACACTCCAAGGTAAAGAATAATATTTGAAATCTTTACGCACAGCTGTAAGTCCATTATAATTATTAAGATGACAGCCAAGGCTTTTTGTTTAAGATAACGTTTAGAATGAACAAACTGAAATTATTTCCCTGGTATGTTCAACAACAAAATCAAAGAGAAAGCAACAGAACACTGTATGGGAAAAGCAAACATTCAACAAAAGCACCATAGCAAAGCTTTCGTTTTTAAAAGCACTATTTCTAACTGCTCATGTCAAAGAGCTCCCTAGATTTATTGAGCAGGATGAGAAGGTCAAAGAAAACAATGGCTTGCTTTTTTGGGTGTTTCACCAGTTAACACAACAGAGACAAAAGCAAGATCTCTCTCGAATGCTCTCTTAGAAAACGGAGCTCAGCTTTTGCTCTTAGTTCTCAGATAAAAAAATGAAAGCACAAGTAAACAACCGCGGCTACCCCGACAGCTTTCTCCTTTGCACACAACCAGGACCACTGCACATGCGGACGCACAGAACTGCCAGAGCCCGAAGGGAATGACACAAGTTTAGCACTAACCTGTTTGAGTTCCGCAGGCATTTATGCAAGGTGCCAGTTTTACAGTCCCTGGCAGAGAAGACTTCCAGCAAACCCTCCGGGGACCCAGCCTTCTGCTCCGACAGCCTCCGGAGTCTCTTCCCTCCCCGAAGCTCGCTCCTCTTCTAACCTCACCAGCGACCTCGTCGCTGGAGAGCCCCTCCGCCGCCTCCCTACGGACAGAGCCCATCCAGGGAAGACAGACCACCAACCACGGCGGCAGCTCCGGCAAGGGCCGCGTCCCTCTCACATGGCTCTCCCCTCCGCTGCCCCGGCGGCGCCGTCCCGGGGGGCGGAACTGACGGGCAGCCGCAGCCGGCGCGGGCTGGGGCGCGGCCACGCCCGGAGAGCGAGGAGCGCCCGGCGGCTCCGGCTCCTCGGCTGGAAGAGCCGACTGCTGGCGTGGGGGCCAGCAGGGCTCGTCCGGGGCCGCGGCAGCCCCTCTCCGCGGAGGGCGCGGGAGGGCGGCGGCCTGCGGGTGAGGAGGCACCGACCGGCTGCGCGCCCGGAGCCCGCGGGTTTCCCACGCTTCCCGGCCCGCCCCCCACACCCTGGGCTGCACAGACAAAGGGGGAGCACAGCACTAAGCACAACGACTGCTACCGGCGCCCCTAAAAACGCTAACCTGCTGGCGCAGGAGGCGGAAAGCCCTCCAGGCACCGCCTGCCCCGAAAGCGCAGCTGCCTCGTGAAGCCGAGGGAGGTCTAACAGGAAAGCCCAGGAAAGGAAGCGCTCTTGCAGGCTTACTTCTTGCACTTCACTTCGAGATGAACGCCATCCCTAATGCGCCAACACCAGGGAAAGATGATCTTCCATCACAGTCTCCTCCCTTTTCCATCTTTCACAGATGCAGTGAGGGATACAGCTCAAAGTACAACTGGCCTCCTTTTTTAGAACCATTCACCTGCTCAGAAGCCTGTCCCACAGTCATTAAAAGATTTTCTTGATAAATTACTCACTACCAAAATGAATGCCAGATGTGCTACACCTTGCATTCACCACATTCTGCAACAACAACTGGGACTTCACAGCATGATTTTCACATCCACTTACTGCTAGTAAATTGGAAATACCTGACTTTCAACATTCAGTCTTTGAACAGGAAGCCAGGCTGTGAACCTGCATGGAGTCCCTGGAAAGGAGGAGAGCCTCCCAAACTTCTTATTCTAGGACCTGATCCTTCTTCCTGCCTTTTCCAAGAACTTGCAGCAAGGGTATGTATTAATAAATACATTAAGACATCAATTCTTGTAAGAAAGAGACCTAGGTAGAGAGGTGTAAACCAACCTTAACTAAACCCAGAGACTCTTCCCCCGTGGATCCGCCATAGGCAGAGGGTCAGTGCTTACGCAGCGCTGCAACTGAAGCCTTGCCCTTCGGACGTAAGCAGTTAACCAGGTCTGAGAGCAGCCTGCCAAGTCCTCCCCCAGCACTAAATAACCAGCACTGCCTGCAGTCACCAGCCAAAGAATAATGGTTGTTTTTCCTGTTCTGTACTAGGTTCCTGCAGCAAACTAAAGCAATAAATAAATCCACCACTGTAACAGCTGGTGGCTAAACAATGGTAATTAGGGACTGAAAGCTACTGGAATCAAATTAGAGACTATCCCTGCAAAATAAGGATAGTCAGAGACAGCAATACCAGCTATAAAACAGAAAGGAAGCTATGTTACAATTTAATTGTCTTTAATTATCAGAATAGGTGCCTTTCCATAGAAGTGTCTTTTCATCCCAGCTTCAGGTTCCCTGAAAACTCTAAAACATGCTTCCAGTGTCAATGTAATTAACATGTTAATTAATATCAATCCTACCAGATCAACATGAAAAGGTGGCATCTCCTATTCTGACATTTAAGACTGGAAGGAATGTTTCAGACCCATTTAATCCTAATTTCAGCCTTCCTGTTACTGCCAATGTCAGCATTCCAGCTGAATATTAGAGCTAAGGCTTTGTATTTGAGGGGCAGAGAACAGAGCAGAACTACGTTACCCAACTCTGATCCTAACTTCTTTAAAAATAAATGCTGTAAAGGTTAACAAGGGCAATGGTCGATGTTCCAAAAGGTTTAGCTGAAGCAAAGTATTTGCTTCACTGGAGGGAAAAAACATGCTCTGAGTCTATCTACAGTGGAATAATTTAGAGGCAACTGGTAGTGGCCATTAATAAAACACTTAAAGGCCAAAGCAAAAGGAACGCATTTTGTATGAGTCTCCTGTAGTTTTCTACAGCACTTCCACCCCTCCCCTTCTCCTTGTCCAACTTTTCTTCAGTTAACAAACTAAAATAGCTCAACTTTTGTTGAGGCCACGCTGGCACAGAAAAGTACCATTCACTTTTGGCATGTACATGGATATGTGCCAGACCTTTATACACTGTCAAAGAAAAAAAACATTATAAAGTTTATATCCATAGGGCACTGCAGTAGCTACTCTTGCATGCAAAACGACAAAACTGAAAACCTTCCTGGATGGACTTGCCAATTCTTACTCACATAAGAAGTCTCTCAGGTTGTAAACTCACAGGCATTTGTGCAAGCCATGCAAGATTAGCGTTGCTGAAATTTTGAAGCCTCACCTTCTGGAGTCAGGTTGTTATTTATAAATATAATTTTCCTTTCAAAAATATAAGAGATGCTTGTAGGCCTTCTGGGTTGTAAAGTAAATTTTGAAAATGTTTTGACGCAAAGCCCAAGTTGGTTTTTGTTTTTTGTTTTTTGTTTTTTTTTTAAAGGCAAAATATATCTCAAGTCCCCTTATTTCTTGGCTGCTTGCAATACTTTACCAGCTGATGTAATTCTGAATGCTGGGATTTGGCAATGCTGAAGTAAAAGAACTAATTACCTAAATAAGAGTTATGGATTAGATCCCTAAGGTTATACTGAACTTCCAAATTCTGGCAACAAATACTCTATCCATTAGTATGAGACTGGTGACTACATCACAACCCTCCTCCCCCTTTTTTAATGAACCTTAATTTCTTAATCTGTCACTTTTTTCCAGCTGCAAAAGTAGGGTGAAAACCTTCTTTCTTCTCTCCGAGAAATTAAAAATTTATAAATAGGAAGGGATTTAATTCTCTGGAAGATGGAGTAGTACAGTATCTGGGCCAAGCTCTCTTTTTTTATTTTCTCCCATTACCCTTAAAAAATTCTCCATCACTAGTGCTGCACTATAGATTGATCTGCTCTCAGAGGCAGTAAAAACGAAATGGTTTACAGCTCTGCCTGGAAACATAACATATGGCTTCAGTAATACGTAACTTCCATAAACCCAACAGAGCAAGGCGGCACAAGATGAATCCAGAATCCTAGGTAGCCAACATAGGCAAAAGCACCACGATCACCCATGGCAACTCTCAGAATCAGAGAGCCTATATTCACATAGGTGCTTCCATGCCGAGGATTTTTTATTGTCATTGTGAATTTCATGCAGCAAATAAACAAGGTAAGAGAGAGAACTCAAGAACAGTACAGCATGACATGTCAGTGTGCCCTACTGTCATGATTTTAATACAGACAAATGAAAACAGAACATTAGATGTCCGAGATGCATTTTGAAATCTTTTCCTGTTTGCTTTTCCATAATTTTTGAATATATTTGAGAAGTTAAATGAGCCCTTTCATAGCATCCCTACTTGCTCCAAAATGGCTGCATGACTCTAGCAGCACAAATCCACCAGGATATTTCTAATATTCCCATCAACATGGTTTTGACAGTCCTTTTGCTTTCATACTGCAAGGTTAGAAATGGAGACGAAGCCAGATTCCCTCAACTGGGGAGCAGTTGTATATAAATGGAAGATGATTATATGTGTCATCCTTATTTAACAATCCACTACTAAAGAAGACGGCTAAAGGATCACAAGGCTGAAGAACAATATGGCAAAGAGGAAGCAGATGCTTTCTGTAGAGGGACACCACTAAGCATTTCAGTAAGTTCAGGGGGTTTTCATTTGTATACAAACACAGCTTCCATCTTGCTATATCTAGTATCAGTCAACTCCATTTCATCCAAGTTGTCATATGACAGGATGAGAACAAGGACAGTCTGGTGACAGCACTGCTTACATTAGAAATAAAGGACAGAGGAAGCTACATGTCACTGCATATAGGTCACAGTTGAATGAATGACCTATGTTTCTTCCCAGCAGCTTCATTTAGATAAGAATCAACTACATTCTACAGGGATAAAAATAGAAAAATCTCCTCCAGTTTAAGAAAAGAAATTAAAATATCATTACGTTTACAACAGAATGACAACAGCATGGAAAAAAAATAAAATTTAAGGTTGGTACTGTGACCATAATTTCCTGCTGTAGTTATTGGAAAGGAGAACGAAGACACTCAAATACATGAAAGAAAGACCCAGTATTAACTGTTTTTCATTTCTTAAATTTTGGGGGAGGGGGGGTTGTGGTTTGGGTTTTTTTTCTTTAATTTTCCAGATTATTTGTGCTGTATTTCAAGCGGCATATTACAATCACTTGCTCAGAAGATACCAGCTTAACATGTCATTTTCTCATCCAGAGGGCAAAAATGTGGTTTGCCATTATGTACTGGATTGATAGCTGTCTGTATGATCAACTGATTTTTATGGTAATTACCATCCTCCTCAAACCAAAACCTGAAGCTGTTTTGGATTTTCTTCTGAAGTGAGAATTAAGATCTCTGTGTATGAAATTTTATTCCAGAGCAAGTTTCTTGTATTTGAAATGCTTACATATGAAAGTCAGACTGCAAAAAGGAAGAAGAGCTAATCGAGACGGGTTAGAAACACAGAGACTGTAGTTTTCAATCTTTTAACTACAGTATTCTAAAAATGCCATTCTGCAGCTAAAGATACGTTTTAGATGAAGTCCCTAAAATGAACTCTGACAGTATTCTACAGCATTTCCCAGTCACCACAACTATGGTTAAAAAATATTCTCTTCAGCTAGCAAATTGGTAGCTTAAAAAGGGAAGCAGGTTTGTTTTTTTAAATATACATCTAAAGAGTAAACTGTGACATTTATTGACATCAAAGGCTTTAATTACAGTTGGCATGCAGCCTCAGGCTGCCCATGGCCATCTTTGGCCATTCTGTTCTCAGTCACACCGATGACTTCAGTGAATTACTCCACATTTGTGACAAAGCAAACGAGAGCATAATTTGAACCATTAACAAAATGGTCTGAAATAGCAAAAGGCTCAGTAATTTATCAACATCATCATAACCCAACATTTATTTTGGGCTCTTTCAGCATTAGTTCACAAGAGCTTATAGATACTGGAGACAGCTGAAATGGAATGGTAGAGAATTTTTTGTTTTAAAAGCCAGGTTGAACCCTTCA
The DNA here is from genome assembly GCF_964289735.1 of Phaethon aethereus. Lineage (NCBI taxonomy): Eukaryota > Metazoa > Chordata > Aves > Phaethontiformes > Phaethontidae > Phaethon > Phaethon aethereus. The sequence goes on along the minus strand of NC_138593.1, from coordinate 8,893,386 downwards.
GGTCCAAAGCTCAAAGGGCTCAGGGGAAGAGGAAATTGCCTGTTTGCCTGCTTGTTGGTTTTAAAATTTCTGCAAAACATTCTTGCGGCTACATGTGGATCTGCAAGGGTAGAGGCTTATGAAGACCGACCGACTCCTGTGCAATGCCTTGTAGGGATAAAGGTCTGCCTTGCTTGTATGTGTACGGATCAAGGCCTGTATTACTAACAAAATCTTTTCATAAAATTGAGAGATACAGTGCAAAAAGGTTTTGTGAAGGTTTGAAATCTTTCTTCCTGAACATCCCAGCTGAACTAGTATAGTAGTATGCTTGGGAACCAAAATGTAGGAGAATTAAAAATCTTAAAAAGCCAGTACAGTTAATCATGTTCTGCTGTCTGAGCTGAGAAATAAACAAGCAGCAGAACATAAAAGATAAATCACAACTTTAAAATGTAAGATGTTTTCATGTTAATTATCAAGAAGCAAATGTGGTAAATGTGACTAGAAAGTTGTTTTTAAAAAAAATCCTGTTAAACCTGATATTACTCTTTAATGTTTTAATGTTTACATTTGAATGTTCCTGTTTTAAGACATTGTTAATAATTACTTGCAGTTATATCTTGCAACAGAACAACGTAGATGCCTGTTTATAGAGTAACGTACACACAGCAAGCAGAATTTATTTTTAACGTGTTTCTCTTGTATGTATCTCTAGAAGAAAACACAGTTCTATTAGTAAAGCAATGTAAAGTCATGGAAAATTATTATGAAACTGTGAATTTGTCATTAAAATTAAATAATTTTTATTTAAACCTGGCACAGTTCCAGGCCAGAAAGGTTAACAGTTGTGGAAAATTCTTCTTTCACAAATCTTGGCAAACAAAATAAGAAAATCCTTGCCTTTCAGTTGCTTCCAAAACCTCAGTTCAATAAAAAAAAAAAAATCACAAAAAAAAAAAGAATTGAGACTTTTCAAGGCAAATAAAGCTGCAAAAACATTTCTGAGATGCTTAGGGTAAATGTGGACATTGCTTTGCACTATTATAATCATTGTCATAAACCAGTTGCTGTCCTGCTGACAAACATTAGATGGCACTTTGGAATTTAACAGTTACCATATAAAGTTGCAGGGCACATACTTAAGAAGTGTGAGACATGAAAGTGAGGTACTGTCAATGATAGAGAGAAAAGTGAGATTTCTGCCAAGGAAGCATCTTTGTGCTGAAAGATATATTTTCAAAGTGCACATGTAAAACTATAAAATCGTATGTAATTAAATTTTGAAAAAACCAAATCATTGTGTTGGAAGGAATAAAACAATTCTTTCCTTACCAGAGAGAGGGTCAGTTTCTCGGTTGTTGGGTTCCCTTTTTTTAATTTTTTAATGAATCCTTTGGGACCCACTTTTTAAACCACATTTGCTGACAAAGTTTTATACAAACACTTCTCAGACAGCACATCAGATTTTGAGTGGATTTTGCTGCGTGCCAGAAGATCTGAGCCCCAAATAACTCTAATAAGTGGGGTTTAGGTGGGTCACATAAAATAAATCCCTTCTGGAAAGCACTTCACAGTTTCTGATGCAGCTGGTCAAATCTTTTTAGTTGTTGCTGAAATTAATGCAAATATTCCCATTCACTTTTCTATCCCTGTTTTTACCATCTAAGGTCTTAAATGAAGACTGAAGAACAACCATAGGGGAGAAGCTATAACAAGAAATAAAAGAACCAGGAAAAGTAAATTCTTGCAGGAGTATTACTTGAGTCCATCTTTCAGAGGCTCTCATATATATATATATATATATATATATATATATATATATATATATGCATGCCTGTTGCACAAACTCTCTTTTTTTGTTAGCCTTGTGCTATCGCATTCCTCCTGCAATACAGGAAGCAAGTTCTAGAATTTCTTTTGGAATTTGGGTAATCCCAGCAGAAGGGCAAACAGCAGGAGCTCCTTCAGCTCACAGTGGTGCAACATACCATACTGTCACTTTGGAAAGTCTCTATCTGAAACACCTGCAGTAATTTCAAGCAAGCTACTACTCCTTCTGTGAGATGCAGGCTGGCTTAGCAATGCTGTCTTAAGCTACCTGCAGTACTTTGGCCCGGAGAAACATCAGTTCCTTGCTGCCAGTTTCCACTGTTGCTGAGCTACCAGCAAAGGATCTGTCTCCCACTGTAAACCAGGAGTTGATGCTTTCACAGAGACAAGACAATGTCCATAAAAAAGGCGGCAAAAGCTCCAACTTCAAAGCTAAACTCAACTATTATTATCTCCAACACAGCAGAAGCTAGGGACGGGATCATACCACATGCATGGGGAACACGTCTCCCCGAAAAGTAGCTGAGTAACAGCTTCTGGTCCTGTTCCTAACTGTACTGGGATTCACAGGTACTGCAAATATCTCTAAGCTCACACTGAATTCTGATCTAAGAACTCATTCTCCCATGGGAATCATATTCCCAAATCTCCTTCCTTCCCCCTTTGGAACCTTTGAATAGTTGCACGTAAGCAGAAGCTGAAACCTGACCCAGGTCATTCCTAGAAATTCAGTAAGACTACTCATACGTACTGAATTTACAGGATCAGACTGATGGCATAGCTGGTGCATGCGTAACTGCACAGTGATCCATAGGCCAAAAGAACACAAGAGCTGCATATACAGGGACGGGGGAGCTGAGAGCTGGGGCACCAGCAGCTGGCTGGGGAACAGGCACGATACGACTCTGACACTGAACCATACTGTAACTCTAAACCAGAACTTAGATTCCTATGGTTTCAACTGGTTTTATAAAGGAATTGGGACTATCCCTACAAATTCTTTCAACATTTTGCAATCTGCTCACTACTAGCAGATGTAGAACATTGGTTAACTACCAAGGAGTTTTTTTCCCTGGGTATTTGGCATTGTAACAAGAAGTAGTACTGTAACACCAGGGAGCTGTTATGAACCGACAGCAGTGTTGTCCGCACCTGACCTTACCTGTCATTTTCCATGCTGTCAGTCCCTTAATATGAGTGCAAATACATTATATAACAAAGGAAGCCAAGAAGCCCTACAAACTATAACTTATTACATAATACTTTACACACAAAGATGGAACCGCATCCCGTATGAGTTGGAGAGGGGGGAAGAAAGGTAAGCCGATGACTCAGTGCAGCTCAGAACCCATTTTTGCTTCTCTCTGCATATATTCAAACATATATACAATATTAATGCACCCATGTTCTTACTATCAAAGCACTTGGAAACAGTCTCTATATTCTAACAGTCTGCACTATGTCCGTGTAGAGCAGAGAATCTTAAGTAAAAGCAAGGAAATGTAGACAGAAGTGTTATTGTTGCCCAAACTGTAATTCAGCTTAACTTAATGGTATTGTTTGGAAAAACAATTTAAGCTAATCTTCTTGTATTTTTTTTTTAAATTCTTACCATGTGTTCTGGTGTGCTTTAGAGTTCACCTTTTACTTGAAACTGACCCTCAATTCACAAAATGTCATTTTTGGCAGAAGTCATAGGTACCTCAGATTAATATAAAGACTGAAGAATACTGGTGCTTAATTATGGCTACAAAATACCTACCTAAAAAATAAAAAAAAGGAAAATGTGTTTGTTAGTTTTTAAACAGGTATTATTTCTCTCAAACATAAGTTGAAATACAAATGATCCAAATCATACTACGAAAATATTCAGTAGCTTTTTCCGTAAGCTGATTTTCCTTGGACAGCTATAATCACATTTGCTAAGTGAAAAAAAACCAAATTTTATTAACTTGGTTGATTACTGACATTTCAAGATGGCCTTCAGGGGTATTATTTGTTGGGAGGGGATTTGCAGGTCTCTTTTGGCAAGGGTGTTAATAAAAAAAAAAATATCCCAAACAGTATGTGATTTCTTTTAAGTTTCTTCATTCCCACTTACCTCTTTGCCTTCCTTTCATCTCTATTTTATTAATACCTTGGCTAAACACAAAGTTAGGGAACATTTGCACCAAAACTGTATATCAGTTTATGAAAAAACATACGATATTTCATGTCAGACATATGTCAGACCTGGAGAAATATATGAAAAAAGCTCTTACCAATTATAGAGGTAGGACACTAATTAAACACGCTAGAGAATTTTGAGTCTCTGTTACCATACCTCTTAACAAATGAATAATCACAGTAGCAATAAAAAAAAGACTGACTCAAAAACCTCATCACTTAAGTTGTTTTCTCCTTATTTGTATTGAAACAATTTATTATTGTGTGTATTTCCTTAGTTCAGAAGCCACAGCTTTTGCACTGCTCTAATTCCACCACTTTCAGGATGGCCATGTATAAAGGGTAACAACCCACTAACAGGATTTATACAAGATGTATTTTAACAGTGTAACTTACCATACCTGGCATCACACTAATTATATTCTTCTAGTTTAAAGAAAACAGAGAGGAAAAAAAAAATTGCAAACTTGTAGTGAAATAGTTAACCTAGTACAAAATGACTGTAGAGCAGGCTTCAGTGAATCATTAATAAGCCTTTATAAACGGCATAATCACAAGCCCTAGTTCAGAGAAGGCTGTGTCGGTCACATCTAAGGGACCAAATTATTGTGCACAGTATTACAAAAGGTACAAACAAGCTCAGTTCTGCCTCCAACACCATATTCATGCCACCTTAACTACTGCAATTGCATGATTATGCGCAGGGATAGCTTTACAAGTGAGAAGTTACAAGCTTGTATAAAAATACATATTACTAGGTGTAATAGCTACATAAATACGATATATTAATCTATCGTTATCGGTATCACATCATGCTGATTCAGCTTGGTTCGATTATCAGAAATTTCAGCCCATACAATGCACTTGCACACTTTACCATTAAGAATCTCAGCAAGCCTGATTCTTACATAGTTTGAAAAAGCCAACGGATTGATAGGATAAAAGCTTTGAAGCTGCTGGCCTAACGCCGAGTCAAAAATTCATCAGTGAAGCTGGCTGGACTGAAGTTTAAAGTCCAAACAGGATCCAAAACTTGTATTTTCCTTTTGAAAACAAGAGAAGCTATTTTATCACTCCTTTTAGGGGAAGAAACTAGTCAGTAAAATTGAGTTAACTGAGTTGCAGTCATAGGTCTCTGGGCACATGCTGTTGACTGACAGACCTCTAGAAAGCATACCACAAACACTATAGCCATTGTCCTGTCACTATTTACTCCTCGGCAGCCTTTATCAATTCTGTGGCATCAGGACTGTAACTGAGCTTCCTCCTTATGGGAACTACTGTTCAACATGTAAAAAGTATTCCATAGAGTACAGCAGAATTCTAGAAAACTTGCAACAAGACTACCAATTTAATACCACTAGGTTCTAAACAAAAATATCATTCTAAGAAAAAAAAAAAGTACTTATGCTGATAGGCTTTTTTATTAACAGGCTCTGTAAAAAGCTTGTGGGAATATCTATATTATATTAACAGATATGCACACACACAGTCTCCATTTTGGGTTTAGTCTATTCCAGTACCTCCTTAACCAAATGTACCAGATGATCTAAAAATAACAAACATAAGAACACCCCAACAAACCCCCAGAGGGAAGCAAAAGAATGGAAATAATAGTCAAATGAAATACATTTTTAATTATTGGATGATTTTGTCAATGCAAAGACTTCTCAGATCAACTTACGTTACTTCTTACAGGCACAGGAGTCAATCTGATAAGAAAGACTTTGCACCAGCATGCTAGGGGCTGATTTCTGTTATTTATACCATGTGAGATTTGGCAACAGCCACAGCTTTCCTACCTCTAAGAAGGGCGATAATACCTACCTTTTTATAGTGGGAACCCCTCTCAAATCTGTACAGGTCACTGCAAAATCACTGAAGTCAAAGTATTGTTATGGTGTATTTGTTGGCAGAAGAGGTTTATTGAATGCTGTACTTTATTTTGGTCATGAAACATTAACAGAAATGGAAATTGTCAATGTATACCTATGGGGAAACAATCTTTGAATGTAAACATTGTTTTTCAGCTCCCCAGCTGATCAGACTTGACAGAGCTTCTCTGAAACCCATGGAGCCATGCCAATTTAAACCAACTCAGGATAGAGCCTGAGAGAGTGTTTAACAAGTTTCACATGTCTTAATAAAAGTTTAAAAAAGGAGACACTATTCTTTACTGTTAAAAAGTTATGCTCTGAATTGTTAGCTAGCCAGTGATAATATTGCAGCTTTGTGCATTCAGCCCACTATAGTACATACCCAACACATGCACTTTTGTTCCTTCTCCCTGTCCAACTTTAGTTCCCATTGTGAAGAGTGGCAGAAGGCTGATTTGAAAAGAATTGAAATAGAACCAGGTAGATTAAACTAAATACCTCATGCATGAAGAGTATTAAGATTTTAAGATTTATCAAGCTTGTAAAAAACATTATCAACCAGATACTTTGACATGTAGATGACAGATGATAGGTGCTACTCACTAGTGACTTAGAAGTTTATTGGACTATGCCTGCATTGGTAAACTGATAAAAAGGCAAAGACCTCCACAGCTTGGGATACTATAACAACCAAAACAAGTATTGTTTTTTACATTCTTTACTGCAAAAATTAGAGAAGAAAACATACCTATTAACAAACAGCTCTTCTCTTTTTAGTACAATCAGATTTTCACTTTTGGAAACAAATAGAAATGGCCAGCCATATGGCTCCAACCACTCAAAGCCAGAATAGGGACCAGAGTGAAGAACATGCTTAAAAACTGGAAGGATTTTTAGGAGATTTTCACTAACCAGATAAAAGCTCTATGTCTAAACTTTCATTAAATGCTACATTTTTCAGAGTAATGCAAAGGTTTTCATTGAGTAACTAATAATCTTTTGTCCAGAGGGTTCTTAGTCTGGAAGAGCACTTTATTTGACCACTTCAAAATCCACAGTAACACATGTATAACGTCACACATCTTCCAAAAGTTCTAGAGTTGAAACATCATAATTCATGTCACTGGCTGTACACTCACCAACAAACTAATTGAAGTCAGCCTTTAAGACTGGGGAAGCTACATAGGGCAGAAGTTACATTTACCCACTTGTTCAACAGCAGTAACCACACACAGCACTTTTGTCCCTATTTGCCATAAACTGTGCTGGTCAAAGCTAGCTGTCCACACGGCAGTAGCTGATTATTGCCTCTTGAAGGAAGGAGAGAGGGGTACAAAACCGCTGCACAGCCTGAAGATTTGGCAGGCGCTGCCTTCTACAACGGGCTGTGAAAACACGAATGCTTTGGCCACTACCTTAGTAGAAGACTCTCACTAGTGTTAATGGGAGGCATTTCAGCAGCATTTAGGACCTCTTACTGTGAGGACAGTATCTCCCAGAAACCCCTCCTCTGGGAAAAATTCCCATTAAAGAATAATTTCAGCTATTTCTAATTAAAATGTGAACAAACCCATAAAGATTTGTTTAGATTGTCCAAGTAATCAACTTCTCCCATTAAAAACTTTTTAGAAAAATCCCCCACACTTTCTTAATGTAAAATTGAGAAGCCTATGCATACATTTTTTGGCAATTACAGCGCATCCTTGACCTCATTTGCAGATCTGATATTTCTTGTTAGAGGCCAAAAGACACAATGATATATATACTCCCAGCAAATATCAACAAGGGCACCACAGCTCACAGGTACCATTCAAGTACTCTAAACAGGCAGAACTCCCCAGTAAGTGAGTGAAGGAAGGGGCTAAATGGTCTGCTCAGGATAAGGAGCTATTGTTATGGAATGAGTTTAAAGTTGGTATTTTAAAAAAAAAAAAAAAAAAAAAAAAAGGTGGATGGCAAAAAAATCCAGAATGAATGAATTAGAATCAATATTTGCATAAGACCTTGATTTCATCTCTTGAGGACTTCAGAAAACTGTTAAAACTTCTGGCACATTGTCTATATAGTGTTTTTGCTTTTCTGAAATTAAAAAAAAAGCTTTATTTTCTTTTCTAAGAAGGGAATAAGTTTGGTAGCGTATATTACAAAAAAGTATTGAGAGAGACTCTGTTAAAGAAAGCCCTATACACATTTTCCTAACAAACCTCTTTGACAGATTCCACTTTGTCAATCAAACAACATGGAAAACTGATGCCTTGTTGTGGAGATCATTAAAGATTACTGGCATTCTTATGAAATGGAGTTAACCCTCATTTTTTGCCCAAATTCTACTCAGAATAACTAGATTACATATAATCATCTATGCTACTTCCAAATGCTACTTCTTGAGTTATTTTGTAATATTACTTACAACAAACGGTTGAATGAGGTGATAAGCAGAAGTCAGTCCTCACTGAAACACAGCTTCAGAGATCGTTGCATTTCACTATAGCGCATGAGCAACCCTTACAGACAGCAGAGTATAGAGTGCATTTTGCTCGGTGTACTCTTAACAATGAAATGCAATATATAATAGTAAAGATGAAATCATTATATATTCTGCATAAGACTGAACGTACAGCTTTCATGCTTCATTTAAACACTATTTAATTAATTCTAGTAAGTCAGGAAGGAATTTGGTCCTCAGTACATTTAATGAAAATTCACACAAATAACATGACATTAATTCTTAACTGTGCATGTTTAGCTATTCAACCATTTTATTTCATATACAAGCTACTCTAAAAACCTCAACACTAATTATTTATGAACTAAAGCTCTCCTCACCCAGTGGCAACGAGCTGAGTGTACACAGATTCAGTCTGGGGTCACTTACAGGGGCTGTTTCACCGTAAGAGTCACGTAGACTCCAGTAACTTAAACTCTTTTATTAAGTTTCCTTGGAAGCGGTTAGACCTTAAGCCGTAACACTGCAGAAAACTAATGCTTCATCAGAATTTCCTTCTGGAGCTATTAATCAGGCACTTTGCACAAAGTCATTCAGAAAAAGCGAAGGTGAACTTCTCCTTTTTGTATTAAAAAACATCTCCCCCTCTCCCCAGCCCAGCTGCTAATCGAGAAGGTAACAACCTACAACTCCTACCAGCTACTGTCAGACTTTTAGCCTAACCAGTGCAGGCTGCTCCTTTCACATGAAGTCCCATATTCAAGCATCTGCATGTACAGAAACATGGCAGCTGTTACCAGAAAAGCTGTGCTAACATAATATAATGTAAAGTCTGCCTGAATACAGCTCAATGCAAGTATAATTGTAAAATAGTCTGGTATAATTAGGAAACAACTTTTAGAATCCTGCTAACTTGGAGTTTCTCTCCAAATTGAATGATGTTTTCTTAGGAAACAGACCTTCACAAACGGTACTATTGCTTCTGCATGACTTACCTTGCATGTCAGAGTGATTTGCAAGCTTAAGTAATTTAGAGATGTAAGTAGTTTACCATTGCACGTTTAAACAGTTAAAAAATACATATCAAGCAAAACTATATTTGGAAAGCGAAGACTAACACAAAGCCAACTTGCATCATTAAAATAAAGCCTATCAATTCAATAAACATGAGAAACAAATTATGAAGTCCTCCCTACACAAACAATAAGGCTTCGCGGGAGGGAAATCCCTGCTTTTCATGCTGTTCCCTCTATTCAAAGTCCACCTATTTCTAATGGATATTTTGTTTGCTATGGAGATTATGATTCAGCCTTCTTTTTCAATCGCCAGCATATCACCATACTTCCAGCAAGTACATAGATTTAGAGGAGGGTGTGAAGATTTCTCCTTAGGGTTTAATACTCAAGGATGCATACATTTTTAAAAGTATCCCATGAGCTAAGAGGAAGTAAGAGCAACTTCTAAGTCAAGGCTCTGAAGTCTGAGCTACCAAATTAATTGACAAAGCATACCAACTCTGGGTTATCAGAAGACAAGCTACAGAATGAAATGCTGACAACAAACAAGGTGCACCTGACTTTCTGGAATGGGAAATTCTGGTATAGGTGAACTCTAGCAACAGGTAAAATGAGCAGGCTGTTACCTGCAGTACAAGCTGCTGCCAGGCGGTTGCCAGTGGCTGACCATTGCCAATGTTGCAAATGCTCATTCGGTCTGCTGGCTGATTGGCACGCTCAAGTTGCAAGGAGACATTGCGCCGCTCTTCCTCAAGTGCACGGGTAAGCCGCTCGAAACGAGCTTCTTGCTCTTTAACAGATGCTAAAATGCTGGCAGCAGACCTGATATCATAGTCATCCATGATTGTTTTCAAATGCTCCTGCCTGTTAACTGACCAGGGCAAATGGAAAGGGTTAGGCGAAGGGGTGGGGAGGGCACAGGTCAGAGGTTAAAGATAAAAATGCACATTGTTAGTCACCCTACTAAAATACTGTTCACTCTAAGAAGCAAACTGCAGTGCTCTTTTCAAAGACATCCTTTCCATCCATTGATTTGATTTTAAATTAAAAGTAATTAATCCAAGGCTTCCCTGTTCAAAATAGAAAAAAAACCCACATGCTCACCTTGGAGAGAATTTATATTTAATTCGTTTCATCTTTTTGCTAAAATTGCTCTGACAAGAGTTTTCATCCCTCTTGCAAAGCTAATTTCACTCTTCAAATAATAATGTACTTAAAAGAAATATATAAAAAAAGATATGGCTTTGGAGGGAATGAGGAACACAATCTTTCTCAGTATAGACACCTGGAATTTTTGTCTTTAACAGCATAAGTGAAAAGTTTAACTTTTTTAAAACAGAAATGTCATGTTACAAGGAAACAGTTGTTTCCACCTTTTCCAAGTGAATGGACCCTCCCCCCCAAATTTAGCAGACAGTATCTGAAAATAGTTCTCATTTGTAAATTACAGGACCACACCGCAATATAGAAAATATTTTTAAATGCAGACAGTGCAATTGCAGTTGAAATGTGCTTGATGATTTCAGCATGGTAGCCAACGAAACAGTCCTTCATGCAGCTGTTTGCTAATAATGCAAATGAAAAAGACAAAATCAAACATCTTCCATGAAAACACGCAGGACTGCTTGTCTCTCAACGCAGGAAAAAGAACAACTCTGAAACCAGCTAGACGGGATATATCTTTTGCTTTATGTCTTCCCTAGCAGGGTTATGAAGTATTCCGTTTAAAACCCTATCTCCATCCGTATGATGCATGCAGCAAAACTCCCCACTGATTGCACAGATCTATAATGTGAACATCATTTAAAATGTTTTCATTAGAGTGTAAAATCAGCAACATAATATAAGCTTAAGTAGTGGTTTGAACAGAACCCTTTCAGTAAAGCTAAACAAGTAACTAGTTTACTACTATTTAATACTAAACTACTTAGAGCAGCTCTGAGATGAGCACAGAAGCAGAATTTTCTCCGGCTTCTGTAATTCAAGAACAGTTTGTATTCTCTGCTGAGAGTTAAGTACCTAGAAATTTTCCCTTGATGTGCAAATTGGGAGTGATTCTTCCTGCTGTCAGAGATTTTTTGTTTTCCATCTATCAACAAGGATTTCCATGAGCACTGACAGTATCAAACCCTGGCTTCCTGAAGCTTTGCATTTCATTGTTCAGTGCCTTTAGATGATGCATGGTCTTGACTGATGCATTTTCCATGACTGTTACATTTATCATGTCTCTCTGCTGGGCTGATTCTTTGGTAGGTAATAATAAAATAACCTGGTCATATACTGTGACATTCCCAAAAGAGGGATATTAGTAGATATTAAGCTGCATGTTTTCACACAGTTTGTTGGAAACTTGTAGGTAAGCCCAAGGTCTCCCTTCTTTTGTCATACATGGTTGAAATCATCCAACAGGCCCAAAAGACACTGGGCAGAAGTAGCAGACCTAAAACCAATGACATAGACCTTCATTTCATGGGAAATAACCTGCTGGCAGCTCTGTGGTTCATCGTTAACTCCTAAGGAGTTGCTGTTGAAAGGAACCAGGGTGATAGAAAATCACGTTGGAAACAGTGCAAGGATTACTATGTATGAATCTCATAATGTTTACAGATAACCGTGATTCGAGCCTTTCATGTTTTCAGACCAGCAAGCAAGAGTTACTTTTCTCATTTATGCATTGGTTTAACTTCTACTGAGATTCTGAAAGAAAACAAAAAACCACCAAAGGGTTTTCCAGATGCTGCAAACTAGTCAATATAGACCACGCTGTCAACTTCAGAGACCTTCTACTCTGAACCTTGTTTTGCTAGATAATTAGAAGTCTATAAAACCTTCAGAGAGTACATTGGTTTCTGCAAAGGAGAATCACAGCCATCTAAACCGATAGTGTGACTCACGGAATGTCTGTATAATGCAGGACAGGACTGCGTGACTCACCTGCTACATCTCAGCATGATTTAGCCCTGGCACAGCTACGCATAAACACAGCCAGACTTTCTGGACCTAAGCTGGCTCACGTGCAGCCAACTTGCATGTTTCTGCTTTTGTGCTTCCCTGCTTTGCACAGATGGAGACAGCTCTGTTTGTTGTCTTTCCTCCCAGTAGAGCAGCCATGCTCACAGACTCCTTAGAGGGAGTGTGAAAGAAGTGGGACTTCACTGACACAGGCACTAGTCAGATTTTGGGAAAAACATACATGGGGGTTGGGGGCATTCCTAACTATATATTCTTAAAGACAGCTACTTGGTTACTAATTATCACTGCCCTTAGCTAGAGCAGAGGAACAGCCTGACACACAGATAGAAATACACCTCAGATGAGTGGATGCTCCAGGCCCAAGGGAAAAAAAAGAAAAAGGAGCCTGGATGGGTCAGGGATTAATGAATGGAGACTGGCTCCTTAGAGGTGCTGCAGAGCAGGAACTCAAGTTCTGCCCCTGCAGGAGTCCATCTTTCAGGCAATTCACTGTCTGCAGCTAAAACAGCTCTTTCTCACATCCAACTATGATACGACAGAGCTGTTATCTTCTGGGGGCCCAAGAGGCTGGATACTGCTGTGGACTAATTTTAAAAAGTGAATCAAGTAGGGATGTAGGAAGAAGATGACAAGATGCAAACTACAGTAAATAAATTAAAACAAAACAAAACAGGTTCCCATTAGAATATGTAATGCAAGTTTCTGTTCTAAGGAAAAGCATTACCAATAGGAGCATGAGAAATGAAGAAGCACCTCCTCTAATACAGATTCTGAAGCAGTAACAGCTTTAATAATAAAAGTCACAGTTGATGACTGAGCTGGTATATAGCTTTCAAGTCACATTCTGAGAATGTGACAAAGATCCCATTCAGAAAATCCTTAATGAGCTATAAGCCCTTGATGCCACACATGAGAGAACCCAGAAAATTTGGGTTTCTATAAATGATACAAATCTCTAGAGAGCTACAGAGATCTTCACGCAGAAAATGTAATGTTAACCTCCTTACAACCACAAATATTGTGCTGCTTTTATCTGTGCAAAGAAAAACACAGGCAGAAAATAAACTGTATGAATTTTCAAATATACAATTAGTGACCATAAAAATCCTAATTGCTATGCGGAAACAACAGCAGGACCAATAACTGACTTTTAAGAACTGTTGGACAAAGACAGACTTCTGCATTTCAAATGTTTTATTAGCAGATAAATACTTGCTTGCTGTTGATTGCACTCCCAATTATTTACCCAGGGTTTCAACAATTTACATTATCAGCAGTCTAGACTGGAGGAGAAAAATAAAAATACTGACTCATGAGTTAGTTACTCAGGCTGCCACTTGCAATTTGCTACCATTTGTAAATAAATTAACCTGCACTTTGAAAAGGGTATAAATAAATGAAAATATTAGGCCTATGGCAGCCAGGTAAAGATTATTCCTTAGACTGCACTTCTAAACACAGCAAACACTTGCCTACAGAGTGTCAAAGGCTATGCTGACAGCAGCAAATCTCTCTCCTGCCTACGTGACTCTAAATATATTAGTGTTGCATTAGAGTTAGAGCAAAGTAAAAGGATCTGTTCTTTCTGACTGTTCCTACGAAGATCTTATGCATCAAATGGCCTCCTATAAGTCAATACAGCTTAAGTGTTCCATAAGGTTGAAAATAACTTCCAAAAAGGGGGTCCTACACACTACTAATACCCCAGCTCATGCCCAAGTTTGAAGGCTCTTGGAAACATTGACATGCCTAGGGTCACTTGGTACTCTACAAAAAAGTGAGTTAACTCTGCACACTAATTTTGCTAGTATAGGATGTAGCTGATAGTCAAGAGTTCTTAAAGAGCCCTTGAGATTAAGGGGAGTCAAGTTCTATGAGATTTGGGCACCTAAATCCTAACAGTCCTGCAGAACCACAAATCCCCTGCAGTTTTCAAGGTATTATGCCTGCCTAAGGCAATCAGGTACTTGAGTGAGCTGCGTTTGAAGAGAGCAGCGTCCACCAGTCAGCTACAGGACATCGCAGAGGCATCTCTCAGTGGGAGGGGAAGTGGCTCTTAGGGCACACAGGAGATTTCTCAGGTCCAGTAGTCTGACTGCTGAGCATAGGTGTCCCACTATTGCTCTCTCCCAGCCCAATCCAAGTTCACTAGGTCCTGCTGACAAGAGATGGTACTATGATGAACAAGAAGGTTGTACATAGAGCAAATCAGCAGCTGCAGGATGAAAACATGAAGGCCTGTGAGCATGCATGGAAACAGTAGCTATGTGCTTCTACAGGGGAAAAAAAACATCGGAATAAAAGCAAAAATGGGGCTTAAATAATTTATGGAACTGAAGCGTAACGCATGCTAATTACATTTTCACCCTGAAGTGCTACAAGAGATGAGTAGCATAAAATGACTGTTCTCCCCCATGCAGTATCGGAAAACATGCAGAGAAGACCAAGCGATACACACCTAGTGGATTACTGGGGTCTGAACGTCAGCGCTGCTGTGACATCACCCACTAAGACTAGAAAAGTATAGACAAAGGACGAGAGCAGCCTCAAGCAGAACCAGCTACAAGAGAGAGGAAAGATAAGACAGAGTTAGTTAATAAGGTATTTACGGCCTCTTCTGTACACAGTCACCTCCCAGGTTCTCCTCACTATGTTGTATAATTTATTTATTATTCTGTTTTCCTCCTTACTTAGAGGAAAAAGAAACAATATTCAGAGAAGCCAATCCCGAGACTCTTAAGGGAAAAAAACCAACCCTGGTTAATCTGATTTTATATCACTGATCAATACTTACATGTTCCTGTGAGACTTACTGTTAATGTCCTAAATCAAGGAAAACTCTGGACTGGAAAGAGGATTTTGAATGCTACAAAACTGGATATTGAAGCTGAACATTTTAAAACACAGGAACCTAACATGACACTCTCAGAAATGAGAATAGTTATTTAGGCACGCAGCTTTAGGCCCCATGTTTGATGTATGAGCCCCTAAATGGCTCAAGATCATTTCATAGATACCTGTTAAAGGGGGTACATTCATTTCTAGAATATGTACACTGCACAATAGCTTCCAGCCACTTTGTTCTACCCGTCTGTAGTCTAATCCTACACGAAACACAAGCAAAAGGAGGTTTGAGGATATTAGGTCATGTGTGTAGCTCTGTAAATCTGTGATCTGTTTTGTCTTAAAAACATTTTGCACCAAAACTTCTCTGGGTCAGTGACTGCAAATTTAGTACCTGTTTTTGCTGGAGAATGTACAGAACAGAATCCATTTCGCAAAGGCATGGTTCTGTGAAGCAGCATATCCAGTTTTAAGCCACTACCACATCAAAAATGCTGCAACCACACAGCACGAAATGCAGAGCCAGTACAAACTTACTTTACTGGTTCAAATGTCTTAGAACATTTTCAGAGAGTAATTTTGCCCCAGCAGATTTTATGCTTGACCAGGTACTGTCTGCCTTCCTGAAGCCAGCATAAACACCGTTTCTTGTGTTTCAGCCAAATTACCAGAAATATGATCCTTCTCTTTGCATGGACCCAATCGCAAAGGGCATGGAACCATCATGCCAAAAACCTTATTTTTCTTAAACTAACAGAAGTAATTCTGTGCTCAGAACTTACTAGATATAGCAAAACCATGCAAAAATATGCCCAAAGATGAAAGTCAGGAGGCAGAGTGAGAGAAAGACTAATTCTTGAGTAAATGACCAGAGGGAATAAATTAAGCATAATTCAGTTTCTACAGACAGAAGAGCAACACTTTGGAAAGTAAAATAAAATATATGTGTTTTACACGTAACAAATTCCAAATAAACTGCTTCTCAGACTTTACGCTGAAATCTGTCTTGAGCCTGGCTCCTCTTGTTGCTGCTCTGGTTGACTGAGTTCTAATTTGACCCTTACGTGGCAATCTCCACCAATGAATAGCAATGAGGAATTCACAAAGAAAGCTTATTTCAATATAGTTTTCTCATAGGCACAGACAGACATACTGTGTTGGTGTCAAAAGAAACAAAAAAAAGCTGTTCAGGGTTTTTTTGTTCCTTTGGACAGAAGCAGTCTGTGAAACAAGGCTTAAACTAGAGAAGGAACAAGGGCAGAGGAAATACTAACAGGAAAACTCCTTGAGAAGGAACTTTGGATCGTAAGGACATAGCAATGAACCCTGCAGCTCACCAGATCTATTATTGCAGAAAAATGTCAGTGTGTAACATTTGAGGTTTTACATCAGTAGGAAATTTCATCTGATCATCCAGCAGGAATTGTTTTGTAGACATAAAGAAATTCTGCATATCATATAAAATCTGGGTTTGGCAACACCAACAAAAGAATCAAGACACATACACATCTTTGCGTGCGCAACAACAGTTCCAACGCTTCACTCACTACAGAACTGGCTCTGGTCAGTAGCACCATAGCATCCCCAGTCTTACCATAATGGTTCTCAGTCCATTTAAAAATGAATACTTTAATTAACCTCTTAATTAAAAGCACTAAAATCATATTGTATTAACTTACAAAAGATACAGTTCCAGTAAAAAAGAATACATAATTTTATTATATCCAATAGAACCTCTGGATTAATCAGTGCATGTTTAAATGGCACCAGCCATCCTTCTACGGCCTCCCTTCAGTAACAAATCCTCACTTCAGCAGTTTGGTACCAGGAATTTTTCAGGTGTTTCCTTCCAAAATTTCATGCAGTGTTTTCTGGACTTGGTGATACAGTGCACCTACATAGCTTTAATTACACTGTAGCTCTATTTCCCTAATAAGATACATTTCAATTGCTATATTGTACTTCCAAATGGAAAGGAAAATAAATTAGAGCAATACGGAACACCTTTATAACAACTGGATACATATAATAGCATAAATAATTCAGTAATGCATTAAACTTCAAAATGAAATATTTTTTACAAGGGCGATTTTTAAAGTAAATGTTTTAGCCTATGATTAGTTTTAGCCAATGTAAAAAATTTCCATTTCTCCTTGAAATTCATCATTAATAGACCAGAACAGCGTAACAGCACCTTTCTGAAGCAGAGCTCTTGCTGTCCAGGACCTAAGAATTTGTCTACAATGAGTAAGCTGAAGTCTTCCATCACAGAGCACTCGTTATGCCACACTGCCTTCAAAGATCAGTGTTTGTGTTAATTAATCATAAAACAGCACAGCAAAGTGGCATCATGTTACCTCACACCTACTAAGTGTCCACACTAAGGTTTAATGGGGTGTGCGAGTCTGTAAATTCACACCATGCACTGTAAATTCTCTGTGTAAACAAACACTCCCCACATATTTTCATATATGTGTCTAGGTGGAATAGCTTTTTTTAAATCTTGTAAATATGAGAAGACTGAACAACATAGAGTTGTCTGAATTCTGACTTCAGTACACATCTGGTAAATTTGAATGTGACAGTTAAAACCCCTTCCTATTGTTCTATCTCAACAAGTGTTAATTCTGTCAACTCAGCCATTAAAATATTAGCAGCATTTATATTTCATTCCCTACATGAAGAGAATCACTGTTTTGCACAGCTTAATTTCTATTTATCTACTTTAGTTGGGTAGCATTTGGGAGACAGCACTCCCCCCCAAATCAAGAAGCCAAGTATGAAGTAACCAGCTGAGCTGAACGGTGTGCACATAGCTCATGGAAAAATTCAGAGTATTTCAACAATGCAATTTGCTTAATACTGTACATTATAATGAACCTATGTTTACATACCCCCAGAAACTTTCATATTTTTTCTTTATATCTTTTGTTTTCCATAGAAATAAAATGCAACTTGGAAGTTAAAGTTAGAATGAACAAGATCATACTTTGCTATCTCTTTTGGAATATGAATAGTACATTTACTGCTTCTCAAACCTCTGACACCTTTTCTTCTGCCTTGGAACTTTCCAAACAGGATTGCTAGCAGCTTGATTAGTTCACAGGCTGATCACTTTAGCACGCTAGAACACATGTCATTGCATCCTAAAGTTGCTGCATGTCATTGATTTTTCAAAAGTCTCCCCCACTGAAATCAATAAGGAGATCTACTTAAAAATGCATTGCACTTTGTGGTCCCTTTCTGATTCATATATATTCAGGTTTCAAAGTAATCTCATAGCTGCTTTTAGCAGAAGCTATAGGTACCAAGCTTCACCACCTCCTCTGACCCCAATCTGATTCTCACTGACATCAATGGATGCTTCAGCCTCTGTGCTTCCACTGTGAGCAGAAACAATCTGTGCAAACTTTTATCAAGTAGAAAATTCCACTATAACCATTTTACTAGAGTACTGTCTTCCAAACAGCTAGAAAAAAACCACAAAACCTGAAGCAGTGCAGCTTATGTAAATGCTAGATAGTATCAGGCATTAAATTAACTATCAATGCATTGTTGTCTGCATAGAGTTGTATGGATGGACCGGGTCTCATCTCATTTTCAACAGAAATACCTCCTTACTGTACAGGCTACCTTGCAAGCAGAGCCACCAAAAATCAATACACCTATTCTTAGAACAGGGATATTTCAATAAGAAAGAGAAAAAGATCAAAAGCAGCATAGTTCATAAATTCACTCCCTAGTTCTTCTGCTAGTATTTTAAAGCTTGGCTTCATTAATATACAATCCAGTTTGGCCATAAATAAGCCAATCACATGAACAAACTGTTATAACCTTATGCACTTACTTCCACAGAATACCTAAAAGGTTTCACTAAACAATATTGTAATGAATTTGTAGTGGCTAAACCACGACAAATATACAAGTAGGCACTATTTTCTGGGACTCTGAGTTTTGGTAAAAGAGCTTCCGTTTTCAGAGAAAAGCTACTGACAGGAACACAGTCTGAAACTGCCTGTATGTGGGGAACTACAGCTGAGAACAGCCATACATTTACAAGCATTAAATCTCCATTTCACAAAATGCAGGAACAAGACAGTCAGTGGATGGGCAGCAATTTCCATAGCCAGACCAGTTTCTCACTGGCAAAATGGAGTAAGTGAAATATTCCAGCAACACTGGAAAATCCTGCAGATGGTCATAAACATCCCTTCATAAAAGATATTAATTGTGCTCTCTTTAACAGATAAAATAAATAACAAAATGGCAAGCAACAAAGATCAGGTCAGCTACGCAGTTAGGCAGACCAAACTTCATCTATTCCAAATGCTACAATAACGGTGTCAGAAGACAGTGTATTTAAACTAACTGCCATTAGTTAGAAAATGGTCATTTCACTACGCAGTTTGAGGGGAGATGAAAAAAATCCAACCGTGACCCCACAGAACAGTGAGTGTTTAAGCTCAGCAACAGATGTGTCAAATGACTTATCCCAACCATAAGGAGTTAATTGATGCTATAAATAGTACTCTGCAGACAAAAAAAAAAAATCCACTTAATTCTTGCATCCAACGCGCACAGTCTAGCTTTGCTTATCAGTAAAACTATTTTCCTTTAAAGAAGTGGGCTTGGGTGTTCTACATGGAGATTAACAGAGAGATAATTTGATTTCAGGCTATTGAGAGATTCCCTTCCTTTTATGTTTCAGATGAACAGGGCTGCATGCAGCTAAATGAGATCTGTAGATTACAGTAAAAGAAAGGCTATTAAAACTGCATAGCTACATTCCTGGGTAATAACAAATGCTTTTTAATTATCGGGCTCCAATCTCAGAGTTTATGAGGGCATTTCCAATGACTACTTTTAAGATTAATGCAAATAAATGCATCAAAAGGAAATAGATCTTTTAGCCCATCTGAATTAAACACTTAGTATCTCCCATAGCATTTTACACCAATAAACAAACTGGCACTGCAGGGGGAAAAAAATATCACTGTTCTAAAGTGTTCAGAGCAAGCATCTTCTCTGTGGTTTTCTTCCTGCTTCCAGGAGAAAACAAAACAAAACAAAACCACCCTCTCCTGTTTTTCTAAATGTATGTCTTGTTTAACTCTCACAGTCGTATCTAGTGGGTTGTGTGGCTGCTCTATTGCTCCACCAGGGAACTGAAAACATTAGTATAAACAGGAAAGAAAAAAAATGTCAATATTCATGTTTAATTCTTGAAGCTACTAAATCAAATTAATTTTATTAGCTGCTTACCAACCAATCCTGTTGCATTACTCTCCCATATTTCAACGTCTGTCATTAAAAACAACCATATTTGACCTTAGATTGCTTTAAACCAGGAAAAGTATCAATGAAGAGGAGAGTAAAGCAATACAAAAAGAGGGAAGAAACAGAATGAGGCCCACTAGCTCTAATTCTCTCTAGTAACATCTGTCTCATTCTAAATCAACTATTTTTTTCACGAAGCTAAATTTGGAAGCCTGAGGCACTACGTAAACTTACTCCGTTAGATCTGCTTTCTGCAATTTTATGTGCAGATTCAGAGATGGCAGTGATAGACCCTTCACTGTTTCAGCATCTGTAAATTTAAAATGCAGTGCAAGTTCATTTTACCCTTGTAAGTTTAGAATGCAATCCAAGTTTGTGCTGATTAACACCACAGCTTTTTAGTGTAACAAGGCAAACATGCATTTGAGAACTAATAAATAATATCTGAGCAAAATAAAAGTATTTAGCTCATCTGTCTTGAATAATCATACAGTTCATGCATAAACATATAAAGGCAGGAAAAACAGACACATTTTAATGACAGTCTCAGAGAGACTTATCATTCCATATGATGGATTTTGGCACGAAACATCTCCCTAACATTGCCAACAGAACAGTCTTAGTTACACACTGCAAAAACATCTTGCTCCAGAGCATTGCTGCCTGTTTGAGGGGCAGAAACGATGTCACAAGAACTGCCAATTTAACTTACCTGTTTTCAGATGCAAGATGTCTTCAAAGGAGAAATCTTTATCACTCACAAGCATTTTCTATTCTATTAGCCAAGCATATTGGTTACACTGAGAGTCAAAACAGCCTTCAGAGAACAATGTTCAGGACATGTCTTGTTCATATCATTGGGTAAATCAAGATGCCAAAGTAACCCCAATGATTAGTCCAGACTCAAGCATTCTTTACTCATGTAGATCTTCACTTGCATGAAGCAGAAATGCAATGCTATGCAAAGTGTTACATTCATACAAGAATGATCTTTATTACATCATTGCAGATAGCAATTTTCACAGCTAAGATTCATATCTTTATCATAAGACCTTTTCATTCATTGGCTTGTAGCTCTATCAAAATTTAAACATTCAGGGTAAGGTTTTTCCTGGTAGATCTTTCCTTCGGGCTGAATTTCTCTTTTAGGAAAACTTCAGCTAGAATAATTTGATTGTTTCTCGTATCAGTTAGGGAAATTTCTGTGGAAGTTTCTTCCATTAGTGGCTCTGAAGACACGGTCAAGGAGCTTGCTATTAGTCAGCAACCCTACGGCTGCCAGCATAGCACCAGCGTACGGCATCTCTCTTCTGCTCTGTATGCAGCTGAAAGGGTGGCAGAGGTGACCACAACCTTGCAACTGGCAACACACCAACACCCATACTGAACCTCCAGGGATTCCCCTTTTCCCCGTCCCTCTTTCTTGCCTATAAAACCTGTTCTGAATTTGACCTTATCATAAGCCTCCATTTCAGCTGGACAACTACCACATTTAAACTACGCCTTCTGTGCTCAGGATGACCCTCCTCTGAAAATCAGCAGGAATTGAGGAAAGTAGTGGATTTAAGGGGTCACTCTCAGTTGTCTTTTGGACAGATCATTTTCTTCGATAACTATAGTTAAGACACTGACCTCAACCTTTCCAAGGCTATCCTACTTTTGTATCTTTGACTAAATCGTAATGCTTTTTGTAGCTTACATTGCCCATCAATAATATTTCTTCTTTCCAGGAATGCACTTATCACTAGTGCCTAATTACAGTTATTTGGAAGCAGTAATATTTCTCACAGATCACTGAAGATCTGCTCCAAGAACCAACCTTCTATTCAAACATCCCTTTTTAATAATCATTCTGCTGGCAACTGTGCTGAGTGGGAAAAATAACAACTTTGCTTTAACCATCTAGCCACTTCAAATGTTTAAAACAAATTCCCCTCTATTATATCAACATGAAAATCCTGCACTGTATAAACAGGAATGTATTCCAGCTATAATAAACACTTTTTACCTAATTTCATTAAGGCTATATAAGTAACAGAGGTAAGCAGCAAAGAATTCAGACAGTAAATACAACATAAACTCTGTTGAGAATCCTTCCTACAAACAGCTTTGAAACTTTAAATGGGCTATATACACTTTCAGTTTTGACATATATAAACAGGACAATGTTTAATCTAAAAATAATGAAATGAAAATGGAAAGAACTTTATAAAAATCAGTAACATGATACGTGTTATTCAGAGGATTATTTTCAAAGAATGCTTGGCTAAAACTATAATCCACCTACATTGAGAAAAATAAAGCAGTAAATAGAAGCGAGTAGTATTTCAGGAAAACAAACAACAGAGTACTTTAATACTTAATCCCATTATTCACCACCAAGTCCCCAGATTTAAAACAGGCACGCCAAAATATTGAGGTGAATTCACAGCAGCTGAAAATGCTTGTGGTCATCCTCTAAGCAACCAGAGGACTAGCCTTTTGATCTCAACAAAGGCTAAGACATAGTTGGTAGAGGGGGAATGGAGAGAGGAAGACACATTTTTAAGAGTATGACCCCTACTTACTGCAGAAAGAGGTGGGATGCAAGACATAACCACATCAATTAATCTAGCTTGTTCAGGTACAGAAAAACCTTAGGAAAGCACAAGCACAAGCTGAGAACAGGATAGGAAGTGAATGCTTGGGAGTCTACCTGCTGTAAATGTGGCTGTAGTAAGAAGTCACACAGTAAGAGACATTCCCTGTTCTGTCAGGGGTGGAATGAAACTACATGAGGATTTCCATGGTAGTAAAAGGGAGGCATGGGTCAGAGATGGTCTGAAGTCACAAAAGAGAAAATTGTCATCCCTATTTTCCTCAGCTAGCACTTGAATTTTACCCTTGCCAGTGCCTCAGCGCTCAACACTGTATAGAATTACAGAGGTTCCTGTCCTAGTTCCACAGTTTTAAGATTTATCATGGGTACTTCCTTCTTTCTGCCCCTCAACTGTTCTATCACTATTTTAAAACAAATATAAAAGGACAATGATTTAAGAACATACATAATGAGAAAGCAGCAAAACACTCAAAGAGACTTAGTGAGCAATTACAGAACCACAATACCTTTTACAGTGTTCCTTTCTAGTAGTGGCTTTAAGATAGAAATTCTCCCTTGGTTTGATGATAACTCTGCCAGAAACACAAAGAAACATAACAAAAAAGACATTTTTACTCCATCTAGGGGAGTAGGAAGAGGGGAATATTTTTAAATAATTGGTAACATTTACATAATGAAGTGGAAATCTATTTGTTGTATCTCCCTTTGGTTCTCCTTCCCTTCCTGAGTCATGCTGGTGTATAAGGAAGTGTTACTTCTGACACCTATTCCACCATCACCTGAAACCCCAAGAAAATACCACAGAACTGGAGCATAGAAAGTAAACATCATAGGAAGAGCTCATTTGGCTAACTAGCTATTCCAGTCCTCTTAATTTCTGTCCCAGTGCCACCCATATGTGCACATATCAAACATTTCCAAAATGAGAATTTAATCCCATATAATTTAAATCTATGAATCAATGGGGAATTAAAAGCCAGAAATGTTTCCTTCATAAGCACACACCATAGCATTTTCAGTCATCGAGGTCTAAACACCACTTAGTGACTCCAAAAATGTCAACTGTAACTACATAAATACACCTCATCTCATCTGACATTTTTTCTTCTAGCAGCAGAAAATAAGAGAACTTAGGACAGGAAGACATTCACCTTTGAAATTCACCAGAAAGAACTCAACATTTTTCAACATCTCATTTTTTTGTTTGAGCTTCAGGTAGTATTCCCATTACAGCATTTATTATCCTAGAAATTTCTCATACAGATAACAAGCAGGATCCTTTGTTTTGGATTCTCAGTCTCCTCCTCTCTTTCTGAAACCCAGAGCATTTCAAGTAGATGATTCCTGCAGATTGTCCTTGCTTAGTTCCACTCAGGCTAAAGTCTACCCATAAAACAGACTTGCCACTACCCTTCCACTTCAAGCCTGCAACATGGCTTCATCATTAGACCCTTCCCCTCTGCTCCTCCTTTGGCTGGAAGGTACAGTAAGGCCAAATAAATGTATCGGTGGTCAGTTAGGAAAAACACTTCAACCCTTCAGGCTCACTGTAACCAAACAGGTGCTAAAACAAAATTATACATCTCTTGTATAAGATGAGGATTTCTTTGAAAGCCTAATTTCGTTTAGCTTTTGTCTCATAACAGGAATATGACTACCACCTCTAAGTAGGCTAATTTGATGTATTTTATTAAAATATTCTCCATTTTTAAGCCAGAAATAATTAATGATTTATGTTTAGTGTCACCTGGAGCAGAAAAGAACTACTGAAAAAATACTTTGCTTGGTTTTTCCTTCTTCCTTTTCCACCTGTGTTTTTTCTTTCAGTTGATTCAGAGTCAAGAAGACAAGCAGCCTAAGGCATTCGTCTTGAATTGAGACATCGTGGGTAAGACCCAGATTGACTATAGCCTTCATGTATGTCTGTGGACTATTTAACCTTTTTCTATCATATAATCTGGGAAGAAACTGCATTTTGTTATTTCACAAGATCTCATAAAGAAAATACATAAAATATCACAAGGTATCAGGTACTTCAGAAAAGAAACACCCACACTATTACTGGTCATCTTCTAGTGATAATCACATTTGTATAGTCTGAAATTTAGTGTTGACTATCTAGAAAAAGCTACTTGTCTTTTCAATACAAATGTAATGATTTAATTTTATTCTTTAAACAGATTTTTTTGCTACAACATTGAATATCTTGTGCAACCAGAAGGTTTAGCAATATGATAAGAATAGACGATCAAGGCAAGTCTGGAGGAGGCTGCATTGCCAATACAACACACCCACACTGTGGATAAAAGGATGAGCTGGGTCAACAGGAATTGTGACAGTAATTCAAAGCCACATGGGCTACCTCCTCTTGCAAGACGGGCACTATTCTACCTTGCCTTGTCAGTGACAGTCTGTAATGTGCTCTCTGGGTTAATGCTGACAGACCATGCCGTTCTCCTCATATTCGCATAGGTGCAGCCTAACTGACATTGGGAAACCAAGTGTTGGTTTATGTTGTATGATGTCAACTGACAGCTTGAGCCCAAAATCCTGGGAAGCCTGGAGTTTGCTGAGGCTCATGGCTATATTGCAAAATCCCTTCTTAAGCCCTTGGTTGCTGTCCATTTGAGAACATGAACTGTACTGCAGGGGAGAGGGAGTGGGGAAAAAACCCACGAGCCTGGACCACATGACATTTAATAAAACGCCTGTGCTTCATTACAAAAATGCTGCTTCATTCCAGTGATATACTTCTATCACTGATTTTAATCAAGTATGTTACAGCTCTCAGATGAGAAAGGCGGAGAAAAACCTGTAATGCCTTTTCAAATTGCTTGTTATCTCTCACTTGTAACTAATTACCCCAGTCAGACTGTTAGAGATTCCGAGTGGTTTTATGTTTGCTCTCCAACAAACAACTAAAAAAATGAAATGAGACAGTTAGTCTCTAGCTATAATAACTAATTAAGATAAATATTTTCAGAATATGGAACTTAACAGAACATCAAGGCACTGACACTGCAAAATGCATGGAAAAGTAAAGCAGCTACCAGCAATTTCTTACCATTCAGCAAGTTCCGCAACTGCATCCCAACCACCGCTTTATTCTTTTCCTACTTCAGTGAACATAATTAGTTATGAAAACTTCTTTCTAATGTGGTGAGAATGTGAATAGCTTATTGGACTATAGGAAAGCTTAGGGACAAATTTTGATGCTGCACTGTCGCAAGTATATGCAGCGGTGACAGATCAGCATTTTTATACGAATAGCATGATGGAAAGTACCATAAGCAATCTGTCCTAACATTTGTTTTTCCTAATGTCTTATTTTGCATCATCCACTAAGCCTGAACTGTGCTGGCAATCCATGCATCATACCTTCTTGATCCCTTACTCAAAAAACTTCTGAACACGCGCCCAGTTCTTAAAAATGATTACAGCGCAGTCACTTGTGTGAGAAGCAGTCTCGGGATAAGTAAAGCATGGGTAAATCCACTGAATTCAGTGGAGTTGCTTGGCTTTTGGTTCACGCTGTGCTAACCTGCTTAATAGTGACATGGAGACAGCACTACACAAAACCACTAATGAAATGCACTCAGTGGCACTGAGCGGATTCCTCACCTGTGCATAGAAATAGGTGCAATTAAAACTGCCAAGTGTGAGGCAAGTAGTAAAGTCCAAAATAAGTGAGAGAGACAATAAAATGGTGTGGATAGACAAGCAGACTACTTTTCAATTCAGCTGCAATACTACTATAAGCACATATTGCAATGTCTTGCCAAGGGCATGAATGGAAAATTTGTACCTTTGGCTCCTTCTGTCACTCAAATGAGATTCTTTCTAGCATTTCTGGCACTAAAATAACTAATACAGAATTTGGATGATGTAATTTATTTGGTAACAGAAAAACTACCTACAGATTCATAGCTACATCCCTCACCGCACACTCACAACCCAAAATCAGCCTTAACAGACTAACGTTTCTTCCAGCAGTGCATCGCAGACAGCATAACATCAGTTAACAAGAGTTACACCAATGGAAAAGAGACCAGTAGAAAAGAGCTCGCTTGGTCTCAACTTAAAATTGTCTGTTCATGTTTTGTCCGTATTGATTGCAAGAAGCTCACACCCTCCAATTGTATGTTTTCCTCAGCAGGAGCTTTGTCACAGATAAATCACCAGAAGTACAGGCAGAGCTGAATAGTATTCTTTGAGCTGTATTTTGCATCTGCTGTGATTTACTTTTCTTAACCAAGCGACAAGGAGGTGAGGAGAAGGAATTTTTTTCCCTAAGCTCTTTCTTCCTTCATCTTATATCCTTATTTGCTAAACTGCTATTTTATTTCATAGAGAAATGTAGGATATTCTGATTGACAACATAGTTCTGCTTTTATATAAGATATCAGATGGCAAACATGAGGTATCTGCATTACACAACTTGGTACGTGGGTATATACTCTGTCACAACTTGCATCAAAACATATGAAACAGTCATGGGAAGTGAGGTCTCTCCACTTAAAGATGTGGTACAAACACAGCTACCACAAAGCACATTTAACAACAGCAGCACTGTACATTCATTATAAAGCTTTCCATCAAAAAAGGTGGACAAGCTGTTTGATATTCTAATATTTACACTGAATTATCTTTAGAAATTTATTTCAAACAGCATTATTTTTGTGTTACTTATGAGCTTTGAGTTCCCTTATAAACTCCTACTCATTCTTAATTATAATGTAAATCAGCATGTTAACATCAAGCAAGCAACCATTAACTAAACCAGCTGATAGAAACATGGACAAAGTTCGGACAGAAGCAGTGCCAAAATGCCCAGAAAGTTACAAAGCCCCTCTGAACAGCTCAGTCAACATGGATATAGATACAGAGACCTTTCAAAACAGATGCTCTGGGTAACAGCAGTTACTGTCAATAAATTTTATATAAATATTACAAAAGCAGTAAAGAGCCCATGCATCAATACACAGACATGCCATAGATAAGAACTGCAGCTTTTTAAAATGTCAGGACTGAAATGGTACAACTGCCTATAAAATGTTGCTCAAATCATTACAAACTAACAGTGATGTAAATCATTTATTAGGGAAACAATGTCTGAACTAACTTTGGCAAACTAGATGCACCTATTTCCTCGACTACGTTAGTGTGTTGATAAAGACATGGCATATTAAAAGAAAATTTATGAAATACAGAACTACAAAAGCCAATGTACAGTGATTCACTTCCATGTGCTATGACACAAGCAAGTAAAATTAAAGCTAATCCCTTCCACTGAAGGAAATGTCAGTGTCTTTTCTGCATTTGGTAAATGAATATTTTTAAGAAGCCTAGACAGTTTGCTGTTTAATTTTCTCCTAAACATCAGAGAAGTTGCATTAAAACTGCAGTTTCTTGATTGTCACAAACCTAAATGACAGTCTTTCCAAGATTTGTTTTCCATCATCTCATACAGATCAGCAACTGTACGCAACTGGGAGATTTGCTAAATCCACCAAGTAGCCATGAATTATACATTCCTAACTGTTTAAAGTTAAGGCATAGTAATCTTCCTATCAAAAGCCTAGTGACAGCTACTATTTTCCTAATATTTCTCACTACAAACATAGACATCTAGGAATAGAAAAACAAGCAGGTATACACAGAATCTAATACCACACAGGTGCACATATATATTACACGTATATGTATTAAGTGACACTTGGCCAACAACATTGCTTCAAGAATTTATGTAGCAATAAAATTGTGGCTGAACATCTTCTATAATAAATGTAACTTAAAATTTTACAGCCTAATATGAATTCATCACACCCAATTAAATTAAAACACAGCCCTTGATTGCCTTTTATGCAAATTTTGAAAAGGAATTTTGTTATATTATATGCTAATATGGAGTTTCATTTAATTTAGCTGCTGAATTACCTAGTTTTGTTTTCCAGTATACTAAGGATATCCCAGTTGAACATGACAGCTTTTCATGGGGTAATCAACGTCACCTTATATGCATTACAGAAATAGGATATATTTATTCATTTTAAATGGGTAGCAAAAATGATCTTCCAAAAATTTATAGTGAAATTTAATCTCAAAAAAAGAAAAAAAAATAATTCCTGGTTTTAGTGATAATACATTAGTGCCAGTAAAGTTCACAACAACTGTGGGAAACTGGTTGCAGCTGGTTCTATTCTCCAGAGGAGAAACTCCTAGGACAACCAGATGATCAGGCCCAGTCAGCATACGTTTATGAAAGGCAGGTCCTGGAAAGGCTGTTCATGTTGTCTACCTAGACTTTAGTAAAGCCTTTGACACCGTTTCTGATCGTGTACTCCTAGAGAAACTGGCTGCTCATGGCTTGGATGGGTGTACTCTTCACTTCGTAAAACCTGGCTGGATGGCCAGGCCCAGAGAGTTGTGGTCAATGGAGTTAAATCCAGTTGCCTGATCACAAGTGGTGCTCCCCTGGGCTCAGTATTGGGGCCTATTCTGTTTAATATCTTTACCAATGATCTGGGCAAGGCGATCAAGTGCACCCTCAGTAAGTTTGCGGATGACACCAAGTTAAGCGGGAGTGTTGATCTGCTTGAGGCTAGGAAGGCTCTACACAGGGATCTGGACAGGCTGGATCCATTGCCCAAGGTCAATTGTATGAGGTTCAGCAAGGCTAAGCACCGGGTCCTGCACTTGGGTCACAACAATCCCGTGCAAGGCTTGGGGAAGAGTGGCTGGAAGGCTGCCCGGCAGAAAAGGGCCTGGAAGTATTGGTCAAGAACCATCTGAATATAAGCCACCAGTGTGCCCAGGTGGCCAAGAAGGCCAACAGCATCCCGGGTGTACCAGAAACAGTGTGGCCAGCAGGCCTAGGGAAGTGATCATCCCCCTGTACTCAGCACTGGTGAGGCCACACCTCAAATACCGTGTTCAGTTTTGGGTCCCTCACTACGAGACAGTGACGTGCTGGAGGGTGTCCAAAGAAGGGCAGTGAAGCTGGTTAAGAGTCTAGAGCACAAGTCCTATGGGGAACGGCTGAGGGAACTCGGGAGGTTTGGTTTGGAGAAAAAGAGGCTAAGGCAAGACCTTATAGCTCCCTACAAATACCTGAAAGGAGAGTGTAGCGAAGTGGGTGTTAGTCTCTTCTCCCAAGTTACAAGTGATAGGATGAGAGGAAATGGCCTCATGTTGCACAAAGGGAAGTTTAAACTGATTATTAGGTAAAATTAGGGTTGTCAAGCATGGGAACAGACTGCCCAGGAAAGCGGTTGAGTCACCATCCCTGAGGTATTTAAAAGGTGTTTAGATGTGGTACTTACGGGCATGGTTTAGTGGTGGACTTAGCAGTGCTAGGTTTACAGTTGGACTTGATGATCTTAAAGGGCTTTTCCAAACTAAACAATTCTATTCTATTCCTCTCATAAAGCAAGCCGACCCAGTTCTGTGATCACTTGCATGACTGTTTAGCCTGGATAGAAATTGCACAGTTAGGCCTGTAACAGCTGCTTAAAAACCCCAAGACAACAGCACTGAAGTTACTGACTGAACACCAAGAGACTCTTCATATGCTTTTGTTTCTTGTTCCTAGAAGTTGCGTGTGTGTCAGTATATGATTATCCAAAATCAAATCTTTATCATCTTCTTCATTTCATAGCTCTGAAGGTGCACTGTGTGATTCAGTGATTTTAGTTGAATTGCTGCTAGGTTCGCACACCTCGGCTCAACTCCTGCTAGGCAAGAATGAGAGATATGGGCCCACAATATACCTATAGTGTGAGTAGGGCCTTCCAGAGTGTCAAGCAAACCCAAGCAATAATGGACAACACAAGAACAGCAAGGGCTGGTGACAGAGTTAAGTTGAAGATAAAGCTTTAGGTTCATGGCTGTAAATAAAATTCCAGATTATTTTTTTAATCTAGGTTGAGTCACCCACCATACACAAATTTCAGTAACAACCCCAAACCCATCATTTTTACTTTGCAAGGCCTGGCAGCGAAAAAAATCATTCCTCTTTCAAATACATTTGCTGAAGAATGTTGCACTTAATGCAGATTTTGACATACAGAGTCAATCAGTAAGATTGATTTACCATTATGTAACCTATGAGTATAGGTTTAATTTAATTTCTTACAGCTTACTCTGCCCTCCCCACATTACTCACCAACATGTTCAACTCCAAAGGTAAGCTTAACATTAAACTAACAGACTTGAATTTGTGTAAGAATTGTTTCAGATTTGAAAAATGTGCTTTGCAGAAGAGCTGTTTTCTAAATAAAACAGCAGTTTCTAGTTACTAGTACTAGTAATTGTATTCCTATTAATAACTATATTATACAGTGAATTTACATGATGAAATTTATTTTTAGCGTTTCCAAGTGATATAAGTACCATTAAAATGGTTTTAAAAGCATGAATGTTCAATGCAGCCATCCCCAACCATAAAAATAATGAAAAGCCAAATGATCTTTGCTTATTGAAGACTTTCAACTTCAGCGTTACACAGCTTCCTAACCAATCAAGAGACTGGAGGGTGAGAAATGGCTTCTGAGCTTGATTTCCTAATTCAAGGTTATTGCCTCTTTGCAGAGGACCAGCAGGCTTCAGCCTAAACAGAGTAGAAGGACAGAAGACACCAGAGGAGACCGGGAGAGAAAAGAAAGGAGGAATTTCAAAATTAAGGAGAGAAGAGGAAAAGAAAATTCTTTGTGACTGAATGGCCAAGTTCAACACTGACTGCAAGACACAAAATATAGCAGACTCCAGCTGTGAATTTAGCCAAGGGTTTGAGTTTGAATTTCTTGAGGTGACCAATTCACTGTCATATTTAATTGAAATAGTAGACAAAAAGAACTGAGAAATTAAGCTCTCCCATTTGAAAATGTTTTGACGAAGAGGCAAAAGCTCTTGCCTAAGAAAAAGGGGAAGTTAAATACATGTGTGTCATGGCTACTTTATGGGGCTTTACGCTTATTTACTGTACAGTCAAACTATAAAGTTCAGAGTGTCTTTAAGTAACTGCTTCAGCATGGACTTCCCAGCAAGCTGGAATTTTCAGAAGTAAACTATAAAAAGAAAATCTTTGTTGACAATTTTAATTAAAAAAATAAACTGCAATTTACAATTGGTATCTTACTGTACTCATACAACATAGATTAGCTGCTATAAAACAGCACAATGCTGTAACAGGTTCATTATGATTACAATAACCAGAAGCATTCTGCAGTCAGCTTTGTCACATGTTTCTGTGTGGATCTGACATCATTCTAGCATGTTAATTATGCTGTGCTGACTGACAGTGGCTAATGTCTACTGGCTTGGCAATTAAGCTGGCAAGGTCTCAACTTTGAACAAAAGGCAGCTACCAGACATTTTGTCAAGCTAGGAAATTTCTTACTGAAAGTATGTACATAAAAAATGCCTGGTTCTTTCTGAGCACACTCTCTGTGCTCAGAAATGGAAGAAGGAAAACAGCCTGAAAGAAAGCTTAACAACTAGTAACATTTTGTGAATACAATTATAGGGTAGCCTAGCTTAACTTATGAACTGTATTTTCTCCATAAATCTGCATTTGTATTGAACAGTCTCACTCGTCTATGGTGACAACTGGAACACTTAAGGTAGTCACTATTACAATGGCACCTAACCCCTGTAAACTGGCATAAGAACTGCTACCAGAGATCCACAGATTATCATTACATGCTAACAAAGTTAAAAGAAAGAAACATAAAATACATGTAAGACTGGAGAAATCACATAGAAAATGACAGTTCATTGAAGGTCAGAGCCATGAGTAAGAAGCCAATCTCCTGTATCTCAAAACTAACCCTCAACATGTGAGCGATACCTTCCTCTCATCCTTAGGAAAGGCAGATGATTGAATGAGGCCGCAGTCACATCTCCAGCTCTTACAGTTACTTACATGAAGCAGGATTTCTTAATTTTTTTTGTAAATAAGAACACAGAAAACTAGCTTGAAACAACTAGAAGTCCTGTAGCAAACCTGCAGAATCCATAGCGCACTCATAGACAGTAGGAGATGGACACATCTTTCAGAAAACTGATCAAGTAGATGCATGTGTATGCAGTTAAACCTAGTAAGCATTCCCAAACTAACAAACTACATACAAGTAGTTAGGAAATCAAGAGGTACAAGTAGTCAGATTATTTCAGATGCGCTGGCATTTTAAAAGTTTTATGTTCCACGAAGCATTGACTTTACTAATGAGGTTTTGCCTAGTAGAAATTGCAAGGATGTGAAATCTGTCACCTGAGTGACAGTGAAAAGAGCATAGCACATCTGTTTGACTTACTAAAATTATATCTATTCTATTTAATTGCATAACAATGTTTCCATTTGTCTGTGATGAAAAATAATTTAGTAAGTTCTACTTACTAATGATGACCTGAAGGAAGAAGTTCACATAAAGAGGAAAAAGTAGGTTCTCACTCAGTCATGCACACAAACCAGTGCTAAATTAGTACAGATGAAGATCACTAATATAAATTGCTTCGATAAAGTGAGGTGAAAATTAAAGGTGAAGTACTGTAGCAATCTAAAATTAAGAACAATTGCCAGGGAAATATATAAACAGCATCCAAACTTGTTGCTCTGTGAACATAAGAGAGATGGCTAGGAAGAATATCTAAAGATAGAAGAAATCAATCATTTGTAGTTATTATAGATCAGAGCTTCATAACTGTTCCCAGCAAACTGGGAATTCACACACAAAGCAGAGGTAGCTTACTGAAGAAGGAAATACAGAGCATATTTGTGTTCCAAGTCCCAGAACTCTGTATGTTTCATTTTAATACACTCAGGCTACCAGGCAGCCATGTTACTTAGGATATTTATAGATACACCAGCTTACTCAAATACTTGGCTACAGTTTTTTTTCAATTCGCAGGACAAACAAGAGCAGCTAAAATGTGCAATATTAGCTTTCAAAAGTATATGTTACCACACTCGCAAATAGGTTATGTAAGTACCTATAATCTCATGGTAATTGAAGCATGGTAAATACATGCATTTATTAACCTAGCTTGTTTCCTAGTGCTTTCAGTTCATAAGTTTAAGGACTGTAGAATCATAAGAGTTTGTTGGGTTTAATCTGGTCTTTAGAAACTAAAGGGGGTTCAATCTCTTCTTTTAAAAGGATTAAAATGTGAAAGCAGTAGGAATTTGGTTATCTAGACACTGCTGAAGCAAAATTACTTGCTTTGCCACACTGTTTCCTTTTTTATGGTGACTGCTTTCATCTCTTTTTCATGTACTGCTGTAGCTCTTCTGATATAGAAAAGTTATTAAAATCCTACTGTAAAGAATTTGAAACAATTTCTTAGACCCACATAGTTTTATATATCTTTAAGGCCAATGAAGGGAGATTAAATTAAATAATATTCCTAAAACTCTGACATCTTTCTAATTTCAAGCAAATTCTTGTTGCTTTTTCTAAGACATACTTGGCGGGGGGGGGGGTGTGCTACAGAAAACCTAAACAAGAAAGCATGTTAGGATTCCAAGACTACAACAAGCCAGCATTTAAAAGGAAACAAAAAAAACAAAGGGGAAAAAAAAAAGAGAAAAAGAAAAAGAAAGATTTATTTCAACAGTTGCCTGTTTTTGTTTTTTTGGGGGTTTTTTTTTGTGTGGGGTTTGTTTTGTTTTTTTTTTTTTAAACCTGCAGACTCAGATCACTAAAAAATTGGCAATTACAGTAAACTGGTTAATCTCATTCAGTGACAGCTTGACCTCAAAGTCCTAAATACTGCATTTTGTTACTCGTGGAGACACAAACGAGACCAAAAATGTCTTTGAAAGGCCAAATTAACCAACTAAATACAACAGTGGTAGTATTGAAGAGTACGGCACATGCTAGAAAGCCTAGTAATGAAACAGGCTGACACCAAATAAATTTGTGAGTGGGAAGAACACAGAAACACTGGCAAGGAAAGGCGCTCAGGAGACCCACATTTCCACTGTAAACACAAGCAGTAGTGCCAAGAATGAACTGGCAATTGAAGCCTGTGCCAAAGTGCATTTGGAGCTAAAAACAGAAAACTGTCAGTATGCCTATATCATGGTATTTATCCCTCAGTGTACGCGCTTCATGTGGCTGCTGTGATAACTTGCCTAAATAAATACTGGAAGTTATGAAGTAGCAATGAACTAATTAATATTAATTAATATTTTTTATACCTGATTTAGTGACTGCAGAGAACATTATTTGTGGCTAGGCAGAGTTAAAACAAGGAGAAAAAAAAATCCATGCAAGCAGGGAAAGAAGGAAAATAAGGTTAACAGTGAAGAAAGCACACACCGAGTTTGTCCTATAAAAGCTACCACTTGGTCAGGAAAGGGAATAGAAGAGAAATAAACAGGTAAACAATTCACATATATTTGCACCATGCTGTAGTTCCTGCTATTCATGTTGATAGTAGGACAAACACACATTCCTGGTAAGATTAAGTGGAACCACATCACTTTTAAAATTTATATATTTGTCAGTATACATTTGATATACCTGCTGAATCAGTTTTTCAGTACTACAGAACCTTTCTCCTTTTGCTCCCACAGCAAAGCGAAATAAAATTAGAATAAAAGAGGTCAGAGAAACTAACAGTGGCATAGCATTTGAAAATGTGGATACACTGAGCTGCACTCTTGATCTCTCCAGCCTCAGATATAATTGAGATATCGTGCCTTACAGAACCTTTTTCTCGAAGCATGCTGCTCATTACAGTTCACGCTCACAGGAATGGAGTAGGCAGAACGGTGCATAAGACAACACAGGAAACCACAAAGCAGTAAAAAAGCAGGCAGATCTAATTTTAGTTCTGCCAGCCTGGACAGTGTCCTCTTAACAAGTACCAAGTGTGATAAAACTGATGAATGGGCCTAACCATCAAAAATACAGAAGCAATAACTCTATCACAGGAGTCTTATTTGCATCTTAAATATTTATAATCTTCAGATTTGAGAGATAGAATATGGCTGCACATCTGTTCTTTTAATCTGAACGCATGCCTTTCAATGTAAACAGCTAAGCAACTGCAAATACTGTTGTCACGACTCTTCTGTGCGACTTTGCAAGCCAGCTTCCAGTCTGACTCCATCATTAGAAGACTGTGGCAGACCATGAATGTTCAGATGATAGTTTTCTCCTCTCTCATTATATCATTCTTCCTGAACAATTCAGTGATACCTCCGGTTTCTGTGGCATCGGAAATGCAGCAAAGGATTGGTAAGTCCAAAAATACTGGTCTCAAAAAACCTCAGCTTGTCTAATTATTTATTAGAAAAAGAAAAGTGTATTTCATACAAGTACCTTGAAAACCAGCAAGATATTTTGATTTCCAGTCACAACAGTGTCACAAGCTGCAGGTGCTTCTCAGATCTCAAAAGTATATAAATGAAATGGATCTTATGAATACAGTATCAGATACAATGACACTTTATCAGCGTTGCAAAATAGAACAAAAATATACTTGCCCACTGTGACTTGCTGGAATAACTGTAATGAAAGAACAAATGATATTTTACTTGATGTCAAAAAAAAGTAATCACCCTGAGTAGGCTGAAAAATAATTTGAAAAGCTTCTATGTATTAGCATTCTATGAGCAGCTTAATATATCTCCACAACAAAATAAAACAAGCTGCTATTCCCTGTAGGCCTCATCTAAGTCTTACTTCTTTGGTCCCTTAGAAAGGGAGACAGAATTTTCTGTGTGTCCAGAGGCCATCCAAACACTGAAAGAAAGCACAAAAGCAAATATACTCTCCACTGCAACCCTCCTATTAACATACTTTGATTAATAATACCAGCGTTCTAATAAGAAAAATTTTATGTTATTAAGTAAAATTTAGTTGTCAAAAAAAGTGTCCACAAATGTTTGTAAATTTTGGTAAAGCTATAGCATATATTTTCTTAGAGTCAGTACATGCATAACCTTATTATTTAAAAATCTACTAGTGTCTCCAGCTGTTAACCATATACAGCTCTATATGAAGGCAATGGAAATTAGGTTGTCCAAGAATGACATAATTTCACTCTAGATGTTAATTAAAAGAAAGCACCAAACCCATGGAGGTTTAAATCCGTAAGAGAGTAAAAGTTCACATTTATGTGTTATCAAAATCTAAGGCTAAGGCCACAATAAATCTTAATATTACTCTGCTGTGTTCACTGGTGTTGAGACCTAGAAATTGTAATACCTTTTCTGGTGGAAGTCACAATCTAACATTCTTTTCATGAAAAGTTGTTTAAGAATATGACCAAGCTTTCATCAGGTCTCTGCAATTTACAGTTTTGAAGGGCAGATTTTAATTGTATGTGTGTCAATCAAACCCATGTAACTGTCATGGAAACACACAGTCATTCCATTGAAGAGTCAAATGATTAACTTGGCTGCTGGAACAAAAGTTTTATTGCTGCAATTTACTGAAACTGTCTGGTTTGCATATATTAAGCTGAATGGAATCACAGTAATGGCCATGCTGCTGGACACAGTTCTCTGCCAAGACTTTAAATGGATTTGATATTTAAATTCCTTGTAGAAAACATGCATTATTCTGATTCCATTTAAGCTAGCAGGATGTTATAGGGTATACTTCAATTCTGTAGGACTCCCATGTTTTTGTCCACCCTCAAGCATGACTAATTAGGTTAATTGGGTCAATCGAGAATTTCAGGCATAAGCAAGGCATATCAGGTTCAATATACTGCTTTGACAAGTAAGTATTGTGATTCTTATAATAGAAGTTAATGTGATATCCCTATATCTGACAGGTGATTTTCAAAGCAGTCACAATTAGTGAGGTCACATTTGCTTTTCCAAAGCAAGAAACGCACTTACTTGGCTACCACTCCTCAAAAATCTGCCTTGTGAACTGTAATCATGGTTATCCTCACAAAAGGATGCCTGTTGCCTCTGAGGCAGTGCAATGCTACTAGCATTGTTTTGCAGACTGGGAGATGAAACAAAGTCAGACCCAAGTTCACCAAGCTCTTTAGGTACCTAAATCCCCACTGATTGTTGAGAAGTTAGGACTAACTCATGTAAAGTAAAACAGAAAACCAAGTAACATGGAAAACTTACAGGAACCCTATAAGCTTCCTTATAGGTCTTCCCAGATCTTCCTCTATTCTTTCTTTTTTCTAGGTCTTTCAGTTCTTAAATTACTGCACTGAACTCCAGCCATTCTTCACCTTCTTACAAACCTATGTACATAGGTCATGTCTCCTGTTTTGCTATCCATGCTTTGGGTTATCTGTCTTTTCATTAACATTGTGACTAAATTACAGAAGGAGTACACAACTGTTTAGAAACTTATGAGCACATACTAGTCAGCAACTGAAATTAAAAAAGCCATGTTCCTTATTTATACACATTCACTGTGCAGCACATACAAAAAAGCAGGCATGTTCCTTGCTGTACATGGATTGCATATACGTGCTGATATGTGTCTGTCAGCTGCAACGCCACATGAACCTTCAAATCCTAAACAAATGTTTTAGCCCCTGAAAGAGAGATCTGTAAAAGCAGTGGTCTGCTATCAAAAGTCCACCCTTTTAATAGGCTGCAGTTATTGACACTTTTCAAAGTAATTCAAAGCAAAATGTCAGGAGGATGCTTGGTCCTTAGTATCTGTAATGACATAATCATGCAAATATTTACACTAACTCTGACTGTAAGCTCAGTTTCAGGAGCTAGCTGTTGTAACGAGTATATATAATTAAATATATTAATTTCTATGCATATGTAGTCTAGATACAATGGAGACGCCACAAACACAGAATTCTAGCATTTCTTTTTACCTCTTCATTACTCAGCTGCACCTCACTCCATACTTGTATTTGAAGAATGTGCAGTAACATTTATTCATACATGTCAAAAGGATGGCATCCATCCCCCTCCCAAAATGTTAAGGAAAAGAACAAAAACTGTATTATGGAGGAGTGTCAGTATACAGTTTACAGTATACACTGTATACAGTGGCAAACAGCATCTCCAGATTCCAGCTTTATTGAACTGAAAGCATGAAATATATTAACCCCTTTTAACCTCTTTCTGAAATGTATCAGTCAGTTATGCTAGAAGCAAAAAGACCAAGTGAAGTGATCTGACATCTTGCTACATTCCAAACTGACAATTTGGAAAGATAATTAACTCACATAATTCTTTGTCACATCCTCTTCACAACCTGCACAGGCTGCTGTCAGCAAAGTCAAGTCTGAAGTTTCAAATCCCTAAGAAAACTCATAATACTGTCTGATGTCAAAAAAACAAGTATGCTGAATATACAAAAAGCAGAAGAAATTTTTATAACTCCATTCATCAGTAAAAATGTAATGAAATACTACCATTAACATAATAATGCAAATATTTAACATTCATAGAGCTTTTTCAACTTGAGACTTCAATATATTTTTCAAGTAGCGTTATCACCAGTAATTGATTTTGGAGACACATCATAATGTATCCAAGATCAAATGCACAGAAAAACCTGGAATTAGAAATAATTTTTTACTTTCATATCCATATTCCTATTCTTTGATCACCATGCTGACTCCTGCGAATGGGATAGCTCAAAAGGGAACCAACAAAATGCCATGAAGATTCAAACCTGTCAGATAACAGTTCATATTGCCACATACACTTCTTATTTCCTGCATACACAAATTGGTGTGTTCAAACATCTTTGAAGTAATTTTCAGAGCCTCTGCAAAAATTTAGTAACTGTAGTCCTCATTAACTGTAGTTTCAATGCATGCCAGTGCCAAGAGACTATAGCAGTAACTAGGCCTGCTGCATGCAATGACACTGAATCTGAAGGTTTTAACATTTTCATTTTTAGCATAACTAAGGCAGATAAACATACAGGTTTACACACATTAATGAGAATGCTTCAAATGATGACAGTACTGCTAAGATCTTATGTAATTTTAGAGGAGGAACAGATTTTTTTTCGTGCAGTTTCTACGTACCTAACTCAGCTATTTCACTTCAACGCATTTAATATTCTTTTTAATTTATACACTAACTCCAGAAATGAAGAAGATCACATCAGCTCATTCTGCTGTAAAATTAGACAACCTTAATTGAGTATAAAAGAATTAGACTGAAGAAACTATCCAGGCTAAACCTAGAAAACTGGGAATAGAAGAGAAGGATGAAGATTTTGTTTATTGGAACAATATAACACAGCAGCATACAACTAGATCAAGTACTTGATCCAGTACAGAAACAGGCGTAGGTTGGGTTGTGGGGATTTGTGAGGGTTTTTTGTTTGGGGGTGGGGGGCAGTGTTCCTTCAGGTTTTTTTGGTCTGAGGTTTGCCAGTTTTTTTAAAAAAGTGACATAGCAGTTTCATTGCTATCTTAAAAGCACTCTGAAGCAATAATAAAACTCACCATAGAGTGAATGTATGAAGAATAATCCGGTGTGTTGCTCTTCACAATTCACAGCATTTCCTCTCTTGTAATATACCATTTCATGTTATAAAACTATTTTGCAATAAAATTCAATAAAAATTACCCTTTGTGTGTGTGTGGCCCCAATGTACACATAAGCGTTTGATGGAAAAAACAGCAGTGATAAACAGCTACCCACATACATAATCAAGACAGTTGTTACTAAAGGTAGGATCAGATCCAGTCACTCTCTCAGTTACGGGAAGTGGAACACTGGAATAAAATAAAAGCAACCAAACTGCCAAGCTATATCTGAAACTGTGTGACTTTTAAAAATCACAGTTAAATGGAAATAATTAAACTAATGTTAGAGAGTAGAGGAATACTTTTTCACAATTTAGAGCAAAATGCCCCCAAGCAAATATCTGATCATTTTATATTTCCATTGCATTAAAGAGGATGCAGTTAAATCAAATGAGGTAAACTGGGTACAGTGTTCATCTTGAATCATATCTTGTAATATAAGTTACCCAGTCATAACCCTGACATTTCACTCGCCTGCCATAGCTCCACCAAGTTTTTACATCTACTGTAAAATTGTGTAACCTTCACATTATTCCTTCTCTATGTGAAGCTGTGCTTCCGAGTCCAGCTGAGAAAAAAATGGGATCATTAAAAAAATCCTCTTTATCCAGAAACACATGAACAAAGCTAAAAATGTCATCCTAAGTGCTATGTTTTCCTTTCAGTTTATTATACCAATTTACTCAGGATCGCTCACCATCAGCAGCCTTTGGACTTAAATTTCTCTGCTCTTCATGAATACACCTACTGCTCAGGACAACGGATACTAGTGAAGATTCTCATTACACAGAGAACTATTCCCTTTGTACTTGGAATTTATAAATAAATGTATAGACTGTGTCAAAATTTACTTTGAAGAACAAAGTTATGACAGTTAATATGTTCTATTAAATAATGAGAAAAGAATGGATGCATAATTGCGCCCTGTACTCACGTCATTAGTCCTACTGGAGCTGGGAAAACTGGCCCCGTGAGTGTTGGTGCCCTGAAGCCATAGTTTGGGGGGGGTGGGAAATTTCATGCTACAATATCTAAAAATATGTAGAAGCTGGAACAAATTCAACATCAGTGCAAATCTACTGAAGTGTAAGACTGGCCTTAAGTATTTCAGCTATTCCAGTACTCTGGACTCACTCTCTAACAGCAGCCCATAGCTGATGCCAAGGAAAAGTACTACTACTACTTACAGTAGTACTTTCTCAAGATAACATTACACACAGAAGGAATGTAGCCTGCTATCCTGGGTAATGAATCTAGATGTTCTACTACAGCAGAAGCATCTATAGTAGAGCCCTAATAACAAAAAAACACATAGGAAGAGTTTTCTGAACTCCTTGCAACACGGTGCAATACAGTGAATTGCTGTCAGACCCCTGAACATGGTATCCTTCACTCAAAAGATTCTTTTGCAAGGAAAGGCCAGTAATTATACAATCCACAATGGACTGCATATTACAGATTTGGGGGATGCTTCTGAACACTTGAGTACAGAAGGTATTAGTTTTCTGCATATTTCCTCTACTGCATTATACTAGTTTTCTTATGAAGAAACTGGCAAAGTGACTTAGGATTTATCCTTCCTCCACTCCATCACAACAAGGTTGACCCCAGAGCTCCCTCTTTTTTTATTTTTAACCTTCTTCTCGCTGTTGTGTCATAAGCTGCCATGACAACCTGAGAAGCACAGAGTTTTTGAAGAGACACGTAAGGCCCATTTTGGAATATACTGTATTTTTAGTAAGCTAAACAGAGCTAAGCCATATGGTCTTAGTTTTTAATGTGATGTAATC
This sequence comes from Phaethon aethereus, assembly GCF_964289735.1. NCBI lineage: Eukaryota > Metazoa > Chordata > Aves > Phaethontiformes > Phaethontidae > Phaethon > Phaethon aethereus. The sequence goes on along the minus strand of NC_138593.1, from coordinate 8,851,087 downwards.
TAAAACTGCTTTTTATTTTTATTTATTTTTTACAAGCTAAGACAGTCCTAGTCTTTACAGTATTTTGCACTTCAGGTGGGTCTTCTAAAGCTGTCTGTTTTGCCTGCAACCAGCTTTTGATAATTTGTTCTGCATGTTCTCCAGGACAAGAAAGAAACTGGCGCACTGCAATCTCAGACATCACTGGGACTTTCGTAAGTCAATAGAAACAAAGTTCTAAACATATCCCTGACTGCTGCACACTTCACCATGGATAAAACTAATCTGAGGTGCTCCCCTGTAGTATGTCTCTGTATTGAACTGAGTCCCTCTGCTTCTGTAAATACAGAAGAACCAAGTTTAATTAAGCTGACACAGAGATATTAAGTTTGAATCTCAACTCAACCATTACAACTTCAAAAAACTTAAAAATATTAAACAGTCGGTTATAAATCCCTGTCTCTAAGACCTAAATGCAGTATTGCTCCATGACTAGGCATCAGAGGTGCTACCAAAAAAAACCCCAAACAACAAAAAATGCCCATAAAATTCACCTAGCACTTTTTGGGGCACTCAATAATGACTTCAAATCTTTGTACCTGTTTTTAAAAACAAAATGACTGAGGGGAGGTTAAAAAAAACAAACCCACATAGTGAATTTTGTGCGCTAAATCACCTGCTTTTTCAATCTATGTAATGCATGTCCATCTTAGGCAGTGTCCAAGATACAGCTGTCTAAGCAATGACTGAAAACTATGAACTTCTGTTCAATTTTTGCCTGTCATTTAAAACATTTCTTGCTGTTTATTCTGACTCTCTAAAATTGGGATAATTCAGAAATTTAATGCAACAATCTTGGCAAAAATCTTGTTTGATAGACAGTACTTTGAAGATACAAAAATGCCAATACTATTTAACTGCTAGAATTGTATACTAGTGAATAAGCTACTGCTACAGAAACAGGCAGCAAATGCCTGAAGCAAATTTCACTTGTTTGGATTGTTTACTAGAGAGATTTAATTGACACACCAGCAGGTTATTCTCCTGATCTCACTTCCTGTACTCTGGTTCCACTCACAGACGAATCAGTGATGTTCAAATCTTGCTACCTGCCTCTGTGGCTCGAAAACATCTGACTGCGCAAATTATTATTTTATCCCTTTTCATTTGGTAGGGTAGCTGTGTTATGCACAATATTGTCACTGTCAAGCCATTAACCCCACACAAGACAAATGAAATTAGATCTGCCAGGAACCCCGTTAAGATAGTAGGATCAAGATTTAAAACTCTTGCAGCTAATCTTATGGCTCCTCTTTTATGGTGGTAACTTAACATGCTTTGGGCAAGCTGCCATAAGGAGTGTCAGCCTGTAACAGCAAGCAACCTACCTTAGAAACTGGAAAAAATGTCAAGCCTTTCTTTGGGCTAGTGCCTGAAATTGCTGCAGCTCTGGTGACCCAGTGGTCTATGGCAGTGGGCAAGACAGCAGTGGGAGATGTTGGCTGCTCTGGATAACACGTGCCCTCTCCTGGCACATTCCAACAATATTCTAGGATGGCTGGTGCCTGCACCAATGAAGAAAAACTAGTCCCTCTCATAGTACTATCAATGCACATTACTAGAGAATTTTTGTTATTACTTTTATATTAAACATTCATGTACGATGAACTGTTCTTAATGTAGTAGAAAATACACTGATAATACCAAGTAACCTAGCATTTCCAAATAGATCTGACCTTAGAGAACATATGGGAAAAATCACAGGACAGCTAGGACATACTAGTCTTAGTCATCAAAACGTACATTGGAAGATCAAGATAGAAGAAAAAAAACAGAATATAAAACCATGTCTTGGTTTTAACATTTTCAGTTAATGATTATTTCATTATTTCATATGTTCATATCCCCAACCCTACCCTGCTGAAGAAGCAAAGTAAGATTTTCTATTATTTAATTCATATCCATTTAGCTCAACTGAAGGACTGTCTCCATAAAATTCACGCTACACTCTTTCTCTATAAAATTCCACCACTCACGAGCAGACAGAAAGGCAAAAGCAGGTTAGGACAGAAGGGATGCTGTTTAATATTAAACAGCATAGGTTTAATTGATTAGTGCCTTGAAGTAGGTTCCACTGAGCTGCCCAGTAAATCTGGGTAGAGGTGTTTGAAACTACCCTCCTTTGAGAAATGGACTTACAGAGTGTCAGCAGAACTTGATTTGTGCTTTTTAACCTTAGAATTACAACAGGTTTAGAGTAATTGCCTCAAAATATTTTATGGGACTCTCTGTTTATGCAATTTAATCGTTCTCAGTAGTTTTCATGATATTTACACCTCCTTAAGTATTCAGGCAAACAATTTTTCCAAGAGAATGTTTACAGAAATGCTAACACTGAGTAAAAATTTAAAATGTATTTGGAAAGGCAAGTTTTGAATCATTAAAAATTACCTATGATGCATGAATGTTATGGCTCACATGCCTCATCAAGTCTAGACCAGATTGAATTCTGAATATTAAAAATAGGTTGTGATTATGGAATAGAAATAGACAGATTCTAAGAAAAGATAAATTGACACAGGTAAATAAGTGCTACCTGATAGAAAAAGTAAATGTCCCGTCACTACTAAGAAACATGTAAGGCGAAGAGATCAAACTGGCTTGTGAAATATTGGACTTCGAGACAGTAATATGAAGATACATCTTAGAAGAAATAAAGGAATGAAAGCCCTCAAAGGACAGATACATTTGTGTCTCCCTCTGATCTGACTGCTGGATAAAATGCTTTTAAGTGCCAGATATGGTGCAAGTCCACTTTCTGATAATGAAGTTTTAATACCCAGAACCAATACCTTGGCTTGAGTCATGAAGTAAGACATCGGCAGAACAACCTGTGTCTCAGCTAACCAGGAAGGTTACACAATCTCAAGCATACCGTAGTCCCTCTTATTTCCCTTCTCCTGCATCCTTTGTGCATTTTCCCAAGGACATTGGCCATGTTTGCACATTTCTCCATATGGAATTACAGCAAGTAAATATATATGGGAAATTAATCTACTCCTACAGAGGGACGTGTTGCTCTGAGATCTGTAAGACAAGAACTGATTCCTGGCAGATGCTGGAACGCTGTTCACTCGACATACTGCAAATACTGCTGTTAACACACAGTAATACTTCATTATGAGTTTTTGAAGTGTTACTGTTTTTTTTAGCCAGCACAATTCTTGTTCTGTGTCCCTTTTTTCCTCCCTTTACTTTCCACAGAGTACTGGAATTAACATGGCAACATTTTGTTTAGAGGAGATTTCTTGTTCCAGGCTGTTTTCAGGTTCTGTACCCAAGAAAAGGAAAAATGAAATTTTTTTCCCCAAGGAAAAATGAAAATGACAAAATGTTTCTTGCCTCATCTGTTCCCCATTGGTGCAGAGCTCTACAGCTAAAATGCTCATCAGAGCCAAAAGCTTGAACTTTAAACAAGCTAAACATCAATTGTTTTCATTTATAGCCCTAGGAGACCAAGTCAATCACAAAAGACTAAAGTAAAATTAATTTGCTATTCAGAGCAGTCTATAAAACATGCCTAGCCTGAAAAATATAAAGAATCAGTATTAAGTAGATTGTGTAATTGCTTCTGTTGGACAAAATGGCTTAAAATTCCATCTTCATAGTGGTCATATATCCAGAACATCCCTTGTTCCATTCCAGGCATTAAATCTAGGATTCCCACCCCTCCATACCATGCCACTGAGTACTACTTAGACAAACACTGAATATACAGCATTTCAAACTGTACCAAATTTATGATATCTATATAACTGGACTAACCGACTATCTCTGGCATCTGTTTGGGAGGCACAGCACAAGGCAAATTCATCAGTTCAAATCTTGCTTATAAACAGATGCTGCAGATGCATTTCAGAGCAGATATTGTAGACTCTCTATTTTCCATTTGAGAAATTTGTATCTTTTAGGTAATCCACATATGTAAATACAGAACATTAACGTAACAGCCTAAGAGATGCAATCTAGTATATTTTAAGCTACACAAGAATTTGCAGTTTTATGACAGCATCAAAATGGTTGTTAGATTCAGCTGCAGGTTAACACAGAGCCCAATTTTCCATTTCCGTGATATGCTGGATGTTAAGCTTGCGTGGCATGTAGATCAAAAGGTAAACCGTTAAGAATGAGTAACCATTGTCAGACAACACACAGTGCAGCACAACTGGCAATCTTCCCATTAGCAAAGTCGCTTGAGAAGGGTTGTCTATCATTCATGCCACAGGTATCTAGCTTTCAGCCACTCAGACAGGTCCCTACATCACAAACAACAAATTCACTTCCCAAAACTAAATTGTTTCCTGAATTCTAGTCATTTGATACTGTAATTTTATTTCTGTGGCTTATATTGTGGCAAAAGGGAATGAAATAAGCAGGAAGAGAAGGCTAATTGTAAAAGATAAAGTTCACTTTTACACTCAAATCTTTTTGTTATGAATAATGATTCCAGAAAGGAAGAACAACTATTGATGAATCAGTGATAGAACAAAATCTTAATCACTTGCTGAGGTAATTTATTCTGTCAGTACTAGATGATTCGAAAGCTTCTCATTTAGTTTTTCCCAAAAGAAGCTCCCTGCTGTTAACAACTTCACAATAATTTTTCAGTACTGTAGCTTAATATTCGTTTCTCAGGTACTGAGTCAAACACAAAGCTCAAATTCTAGACAGAAAGCATCACCAGCTATTTACAGTTTAGGTGATTTCTTTGTACAGATAATAAATCAGAGTGCATATCTCAATCCAGCAACTGAAGCTTGATTACAGAAGTATGTTAAATATTACTGTATGCACTCAGTGGAATTCTGCTCCACACAACATCTACATCAATCTAAATCAAGTATCCAGTTTACAGATATTATTTTAGGTGCCTTTTGCTTCTGTTTTAGTAGATGTAATGAGAACCGTGGTCACAATGATATTTAAAAAGAAAAAAACCCAGCTAGGTTTCTGCAATGACACAGAATGCAATCAATCTCTTAACACCTGACACCCGGTAAGTTCACAGTGTCTGTAAAATGTATTACTATGTGTATATGGTAGTAACATCCATATTCTTGGCTCCTTACTCTCCTATAAAACAGGAGTGTGGAATCACTCTCCTGAGATTCATAAACAGATTTTGATTTCATCCAGGAAAGCCCCCATCTTTCTCTTTGCAACAGAAAAGTTGCAACCTGTTCTTCAACCTGTTCTTCTTTGCAGCTTCAATATAACAGTATGATTCGTGGCTTTGTGGACAGTGCAGTAAGTTTGCATCACTAGACACACAGTAAATTCCAAACCCACAGCAAATAAGATTTTCTGAGACCTATTCGCAGCTTGTAAGACAAAAGAAATTAAGATGCATTTATATTAAACAGTGTATCTTTTCCTCCTTTCTTAAGGGTAACATAAAAGATATTTTATCTCACTCCATATATTCTATGCTTATGTATAATGCCAGTTCCATAAGCCCTGACTCAAAGAGAATAACTTCTACTAGCCAAAGAAATCAGCCCTGCCTATGCTCTGGGAGATTTGCCAAAGGAAAACAAGCTCCATGGTAAAGGTCATTAGGAATGAGAGACATTCTTTAAGGTGTGCTGAGCAGAGAGAGACTAATCTGCTTCTTTCGGTAGGAAGTATGCAGGTAGGGGAGGAGCAAGCGTTAGCTCCAGACTCTTTCACTCCTGCTTTTCTAAGTATATTCAGGGAATCATCCATTTTGATCTGCTTTTCTTTTGGTTTTGATGTCACGCACTACAAAGTCCAGCATTATGCTTACTAGGACAAATCTATTGTACTATGCTGGAAATCCTCCCTAATAGTGTGGGGGATGCTAGCTGTAAGGGCAGTAAGTCAGCTGGCTGCTGTTATCATCAATCAAGCATGAACGCTCTGTTATTCTGCAGCCTGAATTCTTTATCTAACTGATTAGTCATACAGGCCAACTGTATTATAGTATTGCTTCCCAACTCCCATTACAGAACTCCTCCATTTGGAGTATTAAAAAAACCCAGCTGATGAGCTCAATGTTGTATGAAACATGCTTTGGAGAGGAAGGAGAGGAAGCAAGGCAGCAGAGGACAGAGAGGAAGAGATATCATCCCCTTATCTCCACAGATCTTCATGCAAAATGGAAGCAAGTGAAAGCTTGCAAATCAATTCAAAAGCAAATAAAGCAACAAGAGGCCACCAATACAAATACCAGAAAGCTATTTTAAGGTTGAGGATGAATTAAGTATGCAAAGAAATGAAGCATAGCAAGGAAACATTCTTAATGGCAGAATCAGCATTTCTTTTCCTGTTTATTAGACAACTGAGAAAGGTGTTTCGGAAGAAGAGTATCAGCAACATAACTAGGTTGAATTTGCTTTTTGCTATGCTCAGGGAGGTTTTCTATTTCAATAGCCCTCCTAAGAAAAAGAAACAGACCCCTTAAAAAACATTCCCCTGTTATTTTCTCTATCACGTTCTGTAATGTTCCCCATAGAGACCTTTTGTCGAAGGTGGCCTCTTTTGACTTCATAGAAAAGTTACTACTCAGCTATTTCTCCCATGCAAGAAAAAGAAAAAGACCTTGTTCAAGAATCCAATTTCTGGACTGTAATGTCTTTCACTCTTTTCCCATATACCCCTACATGTGCACGCATGCCTGCTTGCCAGTAAGGCATTAATTCACACACTTGACAAGAAGCTATCCTATTTTAGCCCAGAAACTCCCTCTTTCCCGCTTCCTTGACCTATACAAACCTGTTTTATATGCTCATGCAGTTTCTACTGCATTTTTCTTTTTCTACTGAAAGTCACACTTTGTTACAAAAACCTTTGAACATAACAAAGTCCGAGCATTTCACAGCCAACAACTTAATCTAAAAAGATAACCATTTACCATAATGATCTCCACATTGTACAGCTTGACAGGCACTAAAATAAGATGCTTTACCCATAAATGTCTACCTTTGGATAAATGTGTCTCATCTTACATCCTTGCACAGCGAAATTTTTTGATTTAGAATTACATCCATCTTGTCTTAAAAGCAGTTACCAATCCAGAGATGTCTTTCCGTTTCCTTTTTTCCCAGCACCTAGCACCACTCTCCTGTTTTAAAGCTTTTGCATACCCTGGAAGTCCTAGTCACTTCTCTATAAACAGCTGTACCCTAAGTGACTCTCAAAGAGCTTTTCTTTCCAGTGCAACATATAGAGCACCAGATATTACACACTACAGGAGTGTCTCTTCCGCTGTTTAAAATATTCCATTCTCACCATACCTGCTGGTTTCAATATTCAGAAGTTAAAGCACTGCTGAGCAGGCACCCAGTGGGATTTCAGAGCAGAATGTAAAAAGGAATTACTTTGGAAAAAATGCCTGCAATGATGGAGTTCTGCAGTCAGAAAATGCTCCAGTTGGAAAGCCCTATCTCACCAAATGCTGAGGATATGAGAGAAACAACCAAAAAACCACACAGACAGGCCTGCCCTTCCATCCTGGTCAGATAAACCTACTAAATATACCTTCACAGAACTGACTATAGTATGTGCCAGATAAATAAAAACAAGTCCAAGAACAGTCACTATCACTAAGCAAGACAAACAAAACAAGCATGCTCTGTACGTGGATATTCTGTATTAGACTGCTATCATACATTGATACAGATACAGACAATTGCAAAACAGAAATAGGAATATTTTGTACTTTATATTCTTTGTAACAGGAGCTGACTTTTTTCAGTTTGATATGCACCCACAGAGACCTAACCACAACTGTCATCACTGCTAAATTTTTCTGTAGTGAGCTTCTTGGGAAAGGACTGACTTAATTTTCCTCATTTGTACTGTGCCAAGCACAGTATGGTCTTAGTCCCAACTGAGGCCTCCAGGTACTGTCACAATGTAGTCACCAGACAAGCAAGTTGATGTGCTCAATGCAGAATTCCTCAGCATTAGTAGGCAACTTAAAAGACATGAGGATAAAGCACTGCAACACTGGTAAAGATGACTTGATTGTACTTTTAAAATAAAGCTTCTTTCTCCTTCCTGATTTTTACTGCTTGCTCCCCTATTCTCTCTCCTGCTTCTGTTACTACCTCTACCTGGGGATATAGTTTACATTTATTATTTGTTCTAAAAGATGCTTATCTTACCCCAGGGATAGCATAAAATAAGAACTATGTACAGTGGGACAGAGGTTAAAATGACCCTTTTTCTTTCTCCCTCCCTTTTTTTTTTTACTAGCATTGCTGAATAAAAAGGCTGAAACATTTATTTTTCAGCCAGTAATAACAGGATAAGCGTCAGACGTAACCCAAAAAAGTTCCACTAGAGATCTGTGCAGCTTAAATCCCTGTTAAATTTATTCATATTTGATTCCACCCTCAGAAAGCCAGTCCTCTTCTGTTTTTTACTGTTTATATTAGATATAGTGAGTCATGGAAATAAAGTGACATGAAACCACATTTACGCTAAAGAAATCATCCCACATCTTTTCAGATACTCTTTCCTGCTATTTCTGTTGCATGCCTCCTATTGAGTCTGTGAGATTGATTACCCAAGCAAGGGCTAAGCACTTATTCTTGACTCCAGTTATTTAGCTGCTAACATTCTTATCTTGGCATGCCAATTTAAAGGAAACAGATGCATTATCCATCAGTTACAGAATCTGAGTGTTATACAGGACTATCTATCTGACCTGTGCCTATAAACAAAGTGACAGTAATGCTAAGCAAAGATAATAATCTAAAAGTGCCATTAGTTTCCTTTTCTATGTTTGCCTCAGTTATGAATACCCTAGAAGAGGTGGCTATCTCTCTGCGTACAAGAGGTCAAGGACAATCAAATGCCTAACTTAAGCACTTCAGGCACTGTGAATGTAAAGCAGAACATCTTACGAAAACTGAAATTGGTGTGTTTAGGTATCAGGTTGGCCATAGACTATAAGAAACACATCCTGATTTGAAGTTTTGTGATCACTATTTTTTTTTTTTCTCCCATCATACACTATTTTTAATCTGGTCTCCCCACTATGGCAAAAGAGAAAGGTAACCAGTACTTTTGGTCACTACATTAATGAATTGGGTGACTACGTAGCTGACAGGGGAAGTTATCTTTCGCAAGTAAGATCCTTCTTCAATACTCCAAATTTGGAAATCAGTATTAAGTATTCTATTTATATTCTTTTCTTCACTACAAAATGGTTCAACTACATGAGATGCAGATCCAAATATTCTATACATTTAAAAGAATGCCAGATTTAGCATAGCAACTTGCCTGCAACAGCTGACATGCTTTCACTTGGCCACACAGTCAAAAAATCTGGCATGGGAAAACACATTAGAATCATAGAATCATTTAGGTTGGAAAAGACCCTTAAGATCATCTAGTCAACCGTCAACCTAACACTGCCAAGCCCACAACTAAACTATGTCCCTAAGCATCATATCTACATGTCTCTTAAATACCTCCAGGGATGGTGACTCAACCACTTCCCTGGGCAGCCTGTTACAATGCTTAACACCCCTTTTGGTGAAGAAATTTTTCCTAATCGTCAATCTAAACCTCCCTTGGTGCAACTTGAGGCCACTTCCTCTTGTCCCATCGCTTGTTACTTGGGAGAAGAGACCAACACCCACCTCACTACAACCTCAGGTCTCCCCTGAGCCTTTCCTTTTCTCCCCTCAGCCACTCCTCATAGGACTTGCGCTCTAGACCCTTCACCAGCTTCACAATGACAGGCCTGTAGTTTCCCAGATCCTCCTTCGGCCCTTCTTGTAGATGGGCATCACATTTGCTAACCTCCATTCAACTGGGACATCCCTGGTTAGCCAGATTAGATAAACCCTGACAAATAAGGAAAAAATAAAGGTAAGAATTACTCAGTGGAGGTGTGTTTAACACATGAAGACCTCAAATGAAGAAAATGTCTGTTCTAGCTAACACAGTATCCTCAGACAGTTACACTGCAAGACCAGTAAAAAATGCAGGTAAGTTCCCCTCCTTTGTTCATCCAGCTGCCCCAAGTGGTATAAAAAAAATTTGGACCCCACCTTTGATATGCTTCAAACTTTTTATAGAATTGATATCAAGAAAGTATCGAGTCACAGCTGTCCAGCATTTGCCACTCTTAATTTCATATAACCATAAGGTCACCATGGATTTACTGTATCTTCACCAGCAAAAGACCAGAATTACCTCATACTGTTCTAGACACAAATATTAAAATTTATAGCTTTCAGAAAACTTATACCCAGCTAATAAGTTACAACTCTATCTTACACAGCAGAAATGATCACTGTGCATATCTTCCAAACATATTAACAATGCAATTGGAAATAAAGAGACCACTTAAATTTTTGTAGTAGCTACAACTGCAAATGCAGACAGGTGTTCTGCATAACGTAGATCTATAGTAATCTTCCAAACTGCAAATTTCATCTTGCTCCATGCATTCTGCATGCATCAGCTTTAATAGCACCTGATCTCAATTCTTTCTTCTAAATTTAACTAGCATCTCCATCCATCATTATTCAAATTAATTTTTACTTTTTTTTTGTGATTCTGCTTCTCACACTTTTGCGTGTTGTTTCTAATGGCCCTAACTTAAAGATTTTAAAATTGAAAATAAAAAAGAGGCCTACTCAATATTTACAATACTTTTTAACTATCATGCCATGAAAAAGTCCTGGTTTAGTATACCAGTTCGAAATGATTTTTGTTGTTATTTACCTCTGTGTGTGTGTGATCTGAAACCTTTCCACTGGAAATTCTATTCCCAAAAGCCACAGTCCACTGCCTGATCAATCTGCAATGGTAAGAATCACAACTTACATCCACAGTAACTATCATACTGACTATTACTGTTGTGTTTCAAGACTAAACATATTTAAGTTAGCACTGTATGTTAGCCATGGAGAGTGTGATTGTTCAGTATTTGAAGGTGGGCTTTTCTCACTGTTTTGTTCAAGCTTAAAAGGATTACAGTTTATGGTTTATGACTGAGTCAAACCTAACACAAGCTTCAAACTACTCACATATGCCCAGTCTTACAAGGATGTCATAAAAGGTTTAAAGACACTGCGTGTTGGACCAGATGACCTCCAGAAGTCCCTTCCAACATAAATTATTCAGTGATTCTAAGACAAAACATGCTCTGGTTTCCAAAGCCTTCAGAAAGGACCCACACCTTTAGGCTTTATTACTCTGAATTTTCAGGAGGTCAAATGCTGAGAGAAATCAGACATTAGCAATTCCCTTGAAGTCAATGGAAATTACAGCCCCTCATCCTTTCAGTGGATTTTGGCTTAGAGATTTTAGTGTGACTACTAACATGCAGACAGACTTTGGAGTAAAAATTCTGGTGTTACTTCTTTTACTCTATCCCTCCCATCCTAGAATGCATTCCTGCATACAACCTCCATCACCAAATCAGCTATGCTTTTTCACCCTATCGGTCTGCCTTAGAAACAACACTTCCTTTTCCTACTAACCGGCAGAACCAGAACACAGAAATACGCACTCTTAAAGGCTTACCTGGACGTCACTCCACATTCCTGTCCACCTACAAAGCCAAGGGTTACTCATCATGGGATAATCTCAAAGCTACCTTCATGGAAAAGAGCTAGTACACCCTACTAATCAGAGTTTTGTCAGGAGGCTGTGAAGATTTTTACTCAGATCTAGCATAAACACTCATCTCTTTAATAGAGTCCGAGCTGATCAGTCTAAATTACTTACCTTACTGCAACAGCAGCGTATGATACAACACATGAAGCAGGAAGAGTCCTTCCTGATACTTTTTAAGTGATATGCCAATATGTAATTAACTTAAATGAAATCTGCTTGCAAGTCTCAATGCACAGTATGTATTTCCAAAGGATTTTTGCAATTACAGCGCACAAATAACACATTCTAGTTCAATTTCCACTGCCATCCTTTTATCAGATTTCTATATGGAAATTCCATCTAGAGTGAACACTGCTCCATGCTGGCCACAGCACAGTACCCTCCCGTTTACTGCTGCCTGTAGCTACAAGGGATGGAGATCAAGACCAACGGAGGGATGGGAGATGTCTATTCAAAATAATTCTAGCATTAATAGAGGCAACAAAGGATCCTCTCTCTCAGGACTTGCTAGGATCTACATCACTGAGACAAAGAGTATGTTGCCAACTTCTCGGACAAATTGCTCCCATGAAAGTCATTGCTGCTTTGGAAACTCCACAGGAGAATGTAGTTAATCTCTGGCTCTCACTTAGGGGTTGTTTATTTACTCAGAACAGGACTTAATGTGGCAAGTGTGAGCAAGCTTGTGCTTTAGGAGGAACTGGGAATTGTTAACAGGTTCCCTCTTATTTCTTTGAAACATTTTGTTCTTTATTTGTTACAAAACACCTAAGAGAACAACTTCCCTCATTCATTACTTATAATTGTTCCATCTATTGTGACACAATAAATAAAATTTAAAAATAAATTGAAAAATTCCATTCTGGTGCTGCTTCTGTAAGTATTCCAGGCTATTCAGAGAAAAATAGAGCGTAGCTTCTTACAGCTAAATCCCTCTGAATTGCAGAAGGATGAACTTTGCATCAAATGATGTGAGTTATTTGTATCAAATGACGCTAGGCAGAATTAAAAGTGAAGAAGCTAACAAACCATGAATGGCGCTAAAGCTCTGTCTACGCATCAGACCCCAAACATTTGCTTCTGAGTGTACTACAAAATCAAATACTCTTCTGACCATACGGTGAAACGGTAATGTTCTAACATGAAGTTTGATTTAATTATTTAATAATAATGTATTAGTGTTGTTTCCCAGGAAGGGAAGACAGGAAGTAATTGCCAGTGATCTCATTAGTCATGTTTAGTTATAGTCCTTCAGATATAGCCCTAAACAATCTGCAGGGACAGTAAATCACCTTTTTTTGGTCATGATCTATGAGTGGGGAAAATCGTATACATCTAAAGCAAGTTCCAGGACAAGTTTTCAAAACCCAGTTTTTGAATCAATAAAGAGAATACCAAAAAAATACTGTAAAACAACACAATATGAATCTGGGAAAAATGGCAAGTGCTTTCTTTGTATTTTCAGTGCATAATTTCCTCTGCAGCTGGGATACACTGTGACATCTCTGAAGGGGTAATCATGGGAACTGAGGTTTTTATTAAGTCTGTTTAAGAAGTATTGTAATGAAACAAGAGAATTTACAGGTTGAAGGATCTGAATGCGAGTTAAACGTTACTCAACTCTTATGTCAAACAAGAATGTTTGTTCTTGCTGTTGATTTCACCTACTGCATGAAAGGTGAAGACTGAACACATATCCTTCTTGTTTTTATTTGTCTGCAAGTCTTGATGCAATAGATATTCCTACCCACATGTACAATATTTGTTTATTAAGCTCCAGTACCAATTCATACTACTTTCATGGGGACGGCTTATACTAAAGGATGGAGGAAACTGTTCTAACAGTACCTCATTGCAGAACATCCCCCTGAGTGCTTCACTATTTCACAATCTTCAAGCACCCTCATAGTAACTTTGTGCTTTCAAATAAGCAATTCTTTAATCCTCCCAAACACAATCACTTCCATTTCCACTTGCCTATTTCAGACCTACACAAACAGGGGGAATTAGAGTGATCTCCTGACCAGTAGACAATGCAGCATGGTCCACGATCAGGGTTTGTTTTATACCACAATACAGATACAATTACTAGCACTAACAATGTTAGTTATGCCACAGCATTTGTGCTTGAGCGTGCATTAGCTACAGCATCTTGTCGTCCGATTTATTCTTTTTCAGTTCTATAATTTTCTATTAAAATCAGACTTTCTTTCACATGTGAGTAAAGTTCTGTTCTCAGGTAGCTGAGCTCAAGTGAGAGGCATCTCAAGCTTCAGATACTCTAGAACAGGTGAAATACCAGTACATCAAATGCAGCTGAAATTCCTTTTTAAGCTAAGAAACCAATGGAGATCCCATGAGATCTGAATGATCAGTAGACCTAGTCACAAAGACCAGGGCTACAGCCCATGCGAGACATCAATTCATCAAGAAAATGTGTGGCATTTCTAAGCCAAGGCATTCATGTTAGAGCCCTTATAACCATTTGCCTTTAAGACTATGTAGAATCATGAAACTCATGATGGAGGAAAGGCAAGGACACCTACAGAGTCTAGAGTCTGTAAATGACAGTAGAGGGAAGCAGCCAATTAGCGTATTCGTACAGTGATTTAAATTACAGCTAAGCCTGCAGAGGCTATAAAGGATGCTATATCATAAGTCACTAATGACTTATGGGGATAGGCAGAAGAAAGCCTGGTAAAAATCCTGAGAGGCAATAACCTGGATATACTGAGATGATACAAAAAACACAAGGCAAATTGCATCCCTATCTTGCTTCAATAGCCTGCTTCTCAGCAGAAGAGAACTCCCTTTGCCCTTCCTTTCTCTTTTCTCGACACTTCTAAACGTCCTACAGCTTTGTAACCCCCCCTGGGGCCTTGTGTTACACAGCTCCTTCTACCATCCCGAAGGCAGATGGTATTCCCTTCATGCATCCATCAAAACCATGCCTGCAGGGAAATGCTTCTGAGGGACAGGCAGCACTTCCCAGCTTTTCTTGGAGTTAGCAACTGGCTCTGCAGCAAGAATGTATTCTTTTGATTAAGAGAAAAACCCTGGTACTGAGCTGACCAGGTTTTGATTTGTTCCTCTGGTTTATCATTACAGCTGGAGATAGGCAACTATTTCAAAGAGGCAGAGAAACAATTATGTGCTTGGTATGCGAGTCCCAGAAGCATCCGTAATTTTCTTTGTCACACAACAGCTTTTACTGTAACGAGACCTTGGGGGGGTGGGGGGGGGTAAGAAAAAAATAAGTCAACAAGGGTCATTGAAACTCTGCTATGGCCAAACGAAGTACCAGATTTCACTGGCAGCAGGTGCTATCCCAATTAAACAATAAAACACTACCTATTAAAGCCAAAGTGTAGTCAACACAATGGTCGCTGTTCCACTTACACTTAATTCTATGAAATCATTCATCTTCATGTGTGACTTTCAGGATATATATTTTACCTGAAACACAATGAAGGTGGCTGTGCACACAGGTAGAACTCTGCAATCAATAGCAATCACTAGGTACTTGAAGAGAGACAATTATGCTCAACAGTGGAAAATAAACAGAATCACAGGGACTATTTTATTCTTGCTAAGCCCCCTCCATTTTTCAGGAGATACACTTGAATTTCCCCTGAATTCTAGATCTTCAATCCAAAAAAATATCACTGTGGAACCCCTACAACTCTCCAGCAGACAATCCCTTCAAAGTATGATACATTTATAGCTCAGTCACTAAATGCAACTATCCTATTTATGCAAGCACTAATGCATGTAATTGCCATATGCATAAACCTCTCATCCATTATATTTTAACACTGAGGCACCAGGACAATATGAAGAATTCCAGTTATACTTCTAGGGTACACTCAGTGACAACAAAAGCATTGGCATAATATTCCAATGATCCACAAGTAGGATCTAGCACTTCTGATGGAAAAGGCTGACAACTGTTGTACGTGTGGTATCAGGAAGAGTGAAGGAAGGAGTTGACTATAGGTTGATTCCAGCAATAAAAAAAGAGGGGACTTGTATTTAATTCCATTTTTAAAAAGACATTCGCAGGAAATTCTAATCAAAAGCTCCAAATTTTAACTTCTTGCAAATATTTTCTTCTCATAAAACCCATGCCTATGTTGACCACTTAGAAATTAATAAAATGCAATTCTAAAGAACATAGAGATGCAGATGAATCCCCTGCATTCCCTCTGCACTCACATCAATGCTGTTTTCTGGAGGGCAGTCTCTGCCTATGCTCAAGCCACCTGGAAGTCATACAGCCATAGCTATGAATCCACAGCAAACCTTGAGTTCAGCTGCATTCAAGAAGTTGCATTAGCAAGGTTCAGTGCCATGTTAAACATGTCTGCAAAGATTCCAGATAGGAACTGGTGCCACCCAGCTGGCTTTGCCATAAGAACAACATATAGACTTACCTTAAGAAGCATGTGCAGCAAGCAGTAGGCTAGTAATGTTATAGATTACGACCATGCACAAAACAAGCTACGAATAAAAGCCATACTAATTTTCAGTCCCATGCCTGTTTCAGTAAAACATCAGTATACGACTGATTTCAAGCTCTGCTGGAAATGCAAGAAAAAAATCACAAGCCTTGCTGACAAGCAGAACAAAGCAAAAGTTTGGCCCTCCAAAAAGCTTCTGAATATGCATGTTTCAAAGGACTCTACAAGGAAACAAGTGTCAACACATGGAGAATGCTTCTCAAAAAATGACATCCAAAATAGTACGGAGGAAAGGTTTGAGAGTTAAAAAACAACTGGATTTAAGATAACTTAAGGGAATGATAATGTTCTTACACTTATAAGATATTTTCATTCTAGAAGATCCAAATATAAACAACTTGTGATCTACAAAAAGCAAGAATGTAGACACTATCTTGTTAAAGTGATAGCAGCAAGCTAATACTTCAGGCAGCATTATCTGATCTGGAGATGAAGTAAAGCTATAGGCTTCCAGTACTGATACCAGCTTCACTCTATGCAAAATTGACACTGATAGTATCAGGAAGACAATTGAATAAGAGATTTCCCAGCTGTGTAAAAGAATCAGGGTTACTGGCAGAGTAGCTCTGTAAGGATTATTTGCAAAATTCCTGTTTGTATCTCATTTCAATACTGTAGGTTTAAAACCAACCTGGTACTTTTTATGCATTTCTGTATAAAATATATAGAGAGGAAGAGATCAGATACTGGAAAGATAACAATACCTTTTTTTTTATTGAGGAACTGACTGTTTATTTCAACCTGGTCTAGTTGAAGATGACTGTGCTCATTGCAGGCGGGTTGGACTAGATGACCTTAAAAGGTCCCTTCCAACCCAAAGATTCCATGATTCTATTTCTATCAGTACAGTAACAGAGGTGCATTATATATCACTGTCCATTTATCTACTTTCGAACTGCAGTATTCAACCACTTAGAAAAAAGCAGACAAGGCAGGTAAGCACAATTTTTAATATTCAAATGAGTATATTAGCTGAGTGAAATCATTCTTATCTCCCTGTATAAATAAGGTGAATAACAGAAATAAGAATAGAAATTAGAAATAAGAAATAGAACAGAAATAAGAAATAGAATACTAGAAAAGTAACTCCTCATTCTGTGAAAGAGCTTCTTCTAAATGCAAGTGAAGGATAAGGCAATAATCAGCAATTCATCTGAAATGCTAGCTATCTTACAGTCAGTGAGCCTACAGCAGATTTTGAAACAGAAGACGTATCAAGCCTAACATCACAAACAAATTCCAGCATAGATAATTATACAGCAGCTACATCATATGCTCAATGGTAGTCAACCCCCCATGACTGCCAATGGGCATTGAACCTTAATCTTCAGCATCATAGCACTAACACTGGTTCCCTTGAGTTAAATGAGTAATTCTTTTCGCTGGAACTGGTAGCATTCTCTTTGCTAGTCAGACCAGCCAACTGAGAAATCACAAGACAGGCTTCACCAGCATGTTACCCAACTAGCAGTTCCAAGTGGAAAGAGCATCCTTGTTTCCTGCCCTAAGCTACAGAGCAGTCCTGCTGTTAAACAGTTTCTGTGTTTCACCCAAAGCTGGCTGCACTTCAGCTGCAAATCAATGATTGCTCTGCATGTTTTATATATTACAGGGATTTAAAAAAAAAAAAAATTACAGAAATTGACTTAGTACCCTAGTCAAATTTTGCCAATAAAAAGTTGTGTTTCCCCATCTAATTCTGCTTACTATGAAATGACTAGTTTCCTGCAATGCTACTAACGTAACCTACCAGCAGCACTCCAGTAAATTCTACACCACCTGGATGGCTACAAAGCAAAAGTAAGGTTTTAAATATTTCTGTATTTTATGTGCTGATGAAACTCTACTTACAATTATTTTTTACAGCAGTCATTAAAGGTTGGATTTTTGTAAGCCAAGAATACTCACATCACAGGTCACAGTCACTCAGTAAATTAGAGGAGAAGCACCTTAAGTGATTATGCATGCATGCAAATGTCCATACTATTTTTAAAGATATTGGTGCAATTAATCAGACTAACATAATTTGAATCCCTTTAAAATGTAGTGACTGAAATACTTTCAATTTTGAGACAGGAATTTGTCTGTGTAACTGAATTTAACCTGTACGTGTATTTAACCTGTAGACACTACATATTTTTCATATTCATAAACAGTCCAGTGAGACAATCTTAAACAATGCTATTTTTTACTAAATGATTTGGCAATCAGGTATTTACATGAAACCAAGATTAGGATATAAACCTTTAAAATTTTTTCATGATTACTCATTTTAAATCAAATGTTGCAGTCAGAAATCAGATAGGTGACTGTTTACTAGAAAAACTATTTTCACAATTACAATTTATCAATTATCTTTTAGGTCACTAGGATTTGCATTCATTTGTTCATTTCCCAGATTACATGCATATTTCTTAGCTCTTTTCTAAAAAGATATTTTAGATCATATGAATAGAAGAAATGAAGACTACTCTGAAACTAGAGAAGGAATGTCAGGAAAGCAGCAACAAAAAATTGAAGGAAATATGTAGGTAATTCAAACCCTTAAGGGGATGATCACTGCTTACTTTAAAAGCTGACAACGATAATGTCCTAACAGGTTATACCCATGTACCTGTGTACGGAATTAGTGGGAGTTCCCTAAAAATGAAGTTACTAATTCAGTAACAGAAATAGAGAGCACCAAATTTACAAGTCAGATCAGCAATTTGCAGGCAGAGGTCCCAAGCCACCAGAGCTATACCTCATCCACTCCACAGATGACTGGTAACACCCTAGCCTTATGTAAATAAAGGCTGTCTAAGAAGGAAGGGCTTTTATGGTCAAGGGATTTTCCTTCACAACAGGGAGTGAATTGATTATGCTAAAAATGTAATGCCAGTTTGGTTATTACGAACCCATCTTTAAGTCAATCTTTAAAGGAGTTTGCAGTATCAACCTCCAGTACTTTTATTCTCTTATGATCTCCTCAGTACAGTTTCTTCCTATTCTTAGAATACTCAGTATTATCCAACAGGATCACAATGCCTCCATATAGATCATTCTCTGAAAGTTATGAGCTCTGGAATAAATTATGTTGTAACAGAATTAGCTATTGCAGCCTAAATAGGACACTAATCTTAATTGAATAAAACCTGTGTAAAGAATAAATTTACACTGTCCCAAGTGGCTCAGAAGCACTGCATCCCCGACACTCAGGTTCAGCAAGTAGTCACTAAATCCACCACTGCTACCAAAGAATTTGTTGGGCATTCACAATCTACAGCATCTAATAAAGCATCTGAAGATACAAATGCGCAGGTTCTGGAATTTACTGAGAGACCCAATGCAGAGCTGCCGCTCATTCTTTAAGTCAATGAGCATTAGACTCCTAATTTACATCGGTGGCTTGAAAAATCTCCCTGGATACCTAGCTGTATCTTTCGATCCCTAAACATCCTCGCAAATCCAGCTCATCCTTGTATATCCTGGCTTTCCAGTGATGGTGCCAATTTACAGAGTATTTTCCCTCCACCCCATACTACCGCTGCCTGATAAAAAGCCACTAACGTCTAATATCTGCTACCCTGCCCTCACTGTAATAGGTTTGTACTAAGGTTTTTGCCTCTGCAGATGAACTTCACCGCTGTCCAAACGCCAGGATGCCTTACAGTATAGTTTTTCAGCCATCAGCCCTGTCATAAGGACCGTACAGGACTCTGACCTCTAACGGACTTTGGATGAAAAAAGAAAAAAACCAAAACCATACCCACTCATGACAAATCCAATATTACATTTTCAGTGATGTTGCCTGATATTAGTAAAGACTGTAACAATTGGACCACAGCTGTAGAGAACACAGAATTCATCAATACCCATAGGCAGGTTCAAGAATGGGTAGCAGCCTTTACAAATTAGAGTATAAGCTAAATCTTGTTTAAAAGGGCTCTTTACACATGTTAAAAACCTGTACCTAATATCTGCCATATAATGTTAGCAGTAGTTCTTTTACTAGTGCATCTGTTTTAGATGTAGTACACCAGGAAGATCATTTTCAAGAACGGAGTTTCAGCATACGGTTCACACAGCCGTCACGTTCAGCAGCATCTCATTCTTAGTACTATGTACTGGAGACCAGAAGTCCACACCCAACCACAAACTGAAAAGAGAAATACAAGAGCCTTACAAAAAAAAACCTGGTTTAGAGAACCTGCCCATTCATTTTCTCATTTCTTGTCTCTACATATTCACAAAAAAATGCTATATATATTATGTCTCCATATACCTCTTAGAATTAAAGAAAGAAATTAAATAGTAATTAAAAAAAAAAAAATCTTCAAGTGGACTCAACACCAGTACATCACAGGCATTATACCAGCCTTATTTAACAATTACATTTAGAAATTGATTAAAAAACCTCACTAGAGCCACAAGCTCAGTAGCTATAGCAACATGCTTCGCTTCTCAGAAGAATCAAGTAAGATAACCTGCCCTAAAATAGATGCTAAGTGGCTGTCATTGCACATGTGTAGTTTCAGAGACAGAACTCAACCACATAAAAATAAAAAATTTTTGAATGCACAATACTCCCTTTTACAGAAGTCAAAAAGCCACCCTACAGGCAGTGGGTGAGAACTAAGTTTAATTCCTTTACTCTCAGTGTTCTAAAAGCCAATTCGTTTATCTCAGGGCTTAATTGTGCCTTTTAACAAATTAAACTTCACTGGAAATCATTATCTGTTTTCCACCCTTCTTGTTACAATTCAAAGGCAGCATCTGTTAAAGAGCAAAAATGAACCATTTCCCCCTCATTACACAAGGAGTAAAAAAGTCATCCCAAGTTCACATTACTTCAGAAGGTAATTTTTGCTCATCAGAACAATTTGGTATGTGTTCATCCCTTTGCATCCAGTTTTGCAGACTAACTTCCTCTAATATTTAGACTTAATTTGGTTTGTAACTATTAACTATGATCATGTTAGGGAAATTGCGTGTTTCTTTAAGTTAGTATTCCATGTCAGTACTGCTAAAAATATTCTCTAGGTTGTATCTTTGTTATACTGTCTGATCATAGATTCCTCATAAAGGAAGAAAAACAAAAGAAAAACAAAACCCAGCAGTTCCCATAACCCCTATGGACCATCGATCTGATCCATATTCTGGAGTCCAGGAGAAACTGTCTTGCTCAGGCATTCCACTTCTGCGGGAGAAAAAGAAGGTAGCTCATCTCTGCCCTCCATCGAAGGAGTGTTTCAGAGCAGCAGCTGAAGCTCCACAGGAAGGCTACCAACAGCGGCTGCATCCTAAATCATTAGATGGGTGACAACTGGCCTAAGCTGCACCACTGGGCATCCTTGCTACAAGTAGCCTAGCTTCTATTAACTGCTCTTTTTAGAACATGAAGAGCAATTACTTCAGAATTATTTAAGTACAAAACGCAGGGAGAAGAACAGCTACGTGTACATCATCAGAAACCACCTCTGAAGTGCAGCTGCAGCTGTTCTTTGCAAACTAGAACAAAAGCTATCCTGCCTCTTCCCAAGGACACCCCTCTCCTTCTGCACATTGGTTAGCAGTGCGCTTCACAGAACCCCACTCTTGAAAGACTTTCTCCAGTAGCTTTCTCGGAACGATGCTACTCTAGTTTGTTTGTCTGGAATTTTTTTTTTTTTTTTTAACCTTCCTGTGCTACAATTAAGACAGCAAAAAAGAGATGGCACAGACATTAATCTTACACTGCAAGGGACCAAGTCAAGTCAATTAACAAGAAAGCATTAATACTGCAAGCCAGTGTTTACTTTGTGGCCTGTCCTGGTTTCAGCTAGGATAGAGTTAATTTTCTTCCTAGTGGCTGGTATAGTGCTGTGTTTTAGATGTAGGATGAGAATAATGTTGATAAAACACTGATGCTTTAGTTGTTGCTGAGCAATGCTTACATTAAGTCAAGGAGTTTTCAGCTTCTCATACTACACTGCCAGCGAGCAAGCTGGGAGTGCACAAGAAGTTGCGAGGGGACACAGCCACGACAGCTGACCCAAACTGGCAAAGGGATATTTCATACCATAAAATGTCATTCTGAACAATAAAACTTGGGGGAGTTGGCCAGGACATGGCAGCTGCTGCTTGGGGACCAGCTGGGCATCAGTCAGCGGGTGGTGAGCTATTGCATTGTGCACCACTTGTTTTGTATATTCTTTTATCATTATTATTATTTTCCCTTCCTTTTCTGACCTATTAAACTGGCTTTATCTCAATCCACAAGTTTTACCTTTTTCCCCAATTCTCTCACCCATCCCACTTAATCGCGATTAAGTGGGATGGGTGAGAGATGTGTGGTGTTTAGCTGCCTGCTGGGTTAAACCACAACAGGCCTTATTCACAGAGGAAAAAGAAGTTATAAACAAGTCAACTAGTAACAAAAATATGTCAGTGCTAACTTGGAGTTTGAGCTTAACAAAAACCTTCACATATCAGCAAAACAACAGATTTTAGGAGAACTAAAACAAACAGAAGCATTCTATTTTTTAAACAAGTTTTAAAAGTGTAAACAGTGGCTTTTTGTAAAGGGCTCTTCCCTTACTCTGCTTATTCTGCTTCTGTTCATAGACTAGTAGAATACAGATTCTGCAGATGTAGCTTTCTCCTGAATTATACATACGATAATCCTTATCTACATCTACCTTTGTAAAAAGCTTAAAGAAAAAAAAAAAACAATAAGTGAGCATACGTTACATAGAATGCTCTACCCATTCTGGTAAGCACATAGACTAACTTTTTTTGACACATCTCATCTTCTCTGACATGAAGTGGAAGTTTATCTAGAAAAGAACATTTGTTTCTTTCTTTATATCTTTTTTAAAATCAATTCAAGCTCAAAATAAAAATTCTCTAACTGGAAATAGAGGGGCAGTAATTATTTTTTTCTGAATACCTTTTCCTTCATCCTTAAAGTACTATTAACATTATTGTTCCATTGCTGTAAAGTTATAGATTTACACGTCAAGCAATAATCTACACTGGCATTATGG
Source organism: Phaethon aethereus (assembly GCF_964289735.1). Classification (NCBI taxonomy): domain Eukaryota; kingdom Metazoa; phylum Chordata; class Aves; order Phaethontiformes; family Phaethontidae; genus Phaethon; species Phaethon aethereus. Next base: position 8,827,917 of record NC_138593.1, on the reverse strand, counting down.
AAGTTCAGAATAAGCCTATCATGGAGCACGTTTACAACATGACACACAGAAATTTAAATCTGAAATTTCCATGCTTTTAACAAAGTAGCTCACTCCACAAATTTAACTAATTCTGAATTTCAAGATTAGCAGTATTTAGTTTAAAAAACACAAATTTAAAAGTCCTTAATTTATCTTGCATATGAAACTTAAGACCTGCTCAATCCTTGACATTTAGGGTACAACCCTATAATATGGAAATACAAAATAATGTAGTAAAGACTGTTTCATTCCTTTGGAAACAAACAGCAGAGAACAATCAAGCAAATACTGGAAGTAAATAGCACTATAATCACAGAATCACTAAGGTTGGAAAAGACCTTCAAGATCACCAAGTCTAACAGCTAACCCAACGCCATCATGCCTCCTAAACCATGTCCTGAAGCGCCACATCCACACGTTTTTTAAACACTTCCAACTTCCAGAGATGGCAACTCCACCACCTCCCTGGGCAGCCTGTTCCAATGCCTGACCACTCTCTCAGTGAAGAAATTTTTCCTAATATCCAATCTAAACCTCCCCTGGCGCAACTTGAGGCCATTTCCTCTCGTCCAATAGGTCATTTCACTCCACTGGTAGGAGTTCAGGCTTAATTACTCCGAAGTTTGGATTCCAATGTGTAGCTTTCCTTTCAGTAAAGCAGCATACATCACACTTCAGTTCCTGCTAGCTGGAAGAGAAGGGACACTTCAGTCACTGCTGCAATATAATCCACATGGATACTTTGTAACTTACATCCAAGAGTCCTCATCCCATCTTGGATTTGATTAAATGCTTTCATTTGGTTCATCCAGTTTAAAGAACCACATGAAAGTTTATTGTTCATTTGGGCAGCTCATTTTATCATGTTAGACAAACAGTAGGAGGAAACTATGTCCAATTACTTCCAACTACCATTCTCCATGCCTAAATTTAACCCAACTATTCCAATTAGGTCAGCAGGCTGTTAAGAGAAATGTTCAATAGTGCAGACTGGCAGTATTGCCACAGTAAAACTAGTAGTTAATGCTAACCATAAATTAGACAAAGGCCCTGTTAAAGTCACCATTGATTTTTAATCACTAGATTAATTCATCTGGACTGAAGGTAACAATAAAGTTATCATTGTTGGCAGTACAGTTGTGGAACTAGCCTGGTCTTATCAGACAAGTAGTCCCAACCCTTGCAGAATTCCAGTGGAAACAAACAGGTTTGGATTTTATGTTGAATAACTTTCTGTCAGCAAGAGTTCAGAAAACCCACTGTTTATAATGGACCATTATCTACTGAGGATGTATTATTGCTATAAGCTGTCTGCTAGCATCAGCCATGAACATGATCTCTTTTTTGATAGAAATCCAGCACTCTCAAAAGAGGCCTTTTCCTGCCTGGCTCTCTCATGTCTTCAACAGAGAAATATATTGAAACCCTCAGGGAGTTGCCTGGCCCATGATTTGCCTAACAGAAGTTGTGACCCATGCCCTTTGAACCACGCATATAGCAGATCTAACATGTCCATCAGCACCCGTGTTTGCATCTTTGCTGTACATACACTGCTCATACCAATGCACATGTGGAAAACCAGTGTGCTCTGACAAAGCACTGGGTGAAATGCTTTGAACATAAAGCACATATGTTAAAGCAGCAGACATAATTAGGATTTCCAAATGTCAGGAATTTCACAAATACAGATGCAAAGTCCTCTTCAAGAAAGACTTACCACAATTTTAATTAGATATTTGTTGAAAGTGAATAATGCTGATAGCTGCAGTATTTGAGCATTTTCATGCAACAATCAGCAATAACTGTCCTATTTTCATAACACACAGAGTGTCAATTTTATTATCAAGGTTAATATACACTTTCTGTTGTATGCAACAGTATCTTTGAGATCAAAAGATAAAAAAGTGCGATATGATTAAAGAGATTCCCCCCCACACCCCACCAGTTGGAGGTGGTACATGTTATCCAGGACTTACATAAGTAGTCTCATGTGACTCCTTGGCTGTTGCACAAAAACTCTGCAACCAAATCTGCTTTTTGATAACTTCAAACATTAGCACTGTATTTGGAAGTTCTCGACTACATGTCAAATACAACAGATTTAATTTCATCAGCACTGAGTGAATGCAGGAAGTAACTTCATTTCCCACTCAGATTCCAAACCACCTTTGAAGCTACCTTCTTTTAAAACGAAGCGTTAGGTTTCAGTGACCTGCACGTTGGGAAAATTGTGGGCGGGTTTCCACTTAAAAACATGAATCATTTCAAAGCACTTACAAGTTTACTTTCCACTTCAGTTTTCCCAGGGGGATGAGAAAAGGGGATTTTTAAGACAAAGCTATACATCCATAATACTAAATGATTTCAGCATCTTAAACCGTAGTGATGTTTCAGCTGAATTAAGGATGCACACCTATAAAGTTTTAAAGGTCTTTAAAGACCTTTGTGTAGTCTTCAAAGACTTTTCTGTCCAAAATTCCTATGGACTTCAGCAAGTCATGATTTGGCTCTTAGATTTCTATAAGCAGATTTACAGGAAACAAATTATTTATACGAGTCCCAGGAGCATTGGTGAAAGAAGTATCAATCTTCATCAAATATGTTTTTTCCATCCCTCACTTCACACCTCTCGATCAATGTCAGCAGTATGGCAATTGATCTAATTTTGTGTCAGTCACACCAACTACTATTCAAAGATTTTTCTCAGATATACTTCCTCAAGTGATCGATTTTAATATCCCTAATACACAAACTAGCAAAAAATATATACATATATTCTTGACCCCCCTTCAAATAGCTTTTTTTTTTCCTGGTATATTTGGTATATATAACATTTAAAAGGGAAATAGAATCAACTGGTTTTTTTTTTTTAAAAGAGAACAGAATCAACTATTAGAATGAAAACAGACTATCATGTAGACTATTAGCTCCCACTATTTCACAAGCTACTAAGCTCAGCTCCCAGCACTGAAGAAGTTTTTATAAAAAAGGAAGGGGGAAGAAGTGGGTGAAAACTCTAACCACACTCTTTTTCTAAGAGCACACTGAATTTGTCAGCTGAAGAAAATGGTTCTTTAATTGTAAACAAGTCAAACTAAACAAGTCTGAAGAAAAATAATAAAGCCAGGCTTAATAACTCAGAAATTGCTCATCCTCTCTATTCTTCATTATAAGTTTAAGCAAAAGATGAATTCAAACACTGTACTGACACCTATCACTTATTCTCTTCCCCGTGCAACACCCAGTGAAGGAATAAATTATATCTGATCTCTATTTCTCTCACCTCTATCTCCAGTTACAGTACATTTACGTTGTCTCTCCTCCTTTATTGCTCCATGAATCAGACACAGTATGTCACAGGACACAGGCCTAGCTGGTTATCTCCATCAGCACATAAGGAATGGTCAGTAGACAGTTGCATTGCATCAGAAATGTGTAAGATACAGACCCAATTGCTGCACCATCATTAGGAGTGAGGAAACAAATCGATCTTGTGTAATACTTAACAAGCCCAACTGCACTTACTAGATCATGCTATAGTTTAAACTGTCATATCCAAAATACAAACAACATGCACTTGTTATTTTAATACTCACAAGAAGGTGTGTGCCTGGAATGTCACTGCTGCAGTAGCCAAGTGCAGAAGGATCAAGTTGTGTATGATAGTCATTCCTTCCTACTTAACGCGGATTATTAACCTTTACAGATGCTTCTCAAAGTAGAACTTTCCCTACAAACCTTTTCTGTGTCAACTAAGAGTTTCTGCCTTTTTCATTTTTTTGTAACCACAGATAGGTCTAACAATCTAGTGCACCCCTGTGACACAGCCACGGTCACAGTGGCATGGGAACAAAGGCCAAGAACTAGCTTCCTGAGCTAGCTTCATCATCAAGGAAAACTTGGTATATGCTAGATGCACTAAAAATCTGTTAAAAGAAACACTGAGATTGACTTAAGTGTCTTAACGGTTGTCGTTATGAAAGCATGAGAATCTTCAATATTGAAGATTAGCTGTGGATTTTTTACCTCAAAACCACTTTTAGTAAGCTCCGCATCTCACTGTTTAGCCCTTCTCTAAGCTACTGTTGGGATATATGTCAAAAACAGTATTCTACATGAGCTGACAAATAATACAGCACAGCTACATTAATCAGTTCTGGTTTGCCTAATTCAGTCTAAATGCAGCCTGAGGTCATGACACACCTTCCGCTGGGAGAAAAAAACAAGACCAACCTGGAACTCCTGAAAGACTGATTAACCTTCCAGAGAGTCTGGCCCCAACTAAGTATAAATCAATAGAGGTTTAAAAAACAAATATGAGCCTGTAAAATGAAATCAATGGGTCTTTGGAAGAGTACTGTTGAAAGAAAGTTTAAGTTTTCTAAGTAAATGTACTGTTTCCATGGGTCTGATCATTTTGAATTTACTGTTTCCTTTACAGTTAATGTGTTTACGACAAAAATCTTAATTACATAAGCAAAAATGTAGTTTCTTTTGTAGATCCAGCATATATGTCCACAAAGATACTAATGACAGCCATACAGGAATCACAGGCCATCCAAACCTGGGTATGTTTGACATGGTAAGTTTTTCCTAACTTGTAAAAATATAAGACCATTCTTCCTAAATATAGAGCACAGACAACCAGGTACAAGGACAGTTAATTTTATAATCTATTTTTCATATAAGGTACTTAGTTTGAAATCTTCACAATTAAACGAGGAGGCTATTTTCTGTGAAATTTCTGTTAAATATGATATTTCTTGCTAGAAACTTGACAGATAACTAGGCCCTGTGATTTTACAATCTTTATTAGCACGTTCTTCAGCCAAAGACAGATTATCTTAAGCTTCATGTTAAAAATAGATTTGTATGATATTAATCTTTCAGTTGTGCTACACCACAGATATCGCTGCTGACCTTGCCATTATTACAATAACATGTCAGTCCTCTGCCTTTCTCCCTGCTGGGAGTCCAGCTGTGTGAACTGTTTTGTTCAAACATATTGCTGAGAGGAAAAAGGCACACTTTTCCTTCCACAAGCTAATAAGCAAATGCACTCCAGAGTGGTTACCCAAATGTCTAAACAGTATTTCTTCTAAGGACACATGGTAAAGAATTAGATTTTCAGCAAATTAACATCAGGCACTGGTTGTACCTTCAGCAGTTCCTACATAGTTGGAACTATACTCGCAGTAGGCAAGGACTTGGCATAGTCCTTTCTTCCTGTTCCATACGGCCCTCTCTCTTAGCCAAGCAGAGGCATCTTCGTAAGAAATCAGTTTATGTTTTTAAACACATTTATGTTGCTGTAATCAGACTACAATTTCTGCAACCTAAATGAATAGTGTAATCTTAAAGTTTTGATCAAAAGACCAACTGCAAATTCTCCAGTCTTGCAGAATACTGTCTATCTTCATGAAACTTTTCATTTAAAATGCTACTGAAAGCATTTTAAAATGGTTTCACAGACAAGGAGCAAGCAGTTCGCAAGCTTCTGTCCAGTAACCACTGCTCTCAGATCAGTACCCATCAAAATTTGTAAGTTTAAGAAACAAGCTATTCAAGAAAATTATTCCAGGGTCCAGTAAAACTAAACAGGGCTGGTTTTGGTCTAGATTTAGTGTGAAATCTTTTATTACAGATTTTAAAAGCCTATATATGATCTGGCTTAATCAAGTCCTCTCCTTAAACAATACGAAAACACACAAAAAAAAGGTGTTTATACCTAGCATATAATGCTTTCTCATTTGAGTTGCTTAGAGGAAGGAATCCATATATGATTTTTATGACTCTACAGGTTTCTTAAGAGAAGTATGAGTTTGTATTTTTAATTAATTTACTGAATATGCACTATTAGTATGTAAACGTAATTCTTCTCTGTAATGACTGACCAAATAAGTCTTAACAGCTGAATTTGCAAATCAGTTTCTTTATGTTGACAGCTTTGTCACATCAATAATACAGCACTAAGACAGGAGCAAGGATTATTACCCACTTCCTGCTGTCACTTACCTGAATATAGCAACATAACTTGCCTAAAACCATCAGGCAAGATTTCCACTCAGCAGTCAAGAACAGGAAGGACCCAATGCATCATAGGTGCCGTCAGGTAAGTGGGAGCTTAACACTTCTTGAAGAAAAAAAAAGTAAACAGAAAAAAGAAAAGGAAAAATTCCCTTTTGAATCACAAGAATATAATCTGTAATCTTAAGTTTACAGTAAAGTAGCCAGCAAGCCTTGAGAAAGTAACTTTGAATCCTGAATTAGTGATGTGATTTCAAAGCTTACTGTCTTTCTGCAAATTGACATAGTTAAACATAATTGCTGGCTCTCAGCTGTGCTTAAATGGATGGGTTCCAATAGAGTGCTGTCATCCTACTAGGGAAATTAAAGCATCTCGCCTCTGGCAACGTAGACCATTGTGATATTCATGACAAGATGTGAACTGTTCCCTCAACATCAGGTTAACGGATTTAGGAGGGACATGTCAAAGGGACATGAAAACTGAAACTTAGCATCAGAACAAACTTTTGTAGCCTAGTCTCCTGTGGCAAATTAAGAGTTAATACTGTTCTGGAAAAAAAGCCACAAAACTGAAAAATAGTCCATTTTAAATAGCCTTAATCTATCAGCAGCAAAGTCAAAAATCATTTTCATCTAAAAATGTCTTTCATATTCTCTAAGTAGCATACTATGTACACAAGCTATGGTCCCTGTCATATCAAGACCTGATCTTTTAATATTAATGTGATTCCTTACTTTTATGTTCTAATGGTATTGCCTTGAAGGCAGATGAAGTAAAACACATAGGTATCTTGAATAAAACCTTCTCCACGGGCAGAAGGTAGTACCATTACTTAATATGTGGTGCTACAGCAACATGCTATGTCCTACAGAGGAGATAAAGACCTTGAGCCAATGCTGTAGATCTCATTGTTTATGGGTACAAAGAAAAGCTCACAGTGTTTACAACTGTGACCAGTTCTTTTGAATTCAATGAAATCCTTTGGAAAAGTAAGCAGCGTGCTCACTGTAAGTACAGAGCATTACTTTCAACACCTGATATAATGAAACATTGAAATGGAAAGATGAAAAGAATAGAGGCATACGTAGCATGCTAGGAAACAAGCTGTCTTCCCAAGTGGCATATTATAAATATACGTGTATTTCCGAAGTTATATAATCATAGTTACAATTCTTTAATAAATGCATGTTCTAGAACAACTTGCAAGAGGCGTGCAAGCCAAGTAAAAAAGATGGACTCTCAATGTAAGTACTTAAAGGCTTTGGGCTTTTGTATCTGAAACTGAAGAAAAAGAAAGGGGTATCCCAAGCTTATTCTCTTTTTAGTACTTAAAGCAGCAAACCAACAGCTGTCATAAAGCAATTTTAACTTACATTTTTTTAACTATTATAAAGCTGTACTTCAGACTGGAAACTTCAAGCAGAGTTACACAGAAGAAAAAACAAGCTGTAAAGCATGTCTGCTTAAGAGTAGAAAATGCTTTTGAAGAAACCAACCAGAGTTTCTGCGTTCTGTCTCAGATAACGCACCTTCAGATTAACGACAGGGCTGCAGCAAGACACCTAAGGGACTCTTCCAGGATATAACCAAATTTAGACTGGCTTATGAATACATAAAGAGTAAACTTATCATATCTACACCCCACACACATTACTGAAGAATTCTAATGATTTTATGATTGTATAGACCTCTCCAGGATCCTAGAAAAAACCCTAACTTTGACTGCCAGATGGATATGAGTACCCTGGGTGCTTCTGACAGTCTGCCTGTACTGTCCACCTGCTTCTTAACAACTACGTCCTCTAAGTCAAACTCAGCCAGGTATTTAAGATCAGCTCTCTATTAAAAAAAAAAAACAAAAACCAAAAAACTGTCCATCTGCTCAAGCACCTGAGTAACTTGACTATGTATTACCTACTAGGTATACTGTTTTATTGTTACAATACCAAAGAAAGAGAGAGAGAGGTGTCAAAAGATCTTTGTTAGTGCTATTCAAACAATGCATCTGAGCAATGATGTTTACTTTCAGAATAGTAATTTGAGACTGGAGAATGAATGTCCCACAGATATCAGGACAAGTCAAACATAACGTTCCTTAAACTAAAAAAAAAAAACGCTAAATACTTAACTTCTTGTAAAGGAGGCTAATTTTATTTGCAGTCTTTATTTTTGGTGAAAAGTAATTACCAATTCAGAAGATCTGAAATGTAAATTAAGTTTATTCAACACGCTAAAGTGTTGCCAGAAAGAAAAGCAGCACTGCTATTATTACCCTGTGGATGATGACCCACAAATCCTTGCAACTTGCATGGATTATATTGAACATGCCATATTGATTTTTGCTATCGGATCGTTCTGTGTGTTTTCAGGTTAGAAGTGGCCAACCTACCTTTCTAGGATCAGAAGACACAGATAACGGAACAGTTTTTAAACACAGAGGATCGGAGCTCCTTATCGCACTTACTTACACTTGCTCCCTCTATACAAATCAAAATTAAGCCATGTCAGTGCAATACTTATATACATTGTTCATTGTCAGCACATTTAGTGATTCCACTTCAAAGCTGGCTGTCAGCCATGAAGCCAAAATGGAAGACATGCTAAACATTTTCATTCTAGTAATACTATTGTGTACTTCTCTCTTCCTGGTGCAAAAACATGTAACTAATTATGGCTATAATATACAACAACAATGAAAAACAATTTACAGTGCCATTTTATTTATCCTTAAATTCCTCAGTTTATTTGGAAAGGAAATCGGAATTGATAATTTCAGCTACATTTTCCAAAAATAGGACATTGTATCAAGCATGTTCTGTATATGAAATAAAAACATGTTCAATTAATTTCAAATTAATTCACTGTTCAGTGGCTGAAGGCCTCTTTCTACAAAGTAGAACTGTATACATAAAATGTGTAACAGAGAGATTATTCTATTTATTAAGTTAGGGTAACTTTAGAACATTTATTATAAAACAGTACGTACCTTATAGCTTTATGTATGTACCTTATAGCTAACTATACACTAGAAAAGTCAAGTACTTCGGTAAAATCAGAACTCTCTGTTTTCTTATCACCTATCCTGTAAATATATAATTTAAAATAAATTAATATGTCACATCCTGACTTTTTTCTAGCTAAAAGGAATAGAAGTAGTGACAATATTCCTACTTTGAATTAAAAAAGTTCGTTCCATGTAACATTAAAATATTTTATGAAGTTAGACACATACTTTAACTGAAAAATAGTATTCAAACTGAAGTACAAGAAAGTCAAACCCAAAACATTTACCTATACCCTATATATACCCTCCTGTGATAGGGTCTCTTCTAATATCTGTATTGAGTAAACTGGTATAGAATTATAAAATGACACCTGAATTTTTTCATGCTTACACAAGCACAACTCTGAAAGCAGAACTTCTTTCTTAGATCTTACCAAGACATGAAAACTATTCCCAGAAGATTTCTTGCAGCATATGGTTGGATGACTTCTCTGGCAAAACATCTTCATGCTGCTACTGTAACTTCCAGCAGAGATTTCTTTCCCTTGACTGGGACACACAACCAAGAAACTGTCCTTCCTGCTCATTCAATAAAGCAATTCCTTTGCATAGTGGACCAGTCCTTGCCATATTAACCATAACCAGTAACCCCAGAGCTGGGGTCATAGCAGCAGAATGAAGCACAACTATGCAAACACTAAGTGCAAATGTAAGTATCTCTGCACTGCACAACTGGCTCGAGCCTTAGACTAGCAAGCAACCCAGCCAACTTCTGTTGCCCGGTTAGGACAGAGACAGAATGATTTCTCTGTAATTGCTACCTCCCAACATATCATCACTGAACTTGAGACTGGAAGAGAAGACAGGAGGAAAGACTGACCAGTTACAGTTGTCGACTGGCAAGCACCAGCATTGCTGCCCAGCAACACCATGGCCCAGATCAGTGTTCCTTCCCAGCTCTGTTGCTCCTGGAGAATAACCTGCTTGACTCTGCAAGTAAGGACCAGAAACACAGTGTCAGAGGCACCTACACGGTACCATCTCCCAACTATTAACTATCACACAGGAAGGACACACTTGCTTAGAGGCTGGCTCTTCCACTGTCTTACTCCCATAGACTGTTGAGGTGAAATTGTTGAGGGGAGAGAAGGCCTAATTGCTGGTGCAAACACACCCCAAGGCTTTGTTCCTAGCACCTTGCTGTGAGCAAGGGCAAGTCCTGTCTCACAAGTAATTAATACCCTAAGGGAAACCGCAGTGGACTCCATCACAGTTCTGCACTGCATTTCCCTCAATAACACCAACTTCCACTGACTTTCAGGGAGTACATAAGTAGTTCCAATATTCCCATATTTGTTTGAGACAAAAGAACAATAGCAAACTCTCACATGCCTGGCTAGACATAATTAAGAATTGCTCAGATAAACTAAGACTTAAGATCACCTAGCCAAGATATGATGCTTTTGGATTCCAACATGACGGAACTTTCCACTTTAAATAGTTATAGAGAAGTCAAATGGAATTTATTTTATCTCAACTAAGTTTCACAGAAAACAACTCAAACACTCATATCTGCATTGCATTACAGCTGCTTAAAAAACTGAGAAACAGTTTGACATGTGCAATTGTATCAAATCACTAACAATGAATTTGGACACTGTGCAAGGTGGGAGTTTTAAAAAAGGCCAAAGCCTGATCTTTACTAGTTCAAGAAGTTTTCTGAGAATCCTAAACCTCACTAAGATAAGAGCAACCCAAGACCTTTTTTGTAGCTTTACAGCCTCAATATAGTACATAAAATAAAACTAGCCCTAGACCTTAACTTGTTCGATGAGACAACATGTTAACACATAACAGTGTTAATTAGACAGTTTACATACATGTGGGTTGACACAGGCATTCTTGGGTTAGGTCTTGTCCAGTGATAGCAGACAAAGAATTCAATCATAAACAGGTAACAGACTTGTACTAAAGGCAAACCATGTCCAGTGGATCTCTGAACAACTGCTCCTTATAACCTGTTCCTTCATCTTAAGCACAATATGTAGTTATATAATTACAGACTAAATTGTAAATTAAATTTATTTGCCATAAAATCATATATGCATATTTCTAACCAAAGTAAGTTGTTATTACAACAAAACTGAAATATGTGAAGTTAGTCTTTAGAGGAAGTTTTATACTACTTCTCTTCATTGCTAGTTAGCAATTTTGTTTCAGAAAGATCAAGACACACCAAAAAAGCCTGCAACGTGTGTACAATTATGTGTCTTATTTAAAAATGTCACCTCCATTGCAGTTGTGAGCAAATCCAAAGGATTTATTACATAATAAATCCCTGAGTTCTCTTATATAACAAATCCCTGAATCCCAATCACATTAGCTACACACTGTGCATATTTTCTTCCACATAACTGCACAACTGACATTTGCAAAATCTGGCTGAACATTTTTCATCTTATATCCCTATTCATTTAAAAATACATACTGCTTTTCAATATTCACACTATCATTAATTTTTAAAAATATACCTCTCTGTTTCCTCATTCCCTGTTTTTTTGTTATGCCCAGTTTCTAAATCTGCTGTGTAGATCATCTCACAACATTCATATATACATGTTCACACCTATGTGATTAATCTATTCTAGGGAAAATTAAAAAAAAAAAATCTTCGCATTAATTTACTTATGAATCTCCCAAAACACTGTGAGAAAATCACACGTGTTTTTACATATATTTGCACGTTTGTACACACACACTTTCACCATGGCAAAGATATCATTCTAAATTAAGAGTGCAAATAAACCCATGCTTTTATGCTGTTCATCTAAAAACATATTGCTGTCTGCAAAATGGAACTTGTTCATTAACATCAATTAATTTAATGTCACTGAATTTGACTGCAGGCTGTACAGACTGCAAGTAAGCACATGTTTGTAAAAATCTCACATTTACAGGTAGAAAAGTTCCAAAATATGTATGTATATATATTTCTTATACACTAGATTTGCTGAGGAAAATTATTTGGGGTTTATATTTAAGTTGTATATATATTTCTTATACACTAGATTTGCTGAGGAAAATTATTTGGGGTTTATATTTAAGTTGCATAGCCTTAGCTTCTAGAAGAGGAAAGAATTGCCAAACTACCCTCACTCATTTCACTGCTAACACTTCCCCATCTGTGTACCGGGCACACATACTAAACAAGGCAAGATGTAAAGTCTGTTTTGGCGGCACTTTCACTGCATTACATGATCACATAGTATCATATGTATTGCAGGTAGCAATACAATTCTCAGATTTATAGCAAGTATGCATTCTTTAAGCTTTCACTGTTCACACCATACCTCTAAGCTGAAAAGAAGTTGCATGTAATTCTTGTGCTTCCCCTCCCCCCCACAAAAAAAGTGCTAAATTAATATTAAGAACAACTATAATAACAGACACATCATGAACCAGTGGAGTTGTACCGTGAGGTTTCACTAAACTTTGCAGCAATGAGCCACAAAAACTAGATATAGAAGTCTATTTCCTAGACAGCAAAAAGATTTGTGTATCATCCAGCGGATGACAACATATAGTCATCTTCCTCTGGCAGCATCTGTTATAAGAGAGTCAAACTGTTTTGTCCCCTTCCCCCCCTACCCTTTAAGGTGGGCATGTACTTGAATTCCCATTACACATAGTAGCAGAAAACTACAAAAACAGAATTGGAATTGGTCTTTGGTCCAAAAGGTACATTTGTCTGTCTTTATTCTGTATACAACAGAGCCATACAATTAACCAAAGTCAAGAATAATAATTCTTACTAATGAACTGACATTCTTACCACACTTCTCAGCAGGGATTTAATGATTGAGCTGTAGAAAGGTCTCACATTATGAAGAGTTCATTACTTTTACGGAATACCACAGCATAAAAGAAGAATCATAAATAATTAAAATTAAATTACATTTATGAAAATAAATAGCCCATAGAATATTTTGTGATGGTGTATTCTTGATTATTTATGGTATTAGTACACTTACTTTCTGGGAGTCTTACTTACTAGTATGAAACATCCATGTATCAAAACCTTGTGCAATTTGTCCAACAAGGCGTTTGTATTCAACATGAGCTAGCAGTATCATTATGCATCTTACGACTTCTCTTTTCAGAATCTAATACTCTGATGCCAAAATGTAAACTTTAATGTCAATTTAAGGGCACATCCAGATCTTCAATATCAGCCAGGATAAAAATAAACACTGGCAATATTTTAAGAGGAAGAAAAATTGGTTTTGGAAATAATGTCATAACACAAAGTCATAATCATAGCATCAGCTTCAATAACATCACAGGCACTACAAAACTGGATCTCATGAATCACACTGTAGATTACTGCATAATCATATCGTCATGCATCAAAATCATGTAATATAAACTTAGGCCATAACTTAAGTACTGCAGCAGGTCCTCTCTACCAGCAGACAGCATGACCTTCATAACAGGGTTAGAAAACAAACAGCCAGACACACAAAACAATTTTTGAAGCCCGTGACTATGAACAGAACATGGTAAATCTAGATAGTAAGTTATGCATGAACACTTTATCTTTAAAACATCATTAGGTTCACATTTTTTATTCAATAGAAGAAACTAATGTTTGAGAAATTTGTTTTTCTTTCCTGTGGAATGTGATAAACACACACATACATTCTTAAAAAAAATTATAAAGCAGATAAGGGAAAAAAGCAACATGTTAATTACAGGTTGATAGACTCAACTGTTTATACACAATTACAAAATCCCAGAAATTAAGCTGAATGTTGCCATATGGAAAAGTCAGACCTATTCTCAAAGTTATGTTCCATGTACTGTTACACTAACGGCTATAGTCTCGATGGTAGAAGTTTGTATCTCTGTCGTTGACATCGTGATATATATATATATATAACCATCCATCTTTGCAAAGCAGATACAGAAGGTTCAAATCAGGAAGCTACTGAGTACCTATCTGAAGTCGGTAAAAATTCTTCAGTAACAATACTCTATAGCTTACTGTATCATGCTTGAGCATTCAGAGACTGGTTCTTGCCTTCTCTTTCCTTAACCCCACCCCAAAAATATTGCACATTCAACTGAGCCATAAAATAAAGCTGAAAATGCCTGCAATTCACTAACGGAGTAGAAATAGATACAGCACAATTTGGCTGCTGCCCAACTCAGGAACAAAAGACATGCTTGACTTAAAATACCCAATTCAAACACAAGCTTCAGGAAAGTTTCAGTTCTATACCCACAACTTGAACATAGTCAGTGGCCTTATGATTTAAACATGATTCAACTCTAAGATCTGCTTAACTGCAGACAGCTTCACAATAGTGGAAAATCAGTAATTTAATATTACTTAAAAAAAAAAAGACAAGTCTTCCCTGTCAAAAGACTTTTAAGTCATTGTATAGTACAGTCTTCAAAAAAGCAAGAGGAAGACCATGCTTCTGTTACATACTTAAAACAATACTATAAGTAAATTTCTCTGCAATTCTAATATGACAATAGTAAAAGACCTAAGAAGGCGGCATTCAGGAACATGACATTCTTAGCATAGTCATTCCTCAAGGCCTTCAGAGTTTATTTTTATGTAAATTTGCAAAGAATACTAAGCACTAGAGTACACGTGGGAAAAAAAGGCAAAGACTAGACTAAGTCTGGAGAATTTAGAATGCATGTAATACAGAACTGATTACAAGTTTCAGTTGGTAGTGAGTACAACAAGCAAAATAATAAAGCAATTGGATGTTAATCTTAAATTTGCACTGATGATAGGAGGTGTATTTTTCTAAATACATCAGTGGCTATTCAAATAAATGTCTTGTATTTTAGGATGCGAGGATCATCTTAATTGTCATATTCTCTCTAAAGGTAGCATTATAAGCCAAGTTAAGTTAGAGGAAGGCTGGTACACTGCAAGATAATTTTAACACCATCCTGTAGCTAAATTTGTCTCACACACAAGTTTAAACCACAAGCTCTTTGAAGCAAATGGACAGCACAGAATATTGAAAGAGCAGTAAAAAAGTGGCCTTCCAAACAAATGCTAACAGAAAGCAGTTTAAACTACCCAAGGCAAAAACATAATATACATTTATATATCATATGTTATTACCAAGAAAAAAAAAAACCACACTTACAAATTTAAATTGATAACACAAAGTACTAAATTTAAGAATATTCATCCACTTTTGAAAAGCATCCTTTCAGAGCTAGTGCTAAGGGGAGACAGGCATACAATTGCTGCTAAACAATAAAGTAAAGAGGAACTATAGCTTTAGGACAGAATACAGAGACTGTATTTTGAATTCAAACTCAGAACGTGCATGTTACAGTTTGAATCTGGTCAATCTCAACAGGCTGAAGGCCACCGTTGTAAAAAGTTCCAACAGGGAATTATAATAAAAATATATTTATCATATACCACTTCCACAGACAAGGACTGCCAGTATTCTAAAACTTAATACATATTTTTTTTTATTATTATTAAAGAGACATTTAGTCATCACTGCTATCCCCCTTTGTATTTTTCTCCTATTAAAAAAAAAAGTGTCATTAAAGGGTCATACAACATAAATAAAACGTGTAATGCTGCAGCAAATCAATAGAAGAGCTAGGGACAGAATGCAGAACTCCTGGCACTAAATCACTCACTCACTAGACCAAATCTCTGATTTCAGCAAGTTACATTTTATACTCCTAGGTAGTCACTAAGCTTTAAATGAAAAGTCCCAAACATTTATAAATTCCTTGGACAGTCAGGTTCCACCATGGTACACTCCAACGCTGCCAGGAACAGTCTGACAATCACACGCTAGGAACAGAAGTTTAAAAGGGTGGATGCACACTGCAGGAGTTGAAGGGTGTACTGCACACGGGAAAATTCAAAAACTCAAAATGCCTGTGTAGCAGTTCAATCATAGCAAGTGAATGCACATTAGGATAATGCAGCCAGACACCACCCCCTCTCTTCCCCCTGGAGAGCCAGGCTAGTATTTACAAAACTATCAAGCCAGACTTATCCAGCCCAGCCCAGCCCCGCGCCCCCCCTCCCCCCCATTTCCTAAATACACAGTCTCAAACCTTCCCACTCCCCTCCCTCTGTCTGTGGGAGCTCCCCATACCAGCAGTCCCAGCAGTTTCTGGGGCAAAAGATTCTTAGCCAGAGTCTGCAATTGTTCTCAGTCACTGCTAAATCATATGCTGGGCTCTAACCACAAGCTACCAACCCTTCACAAAGCTGAGCAGTCTGTAACAGGCCAGTTGAGAAAGCATGTTCAGAAGACTCTGGCTTGCTCCTAAATAAAAATTCCACCTTTGCAAAGTCTTTAGTTATCACCAAAGAAAGCATTTAAATACTCTTAAATCAGACTTCCAGAGGCGTTTCATGCAACAGTTGCAGTAATTCACTCTGAATCAATTTTTCATTGAAAGAAATAAATTTATCTAGTTGTAGAAGTTGTTCTTATAACTTTGGTGACCTTGAAGTGCCCAAGGTTCTACAATTTAATTGGGTAACCATTGGACATCATCCAGAAGACTGAGTCTAAAACACCTTGACTTTATAGCATTAAGTGGAGATTACCAGGAAGCTGGACTAGCAGCTATTCCTCTTCTCCCTAGTCCACTACAGGATGGTAGCACATGGCCTGAGTACTGTTACACACTAGCATTATAAAATCTAAATCGCTGCCTAAATGTCTGCTCCAACAACACTTGTTCTATAGATGATTTTAGCTACCCACATAAGGTGGCAAAAATTGCAGGAGGTATAGCTTGTCCTTGCTTTGAAACTAGATAAAACTCTCCCATGCTACAAATCAGCTTAACACTAATGTAAGCTGGAATCTCAAGGTAGATGCAGCTTGATTGTATCTTCACACAATTTAAATTAACAAGTTGTGTAGCTTATCCCAACTTGTGCATTTATGATAATCTTGTAGATCCAACTTTCCTATTAGGTATCTTTTATACATACCAAGGGTTTTTTCCAATGAATCTTCAGTACAAAGTCTCTGCTCAATTACATCACTCTGGCTTTTCTTTTCTTGGTAGTAACGTGAGAGAAAGCCCGGGACCAAACATTAGCGTTCTGATGAGTTTGTTTCTTTTGTAAGATTAAGTCAGTTTACTTTAAGAACATGTAAAATATTAATGGTGCATCAGTAATAATATTTTGCTTTTTCATGTCCTTAACCCTGCTTATCTTTCTTTGGACAATAGGTTGAATTACCCACAAAAATCAGGACCTTTAAAATCAAGATAGACCTTGTATTACTGTCACTTCTCCAGAAAAACCTATACTAGCATCAAAAGAGGGCTAGTGTTTTCTGATATGGGGGATGATACGAAAAGAGCAAGAGGAGGACTGATCCAACAGCAAAAAGCAATCAAGCACAAAAACATTCTCTCAGAAAAATTAAGTATACACAGCCTTGGTATCATATTGGGGGGGGAATATTGTTGTGGTTGAAAACTAAAGAGTTTCCTCAAGTTTTTAAGCAAGAAAGAATTATTATTGCCTGAAATTTGAGGATTATTCTCCCTAAGAAACTGTCAATTAGCATAACTTTGAACACAGCAAAACTCTTTCTGACTACCAGATGTAACTATAGCAACAAGATCCAGGAACCTACAATAAATATGATACAGTGTCAATAATCCAGTCTTTTTCATGTAAATAGATAAACCACAAGGAAGACAGAAGACCATTTCAAGTGCTTTAGATTCAATTTTTACATCTCTTCAATGCTAGGAATTTTAGCACATTCCAATGACTAGTAAAATAAAGAGAAAACCAAAAGGGAGAGGAAACAACACATCTCATGGAAAAACTATTTCAAATTTAAGAAAGAATAAGACCACATTTGTTTCAGAACACCTACTCAGTTTAATGAATAACAGAGATCTTTCTAGTGGAATTTTTAAGTCAATCCTAAAAATAAAATGAACATAACAGAAAGCTTTCTAATTCTCTTACTTGGCTACATCTCTCAGTTGCATCTGTAAAGGAATTTTCACATATGGGAATGTTAAGTCAGAGCTTTCTACAAAAGCATTTACAATTGGGAATCATTGCCCAAACATAAAATTAAGTTCTCTCCGCCATTCAGCACAGTATGGGAACTTCATGGAAAAGCATAACACTCTTACTTCCCCACAACTTAGAGATGGCTGATAGATGGCACAACAAATGCATCATCATCCAGACAGTATTTGTATCTTGGAAAATTTAAAAAACAATGGCTTCCTATCACATAAAGTCTCCCTTCTCTGAAAACTAAAATGACACAATACAGCAAAAACCCCTATGTCCTCTGACTAGGAATAAAATGCACATACAATAGCAAAAGGCATGCAAAGTGTTGTCAAAAACTTAAGCTCCAGACCAGAAAACACACAATAATGTTGTGGGATTGAACCCAGGGATAGGCATAAAGCTAGAAACTAATGAGGAAGCTGGAGTGAAACGGACAGGGAAAAGGTTCTTAGAGAAAAGCAGAAGTGGAACACAAAAAGTTCAGGAAGAAAAGGGACTGATGATGGAATGATAAGATGCAGAAAAGACACCAGGAAAATGAAGGCTTATTACAAACAAGAGAGTTCTGAGCTGAAAAGCTATAAAGTCACTGCTTACCAAAAGGAACCTAATCCAAATGCCATTTCTGCCTACCTGTATCTCTCTGCAATTGTGCCCAGCTATGAATAGCTGACTCCCTCCTATGCTAGTATAAATAGCTTGAAGCCACAGTACTAAATTGCAACAAGAGCTTGAGACACATGCTGTCCTGGGGTAACCAAATGAAGACAATAAAGATGGCTCCATCTCTATATAGATGGGTCTTCAGAGGGACAGACAGTCACTTGTCACACTCTTACTGACTGCAAAGATTTGCTAACGCATCTTTGCATCCACTAACATCCTAAAAGGGACCATTAGAGTTGTGTATTGCCTCCAATTAATTGCTGCACTGTTTTCCCTTACCTCAACTATTCCTTTGGGGTACAGATTGACTAATGCAAGTCAAAGCATGCAGAATATAGTGTCTTAATATTAACTACCCATTCATGATGCATATTTTCAGAGACACTATAAAAGGATAGGAAAAAAAAAAACCAAACAACCTCTACAGCATTACATCAAAAGATCCTAAGATTAGATCTGAAAAATGCCCCATTTGTTGGAATATACATAATTTAATATATTTACGTTTCTTGCTATTCAATGACCTATTTTCTTAGAGCAAAATAGATTATCAATAACTGAACGCATAGCTGTACTTAGGTTCTGCTTATGTGTGTCGGCTCTGCAGCCACTACATCCTGGACTGTGACCTCAGAATTCACTCTAAGTGGTTTCAGCTTCACACCATACTTGGACAGACATTAACTAAGTTGCCTTGAGAATTCAGGTATCATTCTCCCCATATAGTCAATACCAGCTATCCATCCCAGACAGTGTATTCTCCATGCATTCTAGTCAAAGATCCCACTGCACAAACAAAAAAACCCCTCCCAAAACACCACCATACAGCAAATAACAAAAACAAAACCCACCACCAATACACACTGTCCTCCCCCAATGTCTAAGCTCAAATATCCTGCTTAAAACTACAGAGACAAAAGTTAACTGGAGATAATATACTATTTCATTTTATGTCCTAACTCAGGCTATGTGAATAATTGATTTCTCGGTTTGGCAGATCGAACTGAATTTGAAGTAGCTCCTTTTCTCGCTCAAACCCTCTCAAAATTTCATTTTGACATGACATGTTCCATTTCACTCTTGTAACAAAAAGCTATGGAATGAAGGCCAGATTCACAAAATGGAGAGGAGAAAGAGGAGTTCCCTTCTCTAGAAAAGCTCAGTGTGCCTCCACCTTCTCTTGTCCCTGTGATGCCACAAGATAGCTGAGCCAATGCAACAGCTACCTAGCGGTGAAAGGAGCCGTCCTGACCTCCCTTCCTGTGCTTCCACTGTGACACACAAGTAGCAGTGAAGGAAGTGGGAAATGCCTTTTTGGCAGCACTACCTATTAGGTCAGCTTAAAGCTATCACAAAACTGATCTCTCCACAATCAAGTACTGCATCCAAAGTGAACCTTCTCTAATGAAGAGACCAAAGGAAACTTACCTTAGAAGCAAGCAGTTAAGACATCTTTCTGAACTCAAGTCTCCTACCACTCAAATCTAGCCTTCAGTTAATTCAAACAGAAGATCTGAAGCAAGCTGGGACATTTTAATTCTCTTGGAACAACAGCAACAAAAGAAACAGAGCACCTAAGCCAGGAAAGTCTGCAGTAAGCAGTTGCCCAAGATGGAAGAGGTATGATTTATAGTCTCGGTGCTGAATCATGTTTCCCCACATCCTAGGCAGCAGTCTAATCTAAGCTTTTGGATAAAAGGGAAAGGATGTGTCATTTTCTCTGGTTTGTAAATCTAAACTCAGTATTTTTCGTAGCTGAAACCATTCCACCTTTTTTCAAATAGTTTCAGAACCTATGAAATTTCATTGTTTAAGAAATCTTGCTATTTGCCAAAAACAAACAGTCCCTGAATTGTTGTGTAGTAGTAACATCCTGCATATTAAGCATCATTCCTGCCCAACATTTAACTTGTGGATGAAACGTCCATGTTACAGGAATGAGAGCCCTACAAGCTCAGATCTTGCGTTTTCAGGACATGCTGCACTTTCCAGTAAGAAATGACAGAGGGGAAAAAGTCAGTTCTCATATGGAGGAGGAAGGAGGAACCAGCACAAAACTGGAACACCAGAACAGTAATGGAAGACTTCCTGCTTTTGCCCAAATGCTAAGCCAGGTGACAGCGCTCAGAGCTGGCAGTGCAGCTGACAAACCCCATGTCCAGATGAATACATGAGAGTTCTTCTTTTAAACTTGTTCATGGATCTCTCTAATTCCCTCACAATTTCTTGAATCTATTTTTGTCATTAAATGAATAAAAATACTAAAAGGAAGACAAAGAAAGCACATTTCATGAAAGGATTGCCAAATAACTTATGACTGGAATACTCTCTGGACTCTGTAAAAATACCTAAATCCTCATACACCTGAATTGACTTGCTAAATTCAAAACCCAGTTGTGCTCCTACCTTTCTGAGGTAATAACTTCATTACTCAAATAATATCTCTGTTCCTTGTAAGATCAAGTGATTGATCCAAGGTGAGAAACAGTCCATGTCTTTTGACATGAGATTATGCTTCAATTGTGACACTTAGCATGTCTGAATTTAAAGGTGAACCATGCCAGCAGAAACTCAGAACTAGGAGCTGCAGCATTACCAAGAGACAAGATACAGATTGTAGCTCACTGATGGTCTTGGACTCTAGGAGTCAGAAGCATTTTACACATCCTTCTCTTAAGGTGCCAAGTGCCACATCCCAGCCTTGCCACATTTCATTCAAAATCTGCCTGCCTGTCATGAGATCTAACCTTTATAGTACACTACATGTCCATTGAACACAATTAAGTTATGAAGAATTTGCAGTTAATACAGATTCTTTTTTCCTGTACAGCATATGGAAAAAAATAGGCTATTTCTGATGAGCAATAACAACTATACAGTTAAAATTAAAAACTGTTCCACACTTGTTTCAGGTTTTGATTCATGATGCTTAGGTTGATTATCTATACCCTAACAACAGTGTTCAGGACACCAAAGGATGCAGTTTTCCTTTATAAATTGCTACTTCTGCTTAATTTTTAAAGAAACTCCTTCAACAGCCTGCTATGTAGCTTATGAACAGTTAACGCAAGTACTATCAGGTTTTGCCAATTAGATATTGAATTTATTAATAATTTAATGTAACTTTTAGTACTATGGTTAAAAATAGCTCTCCTGTGAGCTTCTAGTCCATATCAGATACTGTGGTAATTATCCTCAGAATCTAAATCATTACAATAAAAGAAAATAATCAGACTGAGCAGAAGCAAAGCCAAATTTTAATCCTCGTGAGTAACATTTCTCACTTTCATGCAAATCCCTGCATGTATATTGAAGGCCATTGAAACAGAGCTAGTTAGAGATGCTAGTAAAATTAAGAAAAGTATCCATGCAAGAAGTGAGGAAAAGGAACCATCTCTAAGCCTCTCTTTCCACATGAAGGATTTAAAATCACCTCCCTTGCTTTCTTTATAATCCCTCCTGGTTTTTGGGTTTTTTTTTTGTTTTTTTTTTTGTTTTTTTTGTTTTGTTTTTTTGTTTTATTTGGTTTTTTTTTTCCTCTTTCTACACTGCCCTCATCTACATACAGTCAATATGGAAAATAAGGTCATTATAGTGTAGAACGGGTAAGCAACTGTAGTCAGAAATTAATCAGTTGATCCAAAGCTTCATATTAGTGGCTTCCATTTGCATCACAAGGAAAGTGTGACGGCAACCCCTGTAGACAGTAACCTATACTGAGAAGAGATCCAGATTTGTCTTGGTGAGTTCATCCCACCAGAACAAATGTTGTTTTTCCCCTGTCTTCCAGGTCATCTTGCCAGGATCCCCTGCTACAGCATGTTAATCTCAATTACTAGGTTAATATTATACTAGATTCTTTTATTTATACATTAAAGCTAATTATATGAGAAGTATGCTTGTAGACTTTATCATCAGAGTCAAATTCATCAATATCTATATACCTGTCTTATCTCCAGGAAGCATTAGCACATTTACCCCATATTTTAAGTTATTTTAGCTTTGTCTCTATAGATATAACTGACAAGCAGCCTCTTTGCATTTCTTCACATTTAATTTTGTCAAAGAATCCGGACATGACTCAGCTGAAGTCAATAGAAGGACACAATTAATATGATTTTGTCTCAAGTTTGTCATTTGAGATTTATGTTGCCATAACAGATATTTATGCAGTAATATAATCGCACTATTATTAAACCTTCTACAGCACATCAGTAACAGAGATTACACAAATCATTTCACATGGGGGAAAAGCACGAACTGCAATACAAACATTTCTAGATGGCAAGCATTTTAATAAAATTTGTAGTTCTTTTAAATAAAGAATTCCCATCTCAGTTATTGTGTTTCCATGCAGCGTTCTGTGTAAATCAAGAAAAATCTGGACCTTCACTTCTTAAGATATGATCAATAAATTCAATTTGTTATGTAACAAGTATCTGGAAAGAGGGGGAAAAAAAAATTACCTATGAGTGACACTGAAAATGAATATGAATAATTTCTATCTATTAAAACTACTTTTCTATAGCCTTTTAAATGCCCTAAGATATTTTCTATATTTATACTTTATATCCCAAAGAATTCCAAAGAGGTTCACAAATTATGTTTTCAATACATTTTTGCAGATCTCCTCCCATTTAAGATATATGCTATTTCAGACCTTGGCAAAGTCACATAGAAATATAAGGACAGGTGTCAGATCACTAAAAAAAAGCCTTTAGGGTAAGTTTAACAGGCATCTTCAGTGCTGTTAAAAACCACCCCTGTATATAGCCTCATCTGACAATAAACTCATGTAATTCATTGGACTTGTGCCTAACAAAAACCAGCCCAAAGTTACTATAAAAGCTCACATTTGACCAAAATTTGTCTGAGGCATATTCTATTCCAACAACATGATTATATGGAAAGTTTACTTGTTTGTTAGTCTTCCTCACTTAAGCTGCTGTTATAGCAGAAAACCAACAGTGCTGCTTGTAACTAACCTTAACTTACCAGACTGTACAAACAAAAGAGAAACACATACTTTAGTAAGAAAACAGACCACGACATCTTTCATAAATGCATTGCAGAGATACAGAAAGAAACAATCAAATGATTGCCTTGAGCATCCTCTGATCCCAAGTTCAGACAGTGATTTTTGTAACAGGGTTTACCATTATGATCAAAGCACATTTGCCACCTAGCATACCTGCTATCTAGAATTAGCAAAAAGGAGTCTGCAATCCAGAAAGGGACAAATGTAAGGGGAAAGGGGTATCATATTTAAAATTCCTTCCATTCCACTGGAATGGTTACCCAGACTTTAGAAATTGTTAAGCCTTTGGAAGATAGTTCAAACCAAGATTCCCAAAGGGATTATGAGAAATGGGAAGGGAGCCAGCAAACCGAAGACAAGTTGTACGTACCAAACATTCTCTTCAACAATTCACAAGGCATGGAATTGCCTCATATAGTATTTGGCTTTGGTCCAAAGCAAGTTTAATTTGCTAATTACAGAGAAAAGCAAATCAATGTATACAAAAGTGACACATGTAATGCATATATATCATACACTTCAGGATTAAAATACATAATTGCTTTCTTAGGAAAACACATTAAACACCAGGTTAGTGAGCCTTTTCTTTTCGGGAAGTTATGTAGTTTGCTTCCTTCCCTGAGCCCTATATAAGGCATCATGTACTATCCTTCCCACTTCATGTTTCAAGTCACATGCACAATCGTGCATGTCCCTAATTTCCATAAAAATTCCATATACAGAAAGCACAAAGTAACAGACACTAAAGGAATAAAATATCTCCATTGCATCATTTTGGCTGATCATAGTGCAGCACCACTACTACAGTATGTCAGTTCAACTAATGTATAAACCAACACCAGTATTTAGACTAAACTTCTTTCCTGTGCATGCTTAGCTTCTCAACACGAGTACTCTACTTTTAGGGATTGATTCAACCACATCAGGGAGGAGGTAACATCAGGGAAAGGACTGCGGAGAAAATATGCTACTTGGTGAGCCAACTGTGATATGTGGAAACAAGCAATGCCATCTTTGTAGAATTTCCAAAAGATGCTGTTATTAACTATTCTAAACACAATCCTATTCCACGTTAAAATGGTTTCCTATTCTGGAAAGTGTCTAAAAATTGCAAGGGATTTTATGTTTACTGCTTCAAATTGCCAAAGCAAATTTTGCTTATTTTGCAAACCGTAAGATTGGTTCTTACAGCTAGCTTATCAAATTCCATCTAGAGTTATAGTACACAAATCAGAAATGGTTTTACTATCATAATAAATTTTAATACATACATATAATCTATATCCATAAAATATCCATATAAAATAAAAAGACACATCATTAACAGTTTAGAAAATAAGTATCAAGTTATTATGACTGGAAAAACATCTCACAGATCTTCTCTTTCAAATATATTAATTCTATAATAGAAAAAATGGTTCCTTAAAAGTTAAGATCTTCAATCACTCACAAAACAATCATCACGCTCCCCTTGCATTTTGCTTAGTGTGCAGGCTGTGCTTGCAGTTATTTGCAGAACAGACAGTCACATTATTCCAAGCATAAGGTGGTGTTACCAATGCAAACCAACTTCAGTATCCCTATCAAATTACACTTGCTATGGCATAAAAATCAAAATACTCACTGTACAGTGAAGCACCTTAATTTAACCAGTGAGGACAGATGCACCAAACAAGTCTGTAACATTTTGGCTCATCATATAGGTAAAATTAGCAGACTAAGATACATGTTACATTGCTGGATAGCTGCAAGGACAAAGGTAGGACTGAGAAAAGCATTTTATACAGCACAGCTAATTTTCCTAGTATACCAGTCAGCATGCAAAGCAATTCCAGAGAACAGTAGTGTCTAAGTGGTCTGCTAGCAGCATGCAATCTACTGAATAACTGCTGTGGATCTAAGGCTCTCCTACTCACCCATTCCTAACCTAAGGGCTCATCAGATGTATACTGTGAGCTTGAGTAGCAACAGGCCATTCCCTGAAAAATACACTACTGTAAAATATGTTAGTGAAAAGAATGAATCCACTTTCAACCCACTTCCTTCATGCTCTGAAGAGGCCTTCAGCAACACTGGTGGCCAAAAGCACGATGAAATCTGGTCGGCAAATACAAGCTATTAGTCTGCAACACACAAATTGGACCAAAAGCAATACTGCAGGCACAATCACATATATTTCATATATTTCATTTCTAAAGAATCACAACCAAAGATTTTTCACTCTTTCTTTTTCACTTAATACTGCACACACACACCCCCACACACACACCCCTTTTTAAATCAAATTACAGCATTATAAGTTTACAATCTCAAGGGTATGTCAAGACACAGGAGCTTGCAAAACTGAATCTCTTGTGATTTCTGCATGAAAAAGAAGTGCTGCAGTTTCCCCAAACATAAAAATCCTTTACACTACCCATTTAAGAAAATACCCCACAAGGTACTAGAAGAAAAATAAAGGTCACTGCTATTGTAAAACTAATTAGGATATATTTTCTCGTTTGCTACCAGGTAAGGGAATTCTTCTCTTTGTAATGATTATCTTGAGTGCCTCTAATTTCCTTTTCAATGTTTTTTGGCAGAAATCCTTACAGATGCAAGACACAGAGAACATATAAAAGACAGAAAAACATGCATTTCAAAGTGCAACCACATATCTTTAAACAATCTATCTGCCAATTTTATAATAAATACATGGAGACCTTATAACAAATTTATTAAAGAAATAAAAAAAAAAAAGGAAATCATATTTCATTCAGTAGTCCAAAACAGTTCCATTCTAGCCTTGTTTCACTTTGTTTTAGTCTGTGGTATTTGAGGATATAAAATGCACCTGCATGTTAAACATACCCTGTGACAATACTACAGAGAATAATTTCAACCTAGTGACCTTAGCTTGACTCATCTGTTTGGAATTAAGTTGCATTAACAGCATTCTGCTGAGGAATATCTGCATGACCAATAGAATTAAACGGCAGTTTAATGAGTTACCAGTCTCTAACAGTCTTTTGAGTAGTGACAACCAACTGAACAAATTCATGAACTTCTAGCTAGGCCCCATATCAAGGTTACAATTTTGGGTTGCTTTTCACATTCTCTCCACAGTATAATTGGGGGTGAGGACTGTTGTCAAAACAAAGGGAGGGAAAAAACCACAAAACAAACCTCTTCTTAACTGTCACTTACAATCTAAGGGAATAAATTACTGAGATTTGGGAGGATTAGGGCTGTGACACTGGAAGCGGCTGCTGACAGTGCTGCAGTTGGAGATGGGAGAATGACTAAAAATATTAGTGAAAATGTAGTAAAGTAAAAATAAAAAGCTACTACTTGGAGTTATAACTGCCAAAAAGTACGACAATGTGGCTTGATAATTCTCAGATTACTGGATTTGTTATCTCCTGGGTTCTGTATCTTTCTCTGTCAACTGCCGGCCCTTCCCAGCACTTCTTCCTGACCTCACAATCCATGAATAAAGCACAGTTTCAGTCTTGCACCCTGTCATGCATTCATCACTCTGCTAAGACTCTTTGCTGGCTCTGTTGCCATCATAAAATTCTGTACACGTTCAACACAGCAGCAATTTATAAGTAGTTTTTATTATACAAGGCAGGCTTGATGCTCAAACAGGAGGTCAGAGATACTGGCACTTAATTCTTAAACTTTTCCATTCTGCTGTTCCTCCCAATTTCTCGCAACTAGCTATCCTCAAAGAAGAATGTTAATGTTGATTTGTAATTATCTTTTCTCTTTGATGAGCCCACTTCTTTAATAGTGGGTAATACCTGCTTTTCATATGTGAAATATTAGAAAAATGAAGAGACCAGGCAGTTATCCCCACACTGAGTCACAAATCAGCCACAGTTCTACTACTTAGTGAGTCCAAGGCACAGATTCCCACAGCAACATATGGATCCTTTGTTATAGTATCATTTTGCTCAGATATATATTCTGGAGATGGGAGAGCCAACTGTAAACAAGAAAGCAAATATGCTTTGGTGGTAGACTGAACTGAAGCAGGGCTATTGAAACAGTAGAAGAAGCAAAGGATCAGGGTATGGATTTCACATCTAGAAACCGCTACCCTGTACTAGTAGGTAACAGCCTTCTTGCATCTCTCTCTTACAGCTTCTTGCCAAAGTCAATTTAAGCCTACCACTTTCTGCACACCTGAGAGGAATAAAGAAAATGCTTAAAGAGCTGTGCGACTGTCACCGAGGAGAATGGCAAATGCTGCAGCATGCTGGAACTGATAGCTCCAGAGGAGGTGAAGTCTACGTATTCGTACGGGCAGAGAGGCTGACACAGCCTCTAGGAGCCTCAGGGTAGTGCCTGCAAGCTAGTATTTCCCTTTCCCTTGACTAGTATTATGCACCGATGGTATACCCTAAAATAGATGAATAATGGTGGAAACAGAGTCCACAGGCGGAGAGAAGTTGTATGCTAAAAAGATCTTCTCAAGGAGAGATGTTAACAGTCTTTAACCACCACCACCTCTTCCTCTCATGGCTTGGTTCATTCTCTGGTTTACCAGTTTTTTGTGCAGGTACTGCTATACTAGATACAAGTTTTCCTCACAGCACAACAACTCGTCACTACGCTTCATAAAATTAATGCAAAAATGAGGTTCTATAGTGAAATTATCACATAAGTAAATTGTAGGGAAAGCTGATGAAGCAATGTAAGAACTCAAAACACCTGCTACTCAATTACCACTTGCAATGCTACCTAAAAATATGAAAGAAAGTTATTATTGCTGAGCACTCTAAGACCAGTTTGTTAAGACACCCACTGATACAAATACTTGACCCTGCACTTAAGTATTTAAATCTTTTCAATGTTCATAGCCCACCCATCCCCCCTTGAGGGATAATCTGACACACAGCCAAGAGGAAAGGCTGTTCAGAGCTCTAATAACACAGAAACCCATTTGCAATTGCTCTTTTCATTTGTGCTCTACAAATCAGTCAAGGACCCAAGCTCTTGAAGAAATACTGCTAAATTGGACTCTGGTATTACTACAATTGCTCAGTAGCAACGCTGCAGATGGAAATAATTCCCAAGGACTAAGAAACTTCAGAGCACCCCAGTAAAAAGACTGATAAAAAGAAGAGGAAAAAATGTGAAGAGAGCCTCAAAGTGGTTTGTGCTCAGCATGTGCTGAGCCTGTCTCTTCTCTGGGATAGCTAGTGGGGAGAGCTGGTAATGATCCACAAATGTCCCAGGCCTCATCCTCTGTTGCACTGTGTTTGATTTGCACATTCTTCCCTTCAGTGCGTGCAGCAAGAATGTCACTGAAGAGCAAACCAGAGAGCACCAGAGATGGTTCACCAGTATCAAAGGAGTGTTCTCAACACTGCAGGTCATATTGTGAAGTAGCAAGAGAAGGCTATTGTAAGCAAGTTCTCACAATACTCAATTTGTCTTCTTCAACAAAGATGAGGAAAAGAGATGGGTGGCAGGGACAAGAAGATCAAGTATCATCAGGTTCCATTAAAGTTCTAACTAATGTTCTTAAATAAGTCATTAGTTTGTAGCTTTGAAAAGAGGAGCTATTTGTGCTATTAGTTTTGGTGGAAATCAGACTGACTCTACCCATCAGAGGAACAACGTTATGAAAAGATCTTGAAAACAAATAAAGGGGGACAAAACAAGAACACTAATTATTTTTCAGGAGCATATATAAAGCATCATGGTTGTGACAGAACAGGACTGGGCTTAGCAACTCTTTTCTAATCAATTCCAAATTGAGGACATCTACTTTAGGGCACTGATGTGCAACTCTTTCCTATGAAGAGGTCTGACATTCAAAAAAGGCACAGAGAGTATTATTATTATATCGTCCTTCATTACTTCAAAGCTTCATCCCAATTTCAGTATGATTGGCAGTACACATTAAACATGTTTATAGTTTACTGCACTTATCAGGCTTTTAAAAATGCTTCATAAAGTCTTCGTCTACCAGGAGCACAAGTCTCTAGACATTCCAATTTCTTCTGTGCAGGTTTTAATTCTTTTAGCACATGTTAAAGATGCATGCATTTATTACTGGTCTGTTCTACTCACTCATATTGCATCTAGTAAAATAAATATTTGTAACTACCCAGCAACACCTTCTGTAAAGAAAAGCATCTCAAACACTTGACAAGTGTTGTTATGTAGAGGTAGTATTTTTCTCATTTCGTAGATCACACCATTTAATTTCTTAAAGAGGTGGAATAATTTAGGAGAATTTGCCTACAGTAGGATTAACATGGAGCTGCTGCAGTTGCTGTATCCAGAAATATCTGTGCACCTGGTAAGGGTAAGCCTCATTACCATGTACATGGTATTTGTTTATTATTTTGTAAATGTGTCTTTCCATTTTAGAGTAATACACTACAAATATGAGACAGCCTCATTAGAAACATTGCAATGTAACTGAAAAACCAAAGGAGATGGGGTCCAAAATGCAAGTTCTAGTAGGCAAGAAGAGCAATAGGTGAGATTAATTCCTTACTTAAGCCCCATGACTTGAATAGAATACAAAGTGCAGCAATTATATTCAAATACGATGAATGCCATAATTATGACTTCAGAGATAAGCGGAAATATTTTGAGAAGCAGTAGCTCAACTAAAGCCATATTTAAAATAGGGAGTGCTAGACTTTACCTACTATAAAACAGTCTTAAGGAATTAACAATACTTGTATTTTTAATTGTTTGTGTCTAACATATGCTGTTCTGGAATTCAATAAAACAAAACCTCCTAACACACTACCATTAAAAACTGCTACCATAAAGACATGAAACTCTTCTCTCTGATTCAAGGAGGAACCAGCGCCCAAGGGTTTTAAGGGACACTTCATTTTTTCCCCAAAGACCTGTAAAGCTGAGGTCTTCAATACTTGGTGTGAATATCAATGTTTAATACTGACTTTAAAAATAACAGAGAACAAGCAATGAACCCTTTGCAGGTAACATAATTTCCTCTGTAGTTATTGGAAAAAGGACTTTAAACATTTATTCTGCAAGTTTTAAAACAATCAGGAAAAAAATGCAGTTATTACAGACAAAGTTTGATGGGAAGACTGGTCATCTATATGAAAGGACTTTCTTAAACAATTTTCTTTTTTAAGATACAGAAAACGATGACAGGAGACCGATACTTTGTCTTCACAAGTTACGGGGGCAGAATGTCACAAGAGGCCAAAGTGATTTTCAGCTAATAGGGTATTTCTGAATATGAGATTAACACCACGTATTTCTGATTTAATTTGCTTTGGTTTAAAATCACTTCACTGCACGCTAATACAGAACTTCATGACAGCCATAATTCAAAGGCTGTTCATACATACTAGCAGAAAATTTGATGATCAATATAGTCTGCCACTTTGAGCACGGAGGACAGTGTTGTTCAGTAATCTTTACCAAGTATTTCTAATGAAAAAAAGATAAGAAACCTCATTCCAAAAAGTTTAGGATCTAGTAGCCAGGTGCAATTCGATGTGTTTGGGACTGTCAGAGATGGTGATTCTTCTGTTTAAGCGAATGCAAAAACCAATCATATGTATCTTTCTGCTAGTATGGAGACTTTGATTTCAAATGACGCCCTATAAGGAGTATACTGAAATTTGTGACAGGGAACAAAGCTTAGAAAGACAGAGCAGAAGATGGAATGAATGTGAAGACACACAGATTTGTTGTACAGCTCTTTAAAGAAGAGAATAAACAGAAGTTTGAGAGAAGCACTGAAGAAAGGACAGTCAGCAGTTGGACAAGAAAATCATGTAAACACTATGTTGGACAGACCAAGCAAAGAAATGTCAAGGACTTTACAAGAGATCAGGGAAAGAAAGGTATGAAGTATAGGCACAACAAATTATGCTTTTGCAATTGAGAGGACAGTTTGCATTACAGAAATAAAAATGAAGCACTATCAGAAAGCAAAGAGTGCCTGGGTGTTTGAAGAAAAGACAAAAGCACAACATTATACAACTACAACAAAAAAAACCCCAAATGTATAAGCCCACACAAAACCCCAAGGATCCTAATTAGAGAGAACGGGGCTGACCCATAGTCCTATTTTCTTTCATATATTCAGCCAACGAACTGCAGAGAATTCCAGCAGCTAGAATTGACAGTGACATTTTAAGTCAATAAGAATCTATTTTGCTCTTTCTCCTACAACACAAATGAATAGTAGTGCTAATGAAATTCCATTCCTATTATAAATTGACAAAACACAATCCTGCATTTATTCCTTCCAGCAAGATGTGCCTTTTAACAAACTCAAACCACTCTGAAATACCCTGTGGTCACAAAATGACCAAAAAAAAATGCCCCTCTCTCCTGCACTGCCAGTCTTCCAATTAATTTGATTTTAGTGGACCAAGATAATTTTTTTTTCTACTGTATTTTACACATAGAGTTTTGGATTAACCATATTAAAATTTACAGTCCTAGTCACAGACTTTAATACTGTCTGGTTATTTATTTCACATTTGATCAAATGTTTCTGACTGAGGATAGGCTTCTAATCATTACCCCAAAATAACTTGCTCTACGCACTGGTTTCTAGTGCTGTCTCTTCCAAAATACCAAGGAATTACATTATATGCAGAAATTAACAGAAGTTTACATAATAAAAAGAATTGATTGGATTTTGGACCAAGATGCAAAACGTAATCTGTGCATATTATTATTCAGAAAAATTAGAGAAAATATTTCTATTCCTTTCTTTTTAAATGACTTTCCTTAGAAAGGCTAGATAACCTTTTCCTATTTAATTGTGGTATACTAGGAAAGAAGCCCTTTGTATCCCTTGATCAGAAATGTACAGAGAAATAATTCTGTGTTTCTTTCAGGCAAAAAAAGAAATATTAATAATATTTACCAAGCAGGAAAGAAAAAAGGGAGGAAAAACCCCAACATAATAGTGTTATGCTGTGAGCATTCTGTCCTCGCAAGTTAAGAAAGGTGTGATAAACTCTTAATATAACCCACAAAATGCACCAGGTAATGCAGTAGTGCCCTCTCCTCTATTGTGTTACACAGAAAAAAGGAAGGCAAGAACTTTCATATTTAAGCTGAGCTGTAAGGCGGTTGATTAGCCATTAGTAAGCGTGAACAATCCACGGCACATCTGTGTCTGCTTGACAAATTCCATTGTGAGTAAAGACGTTTTTTCCAGTGTCTCTTGTCTGTATGTAACTCCTTCCTTCCACCCCTGAAAAATTATGCACCCCGTTGAATACAGTCAGTAATTTGCTCAGCCTGAAAGTTGGCGTAACAGAACACACCTACTAGCCAGTATTTTTATAATAATATTATTATAAAAATATGTAATATATTATAATTCAAATTCTCCCAAATTTGAGAATGCACATTGGTATCTGCTGGGATTAAAGACAATAAACAAATGCAGCATGTCAGCTTCAAAATGCAGTGTGTTTTCTGTATCTAGCTTCTTTTAGCATAGCTTTAATACAAACTGAATGGCTTAAGTATTACAAGTGTCACCACTCTATAAAAATAAACAGCTTTTCTAGCCATTTTGTGAATAAGTCCAGACCTGTACTATTCCATCCCTTACTTCCACCATCACCCAGACACACACTTCAAAGAACAGCCTTCCAAATTCCTGTCAAGTTTGCCTCCATCTGAACATTAAAAGTATCAATGCCCCTAAGATGTCCTCTCCTGCTCTTGACTTAAATAATGTCTTCCTGAGGGACCAACCAAGCCTTTAGTTCTTAAGAAATAGATCCAATGCCTTGTCAAGCTGATTATCCCACAACTCTCTGTTGGACCTGAAAACCTGACTTTCCATCATACCACATTGAATAATAGCAACTCTTTACTATATCATAGTTATATAGTAATGGAAACAGCATGAAAACTTCAACCTCAAATACAAAGCTAGGATCTGATTCTGATCTTATGTAAGCTCTAACACATAAAAATTGCTTCCACAAAGTTTTTTTTCAATTAAATGTGTCCAACTGTGCCAAGATGGCACGACTGAATTCCAGTCTGAATTCTGAATTCTGAATTCCAATTAGCTAAAGCAGCTTTGTGTTAACTACAAACGCATTGGCAAAGATCATCCTTATATATGATTAGTACTGTAACATAGGTATATTTACTGCAATACAACAGTTCCAAGGCCAAATGAAAAAATGCATACTATAGATGTCTTCGCCATAGTTTACAACTTCTAATTGCCTGTAGTGGATATTATAGCACATTACTCTGATACTCCTATCTTTCAGAAAGTCTAAATTCTCCAGTTTCTATTAGAGAGATCACATATAACCACTACTAGCCCACACATTTTCTAAAAAACATTTCTGAAGATAATAGCAAAAAATAGTACCCATTTACTATAAACAGTTAACTCGGGATCAATAGATCAAAACAAGTTAAGTTGTGCAGCAATGTTACTGTAGGTAGCTTCGCCTGTAGGCATCTTTGTAAAAGCTCCTTTTCTTCTAAATCACTGCTGAAAGAGTCAAACTTCAGTTAAGAAAATAAGGATTAACAACAAGTAAGGATAATGCCACTCTTCCCATCAAGTTTCCAAGACTAAGGATTCACAGAACACTCACCACTCCGAAAAGTGCTTTTTCCTTCCTTTATCTTTGACTGCTTGCATGATAACTTCACTGAAAAGGAATAAATATTATCCAGTTCACTGCTAACCACATACAGGTACACATAAAACAGAACCTAACCACCAGGCAGCAGTAATTCTGCTCACCAGAACTAATTGAAAAACTTAGGCATTAAACTCTTTGGTCCCTGAAAATTAAGGAAGTGTTGGCATGGAAAGAGATGAAAACTTACAACAAAAAATAATTTTAACGTTTGTTAAACAGTAGCAACTTTTTTGTTCCCCAAAAGTACCCATACACTTTTTATGCTATTACTGCTACAACTAACACAAGTCGTGGACTAACAAATTCTCACAAAAACACTACGCAAATGCCTACAACCTTCTCTACGTAGAAAAGGCAGTGAGTTTGTTTCCCCTCATGACATTCTTAACCTCCAAAAAAAGCTCAAGCTGGCCTTCTCAGTTTTCAAAACTATCCTTATCTTTACCTCTTCCAGAAGAATGGAAAGTCCAGTGAAAAGTGAAAGAATGAAGATTCACATCCTAGCTTATTTCACAGTAACTTTGCCATATACAAACAATGTAACTTTCCCATATAGACAGAGCTATACATATTTCTTTCCCTTTATCATCGTCTTTACTGAGTAAAAGATGCTTTGTTCTCATGCTCTTTCAAGGAGTTATGCATGACCACAGAACTACCTAGGAACAGTTTATTAGTTTCAGGTTTTGGCGCTACCTCCTTCAGGATCTACTTCACACTCACAGGTAAGTCCTGGAATGGTAATTGCATTGACAATAGTGGGGAAAACAAGAAGGAATATATGCAGCTATGAGTCTAACCTTTGCAAAGTAAGCTCCTCTCCTAATCTGCCTCGATATACCATTCAAATTTACTAACATCAGACAGATGAAAAGTCATCCCCCCATGATCATCTGCTCCTCTGGTTCTAGACTGCACAATTCCCTTTTCCATTTTATTCCTTTGATTCAGTTGAGAACCATTACTACTGGCTAAGTATTCTGGAAAGGAAAACATCAGCCTTTATTACTTAAAAATAATTACCTCTTTCCTATTTACTTTTATTTCTATGGAAGGTATTGCTCAAGTTCATTTGAAACAATTATTGCTTTTTATTTAATACATGATTATGTAAGAAGGTTTGGTGATAATGCTACAGCACAGATACGGAACACCTGACAGGTCCAAGAACAGTTAGGCATCCACAGAAGAGCTGAACTTGTAAATTTTCGTACAGCAAGATCCATTATGTTGCAAATCTTAAATCGGATTTTCACAAACCTACAGCACCGGTGATTGGGAGAGACACATCAGCGAGCCAAAGACAGAAATAAGTCAATGGATGAGTTGTATATGTATTTCCACCTGCTGGCAGAAAGTGTTTACACAGCAGATGCATGGTTTTACAGTGGTTTAAGTCTGGAATAAATCCAATGAATCAATGGAGTTTTTCTTGGTTAAAAAATGAGCACAAAGCATCATTTATCCTACAATGTCACTGGCACATGAAGATTATTATAGCAGTTCTGCTTTTGATAAGGCTATATACCTCCAGATATGGGACCCTAATATTAGTCTAACTGATGTATAATATATATATTTTTAATTAACAACTGAGTGCTACCAACACACATGGCTGTTTCCCAAAACTGTAAGTAATAAGCTTAAATTACTAAAGACAGAAACATGTTATGATGGTGTTAATCAGGTCCAATGCTCAGCCAAATAAGTATTTTTCAGTTCATGTTTATTTGAAATTAAAAGGTGTTCTAAGCCAGGACTCAAAGGAGCAAGCTGGTATTCACCACATACCACTGAATTGCTATAACATGAAACCAACTGTTCTCATTTCTTCAGAACTGGTTATAGCAAAGCTTGATAAAGTTGGAAGAGGCCCTTTCCAAAGCACTACAGCTATGTCAAAAAAGCCTCCATTGTCTATAAACAGAGAGGGTGCATTAATCTCTGTTGTCCATTACATCAACAAGTAGAATATTTCCAAATACAGACACCGCACTGCCTCACTTGGGGATTTTTCCAAACTCTGCACTCCAGGCTTTCATCTGACACCACTTTTAAACACTCCAGATTCATAATCTGTCATCAGTGGGCTTTATCCAGTATATTCTCTGCAAGTTCAATGTTTAAGTCCCAAACAGCAAAGTGAGCTAAACATTTCCTGAACTCGGAGAAACCGAGTCATCCTTACTGCAGGACTGTTCAAAAGGCATGAAGAGACTAGTTTACTAGTTAGCAAACACTAACATTCTACACTCCATTCACAAAACCTTAGTTGAAATCTCTGCTTCATCTCCCTTCTGACCTTGATGACATGTGTGACAAGGCTGTTTTCAAAGATATTTCCAAACTCAGCTCCATAAAAAAACTTCTTGAAAGATATACTGTTGCATTAACACATGCTGGAAAGCATCTAGCCTTTGTGCTGCCCCCTGTATCTATAAATACTCAGTGTGACATGCAACTACCAAACCAAATCCAAACTTCTTCCAAGAAAGCTGAAAATTTTATCTTTGTCACCAAATAAAGTATTACATCTTTGTGTCCAAATAACATCCCATACATGTATACAGTAAAACTTGAAAAAAATACTAGCAAATATTTTTTATATTTTTATATAAATAAATAATATATATAAAAAAATAATATTTTTATATTTTTCACAAATGCCTAGTGCCAAGAGAAGAAATTCTCAAAACAAGAAGTACTGCAACACGTTACAGCATTATGAATTCAATCTTCTGTCATGCAGCTTATTGAGGTAACTATCAATTCTGATTCTCTACAGCTATCTTAAGGAGAAGAAACACTTCAGGAAAGCAAAAGAATTACCATACAATTGGCTACAATTTAATTAGAAGGAACATGCTGAAGATAATGTCAATGGAAGAAGACAATCATTTTAATGAAATAAATAAGCCCTCATATCCCCAGTCAAAAATGCCCGGTATGCATCGCACCATTGCAATGGTAGATAACAGTTGCAAGAAACAAAGTCTCCCTTCTATCGATGTGGGTTATGCTAAAGCTGCAACAATTACTGGAATTCCAGTCAGAAAGGAGGAACAAACGACGCTTTTAGCTTCTGAGACATATCAAGGCACATTTCCCTTCTGTTTCTGAATGCACTGTTTCAGGGAAACAATCTGTGCCAGAACTCTCATGGGACAATCCATCTCCGCAGTTGTTCAAGTGTAACCCTCCAGACGGAGGGAAAACTCAGCTTTACATCTAAAAGGCAAGGGTGACTGTTTTATTACAGTTCAATGCTCTTGACATTACTACATAGGTATATTTTAAGAGCCTATTTAAAAATTTAACAAAGTAATCAGGTTTTTAAGGGAAGACCCTTTATTTAAGTTGTACAAAGAAAAAAAGTCTAGCAAAATTCTTATTGACAATTTTCAACAAATTTCTACTGCAAATTTGGCAAGTCAGTTTTCAAAGACTTATTCCATGAACATCCCTGTTGAAGCCAACAGCACCAATTTATACATCATATATGGTTTTAAGGAAAAAAAAGAAAAAAGCAATGTTTAATCAATGCTTACCATAAAGCTTTTTCTAAAGCACAATTTGAAAGTTTACAATGGAAGAATAATACTGGAATTAAAAGAAATCAAGAAGGTAGCAAAGTCAAATAAAATTGCCTGTCCTTTTTATAAAGTATGCTTTTTAAACACCTGAAGAAAGCAACAACAATTAGAAACAGTCACCACAGCATGGTGCGGCAGTTGAAAATGGCTGCATTTCAATCACATCTGTATCCATTCTGCAATTTAAAGTTAACTGAAGAGGGTATGTTTCTGAGGGGGATCATATTAAAGAACAGTTTTTGTAAGGTATTTCTAAGATAATGCTTTATATTTATTGTTTAATTCTTTTCATCATCTAAGTTTCCTTTATCTGCCTGAAGGGGGCTTTAATGGATCTAAATAAAAGGAGATAATTTGTCTAACATTATATGCCTTGCCTATTCTAGTAGATGTTGCTGTAAGAAATGTAAATCAAGAGATTGGGTCTTAAAGTTTTATTCACTGTAGTTTTAACAGACCATGCCAATATTACTCTAGTATTTCCAGAGATGTCTCCAAGAACACTGAATGAATACTAAGAAGACCTACCATGACTCTTGCTATGGAAGTACAGATTAAATCCTAAACTTCTATTCTCCTGATTGGATCCACATGGGGAAACTCAGTATGGCTTCAGAGAATATGCCAGCAAAGATATCACGCAGGAGTTACCTTGTATATTTAACGAGAATGGAAACATTCAGATCTTAAAGATCAGAAGTTACCTGTTTGTTTTCAATGCTTGTGTGCAAAAACGTATGACTCTCTGATAGGTGTACATCAGCATGTTTCCACATGCCTATACTGTCTACAGATAACCAGTCTTTCGGGTCTTTTTTCCAGAGAAGCATACAAATTTTTAATACTAATGCATTTTAGATTAAGCAAGTTTTCTCTGAGCCATAAAGTAGAAAGCAAGAAGGCACATAATGAAGTATCATACAAACTTCAGCTATGTGAAAGTCCACTTAAGGCCAACCTTATCCAGGCAATTCAATGAAATTCTACTTCAGACAGGCAAGTACTTTTCAAATCAAGTCAACTCCATTTTGCACATTACAATCAAAACTGACCATTTAAATCACAAAACCACAGTTCTGGAGTATCTATTTAGTATTCATTTCTAAAAAGGCAGTTATTTTTAATGTCTCACAAATAACTTCTGGGCAACCACTGGCTAGAAGCTTTTATACCAAATTCACTTGTAATAGCATCTTGGGGGGGGGGGGAGGGGGTGTGGTGGAATGGAGAAGTTCTTAATGAAAGTTATTGCATATCCAATACAGTATCTCACTTTTTGAAATGTTCATCTTTGAAAAAAAATAGTTCAGCTTTTTCTCAATTACATCCATGAAAATGCTACTAATAATATTATATTAATCTTTTATTAAGAATTGAGAACTAACACACAGTTTTGAAAACTTAATATCTATTCACGAAATTGCATGCTTTCTCTCTAATCTAATTCCCTGTTTAGATGACCAGTAATATCTGTGATTGTAGAATTTAGGCCATGTCTACCATTACTCCAGTAAGTATTCATCCTGCAATTCTCCTCCTTGCCTCATGAGAGGGCACTCTGTCTGTTCAGACCTACTCCTGCATACAATATAATAAAACACTCTGGATGATAGAAGCAAAATAATTTTAAATAACCAATTTTTATGGTGCAATGACTTTTAGAGCTGTAGGTGCTGGTATAACAGAAACAGTTAAAACTGCTTTCTCCTGCTTAGGAAATATCTTTTTCATAATCAAGTAGTACTATAGTTACTTAGTTTTCATGTAACCCTAGCTACAGGGGACTATTATAAGCAGTTTTTGAAAGGAGAGGAAAAGTCTTCACATTCAGACAGTATAATGTTACTCCCACTGAGCGCCACAGAAATTCTACTGCTGACCTCAGTGGGAGTAAAAGCAGTTCCAAACGGCTCCAACTTTTCAGATTTTCCACCAAGATGTCTGTTGCAAAAAAATGCAAGTCTATTTTATCATTAAAAGCCAGAAACCAATAACCAAAATAAACCTAAAATTGTTTTATAAGTGAGCAGTCTCAGCCAATGAGTTGCACTTGTAAAGGAACTAACCAGCATTCTTCAGCACTGACAAGCAATAAATTGAAAGCACCATCATTCTGAAAACATACAGCACTCCTGATTAAGGGTGACATACTCTTTAAAATGAGTACAGAGCATACCTCGCTTCTGAAACAAGCAAACCAGTCTTAGTCATGAACTCTGTAAAAAATATCTTTGGTAATGATAGCACAATTACTACTGTTTCTTCAGTGTAGAAGGAGCAGGAACATTTTCAAAGTTGTACATTGCTTTACTTCACAAATATGCTGTGGAATAATAATAGGTTGCTGATGTATCCACCAACAGCATCTCATCTGATTGTCTGCTTCTTTTTTCCTAATTTTGAACAAGTTTCGTAAGAGATAACTCTTCCTAGTTCCTGACACTTTATTCCTTTTCACCCCTACAATTATTTTCCTTTGTAGTATTTGTAAATACTACAAATGTCACGTCAGGATGACTGATACAGTGAAAAATCTAAGATATCTCCCACCTCTTCTATATTGTTTGGGATATTAGGAAGCAATAACTTTCAGTTTTGCTTGTAATACGTAAACTGTGTTCCCATCTTTCACCCCAAAGTCTACTTTCCCTAAAACAAAGCTAGAAAGACACTATTAAAAAAAAGTAAATTAGAAAATTAAGTCTTTTAAAAGTTTGAATTACTCAATCAATTTACGCATTTAGTGAGTACAGCTGTCTTCCAGTTTTAGTCATTTAAAAGTCCAACTTTTAAAAATTATGTTACCTTAACCCCACGTAAATGGCTGTTCCTTGTGTAAGAAAACTTCTGCCTGGCTAGTTATCTCAGGATTGACTTCCCAAGCCATCAGAAGTCATAGAAGTTAATAACTTACTTGGTCTTTCACTATGCTGACTGTACTGTTCTGACACGTGCCCTCCACTTAGAAACAGTAAGTTAGCAGAAGTAATGTTGCAGAATGCAACATCTGTAACGCTGCAGAAAGCCATACATCCCGTCACACAAGTAGATAACCACTGAATTCATACCGGTGTTACATTCATGTGCTACAGATTCCTGCACAGAGAGCTCAGAGAACAGCCTCAAGAGAAGTGTGATGGTACAGCTGAACACAAAAAACTGACAGTAGCTGAGAGCAGGCAGTTAGGAGGTGGGAAGCCAGTTCACCTCTCGTCTAAAAGCAGGACAGCAGCAAAACAAAACATTTGGGAAAGGTCCACTTATAAAGTTTTGGAAGCTTTATCATTAGTTACATTATATGCAGTTAATTATTCTACATTTTGGTTATACAGACATTTGGTTTTTTATATAGTGGTTTCGCATTCCAAGCACACTAACTCAAATTCCTGCATATTTTAGCCATAGTCAGTCCAACAGTCCTACTGCTTGAGAAAAAGACCACTGAAGACTATTACTATAAAAATTAATTTAGTCTTTCATCACTTCACTGTTGGCTAAAGAACGACAATTGTGACACCGTCTGGAACAGTAAATAGCAAGAAGGATTAAATTAGTAACAATTTTGCCTTCTAGATTTCATAGATATGAACATGTGTAGTTAAATAAATTAAATTAAAATATATGTAAGAAAATTTTGACAACTCTTACCACCCTTTCAGGCAAGTTGTTAGCCCCTGTTCCTTGTTCATAAAGCACAGCTCAAAGTTATGGATATCCCTGAAAAGCATAAGAGACAGATCAAACTCTGAATAGAAAACTCTGTAACTAATGTGACTAAATGGCTTGTTGACCTGAGTAATAGCACAACTCTATATACAGCTTCACAGTCCAAACACTTGCCAAAACTGCACTGCTATCCCTAGTTCGAAACAGCCAAGTCAAGACTTTCATCAGCCTCCAGAGTTTCTACTTCCTGAAATCAAAGTTCATGGTAGAAATTTCTTATCTGGTTTGAATGCTCTAGTATGTGGACAAGTTTCTCCTGAAATCTCTGGATCACAAAATCCAAAAATCATCTGTTTTAAGTGTAGAGTAACAAGCTGCAAAACAGCCAAGATGTTTCTCCATATTATCTGTTAGCTTAAATATATTTTTTCTGGATCACACACTTGATTTCAATGACCTAACAGTTGTTACATATATACAAGAATATTTTGCACAGAAAATACACATACTTGAAGTTACAAGGAAACTGGAGAATTTTTCAAGTCAAGTTAACAAGAACACAAACTGTTAATTCCCAGGGAACACAAACACTGTCTTGGGCTACACTTTGGCAAGTCTTGATCAACTGTTCATTGTGTTTATTTTAACTCCAAAAAATATAAATTTCCAACTGTTTTACTTGCTTTTGTTTCCAAGATAGAAATACATCTGATTCCATATATACACTGCAGGTTGGAATTCTACATCTAATGTAGAACACTAAGAGGTAGCAGCATTGGAGTTACAAGAGAGAAGGGCATAAATTTTATTCTGACCTTAAAATCTGAAAAACTTTAGATCCCTGATTCCTGTACAGAATTTCTAAAGTTAAAATAAAAGGAAGCAAGATACTTGAATGGTAATACCATAGACTTATTGATTGCTACTACA
Source organism: Phaethon aethereus (assembly GCF_964289735.1). NCBI lineage: Eukaryota > Metazoa > Chordata > Aves > Phaethontiformes > Phaethontidae > Phaethon > Phaethon aethereus. The sequence goes on along the minus strand of NC_138593.1, from coordinate 8,785,255 downwards.
TATTGGGCAAAACACAGAGCCCAAGTGTAGCTATACCAATGCCAAAAACACTGCTGGCCACTGGTCCTGCTACTGCTGCCTAGACTGGATTTGTAGGACAGTCACACTGACATATAGGGTATCCCTCAAAAGCAATGATTTAAGTAATCAATATCACAAATAACTAGGGTTTTGTTTAGTTGTTGGGGCTTGGCAGGAGGAGTGTTGGTTTTGGTTTTTTACAGTCCTCAGTGAAGAGTGCTCACACACAAGGCCCAACCTGAGCCCACTAATACCAGTAAAAAATGACTAACACTTAACAGGGAAAAGCTATTTGCAGACTGCTTTTGTGAAAGAAGGCATTGGGGTCTCCCCCAACTCTTGTAAGCCACTCAGTATTTTGAAAAAGGCTGCCCAGGGAGGTGGTAGATTCACCATCACTGGAAGCCTTCAAAAAACATGTGGACTTGGCACTTCACAACATGGTTTAGTGGGCATGGTGGTGTTGGGTTGATGGTTGGACTTGATGATCTTAAAGGCCTTTTCCAACCTTCATGATTCTGTGATTATTTGGCTGCCTTACAAAAACTGTATGTTTTACCTGTGTGCCTTCACCTTCCATGGTAAATTTCATGTTTCATTTCATAATTTACAAGTTATAAGGCAACACTATGTCTTAATACAGTAATTCCAATGACTTTAGGGTGACACTTGATGAAAATTTATCTAATTCATAAACAGGATGCTTTATTTATCTTCAACTCTGATAAGTAAATGCTTTTAAGTACCGCAGAACAAAGGAGAAACCTCATCATAAACATGAAACATACTAGCAAGCAGAGCACGTAGACAGAAATTCAGTTTGTCACAAAATAAAATTTCATTAAAAGGGTCATGTTGTTCCACAAGCAGCACTGAGGGAGATGGTAAAATCATAAGAAATGTGTTGGAAAAGTACAAATCCAACCTCAGGCAAGAATTTTCCTCAAAAGTTTCATTTTTATTAGCAATTCAGACTTCTGCTGAGCAATTCAGTCCAGAAGTCAGAAGCAAAATCTTGCCATTGTTTGCCCTTTCATTTTTTTTTCCAAAAAATAAAATGAACACACAATGTCCCCTAATCAGTAAAAAATGCATACAGTGATAACAATCAGAAATAATATTAAACAAACATCAGTGGGGTAATATTACAGATTAAAAAAATGCCACCAGTAGCTTGGTTAATTTTTAAAACTTTGCAACAAATCCTAAACGGACCTTTCTAAAACTATTTTTTAAAAAAGTATGGCAGTTCTGTATGAGCCATGTCAAAAGTTCCTACTCCTTAGAAAAAGTGGAAAATTATGGCCTATTTAAAAAAAATAAGTCACCACTAAGAACCTCACTGATTTAAGAAAAACAAAAGCTGAATGACAAGATGTTTTAATTCATGTTTTCAATATAAATTAACATGTCACTTGAGTCACAAATCTGGGTACTCTGCTATCTATACATGTCTGTAGCATCTAGGAAGATTTCTGGAAGAAACTATAATTATCTGTAACTTACATTTATGTACGTTATGACTTTTACTCTTTTTTGAGCAACATCACTCAAAAAGTATGTTCCACATTCTGGTAATTTTCACTCAATTAAAAACTAATCACTATTCAGCGTGTGAAGATGCTCATGGGAAGATAAATTCCAGCATATGACACATGCACTGTAAAAAAGATCAGACTAGTGCAATTCCTGATAAGAACAATCACTGTCTATTAAAACATACCCCTAACTTTTTGCAATAACATACTCCTAAAATTGCGAGGGGCATAGATGTAATGTGGTTTTGGATATCCTTGTACAGTACAGCTGAGCAAAACATTAGCTAAGTCAAGCAGCAAAGCAAGAGAACAAGATTTCCAGTCTTCACTTATAGCCTGTTTAACAAGTTCAGTCTGCGAAACTCGAGGTCCCAGAAGGTCTGAATTTCTCAGGAACCAAGCCAACATTGAAACTACAGAAGCAGTACAAGTGGAGTTGTATTTCGAACTTGCCAAATAAGTATCATGGCTTATCGCACAACACTAAGGAGAGAAGAAATGATGGAAAAAGAGCACTTAATCTAGTGGTCTATCATGAGCTTGAACAAACTTCTTTCTGACAGACCAGTTACTGAGAACTAATGAACTAGCTCTGAATAACTGCAGTAAGGACTATCTTAGTAAGTCGCTCATAAATATTCAAAAGACCCACCTTATTAACAGTTCCAAACATAGTAAAGGATGAAGGTCTCAAAGAGCAGCTCTAAGCATAATGCAGCCAGTTCTGACTGGAAACTTATGTTGAACCAACACCGGCTGACAAGGGCATGACCTTCTATTGATGCTGAAAATGATGACTTGGTTCAAAAATTGTTTCGTTTTGCTGCCACAGATTTAACAGCTCAGGCCTTGTCCCCATGAGATGAGTAAAACATGCTCATTAGATAACCTAGTTCCACAGAGACAGGATTTTAAACAACGACTAAGCACCTTTATTTTAACATTACAAATATGTCCTCAAGGTGCTTTAATGCAGACTAGTTGTAGAGGTGAAAACCAAGCACAGATCTCTGGTCCCACAACCGTACCACAGTACCACATTCTCAAGAGGAAGATTGCACTGATTAAAGTTATGGGTAACATTAAATATGTCAACAAAAAGCAGTGAGCCCTGAGCAGAACTACAGCTCAATATACCACCACACCAATTTTGAGGCTCTTCAAAAATGTGCATAAATAAAAAGAAATAATTTTCACTTTGTTTATCCAGTCCAACAGACAAGACTATTATGAATTATTTTAGCAGCTTCTTTCAGCTTGTCTGACATTTACTGCCCATTGTTTTCATCTTCCAAGTTACAGACACACCAGTGTCAGACAATATCTGTTACAATCAACTTGGACTTACTATTTCTACCATCTGTCTTAAGCCTAACCAATAAAGTAATATTGAACAAGAAAAAGGGGATGAGAGGAAGAAGGGAATCGGAACACCACAAAGATAAGCAGACAGTTATTTCTTACACTGAATGCAATAACAAGAACTCTAGAGGCCAAAATGTTCCAGCTGAGCTAACTATGGCTTCCTGCTGCTGTTACTAACATGGTATTGTAGAAATTGCAAAAAATTACTCGAAGTACAAAATACCAAATAGAAACAAAAAAGATAATGCAAGAAACACGTATCTGCTGGCAAAGCCAAAACTCATTAGAAGATTATATTCAACATGCTTTGCAGCCAGCTGTATAAAGTGACAGTGGAAGCCTTTAAATGTAAATAAACCTTTTAAAAGTCTTTATTCCACTAAAGGCAGAAGTTTGACCTTAACTGTTAATTTAAATGGATACAACTAAGTTAGTTAAAAAAACCAAACTGGAGTTTCATAAATGCAGCTGCTTAATAATACCCTCAGAACTGCAGCTACATCCCAGCCTGACCCACAGCTCTGTCCATCCAGCTCCATTCACACCCCTTGCCCATGCTGGGAGGAGGTTCACTGATGGGTTATACTCACTGGTGAGAAACTTAAAGGGATCTTGTCTTGCATCCATGAAACTAGACATCCCTTTCTAGACTTCCTGCCCTTTGCACCATCACGATCCTTGCAACTTTGCTTCTTCTTGTAAAAGACTGAATAATTTTAGGCATATTCAATTATTAACCATCTTATTTTCACAGAATTACAGAATCGTTGAGGTTGGAAAGGACAGATAGAGATCATCTGGTACAATTCCCCTGCTCAAAGCAGAATCAATTATGAGCATGTTGCTCAGGATCTTTCCCAATAAGGTTCTGAAAAACTCCAAGAATGTGATCTCCACAACCTCTCTGGGCAACTTGCTCCAGTGTTCAGTTCACCCTTACAGTAAATATTTTTCTCCGTTTTTGATGAAAATAAGACTTCTCCACTTTGTACCTATTAGCATATTAGGTTGTGCTGCCTGTTGTAGTAGTCTTTATCAGTGGGAGCTGCTTAAATCAATGAATGCTGAAAATGACAATGAGATGTATAACCATTAATTTTATTGAACATGCCTGCACGCATTAGTAATGACACAGTATGGCCTCCGGGTGCAATAATGCAGAGTGCTGGACTCCATCTTCCAATGACTGCTCTAAATTCCCTAGTCACGCAAGGACATACATTTTTTTACTCTTGGATATTATACGTACTTCAAACAAGTTGGGTTTTGTCTTGTTATTGTACATACCCGATAAGTTTCTTTCAACTTCATAGTGCTAAAGATATTTTAAATAATTAGTTTCTCACAAGAATCTACTATTAATATTCCTCACCTCCAAAAATACATGCAAGCAGTTATTCTGAGGTGAAAGTGGAAGAAACCTGTAAAAACTCAATACTCTTGAGATTTCTATCAGAAATCAGTCACTTGATTTCATGTGAAATAAGAATGCACAAGCATATTTTTTGTTCTTTATTACAAAGGTCTCAAGTGACATTCGCTGTAAGAAAGACAATGTTAACAGGCGGTGAGATGTCAAAGGTTTCCCAAGGAAAAGTCACTTCTGTTCATGATTCTCTTCTTAAAACAGGTAATTCAGGTATATTCAGTCAAACTACACCCGTGTTAAAAAGAGGGAAATGAGTATCAGGCAGTTAATCACTAAAACTGTGTAACTGTTATAGTTGTGCATAATCATTTTCTCATTTTACATTCTCTAGCTGAAAATACCTTGAGAGATTTCTCTTCCCCATTAGAATTCTCCAACTTGCTGTAAATATTTTGTATCTGTGCAGCTCCTGAAGTCAGTAAATTATCAATCTTGTATTCTAAAATAAGTCAGCCTATTTCAGGGTCTCACCCCCTCCCTCTTTCTTCATTACAGGTATTTTCATTCTGGACTCTCCACACACTGTGTGCACCTGTAGCCTGTATCTACGTTGTATTAGTAGAATCCTCCTAATTAGACTTAATTTCAAGTGAGAAAAAAGTGACATGCTAAGCCTGACAGTTCTTTGAAGAATGTCCTAGAAGGTCAAATGGTGTGTATATAAGGGATTTGTGATCTGTTTGACACAAGTAAGATAAGGTTGGTCAACATTTCACACGTCTTCAGTAATGAAAAGCAAAGTAACTGGTATTGATTCCACTCACATCAATCTCAAAATGGTAAACAAAATAATTATATTCTTGGTATAGCAGTCTAGGTACATGCAGATATACCTAACAGATCTATAGACAGTAGAAAGCTCATTTAAACCAGACACTACGTGAAATTCTAGTTTTCTCAATTGAGCTATTATGCAGACAGTAAAGCTTCCGAGATCTCTACATCACTTATATTTTGAATTTAACCAAAGTCAGAAACTCTCCAAAAATCAGGACTTTTCCTACAGATTACAGCTTCAAAGTTCATCTACTTCCTAAAAAAGTAAAATTTAAAATTAGCAATCTTTCCTTTGTGAGACCAGATGCTTTCACCTACTCTTTTCACAGGAAATAGTTGTGTTTATCCTGTAATTCTTATTAGTCTTTCCCTTCTTTTGTGGTAGTGTACAAACTACAGCCTAGATTTTTTCTTTTTGGCTTCTAAAGGGTTAAAAGGCTTCTCTCGCAGGCCTTGTGTCCTGCATCGTTGGTGGAACCACGGAGTACAATCACATATACATTAAATCTCCAGCCTACAGCCTCCTTTTCCCAACTGCATTACTACAACAGACACATCTGCACTTGCTACCCGTAAGTTCTTTCATCACAGGGATCAGTAACCAAATTGTTTAATAAAGTAGAACACAGCACTTTCAAAATGCATCAGTATTTATTCATTATTGCAGGTAGGAAGCCTCTAGCACAAAAGATAAAACCAGTAAGAAGACAACAGCCTTATTTATGCTTAAAATGTCTACTGCCATACTGTCTACTGCTAGCTTTGGTTTCCATAAAATTGAGATATCTTTGTATCAGCCCCTCTGACTTAATTACATCTTTCATAAATTTCAGAACATTTAGCTTGTGAAATTTTCAAGTTCTTCGTATACCTTTGTGGCACAGAGAACTCATTTTTACTTATTGCTATATTGAAAGAAGCGAATTTCTCAATTAGGACATAAAAAGATTTGTTCCAAAAGAAAGGAAGAGAACACAAGGTCAAAATATGGGAAAGGAAAACAACTTGTAGGATAGGGCTTAAAACACTCACAGATCTGTTGGCCAATATTAAGGTTACCAACATCACTACACTCCTACAGAGAGGGAAATGAAAAGAATTTGCTAAATATAGATAGAACTGTTTGGAAGGATGCCTATCGTTATTTGTGCATTCATCTGTTTAATTGTGGGCAATATAGTCCACTAGACAGCCTGAGGCAAGAGTAGATGTTCAATATTCTCTGAATTAAACAAACTCAACTGGAGATTGGACTTAATTACACAGTTTACAATAGTATAAATGGAGACTTTGTATTTTGAAAATCTTCACAGTTTTAAGTACCTCTGAACTTTTTTTACTTAGGTTTATGAACATACTAAATGCCTGTGTGCAGTTTTAAACAAGCATGGTGAAAAGGGAATTCTTGTGTATACTGTATGACCTCAAGTCTTCCAAATCCCATGAATCTCAGTAGCTAATGAGAGGTCACAGACATATACAAATATATATTTATATTTGGCCATCAAAAATCCCCTAGAGTAAGCAAAGTAAAAAAATCAAGTTTTATGCTAAAAGCTCCTCTTAGTTTGGTAATCTGAGGAAATGGACATTTCTCTCAAATTGATCAGCAAGTGCTTTTTTTAAATAATTGCAATAATTTAATTCTTTAGACATACATGTCAATACATCTTACCAAATTAACCTGTCTTTATTTGAAAATAAAGCTGAAACAACCACATAAACCTAAAAGAAACAAGTGAAGGTAAGTTTATACCTGTGATCCAAACCTTCAGAAGGATTCCTCAACCTAATTCCCTTGGTTTCAGTGACAATATTGTAAAGAAACATAATGGAAATTAAGAGGAAGTGGGTGCCTAAATCCCTTAAAGAATTTGGGCCTAAATTCCTAAGGGAACACTGAAAGTCTCAGCCAAAGTATCAACTTATTTATAAATCACAGAGGTTCTCACACATTCCTTTTACTCAGGATTCAATCACCACTGATATTCCTTCAAAGGAAATCTGAGCAAGCCAAGCTGCAAACCTCAGTTAGCAGAAGGTCCAACAGCTCAAGAAATTCCTAAGTGAATTTTCCATCTTCTCAGTAAGGCTTCAAAAAAAAAAAAAAAAAAAATTTTGCATTGGGAAGAGAGTAAATGTGTTCAACGTCAGGAAGGAAAAACCCCTTGGAAAACAGAACCCTGTATTATCTCCTGATCATCTAAATGCAAATACTTGCCTAGCATTGTGAAGAGATTTAACCTTTATACAATTAATAGTATTTAGAGTTTATGTTAACTTCCAATTTAAAAACCACTGCTAACAATACAAAACAAGAATTTTCTTATTGGGATGTATGTCACTAGACAAGTTACATAGACTTTGTTACTAGACCTTCCTGGAGAGCTAAATGAACGTAACAAACTTCAGTTCTGTTTAACATTAGATCTTCAGTCCCTTAAAAACTGAAGTTCCTGAAGTTCAGAGTCATCATACTGCTTCTCTGCTTCAAAACAGTGACAAGTGGTTTGTGGTGTCATAAATGAAATGAGGTGGTTATTTTCATGAAGAAATAGAGGAGTATGGGTTGGGATTCAGAAACCCCACCATCAATGCAGTAAGTAGTCTGTAAAAGCTGAAGACTGTTTATCACCATGAAACATTAGTGAAAAAGATAATGTAGCAAGAAAATATCCTTATTTTGTACAGGGCAAAATATCAGCACAAAAGACATGCTGAAGAACTAGTGGGTTAACTCATGAATAGTATCCTAAGAAAATTGTCTGGGGCACACTGTTCTGTCTGGATTCTTATCTGTTGTACTTCGGGAGTTTTATCTCAGCATTAAGCAACAGAACAACATGTAATATACTATTACATAAAAAATAATACAATATCCTACTTGAATTTGATTAGATTTAGTTCAAGCTTGGTATGGAAGGATTTCACTAAACAGTTATGATGCTGAGCTTCTTAGTACTGAGTCTTGAACATCTAAAGTACAAACCAGTCCTTTTATACTGTAATTTTTCCTACAGCAGGTAGAGTTTTGTTATGATGCCACTAAACAGAAGACAGGCAACAAATAAGATCTAGAAGTTAACCAAGAACTAGGATTTTATTTAATAACCTGAAGAACAGTAAATATGAAGATATGCATAGTTCTCTGGACTACACCAAGACTACACTCAGACTGCTGCTGCTGCTGACCAATTGTAAGTATATTTGGATTCAAAGATGGTAACACCATCAGAAATAGGTGGCTGTATCTAGGAAGCTAGTGTGTGCAGTATGTGCAAATTTGAGTCTTCTGTTTGACATTCCAATCAAGAATTAATAAAGTATACAAGAATCTGTATGAACAACTGAATTTGAAGCTTCATATAAGCTTCACACACCAAGATTATTTGTGATACATTGTTTAAGTTTTCTTATCATCCTTAAAGCCCACCAAGAGATTTTATTCTCTTCAGTATAACTACAGAGTTATTTTCCATTGGACTCGTGGCTAATCATCTGATCAATGAAACAGAGAGGTAGCAAGTAAGGGAATAAACACGTATCTCTGGGAAGCTAGGTATTACTTTCAAGGAACATTGGTACTCCCAAATTCCTGGTCCTAATCTGTACCTTCTGCTCAATTTTACTGGCTTTAGGCTTGGAATAGAAAATCAAAGCACAGAATCAATCTTTTAGAATATGTTCCTCTATTAGAGACACACACATAAAGATGTATCAGTATTAAGAGAAAATTACATTCCAGTTTAAGGACAGAACTGGAATAAAGGGTTACTGTTACCGATAAAGAAACTCTACCAAGGTTTCAAACTTATGGATTGTTCAATTCAATAAGCTTCCATCGCCACATCACATTGGAAACAGCATCTTACCCTCCACCTCTAAAATACTGCCTCAGGAGGGGGAACACAGTTTTTTACTTCCATTATCTTTGAGCCTGCAGTAAGGAAGTGCCTTGGTCCTGAATCAGAACCCACAGGAATTTAGCAAGTGCTATTTCTGCTTGTAGTAAAATCTTCAATATGTAATTTACATCTTGATATGTCATCATTTCTTGGTATTTAACTTAGTAACAGCTTCTCTAAAGTCAAGATTTTATTACATAAATTATGGAAGTAGCAGACTGGGTGTAGTGGAGACAGAATAAATTCCTAAATCAATACAAAATATGTCCCTGGTAGTAGTTGTTATTCTATGCAGGTGTGTTATTGATTACAGTCATAATGGTCTCACTTTAGCTGCCATCAATAACTCACTACTTGTATTGTCACACTGAATTAAAGAAGAACCATTCTAAAAATACGTGGAGAAGTTACACCAGCACAGCATGACCCAGCCTGTGGTGCAAAGAAGCAGAATGCTGCCAGTTTAAGTCAGGATTCATGTCTGAGGCTTCATTTGACATTACATTGATAAAATGAAGTCAAAGGTGATATTTATTCAGGCAGAAGAGATTATGCCTTAAACATACTGGAAAACTCTTAAATTTATAGCTACTGCATACAATAAAACTATACTTCTAATACCTTGGGACCATTATTGGCAGGCACTTACTGTTATGCAAAACTGAATCAGTTTTATGGATGGTTATTGTAATTTTACTGATAAACCTGACTGAAGCTTCCTTGCCTCAGATTAAGAATTGTGGAAGGAATGTTAGATTACTTCATTTTTTAAAAATACAGTTAATTTCTAAATCAAAACTTGACAGCAGAATACTAACCATAAGCCAAAGATTTGTGAAGTATTGAAAGTATAGGTAATGCTATTATCACAATTCTATGAAACACTTCATTAATGTTAGCATATATAAGCATTTTTCTTTTAAATACTTCAGAGTAGACTCATAGCAAAACAAGAACACTCATTGTCATTGGCCTATCAAAATGGAGAAACAGATCCAGACATGAGAGCCAAAGGCTTCCTACTTCCAGCAATCTGCTCTTTATGCCATCATAGAGGATTAACAAAATATTAGGATTATATCTTGAAGGAAAGAACAGAATATTGTTTAAAATGTCTACACCAATAATTACAGTGTTCTGTGCACATTCTAGAGAAGCACTGCAACATTTAATATAATCTGCATTTGCTTAAAAAAAACCCCAAACAAACAAAACACAGCATTTTAAAGGAACACTGTTTTTATGAGACTTTTTAATTGCACTTCCCATGTATCCCCTGTTGATACTAGAGGGATTCTCCTTTACAAACCCCGTCAGGTTTGGTCAGGCTCCATGCCCACCTTCCTCTCCATGAGCAGAAGTTTAAGGCTTCTCTCTCTTTCCCAGGAAGAACAAAACAGGAACAGAAACTCATACAGTAGAAAACTTACAGATTCTACTAGACTGCTATGAGTGATATTACATCAATACACATCACTAGAAACTCAACCAGCCATCAACAGAATTCTTTCAAAGTTCTGACAACTGCGCAAAACTACCAAAACTATTTTGTTCCCTTTAATCTCATAGGTGAGGTATATGAACAGTTATCTAAAGAAATTTCAATGCATCAATGAGCAATTAAAATATCCACCACATGAAAATTCTTCAAAGTTTTGATGTATAAGTAACAAGACTAATATTCATGCTGTCTCACTTCCAACACCTGACATACATGCTTAATTTAAGAAGCTAGTCTCTATATACTATCCATTTTTACTACTCAGCAGAGAGAGAGAGGGTTTCCTTCAAAGTGCCAGTTAAAACACTTGATTTAAACTCATAGACTGAACCAACCTCCAGAGAAGTCTGACTGTCTCTATCCACTGTTTATAGTCACAGCCAGAAGTGGCTGCCTTTTCTAACTCTGGCATCTAATTGACATGCCTGAAGTTATTGTAGCTACCCCAGCTTAAGTGTGGCGTCTCAGATTCTCCTTCCTGAAGGCAGCCCATGCTTTATGAACCTTATTTGAAGTCACTCTGCAGTTCACATTCCCCTAGGGAATCTCTGCAACCTTTGCTACTCTGCATACTGTCAAAGAGATTATTATTTTTTCATTTAAAACCTGCAAAAATAAGTCTACCTAATATCACTACAGATATTCAGCTCTCATCAAGCTGTGACTCTAGCAGATGTGGACACCGTTAATTAGTTAAACATTGCAATACAGTTTCTTAGCCATAGGAATAATTCAGAAAAAGCCTGTGTGACCACTTCTGTCACTGTTCTGAATAGCAGTTACTTAACATTTTATCACTACATAGCCCAAATTAAATAGGGAATGTTTACTGTAATGAGAAGGTCCCATGGAGGAATTGTGCTGATATACTTCCAACTCATGGGTAGAAATTACACTGCCCAAGCAGATGAAGAACCGGCAATTAAATTACTGTAACAGTAGCTCTAGTTTCACTAACTTTACGTTGCAACAAATGTAGATCAATTAAGAAAAGACTTCCTTACAGCAACAAGTTAAGGTAGCATTCTTCTGCACAAAAAAGCTCACGATCATTCCTTTTATGATCGCAGAAATAAGAGGGGAAAAAATTAAGCTTAGAAAAGAAAAAAGGCAGATGTGATACAAAGCCCAGATCCTGTAAAGATATTCTTTTCTGGCCAGTACTCCAAATTAAACTACCGCTCAGCACCTCAAAGTCAGTCAATACCACTGCACTTGTAAGAATTCTTACAGGGATTACTGAATTAGATAATTCAAAATACATCCAACTAAGAATGTCAGTCTTGATATCAATCCACTGGAAAGTCCACTCTCAAGGATGACTGTGCAGGAAGCACTGATGCCTAATTCTATAGTCCCAAATTATTAAATTCTGAAAGGAATAAGGAAAAGAAATATTTTGAGTTTACCATAACTACACAATGTCAGGACTGGCCCCAAACTGATTTACTCACTTCTTAGCTCTCACTTGCTTGAGATGTTTAAGCTGTAACTCTTCAGTAATGTATTTCAAAAGACAGTAAATGCTTCACAACTCTTAAATAAACCATAGGCAGCTAAACAGTAACTGTTCTGGGGGACAAAGGCCTGTTGGCAAGGCACTACACTTCAGGTTTCCAATGGCTTATGACAGCAATAATAAGGCAAACAAAATTAATAATAAAAATGAAATTGTGAAAGATACCTTGACAGTGTCCTTTTAATCTTCAGCCAACTGGAGATGTCATTTAAGCACTGAAGCAGCAAAGAGTTGATACTGCTTAGATAGCAAAATATCTCAATTTCTCCCTGACCTACAAATCATATAGATTAGTGGTACACTGGCATCTATCTGCACAGTAGCTCATGGAAACCCTGTTGCAGCTTCTGAAACAAAATGCATGTGCCCTGAGATGCAGGAAAGCCATAATTATAAACAACATCAACTGAAGCATACACAGAAGATTTTGACACTGCCGTCAAGGACCTTATGGAACAAAGATCCTTAAACTGTCCAAGAAAGCAGTCATATCTGTAGAGATAAAGCATACTGCATGTAGTTCAAAAACAGAAAGGTCTTCCCAGGATAATATAAACTGGAGAGTGAAGCAGAGAAGCACAATCCTGCCCAAGTGTTCTTAATGGATTTTACTATTTTGTAATACTGCCATCAGCAGTATCACCATTAGACAAGTGTTGATGAAGATTACTTTCTTGGGCTACTCAGCCTGGAATCTGCAATCTAAATATTACAATTTTGCTCCTTCTAAGTATACTCTATATTCAAAATCACTCAACTTGTCTCATGGTAATTAGTATCAGCTGATTACAGAGGATTAAGACTTGCAGAATCAGACCAAGAGATCCTTCACAAAGAGGTATTTGGGGAGATGCAGAACTCCACGTGGTCAGGCTCACAGGTTCTTTCCTCAGTGCATTATCACTAGTAAACATTTTCTCTCTCGTGCAAAAAGTCTACACTTGAGAAAACACAGATTCAGAAATCTACAGAAGTACCCACTGATTTTGTTCTTCTAGGTTAACTCCTCAGAGGGCCTGATTTTGAAAGATCTGATTAAGTAGATCCCTTGACTTCATTATGGACAGTCACTTAGAACCAAGTTTAGATGGGTCTTACTTTGAACCAGTGACATTTCCATCAATTTTATCTAGACTGGACAACAAAAATACAACTACATAGCAAAATACAAGGGTATAAACACAGTATCAACTTTCACAGAATTTCATAAAGTAATCAGTTAAAAAAATTAATAAAGCCAGTCACTTCAGGTATATATAATGGTACCTTAGTTAGTTAAGATTCATTATTTTAGAAAGAGGCCATTTGTTTCAGTACTGATATGCTCCCAGTAATGACAACTATTCTAAGAAAATATATTCAGTCATGTTCTTTGTAGGAATGTGTAGTGACTAGATAAAAGCTCCAATAACTAAATTGGAGTGCTCTCTACAAGAGATTAAAATATTTAAAAATGCCACTCATATATACATTCCTACTGCATCTCTTATACATTTTTCATCCCCAATATTAACTGGTGTTCTAAGAAAGCGATGTATTCTGGTGGGTGTCCCAATTTCGGCTGGGATAGAGTTGTTTTTTGTTCCTGATAGCTGGTATAGTGCTGTGTTTTGGATTTGGTATGAGGATAATGTTGATAACACTGATGTTTTTGGTTGTGCTAAGTAATGCTAATGCTTATACCAAATCAAGGACTTTTCAGCATCCCGTGCTCTGCCAGCTGGGATGCACAGAAGCAGCTGGGAGGAGGCATAGCCAGGACAGCTGACCCAGCCTGACCAAAGGTATATTCCCTATCTGGTAACGTCATTCTCAGTATATAAACTGGAGTTGGCCAAGGGGCAGGAATCACTGCTCAGGGACAGTCTATCGATCACTGGGTGGTGACCAACTGCTGCATTGTGCATCACTTGTTTTTGTACATTCCTTTATCTGTAATAGTTTTATTATTATCATTATTGTTTTCTCTTCTTTTGCTGTCCCATCAAACTGTTTTTATCTCAGCCAACGAGTTGGTTTTCCCCCCCCCAATTCTCTCCCCTATCCTACCTGGGGTGGGGGAGATGAGTGAGCAACTGCGTGGTGCTTAGTTGCTGGCTGGGATTAAACCACAACAGTGCATCAAAATGTCAAATTATCCTGAAACACAGTGGTAACCAATGAGTCTCACCAGGACCCCAAAATGATATTTTGTTTTATTTACTGTGTATAAATTAGTGATGAATAACAGATGCTGTCCACTTACTATGAAATGATTAGCCATTTACACACCACACACCAAAAATGCTGCTGCTTAAAAATGTGACCACTAGAGGGCTGACTGACAGCCATTCAAAAGATGGGATATGACTAAATTGAGCTGCCTGTTCTTACAACATTGCAGAAAAGCAAACACATGAAAATAATTAGATACACTAGAATTAGTTATGTGCCTTACAGACTATTTTAAATGAATGTGACCTAAGCTAATGCAGAAGACCTAGACCTCTAGAGCCTCAGCATATAGACCCAGAAGTAGCATTACAGCTTGTTTTGGATTGCTTGTGAAATGCAAGGGTAGGAGTGAAAAGCACATCCAAGCAACAAAAAACCTGCACCACAGAAAATGCTCTGTTTCATGCAAGTTAGCTGAGGGAAATAAAACACACTTCTTTACACAAGACAGTTGATGCTTTTTTCAGGTGCTGAGATAGGTGGCTAACCTTCTTGCTTCAACACACATTGTAGACCACATCCTACCTGGAATTTAAGAGAATACTTCAAGATCTCGTTGTTCTTATTTTAATGGTTTAGCAATATCACAGGTTTATGCCCTTTTCTGAAGAAAATACATTTGCCAAGATACATATATATATATGCATACTCTAAATGTTTCGCATTATGGAAGGAACACCTATAATTAATCTTAATAGAAGTCTCAGTGCTAATTTCCAGGTGACTCATATGAAGTCTGAATAAGGTAACTGCGTGCAACACATCTGATAAATTCTTTCCTTGCCCATATTGATGTAACCCTAAAGTTGGCCTTTTTCCTCCTTCTTCTGTAGAGACAGGCAATGAAATAAAAAAACCTGACCTAACCTTTCTGCTTTGAAGATTACTATGATCTATTAGGAATAGAATTTACTCACACTAGACAAGATACTGTCATATTCTGGCTAAACTATAAAGACATAAGCCAAATGTAATCTCACATTTAGCTGCTACAAGCATTTGTTTACAATGTTTGTGTCAATGATTTATACTCACAATAAAATATTAAGAGCAACAGATTATAAAACTGGTAGTACAAGAATTCTAACATGTTTTTCTCACAGTGTATCAATCCTGACACTAACCAAAATCCACCAAAAGCACTGCAGAAATAACCTGTTGCATTACATAAAAACAAACACAGAAGCTTAGTTTATATAACTGCAATATGCATGCAGATGGTCTTCAGGGTAAGGTATCTTCTCTGAACTGCAGTGTGTACAAAATTTGAAGTATAAGCAAAAAGACAGGAATTTTTCCATTTCTAGTGCAGTGTCCTAACTCAATATAATGGGAATCTCTATTTGTAACTCATACCCGTTCTTCCAATATTAAAGAATTGCTGAGACTGAAATCCATTGCAGAGATTTTTGAATGAATAGATGAAAATCAAAGGAGGGAACTATTTTTCATGCATTCTAGCTAAAATCTATGGTTATACTAATTGAAAATTCAGTTATTTATGTTGACAGCAACTACAGCATAAAAATAAAAACAGCAAAGTCAAGTTTTATAAAGATCACCAATGTGAAATAAAATACTTCTATGCACCTCTGAGGGTAAGCTATGCGGTGAAACTATGCACTCAAACTGTATTGTTCTTCTAAACCTTGCCCTCCTAATACATTCCTATAACCAAGCAATGGGAAGATAAACCCATTTGCCTAATGGGGCGTATAATTTAAATATTTCAGACAAGCATTTATAGAGATGTTGCCTAAAATAAATTTAACAGCCATCCATCCAAATACCTTGCATGATGAAGAGCACAGCATAGTTCACAACTTATTTTTTTTTCAGTAGAAACTCCTAACTATCCAGCCATTTAAGTTACTTTAGTCACCATGTATATGCTGTATTGCTTTATTGTAACAAATCTTTATTTCCACAGCAGATTTAATATGAAGCTGCATTTTATTCCTCCTTTGCAGTGCCTTGCAACATTTCTAAAGCCACTAAAATTCAGATTTTACTACTGCACCATGCAGTCCTGCACAATTTTGCAAACAAAAGATGTTTAAATTTACGAAAGCTTAAAGGGCTATTGTATTTAATACAGACTGCAGCACTTCATCCACAGGAAGATACAATCAGCCAATGTCAGTATTCTGTCATTTAGAATCATTATTTTCACCATAAAGCATTCCCATTAATACAAAACAGCATGTTTTCCCCACAAACTTGTATCTAGTGTTTAAGATATTATTCGTATAAAAACAAGTCTTAGCTTGACATAAAAAAAATCTGCTCAGGGTTTTTTTTAACATGCTAAGAATCACATTTTAATTGTGACCTACCTAAGGTACAACAGTACACTGTAAAAAGCAAAGTACATGTTATAAGAATTCCCCCTTCCACATACACAAGTTCCTACATAAAAAAAAAAACAGGGAGAAAGACGGTCTTTTACTATTTGCATGTTAGAAGCGAACATTTTAAAGAGTTGATCAAGTTTTGCAAACATTAGATTTTAATCATGTACAGCAATACTGCAGGGAAAATGAAAAGACAAAAAGAACCCCTGACTTGGACTTTTAAGTCTATAATGGATTTCACGTTTGTGAAGAAATAGGTTAGTTCTGTTTGGTCTTTGCTACAAAGAGACTCATCTCCTACGCACGCCACAAATAACCTGAGCAATGACTTCCCTCCATGACAAGAACTGCCCATCATATTGCAGGATTAATACAACGTTGGTTTGTTTAGGGGTTTCTTGTGTGTATGGCTTGCGTACGTAGTTTTAGCTATTCATATACCTCAACTCCCCGCTGCATATCTCACAATAAACTGATGAACGCTGTTAAACCTTAAACAGCAATCTTTAGCAAACAAAGAAGGCTGCTCTGCAATCGCGATGCAAAATCATCCCAAACGTACTACACCCCGCAAGAACCTCTCACAGAAAATAGCCCGGCAACCCCATTCATTCCCCCCAACCCAATGATCTGCTCACCATCTCCTCCGTCTTCTCTTATCTCTCTGTCCTCAGCTTATTTTCCTTGCTTCTGCTGGCTTCAAGGAGGCGGGTGTACCAAAAAAAAAAAAAAAAAAAAAAAAGGGAAGGAAAAAAAAAACCCACCCACTCCAGTAAAATACTCAGCAACCGCTGGGCAGTATATCAGCGACAGCCCCTCGTTTTCCTCTCTTGCCTCCCGCGTTCCCCGGGAGCCCCCTCCGCGGAGCTCCCCGCCCGCCGCTCACGCCCTCCCCGCCCCGGCACAGCCCCGCGGGTGTCCGGCTCCCGCCGAAGGCGCCTCCGTCCCCCCGTGCATTCTCCCGGGAGAGCCCGCGGGCTGCATCAGCCTCCCTCTCGCCTTCGTACCCACTGAGGCTACGTAGTAGACGAAATCGGGCCGATTTTCCCCTCCCATCTCCACATTCCTATTTACAAAGGGTATCCAAGACCATCTTTATCCAGCCGGGGGGGGCGGGGAAGGGGGAAGTGGAAGCAATCATTAACCCTTTTCTTGCATTTACCTTTTCTACGCTGATTTTTGGCTGCGTTTTTAAAGCACACAGGGGTATTTATTCTCCTCTCTACAAAGCACGTGAACTCGCTGCCATCAGGCCTCCGGGTCCGCGCTCCCGCACCCCAGCTCGGCTGCTGGCCACCTCTACAGTAGCACGGCTCTCCCCGCGGCCCCCAAGGCCGCTTCAAAAACAAGGTCCAAGGGCAACGCAGAAAAACGCCTGCCTTTCCGAAACTACGGTTACAGAAAATAACCGCCCGCTCGAGCGTCCCTCAGGAGCGGCCCATGGGGAGAGAGGAACGCACTTCAGTCAGCCTCTGTCGGTACCGTCTTTCCAATTCTTTTTTTAAGCGGGGCGTTATCGTTCCTCAGCATTCACATCTGGGGGTGAAGTACTGTCCGGAGGGAAGAGGCACCCTCGTCTACCCCCGCCTCATCCCCACAGCGAGCGGGGGGGGGGGGGGGGGAGGGAGGGGGCGCGAGGCCGCGACCCACTCCCGCCAGCGGTCCCGCCGCCTACCCCTGCCTCGCGCTGCCTGCCCGCGGGCGGCACACAAACCGGCGCGCTGCATTCCCGCTGCGAATTTTCCTATTGGGTAGTTTCTCTGCCATCGAGCCCAGCAACCAAAGCCTCATTGGTGCATTTCCTCCCCGCTCCGGTCACTGGCTGGTCTCTCCATGCGGCATTGGCCGGCGGGACTGTCCGTCCGAGTGGGGAGGGCCGGCTCCTTAGCGGGCGCGGGGGGCCGGCGGGAGTTGAGGAGCCGCTGCAGGGCAAAGAACGGTGCGCGGGGAACGGCGCTGTAGCGCGCCAGAGTCGTGCATGGGCCAGGTGCTTTCGTCAGGAGCACCAGAGACCGTTATGTCACCTCACCGGATGGGTACGCCAAACCGCACTAACCGGCTCGCAGCACAGCGAAAGGTTTTCTGTTCTTGAGAGATTAAATGGTGCTTTTCGCAGCTGCAGGTTGGGAGATTCCGGGCCCAGCTGCTATCTGAAATGCGTGCAGTGGCAGAGCGCTCGTCAGGTGCGGTGCAGCCAGGTAATGCTGGCTCGTGATCCCGATGCATTTGTCTAACTTGACCTTTTCGCCATTTGCAGTGGTCTGTGCGCCGTCATTGGGTCACCTCTCAGCCTTCTCTTTCAATAGCTTGTGCTTCCTAAACCCCTGTTTTATGCCTTCATTATTTTTATATTCTTCCTCTGAATTACTTCGAGTGTTTTTCCCTAACTGTGGCTGCCACAGATGGTGTGGTGTTCCAACAATATGCTCACCAGTGCTGTGGACAAAGGCAGTTTTGCTGCCCTGTCTCCACTATATATTCTGTATTTTATACATTAAAAAGTTACATTGGTTCAGTCTACCACAGTATTACCCTGAGATGTCATGTTGAAACATGTATATACAGTAACAGCCGAGTTCTTTTCTTGAGGTACTTTTTGCCAAGTTAGGCCCCATCCCTGCATTCTTTATTTCCAGATGCATTTGCTTGCATTTTCTGACATTAAAAATGGGTTTTATTGGACTGGGATGATATAATTGGGCACATCAGATGATTTTGTAACTAATCAGTCAGGTGAATTATCCACTTACGTACTAAGCTACAGCTCTTACTAGTAAAGATCTTGCATCATTTAGACAATAGAAGTATTGAATAGGATCAGAGCAAGAACTGATCTCTAGAAAAATCTGTGTGGGTCACTGATGTCTCCTATTCAGCAGCTACTTTTTGAGAGCTCTCAGGGAAAAGATACTTAATCCATTTAAGGTGTGCTTTATGCATTCCATACAACATGCATTCCAGCACTTAAAAAATATAACAAAGTTTTTAAACAAATGTCAGGACTATTTCAGTCTTAGTTTTTGAGACTAACTCAGGACAATTCTACAAGCTTTTCACAAGCTTCTGCTTGTTTTATAAACCTCTTTCTCCAATAGAGGTTTTGTGCTGACAGCCAGTACCACTCTCTTCATTAAAGATACTTAAAGCAGATAGAGAGTCACTGCCTACTTGGGATCAGACTGTTCAAGTTTGACAAACAATGGGAGCTATACACAGATCCCTTAGGACAGGGTCTAAAAGGGACAACAATAACCGAGCTGTTTTAGGCAGAACAAAAAGTAGACACAATAGAAGGAAGAGTCTGAACGGCCACCAAATCCAGTATTCACAAATCCTTGCAGCGGGCTGTTTTTGTGAAGCCTCCTAAAAAAACATTTTAAAATTACTCTGAAGTTAGTCTAACTTCCCATATGTATTAAAAATAAACTAAAAATCAGTAAAAACTAACGCCATTAGGTTTTACGCCTGTGGACAGTTTTCCTTTTCGTCTTCCTATGGACCTAACTCCTACAGAAGGTATGTAGACCTGTCATCTGAAGATTTTTTAATGGGTATCAGGCATAGAAGCTAAATAATCTTTGGTCACAGTGATGAGTCTATACCTTGAGAAACAGAGTGACAACAAGGAACAATAGATTACATTTAATGTGCATGCTTTTTACCAATTTTAACATGATGAAGAGATTTGTATAATTTGTCTACTTATTCATCAGATAACTTTTAAATAACAGCTCTGTACCTAAAAACATAAATATATTTGAGCTTTATATGTATCAAGGTTGATATATGTAGGTAATAACTACAATCTATTATTGTGTTTCAAAAGCAATAGTACAAATAATGATGATAATATACTCACCCAGCAATTTTCATCAGTAGATCTCAAAAGACCTTGCGAAGGTCAATGCTATCATCCCATTGTTGATGATGGAGAAAGAAAATTTTGAGATGAACTTGCTCAGTGTCATCTGACAGACAAGTGGTAAAGCTAACAACTGACTTCAGGTTTTCTGCATCCAAGATGAAAGATTTTGCCTCACAAGCCACGTTACGCACTCATATACCCTGGGAGTTTTTTTCATTAGTGTTCCGTACCTTGTGTGTACTGCATTTATTGGTGTTAGAAGAGCAGTCAAGGCTTTTCTGGTCTTCACCATAAAATGTTGTTAATTTACAGCCTCCACTGAAATCATCTATTACCACCTGTGAGAAAGGTCATAAATAAAGTTTGAAATCTTGTTTGAAAAACCCACAAGGAAGTTAATATGAAAGGACAACAAGGTGGCACAGATCCAATCCCAGCCTAAATCTGCAGATCTAAGTAAAATTACTGAGTTTATCAGTAGTAATCATGCTGAGCTGTTAATAACTGAAAGCAAATTTGACTTTGTTACTTGCGTTTTCCTCAATACTCAGGAAAGCTGACCTGGCCTGAATTCATACCATTGCAAGCTCAGGGCTCAACGACTTTGGGGTGTTTCTGGAAGCGGAGTCTCTCCTGAAGGTAGTCACGTTAACACGCACCCCACACAGTGACGTTATTCTAGAAATGGGTAAATAGCTACATCCAAACACTCTCGAAACACCCCAGGGCTGGGCGGGGGGCTGTAGGCCAGGGCTGCTCTCATGGCGCCCTGTGAGCCTGGGCCAGTGGGGGGAAAGGGAGAGGGCGGTGCCCACCGGGCACCTGTGTGCGAGCCAGCCAATGACAGCTTGAAGAGTAGAGGCGGGAGATCCGTCCCCCAATAGCGCGTGGGGGAGGCGGGGCGCCCGGAGCCAATAGGGGCGGGCGTTGTTTTGAACTGGCTGCGCTCCCGGAAGCTGGTTTGTGGGGATGTGTTGGTGTCTGTGGCGTGTGCTGGGTGAGTGCGGTGTCTTCGCGGTTTGTCTCGTGGGCATCTTCCACCGGTGCCAGCCGCGGCCCTGAGGGGGCTGGTGGGGTTGTGCGGCTCGGACCCCTTCTCCCGCGCGGTCCTGGCGGGGTCACCTCGGGCCAGCGCACCTCCTGGTTCGCGCTTGGGCCCGAGGGGTGGGGGCCAGGCTCAGATGTAGCCTGGAGTCGCTTTGTCTGTCACGCGTGGGGAGCCAGAGCTGATGGGCTCCTGTCTTGGCGGGACGGGGCGGGTAGTCAGGTGGCGGCAGGCGCGCCGGCCCCTCCTGGCCGAGGGCCGAAGCCCCCGCGCTCGGCGGCAGCGGTGGCCGCCCCCCTTCGCAGCGGAGGGGCGCTGGGCGAAGCGCCTCTCCCGAGCGGCTCCTGTGCAGGAAACCGGTTGTCTTCAACGAGTGCAGCAGCAGTGACTGGAGCGCTTTAAAGCCTCGAACCAACGCTTGTTTTCTTTAGTTATGTGATGGCATTTAGTTCTGGCGCTGGTGGTGGCTAGTCGGTACTTGTGTCACATACAAGAGTTTGATAAAGTGATCGTTTTAACATATGGTGACCCTTTGACGGCAGCATGTCAAGAAACCGTTGCAGAGAGACACTGAAAACTAGTGATGTTTCAGTTTGTACCTATTGAAAATACTTGGAGGAGGTTTGGAAAGACTTTGTGATTATATGAGACCAACAGAGCACAGGCTGCTCTGAGGCACACTTATTCCTTGCTTACTTTCCACTGTGTATTTTGCTGGTTTTAAAATTCAAAATATGTAACAGAAGCTTGACTTTTTTTTTCATTTCAGTTAAATTCGATAACTTTTTTTTTTTAGTTGAGTTGTTTTCAGGCTTCCTATAGTTCTTATCAACAGTTTGACTTACTTGAATCTTTGTATAGCCAGGATCAGTTATCTCAGCCCCAGCTGAAGCCAACTTGCTATCTATTTTTATTTTAAATACTCAGTTAATCTTTTAAGTGAAGTGGCTAAAGGGTGGCCTAGTATTTTTCTCTGTAATTGTTTTGGTATGTTTGGCAATGCTTTGGTGCCGTTACGCACCTCTCTTGTTAACTACTTACACTTGTTCCAGACTCAGTAATAGGACGTCTACCATCACAGCAACCATGTTCTTGAAAGCGGAACCAACCAGACATCTAGCATACCTGCAATAAAGTAGGTAGGCTTAGACATTGGTGTTGCTCTGGTGAGAGCAATTCCAAGTGAACCTACTGAATGCTGATAGCCAGCAGCTAAATTACTCTTATGGCCATGTAAGAGCACATGAAAATTACAATTAAATAAATAACCTTGTTAACAGCAGAACTAATAAAATTCTGTTGTACTTGCCTTATGTCTCGTAGGAGGATTTTTTGAACTCAAAGCAATAAGCTTTGATTGAAGCTCTTCTTGTGTTGCAGTGTTCATTTTGTATCTGTTATCTTGAAAGAAATGAATGTGTGTTTTCTTAAGTGCACGTAATTGCAGGACTTCTTTCATCTACTTAACTGCTGTAGGTTTGTGTTTTGTTTGTTTTTTTTTTCTTGGTCCCTTCTTCCCCACCTCCCCCCAGGTTGGTAGGATGTCTATCACCCTATGGCCTCTCTAAGTTTTGTTCAGGGTAGATAGTAAACTCAGAGTTACTATAGATGAGGTGGGAAGGGTGGGAGTAAGGACAGACTTACATAAGTGATGATTGCAGCCTTTCTGTCATGGGAATTTAAGCTTAAGAATATAAACCAGGCACACTGGGTCAGGTCAAAGGTCTATATGAACTGGTATTCTTTCTCTGGGAGTGTCTAGAGGAACATCTCTAGGGAAGGACATAAGAACAGAGCAGGTATATATGATTCTTCTAGTAAGTATTTCTTCTAACTACTTGTAACATAGACTTTCTATGAATAAGAAACAGAAAATGGATTTTCTTGCCCCCAAAAAAAGATTCTTAGCTGCTTTCTCATTGAAGAAAACCTAAGAATTGTGAAAGCTAAAAATAACAATCTTTGCCTAAAAGAGGGAAGAAGTCTAGCAAAAGACTCTGGATCTGTAGAACTGTGGCAGAGAAGAATAATTGCTAGCACTCAAGAAACTGGGGGAAAGGCTGTCTTACTCCATCTCTTGCAAATGTTTTTAAAACATGATGCGCTGAAAGGTGCTGTTTACTGCTCTTTGTTTCTTTTGGGAGCTGTACAGTGGACTTAAATCTGGTAAGATGCCACACAGAAACTGGGGAGCTGAAAATAAAATTAGCTCATTAAACTTGGGAATGGCATGCAGCTTACATGTTATTTTCTGTGTTTTCAGAGGCGTTGTACTTTTCATTGTCATCTCTTGCAATGAAGACTGACTCTTCACCTTGGCAGGGTTATAAACCCTTGTTACAAATTGTCTTTACATGGAGCAACCTGAAAGGCGTCAGATCAGGGATTAATGTATTCCCTGTCATCTTTATCTTTAATGATTAATATTAATACACAGGAGCGAATGCTGCACAAAGGAAGTGCAAAAGCATATCAGTAAAATGCTTTTAAAAATGCAGCTGTGAGACACTTTGGGGGTGGGGGGAGTAGATTACTTCTAAAAACTAATCAAGCATCTCTTATTTTCCATTATTTTCAAGTTCAGTATAAAAAAAGAATCTCATTCCACTACGGAAAGAAAATGCAGCCAATTTTATTCTTTTATGGACATTTGAGGAGTGTAGTGCTCAGTTTCCTTTGGACAAATTCAAAAGAAGCAATAAAATAGTTTTAGACTCTGCTGGCCAGGAGTTGTTATTGTTGTGGTACATAAAACTATCAGAATCTAGTGACTAATGATCTTTAGCTGTCTCTTAGACTGCAACTAAACAACAGTTTTTTTGGATCAGTTGAGAAGCAATTGAAATTGCTATGGTAACTGCCAGATGTTATTTATGATGCTTCATTTGCAAAAACAAAATACATAACAAATGGCTTAATTTTTCAAAGGCTGCTACTGGGAGTTCTTAAGGGTAAAATGGTTTTATGCCAAATTGTGAAGTGATTGCTTCTAATCAACCAAATGATGGTAGAAGCCTATGAAAAGAACATATACAATCTATCATGTTTTGGTCTCTTGATAGTCCCTCTAAATGCTACCCTATGCTGGCATGTATCCACTCAGGCTTTTAACAGATCGTTAAAACAAGCAAAAAAACCACACTGTACTGTCTAACAGAGTACGGTAGCACAGAATAAGAATATTAGTTACTTTAATGTCATTTCCAAATCAGCAGTGCCATTTGAAGCAGAATGCTTAATTACAGGATGTTTGTAATTCTTGTGGAGCTGGTTTGTGTGTATTAGGCATAAGTTAGGCAGCAAACTAGAAACATACTACAGCAATAGTAGATTGTTGCTGTCACTTCATCCTTGGTAACTGTTGTCTTATTGACTAGGAATAACCAAACTAGATTTTATAAAAGCTCATTATCCAGAGAGCAATAAGCCTTCACTGTCTCCACCTTATAGTAAGGTTTTCTTTCCCCATTCTGCAGACCTTGTCGTGTTGCACAGGATGAATATTCTGGCTTGTATTGTCTTCAGAAAAGCAAACCAGAAGGCATGTGTTGTGCCAAAACTTAGCCTTTTTTATTAGAACTCCTTTTTTTGTTTTAACTAAGCTGCTTCCTGTGTCTGTGACGATAGCTCTGAATACACATTTTGTGTTGAAATGGAGCTAGAAAGTTCACTTTTGATCAAGCTTTGGGCTTGCTGTAGGATGAAGTTGCAAGTGTGGAAGCCAGCGCTGACCTAATCTTTTTCATCTTCTCCTGTCCTTGATCTGTGGGAGACTTTAGCTGAATGATGAGGAGGGCTTATGAGTTGAGCACATCTGCTTTGAAATGGCAGCTCTGTGCAATATGCTTGTCTCATCCCCATAGTTGCAGGATCCTCTTTTGTGTATGAGCTTGAAAGAATGACACCTGTATGCAGACTTTTTTTTTGATGAAATGTTTATGTACTTGTCATGTCTATGACAGCCTCTTCAGTTTTGTTTCCTTTTAATATTTGTTAATTGTCTCAAATTTCAGAATATCCACATTTGAGTTTGACTTACAGTACGTTTTTATTTAACAATTTTAAGGCTAACATCCAGCCCTGGGTATAAAAACACAGCAGGTGTTGCAAATGCAATGTCAGCTTTGATCAAAGAAGATACCAAAATGTGTCGGTTGCTTCCTTTCCAGATTAAGTATCACTGCTATTTTAAGGGGTAGCTCTGTTTTAGCTGGCTTAAACACTTCTGTCTGAATAAGAGAAAAGGTTGGACTGTTCATATAGGACCTATAAACACTCATTCATTTCAGGGCCTGCAGGTGGAGCCCAAGATAATACTATTGATATATAGAGTTAAAAAAAAAGCACAAATGTAACTTAAAAAACTGTAATAACATCAAGCAGAGCTGATGGAATGACAAAAAGATATTTCTCACAAATCAGTAGCACCAAATAATAATGAATATGGATTCTAAAAAGCCATCAACTTGTTAAAAACATTTGTCCCTCTAGATAATTTTGACAAGTGTTACAAATGTACTGTGCTGCTGCTTGCTGACTGGCAGTTTTTGTGTAAGCTTTATGTTGACCTGTAACTTTGTGCAAACAGCTGGCCTGAATTGATGATTTGAAGGAAGCTCAATAAATCAGCTAATGGAGCCTGAAACCTGGTTATTAAAATAGTAGTCTTATGAGTGATTAATTGTCAACAGTTTTTAATTGAGTAATCCATTTAATTATCTGTCAGGACATCTAATGAATACTGGGAGTCATATCTCCATAGTCAGCAAGAGTAGTCAGTGACAGTTCCCCATTAAAATTGTATTTTATATCCCTGCTTTCACCAAGTGCACTTCTTTGCACTTTGTCAAAAAAAAAAGTTTTAAGGATTACTTACCATATTCATGCTGATTCTGTAAATGGGTACCTCTCAACTGTAGAATTGAAGGGGATCTCTTCTGAGGTATGAGTGTAGTTTCTGAGATAGTCTGGAATGCCTTAATATTTATAAATGTCAATACTGATGCTCACACTGAGGAAAAGGCAAAAAGGATGAAGCTACCATACATCTGTCTATGTGAAGTAGGGACCAGTGAACTATAGTGTACAGCATTATTCTAGTGTACTGCTTGCTCCATGAACTGTTCTGTTAATGCCTTTACAGTGTTTTATGGACATAAGTTCATTTCTGTTGGGCAGCAAGTAATATATCCTTGATAGTAGAAGCTGTAGCCCTCCCGAAGGACATGCAAAGTTGTAATTACAATGGAACTGCTTATTAAACTGAATTGAAAGTCACTATCTTATTTTTATAACAAGTTGCTTAACAAAGGCAGGAAATCACTCAATCCAGATTTATTTTTTTATATAGCTTTTTGGTACACTTCTTAAAGACAAACTAAAGCTCTTTGGGATTATTTGTCTTTTTAACAAACGTAATCTGTCCTTTTTTTTTTGTGGGCTTCCAAGGAAGATTTTGCAACATGAATTCTCAGAGCCATGGTTAGGATCAGTCTTGTGCTGCTGCTTCTTTTGCAAAGACTTCTCCATTACTAACTCATATCCTTTTGGCATCATCAATGTGTCACGTGAGTCACTAGCTAATGCTTGGCTCTGGTGGCTTTGTGGTTCAGAGACAAGAAGTTTCCTTTTCACCCCAATCTGCAACCTACAAGGGAAGTAAAGGATGAGGTAAAACAAAGATTTGAACTGTAAAATTGAAATCTGCATAATTGAAAACACTAGCATGTGATAAACTTGCTTTTTTTGGTAGAAGTGCAGTAGCAGGTCCGATATGTATGTTAGAGCGTGCATGCTCAAAAATGTGACTAACATGAAAGAGTGCCTCTTTAAAACACAGTTACCAGGTTTAGCTTTCCTAACTGCTAATGTTAAATATGTTAACAGAAAACTCGTTGCTTTTTCCTTTTTGGTGCAGCAGCTCATTGGCATTGTTGCAGCGTGGCTTATAAACGCAGCCCACAACTCTTGTTGAGATATTGGGGGCTGAGGGGGGCAGTTGTCTGCAGAACTCCCCATTTACAGAATTTGGAACAGAAAGGAGGACACCTTGCCCAGCACTGAGCCTGGTGCAGCACAGTTGTTGTTCACTGACATTCCTCCTGCTCCCAATTTATGTTCAGTCAAGTTTTCAAGTATGAGTGCTGTTTCCATTTATTCGTGGAGCTGTCTGTGAGAAGATTGCTTGAGGAACAGAACAGCAGCAATCAGTCGGTTAAAATAAATCTTTGTTCTTATTTTGACATCTGTTGCAATGTTCTAACTGTAATGTTGGCAGCAGTGGTTGAAAGGTTGGGTTGCCAAGTGTATGGTGGGGACCTGTTTGGAAGGTGCTATAGACTGACTAGAAGTGAATAATCTTCATGACTCTGTGTTCTGGCTGTACAATAAGCATGCTGAAGAACCTGAGTCATGAAGGCCCACCTTCCATATTCTTCTGGGGACAGAAAAATTATCAAACAGAAAAATAAATGTCCAATAACAAAGCAAGTTTATAGAGGCAGAGTATATTTGGAGGCGACAGAAGGACATAAAGCAAGGCAAGAAGATTTTGGACTGAAATAAGACAAGGTTAAAAGAAAGGTAGCTTGTGCGGAGTAAATAATAACATAATGTTCCAGAGTATAAATCATGAATAGGAAGCGCTGCAATTTAAATACATTCTGGTAGAAGAAATGGTATCCTGAATAAAGAAACTGAGGTGGGGTATGACATATAGATACTGCTTGGATACTGGACAGCATCAGAAATTTAAAGTAAAAAAAAAAGTGTAAAAGATTTCATAAGTACCTAAAATTGTGTTATGTTTCAATTATATTACCTGTAAATGGCACTGTGCTCTAGTTCAGGAGCTGTCTGTTGCTCTAGGGATTTGAACTGTGACTGTAATTTTGTTTTGCTTCGGTTTCTTTTTAAGAGTTGGAGTGGAAGACATGAACAGGTCAGTGTTACTTATGCTTAGTGACATAAAGCAGCTGGGATACAAGATCCCAAGTTTTGTGAAAAGCTAACAAGATCTCTATGTAGAAGATCCAAGTCTTCCAGAACTGGTAGTTCAGTTGTACAAGTCCAGTATAATTGCAGTCTACTGAAAATTCAGTATTAGGAGTCTGACAAGGGTGAAAACACCTTAAGACTGATTTAGATTTTCTAAATAAAGCTAGCTATAGATCTTTTCAAACACCTGGCTAGTAAATCAGTTATCCAGAATTTGAGGCTGCATCTTCAATTTGTGATTAATTTCTAAACTAGTTATTTTGGGATTGACTTGTTAGAGGCAAAGAAAGCCTACAGTGTGATTTAGTTCTGTTTTCTCTAAGGCCTTATTGTGTAACCTGTTAAACAGAAAATAGTTTGGATAGCTAGGCTATTGCTGCCCTTAGCTAGTAGGCTATGAAGTCGTCTTGGGAGGGAAATTCCTTTTGTCATAGAACAGAACTTAGAATACTTTGTGAGATGCACACACACAAACACATTGCCTTGCACTAATTTTCTTGTGCCTCAGCAAGCACGTCTGGGGTGTTGCACCTCTTTGAGTTACTTCATTTCCTGCAACAAGAAGAGTCTCTTTGCAGAATTTTAGATTGCGAGACTGAACTTGTTGTTCCATGGCAGCAACAGCAGGCTAGTTGCAGTGCTGAACTGTGACTTAACAGGAGCCAGCAGCTACTGACAAGCTGTTAATGAAAAAAATCTGTATAAATGCTGCAGTTGTAGCTCTACTTCTGGTAATATGAAATGTATTCAAGATCATCCATTTCCTGATGTCTCTTAAGGTAAATGCTCTCTAAGTTCCACACTTTTTACGTATCTGGAAGTATGGTTAAAAACTGTACTTCTTGTAAAGACGTTGCTTCAGTCCATGCCTTGCTCAGATGGTCTTAGAGTTGAATTCCACCTGTCCCCCTCCCCTCCTTGCCTACTTTGAAAATCCTTGCATGGAAAAAGCTCTTAGTAGCAGTAAAACATGATTATGTGTGGTTGGTGGCATTCTGATAATTATTTTAGCAGCCACAAAATGTAAAGATCAGGCTGCAGTTTTATTACCAGAAAAAATTTCATTAGAGCAACACAAAATATTTGAAAGCTGTTACGTGGTTTTGAAATAGAAAGCACATTTGTCATGCCATCTGAGCATGGCCAGAATTTTAAACAAGCCACAAGTGTTGGAAACTTAATCAAAATGTACGCTCTGGTCCAGTATATTTTTGTTTGTACCTGATGTTTTTCCCAATGGTAAACAGTAATACTTTCTCCTGGACTTTAATAATAACTTGCCCTAAAGTATACTTAACGTATTTGGGAGTGTCTTTGATCAGGTTTTTTACAGCTTCTGCAACAGTTTGAGTCTTGTTTTCTCCTTTATTCTAACAGAAGCATTTTGCCTGACCTAAAACGGAGGGAAAAATAGTGGTACTTTATCAGTAATGAGCAGAAAGTTGCATAACAGTCTTTCATATATTGCTAGTGCTGTAGACTTTGTCAGTATTTTCCCAATGCTTGTTTCTTTCCTAAAAACCTGAATTAGCCAAGCATAACTTTGAAACAACTACCATAAGAGTTTTGGTAGTAAACCATTCATTGAAACAAATCTATTTTGGAAGTCCGGTGTTACTTACTTAGTTTTTATTGTGAGCTTTTATTGCAATCTTTTAAGCTTCAGCATAGAAGCAAGGCTATCTTTTTCTAAATTGCAGTATAATAGATAATCTTTATTTACGTTGTAGGCTATTCCAGAATGACCTTTTACTGAGCCTTTGTGGAAGAAGCAAGACTTAAACATCAATTCTTCAATGTGCATCCTTCTATTCAAATTTGACCCCCGACCAGTTTCAAAAAATGCATACAGGTAAAGATGGTTCTAGTTAAAACAGACTTGTTTCTGTAATTTTTTTTATACAATTTCTTTTTGT
This sequence comes from Phaethon aethereus, assembly GCF_964289735.1. Lineage (NCBI taxonomy): Eukaryota > Metazoa > Chordata > Aves > Phaethontiformes > Phaethontidae > Phaethon > Phaethon aethereus. Next base: position 8,754,810 of record NC_138593.1, on the reverse strand, counting down.
AGCCAATGTTTGAATTACAAACTCAAGTGTTCAATTATGCTTTTGTAATGTTTAGCTTCATGACTTTTCCCATTGGAGGACTTACTGTAACCATTCAAGAACCCCTGGTTTTTAGACTGTGTCAGAAGACTTGGGCTTTGTAATCATGGACCTTTTGCTGGTGATCTGTTACGTGGTGTGGGATAAATCCTTTAACTATTTTAATCCAGAGTTTGAAAGTCCTGCCTTCTACTTTATAATTTCAACTAGAGGAGGAATTGGGTTTGTTGGGGCATCATAGCTGTAGCTGTACCCTTCTTTGAGTAGGATAGATATGTTTCGGGTTTCAGTTCAGTTTGAAACCAACAATTTGAATTTAGCCTGGAAAGTAATGGGCAGACAGTAGAGCAGGAGTATTGCAGTTACTAACCACTCTGTATTCCTCTGTTAATATATGCTGGTTCAGTCTTGTAAGCTGAGCGCAGTACACTATGAATTCAACAGGTACAAATACTGAAATTTAACTGCTTTTGTAGCTTCTGGTTAACTTTCAATTGCCACAATGTCCTGTTTCCTCCCAAGAACAGTACCTTCTCGTTCATTGCATAGTTTACTGCTCTGTTCCATGTTGCAACATGGCTACCACTGCTCTCTCTTCCACTATGTTTTTGACAGAACTGGCTAGCTTGTGAGTGTCCCAGTCTTATTCAGCGCCCCCACCCCCCCCCAACTGCTTGCAATTAACATTTTGGGTAATAAACTGTCATGTTAAAATTGTATGTAATTAAAATTCAAAATTAATTAAAAATTTACATAATAAACTGATAGTATGAGATGTTTAGCCAAAAGCTTAAGACAAAATAAGCATCCATGCTTCTAGGTAAGTTTTACTGGATGTGTTGATGTCATACAGTGAGTTTCCCAAACATTAAACTTCCTGTAATAATTTTCTCTCTCATTACAGCCCTTAACTTAAAAAGTTCATATCCAACATCAGTATCTTTGAGTACACTCAGTATGTAATAGAAAGGTAGCACTTTAGGCCACTAAGATGACTGTAGAGTTCTATTGCTTTCTGTATTTATACATACTGTATAGGTTCCATATTACTTTGTGGGTACAAGTATTGGTATTCATCCAGAAGCTGTCAGAGTCAGTATGTTCAGTAAGTCATTGTGTCTTTCATTGACTAGCTTTTCTGCCCTCTCGTCTTAAGCAGCAGATGCCATCCTATGGAAGGAAAGGATATGAGAACCAAAACTTCAATTGTCCATAGACTGCCTTTCTTTATGCATCTGGAATCTGCCTAAAGAAGGGTTTTTGTTTATGATGTGACTGATGCTGAATTAATATATCCATTTATTTGGTCTGACTTTTTTTGTGTTGCTAGCTAGCAAAAGACAGATTCATCAATTTGATGCCTCTTGGGAAAGTCCTTTGGCTGTAAACTATAGTTGCTTGCCAAGTGAGCTTACTGCCATTATCAATATTTAAAAGTAAAACTTAGAGTATCTTGCTTGCTGTAAAAAAAAAAAACTGCATCAAGACTGAATTTATTGATTTATAGCAGAAAACAACTTGCTATCAGTGTCAAAATTGGAAAACACTTTTGAGATGTTTTGGTCCAAACTCAGGAATATTCAGTTGTATTTAACTTCCTTGGTACTTTTTGTTAAGCGATGTCTTGCTCTATGGCTCTGAGATAATTACTCTGAGACATCGGTTTTGGTGATAAGTGCCAGGCCATAGTGTTCCTGGTGCTGGATTTTAACATCAGATACATAACTTTAGTCCTCTTTTCCCCCCCCCCCCCCCCCCACCTTAACACACCATAATTAAATCTTTCTACTTTACTTTATTCAGAAGGATGTTGAAGTTCGTTCTTCTTAAATTGTTCCTAATAATTTTTCACATGTGCCTTAGCTTTCTGAAGGACATAGGTCTATGTGTCAGTTGGGAATGGTACATAACCCTCATAATTCTCTGAATGGTATTATAGCCATTAGACTAAGTTAGATCTCTATACTAGTCTCTTGCTAAGTGTAATTTTTCCTTGCAACTTGTGTGTGTTACGCTGTGCTATAGCTCTGTTGATTTCATGTTGAGGTCTTGGAAAAGTTTTCCCAACCAAAAGGCATTCTTGTACCTGCAGACTTAGTAATTTGTACGTGTTAAAACGGGCATCTACAATTACTTTTCTTACTACCCTCTACTTTACATCTCTAACTAAAAGAAAATGTCTAGATATCAAAAGTTGAAAAGTGCATATTATTGGCCATTTTCTAGTAGCCAATAAACTTTCTCAAACTAAAAGATGTTCTGCATAACACTTAGGAGAATTTTCCATCCAGGTAGACAGTGGTTTCTAGAGCAGTAAATAGGCCAATTTTCATGAGTACCTAATTAAGCAGAAAGCTTACAGTTCGCCTTTGTGATACACTAATGAATCTATCTTCCTGTACCCTTGCAACTTGCTGTTCTACCCTTTTTCTTCTGTGTTCTCTCTACAGGCCTATTTGTAATAAAGTTTACTGTGGTGTAACAAGCACTTTAATGTAGTCTATTATTATCGTTAAAGGTAACATGCTGCCTGTACATCTTTCTGAACTATACTGTCTGCATCTTACATATAAATACATGTTTCGAGCTTCAAAATTATAATCACGGAGTCTTTTTATGGAACTGAATTACATTGTAGGATGGTGCTTTAATGGAGTGATTTCTCATGTTTTCATCTCTCTAACTCAACATCAAAATAAATCTTAATATGTAAATCCTAATACAGTTGAATTATTTCAGCTATAAAGATAGCTGAATAGGCTTTTTGCAATTTATTAGAAGATGAGGGTCACTTAATATTGCCCCTTTTTTGTATGATTATATTTCATGAAAGACAAAATGAAGATGTTTTCATTATAATAATCCCGTGTACCAGCCTTGTGCTAAATTTAGGGGTCTGTGTATCAAACTTGAGATGGGGAATATTCAATCACAAAAGACTTCACCAGAAGTGTCTTCACCAGAATAAACACCAGAAAGACTTTGCTTCTTTTTAGTATTTAGATGCTATAAACAAATGGTGGGTTTGTGTCAACAATTATTGAAGGCAAAATGTAATTGGAGCTTCAGGAAATGAGAAATGCACTTCAGCCAAACTATATTTTAACAGTAGAGGTATTGAAATAAAAATCTGTAAAAGGAGGATGCATTCAAGCAAGACAACATAAACTTGGTAAGCCAGCTGAAAGCCTGTAGATAGAAGATGAGAATTGGCTAGAAGAAAAGAAATAATGCTAGGAAAGCAATGCTATTATGATTATTTGGCATTGGAAAGATAAAAATGTGCATATGCTGTGCTTTCCAACAGATGCTATCTTTGTCAGGCAAAATACTAAGCATCTTCCTCACAGAAAGAATGCCATTGAAGTGTTAGCCTTTTCTATTTTCTCTATAGCTGATTATAATTCTTTATCTGTAGTATTTCTAATGTGCAACTGGCACCTCATGATCATGTTTTAAAATATAGTGTTAAGGAAGAGGTGAATTTGCAGGAAAGTCCAGAAACCTGTGGAAAATGTCAGTACATTTGTATGCTGAATGAAGTAATGAGGTTTCATTAGAATTGATTCTTGTGTGTTGTGGCTTTAAAAATTAAAATGAAAATTGTATGGTGTAACTTCAATTGACAGTAGCAAACTTGGCTTCTGCTGTGTAAATGTGATTGACATGTGGCTGGTAGGAGGAACTGACAGTGGAGAAGATCCTGAGGTTATAGGAAACTGGCGAAGAAAATCTGCAGGTGTCTGAAAGACAGCATTTCACTAAAATTAAATATTAAGCAACATAGCTGGAGAGAATGGGGAACACTCATAATCACTACAATTGAAATAAAGGCAAGTCGTGTTATGGGTAGTAATGACCAGGACTTCAGAAGCTCTAGCTGTTGGATCACGGCATGGTGGCTGGAGTTGTGCGCAAGTGTGTCTGCAGTCACCCTCTGCCCTGAATCTCCAGCGTATGGCTTGTCTAGAGTTACAGTTGTCTCTTGCCATTTACTTGGATCAGACCAAATTCATTACCCGCTCTTCAGGTGAGGATGTTTTACCTGTGAAAAACACTTTTTTTTTTTCCCCTTTAAATTCCAAAATAGTGATTGAAAAAAGGCAATGGAAGAGCAGCATCAAATGAAATCTCATCTACAGGTTTGAAAATGGCAGTGTCTGAATGCTGATTCAGTAACACTTCTAACTCAAGCTTCTGTTTATAGATACCCTGCATCTATTTGATGTTGCAATAAGTCATTAAATTCAGTTTTTGGTGCTGTCTTCCATTGCTTTTGAATAACAGAACATGTTACCTTTCTCACTTTCAAAAGACGAATGTGTGCAGTCATATTAGGGTAGGCTTTTCTTTCCAGTGCTCCAGTACAAACACTGTTAATGAAGAGGCTGTAGCATACATTCAGTTAAGGTATCTATATGGTCGGTGAGTACGCCAAACAAGTTGCTTTGTTTTAATAACTTCTGCTGGATGAAATACCCGAGAGTACTGAGAGAGCTGGCAAAGGAGCTTGCCAAGCCACTCTCCATCATTTATCAGCAGTCCTGGTTAACAGGGGAGGTCCCAGACAACTGGAGGCTTGCCAATGTGACGCCCGTCTACAAGAAAGGCCGGAAGGAGGATCCCAGGAACTACAGGCCTGTCAGCCTGACCTCAGTACCAGGGAAGGTTATGGAGCGGTTCACCTTGAGGGCGCTCACAGGGCATGTACAGGACAAGCAAGGGATCAGGCCCAGCCAGCATGGGTTCATGAAAAGCAGGTCCTGCTTGACCAACCTGATCTCCTTCTATGACCAGGTGACCCGCCTAGTGGATGAGGGAAAGGCTGTGGACGTTGTCTACCTGGACTTTAGTAAAGCCTTTGACAGCATCTCCCACAGCATTCTCCTGGAGAAACTGGTGGCTTGTAGCTTAGACTGGTTTACTCTTCACTGGGTGAAGAACTGGCTGGACGGCCGAGCCCAGAAAGTCGTGGTGAATGGTGTTAAATCTGGCTGGCAGCCAGTCACAAACGGTTGTTCCCCAGGGCTCGGTTCTGGGGCTGGTCTTGTTCGATATCTTTATTGATGATCTGGATGAGGGGATCGAGTGCTCCCTCGGTAAGTTTGCAGATGACACCAAGTTGGGTGGGAGTGTTGATCTGCTGGAGAGTAGGAGGGCTCTGCAGAGGGATCTGGACAGGCTGGATCGATGGGCAGAGGTCAACTGTATGAGGTTTACAAGGCCAAGGTCCTGCACTTCGGCCACAACCCCATGCAATGCTACAGGCTTGGGGAGAAGTGGCTGGAGAGCAGCCTGGCGGAAAGGGACCTGGGGGTGCTGGTTGACAGCCGGCTGAACATGAGCCGGCAGTGTGCCCAGGTGGCCAAGAAGGCCAACAGCGTCCTGGCCTGTGTCAGAAATAATGTGGCCAGCAGGAGTAGGGAAGTGATTGTGCCCCTGTACTCGGCACTGGTGAGGCCGCACCTTGAATCCTGTGTTCAGTTTTGGGCCCCTCACTACAAGAAGGATGCTGAGGTGCTGGAGCGTGTCCAGAGAAGGGCAATGAAGCTCGTGAGGGTTCTGGAGCACAAGTCTTATGAGGAGCGGCTGAGGGAACTGGGGTTGTTCAGCCTGGAGAAGAGGAGGCTGAGGGGAGACCTTATTGCTCTCTACAACTACCTGAAAGGGGGTTGTGGCGACGAGGGTGTTGGTCTCTTCTCCCAACTAACTAGTGATAGGACGAGAGGAAATGGCCTCAAGTTGCGCCGGGGAGGCTTAGATTGGATATTAGGAAAAATTTCTTCACTGAGAGGATGGTCAGGCATTGGAACAGGCTGCCCAGGGAGGTGGTGGAGTTGCCATCTCTGGAAGTGTTCAAAAAACGTGTGGATGTTGCGCTTCAGGACATGGTTTAGGGGACATGGTGGTGCTGGATTAATGGTTGGACTTGATGATCTTGAAGGTCCTTTCCAACCTTAGTGATTCTGTGAAATGGACAGAGAAACTGTGTTTTGCTTTTCCAAGCCCAAGAACTGAGATTGGTCTAAATTTCTCTGAAGCTGTCTGGCTGTACTGACTCTTTAAGTCTTACCTGCTTTACATTCACAGCCTGGCTGGCTTGAAGTGGTGTTGTCATTGAATGTGACTGGTCTGCACTGCTACTAAGCCTGGAACTTTTGAGGAAGACCTGTCCTATCTTGTATGTCCACTGCTTCTTAAATATGGTCTTGAACTTCATCTTTCAAGTTTGCAGGTGCCATTTATGATAATCATCAAAGTAGAGAGCAGAGGGAACCAGGCAGAGCTAGCAGAATTTTCTGTCACTGCCGTTTCCTAATAATGTCTGGTGGTGTTTAATATCTGTTTGTTTTCTAAAATTCTAAAATTTTAGATGGCATATGAAGAGCTGCAGCACACTTTTTGTCAGGACTGCACTTGTTCTTGTTGAGTGATATGTTTATTTCTAGATATAAATAATGGATTTCTACAGCAGCATTTTTCAATTGCATATTATTTTTCATAATTTCTTCCTACCTCCTGATTGTGTATCCTCCAGGACTGCTTATAGCTTCTCTGCTGCAAGGGCTGACTCTCATTAAGGATTCAACTGTTTTGTCCTACTGTTCTAGTAGCACTCAAATTATGCAAGCAACTACACATGGAAAAAAAACGCCAAACAACAAAAAAGAGAGGGGAAAAGCATCACCGAAATACCTCTTGATTGTTACAAAACCCCATGCCTTTTCCCTTCTATGCCTCCTTGAGAATGCTGCTGTTTCTTAAAATGAATTTCAGTGGGGCTGGACCTTTGATACTATCACAAATTTATCTCTGTCCTGGGTACTTACAGACAATAGCATTTTGTAGAGCGTGACGCAAATCCTGAGTCTTGATCAGGGTGGATAAAATGCAGTGCAAGACTCTCTTTCTGGACAAGTAAGGTAAGCCCACTTAAACTACCCGTCCTCCATTCTGCACTATCAAATATTTTCTATCAAAATGCTTTTGTAGACCTTCAGGTGTCAAAGTTAGATTAAAAAAATACTGTGACTACATGATCCTAAGTCATGATCCAGTAAAAATATATTGTCATGCTTCAGATTTTTTTTGATGTTATCTATAAATCTCTGTGGTACCTGTAAAGTTTCTTTTGTTAAGCTGTAACTTCACAAGCTGAGGAATCTTAAGATTCCTTATGTGATCTTAATTAAATCTCCTGTGTTGTAAGCATTATGCTTTGAAAATAATAGCTGCCTCATTCACACAAAAGATTAATTTGATGAATGTCTTAAGACAATGAGAGAGAAAGCTGCTGTCAGATGTCATTTGACCTTTACACTGAGTGGTAAAGGTGAGATGGGAGGATAAAGAATAGTTTTGTACTTAAAATGAGCTAATGCTGTGGCAAGAATTGCATTCTGTTCCTGCCTGTACTGTGAAATTCCTATTTTGTAAGTAATAGTATCTTTTTCTTCTTGTGTTCTACAGGCTTATTCTAGCAGCTAATAGAGATGAATTTTACCACAGACCATCAAAATCAGCAGATTTCTGGGACAGCAGCAATGAGATCCTCAGTGGTATGTATGTATTCTTATTTTGAGTGGGTTTCATACAATTTATATGGGAATTATGGCCTGGATTTTTTGTTATTGGGGTGGTTGTGTTGCATTTCTAATAAATATACTTATTCCCTATATTTCTGGGGAAAACATGTCGTAAGTTTGGAAGATGAACTGTGCTATTATTATCTTATTTGCATTTTAGTATCTTTTGGGTTTTTTCCCAGTTTTATGTTCTTTAACTAGTTTTAGTCTGAGCAGTGCAATGGAAATATGAGATTAATTTTTCCATCCCAAACAGTTACTTTAGCTTTGTCAGATACACTGAAATACTTTGTAAAATAGGTGGAATTTAGTTATTCCACAGACTCATGGTCTGTAATAGTGACTTGAAATCATTAAACCAATCCTGAAGTGAAAAATTTCTCATTTCTTATCGCTTTATAATTTATAGGCTACAGAATGATTTTAGTTATTGATCCATCAGTTTATTACCTTTCATGTCTACATTTTACTAAACTGATGGTATAGTCACTCAGCTGTTAGGTTGTCCTTTGTAGGGAATCTATCTGTAGTCATTTTTAACTATAATCAATACTTTGGCCTTTTCTTAGAAACAGAAATGAAGCTCTAGAACACAAAGCATTGTTTAAACACACGATTTTGACTTTACAAATACCCTTTGTTGATGCTGTGTGTTACTGTCATTGGCAGGGAGGCCTGTGAGGATAAATTACTCCCACTGCACTGTAACTCTCTTGCTTCTGAAGTTCTGGCTGATGTTTCTGTTTTGTGCCAGGCTGGATCTTGCCTCCCCTGCTATGTAAAAGTTTAAAACAAACAGAAAACTGTCGTGAAAACTGAAGGGCCCTGAATTTTTCCTCTTTTATACCCTTGTCAGCTCTGTCTATATCTGGCGTAAGAAACTGGTATATTCTCCATCCAAGGGGTGTATTTGTGGAGATCCCATGAATGTATGCCTTTGAGTTAATAATGTTATCTCAAATGAAAGCAGCAAGTTGAACCAAAACAAATCAAATTTATTCTCTGTGTAACTTAAATGAAAAAAATAGTTTGCACTTAAAGCAGTTTTGGGAAACAGGAATTGCTGTATGTTACTCAATGGGCATTGGTCAACGAAGCTGTATGTCTCTCTTTCATGTGCCTTTCAGTTAAAGTAGAGAACAGTAATAAAAGTGTTTTGTAAAGGTAATATGGTTAAACTCAATATTGAAGTTTTGGATACTGAAGAAAGAAAGGAGTTTCTGAATGAGGATCCAAAACCTGTTCTTTTGGTCTTCTAATGAAAGTTATCTTATGACATGATGATTTAGAATTAAAAGGTTTCTAAGAGTATACATGTTACATTTAACTAGTTCCTGTTTTTTCATTAAATGCTTGCTGGTTAACATGAGCTCAGTACAAAGAGGTAGTAGGCTGTGATTTTTTTTTTTTTTTTTTTTTTTCCAACTTGTACTCTCTTGCAAGGGGTTTGGTTGTGGGCTTTACTTTTGTGGGTCACCTTCCTCAATGTAAATTACTGTTACCAGGTTCCAAGAGTTCTATCAGTTGCTTAGCTTACTCTAAATTTTTCTGGTTACTTGTGAATTTGAACTTGCAAATAATATTAACCTTTTGAGATTTTTCTTTTGAGCCAACAAGCATTCTGAGCCTACTCAAAGTTTTATATGTATTTTAGCATATAGGCAAAGCTTATAGTTTTGCTTTTACATTTAATTTTCTCATTATCTCTTATCTATTATGGCAGTAGCTTGGAAGATATTTGATAGTGCAGAATGGAGGGTGAGTAGTTTAAGTAGGCTTACTTTACTTGTCCAGAAAGTGAGTCTTGTACTGCATTTTATCCATCCTGATCAAGACTCAAGATTTGCATTAAGAAATTCTGATTTAAGCTTGAGATTTTTTTAAATTAATGTAATAGTCTAACTCTTACTTATTCCATTAGGTCTGGATATGGAGGAAGGAAAAGAAGGTGGGACGTGGCTGGGAATCAGTAAGAAGGGGAAGATGGCAGCCCTGACAAACTATATGCAGCCAAAGATTGATAAAAATGCAAAAGGAAGAGGTATGAAGGAGTAGAAATAGAAAAAGAAGAAAGTGGACAAACAAGCCCTGGTGTCCCAGTAAAATAGGGATGATTACAGTATTATTTTTTTTTAACACCACTTTACGGACAAATTGAAAGGTTATGTGCTGTAAACAGTATTTGTGAACTGATGAGTTTGAATACCTGCGTGGGGAGCTTGACTTGGATAATGATACTCTAATCAAGAGGCGAAATTAAAACAAAATGTAATGCCTAGAGCTTGAAGTTACATTCAGACAAATGCAGCACCAATTGTTTTTTCTTGACGTTAATTCTAATTAACAGTCAGAACAACTAGACAAGCATTGAGCTATATTTAGATTACAGTAGACTTTTTAAAATGTGTATGTTCTTGTTCAAACACCTAAGTCAGGGAAACAATGCAACTTGGATTATGCTGGAAGTTAGTCTAAAAGATTATTGTAGTCCCTTCTCCCCTACACATTGATAAATCAGAAGAGCAGAAATAATAGGGAAAAAACCTCTTCCAAAAGAGTGCATTGGTAGAATGTTGTTTGTTTTTTTATAAAAGTAAAAATAAGTCTGTAACCATCATATGGTTCTGCATTGGGATGCAGTCATTGGTACTGCAATGGAAAACGTGTTATCCAGGGGAACAAATGAACCATGTCGTTTGTAATTCATTTTACAGTCATATATCGAGGAAGCGAAGCAAGACAAGAAAGAGTTTGGCAAGATGGGAGTAGAGGAAAGGCACATCCAGTATAGAATAGTTAGTAAATATGAATTCTGTAAAAATTTTGACCAAGAGCTTTTGACCGAGTTCTTCAGAGTATAAGTCAAGCTTATAATGTGAACATCGTACAGTGCTGTAAGACTTCTAAAGGCTGATTGGTTGGTTTGGATTGTTTGGTTTGTTGGTTTTTTAACTGTTATACCTTGTTGGTAACTGGAATCTTGTGTCTTAGTGTTTGTTTTACCAAGCCTGTCAGAACAGTGAGTTCAAACATATAAGTTGCTCTATGTACTTCTCTTTCTTAGGTGCTCTTGTAACAAACTTCTTGACTGCAGATCTGGACAGCTACTCTTACCTGAAAAAAGTTTCAGTAGAAGGACATCTTTACAATGGATTTAATTTATTAGCAGCTGACTTGAAGTAAGTCTACAAAACATCACAGTTCAAATGTCAAAGGGAGAAAGATAATAGCAATGTACATACACTTCTTAGCACAGAAGTGCAACAATACAGAAGCCTGTCACAAATTAAAACTAGAGCTGCTCTTTTTGTTAATTGGCATGTTAAGGGCCTAATGTTACTCTAGTCATAATTTCCTATGTTATTTTTCAATTTTTTTCAAACATTGGAGGGCTATCTTGTATTCTAATCATTGCTTCACACAAAACTTCTTGCAACTTTTTCCCTAGTTATACTGGGAAAAAGTCAGTCTTTACCCTGAAGGCTATGTGGCTTGTGTTTTGGAGAAAACAAAACCTTGGCTCTGTAATTTCTCAGAAAATGTTTTTTTTCTCTGAGAGGTAGTATGCTGTGGCAGGATTAGAACAACTGAAAGCTTTCAAGCTATTATTCCTGTCATAGTGGCTATATCATTAATTTTTGCTGAAACTTTAAAAAAATCTCAGCACGTAACAAATATGTTTACTTCTCCAAGTTTCTGTAGCTGAAGAAAGGACCTTGGATACTTGATTATAGTCAATGCGGTTGGCATAATCCTTTCCACGGCACACATGTGTGTGCGCACAAGTATATTGGATTTTTCGTTTGCATTATGCCTAATTCAGACAGAAGGAAATCCAGGGCTAAGTCATCTCCAGGCTACATACCAATTCTTGGGTAGATGCATACTTCATGACTATAAGCAGGTATAAATTGCCAAGAGCACGCTACTGCTTTGGCACACGTTCTGCAGAAGCGTTAATCTTATTAGGGCCTGCACCGTCAGGTTGACTTCTCCAACTCAGCTTTTCTGCATGCTTCTGGGAAACCACTTATACTTAAAGCAGAAGGTCACAGTTTTTGCTGTTTTCATTTAAAATAATTTCTAGCACCCTATCACCAACTGGCCTTGTGTTTACGTTTTCCACTTTCTGTATTGTACCACGTTCAGCTGGTTCAGACCTGTCAGTCATTTCTTTGCTACTCTCCCACTTTCCTGCAACTGTGTTGTTTTTTTCGTTGTGGCTTTTTTTTTCTTTTTTTAAAAAAAGCCTTTATTTCAAATTATGCCAGGCTATTAGTTTCCATTTTTTTAATTTGCTATGATATGATGGGAAAGTGAAATGAAACTCAGAGGTGATTGAAGTCTAAAGGTTGAATACAGAAAGACAGACACATGCCACCTGTGAAGATGCCAGGACTGTATTTCTGCTTGGTGTGCCCGCTCAGAAATAAGCGTATAGGTTATGTTTCCAGAAATTTAATGCAGAAGCAGGTTAGGCAACTACAGGTTTTGCTGCTTTTCTGTTACTTTTACTCTCTACTTTACAAAGATCATTATCTGACTAGAGACTTCCCAACATTTTTTTGTTGCTTAAATTAATTTTTACCATGGTCACAGACCTTTTAATGCTCACTGCATGTTGCTGCCTGGCTAGCTTTCATAAATTGGAAGGTTATCTGTAACTGAAAAAGTAACAGGAGAAATAGTCTTAGTGTGTTTTCAAGCAAGCATGATATTCAAGGTGTGACCTAGCAAGCAGTAAGTTTGAGTTCTGTTCTAATTTAGGTAAATAGAATAGTCATAATGGCTGCTAGTATAATGATATTACAGTAGATTCAATTGACATTATTTAAGGCAATCATTCATGTGTTGGTTTTGTTTGTTTATTCCTCCATGCTAGGCTGATAGGGAATTGTATGCTCAATTGAATAGTCTTTCTGTGGTGATGCAGGTCATAATTCTTTCCTGAGTATTGCTCTGCAAGCTGTATGTGTTGATTAACTTCTCCATGTTGACATGTCCTTAGCCTTGGAGACTCTGATGAAATGAAATTCTTGGCAAGCTAATGATGCAGAGCAGTTTCTGTAAGATAATGTAAACTTGTCATTTTAGGAAATTAGAAGTACTCCTGAGAAATGTAGTATATAAATGGAAGCTACTTTCCTATGTAAATAGAAAATATTACTGTAGTTGATGCTATTTTGTTGGGCCATGTTACTGTTCAAAGTAAAGATTGAAGAGTATTCTTAACATGTTCTTCTGTTGTGTAACAAATAGTGGTTGGCTCAGAGTGGTGTGAAGTGGAGAGGAAATAAATTGAAAGTGTAAATGGAGCACTGCTGGGCAGGGGTATATCCAAGCACATGATATTGCTGACTTTAGGCAGCAGAGTTAGAGAGATTTACAATGTTTGACTTTTCAGGTACACATTTCAGGAAAAGAAATTTTTATCTTCTCTCTGTATTATGATGATGACACTATGCTAGATGATACAGGTGCAATGATGTGAGAAGGAGAGTTGGAAACCGCCATACAGGTTGTAAAACCTTCTTGTTTATTTCCACAGTTTTGTGTGACTCTTATTTTAAACATAGGTGGGTTTTGACACTTTTAGTGTAATCTATTTGCTCTGTGGCATCTCATCAATTTAAACACTATTCATATTTTAATAAGAACATTATTTTGGAAAAAAATATTTGGTACTTCTAGTTTTCTCATCTTTTCAGTTTATCATCTTGCTCTACCTGGTGAGTATGAGTCATGAATACTTATCCCGTTATGCTAAATGTACTTTTATGTTGGAATGTATGGCATATGGCAAACAGTGTCTATTTAGAGTCTTTCGTGGCTGCAAAATTAGCTTCCAAGAAGGCAGTGTTGCTACTCCTCCAATTTTGACTGAGTAGGTCTGATTAGAGAGGAACAAGGTTATCGGAGACTGGACGGGTCTCTAGGAAAATGCCTGTGTAAGATTCAGAGCAGTTTTTCTTCTCTCTCCCTTGGTGTTAATATCTGAAGTAATAGTGAGCTGCTTTTGTTGATGATTAGGACAGCATTTCTGTCTTGGGGAAACCTGTGTTTATGTCCAACAAATCCAGTTGCAACAGTTGCTCAGACTTTCATGGGTATCTCAAACTTGTTAGGGCTGTTGTGGCAGCATCTCACTCGCATTCCATACTGCCAAGTGTGTAATACAGACAGCCCTGAAGGACAAACTGAAGTGGCAGCTTTTTGTCACTCTCCCAGTAAGTTCAGAGTCTCTGACAGGTTGTCAGTTAGAGCCCATATTGTTTATGTGTAGTAAGATCCCTGTGTAATAGGACTGCATCACTTTCTCCATGAGGAATAGATTAATCATCCCTAACAAAACAAGTTAGCTGGAGGGAACTGCAGAAACAGGCCTTTCATATATAAGCCTTTCTGCTCTCCCCTGTGACAGGCAGTTTCCAGTCCCTCCAGGGGAATTGTAGTAAACTATATCATCACCTGCATTGACTAATTTGGTAATGGATTGAAAGTAGAGATCATTTACTAAAATGTATTCCTCACTTTCTGATCTGGAGAGTGAAGTTTGGTTAATAACAGGTTTTATCCTTGATGTGATGATGGATAGGACTGAATTCCAGCTGAAACTGCAGATCCCCAGAACAATGGAGTTGGAATGTCTGTGTCGGAGGGAAATAGATATGCAAATATAAAAAACATATGTTAAAAAATGTTTATATATAAATAAAAATATATAGAGACTGTACGTTTTCTTTTTTAATATGGAAATCTACAGCTGGTTAGTTATGTAGCAACATCATTGATGAGGTAAAAAAAAGGCAAACTGGAAAAAAAGGTGTTTGGGAGAAGAGTAAACTGAACAGTTGATAGTGCAGGGCATCATAAGATTATAACACCTGAACGGTTTGACCAGGTCTTAGAAACATGGGTTGTCTCCTTCAGTATGGTTATCAAGATGAGGCTGTGTGGAGGGATTTGATTGCTCTCCTGAGACTAGACTTAAGAGCTTTTCCAGTGAAAAGTGAGATAGGGTCAGGCTGCTGATGTGGAAAGAATGTAGGATGAGCAAGCTGTCATGACTGCTCTGTAAGCTCACTTATATTTCTCCTGCGTTGTTTGTCCTAATACCACCTTCTGCAGAGTACATCTGTCTTGCTGCTTGTGCCTTCCTCATCAAAATGAGGTATTCAGGTACTTCTCGAACGTGTTCCATACTACCACCTTTGAAATGTATCTGTGTAGATCCTCAGTCATTTGAAAGTCTAACGACTTTATGCTGTGAGTATCCAGCAATATTCTTTTCACCACGTTATTTGATGGTAGGTGGTATATGTATGAAAATGTTTGGGCTTTACAGTTGGTGGTTTGGTGTTTGTTTTTGTTTTTAGCTTCAGAACAGAAAGAGTTTTCTCATGACTAGCTCATGAACATTGAAGAAAATAAAAATTAAAAATCTGTGAACCATACTACTCAGCATTTCAAGCTGCCAATTTAATCTTTTCTTCTTGCACAAAAAATACATGTGCATGTTATTCATAAAACAATCCAATGTCCTTATTTGTAAAATATTCATCCTTTTAGAAAATTAGACCTTAATGCCCAGGGGAGTGATCACTTGATGATAACCACGCCCTGTGGAGCTTCACTGCCTTATTACTTTTTTCTTTTCCTTTTGTTTATATTTTTGTTGAATGTGACTTGGAGACACCTTAAAGTTGAAGCAGGGCAGGGGTGCAGAAGGACATTGCTTATATTTCATCAGCATTAAGATGTTATTATGGCAAACTGCATGGCTTTCATGTTGTTGTGAAGCATCTATTCCTACTGAGATTTATGCTGCCTAGAATATTTCCTAAAATATATATTCCTGCTTAGATTTTTTGACAGAATGATGTATCGAAGAGCATAATTTTTATGTAGCTTTAGTTTCTTTTTCTGCTGTCAACAATGGCTGGGATTTAAAAAAAAAATCTCTACTGAGTCCTATTGTCATCACTTTAATTATGCCTTTATTACTTCTCCAGTGAAATTGGTGTGGAAAGTTGTGAGGGAAGAGAATCCGGGTCCAGGCCAGGATTTTGACGCTATTGCTGTGATGAAGCTTACAGTGATTTTTTTCATCTTGGCTTCTGCATTTGTATTCAGAACTGAGTATCTGTAAACAGTTGGAAGAGAATAGACAGAGCCAAATGATAAAAGAAATAGTAGCTGACTGGCACACTGAACTAGAATTCGGAAGTATACCCATTTCAGAAGCCTATTGGAAGGCTTCAGTTCTTCTTTGACAGAAGATGGCAGCAGTGTTGCAGTGGAGGTAAATATAACAGGAAACACATCTGGGGGAATGTGGAATGTAAAAACAGTATGATATGGATGTCTTGAATTAGCGGCCCTGCAGTTTGTATGTGTTCCTCATCTTTTTGTCAAGTTCAGTAACAAGGTTCCCTGGAGTCTACCAGTCACAAGAATCTCAGGACAGAGGCTAGATGATGATATTCTTTCACGTAAAAAGCCGTTGCTAAAGGAAGTCAGTAGTGCCTACTTCTTCAGCATGGGGTCTTGTTTACGACAGAACTTGTCTTATAGCTGTGTTCAGGGGCTCGCTTGGGCCATTTGTCTCCCTTTCCATCCAAAACTCTGTCTTTTGAGACCTCAGGTAATAACAATTGCATTGATCTTTTCTCTTCATAGACCTTCTACAGCAGATACAGGTTCATCAATTTGAAAAGAGAGTATTTAATGCACCAATAAAATAGTTTGTGTAATTGCTGGTATCTCAACTGAAAAAGCCCATATAATGACCTTAATGACTTTGCTTTATTTGCTTAATACATAAAATGCTTGTAGTATATTTGTAATTGCTGCTGTAGTTTTTTTTAATGATCCAAGTGTTAATGTTAAAATAGGCCATTAGGAGCCAACTTTTTCCCCCTGTTTTTTAACTTTGGTTTATTCGTTCTCCCTGTGCTTAGTCATTGTCAGTATTGTATTAATTCCAACTGGATTTTATTTACGGATTATATTTTTCCAAGTACTACTACTTGCTTCTGAGATACAAGATAAATAGTTTGCCCCGTCAAGCACGCCAATTCAGTAACTTCAGGTGACCTGAAATACTTTACTCGCACAGTGTTTTTTCTATGCCCATGTTCATGGAAAATGCAGTGTGCCAGTGTACTCTTATGAATATATGACTTGTATCCTAGCATGTGACTAGGACCAAGAAGTCAGACTGGTCTATAATGACAGCTCAGCTCAATGCTCTCCTTTTTTAGCTGCCAAGGGATTCTTTCTAGTACTAGTACTAACTCTGTGCCAACTCCAAATGTACTGATCGGAACCAGGTTTGTAGAAAGGTGTCTAACCCCAGCTGGGATATACATGCATCTTACATGTTAACATCACTTTATGCTAACCATTAAGTGGCCATAAAGTTAATATAAAGAATGCTGAGGAGAGGAAAGACCTGACATTGCTAAAATGGCCAAGTGATCCTAACCTAACATTAATAAACAAGAACTTGAGAACATTAAGTATAACTTCCATTCAGTTTTCAGCCTAGACTTTGTTTATGTAAGGCTTTGCAAGGGCCATAATATGCTTTAAGCAAGATGACTAACATCATCCTGTTCTCAGAGGTTTCCTTTTTTGAATAACAGATCTTCTCAGAGAAGATCTGTTGATCCTTTGAACTTAATTCCTTTTTTTATTCCTGTAAGGTTGCAGTCATCTGAGACACGTAGCGTAGTATTTGCAGCCAAATAACGTATGGCTCAACTTCTCTGGCTATCTAAAGTTTTTCCTGTCTCCTTGAAGACCTGGCAGAATACAGTTAAAGGAAGAATCTGTGGATGTCTTGTATTTGAAATTCTAGAAAATTTGTAATAGCGTCCATCTAGTTTAAATGCAAGATATCTTGGTAATTTAACTGAAGGAGCTAGTAATAGGAAAAAGAGTCAAAGACTTCTCATTGTCTATGACATGAGTATAAAAATAGTTTCAGGAAATACACCTTTTGCTCATTTTTCTCATACAAACATTGCTGCAGACAAGTAATACTGGCCAAAAAATTTGCTGAAACAGCATAATAGGTGAATATTTCATTAGAGATTTTTCTGACTCTTCCAGTAATTTATTTCTAATACTTAAGCTTATTCAGTGAAGAAAATGTTGTGTGTCCAGTGAAAAATAGGTGTGTTGATTGCTGTGTTTACCTGCTTATGAACAAACTATACTTTTTTTCTATGTAACTTTTAAGTCGAACTTCTTTATACCTGAAAGAGTCTTAAGGAATAGAAGAGAAGTTCAGGTTGTTGCTTATAGAATATTTTTTTTTTCTTCCACCTGTACTTTTCTGTAGCACTATTAATTGAAAATGCTATATTTGTCTCCCTTAGCGTGTTTTAAAATAGTAATTTAAAAACCACTTTTGCTTCTGATTAAGAAAATACACTCTTTTATCAGATTCCATAAATAGGTCATGTACACAAATTAATCCGTGGTAGTGGAACATAAATTTGCATCTCAAGAAATTAAAGAAAGAAAATTCTGGTCATATCTTGTGCTTTCCTTTGACTTTTTCAGCTGCTTTTGTTATGGACTATCTAGGTTTTCCCACTGCAAATACTCTCAACAGGGTAAAGAAGCAGATGGCCTTTTCAGTAATAGACTTTGTTCTTGGCCATCAATGGGGGGAAAAAAAATATATTACTGAATCCCAGGTAATACGTTCACATGAGAACTCTGGCAGAGACTAGTAGAAGTCTTCAGTGCATAAGAATTAGGGCCATAACAGGAAAGGAGTGATCAATATTTAGTGTCCTGCTGAACTAAAGCATGCTAATTATTATGATTCTGATGTGGGAGGGTTGAGGTGGTCAGTAAGGTGTCTTGAAATCAGCATAAGGTAAATATCAACAAGGATCTTAATGTTGAAAAGAAAAACAAAGATAAGGAAAATAACTGTCTCTTAAGCCACTAGAGGAAAGAACAGAAAATGCTACATTTCTTTTTAACAGTAGATAAATAGTAGATTGAATAACTGAGAGCTTCTTATATAATATTTAACAATAAAAGCAACAATATACAAATACCACCTGTTACAATTATTGTCTTCTAACTATGCTGAAAAACTTGGACATCTTTCTTCAAGGCACCAGAAAAGCTTTATAGGTTTGGAAGGAGTAAGAGTAGTGGACAGAGGAGAAAAGGCAGTTTTATTTTTGCTTTATGTGGGGGGTTTTTTGTATTCCTCCTCTTGCCTCTTCTGACTTGTGTAATTAATATGTTAATACTCTCCTTTTCATTTGGCTGTCTTGCAAAGAATGCTGTAGAACGTCTTTCAGAATGGCTTTTTAAGAAGAATATAAACAGCTAAATCAAGGCTGCTTTGCTTGTTATTAAGGTTTGAGTAGCGGATGTGAACTTATGCAACTCAATTTAACTTCCAGTACATCATTAATGAGATTGCATTCTATATACTTCTGTTTGTATCAAGGCACAGATACGTCTTTTTATTGTAGGAAAAAAATGAGGCACTGGAAACGGCTTCTTTACTGTTATGTTTTATGCTACTCAATCCAAATTCAGTCTTAAGTGCAAGTTTTGTGTGTGTGTGTGTGGTTTTTTTCATTGAAAAAGCCTTATCTGCTGTCTAATGAGCTAGAGCTTGGGGGACAAATTAAAAGCTGAACTACAGTCAGAATGTATTTGTTGGTAACTGGAATAATACTCTCTTCCACTGAACAAGTAAATCACTAGAGTGATGTACAGGATTATATGATCTCATGGCTGTGTCTTGGCAAATTAAAAAAGAAGCAAAGAACAAACAAAAAAAACCCAACCAACAAACAAACCAACAAAACAACCAACTGGTAGGAATCTGAGGAATCACTATTTCATGTCACCTGGTGGGACTGAGGGATGTTGAGAGTGAGCCATCTAATGGCAATCCATTCTCCACCCTCCATTTCCCACAGGACACACAAGGCTTATTGAGAACTTTCATGATTTTTTTTTTTTTTTATCCCCTTATCGGTTGATTTGGTATTTGTGTTGTCAGTATTGGCAAGACTACTTAAAAATCTGTGTTACTCAGATATGCTGATACACTATCTGCCAAGTGAGTGTTATTTGCAATGTTGGAAGCTGTCTTTGAACATTAGCAGGGTGGAATCTCACATAAACTGTGCACAAGAGAGAGCAAGTACTAAAGCCAGTACCTACAATTAGAGAGAGAGCTTACAAACAGTAACTACAGTTATCTGAAAACAGCCTGAAAATGCATATCTATCCCTTAAAGGACCCCACTATGCCCTACGACATTGCCATAAGTGGGCCTAAAAAATTTACTTCTGCCAGATAAAATGGCCCGCAGTGGTCAGTCTCTTAGAACGCAATAGTGATTCAAAAGAGATGATGGGAAAATGTTACTAGCTGTGATGGATGTTCCTTTTGTTTTAATGTGTCCCCTTCCCTCAAGTAACTAAATCTCCAATTGTTCAAAACCATACAGATTTTTGTTGTTAAGCCTGGCTACTTTACATGCATCAGTTCTGGGTTTTTACTGGATTTTATTAGTTATGTTTAAAAATTATAATGGTGCTATTTGACAGCGGTACAACTAACACAGTATTTTGAGAGGAGGAGAGTAATGGAACTCATCAATTAATCTCTGGGCTGCAGCATCATAGTAGTAACAGTAGGAGAAACATCTTGCTGTGTTTTGAAGATTGCATGAAATTAGAGCATAATCAAATATAGAAGCTGATGGTTTTGCAAGGAGAAAATCTTGTTTATATTTTTCAGTACCACCAAAGGAGATGTAATTTGCTACTATGGAAACAAAGGAGAACCAGAACCTGTCTTCCTAAATCCTGGTAGGTTTTCTTCAGAAAGGTCTGAATATTACCCTTTGTTGTTTTAAAGGAGTCAGAATGTAGCTGTATTGCTCTAGTAATTTAGCTATTTAAGCACTGCCTTCAGTAACTTTTTCTTTTTTATTTATTTTTTTAAAAATGCAAAATTAAATTTCTTTGAATTCCTTTAAGTATTTACTAATAAATTTCAGTAAAGACTCAATAGTTCACTAAAAGCATCTGTCCATGTTAGTGTACCCAACTGCACTGCAATTAGTGGGATGCTCCTTAGGTAGCTATCACTGAAGGACAGAAGTCTGCCTTGAGGAATGGAATTTTCAAAGGTTTGGGGCCTTTACCCTAACTCTCTTTACCCAGCAGTGTTAAGGGCCTAGTGTGACTATGCTCCCCTAGGGCCAGAGGTGGCTTTAAAAAAAAAAACAAAAAACCCCAGATTTTTTTCTCTGTCTGATCTGGTGGATTGATTTTAAAAATATTTAAAATCTAGGTAGCCTCATGGAACGGTGCTCCAGAATTCATCACCAAAATCCAATTTAAATGGACAAGCACGCAGAGAAGGCTCTGAGCAGTGTAGCTGGTTGATAACAGTTAATGACAGTAGCTTATTTTGTCTGCTCTTGTTAATGGTCAAAATGTTGCTGCCAATAGGCAAATAGCTACTGTAACAATTACAGCATAAATTCTTGGAAATAGCTCTTAGATTTTGTACAGCTACAAACCCAAACATGTTTTAATACAAACATTAAAGAAATAAATGAAATAAAAATCTGGCTGCTCATTGTAATGAGAAACTGAATCACAAATTTTAGGTATCTGCAGACTGTAGCAAAGCTAGTTCTGATCTCCATGCTTCAACAACAAATTCCTTTCCCATGTACGTGGCTGCCTTTAGGGAGAGCTGAGGTTTCATCATCTTTGTGCTTATTTATTTGGATTGCAGTGAGAAATACAGGGTACCTCTAAAGAGAAGGCTCCTTCTTGTCAAGAAATGTTGCTTTGCAGACTTTTTTCAAGAGTAGAATCAGATGCAAAAACAAATTACGATTAATATAGCTAAACTGGAAAAGGCTAAGACTGCAAAAATGGTATAATTCTGTTGTACCTTTTTCATAATACAGCAAACCAGAGGTTAAAAGTAACTGCTGCAAATATGGGTTAGCATGAAACTGTGAAATGAAGTACTGAATATTAGCACAGAGGAGTGCTTAGGCACACCCTAGTGTAAGACGCATGCCTGCTGTAGCCTCCTGTTTAGAAATGGGATATGTATTTTATAGCATACCTGCAGATAAAGATTAGCTCGGGAATCACTTAAATCGTATTAAAATGTGTGAAATCTATAGTGGCAACTGTGAATCGCCAGAATAACCTTACCAATTAACTTGATTCCCTCCCACCTCCTGCAAACATTATTTAGTAAGTATGTAGATAGTATGCAGATAGAAGTAGTCCACAAGGACTGGTCTGTAAACCCTTGATTGCTATTGCTTTTACATCTTAAACTTATCACATAACCTCCTTATTATGGGTTTCATTCAATTTCATGATAATTAAGCTTGAAGGATTAAAGTTGCTTTACAGAAATAAACTCAACAGTGTCATGATTATGAGTTATTTTGTGCTTAGGTTATGTAATACCCTAATGTAATGTTTCTATTAGTGTTGTGTTCTGGAGGAAAAAAAGGCTTTGATATTTCACCTGATTTCACATCACAGTGTACACTGTGTTCATAACAGTGCTGAAAATCTCAAGTTCAGCTAATTTTAGTAAACTTAAAGCAGTGATGCGCTGATGTGGGTGTTTTGGTGTTTTCTTGTGATTATGTGTTGCTTTTGTGCATCTTTTCCCTGTAATAAAAGAGTCAGTAGTGGTACACAAGAGTTGTTGAGAAATGGTTGGGTTATTTTGAGTTACACACCTAGGAAAATCTCCCTGTCTGAAGGGGTGTTGCATATCATGTGATAAAATAAATATATCTTTGGTACATAGTTTAATGACCTAACTTATTTTTTAAGTAAAATGAAAGCTGGCAATAGGATGAATAAGCAAATTATCATAAGAGATTCATGATGAATTTGCTGATAGCATTTGTTTTTGTCCCTCAGACTGTGTAGGATAAGATAATCATGAAGTTATTTTTTCCATAGTACATAAATTAATTTTCTTTGCTTCTGAGCTTATTAAGTTGTTTGGGTTTGATTGTTTTTTTATGTATAGGAATATATGGGTTGAGTAATTCTTTGTTGGATACACCATGGAAGAAGCTTCAATATGGGAAGCAGCTTTTCACAGAAGTGATCAAGAGAAGTCAAGATCTTACCAAAGAAGACTTGGTGCAGGAGCTTCTTACAGTGATGAATAATCAAGAGCCGTAAGAACGTGATAGCCAGAGTTTACTCAAAATGCAATATGACCAGTTTAAAAATTGGTTGTAGAAACTATTTTGACAGAAAAGAAACTTTTGCCTTACATTAATTGACTAAAGCTGAGTAATGAAGGGAAAAAGTAGTGTTCTTTCTCTCCAGAGAGACTGACTTTCAACAATACTGATTTTTTTTTTTTAGCAGCAGGCACAGTTTTTACATTATTACTGCAGTCTTAGTACTCATAGACTGTACACTGATTTCTCTGTGCCCTTTTCTTTTAAAGATTGCACTTCTCTTAGTAAGGGTGATGAGGGCAAGACAAGGGATGTGTGTAAGTTGCTTGCTGCAAGCTCTGCGGAGGCTCGCTGTAGGGTAAGGTTCAGTTTCTTACTGCGCACAAAGTAAGCACTTGCTTACATGAGCAGTTTTGTGTTCGTAGTTGCTAGCTATGCTGTATTGCTACCCAAGTAGACACAGAGGGTGGAGTAGAAGTTTGGAAGTAGAACCAGGTGCCTTCCTCAAAAGTGCAATTATTTTAAGCTAAATGGGGGAAGGAGATAAGGGAGTATTGGCACAGTTCAGCTGTAGACCTCTGGTCAAGGAAGTTCCCAGAGATGAGTTTGAGTATCTAAGTAAGGTTCCTGCACTCACTGCTGGCTACACAGTGAACCTGAGCCCATAAGCTAGATGTTTAGAAGTAAAGGAAATAGGTGCCATTTCAGTGTCCAGGCATGGAGCAGGGTAAAGGAGGTACTGTGGCCTAATATTACTGCTCACTTTCCAGTAACTTTCATGTTTATCCTGACTTTTACCTTTCTAGAGGGTGATTAGTGTTGAAGCAAAGCTGTTTCTGGTATATAGATCCAGTTTCCTAACTTTACGAGTCAATTTTAATGCCAACATTCATGTTTGTGGCATTTTTCAGTGGTTCAAAATAAACATTTACGTAAGAACTCAGCTATCTGAGCAATGACCAGTAATTGGGAAGTGTGTTAAGCCATCTTAATTACTTTTTTCATCTGATCATCAGATCAAGTGATTTTTCAAAAAATTGTTATACTTTACCTTTTACTAGTTAAAAGACAAAGGTATAAGATACAATACAGTACAAATGATCTCCCTGTAATGTTCAGTAATTCAGTATGATCTCATCTGAAATCATACAACTATAAAATATTTACTTACAAAAAGCAATATTTAAAACTCAGTCTGTTATCTTTCCGAAGCACACTTGAAGATGGAATTATCTTTTCATAATAAATATGAACACATTGATAGGCACTAGCTTTGAACTTTCCTAAAATAGTTTAGTGCATATTGCTTTATGATCACTTTGTGTGTGTTACAGGAATTAAGTGGGTATAGTGGTTGGTGGTGGAGTATGAGATAGAAGCTGACGGTTCTCACGGGCTGAAGTGCCCTGCTATGTGCCTTCTCTGTTACGTCATGGTATGCTCCAGCCATATGCCCAATACAGGAGTGAGAAGAGCTTAGTTGCTCTATTCACACTAGAATTACACCTATTCTTGGTTCTCCCTGAAACACCCACAGGTCCTCTTCACCACCACAACAAAGAACATTATCTCAGTTAGATGTAAAGGTCACTACAGTATAACAAATTACACAGTCTTGTTTATAGATCAGGATGAGCTCTGAAAATGGGGTTGAATTGACAGTGTGTTTTGTTCTGCCCTCTTCCCTGACATTCACTGTACAGCTGATAGGCTGCTGAGTTGTTGTTGTTAATAATATTTTATAGGTACAACTGGGTCTATGCTAGGAGGCAGAAATGGGATTATTTTTTGAAGATGGAAGAAGTTTAAAAATCAATTTAACTATTATTATAGCAAGTTTTTGTGTTTGGACTTTGATAAATAAAATTGGAATCTTTAATTATTGAACTAGGAAGCTGTACTTACGGTTAGCATTTGAGAATACATTCTGGTGGATGAATGGAAAGCCAGGGATGTAGGGTTGCTGCAGTAACCTTTGTGACCTTGACATCTCTTCTGTGGGATACTGCTACTGTTTAATTACAATAAATGAAGCTTGATGTGTTCTATAATAAAATTATGTTTCTAAATATCTTTCAAGCTTTGACAGGAATATATGTCAAGAAATTTGGGCACAAGCTCACCTTGTCTTCTGCTGCATTGTCACAAATTTTATTTTAAGAATTATCCTACATATTTTCCAGGTATTCCAAATAAAATTGAAGGAAGTGGAGAAGTCTGTCTTTTGACACAGAAAGAATTCCTGGAGTTTAACTGGAAAAATTCTGGTTTCTGTAACATGCCTCAAGTTACTTGATCGTTAAGGTTTTAATTGAAACTAAAACACAGAAAGACAGACAACGAATAACAAGGAAAGTGAAACACTTGTCAAGATATGAAAAATATTTATTAAAATTGAGACAAAAGTTCAAGACCTTGAAAGAATTGCTTTGGGAAGGACCTTGCAAGATGGTTTATCTGTGGGTTTCCACATAGTTTAGTTTTGAATACAATTCATGCTTTTGTACTTTTTGAGAAGTGATTGTTATTTATCAACCACTCAGACAACACAGCTTGATTCACGAGGGATGAATGTGTTAATATTGGAGAAATAATTATTTTTTTAATACTTTTTCAAGTCAGTTACCAGACCCTGCAATTGAAGACCAAGGGAAGGATTATATACGTCCTATATTGAACAAGTACGCAGCTGTATGTGTTCGTTGCCCAGGTTATGGAACAAGGTAAAAAATTCAGTCAGAAATAGATGTGTACTGGATCAAAGCATATCTCAAATCAAAATTATGCTGCTATAAGTTTTAACTCTATAGTGACTGCTTTAAATTTGTTCAGATACTAACCAAATATAATTCAGTAAAGTATTTCCTTGCTTAATATTCTGGTGTCTTAGATTTGCTACTGATGAGCATTTTAAGCACATGTTATGGTTCATCTTTGGTGGGGGGCATGACATAGCTTCAGTTTGTCCAAGACAAGATAATACAGTTCTCCTGGTGTCCCAGTGTAGTAGCAGATCTGACTACCTTTAATTTTGATCTTATCAAAACATTAGATGCTTTGAAATCGTGTTTTCAGTAGGAAAACACAATTATCTTCTATATCTGAAGAACTGCAGGACACATTTTTCTTCCAAGAGCAAGAATAGTTTCATCTGCATAGCTAACTAAGTTAGAGATTTCTTTAGGCATGTCATTGTAATGTGTAGCTGCCATTTAGATATATTTAAAACGTATTACTCTTGTTCAAAAGAACATGTATTTCCACTTTTCCCCTAACTAATGTTGTTGTTTTTACTGAGATATTCTCACTTTCTGCTCAGACTGTTCTACCAAGGCTGCCAGAAGAATAGAATAATGCAATGCATCTTGCATTTAATCCTCAATGGGACAAAATTATAGGTGAACCCTGTTGCTGCTGGTAGGGAATTCCTACCCTAAAAGACTGCTAGCGACTTTGCCAGATTGGTCTCTGCCATAGACAGTCATAGCATTTCCACTGTAGAGATGTAAACTGATAAGCAGAGAGTAGTCACTTGTGTAAGTATTTTAAGTTGGTATTTTGAGGAAGAAACCACTGCAAAAATGGAGTATCTCTATAAAATGTATTCAGAGAACATTTTAAATATGTGATAATGAAGACTTCAAATGGTAAAGAAGTATCTTCCTCCCCTTGCTTCACAGGTTGCAGTCTACCTATTTCAAAGGCAACAGGGATAACTCAGTAGAAATACTGACCTCTTACTGGTGAATTAACACTGTATTTCAAGTCTTCTGTGCTGTTATAATTGTATGCTCACACTTATCTTTCCCATAGCAACCTGGCCTAATGAATAGAGATTGATGAGGCCTCACGATATTCTTCTGAGGAAATTAAGCACTTATAAAAAAAGTGAACAACTGTGAAGTCACTTGGGAAAGGCCACTACATCAGGATGATGCAAAATTATGACCTCTGTCAGTCATCTCTTTCTGGCAGGGTACTGCAGTTTCCATAGAGAAATGACAGCTTACACAAGACAAAGTGACGTAGATCCATGAATAGAATCTGCTTTTCATGAAGAAAAATTTTCTCTTTGGAAGGTTCCTAAAGAGAAGAGTTTTTCTGTGATTGTGTATCAGTGTCCTATAATGGGCAATTGATTTGAAAGGAAAGAATGAAAGAGTAGTATTGATATGAATAACCCATCAGGGCACATGTAGGCTGTTAAGTAAAACTTGGTTTTATGCTACTTCTGAATGGAACATTTGGCACTAAAAAAAGTTTAACTTTTTATCATGCTGTCTGCAAATGAGCAGCTTTGTCAGCTGCTGCAAGTGCAACAGGGAATCAGAGCAGTGGAATGACAGAAGGGACTGAAAATGCCCATTTCAACTTGCCAGGATGACTTCTGTCCTGCTAGCATGGTGGTGATGTGGTCAAGAAGAAAAATGAGCTAAAAGCTTTGGGGATGAGGGATGGGACCCTGTAAATTTATATAACGCGCATAATGCTTAACCTTCTACCCTTGCGTTGTTTCAGGACTAACACAGTCGTTCTCATTGATTCAGAAGGACGGGTTACTTTCACGGAGCGCAACATGATCAATGAAGATGTCAACCAGTGGAAAACAAGCACCTATGAATTCAAACTGCACGCTTAACAACTTTCCATTTGAATGGTTTGTAATAAAAGTAATGAGAGAACAAGCCATTAAGCTCTAGTAAATGTTTTGTGCCAGCCTCCACATGCTAAAAATAGCAAGGAAAGCAAAAGTTTAAACAAACTGGTAGCGTACCCGATCAGGCTCAGAAATCTTTTGGATAAACCAAAAGAAGAAACGATTTTTACATTAAATAGGAAGTTATTTAAAGATTTGTTTCTGATTATATCACCCTGCCTCTAGGGCATTGCCATCTTTGCCCAAGACAAAGTCACTGCTTTTTTGTAGGTATTTTGTTGGGGGTTTTTTAAAGATTTTTTTAAGTAGGCTCTTAAACCTGTTTTCAGTTCAGAGGAGGGAAGATTTGCTGCTTTTACTGTTCTGTCTGAAGGTTTTACCAAACTTTGCTTTCCCTTCAACATATGCTCTTAAGATTGTATAGCTTGATGCCTATGTGCATTAAATGAATGTATGTTATCTTTGTAGCATTAAGTGCTTTAGTAACATTTAAACTTTTCAGCAGTGCCATGGTGCAATGTTCTGCCTGGGGACGGCAGAGCAGGGGGGATTCTCTACATTTGTTTTCCTATAGATAGTACAGCAATATCTCTTATTTCTAAAACTTGATTTGAGAGTAGGTAGGAAATTTAGTTCAGTCTCTATTCAGTTTTAATGAAAAAATCATGGGAGCAGACGTGCTTATCTTTGACTGGAATAAAATTATGTGTATTGTGGCATCTTGTTTCCTGATAGTCTAATTAGCAATACTGGCTTCCATATTTTCTTCCGCAGCAGGTAGGTAAGGAATAGGTATCTGTTTGCAAACATGAACCTGAATATTAAGTTTACCTATATCAGTTGTTTTGTATGTGTGCAATTTTGGCTTCATTTCTTTATTAGTATAATATGTTAAAGCCCGGAGTGACTGCTCTATAGGTTTTTAGTAAAAATAGCTATTTGTTGTAAGGTGACATTATTGCAGTCTTACATTGCTGAAAAATTTGGGTATTAAGATGCACTTTGTATGTTCTAACATCTGTGAATTAAAAAGCTATTTAAATGCATGCTTTCTTCAATTATTCAGTGCCAGTGTAGGTGATAGAAGATTCTAGCTAATTTCAAGATATTTTAAAACCCTAAGTTATTTTGCTGCTATTGGTGTTCTATTTTGACTTATTTTGAATGCTGAATATTAAGTTACTAATGGATCGCTGCTATTTTTTTCTCTATATATGCTGAATGTATTCTTTGTAGAAGCCTCTGATTATTAATTAATTATTACACAGTAGTAAGATTTCCAATGCTCTCCACAAAGATGTGCAACTATTCTTCCATACTCAAGCTTGTGTGTTCAAGCATTTTCACTTGTGTGTCTGTCTAATGGAGGCAGCAGTAAATTAGACTTGCCACTGAGGTGAAGTACTGTGAAAGGCCATTCCCAGATTTCTAATTGCCAGGAGATGCTAAAGTGACATTTAGTCAATTATTTCCTTTGTATTTGCATATTTAAATAGCTTCTAAATACCAGGACTGCTTGCAAGACTAGTCACAGGTTGTTGATTCAGTACTATATAAATGACTTTTTAACCACCTTGATTGCAGAACAATCAATACAGTCTTGTTGGGTTGTACATGGTTTCAAACTCAGAGCCTTCCAGACTCTCTTTCTGAGCTGTAGGAAATGGTTAGCCCTTTTTTTGATGACTGTTTAAACCATATTTTTGTATGAATAAAAATGTTATTGTTATTTTTAGAGGCAAAGAAATAGCCATAGCTGTCTTAAATTTGAATTTGACAAATGCACATTTAAAAACAAAACTCTGCTTCGATGACTTGCTCTCTGTTTGCATAGCAAACTTTTTTGTATCTTAAGAAAAATAAATCACCGATGTCTATTTGAACAGGGCCTTTTCTTTGAAGACATTGCCTAAATGTAAAGCAAAAGGCTTGCATGCCATTTGATGCTAAAAGCATTTATAAACCTTAGTTTTTATAGTTGCCCTGACATAATGATTTATTTTTTGCACATAGGCAAAAGGAAAGCAAGTCAGAGCTTAGATGTAATAACAGATGATAATAATGTATCTTGCTTTGCTTGAATCAAAATTCTAAATCTCAGATTTGCTTTTTCTGACAATTAAAATAAACAGGTAAAGAACCAAAACCTCTGACGTTATTTTATTATGTCAGAATAGTTAATAAAGTGAGAGCTTTTAACTTCTTTTGAACCTTATTAGAGTTTTGTCACTGGCTTCGGTGGAAACAGGATCAGGACTGCAATGCAGATACCAGCAAATGGTGCTCGTCCATAGAAGTGATCAGGTATTCATGATCTGCATCATTTACTGTATGCAAATTATAGTTGCCATGAATCCACTGGGAAAAGTAAACTTTAGCTAAAGATAACAAAGTATTTTATCTTTATAAAAGTATTTTTAAGAATAAAAGAGAATTTTAAATAACGGTTTTAAAGGTTATAAAGGAAAGAAGTGTATATAGGAAACTGTTGCGTGGCATTTTATTAAGTTTGCTTATATATAACATCTTCTAAAAGAAGTCATAAATTTGGAAGGGATTTTTGTTTCCTGTCTTTTTTTCTATCAAAATGGTAGTGGAAGAAATTTTAAGATGTCTGTAAAAACTCGTTTCTATTGTTTCGCTTAAAGTTGTTTCAAAATTGTTGTTTACATGTGTGTTGAAAACTAGAATCAGAATAAAGTCAATCTGGTGACCAGTCTTTGTCAACATTAATAGATTGTGCATTTTTGCACATATGTTTATGTTAATTTGCCTGTAACTTCGTGTTGTAAGATCAAGTAAAATCTTTCATGAGATATTAGAAATGAAAAAGCTTTAAGTTAAGTTGATTTCTGGTACTTAAATTCTTTTTAAGAGTGCTGTATTTTTTCCAGGGGGGTTGTTTGGGTTTTGTTGTTGTGTTGTGTGTGTTTGGTTTGTGGGGTTTTTTGTTGGTTTTTTTTTTTTAATTCTATGCTGTTGCATGGTTATACTTGTCTTGTCCAGGTAAGAAATTGGAAAGTATTTCTTTAAAGCTAGTAATCCAGGCTTGGGGCATTTTGCTTTGTTTTTCAGGTTAGTAAACAGAATGCATTGACTAGAATGTTCCCAGACCAAGTGTCACAGAAATCAGTTCTCTGAAATATTCTCCAACTTCTGACAACCAATATGTGCCTACCACCTCCGCTCCCAAAAGCAAATGTCCTCTTGTTACTAGCCCTGGCTGTATTCCACTCCAAGCATGGCAAGATCAGGTAGAAAATACAAAGATTCTCAAACACTGAATGTCTGAAACTGTATGGAGCATCCCTCTTCCTGCCATGACCCCAGGGTACTTGGAACCTGCCTTCTCTCTTGAAGACTGGAGTGGATCCTTTGAATCTTAATATCAGAATGTGCGAAGCGAGCCCTTAAAGGAGGAAGGACTGGCACGCTCTTGCCTATAAAGTGGTGGAGCCATCTCAGCTAGTTTTAGCTTTACAAGCAGCGACCTTTTCAAACTCATAGTCATTTTGAGAAGACAAGCAACTGGTATTGTCCTGGTTAAGGTGGCAACTTGAATGAAATGTAGGGGAATTCCCAAAATGTGCAAAAAGAAAAGCTGTATTAACTCATGAGCCTCTAAAGTTGTCACTGCTGATTCTTGTCTATGCAACAAGATAAATTTGGTCTGGATTACTGGTCTTGAAATGAGGTGGTTGCACCAAGTATTTGTGGTGAGAGAAGTTATTAATTATCAGGGACCTTGAAAATTAGTATAAATATATGTTAAAAGTACTTTCAGGGGCTCAAGTTCTCTGCAAAAATGGAAATAATCAGAACAGACATACAGTACAGATAATGTGAAAGAAAGAGCAAAGCCAGTGCTTCCTTAGCGAAGAGCCAGAGCCTCACAAAACACTACTGAAGGGTAAGAATCCAAGTTCACTGTGGGAAAAAGTCTGGATCTTGGGCAGACCTGAGACTCTCTTGTTATACTAAGTTGAGCCTACCTTATATCTGCTATACCTGGACATTGCGATGGAGAGGTAACTGTCTTGTCTCCCTGTTACCAGTAGCTTTATTATATACACGCTTAACAGACTAGAGATTGAGTTAGGCTTTTGGAGATCCTCGGTATGCTCAAAGATTAACTGATACTTACTGTTACAAATTAAATATAGCAAGCTAAATGTTAAGACAAAATACTGATAAGACTTGGTACACTGTTTTTATAATATCATGAGGAAATCAGTAATTTCAAAATGAATCGATGAAATTCTAAGCACTAATAAGGCAATAATTAAAGCATCTTACATTTCAAATATTAGCTTGAAGAACTTAAATAATGCACATTTATGGCTTAGTGAGCATCCCTATTTATATGGAATATTAGTTACTAGGAATTAGTTTTATATCATTGAGATTCCTGTAATAGAACATTGCTAATGTTCCTTATCTGATTAATTTTCTGCAGAGAAGTCTTGTTGATAGCTTCTGAGGATTTAGGAAATGGTCTTGACTTAGTGAAGATAGAATCTGTATTCTAATCAACTGGAAAGGCAACAGAATAAACTGAGAATTACATAACCGATCAGTGTGACTCATGCTGTGAAATATAAGTTAAGGTAAACAGAGTGAAGAAAATGTTGAATATATAAAATGAATATATAAAGTAACCACAGCTGGAACATCCTCTATCAAGAACTTAGAAACTGAATGAAAAAGCAGTACCAGATTCAAGTACTCAAATTTACCATATCTTTTAAAATAGAAGACATAAGGAATGAGATGAGGGAGAAAAATAATAAATAATGTAAACTTTTATATTAAGTAGGACAGGCAAGAATTACCATTTATTTAAGTCATACACAACATGAATGGGGAACAAGCAATTTCTCTGCTGATTCACATTAAATTTTTCTGTCTTTGCACTAGAAAGATAAATGGAAAAAAAAAATTCAAACTAAAAACATCAGAAGTTGGAGAAATGAAGTGGAGGAGAAGGCCATACTTAATTTAGCAGAGAACAAATATAATGAAGAAAATCATTATGATGAAAGATGTTGCTGAAGATTATCTGCAACAACTTGAATAGAAAAGGAGTGGCTATTTACAAGTAGACAGACAGTGTAGCTTTAAGATGTCCAGGCTACATTGGGAATATTTACTGGCACTCTATTGAGACCTTTATTCTAAACATGAAGTTTTGTGTGGCCTGATTTAAGTTACTGTTGTTTATAAAATTATATATATTTATAATTACAAATATATATTTACAAATGATTTGGTGGAGAATTCAGATTCTTTGTTAGAATACATTATCTGGTCTAATATAACTTGCATTCAACCATGCAAAAAAGGTCATGCTACATAGAGAATTCTGTAGTGTATTGCTAGAAAGTACATGTTTTTAGAAGTGGTTATAATACAAAGGAAAAATAAACAGCAAGTAGGACTGCAAAGTTGAAGAATACTTGATAGGGACTTCAATGGAGGCATTAGGTTTAACAGGGGAGTAAAACAAAATATCCTCCATATTCTGAGTATCTTTGCTAAAATGGCACCTTTTCTAGCATGCATTTCATTTCCATCTCATTCTATGACTTAGTTTCTTTTTTGTGTGTCTTTACTAAATATCAGCTTGAATGATCACATTACTTATTCAATAATGCAAATACTACAGTTCTAATATTTGTCTTAACAGGTAAAACCTTTATTTTTCCTAAAATATTATAGAAATGCACGTTGAAGTCCTGATCTCTCTGCTGAAGAGTGTGATCTGGAAATGGCATTTAGTGGTGTATTCTTTGGATTAAAAAAAAAAAACAAAACCACACCCAAAACACAACAACAAAAAAACCAAACCAGAACAACCGTTCTGTGCACAGATTATAAAGCTTCCACTGAAGCTATGATTGTTACGTAGATTATGGGATTTGAACTTCTTAACAATTATTTCTATGCTATCCAAAATAATTTAATGAAAATATGCATAATTCATATTTATCTATGAAAATTAATATGAAATGCAATGATGCTACTGTATACTTGGTCTCTGCAATTATGATTATGTAATAGTAACTTAAGAATTTAAATGCATAAGCTGGCCTTTATGTGAGTGCTTAAAAGCATATTTAGTCCTCATTTAACTTGCTCTGAATTAACAGGACTTCAGCACTTTCTTGATAATCATTATATGCTTAAATATTCTCAGTAAAGTGTCCTGGAACTGAGCTGGTTTTATGAAACTATTTTATGAGCGTGTTCTTTTTGTGGGCTCTGAGAAACAACAGTGCCTACTAATGCATTACGGTGCCTTACAAGCTTGCCTCTGGTGACAGAGCAAGTGTTTTCGCTGGGTACCTCATCTGATGTGCCAGCCCTCACAGGCACAGTGCCAGCCTTGGTCAGTAACTTGCCAGATTGTGTAAACACATTGATTGCTTCTGTTCAGTGGAGGAAACCACATCACTTTTCAGACATTAATTAAGATAGATTAAATAATAAACTAGAGAATATGTAGACCCAATAATGTCTCTTCTTGTGGTACAGCATTATAATTAGTATTCAATAATTGAGGCTTTTGCCTCATTAGAAGAATGTGCTCTTCCAAGAAAAAGGTGAATGAGAAAGCTAGTTTTTTCTCTCCCTGTACTAGCTCTGCTGTGAACAGCTACTAGAAATAACCAAAGAGCCAAGGGCTTAGTCAAATGCTTTTGTCCATTTCGTGTTTGTCGTATTTCACTTGTATGGTTGGCATTTAGAGAGGAATTAACTGTCCTTTCTATTACAGATGTAATTACATTAGTACCTCAGTTTGATTAGTAGTGCCCTTACCTGATTTTTCTGATGGTCCCTATTTACTGTGCTTTGGCTCACATTTCAGGGCAACTGCCGATTGCAGGGACCGGACTCTTTTCAGATGGAATGGAACTGGTAGATGTGCTTCAGGAATGCGCCAAGTGTACTCCAGCAGGTAATAGGTTTAGCCTGAAGCAAAACTGTCTGAAATGCACATAGCATGGAGATTAAGTACTTGGCACCAATCTGCTTATGTTGGTCTGTTTTACCTATAGATGTAGCATGTGATAGATGTGAGTTATATCAGTATCCTTGCAATATAGCAGTTGCAAATTTTTTTTTTGGTTTTAGCAATATATTGTGCTAGTCAAGTCTGAGTACTCCTGGTATACTATGCATGTGTTCAGACTGGCAAAGCAGCCCTGGAATGGCAGTACCATAAACAGCCATACCAGCACAGTTGTGTGCTTTCAGAAGCATAACTTATTTTGCATGTGTTGAGGAAAATAAAGGTACTGACATGGTTTTCCTCATGTAAGTGCAACTACACCTGGATTTTTGGCAGCCAAAGATTACACAGCTGATTCATGTCTGCATGCCACCAGCAGTATATATAGTAGACCAAGCTAAGGAACTGGAGCAACAGTTTCTTAGCTGTTGTTCCTATGGAATAACAAAGTACGCTCTGTTCTCACAGGTTGGAATTTAAAACATCATGATGTATAATGACTCACAAGAAAAACTGCCACTCAACGGAAGTCAGTGGCTGGGGAAGTTTAGGAAAAGACAGAATGTTGACAGTAGTAGTTGTCCATGGAGTACTACTATAGCTCTTGAAAAGTAACTAAAATTGACCTGCAGGGCTAGTTTAGCAACTGAACAGTAGCATATGGCAGAGAT
This sequence comes from Phaethon aethereus, assembly GCF_964289735.1. Lineage (NCBI taxonomy): Eukaryota > Metazoa > Chordata > Aves > Phaethontiformes > Phaethontidae > Phaethon > Phaethon aethereus. The sequence goes on along the minus strand of NC_138593.1, from coordinate 8,719,598 downwards.
GCATGATGTGAAAGCAGCTACAGGGCTAGCTCAGGATTTGGTTTTCTTTTATGCTTAATGTTAATGTTTATGCTTTTATGCTTAAAGTTAATATTTATCTGCTATTTGTAAAGATAATCTATTCCAGAAAAGTGCTCTGAACAATATGGATGAAAGGGCCTATAGAAAGCAAAGTATGCAGACTGGTATTCTGTCCCACATGGATGTTGTTTCATTTTTGTCTCTAATATTCCTATAGATAAATTGAATGTATTTAAGAATGCAGGATTTTCAGCCCTAGGAACAGTTTTTTCTATGTATCTAGAGCAAGGGCAGCCTCGGTCACTGCACAATAGCACCAGCCCGGGTCCAGTTGGACCAAGTGCAGAGAATGTTTTTTGTGAGTGACGTGCAGTCCACATTCTAATGTGAAGATCACGTAGTTACTTAAAAATAGGCATCTTTTTTCACCCAAATTTGGAATATCTTTTTAAAAACAAACAAAAACAACAAATAAAACAAAAAACATAAAAGATTAATTAAACCAAATTGATCAAAGGCAGATTATTGAATGTGGAGCTAAGTGCTCTCTTCCTGCCAGTTAGAATTGCATGGAACAGTGTGCATATTCCAAGACAGATGAGAGGGAAAGAGCCTTGCTATTGCACATGTCCCATATTTAAACTGCAGCTGCATCCACCTTGTAAATTTTCCACCAAAGTGGTAGTGGATTTGAATGTTAGAGTGACTTGGCAAGGTCACTCAGAGTATATAGCAGACAGGAATTCAGATCTCCAGTGTTGTGCCCAGACGCACTTATTACAAGAACATTCCATATATATAACATTTGAATATAATGATAGAGTAATTTTGTTGGGAAGAAAATCTAGAACAGAAAATTACTTGTGAGCCATAACAGGGAGGAGTTGTTACTGTTCGTTTGCCCTCTTAGTAATCATATCCTACTTTAAGTAATAGTTGTTAGAAAAATGCCAGCAATCTGAAACTTTAGAGGAGTAACCAATTGACTGAAGTTCTTCCAACAGAAAAATCAGAAGTTAGATGTGCTTCTGTAGACAACACAGTTTAGTTTGCCTTAAATCTGCATGGATGCCAAGTGCAAGATTAGTAATTCCCAGGTACCATTGAGCCAAAGGATGTGTCTACTTAGATATCTTCCATAGCAATCAGCCACCTCTTTTGACATTAGAGGCCTTATCTGAGCTTGCTCATGAGGTCCCTTTGGTGTCTTTCCATGGCTGTCAGGAGATGACTGACAGAGGTTAGGTTGGGGAAAGCAGATTTCAGCAGAGAGAGAGACACAAAAATACACAATGCAAGCAGATAGTAGTTTGCTCCCTCACCTCTAATTCTGCCTTAGTTGATGTTCAATGGCAGTGCCCATTTTGCTCCATGACACCTGCTGTCTCCATTTAAAACTTTAGTGGATTTGTTGTTCTCTGGCAAATGAGACAATCTATCTCAAAACTTGGAGAAAATCCCAACCCTACTGATGTTGCATTCTTTAAGCATATAACTTGGGTATCTACATGAGTAGATCTGAATTCTCTTAATGTACTCCATGAGGAGGCTTACCTGCTTCTCTGAACACTTAAGAACCTCCTTTTCCATTTTATGGGCAAGCTAAATTACATACCTGAAGTTAGATGTCATGAACCTTCTGAGGATGTTTTTTTACTAAAGTCTGCATTGTGTTTCCTTAGGGGCCTAGACACTTGATTTGGTATGGACTGTATTCAGACCAGGTCCAAACTAGAAATAAATAATCTTCATTAGTTTAGATTCCTCCATGTGACATAAATTATTCTCAGATTCATCCTTTGGGTGTGAGAGAAATCTCACTGGACTCAATGGAAAGAATCCTGTTAGATGCTGAGGTAATATGAATTGTGTACTTAAGAAAACTAAATTTAGTAAACCTTAAAGAATTTGCACCACTTCTTACTCCTACAAAAATAACTTTCCCGTTAATTAATTCTTTTGGTTTGTCGATTATAATTTTTTTAACTGTGTTTTACTTTATTTTTCCATGTTTGAGAGCATTCTCAGAATTCCAATTTACATAGCTGTATTTGGAGTGCTACTTGAAAGTACAGAAGGCCCGGTCATTTCCATTTTGGTGCTTCAGTCTACACAGAAGTATTTCCCTGCTAAAGTTCAGTGGGTGGACTTTGCAGAGCTGCAGGAATCTGTACATAGTCTTGAAGCGGCTTGCCTCCCCCTTGCTGTCCAAGGTGGCTGAAATGTGAATGCTGTATACAGACTATCCCCTGAATAGCACTTAGATTAAAAATTAGGCTGTTTTAGTAACATTACTAAGGAATTCTTTTTTTTCTTTTTAAATATAGTTCCAGATCTCGAAGTGTGAACCAGCTCGCTGTAGGGTGTAGCTAGAGTGACTTGGCTCCGTTAATCTGGTCATTATAGTTTCCATCAGGTTAATAACGCATATTGTAAAGTACACACAAATCTGTTTTGTACCTGAAATCTATTTTGTGCCTTGATGATTAGTGTTTAAAGTGTCTTTGGAAAGATAAGTCATATTATATTTTTTTATATTTCACATATTCAGAAAGTAAAATACCTTTTTTGCAAAACAGATTATTTTACTGAAATAAGTTTTGTGGGCTGAGAAAAATTTGTCTTCCAGTAGATTTCACTGTTGGAACAGCGCACTTATGTGCTGCAGTTATTGACATTGTAACTAAGCATATGAAAAAGACACTGGCTCCACCTAATTTTCATTCCGATGAATGCAGCCTGTTAACTTTATTAGGAAGCTTGTAGCTGTGTTCCTTACAGGCTTCTTTTCTGTATTTTGTGTTGACAGCAATTGTTTCTGTCCAGCCTTCCTGTATCTTGCATATGAAAATCTCCTTGTCCTTAGGAACTGATTTTTGATGATTATAATTATAGTTCATGATACTATTGTAAATCCTGATTGTACTATGCAGGTGGACCTGTTCATTTCTAATTCAAAAGTTGGGATGGAAAATAAGGGTTTTGTGCATGTTTGGCAAGTCTTTCATCAGAAGTCCAGGAGATCAACATTTTCAGGTGAATTTGCGACTTGTGAAACGTAGCAGATCAAATTCTTCAGAGGTCACATAGGCCTTCTGGGTTAAAAATTTAACCATGATTTTAACATTGTTTTGATGAAACCATTGTTTTGCTACTGGATTGTTTTTCTTCTGTTTATGAAAATTTGGAAGTATATTTCCCTGTTAGTGTCAGTGTTTCAAAGAATAGGCTGTTGCATCATTGATTCAAGACGATGATTCTCTATTATGATTCTCTCTGAAAGGAGATGCACAGTGGAACAACTAGCATACTGGTTATTTTTTTCACTTTCAAAGCACTGTAGGCATTTTAATTCTTCCAACTCTACACAAAAATCTGTGTTTGTGCGTCTTCTGATCCTAGCTGAAATGTTGCTGTTTATGTTAAATATATCAATTATATATATATAAAAATCTATATTATATATTATATAAATATATAAAAAATTCAACCTATTTTCTGCAGTCTGTGGTACTCTCAGTGCAATCCTTCAGTTACAGTCACATAAATTGGATGCAAATGAGTCATGATACTTGCATTTTCATATACCCTTTGAAGGGGACAATCTTCTGTCACAATGTTAGCAATTTATGAGGTGATGTGACACAGGTAGTTTACAGCAAATGCCAACAACATCAACTCAAATTCTGTACTTAATAATGACATATTTTTTTCCTCAGCTTTGAAGGCTGAAGTGTCATGTAAATGGCTGTTTTGCAAAGCATGGATATTTATTAAATATGCTTTCTGAAGTGGTGTGTTTTAAAATTAATAAAAGCAGTCATAATTTAAAAACCACTTAAAAATAATGGCTTGATTGCAGAAGCCTGTTATAAGGAATTAAAAATTGGAAAACTGCTTTCAGGTTTTTGAGGGCAGCTTGCAATAAATCAAACCAATTTCAGTAACCTTATCATTATGTGTTGATACAGTACCATAACATTATGTCCGTATAAATTACTGCCCTATCATTAGATAGGCTTGTCCAGTCAAACACAAAGATGAAAGGCCTAACAGAGGTCTTCAAAATATTATTTTAAAACATTATTACAATACTACTCTTCCACTAGTACAGTATTTGGGGACCTCAAAGCCAGGAGATGAGTGAAGTATCAGAAAAAGATTCTCATGTCCTGGCATTGCATATGGAAGCAAACAAAAACAGTTATCATAATTAAATGCTATTATGCTGTAGGTGATTAAGTAGGTATTATAAAAAAATTTTGTCTGATGTTTATTTCAAATCCGAATGATAGCGAAGGACAAGAGAGGCAATCCTAGAAGCGTATCAATAAAAGCTACTCTAGTCTCCATTTCAGGAGTGAAGCAAATGGTAAAGTATGAGTGAATTAGAACAGCAAATGTTCGTTAACACTTTAGAAGTCACTTTACATAAATTATGTAAGATGTTTTCCTAGAATTATTTAAGAATGGTGTCTGAATGCTGCAGTCTTATTACGGAGCTTCTTCTGTGAACTGCTTGGTATATATGGCATGAAGTATGCACCTGTTTTTATCCATCCTTCTTAAGTAAATCGGTTTGAAGGGGTGATGCTGCAGCTGTGCTGCTTAAAGAGATAAAGCAGGGTTTGTTTTTTAAAAAAAAAAAAAAAGGTCGCTTTTTCCTAGCTAGCTAGGGGGAAAAGCCGTGAGCAGCCCTTCCATCACGTCTGACGAAAGGCATTAATTTGCTTCTGCTGTATCTTTTCCTAATTTAAAGTAAGAAGAGCTGAAGTGAAAGGACAAAACCCATTGAGAATCACCTGGAGCTGCAGATTATGAAGCCTCACACTGTTACACTCTGGAACGAGGCAAGAATCCTGCGACGGCCGCGTCTCGCCGTTGCCCTGGAAGCGTGAGGGACAGCGGGGACGTGCTGTGCCGCACGCGCGGCCCCCGCAGCTGGCGTAATCGCTCGCCTAGCGGCCCGCGGGAGGGTGCGGCGCCCTGCAACGGCCGGCCTAGGTCAGAGCCTGGGCCCCGTCTGCCAGCACTGTGCGCCTGCGTTAGCTTCTTGCCGGGGCTGAGGCGTCTTGGTGCGTTTAGTTTGGACGCGATGAAAGCAGAGGCCGCGACCCTAAGTCAGCCAGGTCACGGCGCGCTGTGCGCCGGGAAAGACACGCAGCCGCTCCCTCAGCGACGCCGGGAGCGCCGTGCCCGCTTGCCTCAGCCTCCGCCCGCCTTTAACAACCTACTTCGGCACCGCTTCTTGCGAGGAGTTACTCCCTCGGCTGGGCTATCCTGGAGCCAGCGCAACAGCACCGGTGCTGTCACCGGCTCCGGTCCGCCCCGGGCACCAGACAAAGGAGCCCGCCCCCTCCCGACCGCAGCTCTCCTGTCATGGCCGGCCGCGCCTTCCCACCGCCTCGGTCCCGCCCCCGCCTCCCTCTCATTGGCCTGGTAGTGTGAGGGCATATGCCTTTCGCGTCTCTAGTGGTAGAGCGGATTAATGTGCCGGGCAGTTCACCAATGGATACAAGACTTCAAATTCGTGACAGACGCGACTGGGAGTTCAATTGGCTTGGCGAGCGCGGAGTCCCGCCTGCGGAGACTGGAGCGGCTCGGAGCAGGCGTTTAAAGATGGCGGCAGCGGCGCGGAGTGGGGGACGATTTTCGTGAATCGGCCGAGCTCGGCTCCCTCCCCCCCCACCCCTTTCGCGGAGGTGCGGCAGGGACACCGGAGATGGCTCAGGTGGGTGCTGGCGCCGTGGGGTGACGGGAAGGGCGTGCACGAGTGAGCTTGTGTGGCCCAGTCGCCGCCGCGGGGGCAGTAACTCCTCCGTCCCCACAGGCCGCGGCGCCTGCGGGGGCTGCCGCGCTCCGCGCCGCCTGTATCGTGCGGTCCCCCTCGTCTGGGCCGGCGCCGTGGGGAGGAGCCGTGAGGAGCCTTTCGCTGAGCAGCGGAGGCGGATGCACCGACATCCTGTCACTTGAGCGGGCGGGAGGCTGCCCTCTCTCCCTAGCGGGTGCCGCCGTGAGGCGCTTCCCTCCGGTCGGAGCGTGCTTTCCTCAGAGCTGGTGTGTTGTTTAGAGTTCGGGGCTGGTTTGGTTTTTGGGTTTTGGGGGGGAAAATTTGTTTCCCGCCCCAGCCACCTCCTTACTCGTTCGCGCCGTGGAACTGCATTCGGGGTAGTAGAAGGAAACGAAACGTCATGTCTTTCTACCCTCCCGCACCTCCTTGTCAGCGGGGCGATGGGGAGCATCAACTCTGGCGTGAGTTTCTACGCTGCGTTGTGTCTCATAGTACGTGTGTGCCTTGGGCTAAAGGGAGGGTGAGAGGGAGGGTTTCCGCTAGACACGTCCGTTTACACAGGGGGGAAGAGCGTGTCTCTCCTCTGCAAAGTTAGGGAGAAAAAGTAGCCCTTCACCATCGTGCGTGCGGGACGCCCATTCACTTTTTTCCGTTTTGGTACGTTGGGACGGTGAAGCTATGGTGGTGTGCCTGTCTGTAACTCTCGGGATTCTTCTTTGTGTGTTCCTTCTATTAATAGTGAAGTACAGTTCTATTTTCCTCCAAATTATTTCGTTCAGTTTCTAAAAGGTTTATTCTCCTAACTTTCTTCGCCTTTTTTGCCTGGAAAAATAAGTGTCTCTCTGTTGTACCCCTTTTCCTTAGGCTTCAGGTTTATCTATAAAATCTGTTCGCCTGCTGAGAGGGTGGGCCCCCTAACTTCCAGGCGTCACCCCCCCAAACTGGGATTGAGGGCTTGCTGGGTGAACCCGTTCAGTTTCTTTACTCTCTTAGGTTGTGAGTTAACAGACATTGGAGTTAGATCTTTAATTTTTCTTTTGTAAGTGTACCTATTTTCCCTTCTGTTCAGGTAACTAAACCTAAGGGCTCCTATTTTTAATTCTGGATCAGGAGTTAGGTCACTAGTTCTTTTGGGCAACTCCTTTTGATTGCCAGGATTATTTTGCTTTTTTAAAGAATGAAAGGGGAATTTGTTTCCTTATGTCTGTTGTTTGGGTTTTTTTACTAGTAAGAAGATATGCGTGATGTGAAAGTAAGAATATTGTTTCTTCTTCCTAGGCTCTGATTTGCAGGTTTTTTTAAAAACGGTTTCCTGTTTTACACAATTAATTGAAACCTTCTAAACCCTGCCAGAAAACTGGTCAAGCTATAAAAGTACCAATTGCTTTGCCGTTTCTGAGGGTGCTTTTCCAAAATTATGCACCCTGCTTGTTCTGGGATGAGATGAAGTCTTACAAAGTAGCAAAGTTCTTTGGCCTTGTTTGTATTTGCTGCTGATAATGTTGTGGTTGGGCCCTGACTACCTTTTCTTAGACTGCCTTGATGACTTACACAAAGTGGTGGTTTCCTTCAGAATCTTTCTATTCTAAAGCTGATGATGGGGAGAGAAATTAATTCCTTTATGTTGTAGTTAACTTACAGAATATATTTCTTTTGAGACTGCCTGTTCTGGTTTAAACAAAATAAATTCAAGTCTCCTTGGTTTTTGGGGGTTTTTTAGCAGTTGATAATAAATAGGATTACCTTATTTTTTGGATTGAATGTATCAAAAAGATACTATAGGTATAGGCATAATAAAAATAAGGTAAATGATTGTGAGCAAGTAATTACTTTGATAAGTGCTAAAGCTGAATGGATCTTTAAGCATAATCAACGCCTCATAAATTCTGCTCCGCAGAGTTACCATTTGGAGCCAGAGGATGAGGAAGACTTTGTATTTGGATAGCAAATAAGGAGAGTTTGCTCTGAGCCACTCTTCCTTTTGGGGTCCACTGAATGGACCGGTTTCTGACAAGGAATCCAGTTGCTTTTTAAAAGTAATTTTTTAAGTGAGAATCTGTGGTGTGCTGTTCCTTGTTTCTGATTACAGCTACAGGTGTTCATGAAGAAAGTACGTTCTTTATTGAACTCACTTGTAAGACTGATGACATACTATACAGTGCAGTGAGTTCCTCTTTTGAGTTTGGGCAGTGCTGGTTATGTATTTTAAGATTCTGTTTTTCTCCTTTCTTGAAAAGAGATACCCTTTTCTCTGTGTACCCTTCCTGCTCCCCCGCCCCCTTCGTGCTCCCCTCCATCTGTTCTGATTGCAGGAATAGGTTGTGGTACTTACTAAACAAAGAAGTGGTTGGGGTTTTTTTTCTTTCTGCCTTCAAAGAACATCTGTAAGACAACCAAGCCAAGATACTGCTTTTGTTGGGACCTCTGCCCTCTGCAGTTTGCTACGTTACATTTAAATGTTCACCATGTATCTGTTTCTTTGAGTTTACTTTGTGATGTGAAACTTTCAAAATAAGATCAAGTGATTAAAAATGTGAAATTTCCATACTTTGGTGGTCTGCAGAACATGACCTGTGCATTCATATTTCCAGCAGTTCACCCAGAGTTCCTTCAGTGTTTTATACTGCCTGTTGCAGCCATCAGTGGTGTTCCACATCTTTTTAAGGAGTCCTTATGGAGGCTGTCGATGGAACTTGATGGAGCTCTGGAGAATAAAATCCGTCCTTTCAGGGCAAGTTAATTAAGGATGACAATAGGCAGACTAACTTATATTGTATTCAAATATTAGTTATATTCTAATATTAGTTATATATTACTATATTATGCAAAGTCTGATTTTATACATGGTTGTTGGGTTCCCTTGATCTAAGGTCCGTTTGGCTATTTTTAACCTACAGGCTCATCTGAGTCATCTTTTTAGGTTTCATCCTTTCTGTCTGTCTTTTAAAATACCCGATAGCTAAGAGAAGATCCTTATTGGTTTTGTTGTGGTTTGTGTTTTTTTCCCCAGCCCCTGATAGAAAGGGTATATTGTAACATCAGTTGGCAAGAAAGTAGAAGGGAGTTGGACCTGTGTTACTGTACTTCGCCATGGCTTTTTGTAGCTTTCAGGAAGGTATTGCAGCACACTCCAACTGTAGAGCTGCCAGAGTCTGTTATCTTACCCTAGGGATGTGGCAGATCTATGTCTAGAAAAGCAAAATCTAGTTTAAACTCGTCTTGGTCTAGTACTTTTTCTGGCCACAGTATGTGTGCTGTAGACAATCCCTGGCAGTCATTTGGTATGCTATTCATTATTTCAAGGCCAAGAAGAATTTCATTGTTAATAGTGCTCAAATATAATAACAAAGACATCTTTTCCACAAAGAGCGGAGGTGTAGTATCGGCGAATTGCCAAAGCTAGGCAGGTAGAGATTAATTTCTTGTGTTTTGACATTGGTGGTGTTAAAACATTCTTTAGCGTAGGAGCAGGACGTGTATCAGGGCTGTGGAACCTGCATTGATGATCATGTTATGAATTGTCAAAAGTAATTTTTCTAGTTGGACCAGGTAGCTCCTTGATCATATGGGAAGGTAGCCCTCTTTCAAATTCTAGAATACTAATTTCAGTGTTTCATTTCTGTATAAATTACTTCTGTTTGTTCTTTTAAAGTGTTCTAAAGACTCTAAGGTGAAAAAATTAGATTATTTAGTTTTTAGAGGTTACTGAACTTGCACTGTGACTTTTGATTCTTTTGTTCAGAATTAACAATGAAGATACTAATGATTTATTGTAAAGAACTTAATAATTTGTCATTCATTATTTTTTTTCTTTTTTTAATCTGAAGATGAGGAAGGTTATTAGACAAATGTGTTTCTACAGGTGTTCTGTATTAGGTGTTTCAGAACCTGTTGACAAGACGGAGGAATTGATCACTGCTTGGGTGATTGTATGATCATCTGATAGGATAGAACAGATTTAATTATATAGAAGTTCTTGTCTTACTGGTGAATGAGCTGGTTTCCATTCTGGAAAGTAACATGATTGCATCAGAGAAGATGGGATTATTTTAGAGCTTTTATCAAAATGGAGTATTTTTCCTTAGTACTTCTACAATGTATGTCAAGCTTGAATGTGTTAGTTTTGACTGTATTTAAAAAAAAACAAAAAACAAAAAACAAAAAAACAAAACAAAAACAAACCAGAAAATATGAACTATTCTGCTGCCCCAGCAAAACTTTCTTTATTGCCAAATAACTAAAGTAAGAGTTTGCTCCTTTGTATATTTTGCTTTCTTCCAGCTTCCAGGTAGGTAGCTTCTGCATGCTGTTGAATTTTAACTGATCCCATTATAACTCCCAATTCCCAGCTTCCTGCCTTGCCCCAGTTGGTGTTTGGATGTTGCTGCTGTTTTTTTCTGTCTGGGCTGGCATGGAGCTACATTACAGAATGATATTTGGCTTCTCTAAGTCCCTCATGACAATGCAGATGTCCTGCCCTTTTGCCTTCAAATGTTACACAGCAATGCCAAGGACTCAGAGCTCATCTTTTCTAGAATACTTGGGTAGGCTTTCTCTACTACCTAGAAATACTTTCAACAGAGAAGACTCAGCCAGCTGGCTGTCTTGGGCACAGTAACACTGCTTTATTTCTAGCTGGTAGGAAGATTTAAGTCCAGTTTGGGGTGGTACGGAGGGACTTGGAGAAACCAAAATAGCAGGTAAGAAATTATGCTTCCTTTTCCCAGGTGCTTATAGTCCTGCACAGATGACAAAAGTATAATTGAAGAAGCCATTATAGACATGGTAGAAAGAACCCACTTAATGTGTAAAAAAACCAAACAAACAAAACAAAAAAAAAACCACACACACACAAAAAAAACCCTAAAACAAAACAAAAAACCAACCAAACAACAACAAAAAAAAAACAACAAAAAAAACCACCACCTCACACACTCCAACCCATAAAATTTCCTAGAGCAATTGAATCTTTTTTGACAGGTTAAATTACTTAAAACATTAGCTTCTAAATGCCTTCCAGAATTAATTTGAGCTTTAATGCTGTGTGTCTAGATCTGAATTCCTCAGACATAACAAATATATAGCCCAACAATAATATGGAATATAAGATCAAATGTCTAATATCTGGTTATCTAGAGAGTCATTTTGTGTGAGTTTTTAGTAAATTATGAGATTTCCTGTTAAAACTTCTAGTGATATTTCAAAAACATATAATAACTTAAACTTTCAAAAAGCTCTGTGTCTTGTAAGACCGTAGTTGTTAAACTCTTGTTGGTTTTGCAGATTGTCTTTAACTGTAAGCTAATTATCCTTTCTGCTGTGTGGGTAAGTATGGCTCAAATACCAGGTTATTTTAAATAACGGGAGAATCCCCCACAAATACACAGCTTTTAGTCTGGTTCCTACAAATGCTATGCTTAATGCCCTGCCTGATAACCAAGCAGAGGTAGTCAACGAATCATCCAGGCAGCTACGTGTTGGCAAATTCGTGTGCTGGTTTACAGATCAAGCAGTAAAAAACCCCTAGTTTCAGCCTCATTCAAAATGGTATCAAGATACCCTGCTTTTTTCACTGTAAAAACGTCACTCTTACTTCTACTTGCAATTTATAATGGAAGGAGTGACATTTTTCTTTTTGCCTGGGGTGCTATTTCTGATTTTTTTTCTGTGACAAATATCTTTTTTTCTTCTTGTAGGTTGAAAGAAGAAAGGGAGACCTGCTTGTCCAATGAAGATGCAGTCTTAGTCTTCAGCTATTTAAGCTGAATGCATTGTGATTTCCAATAATTGAGACAGTGATTCTGAAAGCTGTCTACATTAATGAAAAGAACAATGTAGTCAGCTTAACTGAATCATCAGTGTTGCATATTGACTAGAACATGATAAACCAATCTTGATGGACTTATGCATGTTAGGAGTATACATATAAACACTTATTTAAGCATTGTTTTTTAAAAAACAATAGTTTTAAAAATGGAGAAATATGAAAATGTACCACCACTCCCTAAAGAACCTGCAAGAGAAATGAATGTGGAGAATCATACTTGTCCCCCACCTCTGCCGCCTAATGAACAGCCTCCACCACCTCCCCTGCAAACGTCCAGTGACGCAGAGGTAATGGACGTTGGCTCTGGTGGTGATGGACAGTCAGATACCCCTGCTGGGGACACGCACAGTATCTGCAGAACACAGCTTCTCACAAAGGGATCTGCCTGCTACAAAAGTCATCTTATAATAGACCCTAACAATAGTGACCAAAGCCCAAGAACTGCTCGTCATGCACCTTCAGTTCGAAAGTTCACCCCAGATCTTAAGCTACTTAAAGATGTAAAGATTAGTGTTAGCTTTACAGAAAGCTGCAAAAGCAAAGATAGGAAAGTTCTATACACTGGAGTTGAGCAGGATTATAAGGCAGATACAGATTTTGGTATTAATAATGTCAATGGGGATTTGCATGTTTGTCCTTTCGGTGGTAGTAATGGTAAAGCTGTAGGAATAGGGGGTGAAAATGATGACAAGAAGGATGATGAAAATGATGTTGATCAGGAAAAGAGAGTGGAATATGCAGTTCTGGATGAGCTAGAAGATTTTACCGACAATTTGATGGAAATAGATGAAGAAGGAGGAGGGTTCACATCTAAAGCAATCGTGCAAAGTGATAAAGTGGATGAAGAAACCTTGAATTACTCATATGAGGTAAGTAAATCCACAGGTTTTTGGTGGGTAAGAGGTTTCCAAGTGGCTAGAAAAAAATACGTAAAGAAGTTCACTGAAACAGTCTCTTCTACAAATGTGCAGTACTTGAGTCAAAAATGCAGAATTTTCAGAGACAGAACTTGGGCTGAAAACTTTTGTAAATTATATTGGTCAAACTTCTGAGTTGTGTGGCAGCTTCTATAGTCTTGTTTAAAAATAACATTTAAAAGGCTTCTGACACAATTGCAGCTCACTTCATCATGAAAAATACCAGTTCTCACTTACCAAAACTTATTTTCTTATTTTTCAGTCTTTTTTACTGGGATCACTGGAAATTTCTAGTTTGTCTCTGTGTGGAAGTACATAGAGAAAATTTATACCTTTTCTTTGCAAGGGGAAAGGGTGTTTAGTAGACCCAGAAGGATGGTGTCTGATGAAGTCTCTTTCAGGATGACTTTGATAATGATGTGGATGCTCTGCTGGAAGAGGGTCTTCGAGCACCCAAAACAAGGAGACTAGAAAATGAGAAATATGGTGCTGAAAGTGATCACCAGTCTGATGGAGAAACAAGTGTACAGCCAATGATGACCAAAATTAAAACTGTACTTAAAAGTAAGTTGATGTTCATTAAATATCTATAGTTTTTTGTGTGTGGCTTATGTCTGTAGAACAAAAGTGTATCAGCAAGCAAAGTTTGGGATAACAGTTCTTGTGAAATAGTTAATGTGTTACAGAATTGGATTGTTTGAAAGCTTCTTACTATAAGATACGATTTTTTTCACATTCTTGAACAATGAAGTTGGTTTTTGGGAGTACTTTTGATCTTCATCTGTTGTATGTGATGAGAATGTATTTAGTGTGTGGATTTCCGTAAAATTATGGAAGAATGTTACTTCAGTGGTGGGGGGGTGAACAAGGATGATCTGTTCTTTTGTCTCCAGTACTGTGAAACTGCTGAAGACTGTACTCATTGTGAACTTCTTCATATTTTAGTTGTATAACTTCTGTTGTTGAGATTGCTCTATGTGAAGTCTTTATGCATGCAATACTAGGTACCAAAAATCATTAGGAAGGTCAGTGGCTTACATTTATCAAGTTTCATCATGTAAATGTTACAAACTACTAATGAAGAAGAGCTGAGAACGTGAACCAATCCAGAAGAACGTAACTGAAAATAGTCTGAATTAGAATTCAAATTTGAACCTGCTCCTGAGGAGTATTTTACAGCTTCACTGTATTCTGAAATAAGAAACCAGGTTTTCCCCTCCAAAATTTTATACTAACACAGGCTTGCCAAGAAGCTCCTAGCTAAGATGAGTCTGGTCTCTGATTTCTGATGTAGAGAGGAGTGAGAGCTTTCTCTGATTTCTGGAATAGAAAGGAGTGAGGCCGTGTATTACTAACTTGAGTGTGTGTTGTAAGCACATCTGCTATGTGATTCCTCATATTGGTTTATTGTACTCTAGTTTCAGTTTTGCTTTCTGGAAGAAGTAATATTCTTGATGGCTAAGATATTTAAGTATAAAAGGTTTGTAGACTTGATCCTGGTTTGTATTGTGCTTATGCTGAAAAGTATAATACAAAAGCCTTAGCTTACAGCGTAACTCGGTACTGGCCGTTTGGGTCTGTGGGTCTCGTGGTGTCTCAATGCAAATTTATCCCCGAGTGTCAAGTGCAAAAAATCCTAATAGAAAAGTCAGTTGTTTCAAAAGCAAGTATGACTTTTCCATGAAATGTAGTGGTGCTTGTGAGGGTATAAGCACCTAAAGAAGACTAAAGAGAAGAGGAAATTCGCTGGTGAAATGAACAAATCGGTCTGTATAAAAATTGGTGATACTGTTGCTTTTTAGTTGAAAACATAATGGAATCTGTAATTTTGCAGGATTTAGTGTGGATTAGAAGCATATGTCTTTTTATTAAAGCAAAACAAAATATCTCTGTAATACTACTTTAGTCTTGTTTCAATGTCATTTTATCTTTTGAGACAGAAAAAGCAATAAAAATAAAAACCTTGATTCTTTTTCTGTTCTAAGCAGTCTGTCCAAGTTTAAAGTGATTCTTTGCTTTAAAGGTCGTGGCCGCCCTCCTACAGAACCGTTGCCAGATGGATGGATCATGACATTCCATAACTCAGGCATTCCTGTATATCTGCACAGAGAATCTAGAGTTGTTACCTGGTCTAGACCTTATTTCTTGGGAACAGGAAGCATAAGGGTGAGAGCTGTCAATTACTTAAATACTTACTGAGATTTCAAGATTAGATATGTTCCTGCAAACAGTTGAATATTGTTCTACTTGGGAGGCTTCTTTCCAGTGTTAGAATTAAGGTACTTGAAAAATAAGCTTCTCTGTTTCTGAAAATATTATATGATTTTTCTTACTGTGGTGTTTTTCCATTTTTGCAATGAGTTTTGGCAGTTAAAGTGAATGAGATGGTCTTGTTTGGTGCCTTTGTTGTCCTAGTATATGGCTGCAAAATGTTGGGTTTATTCCACCATGAAATATATTTAGATCATTTATTTGTAGCTATAAACTAGCCTGAGCTGCAACTTATGGTACACATTTTCAGAAGTAAGCATGAACGTTCACGAACCCAAGGAATCTACAGAAACTGGATTTAATGTTATGGGCTTAAACCCCAAGAGACCTCAGTGGATTTTATGAAAGCATGTACTATTTGCATGTAATTGAGCAGAATATAATTTGGATCTAAAACAGAAAACACACGTTGAAGGTTATTACCAGTGTTACACAGTGCCAAGATACCATAGGAGTGGATATACTCAGATCTTGAGTAGAATAAGATTGCTGACCAAAGAGAGGCTTGAGCCTAGACTAAATAAAAGTAACTTCCATCTTGATTACATCTTTTGAGTTTTGCTTTTGGTGACCTTGAGGTACTGAAACCTTCTGTATGATTTTATATTTGCAGAAACATGATCCTCCCCTTAGTAGCATTCCCTGCTTGCATTACAAAAAAATGAAGGAAAATGAGGAAAGGGAACAAAACAATGACATAACCCCAAATGGGGAAGTATCACCTGTCAAGCACCTAGATAAATCTTCAGAACTGGACTGCCAAACAGAAGAACCGGATTCTACTGCTGCTGATTCTGGGCCTTTGGATGACAAAGACTCCTCAGGGGGAGATGCAGCACAAGGAGCCTTAGGACAAGTTAAGGCCAAAGTTGAAGTATGTAAAGATGAATCTGTAGGTATGTATGGAAAGTGGAATCTTTTCTTGGCTGGAATTGGCATAGTGGCATTTGGGATACATATGCTTTATTCCAGGCTTGGCAACTGAATAGTGTCTTGCCTGAGAACAGGTGGTCACCTGTCCTTCTGTGCAGTTTTTCTTATGCAGATATCTGGAGAAATAGATCCAGTATTAGAAATCAATTTTGATTTTAACAGGAAGAAAAATAAACAGTGGAGACTTTTTCTGAAGGCTTGAGAGTCCACATATAAAGGTCTTACACACAAAACCATGAAAATTTTTGAAGTTCAGTCCTGTAGGCTTTATTTCAGTTCAAGAATCAATTAAGTCAATGTGTACATATGAGTTGCTGTTGCCAAGTGTGTTTGTGTGACTTCTTTAAATAGGCTTTTCTATGGACTCTCTCTATTAGCTGAATTATATCTATTTTCAGTATGATCTCTTACGATAAATGGTGCAGTTAAACTAGATTTGCTTATTTGCACAAGTCTAGCAGAATAAGTTATGCAAATACAATTACACTCATGCGAAGGCGTATGATGCTTCACTACTTTATCAAGTCTGATAGCTTTTATACAAAAAGCTGCCTGAAGAAGTCATTTCAAAATCACTGCCAAACTTAGAGGAGCTCTAGAGAGAAAGCTTATGTGCCACTTGCACAACTACATACCTGAGAGTATTATCCATGTAAATTACTGCTGCTCAGAAGACTGATAAGGGATTGTAGGCTACCACCTGCCTTTGTAGTGTTCAAACATAAAACTTGTCCTTATTGTTAGATGTGTCCTGTTCAGTCCAAAAAACATGCCAAAATATTTCTAAAATAAAAAATAAAAAAATCATCAATATTTACCAGCAAAACTAAAATGAGTAAGCACTTATTTTCTACATGAAGTTCACCTGTCTATCTCTCTCTTTAAATAGGATCTGTTCTGTATTACTGAAAAAATACTGAGTGATCAAGTAAAAGCGTGACTTGCATTTGGAATTCCTTGTGGAAGGAAACAATGCCAGCATCTTGCTTTTGTTTGTTTACATCTTGGGATGCTACTCTTTATTTTTGCTGACTATATCTGCAGAAATATCCTATAAAGGAGAAGCAGCTGTACTTCAAGGGGACAGTCTTTTAGTCCTCTGTCTGTGAAAATGAATGTGTCAAGCTCTGTTTAGAGGCCAGCAAATATTCATGGAGTTCATGGAGCATCATTATATAGTGTTTCATGGTGCACTGTTTAATAAATAGGCAGCAATAGTCAGTTTTGGCTTCAGGAAACTGAAGCTAACTACTGTTGCCTGCTGTATACCTTGCTTCAGGTAATGAGAAGGTGAATAGGTGATTAAGTAGAACAATTACTAGTGTTCTGTTATAAATTGTGTTGGGTGTTATAGTGGTCAGGGCTTAGTAAAATCTTCAAGTGACAGAATAAAATACTCTTTGTTTTGTTTTCCCATTTGCACAAATGTTTTGTACTTGACCCAGTAACAGGAAAACTTGTAATTAGTACCGTTAGTATAAAATAGCATCTTAACCTTGAGTAGGTAAACTAAAGCCACTACTTTTGCTCCTAGTCTAAGAGAAGTAATTAATAACATGTTTAAAACAGTGGAAATCGTGAACTTAATGCTTGCGTACTGGTGAAGTAGAGAGAGTAACTTGCTTGTTTTTCTTAGATCTGGAAGATTTTAGACGCTATCTTGAAAAGCGTTTTGACTTTGAACAAGTTACTGTAAAAAAATTCAGAACCTGGGCTGAGAGACGGCAATTCAATCGTGAAATGAAGCGGAAGCAGGCAGAATCTGAGCGGCCTATTCTGCCTGCCAATCAGAAACTCATTACCTTGTCTGTGCAAGATGCACCTACAAAGAAAGGTTAGTTTATCTACCTGGAGTTCAAATATTCTGTATCAAAGACTAATCACGGTTCTAAACTTCACTGAAAAAAAGAAAAAAATCTTGTAATAAGTCCACTTTCTTCTTGTTCTAGAATTCTCTGTTCTTGGAGCCATCATATTACATAGTAAAGGAAAAATACTGTCAAAATATACTTCCTATCAAAAAGAACAATTCCTAACTGAAAAGATTTTTTTTTTTATTTAAGGTTGCAGTTCTGGTAACTGGTTGGTGCCTTCAGTTAGCTGTTACTGTTGGTTGTTACTGAAAACCCTCCTGCTTAGTCACTCAATGCTACTGCCTTCTCAGTTCTATAGCAGTTCTAACTGGTCCCAAATTAGGGACTGGTTACAAATACTGGATTGATCCATATTAAAATGTATAATTAAAAATACAAATTTTAAAGCAATTTGACAGAAACAGTTAAGAAAGAACTGTGTGTACAGTTGTGTCCTGTGGTGTGAGGAGTGAGTATCACATCTGATGAGAAGCTGGGCGAATTAGCTCTTATCTGTATTGCCTGTGTAGCCATAGTAGTATGTTTAACTGCAGTCTCGTATTTAAAATGTTCATAGACCTGTGGTTTGGGTTTTGTTCTTGTTTTGTACATTGTCATGTTTCTGGGTTTCTTCAGCAGTATTAAAACTTATGAGCTGCATATTGACCATTCCCTGTTACAGGGAGGTGCAGCTGAATTTTTAGTTAATACACTTCATCTTAAATTCTAGGTTTTGAGCCACATTGAAACCATCTAAATTAAGGACTACTTGCACTTTATCCATCTAAATCTTAACTTTTCCCATATACTGACATAGTGCCTGCTGAGGCAGGGTTTGTGTTCTTGACTAACAATACTGTTGCAGAAAAAAACCCAACCAAACAAACAGGACTTTCAAATAAAAAGAACATGTTCAGGGCCAAGGGGACAGTGACCTGATCTGTGGCTTGCTAAACAGGATTTTGGGGAGGGGGGGTGTGGGGAATGGAATGATTCTGGTTTGTGGATTTTGAAGTCTATGTACCTATTGTTAGAAGGGAGATACATCATGACATCATGTGTTTAGGAGCCAATTAGAGGACTCCTAATTGGTGTTAGCTGCCAAAAATGCTGTGTGCAGAGGTCCAGAGGCCATGGGACTGTAGAGGTCCAGAGGCCATGGGACTGCAAACGTTGAACATAGAATATTTGAGTTAGCTCATAATTAGTGCGCTTCTAGTTGTTGACAGAAATTTCTCAGACTTAGTTCTCAATACTCAGAGAAAATGGACTTTGAGGTCATAATTACCGATGTCTGATTCAAAAGCATCGCATTTAAATTGAGTGGGCACTTATACCTTGTAGCTTATAATTTATTTATTTATTGTAGTAGAAATTGTCTTTTGAAGACTGGAACTACTTACTGTCTTCCCTTCCTTCCCTCCTTCTTTTTTTTTTTTAGAATTTGTCATTAATCCCAATGGGAAATCCGAAGTTTGCATACTGCATGAATATATGCAACGAGTCCTAAAGGTTCGCCCTGTTTACAATTTCTTTGAATGTGGTAAGTCTGTTAAGTTTTTTAGTGGACCACATGCTGTTTTGAAGGACTTTTCTCATGCTTGGCTATCTAAAATAAGTCAATAATCAAATGATGGACATTTTTCCTAGGGGCTGTCTTGACAGTCTATTGTGAGTCAAATTCTAGCTAGGAAGCATTTTCTGTATCTTAAACATGGCTTTTGAGGATAAGAGTGGTCTTACACTTAAAATAACAGTATGGCCTTTCACTTGGAAAACTATGCCTAAGTGAAAATGGATGCGAGGAACTCATTTGCATCTAAAAGGACGCATCAGTGAAATATGGGCAATTACAGTTTTACTCACTGCACAATTAATATTTGCTTAATTTTCTTGTCATGGACGTACAAATCCAGTTGCAAGGCATGCATTGTTTTAGTGTATCATCAGAATCCTGAAAACAAAACAAAAAAAAATTTAAATACTAAACGCAAATATTTTCTGAAGAGAAATACGTAGGCCTTCAATTATGGAGCTGTTAAGAATTTGACAGACATTCCAGCAGACACATAAGTACCCTCTCTAAAGCTGCAATAATTTGAGATATTTTTGTGGGTTTGTTCTGTTCTGGTTTTCTTCCAAGCAACAAAAAGCACATTAGGTTTTTTAGATACATAGAGTTTTAAAATCCTTTAACTGCTGAAGTTTTTCTATGTTGTGATTGTTGTTACGCCATGGAGGTTCGTATTTAAATCTGGTCATCCTAAGAGAATTGCATATGTATAAATTGATACTAAAAATTTAAGTGGAAACCAGAAATGGCTATGTAGACTATTTGACTTGTGTGGCTATTCTCTAAGGTCATTGATAAATTTATAATTAATATTAGTGGAGAAATTACTAGTTGGGTGCAGGTTGGAAAAAGTTCATATGCAGTTGGTAGGAATTGATTTGGTATAAACGTTGACTAATTTTGCTCATAGTATTAGAATAATGGAAATAGAAGTGTCATTCTACTGGATTAAAATGAACTTAAAGTTACTGAGACTGTTCCATGATTAGCGTGGGATTTATTTTGGATGGATATCTGTTTGTGTTTTTAAACAGCTTTTAATTTTGTTCTGTGTCAGCGGTGTGAGAGGTAGTTTGGTAGTTCCTGACTTAAGCTGTAGTGAGACTCTGTAAGTGATGCTAACACTCAATAAAGCAAAAACTCGGGGAGAATTTTAGTTTAGATAAATATTGTAGGGGAATGCATTTGACGCTTAATCAAGAATCTAAAAATGTTACGTGTATGGCAAATATAACTTGAATCAAATTAATGTTGTATTTTTTTTCCTGTAAATTCCAGCCAGATTGCTTTATCTAGCTGCATTTGAGATTTACTTTACGAAGTGGTATAGCATATATTCCTTGCATTTTTGCTTCTGACAGGGTTTTTTGGGGGTACCTTATGGAGGAGGAAGAAATTACACCTTTTCCAGCAGCAGGCTTGAAAGGTTTAAGTCCTGCAGTCAGCATCCAAGGAATTACAAGTTAGGCATCTTAGTTTAGTGTGAAATCTATAATTATTCAAAATTACGTTATTCCTATATATGCATTACATAATGTAACTGAATTTTCAATATTAGAATATGTAGCTCTTGTATTTACACTGTGTTAGTGATGCAAAAACTTTGGAATTAACTTGAATTCTGACAGATTACAAATGGTCTCTCTCTAAAAGGTAAAAGTTCTGCATTTGGAAGAATGAAGTACGTAGTGGTTAAGTCTCTGTTGATGGAAAACTCTTGCTAGTTTTTCATGTACTGGAGTAAGCAATTCTTCAGTTTTTCTGAAGAGTAAACAGTTCCTAGCCTTCTTGAAGTTGAAATGAAGAAGAGAATGAATCTTGCTAGGGGTGGTATTTCATTTTCATTATGAGTATTTTACATTGGGAGTTCTGAAAAACTGTCTTTTCCATTACTCCTCCATCTCTAGAGAACCCAAGTGAACCTTTTGGAGCCTCAGTGATTATTGATGGAGTAACTTATGGGGCAGGAACTGCCAGCAGCAAAAAACTTGCCAAGAATAAAGCTGGTAACATTTTTTCTTTCTTAATACCAACTGCTGAATTGTTTATCTGTTTTCATTTCTGCTTTGAAGATGACATATTTGCAGTAGTAAGTAGGAATCATTTTGTTAATAGTCAAATAAGGTACACTCATGTCTTTTTGGTAAAAGTGGTAAATACTGTTGCAGAGACTTTTCTGACAACCCTAAGTTCAACAGTGTACTGGGATAGAAAACCGTGAAGAAACTTCAGATGTTAACTCACACATATTTTACTGGTGTATACTGAGTAAGAGTATCCGTCTCTAGTGATCAGACCAATAAGAATGTGTTCGGGGTTTTATATTTATCTACTGTTACTGGCTATATAAACACCTGCTGTATGCATTTAGCAAAATGAAGTCTTTGCCCTTCTTTAAAAAAAAAAAAACACCCACGAGATTTTGGTTGTTTTGGTTCTCTTCCTGGCGATAAAACAATCGCACTGAACTATGTGATTATTGATTTCCAAGTACTTGTCTTCATTAATTAGTTCTAATTGTGTAAGTCTGTAATAAATACATAAATAATTAAGATCTAAATGAGAATGTGTCTGACACATTAGAATTTCTTACTGATCTTCTGATTTAAATGTCTTTAGCACAAGGATCAAGAAAAAACACCTCAAAATGTAAAGATGTATAATGTGCCTGTGGTACTTTCTGCACCTGTGAAATATGTCAGTGTAGCTAAATCACCAAAAGCTAGCCCATAATGGTTTGTGCATGAAAAAAAGCTATTTTGCTCTGAAAGTTTAGGCAAATATTGGGTGTACATTTTGTACAATACTAGGGTTCTGACCGTCTTAGTGATACAGTACTAGGATTCAGCTGTAACAACTAAGGGGTGGTAACAACTCTCTGATTTTGGGTCCTAAGGGCTCTATTCACTTTTAAAATAAGACTTGATTGTCTTCCCCCCCCCCCCCCCTTTCACATAGGCATTTGCAAAAAGCAGTTTCTTCTTAGTTTAATTAGTAGTGAGACTTTCATTATCAACTTGAGCAAGTAGAATTTTAATTTTTTTTTCCCCTTAAAAAGAGCAAGTGAATGTACTTCACAAAAAAGAAGATGCCCGTCTTATCTGTAAAGTTTTTCTTTAATATGAGTGGATATTTCTAGGGGAGATACGGGGCTTGCTTAAAGAGTGCTTCATTCTGCTGTTTTTCTTTACAATCATTCTTTAAAATAAACATAATCAAGATGTTCAATTATTTTCTGCAGCTCGAGCTACACTGGAAATCCTTATTCCTGACTTTGTTAAACAGACCTCTGAGGAGAAGCCCAAAGACAGTGAAGAACTTGAGGTACTGAAGTCTTGCTTGCTGGCTGTCATTATTGGAATCTGTTTTTAAAAACATTATACCTTCAAGGTCAGAAATATTAATGGAAACTCATAACATTTTCTCAGTGAGATGGAATTGTGAAATTCTTCATTTATAGGAAGATCTATGGCAATGAGAATACTTTTCTTTTTTCATATTGGAACTGATCAGAAAATTTACTGTGATGCAGAGAACTAGTCCCTTGTTGAAATATCAGGTCACGTACTGAAGACCTGAAATGTTCCAAGACTCTAGACTGCCTGTGCTATCCTGGCTTCCTGGCTCTGGTTGATGCCTTGAAAAGTTCAGAGCTAGATGCTGTCTGTTTTAGTGTGATTGCTTTAGAAGACCAAGTAAGAACTAGAAGTGCCCAGGCTTCTGAGATATTTTCACTTGGCTGTGAAAGATACTTATTGCCAGATCAGACAGCTAGAATTTCAGACTTTAAGCAGTCACATTTGAGAAAAATAAAAGTTTTTTTAAGTGGAGAGCATGTACTATATTTTCAGGTATTGGAAATACTAAATAGCTAGTTTATCAGAGATGTGTTTACTTCCAATTCAGCATGTAACAGACCATCAGTAAGGAGTAAAGGAAAAATTGGTGATCAGCCTGAAAGGAATGTTTTCATTTTAAGAAGTGTAGTATACAGAATGAGTTGTTTGTACATTTGCTTTAGGTTAAAACTGTATTTTATATGCCCTACACTGATGAAATGGTCATTAAGAAAATGCAGAGAATTTTTTCAATCGTTTTAAAAAAAAAAATACAAAATGTTCCAATAACGGTTATGTTTTCTTTTATTAAACCACAGCATTTTGTGAAGTAGAATTTCATAATTAGTTAAAACAAATAACCTTGTCCTGAGGGAGAAAGGACGATAAACAATTTGTAAGATTGTAATTTTTATGTCCATCTTGTGTAATGTAAAATTGGAGTTAAAAGAATTATTTGGATTTCTGTCTGCAAGTATATGATTGGATCTTAATGATGTCAGTATATGCCTCCATTATGGATTTAAAAATACTTTTTGAAGTATTAAGCACAGGGTAAAAGAATTTGTTTAATGTTGCAAAGGAGAAATGACGGTTAAGAACAGTATTAAGGTCGCCTTTGTGCAAAAGCTCAATAATCCTTTTCAATTCCTTTGTAGTATTTTAACCATATCAGTATTGAGGACTCACGGGTATATGAACTCACCAGTAAAGCTGGACTCTTGTCTCCATATCAGATTCTCCATGAGTGCCTTAAAAGGTAAGGCTGCGGAATAAGGAGCAAATTCTGTTGTGTGTTTGGGGCTTGGTTGCTGCTACCCACAGTGTCAGTAACTTGGCCGTTTGTGGGCTTGCTGCACTCACTGCAGCTACAGGAGACATGGTGTGGACTGAACTGGTTAATGCTGTATCTTCCTTTTGATTTATATTTTCTTTTTATGCCTCTTCTGGGGTTAGAATTTAGTTGTGGGACATATAAATACATTTAAAAGAATATATATAAAAAGATAGATAAAAATATATATAAAAAAGAACTTTTTATTAATGTCTTGGATACATTAATAATAAATTCTAATTCCGTTGTGATGACTGTCAAAGATAACTGCAACCACCTCAGTTGTTTGTAATTTTACTTAGTATATGATACTGATTTTGTTTGTGCTTAAGAAACCATGGAATGGGTGATACATCCATTAAATTTGAAGTGATTCCCGGTAAAAATCAGAAGAGTGAATATGTCATGACTTGTGGCAAGCACACGGTGCGAGGCTGGTGTAAGTACAGTACTTAGTGTGACCTCTGATAATAACTTCTTTTCTTCCTGTTCTCATTAGTTGTTCATTTTGTGGGTGCTTGTTCAGCTGTCTAGCTTGTTATATGCTTATTCTACTCTTCTCTGGTTTCTCAATTTTGAATAACATGAGTAAATATTGGTGTTCATCTAATTACATAATGTGGCAGTATTGACATGTTTTCATCATTATTTTTACAGGCAAAAATAAAAGAGTGGGGAAGCAATTAGCTTCTCAGAAAATCCTGCAGCTACTGCATCCACATGTGAAAAATTGGGGGTCTCTTTTGCGTATGTATGGTAGAGAGAGTAGCAAGATGGTTAAACAGGTGAACATGGTTTTGTTTGATTGTAACCTACCTTGTGTGTTTTTGCTTTTGTACTTTTCTGGGTTTTTTAATTTAGTTACAGCAAAACTTTAATGGTATCTATTTTGGCATGATGGTGTTGAAAGGCAGTGTGTGTTTGAGCATTCTCAATTCTTCTGAATTGATTCTTATACCTTGCTATTGCCAGAACATAAAATGAGTGCTTTCACTGACAATAATAATTCTGTTAACCTCACATGTCCCAGACTGAAATTCTATAACCTATGTAATACTTAACTAACTTGTGTAAGTACATGTTATTATTTAAGGAAGTACAACTATAACAGATTAAACTTCTGTTCCATGTTTTCTTTCTTAATCGAAAAAAGCTCATCTGTTCTTGCTTGTGGTTCTGTTGAATAGGAAACCTCTGATAAAAGTGTGATAGAACTTCAGCAGTATGCCAAAAAGAACAAGCCAAATCTACACATCCTGAACAAGTTACAGGAAGAAATGAAAAAATTGGCACAAGAAAGAGTGAGTATATGCTCTTTGGTATTTATAAACAAGAAGAATGCAATAGCTCAGACTTAGCAATTATTAGTATTTTTGCAAAATTGATTGGGGGGGCTACTTTTAGAGGGATTTTCAACCTCTCTTTTCAACAGGCTTATAACCTAATTTTACCTACTTGGGTAAATTTATTTCTAACATTAGAAGTTAGCCTTTCGCAAAGATTGACGCACAAATTTGGCTAAAATACTCAAACTTTTAAAACGGTGTTTTATTATTATATTCTCTTTATGACTGTGTGGTGGGGTTTTTTCATATTCTTTTAGGAGGAAACACGAAAGAAACCCAAGATGACAATAGTGGAATCAGCTCAACCTGGTAGTGAACCTCTGTGTACCGTTGATGTGTAATAAGAAAATTTACAAGTGGGGAGCAATAACACAAATGGAGGAACTAGATTTCCAACAATTATTTTAAAATTGTTTGCTGCAGAATGCAAGATAACTTTTAAAATCCAAGCTGCTTCAGTTATGCATTGTTCTTTTTGCATCATCAGGGCAATATTACTTTTTCCTACTTCCTTTTTCTTTTTTCTTTTTTTTTTTTTTAATACCTCTGAGATATGTACGTTTAAAGGATTGATCATAAAGATCTCTGCTTGGGCAAATGCACAGAAGACAGGCATGTTCACACAGGATAAACTCAGTTAAGCACTTTTTCCAGGAAAGCCATCCATGTTTGAAATGGATGTGTTTTAAGGATGAAATACAGAATATCTATGTACAGGTTGAAGCTGATATTATATATATATACTCATTCATATATATGTATATATAAAAGAAATATATGTACATCTTCTTGTATGAACATGCCTAAAACTATTTTTGTGAAAACTTTTGTTGCATTTCAGCACATAATAATATGCACTGATAAGACACTTTGGTGACAAATACATGAAAGTGATGAGCAATGTTCCTAATGCCATAGGATTAGGCCAGTAATGCTGTTTCTTTTGTTCTGTTTTGTTTTTTGCCTCCTGCCAGGCTTAGTTATTCAAGATCACAGTATGCAGATTTTTTTATTACTTGAAAAGAACAAGTGTACCTGGTAGTGTTAAGAGCAACAGGCTGGATATCCAAAATTATTGGGTTTTACTTCAATTGAAAGGAGCCTATGCTAGTTTACAAATCAGTTGAAAGGAGAAAATATGGCCCTATTTATTTGATTAAAATAAAAACTGTAATTTGAAAGGCTGTTTTCAAAGCTTGGAGCCAAAACACAGCTAATAATATTTGACAGTCTGAAAATATTTTGCCAATGAGATGTTTAAAGACCTTCCACTCCCTTCTCCTAGCAATAAAAATTTCTCATTTGTTCGGAGTCAGAATACATCTGACTTGATCAATTAAGTCTTAATATGCATCATAAAAGCAAAGACTTCAAAAAAGAAAAACCACAACACAACCCATAGAAATTGGAAATAACTGCAGCAATTTAGGTTTTTTAAGAAGTTTTTGGTTTTACTTTTTTAATTACAGATTTAGTTTTTAAAGAAGTGTAACTTCTGCAATGAAAATTAGAATGTAGATTTGGAATATGACATAGAGTAATGAGTAGAATGAGACCGTAACAGGTTATACTGATAAATAAGAAAATCACAAATATGCAACTATTATAAAATACAATCTTAGAAAACAGGCAGTACTCACTATGTCATCAGAGGCTTTATTAAATTAAGCACAGAAGAAAGAGTTTTGGCTGTAGTGAAAGCACTGCTTTGTGGGTTTCGTTCTTCGTATGGGGTTCGTTACTGGGTGATTGCAGTAAGTCTTCTCTTAGATCCATTCTTGCGGGTTCTTTGGTTTGCTCCTAAAGAAGAGAGTGAAAACTAAGCTGATGGTAGGGCTTCAATGATTTATCCAAGAGCTGTACTGCTATATTTTACACTCCTGGAGGAGTGAAAGAGGTCAGTTCTTTATAATTGCTGCAGTTCCTGGTACTTACTGGGACAGTGATCTGGGGGCTTGAGGGGTTTTGTTCTGGTTTGGTTTTGGTTGGGTTTTTTTACCATGTTACATACCGAGTGCTGCAGTATAATGAATTTAGTGCCTGCTGAATTTTAACAATATTGGCATCAGTATCATAAGACTTCCTTTTAATATCACCCATTGTTTTGGAACTATGTAGATTCTAATTTCTATCTCAAACTAATGTTCTCTAATATGTTGCATATAAAGTTTGAGGTTAAACAGGAGTCTTGGAGTCTTACCCGTTTCTGTGTTTGAGTGATATGCTCAGAGGTCTCTGCAAATACGAATTCACCCATTTGTTATCATTCTATTTAGCTTTTCAGTTCCACGAGTTGTAATCCTGTTATAACAGGATACGGGTAGTTGGAAGACTATACATAAACTATTATTTAAAGAAGTGGCCTATCTAAAAAACAAAAACACTGCCTCTGCTTTTTTTTTTAATAGCTTTAATAAATCTCCATCTTTTGAAGGGTATATAATATTGGTGCAGTAGTGACAAGCAGTTATTACTGTTTGTCCCTTTTTGTTGTTTTTTTCTTTTTTTTTTTTTTCATGAAGACAGGGCTTATATCTTCTATGCCTAAATGTATTACTCTTTTAGGTAAGTTTTACTTCAGCTTACATGTTTTCAGCAGAAAAACGTGTACTTGGATGGCACTGTAAAAGACAAATCACCCTTGTAGATCTTTTTATTTTTCTGAAATCAGAATGTCAATGCATTTGCAGGTCACCTGCAGAATATCTATAGATGCCTCGCTTACAAATTTGTTTTCATTATTTTTAAGAGGATTGCTGTATTACCTCAGTCTGCCACTATCAGAATCACAAGGTGACCATTGCCCTTAATTAAAACACCCAGAGATTTCATTGTGAACCAAAGCCTAGAACGTATATTATGCATTCTAAACAAAAACAAACAAAAAAGATGGTATTAGACCTTGCTGCAGCCTTTAACTGGAGAGATGTCCAGAAAATAGCGCAATAACTGCTGGAACAAACAACTTAACTGCTGTTTATGTCATTGTGAAGTATTCTTGTGTTTTAATGTTTACTATTGTTTGGAGTGTAACAGTCTTGCATTTGCACATAAGCACGAGCTGCTGTGATAGAGGATAGATCATTGCATTAACTTCAGCTTCTGCATGAACACTTACAGTGTGATTCAAGATGTATCCTAAACTTGTCTTGTAACTCTTGTGTGTTTTCTAGGTAATCGGCTGTAAAGGTTTAGATCTTGATTGTATGAATGCATAAAACAACTCTGCTGCTTTTGTCACTGATATTTGTTACTTATCCCTTCTACATCCAGAGGAGGATGGGTATTTTTATAGGGATGGAGTGTATTTTTAAGAACTGTTCCATCCTTTGGAAATCAGACAGTTTTTGCTTTGCATATTATGTGCTCTTGACAAAAGTGTGATATATTGACTTTAAGGATTAAATTAGCGTGCATTCAAATCTTTATGGTACTGATGGAAAACTTACTGTGACTTCCAGTGAATAGTCAGATGCTACCTATTTAAAACACCAGTCATCCAGCTTTTTCTTACGTATTTATTAAACAAAACTCATGAAGTTGGGTACTCAGAAGTTTGGAAAGACTATTATGCATAAACTTAACTCTTATATGTAAACTTCCACTTTCCTGTGATGCTGTTAGGCTTTTTACAAATATATTTGTAACATCAAAGTATTTAAAAGCATCATGATTACCTTATTAACTCTCTAGACTGTACTTTGGTTCTGGAGTAAAATTCAGGAAGTGATAGCCTTCTAACTTTCCATGGGAAGACATGTGAAGCGCAAGAAGCCATGCTGTTGTCAACCAAATAAAATGATCTGTTACAGTATTCTGATGCGTATCTGAGAAAGGAAACAAAATTCTTTCTTATTGCCCAAGTAGGTAACAATGGTTGCTGTATGAATTGTGTTGGGTGCAGTTGCTTGATGCCAGTGCTAAATTGGTACAACTATAAAGCCTCATTTTCACTGAGCCTCTGCTTGCTTTTTTTTTTCTGCACAATCATATAATCCTATGTGTTTGGTCTTTGAGTACTACATGTGTATTTTTCAGACAATTAGTTTTGAGCAATAAAGTTTGATATTATAAAATGCTCCAGTGTGATCAGTATTATGATAGCTTAAGCATACTTAGAAAAAGGAACTTTTATTCCTTGATTCCTGTATGTATTTTTAAATAGAAATTAAATCAGCGCAGGCTCATTTCTTATGAAAGTACTTCTCACTTTTTTTGTCAAGGAATTGAATGTTTACATGGTTAGCCATCACTTGGAATGAAATTAAAACTTTTTCTTGAATTGAAATTTGTATTTTTACTTAAATGATGTCACAGTTGGAAATGACACAACACAAAGTTGCTGGGTTTGGTACCTGTTGTGGCAGGCCTACCTGACTGGAAAGGAGGAGCTATCAGCAAGTCTGTGTGCTGCAATAATAAATTTTTTGTGCAGTCTGTATTAAATGTACATTAGAAGTATGTTCAATAACTTGAGATTTAAAATGGTTCTTCCTTCTAACAATCAGTATTAGTGTCTATTCTTTAGCGTGGATCACAGTCCGTGAAATTAATGCTAGGTGCTGAGCATCTGTATGGAAGTATGAATCCTGACTAGAGAGCAACTTTTCGCAAGGGTAGGAGTCTCGCCCAGGTTTGTCTTCACACCCAGTAACATACATTGGAAGTGCAGATTAAGGCGCTGGGTGATGTCATTAAGTAGTGTTTGCTGCTGTGACCTGGCTGTTTGCAATAGATGCTTACCGTGTTAAGGTTTTGCATTAAATACAGCTGCCTTTTTCTCTTACTGCACAGGGCTCCGAGTACTGGAGAGGAGATCCTTTTGAGTCTAGGGCAGAGCTTTGGTAGAAAGAAAGAAACACTGTGCCAAAAGCCTACTTCAGTTATAACCTCAACCACTGAGTAAGCTGAGGTAATATTCCTGTTGCTGTCTTACTCTCGCTGAATTACACATCATTTCCATAAATATATTTTCCATGATGCTGAGGTTAGCCTTTTTAAAGCTACTACAGGATCAAAAAGCCTCAGTGAGGCTACAGAATTTCCTAGAGATGACTGTGACACAGGAGGTACTTGACCAAAGGTACCCACTGAGTAGGCTTACTAACAGTCTGAGGGGAAAATGAAGAATGTCTTACTTCTTCCTGCCAAGATGGATGGCCCTGACTGGTGTCTGTACAGTTAATTTGTGGCTGTAAGCTTTCACTGGTGAGGGTAGGCCTAGAGTGAAGTCATGTTGGCTTTACTTGTATGTTGTAGGAAATGATCCAAGAAAGTAGTTGTATTGTCAGTGACACTACAGCTATGGAAATTGTAGCCTATTTATTAGAATAAGAGTTTGTTGCTTCCTAGTGAAGTTAGTAAGTGATTTACGGAAGGTCTAAGATTGCTGAAACTTTACTAGCTTATTCAAAAGACACAGCACTGTTTAGACAGGCTAGAAGAGCTGAAAAAAGTTCATACTGACAGTTACAGGTTCCCTGTAACAAGACTACGTGCTCTGGGACTGGGTACTGCATTCAGTCAGTCTGCGGGGTCCTCCTCACTGCTCAGTTGCTTAGTAGTTGTTGGTAAATAGCAGCTATTCACTAACACTTCAAGTATGGCGTATTCTATTCACACTGGAAGGGATGGTGTTGCATTAAAAATGAGCCCAGCTTTCAAATAGTTGTATCTGAATATAGTTGTGAGATACTTTATTTAAAGCTACATTTCAACTGTTTAAAGAGCGAGACCACCATACACACTACTTCAGTCACCTAAATTTCCCCCTGAGGGCAGGAGAAGAAAACCAGGATTTGGCCTAATAGTACATAATGAAATTTAACTCAAATTAGTATGATGAAATAACTTGGAAGCCTTGCAACTACTCTGTTGTACAGAGATTTACTGCTTGGATGTAACAGAAACAATGTTACTGAAGCTGTTAACAAGCAAAAGTAGTTTCTGGAAAGTGTCTCTAAGGAGTCACGTTGATTCTGTCTCTTCAAATGCAGTATCTATATGTACAGAAGTTGCCTGGCTTGCATCAGTGTTAGATGCCTTGGTGCCATCCAAGCATTCTGAGTCATATCCTGCTGTTGTGACTTGAGTAGCATTGGGCATTGCTTCAGCTGAGCTCCCGTTGGCATACTCCAGCCTTTCAAAGAATATCAGTAACTCGCAATGCCTGGTCTGAGGGAAGAGATCCACAGCCATCGCTTTAATAGGACGGAAGGAGGCTCCTTTGACTCTATTGGAAGGAGCACGGCAGAGGCTTGATGGGAAAGGGACAGAAAGAGGAGGAAGAACTGTATTAACATTTTAGTATACTGTTCATCTAAGAAAGGTTTTTCTTCCCCAAGCCTCAACTCCATGCTAGGGTTATTCACCACCCCTAATATTGCCATTATTACTTGCATATTGGGTAATACAATTCACAAGCTTGCTTGTGTTCCAAGCTGTCAGCTGCTTCTGGTGAAAGGTAAACCTCAATGAATATGGCTTAAAAATAAAAATCTAGCGATAGTCCCCCTCCCCAGGTAGCACATATTTTTCTTCTTACAGTTACTTTACTTAATGCAAGAACTACTCACTCCACAAAGTTATTCATTGCGGCTCTGGGATTGCAGGATACATAGATAAGCTTCTTCAGATGTTCAGCTCTTCTAATGGCAAGAATAACCTTGGAATCTAGATGATCAAAACCAAAACAGCTCTTTACTAGCTCTGTCTGCAGCAACAGACTTGCTACAGGATTCCCAGTTATTCTCCAGCGTGAACAAAACTGCTGCACTACCCAGTTGCTGCAGGCTATACCCGAAGCTTCCTGCTTAATTTATTCCATTGGTGTTTTAAACACCAGCTAAAAGAACAGACTTAAAACTTAAGAGAAAGTAAACTTACGCAGCCCTGCTCGTGGCGGATCTACAATAGTAATCAGGTTCTGAGGAGCTAACACGTTAATTAGGGAAGGAACAATATCTTCAGCCTTCCCACAATGAAATTCAATATTACTCAGTTCTATAAAAAAAAGAAAAGATGTTATCAGAGTGCTCACCTAGTCAAAGCATCTTTCAGTAAACTCGAATTAGACATTAAGTTCTGATGCCTTAGAAATTACAGATTGTTTTGTCTACCCTGAAATCAGTGTAATTTAAACAATTGCTGGTACTTCAGATAATTTAAACAACATTAACTGGACCAAATCAAAACTGCACAAAAAATAGCTACCCTTAACGTTTCATTTATGAGGGCAACTGTGGCTTCAGCTCACTTTTACACTGAAGTGTTTTCGTTTTGGAGAAGCAGCTAGCTGTTAGTTAACAGGAAAATTGATCTCACAGATTAACATGGTATTTGTTTTCAAGAGAGATTAAATGTTTAAAATGGATAAGATTACTATCAACAGCATGTAATTCAAGCTTCTTAGATAACTAACTATACAACTACTATGCTTCTTAACGAAGATTGTTGCATTTTAGCTTAACTAACCATTAATCTGGGCGTTCACTTTGGCATCCTGCACAGCTTCTTGGCAGAGTTCAATTCCAATCACCTTCTTTACTTTCTACAGAATGAAGAGAAAAAAAGATCTATCTGTGGTATGTAAATTAAATTGAACCATTTTTCACAGCAGCAGCAACTAAGTGCTATATATGAATGCTGACTAGTACCCTGTCAGAGAACTACTTGCAGCCAAAAAAAGGCTGAGAAGGCACCTGTGCAAATAAATAGGGACTTTTAGACTGAAACTGTGGGATGAACACCATTTATCCCAGCCTGTATGTGACATACTCCAGTTATGCTGGCCTCTTTCTTTTTTTGGGGGCCAGTCGTCCTTATATGCTCTAGCAAGCTCCGCTCTAAAAATTGTGTGAGATATGTTTTTATTCGTTAGTTAAGATTGGATTCTAATGAATTTTGGCTATCCTACAGAACTACAGCCTCTTTTAACTGAATTAGTTTCAAAATAATTTAGGCTGCTCGACATAAGGGTGAGTTTTCATAATGACTTCGTAAAACAGCTGCAGGCGAATTAATTAGAAATTAAATTTTTTAAAAAAAGATATAATGTGTTTCATTTCAAGTACATCAAGTATTTTCTTTCATTGTAAGTACAATGATATAATCTACTTTTAACAGATGTGGATCTATCCAGCAAGAGAAGTTACCCACCTTTGCCAAAGAAATCCCAATAGTTCCTGTACCACAGCAGACGTCAAGTACAGTGCTCTCCTGGTTCAGTTGCGCCCACTCCCTAATGGCCATATACAAAACTTCTGCAGCTTGTGTGTTTACCTGTGGGGATAAGTGTCAGATAGGTCTACTCCTTCACAAACGGCAAATGTGGTTTAGTGAGTCTCAGGAACGCATGTTTTCTTTTTCTTGCTTCTAAGAAACAAGTCAACTTCACATAGAAGTTAAAATCACGTATAACTGACCTAGACCAGCACGCATTAAGAGATCGCCATTCCATTGTTAAAGTCTCACTCTGTTCTGAGAAGTAATGTTTTGCTACCCATGTTCTAGTAAAAACATGACTCGTTCTACAGTACCTAAAATGTAAGTCTGGAAGCTAGAGGAGACAGCAATCAGAATAATTAAGCAAAATGCTAAGCACTAAAGGAAAGCCCAGACTTTTAATAGTATTTCCTGTCCTTGAAAAAGTAGTAGTAAAGATTCAAAACCAGGAGAATATAACCATAACAACACATTCAGCAAGCTTTATTTTAACCTTGTTTGTAATACTGCTTTAAAGTAAATGCTGTAATTGCACGTTATGGTTCAGGAAGTAGTGTATAAGAAGCTTTCTAAACCAGTGCCTCTAGAGCAAGCATATTCTTTGTCTTAAAGAGCAAGCAAAGCACACTGTATGGAAATAAAAAAGCAGCCTATAATCTATGGCAAATAATAAAAAATACAGTTTAGCTTCAACGTATTTATGATGCCATGTGATAATACACTGCCTATTTTGATACTGTCCATTTCAATGATATGGGCTACCTGCTGTGGCTTTAAAATGTTGGAAGGGAAGAAATAAATTTTTGAAAAACAAAAGTTAGTACTACAAAGATACCTGAACTACATATTGCATGTTCTGTGTACATAACAGGAGGCAAATGCTACTGAACTAGTAAAAAGAAAAAAAAAGTTGTTTTCAACATGTCCCCATCAAGTTTACACTCATTCATTATTTTTACAGATGAACATAACACCAAGTACATAAAAAATTAAGTTTCTAGGTGTATAATATCTTGTTACAACGCATTAGCCAAGCTTAAGGGCACTAGTGCAAACCCAGTTAAATTAACAAAACCCAGTTAAATTAACAACTTCATATCATCCTTACTTGAAAAAATGCATGAGGAGAAATTCTAAATTTGAGGCCAAGAAGTTCTTCATATATGTACTTATCACCAGCCACATGCTCCACAGGCAAGTCTTCCAGATTGGGAGATTTCCTGGGGATGGGGGGCAAAGCACAGAGAGACAAAATACAGGGCGGGGCGGGGGGGGGAAGGAAAGAAAACAAACATGTTTGTAACCATTTTTACCAAAGCTTTAGTCATCTTAAAAATTGCAGTACTACATACTAAGCAGTAATTTATAGCAGGCCAACATTTATCATATCCTTTGAGATACTATCTTGGCCATTTTTTTTCTTATGGTGCACCATTGTTCCATTGATGTGCAGTAGAACCTACGTTGTCTCTAGACTAAAGACAGCATGAGCTTTGGGCTCTGCAGAAGAGGATAAGGAGGTTAAAACATCACATAAAATTGGGAAGAAAGGAGGCAGAAGTTACATGTTGATAACAATAAATATCCATCTACTGCAGTAAACATTTCTATGGCTTGACAGTCAGCAACTAGTAGTGGGTTCACCCACTGAAACTCTACCTGCCTTTATCCAGTGAACACTACAGGAGAAAAGGAAGTTTCAGGAGTCTCTTGTGGAAAAAAATAAGTAACTGTTATTACTAACACTGCTGCTACTTTTATGAAATAGATGAACTAACGGTGTGGAAGTGCCACCTACTGTTCTGTTGCAAACACCAAGAACCCCCCAAAGCAAAGTCAATTCCCTTACCTTTGTCCTTCCTCCACAAAGTACAGAGAAGTAACGCCACTGTCCTTTCCCATCCCTTCTGTGAAGTATTTTGCCAGAGAGATTTTCAGGTCAGCTAGCTCTTCTTTACTTAATTTCTAAAGGTTTCATTTGAAAGAAGGGAGAATAATCATCTTAGTGTCTTAAAGATATCATTTAATACATGCCTTCTATGAGCATATTACTTGTTCATTTCCATGTATCAGATTAGCCTGAAGAGTAGTAATACAAGGTAAACTACACCAAGTAATTATTCTACTTCTCTTTTGCATGCACTATTCATAAAATCAAAGTTACGTAATTTTAAAGCTGTGTGTCTGGACTGCACATTATATATCAACGTAAATACCTGAGGATTAAAATATACGATTGCCATAATGTGGCCATTCCTGCTGGTACGGACTGTGAGCTGTTTCCAGTGACCTTCATAGGTTTCTGGGCTGTAAACGGAGTAAGGAGTTGACCTGCAATTTTCAGAAGCTCAGTTACTTAACAGGGAGCTATTTTTTTGCATAATATTCAACAGTTTATTGAAACAAAAGCAGCTCACCATGCAAAGTGATGAAAAATGTTACCTACAAACAGTCTATATTGATTTGTCAAGAAAACAGAGACTTCCACATCTTAATTAAGAAAGAGACTGATTAATAGATAATAATCTGTCCCTACTTCTCACAATCCTCTTACCTGTTTTAACCCATTCAAAATTATAGATGGGATATAGGCAGCTTCTCACCGCATTCAGAGAATAACGTAACTTTTTATAATGCCTTCATTGGCTTCTGTGCTTCATACCAAGTTCAAACTTTCAATCTTCATTATTCTGAGGTTTCCATTTTTGAGGATTTAATTGCTTTTTAAAGAAACCACTCCTTTTACAAAAAAAGATTGTCGCTTAAATTTGCAACTTTTGTTTTATTTCTTGTTGTAGGAGGATTCTTCTCTTCATCCAAGGAAGCAATTGACCTTTGTTACTTAGATTCCACTTTTTAAAAGCCTTCTTCTGAGTATTTCTTTACAGTTAGTGGAAGAAGCTCTCAAATAACAGACACTTTTTATTGCATACATATACATCTCCTTGCTTGCAATAAAGCTAGGTTTGGCGGGTATCTTCCCTCCATCTCAGAACAGCTGAGCAAGAGCAAGGGAAAAATACCCAGTGATCTTGGCACAAGATGTAAACATCGAAGAATTGCTAAAATTGGGACAGGTGTATCTTAGGTATTAAGGCTCAGAACAAACACTAAGCATTTCATAATATTTAATTTTATAAATACTTTTGAGTAAGACATCAAAACCTTTACAGATAACTCATTTTACTTATGCTCACCTTATGTAGTCTTGGAAAGCTTTTACTACTTTTTTGGCAATAGCAGGAATGTGAATAGTATCAAATGGCTCCACTACAGCACATGTACCACCCTTATATTTGCCAAGACGACAACCCACAGTTTTGTCTTCTCGATTTACACCAATCCCAATCAAGAACTCACATTTGTTGCGATATTCAGTCTAGATTTAAAATAAAGTTATGTAAGATATTTACATAGCACTGATGTGTACATGCCAAGTTTCTCCTCAAACAAACCTCATACAGTTAAATGTATTTGCAAATGGACACAGGACGTTTAGTTCATATGGAAGATATTAATGGATTTTGATATATGAGAGCTAACAACAATAATGAGAAAGTATTAATAACTCCTATTATTTAAAGAGCAAAATATTGCCTCTATTGAAGAATGTTCGTATTAACCTACAACACAAGCTTGTAGGGACTGCATATGCATTTTAAAGGTAGACTATCCAGTTAACTGTGATTATTCTGCTTCCTGTAAATATTTCCACATGGTATTTACATGAAAGGCAACAATTCATCATTCATTACAAGAAGTCAAATACTCAGTTTCTCCACTGTCTCTAAAGACTAAATAACTAATTTAACCCTGAACTCATTAACCCCATTCCATACTTCACCTAGGATTATGTTACCTGTAATGGTGATGCTTTCACTCCCTCTACTGGGCAACACAATTTGTTGTACTTCTGCTTCTGCAGGAACAACCAAGGTAATAAAGCTCTGTTGTTACTTCCTATTTCCCTGCCCAAATCAGAAACAAAAATTGTAAAGTATACATTTAGAAAAACTGAGGTTAACAGTTGTTGCACAAGACATTTTTTTTTCTTTTTGTGTATAGGGCATAAAAAAGGATCAAATTATCAGATGAGTATTTCTTCCAGAAGAACTTTTAACAGGCAAACCCCTTCTAACTTTGTAAGAGCTGTAACCTGAAAAATTAAGAGTTAAATGTAGTTATAAAAGGTATGTACTAAATTTATCAATATACACATGCATGAAAAGAATGCCAATTTTATCTACGTGAGTACAGCAAGAGATAGAAGCAATACTTTGATCTACAAAAACCAGTCGTAAAAATTTGAGAGGATTTGTAGAGAGAAAATCCTAATAGTAATTTACTGTCTCTACAGATTGATTACCTCTTACACCATTTGACGGTGCCAATTTTTTTTAAGGGCACAAACATCCTTCTGCTTAGCCCTATGGAACAACAGACCTTAAAATAATACCCCTTCATTTAGCAATCTTTTGAGGCTGACCAAGAGCAGCAATAGCAAGTTTTGTCAGCTGGAACAGTTTTCAAGTCCTAGCATCACAGGTTATCTTTTATTTACTTTTTCAGAGGATTTGTTTTTTGACCTACCTCTATTTTAGAGGTAGCAATTTGTGCAAATTTAGCTATATCCCAACATAAGGTCAAGTCTTGTAAACATCACAGTAGCTTTACAAACAGGAATTACTTTGTCAGCCGCTGCAGCACTTGTTCACATTCCTGCTTCTTTTTGGCCAGCTGCTCTTCGTAGGGCACGTTCCACAGCGGGGTCACGACATCTGCGATTTGCTTGCTGAGAGACTCCTGTCCGCTGGCTTTGGAGCGAGCCAGCCGCTTCACCTCTCCCTGCTCCGTCTCCTCTTCTTTCTTCCTTTTTTTTGCAATCGGGTCAGCTTTCGGCTTGGCAAGCCTAACGCTCAGGTGCCGGCTCTTCCACAAAACCCCATGGAGGACTTTCACGGCCTTGTCCCTCTCCTCCTCGCTCTTAAACGTCACGAACGCGAACGTCTGCTTCCCAAAAAGTTTAATCTTATGAGGACTGAGTCCATATTTGGCAAGGAACTTTTTCACATCATTAAACCCGATGTATTTGGGAAGGTTTTGTATTTCTACTTTATAGATCTCGGAGGTAAATAAGTCTCCCTTAATGTATCTGTACACGTCGGGGGAGGCTGCGGTGCTCTCCGCGGGGTCACCACCACCTCCACCGGCCTTGCTCTCCACTTCAGCCCCATCTTCAGCCTCTGGCACAGGAGCCGCGACGCGGTCGCACCGATCGCTTGCCTCCGCCATGCTCCCGCCAGCCCTGCGGATGCGGCCCCCACAGAGCGGCGCGGCCCTCCCCTCAGCCCGGACACCAAGTCAACCCCGGCCGCGCGTGCTCCGCGCAGACCTCGCGCTTCCTCGTGCCGGGCTCCTGGGGGCGGGGCTGTGGCGTCACCGTTGCAAAAGGATGGGGACGTGGGTGAAAATAAACGTTTTCGGTTTTTTTTTAAATGTCTGCCCCTCGCCTCTACCGTTCCTCGCCTGTGGGGTCAGCTGCGCCGCTTAAAAATAATAACAGCGACTAAAATATTGTCCCCGTCCGTCACTCACGCGGGCGCCATCTTGGATGCGGACGCGGGGTGGCCGCCGCCATGCCGCGAGGGCTGATGGGAAGCGCCTCGGAAACGGGACAACAAAAAAGGCTTCGCCGGGGTCAGGACGGGCCCGGGACGGCGACCGGTGTGCGGGACGGCGACTGGTGCCGCGGGCCGGCACGGTGCTATCTCTGCGCCTGGGTCCCACCATCCGTGGCGTGCCGGGGGCGGGGCAGGAGCGCGGGACTGAGGGAAAGTGGGTGTTTCCCATCGGGCCTTGCGGCAGCAGCGGCGCGGGCTGCGGGAATGAGGTAAAGGCGGGAGGGGCGGGGGCGCGCAGCAGGAAGCTCGGCGGCCAGGCGGCAACGGCGAGCGGAGCGCAGCGAGCCCGGCCCCATGGCGGACACTAAGGTGAGAGGAGCAGGCGCGTTTCTGCGGGCCGAGGAGCTGGGCGCTGAGGGGGGAGGCGGGCGGGGCGGGAAAGCGGAGGCAACGCGGGCCAGGGAGGGGGATGGGGGCTGGAGAATAACGGAAACAGGTGAGGCCCGGCCCGCGGGAGAGGGCCCGAGGGCCTTTTGGGGTGGGGAGCGCGGGGCGGCTCGCAAGAGCCGCAGGGTTTAGGTGGGGGACCCGAGGTCAAGCAGGGCCTGGGGCCGGGAAGGACGAGCTCTAGGCCTTGTCGGAGGGCAGGGAGCGGCGGCGGCGGCGCCGCCTCGTCCCAGCGCGGCGCGGCTGGGGCTGCCCAGCCGTTTCGGGCGGCTCGGGCCCGTGCGTCACCCGGGGCCTGTCCCTTGGCGGAGCCGAGCGTGGGAGGCCGAGGTGGTCCGCTCCCGCTCCGCCTGGCCTGTGTCCCGCGCTGGCGGCGGCCCTTCCCAAGCGTGAGGAAGCCGGAGCCTCTCGTAGGCGCTCGGGTGCTTTTGAGTGATCTCTTTCCACGTTTCCCTCCTTTCTTCTTCTCCTCTCTCCTTCCCGCCCCTCCCCCAGCTCGGCCGAACCCTTCGTGCCGCGGCCCGGCGAGAGGAGTAGCCTCACGTGCTTTATATCGCGGCAAGGCGGGATCCTGCTGCGATAACGGGATGTACGCGCTCTCACGTGCGGCTCTTGTGGATCGTGCTTTTCTCATGGCTTCTGTAATTAACTGGCCAGGCGCAGAACAGATGACGAACTACGATACGGGATGTGCTACTTGGTACTGGAGCAGACAATATGTAAAAGTTTGGCCAATGTTTCTTGTTCTGTTTCTTGAAAACAGATGTGACAATGTCTTTCTTGCTTCTTCTT
Source organism: Phaethon aethereus (assembly GCF_964289735.1). NCBI lineage: Eukaryota > Metazoa > Chordata > Aves > Phaethontiformes > Phaethontidae > Phaethon > Phaethon aethereus. The sequence goes on along the minus strand of NC_138593.1, from coordinate 8,679,312 downwards.
ACATACTGAAACACGGGGGACATAAAACTAATGATAGCTGATGTGATGTTGTTGACATAACCAGAATTTGTTTTGCAACATTTGTTACCCAATTTCCTCTTGCCCCCTTTTTCTTTTTTTTTTAATTATTTATTAAAAATAGACTGCTTCATTTCAGTTGCTTTATGCACATGTGGTGTGTGCCTGCTCTGTAAAGGATATTCAAAATAGAGCTTGTGAGAGTGGGCTCTTTCATCCCTAAAGTGAAAATGGGATTTAAGTTTCTTCAATGTATAGACTTTTTCCTTTCTCTGTTATTCAAACAACAACAAAAAACCCCAAATTAGTTCTCTTGACCCAAGATAGCTGTTTGTGGCCTTATTAAACTTGCAGATGAATCTCCCTTTTAGGCTTCTCTGCTGAATGCTTCTTAGCAGTGCATATGTATGGTATGAGGTATTAGAGATGTTTATCATTTATTTACTAGTCACATACTAAAAACAATTCTTAAGCTTAATGAATGCTATGACAGATCTCTAAATAATGAAGTAGGAAGTAGTATTTTGGCCATTTATCCATAACCTAAAGTTCCCCAAAGAGTCTTCAAGCAAAAAACTTAAATTATTTAATGAGTGTTGCAACTATGCTTCAAAAATATCTTTGTGGGTGATTCTAATACGTAAGAGTAGAATAATGAAGCTCTGAATGTAACATGTCCCTCAAGCTGGGTTAGGTGGTTGCTTTGCTGTTGTGTTTTCTTTTTCCCCATTAATGATAGGTCATTTGCCACTAAGAAATAATAGTGCTTTAGTAGCATGAAATACGTTATATAGGAAAAATAGTTGAAGCTATTATTTTTCCATAACCAAGAGCTATTTCTCTAAGGCCAAGCCTCTGCACAGTAAGAGTGGTAGGACTAAAACATCTAGCACTGCAAGAGCATGTTGGGGTTTTTTCTTAGTATAATTTTATGTTAGCTTTAAAGCCATTTGCTGTCAGCAATAATAACTTTTCTTTGTTGTTACAGGGTGTTTCAGTTACGAAGATCTAATTGCTGAATAGTCGTAAATGTTTTAATTTGAAACAGAGATATGAGTACTTCAGATTTTAAGTACATAGCAAGTTTTGGGTTTTTGGTTTTTTTTCTCTCTCTCCAGGAAACACATGAGGAGCATGATACTTCTACTGAAAATGCAGATGATTCTAACCATGATCCTCAATTTGAGCCCATAGTTTCCCTTCCTGAGCAAGAAATAAAAACTCTGGAAGAGGATGAGGAAGAACTCTTTAAGATGTAAGTAGAATATTTCTGTATATTATCTAATGTGATTATAAAAAGCTAGATAATTCGTTGGGAATCTCTGTGTATGACGTGGTAATCTAAGTTGGTTGTTTACTGTGGTGGCAGAGATTCAGTGGGGGGATGATTGATTAAGTAATGTCCCAAGAAACTCTGAAGTCTGGAACAACGGAAGGGAGCTGATATTACATATCTGGATTTAGTATAGTTTAGCCTTAAAGAAAACATTAACTTGGATAATAATTAGAGGTTTGAACTTGTGTGATCACAGTATAAAACAAGTATTGGAAAACAATGAGATGTATATAATGTTGCTGCTGTTCATCCCCAGTTGGTTGTAAAGGGTGATGTACGACACACTGAAACAATGAAAGCAATAGATGCAGTAGAATATTGAGGCATTTGTGGCAGTATCTTTCTGTTGTCTTAAACAATTTTATCCTTAGACTGGGCTTATTGTCAAATCAGGATAGCTTGCTTAAGTTGTGTGATCTGCTTCAAGAAACATGTAGGCTAAAGGCTTAAGAAGTGTTTGGAATTTGATCCATGATGTGTTTGCTTTAAATAGGTTTAAAAAAATAGTTCTTTTACTTAATGCAGATGGTTATTGTTCATCTGGAAAGGAGATTTGAGTTCTCCTTATACAGATTATGGTAAAAGCTAAAGCGATGGTCTGTTTCTGACAAGTAATGCGGTGAGATCCCTGACCATTAGGCCTTTCTGCATACGTGATGTGCAGTATCAGATGGAAAGAAGAAATATTTTTCTTTAAAAAGGAGCGGGGGAAACAATAGTGTAAGTTCTAGTGGTCTGTAGATTCATTTTTATGTCTAAAAAGGGGTGAAGGAGGAAAGGAATCCTTTTTTTGAATGCTGATGGTTATGATAGTTTAACTTGGGGAAATCGCCTGTTGAGTGCCAGCCGGACTACTTGCTTTAGAAGAAAGTAGTTTGTCTGCATCAGAGCATCTGTTTAGAGTAGCTTGCTCTAACATCTGACACCTTCTTTTGAAGGACCTGGATTATTACAAGTCCCTATCCCTTGTTCTTTTGTAGAAAAGTATATTTTCATATATATCCTGTAGTGTGAGCCGGTGCTTCCTTTCCTATAGCAGTGTCTTAAACTCCTCACTAGCAGAGCTCAGGCTGTCTCTTAGGTCAGTTTTGACTAATGTCCCAAACTACTCCTGTTTCTCTTTTGGCACACTGGCATCTTGAAAGATTAAACAGTGGTGTTCTGAAACAGGTATGTTGCACTGCAGTGCAGCACTACGTTTCCTTTATTCCTGATTTAAGAATAGCAACAACTAGGTTTTTGGAGTTAAGAGGAAATGAGTGACTCTAGAGGGTGAAGCACTTTGTTAACAGTTGATCGAATGCTGGGCTTGGAATTATACGAGAGTCTTCACTTAGCCTCAACCTGCTCAATTTCTTGAATTAATAAATACTGCTGGTTAGATGGAGCACTTGTGTTCATAATGTATATAAGAACTCTAGCTATAGCAAAACCTGTTAATTAGCTACCTTAATTTAAAAGGTTGCCTACAACAGATATGTTTATCATCTCCCTAAAGTGTGTCCGAACACAAAAGTGTGTTAAACCTGTTGAATTTTAGTATAGCTATTACACAATTCCTAATAGCGTGTTATTATATTTGAATTTATCATACCAGTCTCTAAATTTGTATGCTAAAGTAGAACAGGGAACCTTACAGAAGGAATTGTTTTCTTCCTTGTGTGTGGCGTTTAAAAAAACAACTGCTGTTTCAATAAATGTTTCTACATGCAGGCTAACTTCTTAAATTCTCTCTTGTTCAAGGCGAGCAAAGCTATTCCGATTTGCATCTGAGAATGACCTTCCAGAATGGAAAGAACGAGGAACCGGTGATGTAAAACTCCTAAAACACAAGGAGAAGGGAACAATTCGCCTCCTCATGAGGAGGGATAAAACCCTAAAAATCTGTGCAAACCATTATAGTATGTTATACATTGCTATGCTTTTTGTTTTTGTTTTAAAAAATAAGCTTGTAGAATTGTACATTGTAGATTAAGACCTCGGTGTCTTTCCAGCAGCAGCTAGAGAATTGCTGTATGTCTTTAAACCGGCGCCAAATTTATGTAAATGCAGTTGTCTCTTGCTTTGCACACCAGGCTACAAGCATCAAATGTGATGAGTGCTTATTTTTATTAGTGGAAAGAAGTTCTAGCTGGTTTTGGTGATTGCCTGCAAGGCTGAGTCTTAAAGTTTGGGGTTTTTTTCTTCAGTCTCTGGTAGTGTTCTAAAGACACTTTAAAATTTAGCTGGGATAGAGACACATTGTGTGATTGCTCTCGGGGCAGGGGCGGTTATAATGATTAATAAAGTGTAGATAATGTAGATCTTAATACTGTTTAGGATAAGCAATCAATGTATGCTGGCTTTTTTTCATAAAAAGAATGCTAAATAAGCAATCGTAATAACTTACTACTTTGAGCTCAACTTTTGAATTGGTAGAAGCAATCGCTTAACCATCAGAAAACAGATACTGAGGTACTAAACTAATCTGTGGCTGCCTTTTTCTGCTTGTGTAATAAACTGAAATGAATGTGGTATATTCAGCCAACTCATTCAAAAAGAATGTGTATTGAGAACTGATGGAGCAGGAGAGGTTTGTTCCTTTGATCCTCTGAATAAAAATAAACTTGAAAGGGCAAGACAGATTTGAAAGGCAATACGGCTAGCAACAAGTAGACTAATTTGGTAATACTTTGTTACTTGCTTGCTTTGGTAATACTCCGCTTTTGTATGAAGAGTATGTAGTATTCTGTGGAGTTAAACTACATTTAGGTAACTTGAAATAACTTAAGTAGCTTAATACAAATTTGAAGTCAGCAAAAATGCTTGTTTTCTTTGGATAGCTTTCTTCAGAAAGTCAGACTATTCAGAGGACACAGGTGTTTCTGTTTACTAAATGAACTGCCAAATATGAAAGCAGTGTAGTCACCAACCAATAAGAATAAACCTTTTGTTTAGGAAAATAAATGCTGTACATATGCAAAACAGAATTGATAAATTTATAGTGTTCATGCTGAAAGTTTTTGGGGTTTTTTTTGTTTTTTCAAAACATTAAATGAAACAAAATGCAATTTGATCTCTAAACTAAAAATGCCAGAAAGTGAGTATACTTCAGATTTCTGCTGAACTAAATGAAGGACCCACGGGTTGGGGAGAAAAAAAGCCCTGCTTAAACTTTGCACATGTGTAATGTAAGAAGTCTTAGTGTAGTGTGAAAAGTAAGATTCCAACTTCTCCAGTCAGTCAGGTGAAGTAATTGTAGTGTCTTGGAGGGAAAGGGCACCATTTACTGGGAAGGAACAAATAGGCTGAAAATATGCTGTGCACATCTTGCAGCACTATAGAACTCTATAATACCTTGTGGCAGAGCTTTAAACTGATGGGAGAGAAATGACCCTGAAAATTAATTTGATGACTAATTGTAGGAATAATGCTTTTTTAAAAATAATTGTTTGCGACGTAGTATTTTCAGTGTGCAAAAGAAGAACAAATGCTGTTTGTCTGGGTGCATTTTTCTCCTAAACCATTTGACTGTTGTGCTTAGTGACTGCATCTCCCTTGGCATCATAATCATCTGTTTTAAACAAGAATTGAATCAAACTCTCAGTTTCTTAACAATAGGGAATCTAGCATTCTTTTATACAGTAATGGTCTCTCATCATTTTGAGGACAGAAGAAAAAATATATATGGGCACCATTGTCTTTATTTATTCAAAAGTAATTCTGTGTAAAGTGCTTTACGTAACTGTCACAGTCAGTTGTCAATAAGATTTATGAGGGCTGGTGTGGAAAACGTTTACTATTGTGCTGTGTACATCTTTTAATGCTTTCTTTTCAGTCACACCCTTAATGGAGCTGAAGCCTAATGCTGGGAGCGACAGGGCATGGGTCTGGAACACACATGCTGACTTTGCAGATGAAAGCCCCAAGCCTGAACTTCTGGCAATCCGATTTTTAAATGCAGAGAGTGAGTAGACTGGCACTGAACTTGCATTGATTGTATACTGTTATGTTACTCCACATGTCTAAACTCTACTGAAAACCACTGTTGTAGATATGCTATATCTTACCACTGCATGGTAGTGTTAGCTAATTACTGCTTTAGCTGAGAGAAGCGAGTTAATCTCTTAACCATATGTGTTGACAAATAGTGTAATAATTAGGTCTCCAGTGATATTTATAGAGCTTTCTGCCCTAGGCACTTGTTTTTTTTACTTAAACCATTTCATGCAAGTGTAATACCAATTAGAATAAAACTAAAAGCAGTAATACTATGGCGTAGAGATTAATAGATGCAGCTTGCTTTCATTTATCTCAGGTGCTCAGTTGTAGTTAAGGTAACATTTTTGCATTAGAAGCAAGGAAATACTGACCTGAGATTTCTGGTCCATCTGTATTAGCAGAACATAAGATTTTTGTTTGTGGCTCTTTTTTTTTTTTTTTAATGAAGTATGTAGCATCTTCTTTGTTTTGATTAAATGGAACACTCAGTGAAAAGTGCTAGTCAAACACAACTATCCTACTAGTTGGTGGGTTTTTCTGGAGTGACTGCATTGACTACCAGAACAGAAAGTAGGTCTGTAATTATATATGGATCAACTAGTAGAGCTGAATGATAGTGTAGCTTTCCCAACTCCTTAGGATTGAATCCAAGTGGTTTTTTTCCTTGGAAAAACAAAGCAAAATGGAAGAGGAGAAATGTTGTTGTTTCCTGCTTTACCATTTCCCACACAACTTTAGTGTGTTAGCCACCTCTTCTCCCTGCATGCTAGATGGCGAATAAAGTGGCTGTATGTTTTAAAACTAGATGGATTTGCCTACATCTGGGAAGAACTTAGTATATCTTGCTTGCTTCCTTCAAGTCTTCAACATCATATTGTTTAGCCAAGTGAATCTTTGTGATCCACCTGCATAGTGCTGCTTCTTTCTTAATCAAATATGAAATTAAAGAGTTTTGGTAACTATTTGCTCATCTTTGAAAAGTCTTTCCCTCTTTCTGGTAGAGGTTGTTCAGCTTATTGAGTGTTTTGTCTTGAGGGAGAAGTCCTTTTTGCTTGTTTACCCCTTGCAGTACTGACTAAACAGGTGAGAGGTGAACAGACATAAGTATGCCCTTCAACTATCTTTCCTTTTCGAGATGCTTGAAAAGGAATCGATACAAATACTTCCTGGACTAGTTTCATAGTGGCTTCTGAACTCCTGTGGGGCAACAGTGACCTCGTGTGGTCAGTCAGACCGAGCTGGTATACCAAATTACCTTCGTTATAGTTCTGGTGTTAGAAGGTACCTTGCCTGATCCACTTTTGTGTCTTGATGCTTGTATTACTGTGTAGAAACATTACTCTAACTTGATCAACTGCTTGGAATGACTGTTAAATCAAGTGGTGGCTTAGACCAAAACATAATGAACGTTATGCTTCCTATGCTATTGTAGTCAGGAATAGCTTGAGTCCAGGCCTTTCGGTATGGAATATGAACGCTGTACTAATGAAACAGGCTTTATCTTCTGTTCTTGATGCTAAGAGCTCTAAGTTATGGTAAGGATGTGGACATCTTTTAGGGTATAATGTAGCTGACAAGGATAGTAGTTCAAAGCTAATCTTTAGTCTTTTGCACACAGATAGTCATATTAGCAGTCTCTGACATCATATTCTTGTTCCTGTAGGCTAGGGACAGCTGGAAGTTGCAATAACTACAAAACAGTCCCTTCTGGAATTATGTTTTTAAGTATTTTGCAAAATAAACTGCTTTAATAGACATGCTAAAGAAAATAAACTGCTTCTGCGCAAAGAGGTGATTCAAGAATTTTGCATGTCATCTTGTATGATTTTTAAACTAGATTACTCCTAAGTGCCTACAAGTTTTGTTTACGCAAAACTTCTTGGGAATCTTTCCTCAATACTGGAAGTATTCAATGTTAAAAGGAGGTAAAACTAATGAAAAAATATTCTATCTTTACTGAAACAGATGCACAGAAATTCAAGGCAAAATTTGAAGAATGCAGGAATGAAGTAGACAAGAGAGCAAAGAAAGGTAAGGTTAAAAGTTTAAGTGCAGGACCATGCCACTCTTTAGCAGTTTGCGTGGTTATAGACCCCTGGAGTATCATTATGTTTTAGCAGACTCACTCTGTACTGAACTGCAGTCTTCGGTTCAGGTGCTTTTTCTGTCTGCAAGAGTAATAGTTCACAGGAGTGATAATTGCCTTCTTTCTTGTAGAAGGCTGTTACAACTGCTGTTGGGACATTGCTTTTTTGGAAAGGCTAAGGAAGTGTTTGTGGGTTTATAGTACACAAGTGAACCGTGAACACTGCAACCACAGTGATATTTCCTCCTTCCAGTTCCCCTTCCCAAATTCCACAAATATATAATCATGCAAGTAGAATACTTAGTTTTTATAATTGTTAGCTTGTATGAAGTTGCAGCCTTTCTTCACAGGTCTCTTTATTTAATAGATTAATGCACTGCCTCATAGAATTTACTATGTCACAAGGTATCTCACCATGTAAAATAAACACTACTATCTTTCTAAAGTACAGATTACTAGTGGCCTGCAGTCAATGCTCTTCAAGATACTTAGATTGGAATTTTTCAATCTTAAGAACTTCCTATTCCCCAGTTTTAAACTGGGGAACTTGACTTTTGGTTTGTTGGTTAAGATAGGCAAGAAGGTAGGGACTTGAGACATTTACTTGACTGGACACTGTATGGAGTCTGTTACTGGTAGCAGCAAAGCTGACCAAATGTTACATGTTTCTCGGTCGCTATGATTAGGCCATCATTTAGTGATTAAAATAAGCAAGTGGTATTTCTTAAATTCTGACATCTGTGATAACTTCCAAAGGAAAAGGAATTGAATTAATCATTCCAGTGCTCAGTGAAGAATTTCTTTACTTTTGTTCTTAATGCTAGCTGTCTCTCCCCATACCCCTCACCCTCCACTTCTACTCTTTCCTCTGTAACAGAAAAATCCATTACTGCCTGTATGTAACCTTTTTCCTAATCAATCTCTTAGCAGGCACAGACAAAAATGATAGTGCTGATAAAGTTGCTGAAAAACTAGAAGAGCTTTCTGTAAAGGAAGAGAGCAAAGAATCTGAGAAGAAAGAGACCAAGGAAAAAACTGAAGAAAAGCAATAAATCATCCTGGGCCTTGCAGTTTTTCCTTTACTTTTTTCTTTCTTTCTTTTTCTTTTTTTTTTTTTTGTTAATTTTTACAAGGGACTTTATAAGGAACTGAATTAAACGTTCAGGTTGTTTTTTCTAAGCTTTTGCCCTTTTGAAGATGTCTTCAGAAAATCCATTCCCCAGTCATGAAAATGTACTGTGCTAACTTTCTTTTCCATAGTGGAAACACTTATTTATAGTCATCTAAAAGAGTGAATAAAACAAACTTGAAAACAGCATCAGAGGACAGAACTGAGTTTTCTATATACTTTAAAGACTTATGAATACACTTGTTTCCTTGGGTGTTGAGATACATATCATACCTTTGGATTAACTAGATTAACAAACTTTACCAACAGGGAGGATTAAAATTACATACATGTTTCTTACGTGGCCTCTCAAACTGCAATATAAAAGACCTTTCACACTTTTTCTGCTCTGTGTTCCTGAGCAGGGAATTTGCCTGTGATTCTTGAAATGCAGCAGACCTCTGGCATCAGGCGATAGAGCACACCATTAATGATGTTCCATCAGACAGTGAGAAGTCAGGGTCGGGGAGAAAATGTGTTACATGAGACTTGAGAAGTATTTTCCTCTTACAAAACAAAAGCTCTGCTTACACCCCCACCCCCCCCAGCCCCTAATTTGTTAATCTTACAAATGCTTGACTCTAGCACAAAGTTGTTGCTGTGGTCCCGGATCTTCCATGATGGGCTGCTTGCTGACTGAAGGCAGTAGTAGCCTCTTATACTAAGATGTATACAAAGGAACCTTAACTGTGAGTACCTTACTATGATATTTCCCCATGTCAGCACATCGTAAAAGTTGTACTCTTAAAATTTGTAAGTTTTTTCCCAGGGCTTTGGAGCTTGAGTTGTTTTTACAAACTAGAGGGGTTCTAAACTTTTAAGATGCATGGTGGGAGGCTGTCCCTCTTGGAGAGTGGTGGTCTGACGTTCACTTTGGAACAGTTAATTATGTTGTACGCGCCTGAGGGGCATTCTCCTTGCCAGAATGGGCAAACTGATCAAATCTCTTCCCTGCAAATGTTTTCTGTTTATCCAGTTTCAAGTTAGTGAGAGAGAGTAGGAAAATAAACTATAGTAAGCAGTAAAATCAACACAATTTTTAAGTCTGATAGATTAATTGAATTTCATTGTTAACCACTAATACAAGGGTAGTGTTAGGAATAGTGATGGAATTCTATAATACTGTTTCGAAAATAATTATGAAAACTGGATAAAACTTGCTAAACTATAAGACTGTATGATGTTAACATTGGACTGTAAGACCTTTTTATTTTCTTAAAGAGGCTTTCCAAGTAGGTCAGGCTCTGCAGTCTACCTGAAGAAGATGTGGGTTTTGGGGTTGCTTTTTTTTTTAAAAAAAAAGCTTGTCTTTCTACTTAGCACAGCCTTTTGATGCTACAAGGAACTATTCTTAAATCTGGAACTGTAAGGTACTTGCTTCATTCAAACAAAGTAACTCCTTTGGTGTTGCGCGTGTTCCCCTTAAGTACAGCAGATATCAAAAGTATGTTAATTAACAAAGATGGTCGAAAGGCAAAATAAAATGCTCTTCAGTGTTTCTGGTTTGGAAATACCAAGACAAAGCTATTCTGAAGTACTTCACATTTGAATGTAAAAGCCAAATCTTTATCCGTGAGTCACTGTAAGTTCTCTCATCTGAATGTCAAACAGTGTGTCTAAATTGATAGCAATGACATTCTAAAATTTCAAAATAAATTTAAATTTTCATTTAAAGGATTTGCTTTTTATTTAAAGAACTCTTGCTGGGAATGCATTTTTAGGCTGCAGGGGCAAAGTGATGAACGCAGCAAAATGGGTGAGTTTGATTTCACTGTCAAACATTGTACAGAAGAGGGTTGGAAACACTTGAATGACTTAATTTGTCTTAAGCTTAGGTATTGATGACTCCAGCTTAATTTTATTACCATCGCTTCTTCCCGTCTTTAACTGAACCACGCATACTTAAATGATTTCAAGAGATTTCCATTGCTGTTTAGGTTTACTGATCCATGTTTACAGTTCATGCATTACAACCATCCTTAATGCAAGTCTGCAATCTCAAAGAGCCAAGCTATGAGAGACCACAAAGTAAAAAATTTCTCTGGATAGCATTTGGCTGAAGAATGTCTTGGTCTTCTAAACTAAAAGATGTTAGTCAATGTTCTGGTCACTTTAGCATAGGTATGCTCTTCCACAGATTAAAAAGCAGTAAGTACTTTTAAAGTTGATCCTGGTGAAATAAGGCTTTTTTTGTGTAAGTCATTCTAATGATAAACTTTCCGATACGTAGTGGACTCCCAAGAGATGTCCCTGAAATGTTTTTGTAGTTTACTGTATACTGAGTGTTCTAGAGTTCTAGCTGATGTCCTGTTGTCTTGTGCCCCCACCAGGTATTCATGCTTTCCTACCATCTTCACTGTTAACAGGGTTATTGAGATGATACTTGATTGTCTTGTCAGGCAATAGAGAATCTTAAAATAACAACTTCACTCAAAAATTGAAATAGTCCTTTGACAAAAACGTAGGTTTGTAATGCAAAAGTTCCTTCCTGAATTTGTGGGCAACTGCTAAAATGTCAGCTGCCTTATACTTGTTTCTGAAATGGCAATAATTTCATTTATTTAAAATTTAAATTAATTTTAAATTAATTTAAATGTCTGAACCTGTTTGAAGGTGGTGTGTCATAGTAAAAATGGATCATGCAGAAACTTTTCACTGTTCAGACACAGTACAGAAATTCACCAAATCTTCAATTTCTGCACTTTACAGGTGTGTTGAGACTTACTTTGTCTCTAGGATTCTAGAGACAAATTGGATTCTAGAGTATTTTTAACACCTGCAGCTGAATAGTGGCTCCTTTCCCTTTTACCCTCAGTGAAGCAAGGTAATTCCTAGCATGTTTAAATGTAGACTGAAATAATGGGGAATCTAATTTTGTTAATGCAGTTGGCTAGAGAATGGAGTCTTTTTTAAGCACTCCTTACTTGAATAACAGCATTACTAAGAATATGACTGAATCTTATGCAAAGGTACAAGTGAAGATTTTTAACAGGTTTTAATCCATTTTGTGTAAAAATGGAAACTACAATAGAATTGGTAAAGCATTGTCAGGTGCTAAAGTCTGCAATTTGTACCAATTCTGCTTGCTTCAGGTGCAGAAAGATGCTATATAGCTAGGCTTAACGCAGCCTTTGTTGGTACTAATGGTTTTGTGTACCTAAAACCAGATGGATGAGTGTCTGAGGACACATGAATGATGAATTTAACTTAGTTAAATTTTGGTGAGAATCAAAATAGTATCTTCTTAACAGGTAGTTAAGGTCTTTGAAAAATAGACAAGATTTTTCCTATAAAAAATAGTTCAAAATACTTGTCTAAAAATCCTGTGTTAATTATTTTGAAGACTACACTAATAGGTGTGGGTTTTTTTCCTCCAGGAATAAGCTTGTATTAGTGATAATGTCTCATTCACAAATTGCAAACACCCTAATTTGCTGTATTTTAACACTGTAAATTATTTTTTTCCCTGTGTAATAAGGTAGCTTGTATCAAACAAGTTCTCTGTGATACCAAAAACTCAGAAAATTAAAATTCTTCTCAACACCATGCACACATGAGAATGTTGTGAATCTTTATTTTTGATGCAACATGCTCAAGAAATACCTGTATATAAAGGGCAAAAATATGAGTCTGAGTAGTTCTTTCAATTTTGTTACTAAATGTCTTGGAACTTGTTTAATTTAAAAATTTGAAGGATTTAACTGAAAAATGAGGGATTAATTTGTACATATACCTTCATCATGGGAAGAACTGGGATAGGGCTGTGAGGTTTGCAGATACACCGTCTCTTTTTCTCCCTCAGTGTTCTGTGTAGATGTGTGGGGAGGTACTTGGTGCAGGAAGCACCTGCAGCCTGAGCACTGTCCAAGCCTGTGAAGGAGCACCCGCAGCCCAGCCCAGCTGGAGTTAGGAGTATGGATTTCCCAGTTGGAGAGTCTGTCAGGTCCCAAAGGTGAATGCTGTGCTTTATGGCCAATGTCTATTCATGCTGAACTCTGGCTTCCCACAACAGAAATGCCACGCCTTGTGCTGCTTCATTTTTCAGAGCAGTCCCTTTCACCTTCATGAAAAAGTTTAACGTTACTAGAAACTTCTCCCTAAGGAAAAGACTGATTCACAGTTCAGGAAACTCAACTTGGTAACTTATTAATACTGAATTGCAACTATTTGTGTAGAAATGGAGATTGTGGGGGCAGTAACATTATAAACTGCCTTCCTGGTTTTTGATCTGTACAGATTCCCATTGGCTTTCAGTGCTGAAGTGGTGTGGTTATTTAAAACAAACCCAAACCTCTCTCCAATTCAGTCTCGCCTTTATTTGTGCCCTTCTGTTCCCAGTGCACCTCTCTGTTCTGGCTGGTCCAGCTTGTTTTGAGTGAGCTGTATTTTCTAAGGTGTCTAGGGCAAGCTAGTGTCTTAATTTTGATTAGCCAAACTAATTTCAAAGTGTTCTTAAGTTGTTGAGGTCTTGTCTATGTGTCAACTTGCACTAGTTTGGTGAAGTGAGGGGTGTATAAAGGATTAAATTTTTTTTAATTTTTGCTTTTATGATGGTTTATTTAGGATTTACTTTGAAGGCCATCCTAATTAGATTTAGCTAGAATTACTCTTTAAAATAGAAGTAAGAAGAATTACCAGTTTTTCACTAATCTTAACTAAATCTGTGACAACATATCCTTTTCAGAGTCAGGAGATAATGAAAACTAACTGCAACAAATCAAAATTATTTTGCTTGATGAAGGAAAGTTTGAAGTAATCAGCTGTAGAGTGGACTGCACATGTAAGTGATTTCTCAGACTGTAGTTTGTGTGAAAAGCAAAGTGCTCTCAAGCAGCTTGTGCAGTTATATAGTAAGGAAATCTTGAAGCTATGAAAACTGACAATTACAGGAGCAAAAAAACCCTCTTTATGTTTAAGAGTTGAATAGTTATTAGTATCTACAGCAATGCATCAGATTTATGACTACTGGTGTATTTTTCCAATATGCAAATTTAAGTATGGATTATCTTTGTCCACTTCTATCACATCAGACATTAACCAATGACTTGACCTGTTCATATTTGAAAGACTTGTTTGTGTAATTAGTTTACTATAGTCTCCTAGTGAAAATGCAACCTACATTATATCCATAAATATATCACACTTGTAGAAATACCTTTTTAAGTATTAAGGGTGAAGCTAGGGTTTGTGGGGCATAGTTCGTAAGTTATGCTTTTAAGCAGTATAAAGACAAATGTTTTAAGTACAAACAAGACGCTAGCACAATTCTGGATGCAGCAAACTTATTTTATGGAAGGTGTCTGACTATTGCAAGTATTTAATGAACTTTACAGTCTTAAACTTATTTTCAACTTTCAAGCTGGTGAAGTCCCGCATTTGTTGTTGTTGATCAGTCCTGATTCTACAAATTTACATTGTATTGTAGATATTAGCCGTTGTATCAAGATGTGCAATTTGCTTGTAAGTTAACAGAGACACTAATGGTGTCAGAAGTTCTTGCCTATTCATGTTGTGCTGGCTGTCCTCATTTCAAGTAGCTAAAAGTATATAGTTTTCCAGTGCTGTTTTTCCATAAAAGCAATTATAGCTATGTAAACAGCAACAAAGATGGCTTGGACATTAAAACAACTGACTTTGGAGGATATTTCTCAAAACTATTCTACTAGGTATAATTAAGTTACATTCCTTCATATAAATAGTGCCTATCAGTTTTAATATCTTAATTTGTTTGCTGGTATGTGAACTGCTGTTGGCTTTCTGAGTTTCAGCAGCATCATTTAGAGTGATATTCCATCCTGGTGGAGGAGAATTACACTTTATTAATAGTTTTAAACGGGATGGTTGGTGAATCCTCAAAATTGTTGAGGCGTACATTAATATAAGTAGTTCCTTGTGGGGATGGTTTAGGAATCAGTCTGTAAACAAAGTCTCATAATAAATGCAACTTGACATATCCCAACACTGCAGTTAGGAAATATATGGTGCATGAGTACTGTTCTAAAATGCTATGCTATGGAAAAATATCTATTGGGAGAATCTAGAAAATTATGTGGGTATCTGTTTAGGCTACTGAAAAGTCATTATTATGCAATAATTTCTTGATATATCGAGTAACAATTAAACTTGAACAACTTGAAAGTTGTCATATTGAAGTTCTAATGAGTAACTTAATAGGCCTGGCTTGTACCCAGAACTGTCTAGCCTTGCTTGGACTTTCTGCCAGCACCATGCTGTGCATGATGGTCCAGATGTCCTCTGTGCTGAGCACTGCAAGTTGGAGGGAAAAACAGCTTTTACTAAACACCTAATTGCTGATCCTGGGCAGTTCGCAGATCACTGGTACTACATGGGCTGGCAAATGCAATTATTGTAGTAAGCAAATCCAATAAGAAAAGTAGAATTACTTATTCTGTTCATTGTGTAATGACAGCAGCTTGGGCTAGGAGCTAAATTGTCCAGTGACCAATATTTTCAGTACTTCCAAGTGTGCAAAATAAAAGAATTTTCTTAACCTTATGTAGCTAAGATTTCCAGCTAACATTAATGCCATGATTTGATATGAAAATTGCATGGCAATTAAGATTTCTTGACGCTCGCTCCATCATGAGTTTTCTTTCATCTTACCAGATTTGAAAATGGTACCCTGGCATGTGGTTCCAACACAGCTTGCAGTTGGCCTTTTCTCTTTTGGGGTAAAATCTTGCAAAAAGACATGCAATTACTAGCCATACTCTGCCAGATTATTTTTAGATCGTTCTTTGTAGCCGTGTTAGTTCTTTGGGGAGTCATTAAATCTTCTCCTAACTCATGCTGCTGTTGCTGTATACCTCAGTGCTGCAAAAATCTTCTGGCACACTGATCAGGTAATGTGAATCCAGAAACTACAGTCCTTGACATAAAGGTGTTGCAGGAGAGCAACTCTGAGACATGCCTATTCTGCTTTAGTCAAGCCCTCCTCGGACATCCTTACTATTTGAATGATAAAGTCATCTCGTGGCTTTAAATATACTTGCATTTTAATAATGAATGTTGCTCAGCAGTGCTCTATGCTGTCTTGAAAATAGACCGTTCTCAAGAACGGGAACATTAGTGGGAAGGAAATGAGGTCAACTGTGGGAATTGTTGGACACCAAATTACAGAAATTTATTGCCTTCTGATAGGTAATTTCCAATGTGCAGCAGAAAAAAAAAGTCTCTAAATACAATTCAGCATAACACTGTAGCCTTGTAACATGGAATGTCTCAGCCCTCTTTTGGAAGTGCTGGTTCTGCATGGCTGCACTGTTGTACAGCAAAAGTGTCTGGATCCACAGGATGACTCTGCAGCACAGGCCAGGCGTGCACAGTGGTCTTTAAGATCAGTTGAGGTTTGGGGATAGGCTTTTTCTGTTGTGAAACCTACAGTTCTTTGTGCCCTGATCGCACATAATCGCACTGTTATCCTTAGTGTCCCCCTTTTATTATAAGAGTGTTGCATGACTGAGAGATTAAAAAATAAATGCAAAGCTGCTTGCTGCCGAGTACCTCTCTTCAGAACAGGAGTGGCTTGAAAGATTGGCCCTCTAAATTGGGGCTATTACAGTGAGACTGTGGAGAAACATTAGTGTCTCAGAGTGATAAAGTGAAAACCATTCTGAAGGGTGGAAGGAGCAGGAGCACTGAATCCTCCCAACTTGCAAAGCTGCCTTTGAGAAGCAGACTATAGAGAGGTGAGAATCCGTATAGGAAAATGCAATTGAAAGTAATGAGGTGCAGGGAACAGAGTAGGAGTAGTCTCCTTAAGAATAACTCCTGTGTTCACATTAAGGAATGTTCATGTCCCAGGAAGGCTTTGTCCTTAAAAAGAATGAAATTTTAAGTAAATCGCCAAACTCCAAATATGTATCTTAAAATGAACTTGTGCTTATTGCTCCATGACTCATGTTAGAAACTTGACGGGATGCTTCTGTTGCTCACCTAGAAAGGAAACATGCATGTCCATGCTAAAAACGCAGATCTGGCTGTCACTTGGGAGAGAACTTCTTTACTACTTTTCAAGCCCCAAGAAATGCATTTGAGCAAGTCTTTTACTGTCTGTTACAGGATGCTAACCAAACTTCATAAACAGTCTGTAATGCTTCTTATAATAACAGTTTCCAGTTTAAAATATCAGTGGAAAAATAATCAGGGGTCTGTTTGCAACTGAAATTCTTCACCAAGAATGCTTGCTTGAGTGGGGAGGAGAAAAAGGCTTGAACTGATCAAAGTGATCAAGTCTCTGCCTATGTCACGCAAGTGGTGCTAAGCTAACTCATGACCTGCGTGTATTAGGCGTGCTCATGTATCTTCCGGCTTCCTTTTGTTGAAAAGGAATCAAGTTACCTATTTTGAGACCACTCGGCAATATACATCAAACTGGTAAGTGATGGTTTGAGATTTGCTTCCAAAATACACTTTTGATCCAATTTAATATGCTAGCATAGATGTGCCTGAAGGCTTTTAGATTAGTATGCAGAGTTTGGTTCTGCGTAAAGTTGTTGACCTTTTGACTAGTTACAAGGATTAGAAGAACAATTTATTTCAATAAGCTGGTATGATAAGGAGTAGCGAAGCATGGGAAACATTCAGTGTCCCCCAAGCACTCGAAAATAACTTAAGTAGATGCTTGTCCTTCTCTTTCCTCAAGAAGACTCCTAAGTCTGGAGTTCAAATCATTTGAAGTTGCCTTCTGGCTTTAGTGCCTTTTGGATAAAACCTGACATTTCTGAAGTTGTTCTTGGAGGGCTAGAGAATACTTTTTTCCTTCTTTTTGGAGGGGCGGCAGTTGTTAGCAAAAGCTGAGATTTCACGTAACCATATGCCTTCAGCCTGGAACTTGCTGGATTTGCTTATGTTACAGCTGATGCTCACAATTTTTTTGCAAACTGCAAAGTTGAGGACCCTTACTTGTTTTTTTGCTGGGTTTTACTTGCTCGGTTCTTAATATCTCTAGGACTGTGGAGCTCATCTAGTCTCTTAAAATGGGCAATGATAACATCTTTTCAGAACAGAACTGGAGTATATACCTTCTAGGGCAAGCTTAATTTTTGGAATACTCAGAAGCTGCAAATATGGCAGTGGTTACTTGAGCTGCATGTTGGCAGCTGCAAATGGGGGGATTAGCTGAGGAAGAAAGCAGCAGTGAGGCAGCAAGCTGCAGCTGCTGGTCTTGATTTCTAAACTTCCAAGTGGCCTTGAACCCGTCCTCCTGCCCGTGGGTTTACTTCTGACTCTGGGTGGTGTCCCCTGAAGGTGAACAGAGGAGCCATTCACACGGTGCTCTTTAGAGAGCTGGTTTGGTGAACTCCCTGATGTTACCTTAAATTACCACCGGTTTCTGCCTCCTGATGCTAATGGTGAGATTTAAAAAGAACAGAGTACGGTGTCATT